>NC_083561.1:10185216-11548680 GCF_019925205.1 Metopolophium dirhodum
ACTTCTCTAATAAAATTGGATAACCACAGCTGTATATTTTAAAAATATTCTTCAAAGTCTCCCACAATAAAAAAATTGTCAGTTGATTTTAATTGAAATGTTACAACACATAACTATTATGTATGAGCATAAAGGTGTATAATCATTGATTTTAGAATATACTAATATACTATATTCTAAAATCAATGGTATAATATAATAATAAAATATTTTGAAATGCTGTGAATAGTTATTAATTATCGTTTGCTTAATATTGTCAAATATATAAGTGAAACTATATCACATGAGCTTTATAGTCTCGAATGAATATTAAAATAACATTTAAAAACAATATTGTTTTATTAAGCGTCATCTTATAGTAAATAATTTTATATTGTGTACAGTTATTAGTTCGTATTGATGTTGATATATTATATTACAAGCAATTAAAGAAACAAAATCCAATAAATGTGAAAACAACAATGAGCAATAACTATACCATAGTATTCAAATTTGGAAACAGTTCTTTATTTTGTGAATGCTGATATTGTGGGCGGTTCTTAGGAGGGAGTGTAGCGATCAAATAAGGTATAAATTAACAAAAATAACCTATTTTAACATATGGCACATATTATACAACTCGTAAATAATGCGATTTTTCAATTTTTAGGGTTCCACTCGATACCATACCAAAATCCTAAACTATATTTAAAAACATATTGTGGTATAGCCAAAATTCAGAAGTATATATAAATAATACATAATTGGCAACAATTAGGTACAACTCAACAAAACCCAAATATAAATTATTAAGTTTGACAGTCTAGTTTTAAAAATAAGTAAATCAAATGCAGTATTGACAGTTTATTTTTACAACTGTTTAAATAATGTATATTATATATTACTATAATATTTATACAATTGTTAAAATGAAAAAAATTCGAATTCAATTTATTTTGAATTTATTATTTAAAATAAATACCTACCTACATATTTTATTTTTATAACAACTATATTGTAAACCCATTAGAAACGATCAAAAAAATTAATAATTCTCTTGTTTTTTTTTTTTTTTTAATAACAATCAAGTTTTTCTACTTATATATTTTACTTATACAATTGTATGAAAAATATGACCAATTAAAATTAACAATTTTTATCAGTTAGTTTTTAATAATAATAAAAAAACAGTGTTTGAATAGAAACCTAAAATATTAATGTATGGATGTATCTATAGTAGTATCTACTTATTCAGTTATTCTTAGTTCCTATTCATTTTTTATTCTTCTTGTTGAAAATAACATTATAAACTGCAGAGTTTTACATTATACCTACGCAGTATATTGGCGGTTAAGCCTATTGGTACATATTGATGGATGTGCTCATTACACATTTATCGGGAATCACATTTGAAATATATTTGAACAATATAGTATCTTATTATGAAATAAATACAATAAAATATAATTTTAAAAAAAAGTATAAAAAAAATTGCATTTAACTCAGCATGGTGTAGGTATTCGCTTATTTATTTAACCATCGATACACCGCTAGAAATGCTTTTATTTTTTATTTCTACTGCATAATATAGTTGATATACGTGACAATGGTCATAGTCATCTGCATCAGGCACAACTAGTTTTTTTTTTTCTGGAGAATGAGGTTAGGCACCACTTTAGGTTAGGCTGTTAGGCATACATTATTGTATTTTTTAATGTATGGTATTTATTTACGATGTAGATTTGATATTATTTATATTTTATAAACATTATTAAAAAATAAACTGCTACAAATATATTTACAAGAGTTCTAGGTTCTAGATGATATTATTATCATTTGGCATAGCCTGTATACTTCATTCCATAGAGTAAGAAGGCAAGAAGCTTCATTCACTTTGTTACATTTCTATATTTCTATCTATGTAATTTTTATTAATTACTTCTTATTAGAATTATGGTAATAAATTGTTTTCCGTGACATCTTATTAAATAAAAAATCATTTTTGAAGCATTTAGCAGTTAAACTGTCTTTATTATATTAACAATTGTCCACGTAATAATAAACGATTATTATTTATTTATGTTACAGTATAACATCTAAAAACTTTGTATGACCTTAAAAGACATTTGAAAGTAGGTAGAGAATTGCTGTTTATCACAAAAGAACTTTTTTTATTGCACAATCGTCTTATTCCAAACGTTTGAGAAAATTTAAAAACTTACATTATAAGCATTTTCAAACTAAGTGCATGCCATTTGTAAAGTTCCAAAGATTTTTTAATATTTCTCATTTCTTACTGTACATTTTACACACGTCTAGAATATTTATGTATTTTTTTATAAGTTATACCAGATTATAATAAGTTTAATCATAATTTCTATCTAATATTTTATTTAGCTCTAATAATTAATTTTCTCTTAATCAATTAACTTGTTTGAATAAATAAGAATTTAAAATAAATATTACAAAGAAATCACTGACTTGTTTTTCCAGCCCTCATTATTACCAAAATACTCTGAATATTCTTTCTTCCCGTTAAATTAATACGAAATATCTACCTAGTATCTATTATATTAGTAATTTTATACATTATATTTTTAAACTATCAGTTAGGTTACTCTTTCTCCTTAGAACTTAGAAAATAAAGAAAATTTTTATTTTGATATTACAATACTTCTAATGTTTTTTCATTGTAGTTAAAATATTAATTAAGTTGACTAATTTATTTCATTATAGTCTTAACGCAAGGCAAATATTCAGAGTAGTTAAAGGCAAGTAGAAGTGGGTAATGCAAGGGAATTTTTGCGTCCGTATAATACGGATGTGTTTAAATCCGTTTACAAAACTGAAAATCCTTAAAAGTTATATTCTACCCCAGTGGGGGCCAAACAAAAGACCCTGACAGTATACTTCGTAAACGATGATCATTAAGCTGAAATTACTCGACAAAATTTAACTGCTGGGTTGTTGGAAAAATAATTTATTGTTTGAATAGTGTTCACTCCACTATAGGTTTTTTTTAAGAAGACATATTTTCTATTAAATATCAGTGAAATTGAAATATTCAAATTCATATCAACTATTTTAAAGTTCCAGGAGTTTTACTAAAAAAAAAAATATTATTAATGATAAAAAAAATTAATTTGTTGACAGTCATAAATATGTTGTAAAATAGTATATGTTTTTAAAAAACATTTACTAAAAAATATAGTTATATATTATATACATTAGGTATATTTATATATATATATAATATATAAAAATGTAGTAAAGCTTATGCTTAAAGTATATACATTATACAATCATACATACAATTTATTTACAAAATATAAATAGAATACATCCTTAGAAATACGAGAAGAGTTTTATCGGAATGTTTATTTTTTTATGCGGAAAATACATTTAAAGTACCTAAAGTGCTATATATATTTCTTGTAGAAAATTCAATCGTTTGGAAATTGAATTAATTTCATTACTTTATAGGAGTATTAAAAAAATATAAGTACTGCTGTACAGTTACAGGCTGATTAAATATTCTGTTAAATATGTACCAAGGCACGAATTCTCATATTGTATGTACCTTTAAAGATATAATGCACCAGAACAATTTTAACGTAATATTATGTGCATAAACTTTAGTGTTTACAAATAGCACAACTACTTGAAATAAAATAAATTCATAAATTACTTACAAATTTATCAAAGCATATGAAAACAATTTATAATGCAAACCTATTTATTGAAAAACATCGAGTAGATCACATTATAAAACAATTTGCACTTTTTGATATAATATTACAATGAGTGTAGTAATTGTCTTATAATAATTATATTTATATTTGTGATGTGTGTGTAGCGAGATAGGTATAATAAATCCTAAAAAAACGTTCATGTAGTACCTTAAAATCTCGGAAATTGAGTCTGGATTAGCGAATTTTATAGTATTTTGGCGGTACTAAAATATTTAATTTTTGACTGTTTAATATAGTTCTTCCAAGCATGATAAAAATAATTTTAAAATTTCTGAAGGAAATAATATATAATCCATAATCTTCCCCAAAACACTTTTTGATAATATTTATTATAATAAGATACCTACCAAATAAATTGTTTCATTAACTTGTAAGAAATAATTATCATGGCAATTTCACATGTATATTTTAGTATTTTACTGTATTTTGTATTAGTTTCACATAAAACAAATACTTTGCATCGCTCCACTCAGAAGTTAAAATAATGAGAATGTTGCTGTTTATTAACTAAAAATATTCTTGTACTAATTTCCAATAGAATAAAATATGACTGTTATACATGTGATTAATAATTGAAATAATAATTGAAAAATAACATCAATAACAATAATAATTATACTTATTATATTATAATATTGTATTTTTGGTCATTTTAGTAAATTCGTCACTGCAAATTTAAGTTTATTTAAAATTTAAATATAATCAAATACTAATTATTAGTCTGTGTAACAATAACTTATTCGAAAACATATTATTTAATTTTATGTTTGATATACCTTTTACTACCAACTACCAACTATCCGGGAGTTAAACTACCTACCTATACTGTATATATTTAATTTCCGGGCGATTAGATTTGAAACAAAAAAACATTTGGATCTAACTGCATTAAAATGTGTTGAAAAAAAAGCGTGTAAAACCAATACCGTTCTTGTTCCGTATATAACTTAAAATAATGTACCTAACTGTGTGAATAAATTAAAATATTTTTATTGCTATAAATGGATAAATTGGATGTTCTCCAATACTAACATTGTTCTTAAAAGAACGAGTTTTAATTAGAATTGTGTTTATAATACATTTTTTAATATTAATTGGCTGAATCCTTCGACGTTTGTTATTATTGTATTTTGTAGAAGAAAATATGTTTTGTTCGTTAAAAGTCGAACGATTTTCTTGAAAGTTATTTACTTATTTAGAAAATATAAACGAACTAATATAATATTATAGTTATACTTACTTTTTTAGTTATTGGTGTATACAAATTTAATATAAAAGTATACAAGTACATTTTTAAGAAAAATATTGTTCATATTAAAAAATAACCATTTTTACGAAATATAATTTGTAGTATTACCTGTTAACAATGAAGAAATCGACGTATAAATCATTATATTTGTCTAGTTTAAGAAAAAATTGTAAAATAAAAACAATTTACAATTATTATTTCTCCATATTATATTGTTAAGATGGATTATGGCATAATACTATTATTAATACATTGAGAATGAACAATGCATTGTGAATTGTTTTCGGTGTTTTATTGTATTTATGGTACTATTCAACTATTGTATACTTTAATTAATTTTAACTAATCAATTTTCACGGTTTGGCTATAAACTTATTTATTTAGGTAAGTTCTTACTTAAGGTTTGTTTGGTTGTACTTTGATGCCTTATTAAAAGGTCCCATAGAAAGTATCTAGTATAAGTTATAACAAACATTCAGCATTCTTAACGTTTTGGGCACTTGAATATACCACGAACAATTATTTCGACATTTTGAACGTAAACGAATTATAGTTGTATAAGTTTGAAATAAATTATAAGTATTATATTTATATTTTCTATGCACATAGAATTATTATTGTGGATTTAAAAAAGAAACGATAATTTAAATAAACACTGACATTAAATAGGTAATTAGTTTTACACAAAACATAAAAAAGTAAAATCATTATATTATCACTATCACCATAATAACTATGTTATAACAGCAACAAACAAATGTTATAATCATTACTATTATAATGAGGTGCTTGGCTATCGGGTGAAAGATTATTGATTTTTATTGTTAATAGTAACTCTTTTCTCTCTGAATCAATAGGTATTCCTTTAAAATTTCAATTTAGTCTTATGCATTTTAATGTAAACCTTTGTATTTAAGTTACCTTTAATAGCTTTCTGCAGATATCAGTCACAACCCACAATGTCCTTTAATAGATAGAGAACTTTTGTAAGTTGTATTTAAATTTGAGTTATTCACAAACTCCCGAATTAACCGGAACCATTAAAACCCCTAAAAAATCCAACTGAAACTCATATAACCAAAATTATGTTTTTTTAAAAACACCAGAATAAAACATTATAGTTAACATGAAACTCAGATATTATTTTCTTTTATAAATTGCAAGTGATATGTGATTTTTAATTATTTTGGTAGTTATTTTGATTTTATAATTTGTTATTTAATAATTATTATTGACAGGAATAAATAGGTATTAAATATTTCTCATTTTAATATTTATGCAGTACATTATCTCTCTTTTCATCTTTTCATCCTTTCATTCAGTAGTATCATCTATCAGTAATTCTTAAAGAGTTGAAATAATATTCTCAGAAGATTCTATAATATAAAAAATACGTATTTACATAATATAATTTTCAATTTATGATTTTTTTAAACCACTTAATACCCATATTAACCTAATCAATAACAGTCATTATTATTATAGAGGCCTGATGTGGTTTCAGTCACAAACGTGTTCTAAGTGAGCACCTCAGTGCTAAACAGTTATAAGCACCTCTTTTTTTTTTAAGTATTTAACTACCTACCTAATCTTGGTACCTGTTTAAATGTAAAACACTGTATTAGATCACATTTTAAAAGCTTTATTATAATTTATATATTTGTACATTCATCTAAAATAAATTACCAACTTAAATAAATAATCAGTGAAGATATTTTCAATTATTTTGGATTATGATTTTCTATGTAAACCGGTGCTTGTTTGCTGTGATTTAAAATGTTTAGTGTTTTTATACATTTTCTAGAAATCCACTTAAAATGGTAAATATCACCGATTTAAGTTTCTAACCTATTTATAGGTAATATGTACTGGCTTACATATTATTTTAGATCGAACAAAATGGTTTCATATTTCAAACAAACTAAATATCCAAAAAAAAAACATCATTGTAAAACGCTCAGATTAAAAATAAAATAAAAAAATAAAACAGAATTAGGTAAGGCATTAACATTACTATAAAATATAGGTATAGGTATATTCGTTACGATTATTTATCATGACTTGGATTTGAGCCAAACGAGGAATTACTGGTATCGTTAGATCTTTGGTTGAACTTTTCAAGGTATCCGCCGGGTGCAGTTAATAGTCCGGTCAGAATTCCTGAATGTTATCGGGAAATACGACGACATGGCCCCTAAAATCTGCCGAAATAACAATGTCCCTATCTACCCTTTTGCCTCAATCTAGACCATCGAGACAGGAAAATAGGGTGACGGGTTGGCTAGGGATGTATGATCACTGCAGTGTCGTCTAGAAACTGCTGCCGGTGGCGGCCTCGTTTTAATTACCCTCGGAGACCGCAAAACATGGGAATCGATCTCCACGGGGCCAATGATGGGAGGGTGCGTAATATGAAGAAAACCCAGAAGGTTCTATTATTCATGGAAGGACTAGGGGGGGGGGGGGTGGGTTTCTACAATGTCGTTGGGTCCGGTAATTGATGATGCAGTACGTACCGTTACAAAAGATGATTTTTTTTACTCACATACTCAGAACGTCAGCGAAAGGGGTTCGGGTTTTTCTACTATTATATGATGGTGGGCTGGCTGGAACATTAAAACGTCGTTTTAACGATTTTGAAAATGTTGTTGCTCTTTAGCGTTCTTTGTAAGACATGCATATTATTATTGGCCGTGCCTATAAGTTGTAATAGTTGGTAGTTACCAATTTACAATGCTGTATTTATTATATACCTATTTGTTAGTACATTGTTTTTAGCGTTTGACTATACATATAGTTTATTTTAATCTGTAGAATTTTACTATTTACTATTTAGTTCTATTGTAAAATTAACATTTTATTATGACATTGAAGTTTTCAGCGTAAATAGAAACATACGTTTTGTGTAGAAATGTACAATAAATGTAATTTATGATGGAGTAACTATAATTGAGTTCATAGAAAAATATATTATAGACTAGAGTTATGTTGTACACTTATTGTACCTAAATCAACTTATTTTCTTCTGATATATTGTACATGCCAAAACCAATTTAATATACATAAAATAATACTTAATACATTATAATAATTCTAGTCATAACTTGTGAATTAGAGTACAATTTTAATTTATTTTAACGTCAGTGATACATTTTAAACGGATATTGATTTTAAATAACTTTAATTTGTTATAAGATTTTTATAAATTTTATAGGTATGTGTTGAGTTTATAAATATAATTACGTTAATCATAAACGCAATGGTAATCACAGAAAGTAGTAAGTATCCAAAAAATATTTAAATAACCTAGTTTCTAGTGAACTTCGTAAAGTTGTATTTATCTAAAATTTTATTTAAAAATTATACGTTGTTAATTATAAGAACAATATATTGTTTTTATATAAAGTAATGAAGGTCAATGATTTTTTATCATGTTATGATCAACGAGTATTTGATATTCAAAAATTTTAAAGCTGTATTTATTATGAATGGGTTAATGAATATTGTTATTACAAAATGTCAAATTTTCAATAGGCACCTTTGACCTTTAAAATAACAAACATGCCTAGTACATATTGTATGGAACAAACTAAAATAATAATAACTTATACGTTATTTAGATTATGCTATTATATTCTGCCTCGCATCATTCATCCACCGATTAAAATCGATTATTTCCTCGTTCTGCTAACACAACTTTGGCATATGATTTTTTTGCGTTTCTAGTTTCCAATTTCTGAACTCTGAAAATTCAAAAGGCTGATTTTAATACTAAATAATAAATTATATATTCGCTTTTTAATTTTAAAATGACCGAGCCATTATCAGTACAATATGATCTAAACTCGGGTCTTTTTAATTTTGTCGACAACAAGAAAATAGTTCTCATCATACTTTTACACATACTTCCAAAACGTTTTCATCCTCTCAATAACTGATAAGCATTATTCTCTTCTGTAGACTTAACACCAATCAATTTATTTCAGATCTATTCTGTTATAACATATCTATCCACTAGGTACTTTCATTACAACGAAACATAATATTTCTATTCTATTTTAGGTAGTTATTAAGACTTCTGTTTCGATAGTTACTGTTGTTCAATAAAATCGCTCAGAAATAAAGACTTAAACATATAATATTATAGTAGACAATTAAATAGAACTTAATTTATTTTCTTCATATTTGGCTTAATCAATGTGTTGTCATTTTTCGAAGAGTTATCATTATTTTATCAAGCTTTAAATTTATTTCTATACATATGTTTATAATGTATGACATACCGAGTTATAAGTGGCCTTACTAGTTACTACCTACATAATTGATTTAAAATATATCTTGTTGAATGATCAGCTATCAAATTATTTAAATGCGACTAGAATTGTGTGACTATTGATTTTAATTATTTTTGACGTTGTATTCGACTTTATTGTACATTTTCGTTTCATATTCATACTCGGAAAAACAATAAAATGTTATTCACAATATGTAATAAATGTAAGGACAATAATTGCTATGAACTATAACGGATATAACTTTCCGAAAAATTCAAATAAATATACATTGATTTTTTTTTAAAGTACCAACTCTTTTCATTATTTTATAACACTTGTCACAATTTTCTACGTTCTTTAGTTTTAATACTGTTTGTTTGAGATCTCTGTTTTAACAGTTTTTTTTTTAGAAACAAGAAGCTAACATACATCAAACGCTCGTAAATACATGTAATAACTTTTACAACATTGGCGTCCGGGTAGCAAAAGCTGAGAAATTGATAGAATTTAGATTCTTGTTGATGGCTAAGAATATGGGTGATGGAAATGGTTATGGAAATGTAATTTCCCCCAGGGGGGATCTATTTCGCTTTTCATTCTTGCGCGTACATAATATATACACATTACACATATAAGTCATAAATACAAACCCTCTTTTCACCGCTGAATAATATTATTTCTTCTTTTTCGAAGCCAATAATATGTTTTTGTTTCCTTATAACCAACCGACAACCACCCAAAAGACCAACATTAAAATCCATTAGTCTTAGTTCCAGATCATAAATTTACTTACAATTCAAAATTTGATATAAACTCATCTATAAGAATACCACAATAAAAATAGGTAAAAGCCGACAAATTATTTTGATTATATTCAAATAACTTTTGTATACGTATACACTATATATAGATAGGTACTTGTTTTCAGTTAAATTTGTTTGTTTCTTTAACACACTGGCATAAAAAATTGACCTACTTATAATAAAACAAATGTATATTATAGTTAAACAGTTGTAAAGACAAAGCAATTATTCATTTAAAAACAAATATATAAAATCTATAAGATTTTAGTTTTTTAATATTTTAACACTTATATAATATTATTGTCCTATTGTGTATTATATGAGTATAAAGGCTTTGCTGGATGTTATAGAATTTTTTTTCATTTCATTAGTTTGAAAACAACAACTTGTGTTACCCTTTAGATTTTGAGAAGTAACGAAGCTATTTGCTGAAACTTTAAAATAAAATCACTTTTTTTTTTTACTTTTTCAGACAACGCTTTAAGAACTGTAAACAAATTCTAAAAGTTTCATGTCGGGTTAGCAATCGTATGCCAGAGTGTAACTCAATTTTAAGTGCATTAGAATTTAATATTTTTTTAAGAAAAAGTTAAATTAGTTCTAAATTTGTATACCTATATCGTATTAATAAAGTTATAGAAGTACAATAAACTTATGACATTTATGATTTATTTTATATGTTGTACATTTATTTATTACCTATATAATAATAGAGCACTTTAATCTTTATAAATCGTTAATGTACTATATTTTTATGAAATTAATTGTCATATATTTTGATAGTGAATGAGATTCATTGATTGTGATGGATAATGAATAAATGCATTGTTTGTTTTTTAATTTTAATTCTAATTTGCAAGGTTACACACTTACACATGGTCATGGATAAAGAAATTATTACTAGTAAGTTATTTGACTATGAAATACTTTAAAACAGCTGTTTCCCATAATATTTATGAAAATAATAAAGCTATGTTTTAACATATAGATTAATCTAAAAATCATTACCTAATTTATGTTTTCAAGGTAGTATAAAATGCGAAAACCCAGACAAAAATTGCGATATGAACACCCATACATTATATGACCATAAAGATAAACAACGGTAAAAGAAGGGCAAATTCTATGTAAAATAAATCTCTTCCAAGTTCCCCACCATCTGCGCGCGTTCCCTTTTAACAATAATAATTATTATTGTTCCAAGCAAAAGTGGCTACCCGGTTTAGAGCATTTTTAGTCTGCGTGGTTAATTTACTATCCAGTTGAGCCACACCTTCAAATGTTTTTATCTTAATGCATTCTACGTACTTGGTTCACTGTTTTGCTTTTGTAACAGCTATAATAAAGGGTCTTCATTTCTTGTATTGAAAACACAATAGTAAAAAGATTTTAAAAATGTGTGTAATCTGTGTATATTTTTACATATTTATTGTAGACACAATGTTATTTATTTTTATACTTATATTAAATTATTTTATTTTTGTCAGCAGATATGTGCTATTCAACATTTTCTGATCTATAAAATTTCGATGAACGAACTGTATCTGATATAAAAATTATGAAATGAAATATTAGTATATTACCATACGAAAAAGCGGTTTTAATATTGTAGTTGATTTATTATTTTAGAGAATTTGTGCCTGAGATTAAAAAGTACAGTTCTATAGCTTTGTTTTCAAATCACGTGCATTTAGTAATCCAGAAGATTTATCATACAAAATAGAAGAGATCGAAATATAAAAAATTAAAAAATGAATTCACCTTCGGTGACATTTTATTTTATCGGATCTAGAAAGTGTTTTGGACACTAGATTAAAAAAATGAATTTATTAAGCTCTTTAATCTACAGATGTGCATAAATAATTAAATACAGTTATATAAATACAACCAATCAGCATACAAACAAGGTTTATTATTTTATTAATGCGGACTAAGTTGGTATTCAATACATTTGTATTTTACTAGAATTAAAATAATACTTTTACAATGAATCTGAAACTATTTCCTTCGAACTTTACATCTTATTTATAGTGTAAAACTTTTTACAAGATTAATTATTATACACGAACACTTATTTGACTTTTCTAAAATGTTTTTGTTTAAAATGTATTGATCTATCTAACAGTAAAATATAGACAATTATTGATCGAAAAATAAACAATTGTTAATATTTTTGGTTTTTTAGTCATAGTGTATATAGTATATATTCTTATGTCATTAAATATCATATCCATTATGCTTCATTTAGTTTTTAATATAATCTACATACTTATGCCTTAAATCATAGTATAATATATTAATTTTTTAATTATTCATGAAACATATTCGTTAATTTTTATAGAATTAAATTTTTTTTAAAAACAATACTTAACTTGCACATCTAAAATATATAGGTACCTACATTTTCTTATAAATTATAATATAATTTTGAGCTAGTGATTGTCATAACAATCTTGGAAGTAGTATAGGTACTTTACTTATCTCTAAAAACTGACTAAATCTGGGTACAATATGTAAATTCATTATTCATGTTCTAACCACGCACTAACACGATTACAAAACTTGACTATAATATTATGCTTAAAGTAATGTTGTTAATCGTGTAGGTACATACAGTAGCTTCATCTAAGATTTATCTTTCGACACAGCTGCAATCATCAATGAACTTTGGTTTTATATTTAACGCAGGTGAATAATATAATAAAATAACTTACTGGTATAGAAAATCTTGTTTTTGTTTGTCTTAAAATCGTTGACTGTGAAATATGCGAATCGTGGAAGGGTGAGAATGAAAAAAATGAACGTAGTGAGATTAGACGTGTAGGGAAATAATGACGACAGGAGTGGGTGGGTGACTTAAGTAATTTATGATCCACCACTATCGTAGCTGTTTTGGTCCGGTATACGGGCAAGAGTGACACACGTGCCGCCTTCTTTGCCTGAAACTTTTGTATCCCTTTGACAAGGGGTAACCAAAAAAGGTGAAATTTACGAGGCACTCCTTTTCCACCCACGTGTTATTGATGCGACCCGATATAAATTGCGTCTAGAAAGTTCGACTGAACAAATTTACTTGATTCCCAATATTTACTTTGAATTAAAATGTGATCGAAATAAATTAAGTTACATTATATAGAAATGTTATTGTAATTTTATTTTTATCTACGATGATATTTGATGAACACAATATCAATCAAATTTTAAGTCATATTTGATATTTAAATAGCGTAGTTTCCAAATTAATTTATTATTGTTAAATAATACTTAGAATCTATGCTTCGTTCCACAGTAAGTAAATAAGTTAATTATTTAATATATACAAAAAGAACAATACTATTATATGAGAAGAGAGATTATCTAGAGATAAGAAAAGAACGTGTTTTCTGTATTTTTAATTTTTTTATTTTATGATAACAATGTACAAATAATATATATTGTTACATTTAAGTACAATTATATGACATAATATATTATATGATAGCAAGTTATCATTTTTGTATAAAATTAACTTTAATTTGATTTTGTTTTAATTTAATTTACTTTCTGCTTAACTTCGTTGGTAGAAATATGTTAAGTATATTTATGTTTGTATATGTACTTTAAAAAAAAAAATTACAAATTATGTATGTACTTTAATTTTTTTTTCTTTGTTTACAAAAATAAATGCTAAAGAGGATAAGTACTCTTCAATCCTTGCAGTGGATATAAGTTTTTATATTTGATACAAGTTTATGCTAACACAAATTAGCTGTATAATAATAATATTTAACGTTATGTATATTACATAGCATTTTATTCCAACATAAACTTTGAGCCCATAAACTTAATTCCATCTGTTGTGAAATAGCGTACAGTTTAGCGCATTGTGTTCTTTCTCGAATAATAAAATAAGTGGGCGTTATGCTTTTTACGGTTGCCAAAGCACATATAAGCAGATGCATGTGGTACGGGTATACCAACTTATGTATTCAGTTATGGTAGTGTCGGTGGTAATGGCAGGCAGAGACCATTGAGTTTAAAAGCAGGAGATCAGAAAAATCTGCGACAATAGTAATAATGGTTGCAATAGTCCGACAATACAGAGGAAGAGAGAGAAAAAAAATAAATAACGATGACGTATGAACCACCCTCTTCACATTTGTCGATAATGCCATTAGCTCCATTGGCCGTTCATCGAAGTCGTACGAAAGGTTTTTGGGGTGCGCTCTCATAGGTATATAATATATAAGACCGGCTGTGGTGACGGTTATAGGCGACGTTGAATTTTTCTGCACCTCACGTAGAGATTGAAATCCCGTCTCGTTCATCTCCCTGTCCTCGACAATAGAGTTTGATATTGAGCCGAAGAGTCTGGCGCGAGTGGTTGTGGTACAGTGGGATACTGCAGGAGAGGAGAGTGAGCCAATCACGTGTGTGGTTTTTTCTCGCACTCCTCACAGCCTCGTCACGTCTGTAAACACACACGTACTCGTAAACTACAGTAAAAGTCGTGCTTTTAGTTTGACGAAGCGTATCTGCAAAACGAGAAGGAATAAAATGAAAATTTTTCAAAAAATCACGCAAGTTGACGGGGTTTCCGTTGACGGTCTTCAGGGCTGTTGTCGCTACCGTCAATCGCTGAATCGCGGCCACACGTCTCGCCGTCGCGTGGAAACAAGCTCTCGATATAGAATACGCCGCCGTCAGCTCGTGAATGATGATAACCTTTTTGTTTGAATCACGCCAACATTATCTCACAGACCCCGTCTTCTTTCATCAGAGGTACATTCAAACCCACATTTGACACACTATACGAAACACATAAAATAAAATAAAATGTCCACACACTTCAAGACTTGTCACATAGAGATTTCATACATTTCAAGATAGGGCGCCACGACAGTGTAGAAATTAAAAACGTCGTCAGTATAATTAAAAGGTAAACGGAATTTATCCGTGTATGCATAATTTATTGATATTGGACAAAAAAAAAATTTATTATGTAAAGTTTTTTCTTTTTTGTTATAAGTAATTACGATCTATACAAATGTATGTATAATATTAAGTAAAGTAATGAAACCAAGAATGAAAGTTGGGTAGGTACCTTGTACCCAGTACTGTCAACCGACAGGTTAGTAGGGTAGTAAGTCTCTAGGAATCTTTTTATCGGTCTGTTAGGATTTTTAGAGATAGGACAATAAATTATTGTCTATTATAGAAAGCAAAGAAATTTAATTAGTGAATTTTGGTGATTTTGAATTCTTTGGTGAAGTGAGAAGTAGTGGCTTTTTCTGGTGAATTTAGTGTTTGAGTTTTGAGGTCTTTATCGAGACTATTATTTGATATATAACACAAAGCGGAGACAATTTGACGAGAACATTAATAAATTAGTTAATATTATAAATATTGTTTTCATAATATTATGTGCATGGTGTTGCCTATCTAGTATAGAATTTAATTAAATATATTAATGCGATATGAATAAAATATAATATTTTATAATATTTAATTATTTAATATTCTTGGATGATACATCAAAATAATAATATTTTTGAAAAATATTTTTAATCCAAATTCATTTAGGTAATATATGTATAACTAGTCTACCTAACGGTTGAATCGATGATATATTGCATAATATTATGTATAATGTTTATTGTGTTGAAAAAATACCATGAACATAAAAATGTTCACTTTTATATAAACTACAGCAATACCATAATATGGCATATACCATTTCACATTATAAATATATAAAAAATTAATAACCATTCATTATTGTATTAAAATAAGTTTATTCGTTTATGTTCTGTCCTAATTACTGTAAAAAAAAAAAAAAATGTACCTATATAGGCTATAATGACGTCATGACGTTCCCGAGTTCGGTCAGAGCTATTTTGTGGCCAAGGAAAGAGTTATGCAAGTGGCCTCTTTTGATAAACTTTTTTTTTATTATCTGGTTTCCAAAACTTGGTGTCAATTTTGACCAGTGTCCAGAGGAACTCCTTCTGGCCCTCTCTCTAAAAGGGCTATATGTACCATCAAACACACATTTAGTAACCATATAAAATATTATAATATAGCATTAATCAATTAGTTTATTTCAGCAAAATAATTAGCATCTAATTTAAGTATCTACTAATAAAAACGTGATTTGTATAATTTTATACTTTTGAGTTGGTTCAAAGTTAACAGGGTTACATTTTACTATTTGTTCAACGACATTTAATGGATATTTTAATTGGTTTCTTATACATAAAATTCAATTTGTCCTATTGATATACTATATATATTACTTTTTGGATTAATGATTTTATAATATTTATATAATTAACAGAACTTTTAAATCGTTTACAATATCAGTGTATAATTTGATTTAACAAAATGGACTTCTCATTTAGTAAATAGTTGACTGAAGTGAAACGATTACAAATTTGAAATTATACATTTTATGTTAAATGTTAATTTATTTTTTTGATATATTTTAAATTTTTAAAGACTATTTAATTGATATTTTCGTAACTCTTATAGTATTCATTATATACCTAATATAATTTTATCAGTTTTATTTAACCAGTTAACGATACTTGTATAATGTATATACAATGTACTATAAAATTAAATATTGAAAAAATATTTACTTTTAATTCGTTAACATTATGCTTTCAAAACTTCTAAAATTATTTTATTCTTGGAGTTAACTCTAGATATTCATCAGAATAACTTATTTTTGTACACTATGCTATGCATTGTTATTTCGGGTAGGAAAAAGTCAAAAAAATTTGAAATAATTTCGTTATTATGTTAAATTGTTTTAATGTAATTAATGTATTGCATTTTAATTTTTTTTTTTTACATTTTAGAGTCCTGGGAAATCACAATCAATATATTTTTAGAACAAAAGAAAAATGGTAAGTGAATAATTAATTTTAAACAATATTTTGTATTTGTATAGAAATACTATAGAAATAATTATAGTAATAATTGGGTTGACATTTATGGCAAATTAACCATAGAAAGAGATTTTGACTGGTATAATTTTTCTATATAATTTGTCACGAACGAGGATATTTTTCTTAGAAGTTAAAATTTCAGCTTTTAACAAAATGTTAGTTGCTGTTCAATCAAAAGTTGAGTGTGTAATTCACCGCAGACTCTGATAATTAAAAGGCTAGTCAACATCATTTTTTTGAAATCTTGGTTATAAAATATTTAGGTTCAATATGTGATGGGAAGTTTCTATTTCGATAATAAATCTTTTTCCAAATTAAATTAATTACAACTGTTAAAACTGTAATTTTGAACTTTTTAATGATGAGAAAGAAAATAAATTATAAAATATTTTCTGTATACCTAATTAGTGGTTTTGTAAAAAAAAAAAAACGTTTTATAATGTTTATTAAAATGCTTTTATATATTTTCCCTTCTAAATTTGTATGGTAAGTTTGCGAATTACTAAGTTTTTTTTAATGTACCTAATGGTACGATAATTTTAAAAAGCTTAAATTGCAAGTATTGTAATTGATTGGTAAATAAACAGTAGGTAATCGTTTTTTGTTTAAACATATTTTCATTGTACATAATATTATAAATGTTACGGTAAAAGTGCGGATACCAGTAAGTCCTAGGATTCACCGACTGCCGTCTTTCACAAAATGTTGATTGATTTCGTGTAAACCTAGGATACACAAACTAGTTTTTGGTCATACGCCCGATTGATTTTTGTAGTTTGGACTTTTTTTAAACGGGATTTGGTGAATCTTAGGATTAACTATCAGTGTTGGTAAAAGTCCGAATTTTTTATTTCGATTTGTGTGATATTTTTCCCTTTGTCTTATAAGTACTCGTTAGTTAAACTAATAAATTATTACTTAAGAATGGGTAGGTATCTAGTACTATCTACTACATTAGCTATACTACTGGTATATTAAATACACACATTTATATTATTATTATATTATACTACTTAAGTATTATTATTACTGTAATAACTAATATTATATACTATTGACTGTTGAAAAAATGTATTACAAATCAATGAAAAATGTCGATCGAAAAATGTATTGTACAATTTGAGATGCCACAGTAGCTAAGCCTGCACTAATAAAATATGTAGGTACGTAATAATACAAAATTCCTACTTTTACTAACACTGAACGTTTATCCTAATATTTACCAAATATCATTTGAAAAAGTTCAAACAAAAATAAATCAGTCGTGGTTTGACCAAACTAGTTTGTGAAATCTTGGTTTTACCAAAATCAATTGGACAACCGAGATTTTATTTTATTAGAATAAACAAGTACCTATATACTAATATATCTGTAACACAAATTTATAAAACAGGTAATATTGGTTTGGGGGGGGGGGGGGGGGGTGTACCAGATGTATACAGGAATGGACGGTTTGGTCGTAGTGAGGAGGGGTCAAATGATCTATTTCATAACCGACATTTATTGGTTAATCCTAGGTGGGTCATAATTTGTAGCTTAATTATACCATAAAATACGTTAATGTATGATATAATATCGTGCTTCCTTAAACATAAGTTGTACACATATCTAAAAAAAACACCAGTAATATATTTATGTATGCGGAGAATATAAATTAATAATTTTCTTTATGTATATCAATTTAATTAGTAGGCACCTAGGGACACTACTAAAAACCAAATTGTGTAGAAAATATACAATTTGTGTACAGTTATTTGTATATTATACAGTCCATACGTTATGTAGGTATTAACTTTAAAACTTTATTGTTGCCTTAAGCGAACGTAGTTGTGTTATAGGGGATGCCAAGTCTATTTTAAATTTACATATTTTTCTTTGAAGTACAATACGTACATTGTATACAATGTTCAGCTATTAAAATTAATATTCTACGCATGCTTTATTTAATTAAATCTTATTTTAGTATATAATTTATATTTTATTTATTTATATTTATTTCTATATTACATCTTTATAGTTTTGATTAAAAGCTAAGTCATTAGCATAATAGATATTTGTATTTTACGAAAAAATCTTTTATATCTGAAACGTCGTATAATTGATTTAATCTAATAATTACGTTACAATAACCTTTATTGTAATCGGATTCTCAGTGTAAAATTATGAGCTACAAATTTGCTTTGTACGTGATTGTGTTCCTTTTTGTAGAATATGATTAGACCATTCTCATCAATTTCTTTTAATGGGTAATGAATTGTATTGCAATAATTGTTTTATCTATTTGTAATTAAAACATGTCATTTTAAGTTAATCAAATTTTAGAAACTTTCTCAATAACTTTATCATAATTTAAGAAAATTAGTACCTATACGAGTAGTATATGAAACGATGAAGCAAAATATAGACTCTATGGTTCATTATGGTATTTTTGTAAGGGGAGGAAATATAAGGTAATTATAAATTATAATTTATCAAATACCACTGATTGAATCAATCATGCATAAATAACTAACACAATCAACATCTTTTAACTAGGTCCAAAAATGTAGGTATATTATGTGTATAGGTATAGGTGTTATATTATAATATTAGACATTAAAAATAGTATCAGGAGTGGTTTAGAGTAACTATTTGGGCTAGTAAATTTTAGAAAAATTCTAATTTATTATGTGGAAGGAAGAAAAATAAAAAAGGGCACTTGCAATCTTTGAAAGTTATGCTAGTTAAATTATTTTTTAACACCTTAATATTTTAGTCATTGGTTTTTGCATTTCCTCCTACTAGATTTACTTGGACACCCTGGAGTTTATACATTTAATGCATATTAATATTGAAATTTATTAAAACCTGTCTAATATTGACCCTTAAAATAAGGAAATAAAATATAAATGTTAATTGTTCAAAGATTCTATGAAAACTTAATTATACTTGCTTTAAGAGTTCAGAGTAAAAATATGTCACACAATTTAGATATATGTTGGAAGAGATTACCATAAACAATAGTTATTACGTGACAGTTGGCTTGATTATTATACTTTATTACTTCTAATAAATTATACTGGATATTATTTAACCACAAAATAACATAATTAACATCAAATAGTGTCATTATATTTATAAATACTGAATAAATTAACATTATTTTTCCAAAATATCAATAGATAATATGGTTTTTAATTTTTTTTTAATAATTTCCAATTATTCTCTGTTTTGCTAAAGACCACGTATTTAGATTATGATAAATGTTTATTTAATTGACTACCTACATGTTTTATTTACGATGTAAAAACATTTGAGAGTATAATAGTATTTTTATATTTTTAACCTAAAAAGTACTAAAGGTACTTATTTCAAGTACTTTATTTTTATTATGGAGACATTATACCCATCTATTGCGATAATGAGAAAATAATCAATTTAATTCCTAAGGGATTTCGTTGTTAAAATTTTATTTCAACAATAGGGATGGGAAATTCTCGGGAACACAAACGTGACAAAGAAATTTCTCAGGAATTCGAGAGAACACGTGTGAATTCACTGCAGAAGTCAAACTGGAACTCCAGAAACGAATTAAAGTGTACGCATCATAATCGCATGCTAAAAAAATTTGTATTTAATTTAAATATTCAAGTTCTTGCTAAATTTATATTTAAAGAGCACTTTTTCTGCTTAAATATATTTATGTAAAAAAAAAATTAGATTACAATTGGGATATTATGTATTGTTTAATTATTATATCTGTTGAAATCGATGTGTCAGTATGTTACATTATAATCTGCGATTTTTTTATTACATAATTATAGAACAATTAACGTTGTAAGTTACTTAATAACAATCTAATCTAAAAAAGCTTTCATAAATATTAATAGGTAATAATTAAATTTAAATAGATTCTTTAAAAATAAATCAGTCTTTTTTATTTCTTTAATATTTTAAGCAGTGTAAACACTGAAAACCTTACCGTTAAATAAAATAGGTATCCATGAAAAAAACGAGTTCCACAGAATGAAAATATCACATTAAATATATATTTTCAAATAATGCAATACGAGTTTATAGTAAGTATAAATTTTATTTCTTGGACATATCAAAATCCTATTAGATTTCCAGGGCACTACGGTCTACGAGAATTCCTGAAAACGGGAATATTTTTTCCCGGTATTGTTCACGAGAATTTCGAGAAAGTGCCTACCTTAGTCAATAATTTAAGTACACTAGATCTGATGTTGAAAAATCTCTCCAGGAATAAGTTTTTACTTCTGAACACTCGGAAATACAAAATATTAAGTTATATTTTTTCCGATGTCTATCAGACTCTATCTGACGTTTGTGTTGATGTTTATAGTAGTTATTAAAGATACCATCACATTATAATAACTTTGCTCTAACTTTATCTTATGCTTTTATAAGTTTCAGAGATTAAAAAAATTAGAAAACTAAAAAAATATAAAAATTATATGTTAGGAATGACTGAATGAGTATGACGTTGATACGATATAGTAGTGACTAATGGTGAAAAGCACATAATAATTTTAGTAGTTTCTTACCTGATAAATGTGCAGTACAAAATATGTTTCACATAAAAACATTTCAGTTGAGTAAAACACAAATAAAAGATTGGGATTAAGAAACAATTTTTATTTTGTGCTCTTTAACAATTATTCCAATAATAAATATGATCGTTACCCAAATAACTGTAGGTTTGTACATAAATTATTTGACGAGGCGAAGTAAGGATAACGGCTATTAACATAATAATTGTCATTTATATTTTTTTACTCATACGTAAATAACCAAAATAATATGAAATTTAATAAAATTAAAATTAGTATAAATTAAATAGAAAAATTAATTTAATTAAATATGTTTGATTAGTGGAAGGAGGTAACACCCCCTTCGTCCTAAAACTAGCCCTGAATATTTGAACAAATCACAACTTGGCTACTATGCAAAAACAAAATCTAGATGTATTACTAATTAAGGGTTTTGGAGCTGACATATTTTTTAGTATAAAACGTGCCTCTCAGGAAAAACTCACACGCCTCGTGAAATAGCTAAATATTTTTTATTTGATAAATAAAAACTTTATACAGGTCGCATTGGACTCAGATTTCAAAAACTGTATTCCCAGAAGTTTAAATAAAAGTATAATAAATAATTACAAATTGTTAAGTATTTTGAAATGTATTTTTTTGGCGTTTTTTTAAAGTAAATTAAAAAATGAGAGTCCAATGTGACCTAAATAAAGTTTTCATCTTACAAATAAATAAAAAAAATATAAAAATCCGACTATTCTACAAGACGTGATTGTTCTTCCTGTGAAGTTATTTGGGTTGTTTAAATGGTTCGATTTCATGTTTTTGTACAGCTTGCTGTATAGCCGTTGCCCCATGTAACTAGAGATTCCTTGAATTTATAATAAATCATAATAAACACCTGGCTCCGAACTCACACTATGAGTAATTTGTAGCATGTATTAATTATATAAAGATTTAAATAATTGATATTAGCTTAATATTGTATAACTTTTTGGACGATTCAGACTTACCACGAATTTTTAATTTTAAGAAAAAATATTTCTGTGTAAAGGTCTGTCAATTAAAAACAGTATAGTTCAGTTTCCATTCACTGACTCATTTTCATTTATCAATTTGTAGACAGTAAGAAAAATTTATATTATAGTATACTTTTATATTTTTACAACTAAATACAATGTATGCCTATACGTATTTAACATAGAATTTTCTTAACTAACATTTTCATTTCCTAGACAATTTGAAAAAAAAATTATTGATAACCAACCAACCCAAAGCAAACTGTTTATTTGTTGTCAAATCGCAAATTTATATATTTTAAATTACTAAAAAATAACAAAAATCATTGAAAATAAATTAATATTTTACGTGTGAATACCTAATGATGTCAACATTATTTGAACTTCAATAATGCAGTTTATGCTATAACTAGCAAAATAATGTGAATTTTTCATGTTTTCAATGATTTAACAAATGTTGTAAAGATTTAAATTTTAAAGCTTGAAAAATAAATGTTGATTATATATTTTTAATATTTTAATTTCGATAAAAAAAAAAAAAAACCATAAAAGGAACGTTGTATTTAATTTTTAAGTATTTTAACTCATAAGCAAAAAAATAACTAGAAAACAACTTAAAAAAGTTTTTAATTTATAAGGTCTGTATTAACTATAAGTTTATAAATATTGAAAAAAATAATTATCACGTCTAGAAAACGTCAATATAATTTTGGCAAAAATCTCAATACTCAACAGTTGTTTTATTATGAATACAAACAACAATTTTACAACATATAAACAAAAACTGGTTTTCCGTAAATGTTCTCATTTATCTTAATTTTGTTTTTAGTAGTTCCTGATTATTATTATTATGATAAGTTCTTACAATTGTTTACTCCCCCCATCACTGTATAAAATACCAACTAGATTCAATTTTTCAACAGTAAAAACTCCAAAGTTGGATATTGATATTTACACAGACAAAAAAACACTATTATTTTTAAACTTTGTATTCAAGATTGTAAACAATTTTAAGCAAATTAATAGACAATATTGTTCTAATATGTTTTTGATGTTTGACTTTCGATTCCTACATTAATAATAGGTATTAATAAACTTTAATAATAATTAATTTAAACAATGATTTTCTATTGATTATTTCCATATTATCTTAGACATTTTCACGTTAATAACTTATAGATTATGGTAACTTATTTTTCGTTAATCATTCGATAGTTTATTCCAGTGTTCATATTTAGTATATTCATATTTTATTCGTGTTTTATTTAAAATTAATATATATTTTGAAATGCTAATACATTTAGTCATTTAGATTAGTTGAAGAAATGAAAAAAAATATAATGACTTACTTAAGTGTGACGTAAATATTTTTAAAATTGAAATTTTGCTGACATTTATAATCTTCATTGTGAGTTACTGATTAAATACTTCTATTAATTTTTTTAATATTCTCATCTCGATATCGTATAAACAATAAACATATTTATACCGCTGTGTGATAGCATATGAAATAAATTGTCTCAAATATAAAAATATACTTAAAGTTTACCTGTCAATAGTTAAAATGTTTAAAGTATTTAGGTCTTACAGATTATAATGAAACAATAGATTATTTTTCTTTTAAATAATATTAAGGTAGAATGAACTTCTGCACTGGTTGATATTTATTGTGAGACATTTTTTATGTGCTTGAATTTAATTTATATATTATTTTATATATTTATTTGTATATACCTACAACTTCAAAAACTAAATTTAAACTTAAAGTTGAAAAGTTTTTTATTTTTATATTACACGTGATGATAGTCATTTGTATTACAGTTGCTATTTTTATAACCTAAAGGTGTGTTAAGTTAAGTTTATTATCATTATAATTGAAATGCATGTACACTAGAATACTAGATATATAGTAATAGATGTTATAAAACTAGGTTATTAATATTATTACATTTTCAAATTGTTAATATACTTGTGTGTTTTGATCTCAAGCCTTAGAAAATACCAAATTGTAAACGCTTTATTATTTTTATGAAATATTTTATTTAAAAAAAAACCGGTAAAAATATAGCGCATAATTTTGTGTGTATATTTACATATTTTCAAGGTACACAAGTTTTCTAATGTCATAGATACTTTATAGCAGTCCAAAGTTTTACAATTTAGTTAAAACGCATACATAACCAAAGTTTCGTTCAATGTTTTAGCAATGCATATCAACACATTGAACCCTCATTGCATGCCAATTTAAGTTTATGATATGATTTTGTTATTATGATGAAAGTTTATTGGTTACATGTTACAATGAAATTCTTAGACAAACAAACCGTCTAATTTTGTCAGTAAGCATTCAGAAACTCATTTATTCTGATAAATAGATTTTTAATTCTAATTTGTCGTTTTCATACTATTATTACATGTCTTATCCATGTTTTAAAAATATTTAAAAAATTTAAATTTGTTGAACTGTATAAGTACCTACTATAATACTATACTTGTAATTTAAATAAACATTTTTTTTAAATAATAAATTATACATTGTAATTCCCCCAAATCTAATTAAGGTAAGTATAAAACTGAAAACTCAATAGGTACTTACAGTTTTTATAACAATACACTTATTAAAAATGCGTTGATTTGTTAATTGACGATTAGGTATAATAATATTATATTTTAACCAAATTTGTAATGTTTAGTTTACAACCACAATCAAATAATTTTTGTTATATAATATAAATACATTTATTCAGAATAGTTAGAATCGGTTAGAATGTTTTAGTTCTCCATACGTATACAGGTAATTGTAAATAACTTAAAATAGTCAATTATAAGCATTAAACGATAGGTAATAATAATGTGGTATAGTCTCGTGAAGGGTGAAATGTACACATATTTATTTTTTTCTTAATTTGGTATTATTATTGAATATTTTTAATTAAATATTTGATTCTTTTATGTGAATCTTAATGTATATACATTATAATGTACAATAAACTGATACGGTTCTTTTAATATCATTCTATAATCCATTTTTTAATATTACATTTATACGATTATTTGTAATTCCTTTATGCGCATTATTCTTATTAAAGAATGAAAAAAAAATAGTCTCTGAATTTGTATTTAATATCGATTTATGACGTATCTAACGTTTAATTTCCGAACCAATTGAGTAGCTACTTTATTTACTGAAACTTTTTAAGGTAATTGGGAAAATATGATCCCTAAAAGTGCACATCTACGATTTTACTCTTGATTATGAAAGGATATAACTATAATTAATATATTTTTTGTAGCTTACATAATAATTGAATTATACAAAAAAAAAAAAATCATATATTATATACAAACAAACTATGCTGTTAATATTACAAAGTATTATGAAAATATACATGTATTAACTAAGTTTTTTATAGGTATTGAGGATATTTTTTAGTTGAATGTACCAAATGTTGTAAAATGTCCAATTTAACTATAAAAAATCTATTTTTGCGTCTAAGTAAATAATTGATACCACCTTCATACATTGTAATCATCTCTTGTCCGTTCATGGAACAGCTGTTAACGCTCCACATAACCGAAACTCATACCTCCATTATATTTCTTCTCCAAGTCTGCTGTCCAGTTAACCATCATGTTTCTCTACCGTCAGATTGATTAAAATCCACATTTTGTTTGATCTGTAAGAGTATACGGGCATTTCTGAAGAGGAATCTCGAAAAGATTTTATTTCATGTGCAAACAGAGGGTAGACCGGCAAGAGCACTTTTAATCTGCGAGATTAAACACTGTATGCCCCATACGAATAATGTGGTGAATGTCCTAGTTGCAACGACGACACTACACCCAGTGAAAAATATTTTTTTTTACAAATGCGAATATAATAAACAGGAATATACAGGATGGTTATTTTAACAGTAAACACATTATCTCAAAATTCATGAACGATTTAGATTTTAAAAAATATTATTTTAACATACTTTTTTATTATTATCATTATTATGATATGCTCTCGGTGACATTGGCGATTAGGCAAACTTGATCATATTACAATAATTTAAAAATATTTATACATTTATAATATACAAACAAGAAAATTATATTAATATAAGAAAAAAAATTACCAACACATTTATTAGCCACAACAAAACAATTTTTTGTTACAATATTGATATAATATAATATATCGTGTTTTAATTTTTTGAAATACAGCATAGGTACATTTTTAGTTTTATATTGTGAAGTAAAATATTTTTTTGAGATCGTACAATTTGATTAAGTTGTTAGTTTGTTATAACTTTCATTTATTTAAAGCAGGGTCCTGCACCCAAATTAACCAGAACCCGTAACACCCTTAAAAACCCTTAAAAAATCAAACACCCGAAACCCACATAACCCAAATGATTCTATTTTCAAAACACTCGAATTAACCAAAACCCAAATATAACATTCTATCGGCTACGACACGATTGAGGTTAAAACACCTTTTTTTGCGACACGATTGAACAAATTTGTCGGCGTATCAAAGGATATAGAAGAAAGAAAACCTACACGGTTGAGCATAAAAAACTCTGCAACGTTGCAATTTCAAATTTTGAACTACCAATATTATACGAAAAATATTTATTTTATTTAAATAACTCAAAATATAATACAAATTGAAAATAATAATATGATTTCATAGTCATTATAGTAACATTTCATAAATCTATTTATCGAACACTGATATTATTTCAATAATATATTTGGAATTGTATCTTAATTATCTTATATTTTCCCCCAGTGCTAAATGTTGTATATTAAGGATAAAACTAATATTTATTGCTTAGGATCTAATTTATTAATCGATAAAGTTGGGCTCAGCTCAAGGCTCGTGGCTCGGTTGAGTTTGGTATCATAATAATAATTGGTGTAATAATCTGTGAAAATAATAAATTACAAAAACGTCGGCAACGTGGATGTGGCAACGTCGCATAAAATATTCTATGCTCAATCGTATTATGCTCAATCGTGCTTTGCCGATTCTACCTAACCCAAAACCTCAATAATTTTTCATTTTAGAATCTTCGTGTGATATAAAATGTTGTATATATTTAAGGAGGTTAGTTTGATTTTTTAGTTAATTATTTGGACATTTTTCTAAACAATTATAAATTTAAAAGAAATATCTAAACATTCTAAACAAATTATTATAAAAATTATGTTTTTTCTGAATTACCAAACACCCGTATTAACCAATATTAACCCGAATAATAACTGTTATTAAAACCCAAATACACGCAGCACTCAAAACCTGAAACCCGAATAAATTATTCGGGTGCAAAGCCCTGATTTAAAATTAAGATGAGTTGGGTCCTCATTTTCGTGAAGTTTCCCCATCCATTATGTTACATTTTCTTGAAACTATCACCAATATATTTGGAAATATGTTTAAACCAGTTTTTAAAATTCATAAACTATTATTTATGATGTAATCTTTTTTAATTTAGTGGGTCACATAGATACTCTACACATTTTTTATACTCACTATACTCCTATAATAAATTTAAATACTTTTAATAAATTAACTGCAATTTAAAAATTTTATTTCTATAGGTACATCGAAATACTCAGGAAAAGGTTTTGCTTTCGAACATGAAATTAAAAATGTATGCTTTCATTTGAAAAAGTAGAAAACTTAAAAATTATTACGATAAAAATATAACTTCCAACAATGTTGTTTTGTTATTACTTCAAATTATGTGAAAAGAGTATTTTAAAAAATATTTATTCTTTTCGAGATAATGAGGGTTTACTGTTAAAAGAATCGCACTGAATAAACAGTTTTTTGAACAAATTATTTCATATTTGGTGAACATAATTTACATAAACCATCAACTCTTTTGCAAAATCCACATTTTTGATGTTGTGTATAATAATATACACTCATAATTTATAAGTTGTAAATAATAGTAAATAATAATAAAAAAATAATAATAATAAATAATTATCACTGTATTCTTAAAATTATTCTCAGACCCGTTGTTTTTGCTGTTTTTCTGATTTACAATAATAGTGATACTATAATTATAATTATTATATTATTTCCTTATACATAACATGTATAAAAAATTGTTCACTATTCAAATGATATATTTTATATATTCATAATTTAAAATATCTACCAAAGAGTGCTAAATTAATTTCAGTTTCATACACTAATTTTATTATTGATTATTTTACTGTGAATTATGTGTATTTTTTTTGAAAACTACTGATATTCCGCAACTTTTGGATTTGAATGAAAATTTAATTTTTAATCAAAAAAATTATTCTATTCTATTTAAAATTCCAAGCATATTTTTTATACTCAAACCATGGCGTATTTCTTAAATAAAAAAAAAACTACTTATATCGTTGAACCTACATTAATGGATTTTTTTCTCTTCGAGTTTTCCAAAAATCTAAGACATAGTAACGATGAATATATTTCGTTAATTTGGTATATTATGGCACTATTGGGAATTAAAATATTTCTATAATATGTTTTAATTTTTAATGTAAGAAAACATTAAATACTTTTTACACGTATAACAACATTAAATTGTGTTTGAAATACCATCTGTTTATTAATAATTTCAAAAATGCATCCATCAAAAAGATGGGCCAGAAAGAACTCTTCCGGCCAGGATATACTGCAATATTCTAAAATTATAATAACGCAGTTGTCACACCAACGTTATACTATTGACTATAATATGGTGCCGGTTTTCGCCGAGGTAGTCTTTTGTTGTTTGTATAATTCGTAATATATATATATATATATATATATATTATATTTATATCAATTTACGACAGCTGCTTTTTAAGTAATGAACCGACTTAACGGAAGAGTAAATAAAGACGGCTGTCATGCTAGGGAGTATAAAGCTTGCACCCTAGGCGTCGTGACGCGTCGAGGGAATCTTGCGCCTAGGGCCGGAGACGTTGTTTATACATAAAAAAAAATAATAAAAACACAGTAGTGTGTATAAATCTTTTTAATGTGAAACAACCACACCCTAACTAGATCTAAGAATTAAAATTAGCTAATTGAATATACAAACATGTCGAGTCATCAGAGATTTGTTAGAAAATAGGTAATTGTTTATTTTTGAAATGCTATTTATAACGGTCCTCGCTTTAGGTGTTCTAGACATTGGAAAATTGTGACTTAATCTGACGATCAGACATTTATTTGATTAATAATAATACTGAGAATTTATTCATTTTATTTACTTGAATACGATTTCATTGATAATTTTCTTCATATTCACTTAAATATATTTTTAAATTTGTTTTTATTAATATAATACCAAATGTTTTTTATAATTAAAAATATTTTTTTACAAATTATAGTACTCAGAAGGACTCATCAAAGATGCTCACTCCAATTATTCCATTGATTATTTTTAAACGTCCTTAAAGACGATATTATCAATGTTTTAACATTTTTTGTACTAATTTAGGAGTGTTATGTTGCTATACAAACTTCTGTTTTTTGAATGAAACTTTTAAGATTCATTTTTAAAAAATGATATTGTCCCGAATTAAAAATTCTAATGAGAAGCTTATAAGTTATTATAATATTTATAGGTACTCAGGTTAACTATCCTCAAAAACTACTCGTTCGAATTTTAATTTTCATACGTCAATATTTTCAGGAAAATTATCTACTAAATAATTTACAGTAGGAAAGGGGATTCTCATCCAGAAAACAGAAGTTTGTATCTCCGCTGGTCACTCCTTAAGTGGTACAAAAATCTCAAAAAATTGAAAAATGGTCTAAATACTTACCTACCTAATTCATAAGCAATGTTTTTATGTCTTATGTCTTATGATTTTTAGATGCGATAAATAATAGATATTATCATAGAATACACTTTAAACGAATATTCTTAAATGCTTACATTAACATCTCATTAAATTAATACAATTTATGAGGCAATATTGTTGTAAACATATTAAAACAACAATAGTCAAAAAGTTTTTAGACTTTTATGTATAATATAATTAGTGAATGCTTTAATAGGTAGGTACTTAATAATAGTTATTAAGAACGTGTCGTTAATCTTATATTAATACTATCAAAACGATCTTAATTTAGTTTACATTTTTACGAAAAAAGCTAAGATAATCTACCTTTTTCAGTTTTATTTACTCTATATATTGGCAAGTTTTCCAGTTTCTAATGTAAGCCGCCCCTCTGAATCCATCACTCTCAGCCTGACACATCGTAAACGATATTGGCTGCAGGAATATCAGAAGGGGTTTCCCGTTATTAAAAGGGACTAGGTACTATTATCCTGATAGTATAGGGAATAATTTTTCATTGAAACACTTCCGTATTAGAAAATGCGTTAATTATCGTCACCTAAATGACTTCTACATGTTATCGTGGAAATATATTTTTCTATTTTGTTTATGTTACCTGCATAATATAACTTCATTTCCTTTGAAATTGGATTATACTTTAAATCTACATTTTCAAAGAATAACATTATGTTTTTACTTATTTTATCTAGTTTATATTTTCACAACAAATTTAAAACAGAAAAAACCTTTCAATTTTATTTTATTTTAATTTATAAGAATATAATTTAAATTTAGGAGATAAGAAAAGTTAGTTAAATTGCTTTTCCCAGCATATTTATAAATATAAGACTTTTTACATTATTTTAGGGAAACATATATTATATAGATATTTTATAAACAATTAACATGATATGAGGATTAAGTAATAAAATTGAAGGCATTAAAATCAGAAAAATAGAAATTGCTATTTAACCCTTTCATTGCTACAGTCGCATTTATGCATCCAACGTGTGGCACGCTGTAATGTTACAGACGCACATATGCGTCCTGTCATTTTAAAAATCAACAATAATTGCTATTTTTATTGATATGATAACATGAACATGTGGTAAATGATACGAGAAATCCAAAGATATCATAAAAAAATATAATAACAGTCATATAATAAAATTAATTAAAAGTTTTTTAAATTTATTATTATTGAAATTGAAAATTAATTTGAAAAAGTTGTCTGGGCTTTATAAAAGAAGATTGTTGATTAATTTATTATTTATCTTTTACGATTTCTGTTTTAAGCCAAACATTTTTCAAGTAAATACCTACGTAATAATAAAAAAATGTAATGAAAAAGATTAATTCTGGTATTGTGAAGTATAAAGCTATCAAAAACTTTATACGTGCATGCAAAGTACTGTTTTCATAAATATCACGATTATATTATCATATAATATAGAATTTTTTATTAGGAACTCTTAACTTCCTGAATGATAATAATATACCATAGGTACATAATAAATATCATTGAAATTATTTAAAAGTAATGGGCGTCTTCTTAGGATTCTACACTACAGAATTCTGTTAATACTTTTACCATAATATACGGTGCCTACGCTAATACTACGATAGTGTCTGTCAGTCACCAGTTTTTGTCATTATTACAATAATTGTTGATTTTAATTAAAATACTATTCAACAGTATTATTAAAAATACCTTATCCTAGAGATTATTATGGTAATTTAGAAACATTATTATTAATATTATTGTCTATAATAGAAAAACATGAAAAAATGTTTGCTAAAATATTTTGTACACCAGGTACCTAGCAACCAGTAATTTTGTCATTTGTTGTTTGCAGATAAGTACGTTTACCATTTTAAGATCAAAAATAAAATTGATCATTTTAATTTAACTATGAATTTAATAATTTTATTTATTTATTTGATGTATAGACAAACTAGGAAGTTATGGCAATCGTATAAAATTTTAATTTGTTCACTGCCTTTCAATTGTATAGACAAAATACTATATTATGTTTGTGATAAATTAAATCATCGTACCTATTGTTCTTTTTTATTTCATATTTAAAAAGTTATTCGTTGCTATATAGTTTTTTTTTTCAATTATGACTTTTTAGTACATAATTACTTCAATAGATATTTAATACTACTCAGATGTGTCGAGTAATGAATATATTAAATTAAAAATTATTTCAAATGAATTAATCTATATAGGTATATTTACTATAATTATATTAATTACATTTAATTGAATTGTAATATATATTATTAATTTATGTACATTGTAAAATTGGATATTTTCAATTAGTTATTGATTAAACACAATTTTGTTTTTATTTAAATTTGTATTGATATTTATTATTACATATTTACATTTACTTATAAAGGTGAACTAATAAATATATACATTATGAATCATATTTTTATTACTTGTTTCTTCGTCGTCGGATAGGCTAATATTAAATAAATTCCTGAAATTCTTGATAAAAAGATGCAGATCAATGTTTTCCTGATAATATTGTAAAAAAAAGAATCCGAATGCTATAAATGAAATATTATTGTTATCTGCTGATTCGGAAAAAGTGTGTCGAGTCAAACTAAAAGGAAATACACTAACGCATTGATGTTTCGAATAGTACCTATCACATAGAGTGTCGGACTTAAATATTGTAATACATTTGTATAATGAATCATATTAATTAATACAGTGATTCATTAAAATTTTATACAGCGAGTGAAATGTGTCTAAAAGGTTTAACTGAAATACATTTTACTTTGGTTTTCAAAGTCGTGTGATATATTATATGTTTGGCTGAGTGGGTTTCGTCGGTGATATTTACGCCTGAAATGGTGTCGTTAAAGGGGAAAAAACAAAATAAGGTAGTGCAACTTATAAAGACTACTGATAACCACGGTAGAAAAATACGGGAAGTAGTGTTTTTTTAAAGAAAAAAATCGGCTTACGTGCCCCTTCAAAGAGCCAATGGTTACAGATTCGGATATAGCATTTTCGCTTTACCGACCGCCACAATCCGCTTATACCGGTGGTCATTTTATAGACATCTTGATCAAATACCCGATTCACGTGTGTATGCTCCCTCCTGCCGCGGACCCATTGTTGGCTTTTGATTGTATAGAGGCTCGTAATGTGTATGCAGTAAGTTATACATACCTACTTATTCAGCCGTTTGGATGATTAGGAATTATATTACCGGGAATTAGGATATATTTTCAAAATGATAACTGTCACATCAAAGGAACGCGAAATTACTCGACGGAATAATAATGTTGTGGTGGTTTTATATTTCAAACGACGGTATGCCTATCATGATCCACCTGAACAAAACATCGGTGGATATATAAATATTATACGCGAGACGCGACCACATTCATTGAGCTTCATCAACGATTTATTCGTGATAAATGGCCTAATAACGGGATGGGAAATTAAGAGGGTTTGGTTATTGTCTATACCTATATAGGCAAAGTTATGCCCTGTTATGCAATTATTTTCATCTGATAATATGATATCTATTGATCTTAAGATTGAATTAACCATTAAAACCACAAAAAACCTTTACATAGGTACAATTTATTATTTTTGCCATGTTTAGTGCATAGTAAAAAATATTTTGTCCTGAGTTTCAATAATTATCGTAGGTGCGCATTATCCATCTAGTTTCAGTTTGCATTAGTGGATAGGTAAATAACAAATCTTTGAAAACAGTATCTACTAATGGATTACTCCTCCTCGACAGTAGAGTTAAAGTTTATAACTGTATTTTTACGACGTGTGTGAGATTCAATAATCTAATGGATGTTTGAATAATTAAACTCAAAGTTAAGTTCGAGTATTTTGAGTATTCTTATTGTACACATGCATAATTAATACCATTCGTATCTAATACACATACACCTATACAATATTACATTTCATCAATAATTATAGAAATATACTTTATTAGTTGTTACAGTTAGTCTGTTGATTTATTAGATTACTATTTTTGAATCAGATAGGTACATAATATAAATGATGATAAATATTTATTTACAAATACAATAGAATTTATGATTTAAATACAAAATAATATTACTGTAGTTTCTATTAAATAATTATATTGTCGTATCTAATTAAACAGTATTTGATAGATGACTATTTTATAATACTGTATATTTTGTTAATTAAATATCTTCAAACTTAAATATATAATATAAATGTTAACAATTAAATTAAATTAAGCTTGTAATAAATTGTATAGAATACTATTCTTAACAGACAATTTACATTTAATTTGATATTATCATTAAACCAAAATATGGTTCAAGTTAAAGAGGTTGATATTAGATATTTTCTAATAGTTTTGAGATTTAATTAAAAATTAATTTGACTTTGAAAATTGAGAACAGAATTTCTGTCTTGAAAAATTATGTTTTCTCAGAGCCCAAAGGTTTCATTCCAAGATGAAAAAAAAATCAGTACATAATTAAAAGTCCAAAGATTAGTAATTAATTATTTTATTTTTAAATAATGATAAATTGATGTTTGAAGAATGTTAATTAATAAATTAAGAAAAGTTCATTAGGTATTTGAATGTAGTACCTATATATAATTTAAAAAATGAATTGTTTAATCTTATCATAAAAATACAGTTTTCATTAAAATTTGAATATTTAAAAACAACACAATATGATTCTAATAATTAATAATTATATACTTAGAACAAGATCAACTTAGAAATTAAAAAAAAATGTTTTGTTAAGGTCTATTAATTTACATTTATTAATTATTAAAATAGTATTTTATTTTGTATTGACTTATTTTATATTGAACTTATTATAATAATTTGTATACTTATTTTTATTTTTTATTTATATGGCTCAAAACATAGTTTATCAAGTAATTATAAATAATAACGATCAGTATACGGATACATTTATTTTTAATCATTGATACTACACGCACAATTATGATATTTATATCAATGTTAGTAAAGAGTATGATTAGTATAAAGTTATTTTTACAATTTTTGCCTTTAAAATATCCGATTCAAGTAAAATTTTACTGTAATTAAATACGATAACTGTTAACATAATTAATTTCACGATTTAAGAGAGTTTTTATAAACGGAAATAAGATAAAATAAATGACAGTTTTCACTTTTCAGTGGTGTGATGTAATACAGGTGTTGGAAAGTTTTTATTGAAAAATCTCTAAAACACATTTGTCAGTAGGTTAAACAGAAAAGCTTTTATTTGGCAAACTTTGTTTCGTCCGGCAATCACATTCGCACGTACACACACATCAAAACTCTCGGTGTAAGTTTTTCTTCCTTAGATCAAACGGTTCGTGAGCACTCGTGACGGATATCTATATTGACTATACATCAACGATTGCTGACCTTTGTCGGCTAAATCTTAACATCGTTCGATGAAGTTTTATTATGTAAATAGCAGTGAGAAGATATAATTTTTTGCAATATAGTCGTCATCGTCACCTACGTACAGAGTTAACACATTATAATTACCTACCGTCGGAATGGTTCCTTTATTGAATCGTATCTCCATCGCATATATTTATAGTTATTAATATTATACAGTTTATGTATCTGTTCACATAATACTTGTGCATCACTAACCTCGTGTCACCATTTCTCCTCATACCCGGTAAGGACCATTCATCCCCAGATCCCCGGGTTAGTATATGTATATAATATATAATACGCCACACGCCGTGGATATATATATATATATATATATATATTATATACAGTAGGTATACACCGCAGTCGTATTGCTATACCATGTATATATGCCTAACCTTCCAGGGCCTGCAATAATTCCGTTCGTTAATCAAACTTAAAGTTTTGACGTTCAAACAGTCACTCAAGGATAACACGACGGAAGTAGCGGTGGTGCCATTACAAGAGCCGCCGTCGTCGCTTACCTTGCGTAATTATATAGACTTCGGTCGGTATATATAATAATTATACGCATATATGTGTATATGTAGATAGTTTGTTGGGTATTTATATATTGTTTAGTATATACCTACACTATATATAGACATAATGTGTAGAAACCACGTCTATGTACCTATACCACCGCAACACGCGCGCTCGTCCCGATTGTCTTGCTGTCGATTAACACGCCTCCGCCAGTCCCGAAGAAACCTCCGCGGTCTTTTGGCAACTATGGTTATCCACATCCACGCCTCCGAAGAGGGTTCTCCCCCCTCCCTCCACAACTACATTTACTATTTACCACGGTAACCTAATTCGACTTTTTACCGCACGTGGCCAATCACCGTCATCGCCGTCTGTGAACGCAAATGTGTTTATAATGTTGTAATCATGTGATATAATTTATCTCTAATGTTCCCGCTTAAAGGTTAGGTGTTAAAAATAATAACAATATTATTTTGATTGTCCTAAGGATATTTTAACGTTTATTGTGGAAAGCAATCCTGCGTCTTCAGTTCTTCACTTTTCTAAAGACAATAACTTATCTTTGAAGACTTATCAGGCTTCTTTCTGATTATCAGAGTTTTTTTTCTTAATGTAGGTACTCTAAGTTTTTTTAAAGAATAAAAAAATATTTAGAATATCATTTTTAAGCTCTTATTTTGTGTAATTTAATTCTATTCCACGTTTTTTGTCGAAATGTTGAAGATTTTATGTAAGAGAATGGTGCAAGGAATCATCGTTTTGTAATTAATATTGATGTGCTGTTTAAACCATGCAATTACTATACAAAGTTTGACAGACGTGAAGCTATAAACTAATTTCCACAAGCGTAAATAATAAGATAATTAATACTTGTTAGTTGTTATCTAAGTCGACGGTTAGACCTCTAAGGAATATGATCACGATGAGCTATTTTTGATTTCGGTCATAGGTTCCAACAAGTTAGGTTAGATTCAATGGCTATAATATATCATTTGCCATTAAATAGGAATGATATTGCTGTATTATGGGGTCGTATTGTAACGTTTTTTGTAAAATTGGATAGAAATAATAGCATTGAATTTTTGGGGTCATGGTCTGTCATATTTCACATCTATATATTTTAAAAGACAACCTCCATGTTTTTGGCCACTGAAAATGTACACAGATGATGAAGAGCTATATATCATTAGAACATTGTAAGAGGGAAGTTCGAACTTTTTCGCAACGATAATAATAAGTGACTGCTACCGAACGGATGGATATCAAAAGAGATAATCTGATTTTAACTAAGCACAATGGGGGTGTTAATTACTCCCATTTATTCCGCAGAGTTCTAGAAAGTTCCTCAATATTATAATAATTAATATTATGTCTTCATTGCTTCTAGTAGGATCGGATTCACATACATTTTAACGCTGATATGATAGGTATCAACACCGTTGAGGCATAATTCAGTTAGAGTAACTTTAAAGTATGAAAATAAAATAAATAAATTAGAATAAATCAATTCTATGAAATGATCGTACATCGTATCTATCGTATCAGTTTTGTTAGTTCTATATGAAAGTCAATACCGAAATCACGAAATGTATTGGGATACTAAGTTTTGTACACTTACGTTTTCCATATTATTAAATATTAACACTCACTCAGCTTAGGCATGAAAATTAACATCAGTAAACATAATGTGTATAGTAAATAAATTAATAATACGTAATAGTATTTATTATCTGTTCACGAATTTATGCGTTTATAAGATTGGTATCAATTATTATCAAACACAATTTAAATTAGTTAATAAGCAGGAAATAATTAATATTTATTTGGAAAAATGTTTCTATTGAATTAAACGTATTATTCGATTTAAGTAGGTACCATAATATAGTACCATTGTAAAATTATTCATTTAATAAAAATCTATTATTCATTGTTATACTTCAAGTTTTTATATTATGTATGTATTTTACTTTTCAAGACTTATAATTAACTGAATTTGGTTTTATAATGTTTTTTTTTATCAAATCTTCGGTCTTTAGTTAAACCCACAAAATGTCTTTAAATCTTACGAATTATGTTTAACTTTTCCCTTTTAAAAATAATTCTTAAAGGCATATTACATTATTTTCTACGAATTTATCAAACAATAAAAAGCGATCATAACTTTGGTTATTTTTAATTTAATATATTATGTAGGTATAGTTATCTTGTATGTTTATGTATACCTGTAAAATTGAATATAAAAATACCAATTAATACTCTAGCTGGCACTATATGCTATAATAAATTACAGTATACGTAACAATGTTGTTCCACAATATCTATTTTGATTGTCAGGTCCTATGTATAGACGATTGGTTTTTAAAATGTGAAGTTTTCGTGAATAGGTTTCAATCGTAACATTATTGGCTTCTTAAGCTTCTTTTAAGTCTTCTGTATACGTCTAGTGCAGTTTTGTTTTCTAGATTTCTTTAGTTTTCGATAATTATATTTTTCATGTAATGAGATACTCCATCCATTGAAACCTTTAAAATTGGAGAGTGAAAGTTGTTAGCGATGTCCCGTTAAGTTATATTACCTAATGCAATTTATTCTCAGTAACTACCTTACAAAATAATAAAAGTAAAAATAAAATTCAGAGTTCTTAATCTCAGTGTGAAATTGAATTAATTTACAAGTTGGTTATTACTTTAAAAATTTGGTTATTGTCTTAATAATTGGAATTTCAAATTGGACTCAATTAACAACATTAAATAACTGCAGAGAATAATAAATTACATTTATTATGCGGATATTTCTTTGCAGAACAACTCTTTTAGGTACAAGCGGTATATATATATTTTTATGAACTTCTGTAACAGATTTTATTTGTCTTCGGTTTATTTGGACTAATTGTGCTGCCCATTGTCCCACCTTGTTGTATTCCTTTCTCTAAAATAAATAAAAACTTTTCATCAACTATAAACTGCTCGTTTTCAGAAATCTTATCTCTACTTATTTGAATATAATTTACATTTTGAATTGTGAACTCTCATTCAAGTGTCGGAGATTTTAAGAGAATGTTCGATAATTGAAAAAAAATCCAGACCGAGGCTATATTTTCGTACAGTAGTGTATTTAAACATTTGATTGGATAGTTTTACAGCACTGCGTCTCGCTTCGGTCGTCTTCTCGATCCACAGAACAATAAAGGTACCTAAACTTTCTGTGTAATTATTTTGAATATTAATGTGACAATATTACCGTATTCGAAAAATGGTTCTCATTTGAACTTAATTGGCATAACGTTTTCGAAATTTCGTTCCCAACGGGTGGGCTTTTTTTGAATCTAAGCATTAATTTGTTTTATTTTTTACTTAAATTTAGGTCCACAAATAGTTGTATAAATATTATCATATACATTATACATACGCACAATGCACAGTAAATTACTATTTTATAAATTATAATTTTTACATAGGTAGGTGTATTTTATTAAAAGCTAATTTTGTTATACATTGAATTCGAATTCTATGCAACATGGAAATATTAAACTTTTATAAAAACTTAAATTAGCTTTTAAATCGTGTACACATTTCAAAATTATTCTTAATGTATTTTATTACTTTTTAATATGTAAACTAAATTTATGAGTACAAAAGATTTGTATCTTTTATAAATATTATGAGAGTTAAATTAAAACAATGACACACAAGATTTATAATTATTATGCAATGTACAACTTTAGCTTTAGCTTATTCAACAGAAATATCAAAAACAAAATAATGTTATCTTCTACATACTACATCGTAAACAAAATGTATAATATACGTAATTTAGTATAACACGTACCATACAGAACCTAACTTAACCATATCTGAATGTTATTGCTATATATACAAAAAACCACTTAACCACTAAGCCATTAATTGTTACATCCAATATTACAGATTGTACACACGAGATACGCATATAAAAAGCTAAAAAACCATTACTGATATACATTTTGAAATACTCGGCACTAAATTCTGTAATTTCTGTAAACACCACTTTCTATTATATATTTTCCACTAAATTAATTTAAAAAAGAAAATTGACAATTGTTATTGGAATCTACTGATGATTTGAAACAAAATGTGTCAAATCATATTGTAATCAATTTTTTTTTCTTTATCTGTCCCTATAATATTATGTATACAATGTAAAAAAATTTGATACTTGAGTGTAACTTGAAATTCTTGGATTCCTACACGAGTTTTCTCACTGAGGCATTGGGGCCCAAGTATTCATGTATTGATATAATATGCGATTAAGTTATATAAATTAATAAACATAATATAATTATTATTTCATAATATTATACTTGTCCCGATGAATATTGTTTAATCAGTATTTATGATTACAACAATAACATTATGAAATATGTTGCATGTTCTATACATTTGAATATGAGAGCATGTAATAAAATATTAAGTGTATATTGAAAAAAAAATGTAAGCCATTACACAAAAGTTTAAAAAAATTAACACGTTTGTTACCCTTTTCGGGACGTTATAACATTATTATACAGTGTACTGATAATTCTCGTACTTGACTTTTGTCACGCACGAACACCGAGATTTGCATATCGCAACAATTCACGAAACATTAACAATAATCAGTGCTTTATCTTATTAAATTATAAACATGTACCCAGTAAACATAATATTGTAAAAATGTTTTCGGAATAATAATATTTAATATCAAACAATGTAACAAAAGAAAACAGAGTGGTGCATCCGACATTTTTCCCATTGAATATTATGTAATATTATGTGTGAGTTCAAAAATTGCTGCACGTCATACGTATATAGCGGTATAGCCAAGAGGGTAAGTATTCTGTACATGATTATACGAAATCGCCTTGTTTTAAAGTATGTAGTTGATATTATTCACAAGCCGTGCGTGTTAACGTAAAGCAACTGTAATGATATAACATCGTTAAGCTTATAATATTATATTTGACAGCGTATAGAGGCTGATCATCTACATTTCGTCGAAGGCAAAAATCGCCCAATGCGTCACACTCATTTTCATAATAGATTATAATATGAATTATGAAGCATACTTACTGTTTTAATAAAAACCTATTGAAATTTTTCAACAATAATAGAATAATATTGTTTTATGAAAAGAATACGTATATAATTTAAACGTTGCTACGTATATACTATTTTAAGTACATAAATTATAAAATGTTTTTGAATTGAAATCCAGCACACCGAAGTTTTGGTAGTGTAATAAAAAACTTCATTAAAATTATTTATTATGCTTTAAAAATGCGATCAAATAAATTATTATTTTCATTATTTAGTATGTTTATATAAAAAACAATTACTGATAACTTTTCAGAAATACATTATTATAGCGTCTGTAGTAAAAACAAATACATAGTATATAATATTACATGGGTACCTATATATCATAATATATAATATATAATATTGTGCACATCATCATAAGCCCATTAAAAATGCTTTAACAGTAAGTCTGGATTTCAGCAGATGTTTTTGTGGGAGTTAAGTAAGTTTTGAAGATCTATGACTTGTACGAGCCATACACCCAACGTAATGTTAATGATGCAACATGTAAGGAACGATAAATATATTTCAAAAATAACTATAGGGCTTATAGTATTAACAAACTAAAATGTATAATAACTTGAAAAGTATGTTAATTCAGTATTATATTATTTTATTATAATAAATTATTATAATCTGTAGAAGATAGACAATATTTGTTCTGGTATTCAAGAACTATTAATTGATCTATGGAAATCTATTCTTGACTTTTATTGAATTAAATTATTACCTCTTAAGTTTGAATATTTAATATTGTTGAAATATATTTAATTCAGAACTCTTTGGATCCTGAATGTTCAGGTTACAACGCTACGCCTATTATGGCAATAATAATACAGTTCTTAGCTGACACTACTTTGAGTATTTTCTTTTCGGCGTTTATAGACGTTGGAAATCCCACTCTCAACTTACATTTTTATAGTATAATTTAATATTATTAAATTCACCATGGTAGAAGGTCAAGATTATCGCAATTAAAAATAATGGTAGAATAAGAAATTCGTCGGGTTTATAGTTCGTTTACAAATTACGTACAATACGTCAACTAAGGTTCTCCGAAGACCTATTGTATACAAATGAGACATTCCGTAAGCCCAAGCGTAATATAATACATATATACAAATACCTTTGTATGCTGCGAAGCGATTTGTCCTTGTTAACAACAATAGCAAAGGACTTTGCTCGAGATTTGCCAAACGTTCCTTTGCTGGCAGCACCCTTTACACGTGGTCACGTGTCCCCCCCAAAAAATAAAATTAGAGGTCTTGGCATACAATCGATTGTGCAGAGGTTCTTGTCGAGACGTTTCCCGAGGGTATTGTCCTGCGACCACGCAGTTATATTGTATTATTATCTGGTGACGATTGATATTCGTCAAGTTTGTTTCGTTTTTTTCTTGCACGTGGCACAATACGTCCGATTCGTACAGCTCGTGTGTTTTTATATTTTTATTATTTTCCCCCAAAACTCGTAGTATACCAACGAGTATAAAATATTATGCCACCTGTAAAAATTCAAGGAGTCGTCGCGTTTCATTGATAACGGATTCAGCGCTTGCTATTCCGGGAAAATAATATTATCGTGGACGAAAAATGGTGGAAAACTTAAATAACGACTATAACACTGCGCCGGGTTTTCAGTGAAAGTGATTTGGCTACCCTACCGTGGGTATATATAGGTACATAAATTATCCAGAGACCGGAGTTAGTACAAGATCATCAGCCACTGGTCTTATAGGGTGTGGAATAACGGTGCGATGCGTACCATAAGCATGATATTATTATTATTATTATTATTATACATGAGTTGCCGATGGTTTCAAACTAAATGCCGAAATGAATCGGCGATAATAATAGTAATTGTAATCGGTCGACGGAAAACAGAAAATGTCAACAATACACTGGGTTCGACTGGTGGATTTAACATTAAAGGCCGGAAATTGAGTGAGAGGAGTTTTAAAAATACAACCCTCTGTGTTTTATAATAACCAGATGTTAATGGTTTCGCGTATTTATATTTGAATTATCATTGTCTTCGCCGTGGTACATATTATATACGGTTCCGTCCGGTGATGTCAGAACGAATAACTGCGTTTTTATTTCGGGTTATTTTAGTCGTTTGAACACAACATTTCACTTACGTTCGAAAAGTTCAATTCTGCTATTATTTACAGTGATGCTCATTCGGTCCGTGACGTTTATGTTCGAATTCGCTGTCGATAATCCATTCAATTTTGATCTATAATAGATATAAATAGGTACTTATATAATATTCTATACCGAATACTATCTTCGGTAATATATAATATAGTCATTGAAATTAAATTACATTTTTTGTATGTATACTTTATGCTTATCAAATGACTAAATGAGTTATTATGCTTGTTATAACATAATGTTTTTAAGACTATTTGTATTTTGCATAAATCCCATCTAGACAGTATATCATGGATCATTTATTGAAATTTATCATTTTTTCAAATTTGAAACCTTTTAAATTATTTTGTTTATTAATGTTTAGAAGTATGAATGTAAAAAAATATCACACCGTACCTATTTTTTTATTAATGAAATATTAGCATAAATGATTATATCTTAACCAATATAATAATACATGGTTAATGATTAAACAATAAAAAATTAATGAACAGATGAAACGTTATTAATTTATAAAATGTTAATTTCTTGTATTTAATTTTTACTTTGATTATATATTATATATTAAACTTTGTAACCAGTTTAGAGAATGTAATAATAGATAACAGTTTTTATTATGATGACATTATGAATGGAGAGGCCACAGAATATATGAGCAATTGAGACCAAGAGGATAAAAAATTGTATCTATTATTTTTTTGTATTAAACCCTCGTTGTATGGACCATTGTGTGAACAAGGGTATATTACAATTTTAGTGCAATTACAATCTATTAGATAATTCCAATGTTTTATATGTTTTATAACAAGTGGTATAATTAATATTACATAGAGTTGGGAGGGGATTATGAATTTGACAGTAGTGAAAATTGTTTACATATGGTAGTTCGGAATTTCAGAGATTGAGTCTAGATGGCTTAATATGGTTCTGGACTTCTGGTTTTATGGAAGCTTTGGAATTCCGTTAGTAATTGTTTGATGGTAATACACACTTCACATGTGGTATATAAAGGTGGATATTTGTTTCTATTCTAAAACTCTGAGCGAGCTCTGTGTGCCGAATATTCTAATATGGGCGAGAATGACTTAAAATTTCATAGGGAAATGTCCAGTTGGTGATATTAAGTTAAATTTCGTTGAGTTTAGTAGAATAAGATATCCGTTGATTTCGCTATTCTAGTAGGTATTTATTTTTGATTAGTTTCTGTATGTCTCTGGAGGAGTTGATTTTCGTCCGTAATGATAAGGGGGGGGGGGGGGAGGGAGAGAGATGTAATTGCATTCTTGGCAGCTTGGTCGTGCAGTTCATTTCCCTTTATGTTGGTGTGACCGGGGAATGGGGATCCAGCAGAGTTTGATTTCGTGGTTGTAATGTTCAAGCTCGTAAATTTTATTTTGAATGTGTAGGCTATTGGCTATAAGTAGTATCTGATGGATTGTTTAAGTTTTTTTATATTAATTATTTCGATAAGGGAATATGTACAAATTATATAGTCTTTGATATAGTATAAATAAAAAAAGTGAACTCGGGTATAAATACTGAACATGAGTTTGGTAGTTTGAACTTGAATTCTAGATTGTTCCATAATATAACATCAGCTCCAACTTTATCGGTATTTTTGGAGGCTTTAGTGAATCATTTTTCAGATGTAATATTTTGCTTTAGATGAATCTTTTATTATACGTATTTTATTACCTAAAAAGTTTATTGGATAAAATTAACAAATTATTTAGATTTTTTGCGTATACTTAAACATTAATTGTATTGCTAATTTTTTTTGATCAACATTTGTATATTTTACGTGGATTTACAAATTAATAGTGTGTTATATACAATTGAATGAACAAAAGCAAAAATAAAAGGGTTAGATAGTAATAAGAATTAAGTTACAAAATGAGTTATAAAGTGAGATTTGTATAATATTCATTCTTAACTTGAAGCATTCTCGGCTTTGAAGTGTTTTTTTATTTATTTTAAATACCGTCGCATTGTCTCATTTGTGTCGCTCACGTATTTGCGTTTCGCTTTTTTTTGTCGCTTTTAAGAATAATGCGGTTGTTTTACTAGATTCACTGCTTCTTCCGTTGTAGTATACATTTTCTCAGCAGGGGAGCGATAACAATTACTACAACTCGGATATCTTTGGCTTTAAACAAGGTCGTTTTACCACGCAACGTACATTGTTCCGTTAAAGTATAATCGCCAGGAAACGTGTTTTACAAAACGTAACAGCTACTTATCGATTAATTCGAGCGGATTTCACTTAACTCGAGGACCCGGGTGGTAATAACGCAGCAGCGTAAGCGGATACGAAGTAGGTAAGTATACAGAGTGTATATGCGCGTGCGTGCGTTACATGAATGCACATGGAATCTCTACGTTTAATCATAATAAACGCATCCACTAAGAGGAGGGTACAGTCACATTGCAGTACACACACCCCTCGTGGTTCCGGCTCGTAACTATAAAATTTAACTATCTCACGTAGGTACGCAATTTAATTGAAACATCTATAAAACTCGAACGTCGTCCCCGAGGATCATTCAATTGAATTAAAATGTCCTAAGCAATAAAAAAAATAAAAATAAATAAAAGATAAAAAACCAAAAAGAAAAAAAACCCGAAAAATCTTTTCCTCCTTAACTGTCTCTGTATATGTGCTCATTGAATTATTAATGTCAGTTGCCCGGCAGTGTATAGAGCCGGTTTTTATTATGTGCCCCAGAGCCTCTTTTAGAGAAACCATTTTATTATCATCAGCTCCTCTCGCCGCGTTGAAAGGTAGTATTTTATGGCCACAAAGGTCTGCAAATGAATAATAAGTGAGATTGTCGTTTTACCCGTTAATATTTCGCTAAACTTACTTTCCTGGTATACAACTGCTAATAGACTTCCATTTCTTACACAAAAAAAAAAAAAAAAACAGAATTTCACCGCAATAGTGTATTTAGTAATCCCAATCCCCTAGAGTTTGCATGCTCTACAAATCTCACGTTCAATTTTACTTTTAACCATAACCATAAACTATGCAATGTGATACCTACCGGTGAAAATAATCATTTACGTATAAATAATAATATTTATCGTGCATGTAGCGTTAAACATTGGATAGTATGTAAAACACAATTTGATACGGTATTACTGCAAAATCAATTAAAGGAGAAGCTTTGGAGTAGGTATGAATTTAAACTAAGTCAAACCACTAAATTCCGATCGTACAAATTCATTTTTGAAATTTTCACAAATTGCTTTAATCTAAAACCATATTCCAAAATGCGTTTAAAATTATTATTATTGTTATTACGTCTCCACATTAAAACAAATTAATACAACTGAAATATTTAGGCACTGAAAAAAATATATGAATATTACTAAGAAACTATAAATTATACATACAATAACATAATATTATAGAATCGTTAGACAACGTCGCATCCTCATGCGTTGTCTCCGTCTTACAAGTTGTAACATAGCAAATTGTACGCTCAGCAGAACACGTGTAGCTCCGTTAATTTAAAAATTAGTGAATTGACTTATTATCAGAAATAAGAATAGAGAACCTCGCTATCAATGATTAAATAAAAAAATTAATTTTGAAATATGCATTATACGCTTGGAGCACAGAATTACTGGAAATTCGCTGTTCCCCTTTTCCGCGAGGACCTAGTAGCTACATATTATTATACCGAGTAATGTATATAAATCGTTTATTGTTTTATTAGGTATTTATTATCTAATATTTATAGTAAATTGTATTTAATATTATAATTAAATTTTGTTAGTTAATATATTATTATCGTTTCAATTTCGTTTATGCAAGCTATATTAAGAAAAATATGGTTACAACGTTCGATTAAAAATGTCATAATGTTATTACCATACTATTTGTATTTTTTTATACACTGCGCGTTGAATATAACTACTAGGTATAGGACTTGTTAATTAAAACGTAGTCAACATGTAAATAACAACCCATAGGCATTTTCGATTGATATTACATTAGCGAAACAAACTCGAACGGGTTTTGGAAAACGATATACATATTATTATTATTATTATTATACATGATGATATACGTATAAGTTACGTATTGTTGCTAAATATACATCAAACGTACATTATGTATAAAGTATACCGTTTTACAATTATCCAATTGACACCATGTCACCTACAATAATATTGCATACCTACCTATAGACTACAACGATAATATCATCATTACGACGTGTGCAAATACTAAATAGGCGCCAAGGCTGCGTTTGAGCGAATTAATTACTGTCATATCGAGTTCGTTTAAGACACAAATGCGGATAATATTTCCTATGTAGCACGTCAAACACGCGCGTTTATTGCGAGACATTTGTACGGATTTGAAATTGTAAATATAGCCATAAAGGGTATAGGTATATTACTATATTATTATTATGTATAATGCGGCGTAGTCGCGACCTTTCAAACCGATTACTATTTTAAATGTCGTTTTCTCGATACGATTATAATATCCGTGAGTTGATGATCAAAAACATTTTATCGGCAAATAATAGTAGGTAATACATAGCAATAATGACATGCGTATTATATCATACGCGTATGGGTATAAGATGGGTGGCAATATTATGTGGGTGTAAGTGTGTAACTCCTCATGAACGCCGATACTATAACCGTGTCTAAATAATCCTATATCTGTAGGTTTCTCCGCCACCATGGTCGGTGTTCTTATCCTCCCGTCGCCTTTGAGTACTAGCGAAAGGCCTTTTACCCGTCGGGCTGCACTGTAGTGTGTTTACGTACATCAGCTTTGTGCCTTTGCACGATAATATATTGCCAATGTAGGTAATGTAAGCCCTTCTCTTATATATAACATTCTTAATACATTATATTATATACTATCTTGTAAGTTGACTTATTTGTGATTATTAATATTTTAATTGGTATAGGTAGGTACTATGTTTATAATAATATGCAAATGGTATTATTATGTATTTTTAGTATACACACTAATCTCCGGAATCTCACTAATCCAAATGGCACCAAATAATATTGTTGTGTCAATTAAAAGAAATGTCATCCTTTTTTTTATCTATTTGATTGTAAATGTTTTTTACGTTGTCCATTTTAAGAGTCATATAGTTATAATTTCTCTGAAATAGATGAGTTTAATACAATATGTTATTAATGGCAAATAATAATAAAAAAAATATACTATAAGCGTCCAACATTAGATCTCATTTATGAAGTTTTTACACTAGTTCGTAAATGTTCGGTCTCAAAGTAACAGTAATTGAAATGATTATTCAGTGAATAACTTCGTACGGCTACAAGATTCGTATTCGGATCTCATTCTTGATTAATTAGAAAATATAATGAACAGCATAAGAAAACTATTCAAAATATACCTAAAAGTTTCAACTGTTTCAAGTATATATTGTAGAATTTTTTTTTATAGGTAGGTCAAACTTTGACCACCAAAATAAAAAATCCCTTGTGTCGAAAAGGAAAATCCAGTGAAATCTCATGGCGGTCAAAGTGATAACTCACACTGTATTATTATTATTATTATTATTATTATTATTATTATTATAATAGGCATGCATACGAATATAATAAAACTCGAAACAACAAAAAGTTCGGACGGCGTGGGCGTTTAACGCTTTTGGGTGGGTATAATCGTACTCGAGCGCCCGCGTGCATAGCTATATAACGTCGTCGTCGTCGTCGTCGTCGTCGTCGTGTCTAATTAGTACAACGCGTTTCCGCGTCCGCTAACACCGTCCCTTTCACGTATTTTATGTATATGTGTATATACTTATATTATATATATTTTCGCAGACCTTCTCCGTATGTATAATAATATCATACACATATATACACAACACACATACATATTATATACAAATTACATATTATATATACGGCATTATAATTATTTTTTCAACAGCGGTTGACGTTAATTGAATCATTAAAACAATGCCACCGTCGACGCCGTCGTCGCCGAGCTTTGGAAACAGTCCAAAAAGGGTTAGGATTTTTAAGCACAATGGAGCACCCGTTATTATTGCTTTGTTATAACGCTTTCAACTCTCGTTCCCCCTCGCCATTTGTATTACCTACGTACACCACCGCAATAATGCCTATCGTCGCACCACTCACATTTACTATAATATATATAATATTTTCTTATTCTTTCATCGTTTTCATCATAATTTGATTTAATTCGTGCCTAGTCTGCTAAATTGTTATAATTGAGCCACGTCGTCGGTGCCGTTTCTACTATTAAAATATAATATTATATATACGCACGAGCTATGTAGATATTGATTTATAGACGGCCAGATTAACTACCACTATGATTTTAAGAGCACGGCGATGTCTGGGGCCCATGACTATACTACGGTATATTCGTCCCTTCCCCACCATTGTCATTTTCAAAAACAGCTGTTTTGGTGAATATTAATTAATTTATAATAATTAGCGTGCCAACATTTGTTATTTGCATAATTGAATGTGCTTTTGATTAATAGTGGAATCAAAAATTAAGTGGGGGCTGTAGACTGCACGTGCCCTTACTCATAACTAAAATACTTTTTTCAAAATTTTTTGCTGAACCAATAATTAAATTGTCTTATATCACTCAAATGTTTCATAGAATATTACAGCGTAACCATAGATATACTGAATATATTATTATGTACCTATAATAAGTAAAATCTAACTATTTTGGTCAAGCATATTGCATATTAATATGATAATGGGACAAATATCATAGGATAAACCCAATGGGTAAAGTTTTTACCTTAATTCGAGTCTTGGAGATTTAACTGATATAAGATACTATGGTAACATCCATATCAGCTGCTATGACTTTTTTGGTGAAATTCAGACTGCACTGTTTTTCTGCTTCTGTCAAAATATTCTAATGATAAATATTCTCAAGCTTATTAATTTTGAATCAGTTAATATTGTATTTTAATAAGAATAGTAAAAAAGTAGATATTTTTCACTTATTTAGGTATAGAAATTTAGGCTATATTTAGGCTTCGCGATATTATTTTCAAACCAAGCCTCGCAATTATTTAGTTATGCTCCGGGACGGCTCTAAAGTATGTTGAGGTGCAAAAATTGCACACATATCATCGCAGCAGTCGTCGTATACGACAGTACAATAATTATCATAGATAAACCGCTCGGCCCTCCCAAGTTTAGTAGTAGAGCTATAATACGGTTAACGGCATCAAATATAACAATATTATTATTGCCGTAATATTATTGTTTACCGCCACCGCCTCGTCCATAAATTCGACGGAGTCCCCTACACCCCCCCTCCCGGTACCATTTTATACAGTATAGTACGTCATGTTTGTATCCGAAACAAAAGCGGCGCTCGTAGACAGGAGGTGCTGATATTGATATATGTTTACCATACCACCGCCGGTGTTTTATCTCCGGAAATTATTTCGCAGCAGTACCTATGTAATAATAATAATAATAATATGATATTATATAGTACTCTTTTCGACGTTTACAACAAACATATTATTATACGGCCCTTATGCGCGGAAAAGGAAACAAATTATATACAGCAAATTATATTATAACAATATTATAATGTATACGCTGTGTATTATTATTATTATTATTATTATTATTATTATTATTATTATTATTATTGTTGTTGTAACTTATTATTATAATTTTATTTATTTATTTATTAGTTTATTACTATTATTATTATTACTTTTTTTTTTATTAAAATTTGATATAAACTTTACGAATCTGGGCGAGTTTTTAGGGTAGAAAATAGTACCTATAATAATAATACCCCTATTTATTCATAAACAATACAATTCTAACTTTACTTATCTGCAGTTCATTTATTTATATTGCAAACTATATTATACAATATTACGCGTCCGAGAATTTCATTTTCGTTTAATATAATATTATGCAAATTTGGACAATATTATTTTCACTTGAAAATATATTTTGTTGCGTGCTCGTGTTTATAATAATATATTTTATTGAAATACAGTTTTGTTCGTCTTATCTTTTAATATTAATCTGATTTATGAGCTAGATATTAGATATAATGAAGATACTTTTTTTTTGTATTTCGTGCTTTATAGAATTAATTTTAATGAATAAGTCATTAATAACTTTGTGGCCTAATCTAAAAACTTAGCAGTATTCGGGTGGTTTATTTTACATTATTCATTATATTATATAGAAATATATTAACCATCCGAAAAATGTTTGTGAAGTAAGTATAGTAATTTATAATCGAGAAATATATTCGTTGGGTTTTTTTTTCTATTAACTTATTTTTAATATATTTTATTAATAAAACCAAACTTGTGATTTTAAATTAATAAATATTAACATTTTTGATAAATCTCGAATAGATGATCATTTAGCTTTTTACAAATAAAAAAATTGAATACTATAATTGTAAACTGTAGCAAATTAAGTCAATGTAAATGTATTTAAAATATAAATATGCATTTTTATTTTCGTATTTTAAGATAAAATATTATAATAATATTCCGTTGTTTATAATCAAATATTTTTTTAATACAATTTAGTGAAATTTAAATATCTCCGTCCGATACTTTATTTCCATAACTTAATTACTCTCGGATATTTAAATAATGATAAAGAAAATAATACTTTTAAGTGATATAATAATTTATTTATATTTATTTAGGTATACAATTAAATATTTTGTAAGCATATTTTATATTATAGTGTTAATAAATTTTCATTACTGATTTTTATCATCGAATACCTTATACTATTTGTGTGACTATTGTGTAGTTGTATGTATATTATCGTACAAGAATATCAGTTGCCATTCAAAATATATAATGTACCTACTTACTATTGTTATTCAGTATTCTTATATTATTCTTATATTAATGTTATTTGAATATTATTCGTTTTTAGTTTTTTTATATGATTCTCAACAAGTATAATATTTGATAGTATAGGTACATACCTATATTTAGAACTGTTTTATTTTTTGTAATTAAAATCAATGATGACCTACAACAATATTTATGGCATAGTAAATCACTGAGATAATTAACATATTTTGTAACTATGATATGTATAAACGTTACGATTATATTGTTTGCGCAGAGGAAAAATTTAATTCCTCTACAATTATGTGGATGGATGGTAACTGTATAACCGAACGTCTGTCGTTGCCATCCGGCTCAAGTTTCGTTTAGACAAGAATAAAACCGTGGAATATACGTAGTCGGCACATCAGTGAAACTTTTCTTCGTGGCCACACGAAAACTTCACCGGTAAACAAATTCCCCACAAATGGAGAGTTATTATATTTCTCAGGAAGTTTTCTACACCGCGATTTGTTTGCTGAAAATCACAAGTGAATAATACATAATATTTAAACTCCGTTTGCGATGTTCGTTTCAAGCATAACGATAACAATTATTAGCCACGATAGCAATATAATATATATCTTAGCCAAAGGAGATCATCTAACTACCTCCTGACTATAATTTAAAACTTACATAACTACCTACAAGGTGTTTCACCAAGCATAATCACCCTAGTGTGTTTTTTTTTTTAATAACGATTTTATTCAAATTTTGGTTGTTGGTACTTTTAAGTATATATTTAAGGACCATATTTTCAATTATTTAGTTTTTTTATACGATGTAAAGAGTGTCCTGTGGCGATACAAACTTTTCATTTTCAAATTAGACTGTCCTTTTTCCTGTGAATTGTTAATCGGATGACATTTTTTAAAATGGTGATGTATGTAAATTGAAATTCAAACGAGTAGTTTTGAGTTATTTAACTCTGTGTACTACGGATAATAGGTCCATGACAATGGGTTTGGTAGATATTGGTGCTATTATGATTTAAAAATTGAGTAAATAATATTAACTTGGGTATCAAGACTTTATAATTTTTAAAAATGTCTGGGTATAATAAATACTAGATTTAATGTAACATATTCTATTTTATATTTTTATAAATCCATTTTTAGGGACCGCATCCTTACTATGTATACTGAATATACATTAGACATATTAAAACTCAGAAAATGTTCGTTGGAATTTCAATTTAGATAAATAATTATTTTCTGAAAATTCATGTGATTTAGATATTCACTGGAAAAAAGTGTGATCCTCATTTGAAAAATAAGTATTTTACCGCCACAGGACACACCTTAAGGCTTAAGGCATAATGGTATAAAAATTAAAATACATGTTTAGCTCTGAGCACACCTAAAAATTTCAAGAATCAGAATTTGGATAAATTCATTACATAAAAAAAAAAATGTGCTGTGAATTCTGTGAGAATTAACCTATAAATAATATTGTAATTGATGAAAAAAAATGATACAACTTTAAGAGTGGGTATTTGTATAAAATTTATTATTTTGAGCTTTAGGCGAACCAAGAGAGTATAGGTAGGTACTTTTATACAATGTTATGATCGATGTATATTGTGTATATAATATTATATAGTAATCGTTTTCAAGTGTATTGGGGGAAAAAAGTTATCGACGGAGACAAACTCGATGAGACAATAAATTATCGCGCATAATGGTTGAGGAGGGGGGGAGGTTGTAGTATGGCGCAAATTGGAGTTTGTAATTTTCCCGCGAAAACGACGAGCAAAAGAAAACTGTGCTGGAAGAGGGGAGGGTGGAAATAGTGCGGCAGTAGGTACTTACTGTGAACCGAAACCGAAATGGGAGCGGTAATGGCCGCGACGGGGCCGAGGAGACGCGTACATATATATATATAAATATATATACGCACACCACCGAGGCGTAATTAACAGTATGGGGGAAACGCTTGGCATCCCTCTGCGGTGGCGGTGGCTTAGGGGCGAATGATTCGTTCGGTCCTGCGTAATTTTTGATATAGTTTGTCTATTGGCGCAGCAGAGCACGGGGTCGGGGAGGGGATGATAAAAAAAAAATCGCATTACAACCGTCGCCGCTGCCGCTGTATAATATTATTATGTATAGTTTTCGTATTAAATAAAACAATGACAGTAATAATAATAACAACAATACATTAGACACATAAATATCTGCGGTGTATAACTTTCCTTAATTAAATAATAACAGTATAAAGAATGAGATGTGAAAAATAATAAATTGGGATTTATTAAAATTAAGTCGATGACCTGATGAGCGACGGAGATGGGAAAAATATATTATATACCTACTTACTTACGCTCTAAATATTGAAAACAACGTCGATTCATTATCGATAAACTGCAATTAAATGGTGGTGATAACTGACAGAGGGGTGGACGTTACGGTGAAAGTTATCGTTACCACTCGGATGCCTTGATAGTAAAATACGTGTCTGCATCATACACGCCGTAGAATTACCGCAAAAATATTGTTGTTCGATTACGACGTGACGTATATCTGCAAGACTTCCTGCAAATAACAGCAAGCCGGAAATTTATTTGACTATAATATTTCAGAAAATGGGTCATTATTTAACAGTCAACACTCCTTATATCAAAAGGTATTAATGTTTTCGAAGATATTTTTCTTAACATAATTCGAAGTCATCATTTTAATCACAATAATATCATAAAATATACCTACTTAGTAATATTATAGGTTGATAGACCGTCTTTGCTCAGAACCGTTTTTCGTATTCATTGATTTTATATCATTGAATTCAAATTTAACATTAGACACCTTATGCACTGCAAAATGTTACCTACTTACCCCATTTTTATTTTTTAAGTTACTAGCCGACCCGTCACAGCTTTGCCCGTGATTGGTTGTTTATTTTGCCTCCGGAGCATGATTTGTACATTTTTTTATTCAAATTTTATCGTTTAATGTGATCGGCAAGTAAATAAAAAAACGTATTGAAATTTTTCTAGCGGTATCAATGATAATTAATATATTTTTATCAAAAATAGCTGATCCCGTGCACTTTGTTGCCCCGTTAAATGTAGGTACCAATTCTATATGACTCAAACTTAGTTCAATTCATTATTTAATAATCGGTGCATGGTGTTCAAAACTTATCTTAACTTTTCCATTGCCCAGAATAAAAATTCTGCTTCGCATTAGTATATTATCAGGTAGGCAATGTACCTGCGGTAGACCGCGGACCCCGTGGTGTTTGTACGTAAATGTATGATTTAACTCTTAAGTATCAAAGTTATACGAAGTTTGTCGTTTATCCTTAATTCCACCTATGGTGGATTAATATAATCAATTAATACAAAATCCTAACCTAACCTAACCGTACTAAAATCCGATGAATAAAAAAAACCAAATTTAACCCTTTTCAAATTAATTTGTCTTCTTCACAGAGGTCTAATCTACACACAAACATTCATTTATATATTGGTGAAAAATAATAATACAAATCAACAAACATGCCCGATTAACCAAGAGCAACCAATCTATAGTATACTATTATTATTTTAATCTGCAACAATAAACTAAATTTTTTATTATTTAGTTTATTTTTTCTGGACAGATGGCGCCACTGTGGTATTTTAGACTTCCCTATTTCCTACTTTTCTAGTGGATTTACCTAAAATGATCTTTCATAAGAACCTTGACCTGACAATTACGAACACAACAAAAATAAGAATCAGCCAAATCGGTTCAGTAGTTTCGGAGTTTATCCAGAACAAAAAAAACCGACTTCATTTTATATAGTAGTATATATATAGATAAGTTTAAAACTATAATGAACTACTATTAGGTATTTAAAATTTGATTTTCACGTATAACATTTCTCAGTAAAATATTCCGTTTTGAAATTTATGAAATTAATAATGCGCATGGCTGTCATTCTGAAATTTAAAACAGTAAAAAAATATAAACTTTTTTCAAAAAAGTCATTTATTGTGATTTTTAATTGTTGTGAAAACATATTTTTAAAAACGTCTTATACTTTTTATCTGTATGAGTGTTTACTGTTAAAAAAATCACCCTGTATAATAATACATATTTAATAAACTTAGTACATACTATCACCACAAAATATATAGCTTTTAAAAGTCTCATAAAGTATCGGGACAAGTGTCCTTTTTGACTCATTTAATTAATGGTTTTTTTTGTTTCTCAACCTATTGTCCAAGCGAATAGCTTTATTATTATAACGCATCGGTGCCTCTATATAGGTAGTATAATATTTATTACATAGTATTACAGTAAAAACATATACCTGAAAGTGATATTCACATATTATGTTTTATAAATTCCTGTGTTTAATTTTTTACACCAACAGTAATTTGATTTAAACACAGAACGGATTATATTATTATAATATTGATGGCGCGAATTGCAATTTGATGTATACCTAATACTGTTTCGATTTTTTTTTAAAAACGTGTATTTTCATTTTTTATTTTTATTCAATAAATAAATAATCATTTCTGATTTCTGAAAAAAAAGCTGATGATTTAATTTGTGGTTAGAATGCAGTTATTTTGATTCCTTAGTCAATAGGTATAAAATCTATTAAACACCAATGAAGACAGGAAGTTCAATTGAAGCGTAGGACCACGTATTGTTTTTTTCTCTAAACTGTGAATTTCATTTATATCTACCTCACAAAATAGAATTAAATTCATACTTAATAGATTATTCAAGTGGTATAAGGGAATTTAATACTCAATTTCCATAGATCAACTGTGTTCTTTAAAAATGTATTACAATGTATGTCACAGTGTTCTGTTTGCAACATTTATTGTTAATTTGTCATTTAAATTGTTTTTTTTGCTGGCTGCTGCAATAAAATTCAACGTGGTAATGTTCAAAATTTAGTCGAATTGCTGTATGAATATACCTGGTTGCTTTAGTGAATGATTTTAAGTTTAAACTGATGTTATATTAATATGTTCCCGGTTATTTAAAAATTATAAATTGAAATTCATTTTAAAATTTCCGTTTTGATAATCGTTGACCTTTTAGTAAATGGTTTCCGGTTCTATTAATAATATTGCATCAAATCATTTCATTTTAATATTACGGTGGCTTTGTGTATCTGAATTAACGTTTCCGAAATTTCCTTTGTTCTGTTAACAATGATTTTGCCGAATCAATGTCGTCCCTGGCCTATTTAACAATATACCGGAGTACTTATGTGATTTGTTTTGAGAGGTGCGTGTAACAGATTTATTCTAATGAACTACGCTCGAAATTGTATAATTGCATTCCGTAACTCCACGGGTTATGTATCATAATATAGTATATTGAATATTTCGTTATATATTAATAATACGTATAATCGACGGAAATATTCATTAGTAAAGCTTACATCATTAGTAAGTTCGACCAATGTTTGTTTGCAGCATTAAAAAAATAAACCTATACCCGTATTCACTATGATGATTTTTATTGATAATTGTCTGTAGTATGTTGCAATTAATTTATTGGGATAATTTTGCATTCGAACAATGCAATACAATTTCTCCTCTATTGACCATAACGCCATATAATTTTATTTAGAGTGTATATTAAAAACCAATGATTTGATTGGCTTTGTTCTAATTTTACGTACCTACATACAATATATTGTTAGTGCAATATTTTATTATTCTCGATATATTTTGGTATATACTATATATTCATATTTGGATATAATTCGATTATCATAATATTTTCAAATCGATCAAATATTAAAGCATACCATTTTTGGTGCGTTATTACATTGTTGAGGTCCAATGGTCGCATCATATTTTTCGTTTGACTTGTTAGAACCAAACGGTTTTAATTCATGTGTACAAAATATATTGGTTTATAAACTAATATAAAACCATAAAAATTATGCATTTATATCAAATTAGATTATTGGATTGTATACAAAATACAGAGGTGTGTGATCTATTCAATCACATAGGTCATCATTTTGAGTAGGTACCCTGCAGTGTTGAATAAAAGATAATAATATATATGAGTATACCACTCCACTTGGACTTTTTATTGGCAGTGACGTTTTTATGAATAATTTATTATCCTTAAGCGTAATGATAATTTGTTGTTATATAAGCGTTTCCAATAATTAGTGATGAGGATATATTACGGTAATTTTTATGCAAACTAACTTTTTAGCTTTAGTCACTGATTTCTATATACTATATAAATAGATATCTAAAGTTTTGAAAGATTAATTAATTAAACATCTAGAGAGATTTAAGTGAAAGTCCAAGCAATTATAGATCAATTTGTAAATAAAAATAAAGATCCTTGTTGTTAGTTTAGAAAAAGTAAATTTCTCGTATTTTATTTTTACTTTTTGATTACTATAAGAAAATATGAAAAAATTATTAATAGATAAATCTGTCATTGATATAGTCATTATTTACTTTTTGTGTCTGGGGTGATTGTTGAGGGGGGTGGAACTGCTCGTGATATTTCGAGGTAAAATATAATTTTTAAACCGCCCTTACCCTTAATTGAGCTTTAGATACGCCACTGACTTAATCACTACTCACATAACATAACATGGCAATCAATTTTAGAGACAAATGTAACGTTTTATTTTCTCTAAAATACGGCGTGAGTAGATAAAATTCAAACCTTAATAATATAATGTAACATTCACATAATACTTAATGACCTAACTTTTCATAAAATGGATCCATTATTAACTTTTTGTGAAATGTACATAAAACATTATCATTATGTTGTATCTAATTATATTAAATTGTATAACGAAATAATGTACTAATATTTAGGTATAAGATGAGTACTTTTTTATCATGTGGATATCAATAAACAGGTAAACTTTTACTGTATTGTAATATAAATTATTGTTAATTATAACATTTATCATTTGTAATACTGTAATAGAGACAATAGGATTAAAGAAATAGAGTTACATAAAGAAGATACCTGCAGCAATGCAAAATTGTGTCATGGTTAATATTATTTTGTACATTACATTTACATCTCAATATTAGTATATTATTTTGTTATATAATCACAAAATACTACTATCCCCACGAGCAATTTTTCTCAACTTAAGTGATTGTTAAAAAAAACTTGAACTGTATGTATGTAATATGTATGTATGAAATTTATAATATCACTAATATTGCATAGTGTAGGTATATCTATATACATCGTTTATAAAATATTACTAAAATAAAAACAATTGTATGCATATAAAGTTCTTGACATTTTCCTGGGTGAGATTGTATTCGGTGGGCGAGCTTGCTTTTTTCCGATAACCATTTTACGAAAAGTTACCCAATATAGTATAAATTAAAAAAAAAGGTTACACTAAGTGTAAAATAATGGTTTCTATTTCACAAAATAGATAATATTTGTGTCCATTACATGAAGTTAAAATCGATTTACCACGCGCTATGATCATGAAATGGATATAATTTTCGTGAGCGTTTGATTACACCGTAGATTCCACATTATGGTGTATAATATTATACAAATAGAATCCTCAATTTTTGCCAGGCATTCAAAAATATTATGAACCATCTGCGATCTGCCAACAGTTTTAGATGCGATATGTCTATTATCGCTGTTCTTTTTTTTTATTAATTCGTGACTGGCTTATTAATATATAAAGTATTAATTTCAATATTATTTTTCATTGTTGGTGATTGAATACGACTGATTTTTATTTTTAAATGTATTATTGTATATATTATATTATCTAACATACATATGATAATTGAAGTCTAACCCAATGAAATAAAATAGAAAATTTTATAGCGTAATGCTATATAAAAAGTCAGCTGTGTCTCCGTTTTATCCTCTCTGAACTGAGAAATAATGAAAAAGACGTAAAATAAATTACAGATAAATTTAGTTATATTTTATTCTTTCATATAACTGCATAAGCCTTTGTACAAGTTTTATGTCCTGTATATACTATATAATATATATAATACTGATATTAAACGTGGCCAGTAAATTGGGTTGGATAACAATTGAGATTGAGATTGCACCAAATGAACCCTTCGCACACCCTCCATCTGTAGACAGAAAAAGTTTGGGTCGTTTGGTTCTCGTCCAAAAAATTGCACGCCCATAACATTCAGCAGGTCGATCAATTGCCTCACGCGCCTCTCTATACAAAAGAACAAAACGTTTAATCAGTTACTATATAAATAAGTTTGTTGAAAATTTCAAATTCTTAAAGTCAAAAATATTATTAAAAAAAAAAAACTCAAGGAAAATAAAGATTTAACACAATATTCAGTATATTTGACAGAGTTTGACATCAGTATAAAAACAACAAAATGTTTCGTTAAATTAAATAAAAATGCTTTAATTTAACCATGTAAGTTACAAACCCTTTGTACCTAAACTAACTTATATAAAATATTCTTGGAACTATAACTAACATTTTCGTTTAATTATTATTTAATTTGAATGTAAATTTACACGTAGTATAGCTTGTACAGTTATTACTTTGCATTTTAATTGGGTTACGCTTAAAACATTAGTAGGTTAATATTATTATGTTAATAAAAACAATAATTCATTTTATCTATTCACATTTCGCATATTATTCGAATTTCATGGTCGGCTTTGTGACCGCATCAATTATTGTGTTGGAATTAGTATTCTTTAATATTACTTGCGTAATGGAAATTACATTGGTATTAAATTGTAGGATTAATGATTTAGTATTAAAACTAAAACAATTGCTTACGTATTTTCTATTATTTTTTTTATCGTATTTATTAATGTATATAATTGTGTGTTAATGGTAATCAAGACAATAATACTGTTGTCATTAGAAATTCTACTTTAGCGTGACAACATATAACTAGTGTTGTTTCAGCAATTTGAACCTTTGAAAAATATGCTTTGTGTGCAGCTCATGTATTGTTGGGATAAATTGCATTTCGTGTGGAAAAGAACAAGTTAGTCCTTATAATGGTTTTGTAAAAGTATGTGTTGGATTAGAACAGGGTCAATCAGACCACGACCAGAGTTTTTTTTATTAATGGTGTATTTGAAACAAAGCCAATCAAATACATAACTCAAACCTTTGTTAAAACACGAACAACTCTCCTTTTTATTTATTTTTTACCTGATACACAATAAAGTAGAACTGAAACAAGAAATAGACAACGTGTATGGAAATAAAATGAAAATGTTTAAGAATTATTATTAACATGGTTATCAAATACAACAGTGGTGGTGTTATTTTTTTATAAAAAAAAACAATATCCTAACTCGGGACAGAAAAATGTTTGGTAGATCTGAATGAAATATACATTTTATATCAGTCGGTTTCTAGTCAACTCCTCAAACCATCTTAATATCTTTACATACAATTACCTATATTATTTAGTGTGTGACACACAAAAAGTATTTACATGAAAATACTTTTAATACTTAATTAATATATTGCATTTGATTTATATTAAAACACAATGGTACCGAACATTTTACTGATATAATTATATATTCCTATTACAAAAATAAAAATACATAATTAATATACAGATTGCATTAATGCGTGATTAAAATAATATTAGTAAGTTATCAATTAATTAATTAGGTATATGTAAGACGTAAGTATTAAATAATATTTAATAATATATTAAATTAATGAATTAGATCATATAACTGTATTAAATTAAATTAAAAGGATTCCATGGTTATGATACATAGATGCAAATTCATCAATATTAAGCAATTTAATTTAGGTACCTACACTGGCATCTAGACGTGAAGTGGCAGATATAAGTTTTGTTCATAACCTCATTAATGGCCATATCTCCTTATTTACTTGAACACATCCATTTTAATGTACCCCTTCACCGTCCCAGATATCCCACAATTGTCTATACCTCTTCTCATCATACTAACTTTGCTAAAAATTCATCTCTTTCTAGAGCAATATTGCATTATGTAACAAATACCCCAACTTTGATTTCTGTCTTGATAAAGTTTATAAAATAATTAAATCTCATGTTAAGTATTGAAATTGATATCTATTTTATACCTTATACTATTAAAACATTATTTAAAATTGTACATTACATCTATTTCAATATATATTTAACCACATATAAACGTATAGATGTATCACCTATTGTTGTATTATAATATATTATTATTGTTCAATTAGGTTCACGGCCGTTTTATTTCAATGAATAAATTATTATTATTTATCTTCATATTTATCAATTGCTAAAATGCTTAAATTGACATATTATATAAGTCTAATATAGTTTATTTGTCTAATAATTGTTGACTAGCTTTAAACAAGAAAAGGTCCTTTACGTCCAACCTGCAAGGACATTGGAACTGTAATTGACGTTCATATAATATCTCTGAAAAGACTATTAATTGACATTCATTAAAAAATGTTGTAAAGTAAAATATTATTTGATTCATAATTCATATATCTAATAAATCAAAATAACTTACTCTTGTACGTTAATATGCAATTAGTCATATTTATTAAGATCATTATATCCTATACTTTTATATTTTATAAATATTATAATATATTATAGTTGATTTGGAAAAAATAATTTAATCCAGAGTAATAGAAACTAAATAAATGCTCGAAGAGATGAACTTATAAATGCGAAATTTGTTTTAAAACAATAGGAAGGTACTTCAATGTTATAAATTATAATAACAGCGGCGTTCATGTTCATGTTTTCAACAGTTTTTGTTTTCAATTAAATTTATTAAAATCTCGTGACCGGGGCATTAAGATTGTTTCAGTAGATTGTTGAAATAAATTGACTTATCTCTCTGCGTATAGCAGTTATAGTGTCGAAGACATGTTTGTGCTAGAACGCGGAAACCGGAAGCTGATAATGGCTATTGGCGACTGCAATACTGAACTCTGTCCCATTTCCAGTCGATGTTCCGAAAGTTTGGCCAACCCGAGGTGAATAATCACATATAATCTGGACTGTAACACAAGCAAGGTCAATAGAGAACGACATGATATTCTCCCTAAAACACCATATTATCCGACACCCTTAAAATATAAAGTAAAAAGTTTTTTTTTTAACTTGGCAGTCGGCTTGCCCTCATCCCATCTCTGGCCAAAGTCCAGTTTTTAAAATGAGAGGAGAGAGCGAGAGACCGAGAAAAAAAATAAAACGGAAAGGTATATGTATACGGATTTTGGACTTTCGTTGTGGAGGTCAACTGTACAGTAATACTTTTGGATCAATAATCGGGGCACTCATTGTTACAATGGACATCATTGTTAAGAAATATACCTACCTATTCCTATTGCATGGAGCTACCATATACATACGCTATTAATCTATGGGAATATAATATATAATAAAATGTAGGTACTTCCTATACACTTTCTCCTTTTTATTAAAAAAATAATAATAATAGTAATAGTAAAAAATGTAATAATGTAAGTAAGATTTTGTAAAGAGTATTGCCGGGGGATTAGAAAACATTAATCAACTTTATCATTAGCTTTTTGGTATATGTATAGGTGGTATACCCACTCCCATTATTTGAAAACATAATTATATAAAAACAGACCGATGTATATACATAAATATACTTCCTCCATTTAATTTTTTGACATTTCCCGTGCACCGATATAAAACTTCCATATAATATTTTATTATATATCATCGTAATTTAATGATAAAGTACGTTCATATTTTTTTCTTGTTAAACTTGTCGTACATATATACTGTATACGATTTATAAAATAGACTTACTTATACGTTAGCCAACACACACCATTACATTTTCCATTTCAAATGAGTTATCTGACCCGCTTTTATCTTATTTTAAATTAACTAGTTTTTCGCGGGAAAAAAACACAATTAAGTCTCGCGCTCTTTGAACTAAACTTTTCGCTAAAGGTTATTTTTTTTTTCTAAAGAGATCGCAAATGAACACATATCTTTAGAAACTTGAAAACGCTTATCGTTTTATTGTTTTTTTTTTCGCTCGTTTCCGAACGCATAATACGGCGCGGACGAAAAATAAACTCAAAAGAGCGTTGAAAGAAAGATAACAAAATAAAAATTGAAAATATTTTTGGGAACAGAACGCGGTATACACACCAACGTAGTAGCAATTTATTGTCGCGTATGAACGAATCACGATCTTCACAGCCGTGGGTATATATATATGTATAATTACACGACGGCACATCAGAGTCGAGCGCGCGTGCCTTTTCTCGTTTCCTTACGATTTAATTTCAAGTCTGAAACTTTATGTATAACGTCGTGTATTATACTGCTGCAGTGTATACGTATAGAACCGCACACGATATTTAAGGTGACGCGTGCGGAGAAAAGTCACACGAAATAAAATAATATATTATTACGTTATCGTCCTGCCGCCGCCGCCGCCGCCGCCGCCGTCAACACTCACCAAAAGCTATATGCCTATACCTATATCATATTATATAAATACCTCTATATATATATATATATATATATACATAAAGGTTTGAATATAATTATATATACACACACTCACACACACACACTTTCATATTATATTCGCACGCCAAGTCTTGTTGACAAACAATCTCGTGAATATGTAAATCATACACGCCGTTCCGATTCGACGGTTTTCGAGTTTCACTTAGGTAATTAAGACGTACGGCGTACGTTTTATACGGTGGCACGTACGTATATACATAGATATATATATGTATACACCTGTACACACGTATACGCGCCACCCCTTGCCGCTCGCGTTCGTCGTAAACGCCATTAAATACTCATACCCTGCAACCACCACCCCACCACCCTCCCCCCATAAGCCCTGCCCAGGCCGGTTCGTATATACGTGTATCATAATACTGCCAGTGTAGTTGAGTAGACGGTGTATAATGTGATATAAAATACATATATATAGGTATATATGTGCGAGATGTGTCGCACAGTGTTATTATATTATATATGTGCGACCGTTGCCCGTTTCGAAGTAACGCACCGCCGCGACGTACATATACGAATAAAACCGTAACGATAATCATTATCATGCGCGAGTCCATCCCCGCCGACAGCGAAATAATATCATCATAACATACGATAACGACCGTACAACATAATATGTATTTAATTTTTTTCAATTTTTTTTTTTTTTCAGTTTGGCGGCTGATGGCCCGCGAGTTCAACACGTTTCCCGTAAGTACAACGGACCGTTTTATACACAAATACGAGTATTGCTATTATACCTATATTATTACAGTGAAAACCCGATAATATGTTCAGTTGATTTCGAAGCTCAAATTCAGGGCTGTAGTGCGTGGTACATATATATATATATACACACACACACAGTTTCTAGTGGTTCTAGACTTTCTCCTCGTTATTCGCCCGTACTTTAAAACCACGAAAACTATTGCTCGTTTTTATTTGATTAATATTGTGAAGGGGGGTGGGGTTGCTGTGTTATTATTTTTTTTTTTATATTAAAACGATTTATTTACTTTTGTTTTAATGGCCATGTCGCAGTTCAGTGTATACATAAAAGTTAAACGTAAACGTACAGCGTTTTTGAAGCCAAACAGATTTTTTTTAGTGTTTTGAATTTTAAAGTTATGTGAATTTCACAAATTTGACACACTGGAAAAATTATCAACATACATTTTCGTAACCTACGTATGTTACGGGGGGTTTAAGGTAGCAGCCAGTTTATTACCTACTCAAAAAGTATTATTTTGTTTTATATATTGGATATAACACTGTAAAAAAATATATTTATTTTGCTTATTTTTGGTGATTTAATTTTCAAATCTCGCGATTTACATAATTTGCATAACAAAAATGTATGCTTTGTATATTTGATAATAGGTAATTAGGATAGTAATTATATTTTAGACCCAATGTCAACGTATATTCTTATTCGCATGACAACTACAACAATCCAATTATTATGGGGGTTGTTAACATAATATAGAGGCTAGGTTCTGTGCATATATACTGATTAATTAAATTAACTTTGTAAAATTTGTAAAATTTCCAGTTATTTAAGTATTTATTCTCGGCTGTTCTCGTAATCAATCGCATTATAAAAACTGGAAAGAAGCTAATAGTATTAAAATAATATTACATCATAACACATACGTCTTGTAAGTTATAGCTGTATATAGGTGCATGATTGCTGTTACTATACTTATAGTTTATAAAGTTATTACTAAAGTACGGATTTTGAAGCTCTAAAAAACTATAAAAACATTTAAATTAGGGCAATAAATCTCTAAAAATCCTTCAAAAGCATAATAAAATAACTATGAAATTTTTTTTTTAATTATACTAATTTGTATACTAATTTATGTTGTGATTTTTCTTTCAATGATTAATATATAACATATATTTTAATAAACTGTTTTATATAATTTATAAAAATAAATGAAATAATTTTACTAAAATAATTTTTCTATATCCGCTGAGTTGCATTGAATGATTAAAGTGATTTTTAAGTTTTTAAACAAAAACGTTTGTCGGCCATGAGACGAAATGTATGTTAATGTTTTTAAAAACATTCTACGTTAAAACTGATTAAGATCAAATTCAATTTTATTTTAAAATTGAAAACAAAAATATACTATTAGTATGTTTTTTTAAATTCTGAGCGGAGCGAGGAAGCTAGTGGTTTTACAATGGTGTTTATTTTATTATTTTTTTTTTTTATATCCTGTATACAAAATTTCTACTAGAAGGAGTGCTTCCATTTCAATATATGGTACCATATCTTATAGAAAATTGGATCAAGATGGTACTTTAAAAAGGTCATTTTTCGATTTTATCAATAGTTATTTAGTGCCACGGGAATAACCACTGAAAAATTATAAAAAACCACTAAAAATGGGATTTTAATTATTAACGCTTTGGTTATCACCATAGAAACGAATAAAAAATTATAATATTATAATATTAATTCTACTTACATGATATAATAAATAATAAGTAATAACAACATAAAATATCCAGACTGACAAACCGTCTCCGCTCAGAACCGTTTTTCTTATACAATGATATTTTATCATTGAATTCAAGTTTAATACAATCCATTATACAATGACCCACTTGTAATCTACTGTACAGCAGAGCGACATCCATTTACCTGTTTTTTTTTAAATATTTAGTTCACTAAAAATGGTTAAAATTCTAAAATGCTGTTGAAAATAACAAAAAAGTATAAAATCCAAAAATTAGCCAAAAATAGAATTAAAATGATACATTTGAATGTAAATATTTTATTCTACGTTATATGAATCACATTTATAGCTGATAAAGCTCCGTTTTTAACTGGTAGAAAAAAGGTCAAATGCCATCAAAGTTTGTACATTAGGTATAACGTACCGCTATCAGATAGTTCCCACACCGAAATACATAAAATAGGTATATGACGTATTATATAGTATTTACGTAATAATACATCAGAAATCCGAATAAACTCCGAAAATCAATTATAAATACAAAATATTTTTTTGTTCGTATAATCGAATTTATTATAGTATTATGTCATTGTTTTACTTCTATTGTAATAGTCTAATATAGTATTTTAGAAATACAAGTATACAGCTATCTTGTAAAACTGTAAAAATTACAGTTGCATCTAATATCTTCTTCTATTATTATTTATCAAAATATGGCATTTATCCATGTTTGAATTCGCTAATGTTTCAACTCAACGAAGTCGTATAAAATGGCCAGTGACTGTTAACGGAAAACCGTTAGCGAACGAGTTGCGTAAGAACATTTTGCACGTGTTAACGTATGTATATACAATTATAAAATGCCTAAAATATTTTCGTATGTATAGCTGCTTTTTATTTTAAGATGATGTCGGCCACCATTTGTTTTCTCTCTCTGACCCACGTGCAACACCAAATTTATGTTTAAGAGAACCAACCTATTATTACTTATTACTTTTTAATAATATTATAGAGTGAATTCACATTTAACCTATTATAAAATTTCAAGTTCAGAACATTACTTGTGTCCTTAAGTTGGCTATGAAATTAAAATTTTTATACGAGTTATGAGCGTCTAAATTATTACAACCTTAAAAATGGTTATAAATTGTATAAACATTAAAATATCGTAAAAAAACCAACGTAGGAACACAGCCTCACAGGTAATGTTCTTAGTTTCAAGTTTGATAACAGGTGAATGCACTCTAATATTAAAAGTAACAGCACGGGGTTGGTTCTGCTGAACATAAACTTGCTATGTTGTGCGCGAGTCAGAGAGAGAACACAAATGGTGCGCTGACGCATCCTCTTAACAGATATTGGAATCGGTAAAATCTAATAAAGGACAGTCGTTGTAGTGGTATAGTGCAGGACGTTTTTGGTTTCACTTCGGGACAAAAGCTCCCGGAGTGCATGCAGTTCGTATATTATTCTGCTTTGTAGGTATACCTATTATAGAAACAGACTGGGCACAGTTTCAGAGCGAGAGTGATAACATTCCGGCGTTGCTGCAGTGGCTGCTGCACCACGTCCAAGTCGATTTTGTCGGTCATTACACAATCGACGGACGATCGTCGAACGTCTACAGCAATCGTCACGGGTCCGACCTGCCAACTCCGTGAACAAAGCTTGCTTGCACACATACTCGCACGAGTAATGTAATATACAGATGTGGGACCGATAGTTACTCACAATAGTTGTGGCGACTGATAAGACTCATACGAGTGTATAATATATATAGGTATACATAGAATATAAAACTAATGGAAATATTCACGGTCGTATCATATGACTACCGATGCTCACAAATTCCTGCGTGTACGCTCAAACGCATAGAGCACACCTCTGCTCCACCCCCCACACAACCACTAATTATACCGTTCATACTTACACGAAGACTCGACCGGCGTAAAATCAGCCGTTCAGGATTACTAGTGTGAAACTTTAGTCACTATACCTATTAATTTTTATTAGCTAAGTTGAAACAAAATACAATTTCTTAAATTCTAAACTGACATTGAAACTAACATGACGTATTTAAATAGTTTTCATGCAAAGTTAATCATATTATATCTTAAATTCCATTTTAAATCAAAGTTTAAACTTTCAATTTCATGTCACAGATACTCAATTAACCATACTTAGCTATATTTTATCATTCATTTTTTCATTTTTTAACTTTTGTAGCTATATATGATATTATATAATAGCAGCCCTGAACTTTGTACATAACCCACACATATTACGTAAGGCGTATAGCAATCCCGCGATATATCGTGTCATCACCTTCGCAACCGTAGCTGGCATTACGTTATGTTAATATTCCTAATAATCTAATACGGTCGATTCACGGTGCACTATTATATACAGAGTGATTCGTTCAACTGACTACATGTATTTTCTAATTCAATATTTCTGTTTTGTAAAAATTATTTCACTTAAAATAATAGTACTGTACACTTAAACAAAATAAATGTATTAAAAAAAAAAAAATTTTTGATATTTAAATTGCCAAGCTATAGTTTTATTTCAGATGTAGAATATTTTTCTAAGACTTGATGAATTGTAAATATTGAACATTGAGTTAATAGCGGTTTTTTTCCAAGGTTTTAAAGTCTCGATAGGTACGTGCGGCGTATGATATGCGTACCTACCCAAAACCACTTATGTTACCGGATACGTCGTGTTATTCTACTAAAAAAAATCTGTGGTAAACAGTCCAAATGGTTTAAAAACACAAAATCCAACATAGAAAATTAGTGTAGCTTGTGTCTATGGATCTTCCTGTATATTGTATATACATTGAACTCTTATACTTACATAATGCGGTGCTATATAATAGTGTAGTACAATATAATAACGACTACGATACCTACGTATAATAAATTATGGCTAGATGCGGCGCTGTTCCCGGGGCTACGGTGTGGAATTTTTTTTTGAAAAATTTATGCGAGACAATGTTGGTGAGGGGGGAAGTGTCGGATGCTTCGTTGGTCGATTTTTAATGCGGTCTCTAGCTGCGCCGCCAACGCGCCTGTTTACGTCTTTGTGAACTTCCTAACGAGTTTCTCGGCTGATTTACATGTAAAACGCGATGTAAATCACGGGCTATTTTATACGGTCGAATTAATATGTATACAATATATAGAACTCCATCGAAGTAAATTGAGTGCCGGCAAAGTTACCTCTGTATAATGTACGTATATATAATATAATATTATATACATTATATCTACTATATGTATTAGGCACCTACTGCAGTGTACAGTTTGATTATAATATATAATTATTTATAAGTAACGTAGGTATAATATGTATCAACAGAGGCGGATAAGCAATTTATATATATATTTATATGGAGAATGTTTAAAAGGCCACACATACCACGCTACCACGCAAAACCACTATAATAAACCACAAAAAAAAAATTCAACACATTTATCGAGCACGTATATTTCTAATTTTTTATTGTATAATATATAATATTATATTTGTTTCAATGATAGTCAAATCTCTGCAAGCAATTCCATTGCATTTTTGCATACATTTATAGGTGCAATACAAAAATTAGTTTTTAGTAACAACTTACTTTTGGTTATGTACAAGTTTTCGCTCACCGCTTGTTGTTTAAAATATAAATTATCGTTATTAGACATTTGTGATATACCAGCTACCATGATTAAATTACCAGGCATGATCTCTAGAATAGATTATTTCACGCAGATATTCTTCTCCAGACTTTGGGTTAGAAGATAAACTATTTATGAAAAACTGTGCTTTGGGACCACTTACAGTTATGGGAAGATCTTATATGCTTTCTCATTGGTGAAATCTCTATATGCTCTCATAGGCATATGCATATACCACTAGTGTGTGTCAGTCAGTGGAAACTGGTTCATAGCTGCTGTAATGGTGACAAGGAAGATTTAATTCTGATATACCTGTGGCCTGTGGGGTATCTGTGATACCGTTTTTTAATCTATATAATATATCGATTATAGAACAGTGATTGTAATCTTTAGAGTTATACTATGATTGTTTTCTTCTCAATATATTATACAATACCATTGAGTATAGATAGTATATCCATCTACACTCAATGATAATGCTCACAATTATCAACCAACCATATAAAAATATTATAAAAAGTGAAGAATATTTTTCTAGCATAGTTTTTGTATTATGAATAGTTTAATCTGATATAACGATTGAAAAAGTTAAAGAATGGCGAATGTAATATGTTGGTATGAAACTTGACAGCGTGACGTCGCCGAAGAGTTGAAATTTAGTCGATTATTAATACCATGTAAGAATAGTATATGAATAACCGGTGGATTACTTTTATGCACTATAAAATTCTGTTCTTCCCAGTACATTTCCTATCTAATATTTATATGCATATGGGACAACTGAAACAAATAATTTATTGCATCATCGGGTTTACACTAACAAACATCCCTCTACGCAGTTGTCGTGTTTCTATCGGTTAATATACTTCTTCAAAAAACGTAATGTTACGAGCAATTTCATCCGAAAGCTGATGTTTATAATTAACGTATTGCGTAACATAATATACAATAGTACCATATATGTAATGATATATAATGGCTATCAATCACGAGAACTTTGAACATTTAAATAAAGTCTGTTCTGTTTTATTTTTATGATGCATACCAAGGCATAATAACAATAATTATCAAATCATCAGACTATTTAACGAAAGACGAATTTTTTTTTTCAATCATTTCATACAAAAAAAGTATACGCATTGGCTGATATTATTGTTTATATATTTTAGTTATTATTCTTCAACGAAATTCAATGTCGAAGTATATAATACCATTTATTATAAATATAGTATATTATTATATTGATTAGTATATTAGTTCATTGCGTAACTCCAAAAAAATTATTTTCGACGATAACATTGGAAAAATTTGTATCTCCGACAAAACCTAGGCATTTCAGAAGAAAACAACGTGATATAGCCCTTTTAAAAAAAAAAAGCTTCGCATACATAAAACTTCCAAATTTCGTTCTTAACTATTGCAGGTTACGAAATTGCTTAATATGAACAATAAAATATAAATTTTGGGTCAGAAATATTTGATTGAAAGATTGTGTATATTAGGCTGAAGAATCATCATTGTAATTTTTGCGGAAAAACAATAGAGGCGACCAGTTTCGGCAACCCTCGCCCGATAACCGAAATCGATGTGATGACAATAATATATTATTCTACTTCACGTGGGCTGGCAAGATATTGGCCGACGACAACAACTGTCACACGGTCACGTCGAATTATTACGCGCATGTTTGTCGTATACCGAATTCCCCTGGATAAGTTTTGGGTCCTCACGACCCGCTGCCACCCCATTCGTCGGACCCACACGCGAGCATTGTTCCACGACACAACATTTCACATAAACAATAATATTATGACGTCCGGAACGCGTTTGTCTTCGAAACACGCACGCACCTCCCGCCGAGGTTGGATTATTATTATTTTTATTATTATCATCACTACCCACTATCGAACAGACCGTTTTGATTATTTTTGTTTGTTCTCATAAACGTCGGCTTCGTTTTATTATTATCGTTATTATTTTTTTTTTTACGTATATCCATGTGCAGGATTCGAAGTTTCTCGCTCATAAATCGACAATTAATCTATAGGTACTCAAACTGGCAAAGAATATGTCTTCTGCGAATATTGTTGCAGCTCTATACTATATTATATCTTTACAACTCTGGATCGCGTACAAACGTAAAATGGCGTACACATTCTTAAAATGCATAGTAGTATTATAAAATATACATTTCATCTTGATAGATTCAATTAGTAACGCAAATACATTCAATATTTATAGGCAGGTAAACTACTTCATCAGATATAGCGTGCTCACTGGTCGGTGGTTGTAGTTGTAGTTGAATGCACACCGTTTTTAATCACGTTTTAAAGACTAATATATATGAATGAAGTTTTTTTTGCACCTGTATTACGTCATTAATTCATAATCCTTTATACATTTATAACTTTGATGTCTCACTTATTAATAATCTAGTAACACGGCCAAATTCATACTAAACACATTGATTATTAATGATATGTTAACATCTTGTTAATTGAACTAATTTCCATGTAATATTTAAGAGAAGATTAGACTTTGGTTAAAATTTAATAGGGTGCACAGTTTCAGTAAATGTGTTTTCCTTCGAATAGTTCTTATTCTAATAACGTCAACGTGAATCGTGTTTCACCATTAACTTTGTAAAAATGTTAAGGTATCTACGCTTTTGTATTATAATTAACATATTTTAACATCTTAAACCTATAGATGGTTGAATCAAACTGATGAAAATATTTTACGGACATTTTCTGTTTTTATATAAAAAATATGTATATTTTTATGTGTAAGTAGGTACTATGTTTCATAAACGTGTGTAGAATTAATAGATAAATGTCAAAAGACATTATTAAATTAATGATATGTTTGAATTTTAACATCTTATACAATTGTATTATATACTTGATCAAATTTGGTAGCGGACTTACTATTAATTTACCAAAGTTTAAAACATTTGGATGGCTTATAAAACTATACTCATCGTAGTAAATATATGATATACCTATTAATAAATAGCAGTTGGTAAACATTTTTCTTTATAAATATTATGAAAAATATATTGAAAACTCAATAGTATAATTTTAAAATTAAAAGTTTCTTTAAACGTCATTAAAAAGTGATTTATTATTTTAATAATCTTTTATTCATTACAATTTGTATTGATATTATTTGCTTAAGTTCAAATCGATATCTCTCGTTTAAGCCTTTTTCTTTCTAGATTTTCATAATTAAAAATATTTTAAACTTTGCCGTACATTATGAAACTCTATTTTGTTTTTGAAACGATATAAAAATGGTTGGATTCACAGAATTGAAAAATGTGGTAAGAACTATTTTTACTTTCAAGAACCTATTACTAACAACAATAAACAATAGGTAGGTACGGAATAGCGGACAAGGGTATTCAGTAGCCACGCGGGCGTGATTGGATTGAAATCGAATTTTTCCGTTGATATTTTCACATGTTTTTCCACAGTGAATTACTCTTCAGACAAATGTATACAGAAGAATAAAATACTGAATCGAACACGATTACTGTATATAATTTTAAAGCGTATATCCGACTAAACAGCACTTTGAACGATTCGTTTGGTTTATATTCCAAAGAGTTTGTTCTCAGCCATGGCACATGGTTGACACGCTAACCTATATTATGACTACTCCAAGAACGACATTTTATGAATAATAAAGTAGCGTGCACCGACGTTTAAGTATTCATTAGAATTCGTATATCTGTGAACTTTGGTAAATAGTTATCGTATGTTACGCCTTTATTATATATTGAAATGCACTAGAAATCACACGAAATGTGTGCACCACGTTGGCCAAGTGAACATATTTTGTAGACTTAACTTACTGACGTCGTCTGCAGTGTGTGTAAATGTTTATTTCTGCAATAAATAATATGGACACGGTTTTATTAAATTACAAAATATAGACGTCGGTAAAATATTATACCTTTATATAATATACTGATGACCGTTTATCATTACTGTATGGTGTTTGTATTATTTTATACTTAGTACATTTTTATTTTCTTCTTCTGTATCTTTCTATAACAACAACAAAGTATTTCGATGGCGAGGCTTTGAAGTGTATAGTATTGTCAGTCGTTAAACATAAATATTATCATCGACACAGCATCAATGGCAAATGGGCACGACAGCTGTTTTTTTTTATTTTATTCTATGATCGCAAACGGTTATTATGGAAATAAATCATTTTCATAAAAAATGTTCGTTTTAATTTGCTTATTTTCGAAGAATATTATAGAACTAATGAAAAGCTTAGTTCCTACGTTAAGGGATACAAGGTTGGCTATTTATTAAGAGGCAAAAATGCAGGCAATTTCTACTTACGTTGCAAGGATGCCATACGACAGCCAGCCCGAAAGTATGAAAAGAATAAAATCAACCATTTCTATGGTCAAAAACAACTTTACAGGAAAAACGATCACCACTCATTGAAGAGTAGAATTTTGATCTTTTTTTTGAAAGAGAAAAACTTTATTTAGGTCACATTGAAATCTGATTTTTTAATTAAATTTAAATAACGCCAGCAAAATAATACATTTCAAAGTACTCAACAATTTCAGATTATTTGAACATTTATTAAAAATTCTTAAAACAGAGTTTTTTAAATCAGAGTTCAGTGTGACTTGTATTAAGACTGTATCTTTTAAATAAAAAAAGTTATTAAAATCTGACTATTTTACGAGGTGTGAAAGTTTTTCCTGTGACGCAAGGTTTTATACAAAAACTGCTTCTGCTCTGTCGCTTAATAAGATTAAAATGTACAACTATTACTATAATAAACGTCCTGACATGAAGTTCTAGAAAGGTTTTTCGGTTCATTGCAGTTGTGTTGTCCGAGTTTCCCTTATAGGTATTCCATATTAATTAATATTGTGGTACGAATTTGCCTTTGTCAATGCACATTTAAAAATAAAATCATATTTCACGGCGTTATGGATAGGCTTTTAAGGTACACCATTGTTGTGCGACTGTTTTCTCGGTATTATTCTCAATAGTATGGTTTTCAAAAGTTGGATAATGAGTTATTATATTGATTATTATTTTTTAGAAATTGTTATAATAAGTAAAATAAAATAAAATAATTATAATACATAAAATATCTATAACGAATAAATAAAAATGTAAAAATAACTTAGAATGAATGTAATTAAAGTTTTCATTTGTAATGACAAAATTGTACTTTAAATTCCAATTTTTAATTAAATACTTGTTGTACACGTTTTATTAGAATAAGCAATGGTTAGGTACTGTGAATCATTGATTTTATTGAATATTATTATCATACCTTGTTTTTACTTAACCAAAAGTTTAATTAATTACAAACTTTACACATCATTTGGCCACGGTTCTAATTTTTAATAAAACTCGTGATTTTATTATACATTTTTATATTAATGTAGTATAAATGCATTACTATTTTTTTTTTTCATACTATATTTTCAATTTTAAAATAATATGCCTATATGCGAATATTATAGCTTTAAATGTGTTCTAGAGATTTATTTATCTTAAAAGTAAAACAGAATAATATGTTTTATATCAATTTAACTAATATTTACGACTTAAAATATTTATGGGTTCCAATTTTTATCGCATTATACTTAAAAATGAGTATTATAAAACTAAATCTATAAATATATATTTATGTTTGTACTCTATTGGTATATATTGCCCATTCAGATAATATTTATTAGAATAATAATATAATACGATTTTTCAACTGTACGTGTACTTTAAAGTGGTTACGCACATCAAAATGTATATATTTTCATGTAGTAAATGTCGCATACGAATCTAGTATATCTAAATTAATTTTTTTCTGTTCATATTTATAAAGTATACCTAGTATCATATTAAAATTTTTATTTTTTTTACATTCTGTATATTGTTAAATTCTCGTGAATTAATTTAACGTAATATTTACTCAAATTCTGTTAGGATTTAGTCGTGTTATTATCAATTATTGTAAAATCTTCATAAACAATCATAGCAAAAAAAAATTTTTATAGTATAATAACAGTTTTTGATTTTATAATATATAATACCTATACTCGTTGTATACTTATATTTGTATGCCATAATGAATAATATAATTATTCAAATGAAAAAAAAATCTTTTATATCTTTAAGGAATATTTTAAAGAAAAATATGATCTGGATTAACGTAATAAATTTATATAATATACCTGAGCAATAATGTATTGAGCAAATATGTGTTTTTAAAGAATATAATATAATATACCTATTGCAACATTATTTATTAAAAAATCATGAATACAAATTGGGTCTGTACTTATAGTTACGAACATTAATTTTTTTTATATAATATTCATACGCTCTCAGTCATTAAATAAATACATTTATTTTTGAGATATTGTTAATATATTTATGTGTATATTTTAAATCCCCACCACAATTATATATTTGTATCTTTCATTTGTAGAATCCGTTTCTACCTTTTGGCTCTTATATGTTTATATTTTATTCAAAAACCTAATGGGCCCCACTGTATCTATACAGTACATTGATACGATTTGTATGTATATCGGACAGTCGTCTATTTAGAAGTTTTACAATGTCTTCTCCTGACACAAGTTGAGCGTAGTCGTGATTGGTACATAAATACCAAAAACAGAATAAAAAATACATTCAAACTTGTTTATGCATAAATTGTTTCAAAAAATGAATAATGCATATTTTTACTAGTGAACGAAAACTATACGTAGATTGAACAGTTTATAATCATAGCGAAATAAAATTGCATAACAATAGTTATTTATTTGAAAAGTTTATCAATTACTAAATTACAAACATATAGACAATTAGTTTAAACCGACACAGCGTTCATAACATTCGTGAATTACTGATACATCAAAATAAATTCTTATATATCATTTTGGGTCGTTTTATTTAAAATTTGTATTATGTTTCTGAAGTTCTGTTACTGAATGGTCTCCTCTTCGTATGTTTCATGTTATGAACTCTTTCTCTTCATCATCCTTATTACTTATTAGTTTTATTCATGTAAACAGATTGTAACATAATTTATTTAAAAAAAATGATTTTATTATTTATGTTTTTTGACTTTCTTATTATCACGTATGTTTATAAAACAAAACAAAAACCATGAACTTCTTATCTTAGTGAGGTTTTATGATTTATCAATAAATCATTTAAATTTTATCTGCATTAACTAATTTTTTGTTTCTTTTTTATTTAATTAATATAATTGATACTAATAATTTTAAATAAATAATGCATATCCAAAAAAGGTAACATAAAAATCATGTTTAGTCCATAAGTACTTTCTTAAAATTATTACCCAAAAAACATTTAAGAATAAGCATTGAACAATAAAAAAAAGATATTGTCTAGTACGTTTGTATTGTACGCTCAAGAATTTACTCCATAATAATATTTAGTTAACTACCCAACAAGTCATAATAGGCACTTGATTTTATTTTTAAAATAATATTTATTTTTTAGGAAATTATAATAAGCATGAGCTCCAAAACTGAATAAAAATTAGATGTTTACTATCCAATAAGCCCAAATTGTGTTAATTTTCTATTTTAATTTTTATTCATTTATAGATTTATAGATTCACTAGTAGGTTTAACTATACTATTCATTAAGAATTATTATATTATGATGTAAATATAGTTCGAAAGAAAAAAATCGTCGTGGGAGGTTAGAAAAGTATACGGCTACTTTTACTGAGCTAAAATAATATTGTTCATTAAAAGGAATATTAATCACGCGCAGTTGTACAGTAACTGTACCAAAATTAAAGATACTTGAGAATTTTTTATTCACGTGTGATGAATATGTAGGAAACTATTTTAATTATGTCCTTTAGAGGTATCTATTTATAATTTGTTAATACGGTCTAGGAATTGTGTCATACAATTAAACTTGAATAGTTGCATGTCAATGATTAAAGGCATGTGACAGATTAAAAGCCAACAGCTGTGCATAATGTAATGGAAGAAGGGACTATATTATGGTGTATAATTATACATGTTGCAGTATTCACAAAATATCTAAAGATTACATAGTATTAAGTTAAAAGCTTTGTATATTGTACTCACGGAGCCTAATTCAAGTGTTGCGAGCGATTCAATTAATATCGTCTTTGTATTGAAGTAATATAAAATCACGCTTTCCATACTCCATTGCCCACTTTTTTTCTTTATATATCTATAATATTCTATTGTCAACTCGTCTTTTTTATTTGGAACTTACCTTATATCGTTTCATTCTTCTACATTTCAATAATAGTCATTTACGTCAATATTATTACTAGTTCGATCAAGTTCTTATATCGACTATTATAACCTATAAAAGCAGTTTTTAGTTTTAGTAAAAAGTTGTAATGACAAATAGTGGTGATTACGTACGTGTCAGAACTTGATATTTTTAATTCGTCCACGCATAACTTTTTTCTGAATAACTTTTTAAAACTTTCTCGAGTTTGAACACTTTCTACATTTGTTACTTTGGTGAATCGATATCGGTTGTACCTCGCCCAATACGTGTACTTTGTTCATAATTAATTTTTATTTTGTTAAAACAATCCTTTTTTAGTACTGTTAGCACTTCAATATGTTATATTATGATTTTTTAATAAAATGTATTCAATGTTGATTTGCTCTGTATTTTTCCTGTGCCCACACTGATCGGTTTATGGATCTGCAGCAGCCAAAACAAATGCTCTTAGTGTATTAGCTATCAGCTGTCGTCCCAATCATCATGTGATAGACGGCGTTTTTCTTATTTCCTCCATTTGTTGAGGCAATTTTTTTTTCTGTTTTACGGCATTAAAAAAACAATTCAATATAAATGTGCACATTTTCTATTGTAGTCCATTTACACTTTGAGTGTTTCTTTTGTCTTAGTAAATTGAATCCCGGTTGAATGAAGTTTGGGGAAAAGGAGCAATTCACTTTTTATAAACACATTTAAATGTCACGCCATAGACGTGCGTATAGTGCGTACGCATTAAAACAAAAACCTTCGTGGTTAACCATTTTTTTTTTCGTATTTTTAATTACTGTCGCCTTTTCGCCGACACCACTTCTATATTCCATCCTTCGTAAAGCTTTCGCGTGGAATATTCATCGTCACACGCAAAGAGTTCATTCAACGGCTCGCCGCCGCCGGGACGTGCGATATATTATACTTACGTTGTTGAATGTGTATTACTCAAAATGTATATACTTGCGGGTGTGTTTGTGCAAGGGAAGTTTTAGTTAGCCGTTGTTTCAGTAAATTAATTATATTTCCCGTCACGTGAACGTAACCCAAGCCCAACGGATTGTACTTCACACAGCAAGCGTCTATGTGTGCACAAGGGATTTATACTAATTTTAGTGCATTTGATTCCACGTTAAAAAAAACACGTTGATGACAAACGTCCACAGGACGCGTTTGTGCACTATTCGCAGGTTAGGTTAGTAACGAGTATTTGTTTTTGTGCGCTGACTAAATATTATTACACTAAAAAACCAAGCTGCAGAAAATATAAAGAAGTATTATATTAAACCTGCGCTCGGAATAGGACACATACATTATTAACACAGGCGTTTAATGTCGTTGAAAAAAGAGCGTATTGGGTCTCCGTAGAGTGAAAATGTCCTTAAAACATGATTTGACAGGCTGTAGAGACGGTGGAAAGGCCGATGCAGCAGCAGATTGACCAGAATTTATAGTCATCACTAATCAATATAAACCAGAAAACCTATACCAATTACGATAGACGAATTAATAAAACGTACATAGTAATTGTGAGCAAGTGGCTTCTATAGTTAGATGGCAAGAATAATATTTTAATGACAAAAAAACCTATAAACACATTTACATCAAAACAATATTTCAGTGTGCATCGAGGACGAGGAAAATAAATGCACCAACAATGATTATAATACGAGTATTGCGTACCTACTATAATAACTTATAAGTTAATAACCTAAAAATTACTAAACTAAAAACAATACACGTTTTAAGTTATCTGGATGAATTTCATACACTAATAAGTGCCGATGACATTGTCAGAATTCCATCTGATTTTCGGAGGGTTATCCGAGAGGTCTTGTATTTGAGAGCTGAGCAAGTACACTATACACTATAATTTAGTATTACTGCAGTGTGCAAACTTACCCACTGCCTACGGACTATAGAGGACAAAGATAATGCGAATCGAAAGAAGAACGCACTGACTACTGCTCGTTGAAAATATAAGCCCAGTTGTCGTACACATAACTCGGTACCTAGGAACTGGTTCTTTTCGGTTGTGAGTGGTAAGCATGTACTGGTGATAGGACGGCTCTGAGTTTCAAGGACCATCTTCCTCGTCGACATCGTCGACATGGCCGTCCCCTGTACGCGAAAAATACCTAATAAATAATCTGACCGTTTATATTTTATTATAATATTTAAATTTACTTGTTAAAATGAGCATTGAGCACATCATCATAATAGTATATAATAATAACATATTGCCTCCCCCACAGTTAAAAATAACCACCCAATGACCTAAGTTGCCGCGGGTTAATTAATGAAAAAAAAAAATAAAAAACATATTGGTGTTGCTGTTGTAAATTGGGTCAAATGTGTCATCGGACTTCGAATTATCTAGTTTCAATATACTGTTTTAGGCAGCGTCAATCGACTTAATTGACTAGCCACACAAATATCATAATCTCGCAAACCGTCGCGTTGAATGATATACTTTATAGCTATACAATATATTATATCGGTAGTCGGTACGCGAATGAAGCCCCCGAAATGTGAGTTTGTGTGTATTGCTAATGGTATCGAATGTGGAGAGGATTTTCGAAAATCCCCAGTCGGATGAATGTGCGTATAATACAATAATTAATAATATACACTTTCCAGTTTTCGATCATCGGTTTTATATAATGTATTACACTATTGTTATTATATAATATATACGACACGGATTAATGGAAGAGAATGGAAACGATGCTGCATTTACCTGCAACCTACCGAAGTTTTATTTTTCACTAAAGTCAATAATATCATAGAACAATGCGATAACAATGAACTAAATAGATTACTTTTGTGCTTGATCTGTAAATGTGCATTAGAAAATTAAATTAAATGTTATTTTAAAAAATATTAGTTCTGATTAGGTACTCGACGGACGACATTTTTGTGTTTTACTCTACTGCGAATGTCCAAAAAATTTAAACAATATGTATTATATTAAATACATTAGCTAACAGTTTGCTACTCAAATATTCATGAGTGGTATTTACATAATATTAATATTATACGTGAACGTTTTATGATGCGTTTTTGTAATCTGTTGTAGACTGCAGTGAATAAAATCTTCGGAATATATATTCTATAGACAGGAGAAATTTACAGAAAATAAACCTTAAAACGTTCGTATTCCCAAACAATTGTCAATAGAAAAACATTTGGCTAAGTGTTTGGAAACGGAATTGCTCCGAAGACTAATGTTTATCGTGTCTATTGACATTATTCGGTGTAGGGTTTTTGTTCGATAAAATGACCGCGTTACATTTTCGATTGGCACACACATTCGGATAATTTTATTGTCACCATAAGATACAATATATTACGTACGGTATAATAATATACTATCACGATAGTGCGTACGATAATTAACGTACGGCTTTTTCAAACGTATTAACCAACGAGACGCAGTTGCATGACACGAACTAATCAATTTCGAATTATTTTTACCATGACACGCCGCGGAGATCGGTTTACGAGTCGAGTAAAATTCTTGACCCGGAGTGTAGTGGCTGATTGCATTTTTTTTTTTAAATACGAATAATTCAAATACGATCGGGATGTGCCGCGAGGGAGTTTATTTTTTTTCCACTCGGCCGTGTGGAAAACGTCGGTTGGCCCCCTCCTCGGCGTCCTGCAGCAGCAGTCTGAAGAAAATCCCCAAGAAACGTTCGACACACGCACAGATTATACGCCCGTTGGCTTAACGGGAATTAAACCGCCGCACAGTGCGTATACATGTATATAAGCCTAAATGTAAAAACCTATAGAGAACATAACACATATATTATTATATTGGCCAGCCACACCACTGCATCGTACATTTATATCCCTTTATTTACGCCGAATTGTCCAGATAATTTTGAAATGGCGTGTAATATTGTGTGGAGAAACCTATGTAATCACTTTAAGGATTTTCTGACCCTCGGCTTCAGTAATGAAAAACAACCACGTCGGATTATCATTTATCCTAAATATTACAATTTTGTAAGCTAAAAGCGATTCGCTCTGTTGGCGTTTTCGCCTGGAACAAATAATGGAATGTGATCAAAAAGTTCAGTAGCTTATTTAGTAATATTCATAATATGCATTTATGTATACAGTTATACACATTCTGAGACCAGCATGTACACGTACACGTGCGATAAAAGTTTAAATCCGTACACAATACTTACCTTAGTGATAATACGTCTTAATACTCGTACATTTAAATATGCGCATGGGTAATGTTTTCTTTCTTTTGATTTTATAACCACTTAAATACATTTACGAATTTAAAATTGCATAACCGTTTGATGAATTTACTGGGTGGTTGTAAATTAAATGACCAATCACGGATAGGCACGTATATTTGTTCTCTTTTAAATGACAGGTAAATATATACGAATGATTTACGTTTGCGTGACCCGGAATAAATACCGTAAAATCAAATAATAATGTACACCTTTGCTGTTTACATACATGAGATATATCACATAAATAAAGCAATATTAAAAACAAAATATTAGCTACACCCACATATTTTTGATGGACAATATAATATTATTATTGGCTAAAAATATAACGATCGGTACGGTTCAAAAACTTGCATGTAGGTATGAATAACCTTTAAATTTTATAATTTTAATTATATTAAATATAATATTAAATTTTAATATAACATTATTACCTTGGTGTACTATAAATAAAAAATAAAAAAAAAAATTTTAAAAACACACTTTTCCATAAAAACATTTAAAAAAAAATTTTAAAAATTGCACTAAAAAGACAAAAATAATTCTCTGTACTTAAAAATAATGAAAAATTTATTGATGAAAAATTTAAAAGTGTGTGGTGCTCATACACTTGACATATATTCCCAGTCACTATCTAATAAACATGATTGAACAAAGAAGTGTATGTGAGACTTTCCTTGGCTTTTAAATTTTTCATCAGTAAATTTTTCATTATTTTGCTCTTATACTTGACATATACTGCCAGTCACTATCTTATAAACAGGATTGAACAAAGAAGTGTATGTGAGACTTAGCTCGGCTTTTAATGTTTTGTATGATGCACCACACACTTTTAAATTTTTCATCAATAAATTTTTCATTATTTTTAAGTACAGAGAATTATTTTTGTCTTTTTAGTGCAATTTTTAAAATTTTTTTTTAAATGTTTTTATGGAAAAGTGTGTTTTTAAAATTTTTTTTTTTATTTTTTATTTTCTACTTTTTAGTTGAAAGTAAATATTTTTATTAAACGTTTAAGAAATATGTTAAGCTTCGTAAGAGGTTGCGGTTTTTTTTGGGGAAGAGAGAAAGTTCAATATCTGCGAGAGATATTACGGCGACGTCGTGGGGACAATCCTTTTTTTTTTTTTTGGTCCATGTCCCAAAATGACAACGGATTATTGTATTGTCATCCAAGACCAAGGTCTATACCAATTTTCAGAATTTTTCATCTTCAAAAAGTGCCTCAAATCGAGCGCGCAAGATTTGATCACAGACAGACGTGAAACCAAACTTAAGAAAAGTGTTAAAAAGCATGCTTCATGGGTGCTTCATATAATATAATGCATACTCTTGCTGTGACAAGTTAAAATTTTTTCGAAGTTTTCCACAACAGTATGTTAATAACATAAAATAAGCCACAATACATGTTTTTTTCATACATAATTTTGTGACAAATTGTGTCCGTTTTAAATTCGATCGTATCATAATAATTAATACAGTTAAAAATCAACCTTTTTTTCTTCGTAACTCAAATTATCTCTGCATGACTAGCCGCAAATTACAAGCGGTCGGTTACCACAAAACAATATAAATTTGTAATGTGAAATCCTTTCTGACATTAAACGTTACTGATTTTAATTGGTTCGATCGAGAATTCAAGAACATTAACTAATTTTATGGTGTACAACGAATGATTGATTAATAACTGACTATGGTTTTACTAACGAGCACCGAGTTTAGATTCTAATACTGAAGTGAGAAATGTATTCTTGGTTTGATAATGACGTTTTTTATACTCATAAATAATGTTTGATCGAAAAAGCGGTCCAAAAATATAAGCGGAAATATAATATTACTGAAAATACATAATAGACAAATACATTATAATATGATCGATGAACAATGAATATATTATAAACGTGATGTTTGTTAAGATGTTGTGCTTTAGAAATTTGTTTCTAAAACTATGTTATGAGGTGGAAACGGTGGAGGGGGAGGGTTGGCCCGGCGTTGACGTTACAACTTGATTACACTACGCGGAGTCCAGTAAATTTGCGGTGCAGATTAAAATCTACTCTTCATCCCATCGACACCTAATAACATGTTAGTGGCCATATCCGATATGATGATAGTCAAGTACTCAGTAGCGTACTTTGGCATCGCATCTACTCGACGATCACATCTCTCTATATAATATTGTAAGCATATAGTGTACCCAATAGTTATACCGCTAAATAGTGACCACGACTGCAGTTCAATATGATGTTTTTACCACAACCAACATGACGATTGTTTACTTGAAATCTGATAATGTTAACACAAATCATGGTTTTTTAAAAACATTTTCATGAATATATTTCAAGCCAATCTTTGTGTAAATCTTTTTCCACTGTGCTGCAGATCGTGGTATGATTATTTTAATGAACTATTCAACTATGAGTGTCGGTCAGTATGAATACAAAATTGTTCAAAATGTAAGAAAATATTATATATTGTATAATATTATACGACCACTACTGCACTGTTTCATATAGATTTGGTTACATTTTTACAAAGTTGTTATTTTTACCATATAATATTATTATATTTATTTTGTCTTTTGTACAGTCAATTTATTATGTGTCTCGTCTACTAACAATGGTAGGTATTCCCAGTAGACTTATATTATATCATCCGTCTTCATAACATTTGATAACTTAGAGTCGATTGACAACTTACTTTAGTTGAGTTTCCGTTTGAGAAAACGGCTTACATCATACCTTTCATCATAAAAAGATAAATTGAAAAAAAAATAAAGTTAAGCACGTTGTCAATTTGTTTAATAATATTACACCAACGCATTATAATATACTTTTATCAAGGATTTATTACATACTCATTTACATACTTTCCAAATCGGATGATAATTTATGTTAGGGCATGTTTAGGTAACTTTGATCTGTAAGTCGTATTTCTATTTTTCGTGGAAATAGTCATAATGCCAGATAACGATGAACAAAGTGGATGTTATCATAAGCAGGGAATGGATTTACTAGAGTTTACTTAATTTTATGCAATTCTAAGAATTCTAGCAGAATAATTAGTAGAACATTGTTTTCTATATACAGATTTACTAGGCATTTATACGAGTACATATTATAAAAACACAAGTTACTCATATTATATATACCTAAAAATATTATTTTTTTTTTACTGATATGGGTCTAGTCGTAAACATTTATTTACTATTTAAATCATTAAATCTGTTTTTATTAGATGTAAATTTAATATATTTATACCTCATCGGTCTAGTGACCTAGTAGTATGACCTAGTAATATGTTTATAATTTCCACAATTTTTAATTTATTTTATAATACTCGGACCAGAAGATTTCTTATCTAATATTTTTTCGTTTTTTTCGTTTCAAGTCACAACAAATATTTCATAGGTACTATACTATACTTTCTTAGATCAGAAAATTATACTTTTTATTCGCTGAACATTCATTTGTCAGTTAATCGTATTTTATCATTTTCAGCGTATATCGCATAGTTTACGTTTTACTATAATATATAGGTACCTAGGTATTTCATCGAAAGTCATAATACTATAACGTATATTTGTGTACTTATAAATTCGTCAATATCTATTATAGTCCGTAACGAAAATGACTCATATGAGCTGCAAACTTATGAAGTTTACTTGATTTCTTAAACTCTTACTTTTAGCGACTTTACTAAATATAATATTGTGCATACTGTTGTAAGCTTATAATTCTTCCTCTTCTTCTTCTTCTTCTTCTTCTTCTTAGTTATCAGACATTAAGACCATACTGACAAATGTATTTTCCGCCATTTATCCCTATCTCTTGCCAAGTCTTGCCATTCAACATCCGGTTTCAAAATCTTCATGACGTGCACGTCTAACACAACTTGATCTTCCCAACTCAGCCTGAGGCAACCTAGTGGTCTTTTTGCCGTTGAGCTATTTCTTAGTACTATGTGTATTAAACAACCGTATTTGGGTCAGGTATGGTCGACCCACTCTAATCTTCTTTTATTATTAAGCTCACTATATACTAGGGTACCGGTAATGTTTTTTAATTTCCTCTATGTTTCAAATTATCCACTCTCTGGTGTTAGTGTACAAGCAAAAGCCAAATATTTGTCCTGTAATTAAAAAATACTATGTGTCCGTATGAACAATTCGTACTCGATGGTGAAATAACAAATTGACGGACGAATATTGTTTAGGACAGGTATTGAGTTTCTAGATGAGTTTGGCACTAAAGCTGAAATTCATCTCGGTCATTAATATGCCGTATTAGAAAAAAAATAATAATGTGCGTAAACTGTAAATGTTTTTTTTTCAGCATTTTGCACGACTAAATCAAATCATTGAACTATTTGAACTCTTGAATTTAATATCAGTAACACATTTTCGCAAATGAAATTTCAACTGGATTTGCGAGTTGAATTGTTATTCAAGTGTACATAATTTTTAATATTTCACTCGTATGGTATTGACAGACCATTTGAATTTTATTTGCATTTCAAAGTGCATTACTTTCACGTAAAAAATATATTCACTTTGGATGATTTGAATAGAGATGTTTTAATAATACACGAGGCATGTGACTGGCGGACGTGACCAATTGCGCCACTTTAACGCTTTTACCATGAAATACAATCAAACTGACCATTATAATGTAAACGCTGCCCTCTTAACTCGACACAATTATGCCCTAGATTTTCGATTAGCCATTTTATTTTTAAATTTATATTTTTATATTCGTAAGGATTTATATTGATCGCCATCAGTAGATATCATGGACGTTCTGAAACGAGAACGTGTTATTTTATTTTTGATAAAATGAATAAATTTAGAAAGTTCCGGGATACAAAGTGTATACGAAATATTAATACGGTGTACAAAATTTATGCACGTGTTAGGTACTTCAGTAGTGCAATGTTAATATTATAATCTCGGTAAGTAAGTTTTTTATAACTTAATAACGTACAATAACTAGAAAGTTATTACTGGACTTTTTCAAACTCGAATTTATAAAGTTAAATCATAAATGGGATTTTTTTTTTAAATGGGTTTTACAATATTACTTAAAATTGTTTTGTGAATTATAATTATTGAAGTTAGGTAGGCTGATAAATGTTTTCTGGGATCGTATTTGGTAAAAATTCTATAATACCAATATCATAAATTACGTAGATAATGAAACACGATTTTAAAGTTGTCCAACAGTAATAAATATAATTTACCTAATCATATTCCATAAATATTTTATGACACGATTTTTTTTTTTTTATAAGTCTAATATTGCTGCTTAATGGTTATTATCAATTTATTGTGATTGTTCACTAACTTGTTTAGGATATTATCATGGGAAGTTAATCATATTTTTGATTTATGACCAAAAGTAAAGAAAAATAATTTGAAATTGATAAAATACGATATTCTGCTATGACATAAGCTGTTTTGGACTCTTGAACAATAAATATAAATTAATAATATATTATCTCCTGCCAGCGATATAAAAATAATTAAATACCGATTATATGGAAATATACAATACTTTGGTATTAAAAATGTATTTAAATCCGTTTTAGAAAGTTAAAGCGAAGATGAATCGATTACCATATTATCTCTCGACAGTTATAATATTTTATTATTTTATATCTTTAGAAATGAATACAGACATTATAATCAGTGAACAATGTTTTAAGACAAACATGCTGTTTTGCCTGTTTTTCATATGTACATAATAACAAGGCGCGCGTATATACACGATATATAGGGCAGATTAAATATACGTATATACAGACCATTGATCCAAAAAAAAAAAAATATTTAAACGAGAACGCGTAAACTCACTAAAACATGCATCATTTATAGGACAATTAAAAATACTAATCTACATTATTTAAGCAAAAGAAAATTCCTGGAATTCTTTAGTGTTTTGCACCATTATTTGCATAGGGTGTCTATAATAAATACCGCGCGCAGCTCTTCTCTTATTTCGTACACCGTGGCATATAAAATTCAATAAACGAGCAAATATCTACGTTTTTATTGTTAATCCTTAAAATAAACGACCTTTAATACGGTTTTGAAAACCTCGTATTTTTTTCTCTTTCTCAACCGTCATTGGTTTTTAATTGTGCGATTGCTCCAGGCTGCGCATATTTTATTTATTGATTAGTACATTCACCTTTATGATTTTTTAACTTCAATATAAGGTTTCCAGAAGAACAACGAAGGTTCTGATTGTTGCTACGTTCCTTAATCCTTAAAACAAGAAACATGTTAGTTCCACGAAGATAGCCAAGTGCTTGATATTTTTTTCAATTCAATTAAATTAGGAATCAAAATTTACTTTATTGAGAATATTGAAATAAACATAAGTTTATTTTTGATTTTTAGGCAAATAAATTAAGTTAAAGTCATGTTGAACAAATTCAAATTAACAAGTTAAAATGTATGAACTTAATTGTTTAGATTTTGATGGCTTACAAATTCCAAATAGCAATTACAACAATTCACAATGAATCTGATAAAAAATATTTATATGATTTCTTCTAGAAGAAGTTAGTTGTAATTTATTATATTATTGTACCTTCAGAAGTTATGAATATGATACATTCAAAATGATATCAAGAAAACGTATGTTCAAAACTATTATTTTATAGGTGTATGATTAAGAAATAGCAAGTACAGGGATTTTTTTTCTGTATATAGCTCTTCAAGCGGAAAATGTGTTTTAGGAGATCTTGTTTAATTTAAAGATTGTTTAAATTATTTTTTTTTTATTGACAAATTCCATGGTTTAGAAAATATTTTTATGTTTCAAGTTTTTGGAACATTTTGCCAATTTTTTTTTTAGTAAATATTTTTAGTACAAAATTTATTATACTGATAAAAACCAAGATATTGATAAGAGATATCCACATAGTGCAATTAATATTTTTTTAATCTGTAAGAAATGCGCATTTCCAAAGTGAATAATTTAAAATTATCAAGACATTTTTGCATTTTTATTTTTGGACATTTTTGTGATTTTTAGGGCTTTAAAATTCCAGTTCTAATATAGCAAGCAATAATAATTATTAGTATATATATATATTTTATAATTTATTTCTATTATATACTATGCGTTTTGTTGTATTTTCGCTAGGGTAAATAAACTACATGATTCTTTCCAGAAATTAAATTTGTGTTATGTATCTATACAGCGCTAATATATAATATATGATATAACGACATAATATATATATAATTTTTTTTGAAACCAAACGAACGGATTTAAAAAACAAAGCTTTCACGTGCGATTTGAGATTAGCATTTGCGTTATTACCAACAACACAACAAAGTTAGATGTAACAAAATCCAATACCAGCTTAGAGTTATTCAAACAAATAACCTTAGAAAAATACGTTGCAAATAAAAGTTTCAACACGATTTAATGCATGTCTTGAATAGTTTTTTTAAAGGTGGAAATTGTAATCAAAAGACTTCAAACATAAAATAAGAATTAATTAATTTACGTCGGGTATGATTGCACGAATAAAAACCATGTTATCAGTATTACAGATAATTGGTATGTAAAGGGTGTAACAGAAACTTATAGTTGACAAATTTGATTATTAAAAAAACATATTATGTACTGTTTAATATATTATGTAACGATATAAGTAAAAATCAATTTATAAAAAAAAAAAACGTTATTTAATACAAATATATGATAAAAAAATATTATTTATTAAAACTTAAAGTAAGTAAATATTACATAATAATACCTATACATAATTATGTTAGTGTTTATTGTTAGACCACTATTTAATCTAAGAATATTATATTCTTTGTGCTAACTATATAAAGTATAAACACTTACTTATTAATTACATTTCAGTATCATAGCGATAATTTAATGATTTCGGAACATACTGTAATAGTGTAATCTAAACACAAAAAAGCGTTATGCGGTTTCGATACACGCATTATAACTGCAGTATAATTTCAATGGGTTAACTGCTCAGTTTAATAATCATGAAACGATTGTAGTATTATTGTGTGTTTCAAAGTATTAAGTACCATATAGACTATAATCTCGATGGCAGTATAATATTATAAAAACAAAACTCAGCACAAACCTATATGATTTGTTATAAAAATAATATTATATAATAATATAACGTATGTACAGAATTTTTTTTTTAAAATCCAATCATAAGATTTTCTAATTGAATCCGGAAGCGACTTCATTAACGTTATCAAAGAACTAAAGTTGAAAAAAAAAATTACAGTATTCATATACGAACCCCGCGATGCCACGTTTTAAATACTTTTGAATTTCGATTAAAAATATAAAACAGACCCATAATCCACAGTATATTGCATGGTAACCTCGACGTTATAAAAAGGGCTAATTAAATGTATAAATGTAAAAAAATATATATAAGTATATATTTAATATTATATTATCCTCTTGGATAAATAATCACGAATTAAAATGCATAACATTAAACGAGGTTTGATTAGGTTTAAAAGACCAGGATTTTTTCGTCCGCTTTGAAGTAGTATACAAACGCGTACTGTTTACAGTCGTATATAGGGCCGTCGGCTTTGGCTGTGGCTTGAGGTTGGAAGGAGGAGGGATATCGTTGTTGTATTATTATTATATAGTTAGTGTGTATAGTACAGCTCTACCAATTTTAATTAAGAACGATAAAATGAAAGAGGAAAAAGAAATTCCGACCAGTTTTTGCTGGACGAATATTGGCTGCGTTCACGTTATATACACGTTTCTGCTGTTAGCTGGGTATATATATATATATATATATATGATACATTTATACGATGATAAAGACGCGACGGGTCGTTTAGGTACGTCGTTTTCCTAGTCGTAATTCAACTGAACAATTTTCAGACGCTTTCCACCCCCACCCCCTCCCCACATGACTATACCGTGTCGGATTAAGTCATAACGGCGCGAGATTCCGTATAATATTGTAATGCGTGTGCTGGCGATGTTCAGACAATTGTTTTTATTTTTTTTAACATTTCATTAAGTTTTTTTCGACCGGAAAACCTTATAAAATCGATATCACGTAGGTAGGTACTATCGTTGCACAGCGTTCAAAATGTCACTAGGTTTCAACATGTTATTCCATAAATGCCGCAGTTCTCGTGCAATTTTATACTCTATGTGTATACCCATATTGTACTACTCGATCTGCGTAATAAAGTAAAGTCGTACGAGTATAGTTATTACAGTGACATCCGTCGCTAAAACCAAATCGCAGTCACGGGAAAAACATTTCTACGAGTGATGACGTTTATTAATAATTATTGTTTACCGTTAAAATAATAATATTATAATAGACCCGATTTTATTTAATGTCACCGCTATTACTTTTGATTTTATTAGACTACCGAAAGTGAGCGATAATAAAATTATGCGTCATATTGTAAAGTACTTTCAAACACTTTATCGGTTAGGCAATATATAATATTACAACAATACTTTTAATCTGAAGAAGTTTGTTATTTGACCGGGTATGGTAATAGAGTGAAAACGTTTATGATAAGTTTTTAAATTTAAACTTTAAACGTTACACAAAATGAAAAAGATAATAATATATATTTAAAACTTATATTGAAATCATTGCTTGTAAGGACTAGGGAAACCGTACAACAGTCGTGCCCACGCGTATAATATATGTATACTCTTGAAATAACGTATAAAGATTATTATTTTTTAAAAAGTTATGATAATGATTTTCAAAGAAATATAATATAGTCATATATTTTATTGATAGACATAAACTTTGACAATTATAAGCCAAGTTTATTGTTATATTGTAATAAATAATAATTCAATAATGGTGGTATTATAATACATATATTATATATTTTACTAATCAACAACCGAACTGTAAAATTATAATCATACAATTATTATTTAATTAATTATATTATTATTTATATAATATATTTTTGTAGTACGATGAATATATTCATTCTGGACCTATTTTAGTTTTGTTTTTGTATCAATATAAGTTGCTCATTCAATACGTAGTATGTAGTAAATAGTAATTACTAATTAGACCACAACTCATGACGTAAACTTGTGCGTATATGTGGGACGTGGGTATTGTTACAATAATATGATTAATTAATTATTATGGGTGTGCAGTGAACTGTTCAAAATGTATATATCTGTTATGGTATATAGCTCCTAAAATCATTTGTAATGAATAGTTTGTAATTTTTTATATATCTGTATAACAATTGAATATAATTTTTGCAATAATCGAGATTATTCAGTTATAGCCTCTCCGCGACTTATACTTTTTGATATTTTGAAATATGTTAATTTTATCAGCTATCGCTCGAATATTATACATTTTATTACTTATTTGACTTCTTCTGATTTGTAAAAAAATAAAAACCAATAGAAAAGTTATCTATAATGCTGAATTACAAAACACGCATGTTTTAGATTCATTATTACTCGCCAGAATCGTATTTATATTGTCCGTTAAAGTAAAACGGTTAATAAACCTTGACTATCTAAGCCCTTAGGGAAAGAATGACTGCAATTATATTGTGTGCACAGTAATACCTTATATAGCTATACAAACTTTTGTTTAAACTAAAATAAACTTCAATATTATACTAATAAGTTATAATTGTTCTGGTTTCAGATTCAAGAATAGCAAACAAGCATGTAGAAAACGGTACGTAAATAAAATCTATTATTATTGTTAAATTAAAATTCTGTATTCACGTATTACTGATTAGCTACGTTTAGTATATTAAAAAAAGAATTTATTGGCTTTGAACGATAGTTTTATACCGAAAACTTGAAATTAACAAGAACGAATTTGCAACGTTTGCTAAATATAAAATAGCAATACATCAACTAAAAGTAATTTTAAGTATCAGAACACGGTATTTTTTTTTTTTTTTTTTTTTTATTCAAAAACCATCATAAATTACATAGGATACAAAAATATTACGTTAGGTTACATGGTTATCTATCTCTTTTAAGCTTTTAGCTTGTGTTAGAGATAGAGAGTAATAATATTTAATTAATTAAGAACTATATACATTAAATTATATGAGTAGCACAGTAAGTGATGAATGAACAATAGAAGTACCTAATGAGAAAAAATAAAAATAAAAAAAAGATTAATACAGATAAATAAATATTTTTAACAATAGAAAAATTGTAAGAATGAGAGATAATATTAAATATTACATATAAGATATAACATATAAAATATAGAATATAAAAAAAAAGAAAAAATGATAAATTAAAATAACAAAATATATAAAATATAAAATATAGCAAAGGATATGAGAAAGTTAGGTTAATTGAGAAAATAGCCAATGATAAACAATTTTTTTAACATTAATTTTGGAACAGTGAATATTTTTTTTATATTGACATGGCATACCGTTAAAATAGGTATTATTAGGTATATATATTATGATATGAATGTATATGGTATTTTCCAGATCAATTTTCCGTACGTAATTTAAAAATAACTGCTTTGCAGACTCATCGGAAGGTCCAACTTGATTTATATCATCGAAAAGTATCAACAGGACACGCAAAGGGATTTTTTTTACAATACGATCCTTTTTTTCATTAAAATTGTAATTCTAAATCTCCTGCCTATTTTTTTTTGTTTAAACGATTTTCATTTTCATTTATATAAATAGCAATGTATACAATTACGTGATAAGGTTTATACTTGATGTAGCCATGTAGGTGTAAATTTATTTTTCTTGAGGAAAAACAAAAATCTTTTGATATAAATAACTTTAATTTGTTTGAGGTAAAATTATAGTTTATAGTGAAAATTAACTTATTTGCACGTGATTAATCAATGTAAATCTATTGAAACATTAAACAATATTATAGACTACAAAGTATGAATTATCTTCAAGTCTTCAAATATGTTTTATTCTCGCATAGTCCTTTGGAACGAATTTAATATTCTATAACAACACATTGAGTAGAAAAATATAAATAAAATAGGAGTGAAGTTTGGTTACGCTTATATAGGTACATATACGCATATATATCTATATATGTGTATATAATAGTACGAGAGTGTAAATGAATTATTAATTTGTTGTCTCATTGTGATAATAAAATAGGTCGTTGGTAACAAAACGAGTGGTCTTGTAAAATATTGCGTTTATTTATGGTAATAGGGATACCTTTTCGTTTCGCATTTCCTGGTATTTAGCGTTATTATACGTATGATAGAGAGAAATATGGAAAATAATATTGTGCTTACTTTGCACCATCCTTTATTCCGGCGTTACCCCGAGTATAACTACCAAAACTGTACTGAATAATGAATTAAAAAAAAAAAAAATACGATGACAATTATTATTAAAAACGAATGGAGTCGTTAGGATATTTCATATTATTGTCGTTTGACCAACATGATATTATGTATTTATAATAATACAAGTACCTATCTATCTACGTCATATAAATCGTTAGCTTGTATACCATACGTTTATTGTATGAGTAGTGTATGGCTGTTGGTATTAAAAAGTTCAATGAGCGATCGAAAGAGTCGATGACGCGGGTTCCTATACGCGTATTATTTGGTCGATGTAGTTATTTTGCTATAATATACAAAAATAAAAATAAATAATAATAATAACTCTCATTTCAATATTATAGGTAAGTACACGAAGTTTAGTAACAATTATTTGCGCGGACTTTGTAACGTCGTTTTTTCCCTTACCAAACCGTCTGTGCGCTCCAAGTCCAATCGCGACATAAGAAGTTAATAATTTATAGCGTACTCGGCGCAGCAGCGGCGGTATATGTACAGTTTGTAAGTACACAAGTCACGCGCTTAACTTGGGAACCTACCCAGATGCGAACCACTTTTTTGCTCCCCTCTTAGACTTGACATGCAAACACAATTGCGCTTGGGAGATAGATAAATGTAATGTGGATGTATTTTATTGCGTCCCGATGCCCGATGGTTTGGTGAGGGGAGTGTAGTCGTTGAGAGGGTTAGATGTACGTTAACGGCTCGCAGCAGCTGAAGGAGGGCCCAGTGGCTTGTCCTGCACGATAAACAACCGAAGGCGAAACAAGTTTGTCAACCTATATAAAAGAGTGTGCTCCATATAGGTATTTATATATTATTATAATACCACTATTATTTTAGCTATATATTATTGTTTTTATCGTAACATATGCGTACATTTTGCGTTCATGTGCGCGTTGCAAAAACGTTACATTTCCGACAGTGTTTATATAGACCTGCAGGTGCGCAAATATAAAATAATGACACATTATTGTCAATCACACAAATATTTATTTACGATCAGGAGCGAATGGACCTCAACTTGACCCAAACCCTCGACGTAACCCTCGGACCAAAACCAGATCAGAACATAAAAATTCTGAAATTTCTAAAACTAACTAATTTAATCGATAAAATGTAACCGTATTGTTAATATAAGAACATAATGTATATAATTTAAACAGTAATAATTAGGACATGTGAACCAATGGCCTATGCTGCCGAGTTGTATTGAAGATCAATAATAAAAAAAAAAAAAACCAAAACATTTATTTCCAAATCGTTTACCTATATCCCACCTATACTAGGTAGACTCTACTTATTATATATATAATATAGTTTTTGAGTTTTGCCGTTTCTTCACACAAAACTCGACGGTTTTATTATAACAAGACATTATAATATACTATATACTTAGGTATAGTTTCTCACAGACTCGATTCTGTGTTGGTAGGTACACGCAATAAGCGATTATTTAGTTCGTGTCGCCTTGTTATTTCGTCTGAAAACCTTTCCATAACGCTGTTAGAACACGTGAATTTTCGATTCACAAGACATCGTCACGTACGTGATGCACATTGCACGTTCACGGCGGATGTATTATAATAATAATAACGAAACGTTTTGACTTGCCGTCGGAACAGCCAACAGTGCGTTACTTCCTATACGGTAACTAAGTAGGTAGGTTTTGTAGTATATTCAGCCCCAAATATACAAATATTACTGCCGCGTTTGTTGATTGATCTGCCGAATTTCGTCCCGATTCAGTTGTTAATCAACGACAAAAAAAAAAGTAAACCCATCCGTTTTAATAGAATATATAGCTGGTACCTACAGCGAACGCGAGAGATACTCGAATGATTTGTTATCGTATTTATTTGGGTTTTAACATAATATTTCTAAGACAAATTTTAAGTTTATTTGCTTGCATTAACGTTCGTTGCGGTGTATTTATTATCATAAATAATCCGAACAATCTTGTTTTAAAACTTTATCGCCGTTGTCATTATACTTTAAAAATGCAATAATTTATCGTTTAAATTTGAAACTATTGGCATTGTCAGTATTAAAAAAAAAAATCACGAACAACTTTTAAATGTTATTAATATTCCCATTAGTTAGAGTTATCGATATTAATGATCGAAATAGGGGTTTTTCAAAAATCTGCCATGGTTACAAAAAAAATTGTTTTTTTTTTCACTAAGCTTAGGCACAGCAGAGTATCGTTAGGCAGACCTATTCAATTTCAATTAGATTATACTTATATAGATTATAATATATTTTAATCTATTTGATGGAATAATAATATTAAATAATAAAAACTATATATTCAACTGCCGGTAAATTAATTAGGATTTCTAGAATAGGCACATTTAAATTGACAAGAATACGATTAACCGAAAGGGTCGAATGCATTTACATGCTGATGTGGGATGGATCGCGTGTACGCAATTGTTTTGTCCACGGGAGGAAATTAATGTACCCTGGTCGGCACTCCATTGGAATCGAAATAAATAAATATCAAATATCTTTGTGCACGTATCACAATGCATTGGCATTATGTACGAGATATTGTATGTGCAATTTTTTTTCCCATTATTTTGTTTATATACTTTTTAGAATACGCTATAATTTTCCACAATTATTCAACGCTGGCTGTTCGCATAAAGTTAATACTCGCGGAGTGAAAATGCGTCGGCGGTGACGCCATATTATTATATAGGTCTGTGCGTGGATGTAGTATGCAAATGGTTGACATAAAACGCAATTAAAGAGGACCTATTAAATCGTATTGCTCCTATGTGTATACAAAAATGACCCTAAACATTTTTTTTTACGGACTGTCCGACATTGAGTTTATAGAAAATAAAATATTATACTCCTCTTTTATATTATCCGGGGCCCCTTTCACCCCGACATTGTTTGAAAAAGAAATTTGTCATTCGTGACCTCAACAAAGCTTTTCGAACCGATCACATTTCAGTTGAATGGGTTGACTTTATAAATTATTGACCCCAGGGACAAGGGGATAGCTTGGTTTTATTTACAGTTTTTCCACATAATTTAATCTTCTATTTTTTTCCCTCCACTAAACAAACGTATCAAGTTATTCGTCACCTGAATAAGTGCTCAGGAGAAATATTGAATTTATTTCATTTTTTTACGTGCAGTTATTCCGTTGAGCCACGTTTCCAGTTCATATGATTTTCAATTAAAAAAAAAAAAAAAAGACTATTTATATAACACTTACATGCGATATGATGATGATGATAATAATAATACTTAATAATACTAATGAATATAATATCAAGTTGGTTTCATCGTATATCATTGAACGTTTATAAGCTTATTTCTAGAATTTAATTGTCTATTTTTAATTTTACACTAGTCTAAAATCTAAATCTAAATTCAAATCCTAATTATTTTTACAACATAATGCTACTCAATACATTCTCATATAATATAATATTTTATTATATTGATTGCGAATAGTGATTACCTATATTTACTATTGTCAATATACCTTAATAGTAAGATTGATTTGATTTTAAAATTTCTCAAGGCTAACAAAATAAAATGCCCTGTAGACTGTAGTGTAGCGTGTAGGTATTGATATTTAAATAATATGCAATGGTAGAAATTGTAAAAATTATGCACACTCCTTATGGACATAATTACATTATGTACAAGTAAAAAGATTAAGGTAATGAACTTTTTATTATAAACATTATACCTACAACGTAGAAAAGTTAAGACATTAAAGGTAACGGTTTACGATGAATACATGTATATTGTATATAATATAATTTAATTTGAATTTAAAAACTCACAATTCAAACTCATATGCCGTATTAACAAACAGTTGCACTACGTATATTATAGTAAATTGCAGTAAAATGAATTTGGCCTTCTTCTTTATATCATTGTATAGGTACGTTATATCTACAATTTAAGTATAGCCGGCAGGCAGAAGGAGAACAATAATTCTTTTAATATTTATGTCAATATCTGTGTTCAGATTTCTATAATAATATGCTCATGCAATAAATGACATAGGTACTCTTTTTCATTTCATATTTTGTTAATATTCTTGGTTACTTGGTAGTTGGTATTAAATCTAAAAAAAATACCATGTAATGTATTTTACTTCCATGCGTATATGGTATATATATATTACGTATTTATTCTACGTGGTTTATTTTATTTTTCTCAATATAAAATATAAATTCTATCTGACTTAGCGTATATATATATTATACGTTCATTATAGAAGGTTTGGATTAAAAAAATATATATGTTTTGTTAAAGTTATTTAAAGTTTGCGTTTAACCACGTATATCATTTGCAACGTTACTTTCCTTATGCGTTTAATATTATGATATATTATTCTAACTCGTTTTCCTATTATGATGTGTATCGATATACCATTTTTACATTAAAAATTACACACACGGGAGGTAATATAATATAGTATTATGGATGTAGATCATTTTTATCTATCTATTATTGAAAATAAAATTATAGTAGTTTATCGTACATATAACAATATGTAATGGCACTATATGGCACTATACTATACAAATATACAATAGGTATATAAAACCATATTTTTTCAGAAAATTTAATATTCATAATTTATTGTTTTATGTTATGTTTTGTAATAATATTCTTATTTTTCGTTTAACGTTTGTTCTTCAATATTCAAACATTTTCGTTTTAACTTTCCGTTTTAATTATGTTGAAAATTTAAATCTTTTTTTTTTCAAAGGCAAACGTTATAATTGTATAATGTGACTAAAACGTTTTCGAGTACCTACCTACTGCATTTATAATGCTTTGATAGAAACAATACCATATATATTTTATATTTAAAGAGGAAATTACAAGTTAAATAATATGGTTCGTACTATTCCTACTAAACCCTCATTAGTGAGAAAATGTTCACGGGTTGAACTGAAAATATAATCATACCTAAAACCTATAGGTACCTCTTGAACAAGGTAAATTTCTGAGTGCACATTGATAAAACGCGTATGGATCGTAAGCACTTTTCAAGTCACCGAGCATAAAAACATAAATTAAAATAAACATACACACGTTGCATACACTGCACATAGAACGTGTGCTAAACATACAAATTGTCGACTGTAGTTTAAGTGTGTATATTACTTGCATGCGTGCACACAGACACCAACACCACTCGCTAATATGAATTTGTTTGACTATTTCCCGAAATAAATTTCCGTACGAAATGCAGCCAAATAAATATGGCCAACATGGCACATTATTATGGTTATAGTTTATATTGGAGTTTATAGGTATGATTGTATTAATATAATAAATAACTGTTACGGTAGATGTGCACACCAGATTAAAAAAACTCGTGATACGTGAAAATCCAAAGAGCGAATAATAAACGTATCAGAAACGTATACCGTAAATATTGTTGTTCGGGCATAGTTTTGCTGCGTTCTACAAAAGGGTGTTGATGAAATTTCAACGTTTTTACCGCCCGAAAGTTATTTAATATTTACTAAAAGCTATACCAACGTGGCTCTTCATAACGCGTTCGCTCTGTATCCTATACCGTTATGATAATATTGTTTTGTTCGCCAATAATGATTTATAAGTAGTATTATCTGCGATGCAATAACATTGATTGTAATACAAACTTTCGAACGAGGATTTCCAATCTTAAACTTTTGAACACTTGCCGATATAACTTTTCCATTTCATCAACGATGTTATCATATAAATATGATCGTTTTGTTTGCTACCATGGTGTAAATAATAATATATTAATAACCGGGACATCTGTTTATCTGACGTATTTGGTAGTGGCTTTGGTCCTTCAACTTAGATGGTAGAAGGATAATATTTTCTTGTGACATTGAGTATGACATTGACATATGATTTTCACTGCATAAATAATAGTTTATTCGGAGTAAACACATAATAATTTGAAACATACAATTATTTTTATTGTGTTTCAAATTGGAAGATTAGCTAAACTATTTCTGTTTAATAAATCAGACAGTAAAAGCTTTGACCTAACCTTTGACTTGCGCGTGCAATCATGTGTGCTAAGCGAGAAAGGAACGCTCAACACCAAATCTCTGTTGTCCATTCCTTCTGCATAGCTTCATTGGTGTTAGTCAAACAGTTTATCTTCTCATGTGGAAAATTTGATTTCTTGTGAAAATGAATAAAATGTCCTGTTCGAGATTAAAAAAGAATATGAGATGATTTGTTCTGTATTATAATTCTTGAATTTATATTTACCTACTTTTCTTCCAATTCATGTCTATGATAATAATATAAGACGTGTACAAAACCACTATTGTAAAATATATTCGAAATTGCATACGTGACTAAATATTATTAACTATCGACGTTATTTATGGAACTCACAAAGCATCATATTATTATGGTACTATTGTAGACATTTCTATAACGAGAAATATAGATTTTGCATTTTACGAGTTATATTTGAAAAAAAAAAAACATTTCATACCAATAATATTAAATTTACGTTTACAATATTGGTATGTGATGTGCGGTATTGGTAGGTATAATAATGTTTTCCTTCGATTAATGGTCGATAAATATTGTCGGCCGGATTCATCTGTAAACATTTTCCTGTTCAATAGTATTTCAACGCGTATTGTTTTACCTCAGATAAATTGTTTGGTTTTTGTAATTTCGATATCGTTTTTGTATATCTTTTTGTGTAGGTGCATTGGTGTGTATCTCATTTTAAATTATCTAAATAATATACACAGCAAACAATGGTGTCTTGGACTGCTGTAAGTTTTGAAATTGGGGCTTATTCTTCTCAAAATAGTTAACTTATGTATGACGAAAACTTTAAATAGGTCTAAAATATTATGGTCGATAACAAAAACCATTTTTCTTCACTATTGTGCAAAGCAATCTTTTGGGTGGAGTTTATTTTGATAAAATTATTATAAACAATATAAACGGTGAATTGACAATATTATTGATTTGTTGTACAACAACGCCGTTTACAATATTGTTCGTTCTACGAAGATATGTAATGAAATTCTATCGTGTGTAATTATTATTATGAATATTTGTGTGTTATTTGAATTCCGAAATGACTATTGACTAAGGGAGTCGTTTTCAAACACAATCATAATGTTTATCCGCCAATTTGATATGTAGTAATACCTACTGTAGTCTAGTTTCGTGGATATCCATTAGGTACATGATGTGGACAAGTCCAGTACCAACTACCAGGTACGATATCAAATAACTAATATTACCAACTATACTTAGAATATTCCTATTTAAGTTCTGAAGATATAGTCTGACCTTTTAGGTTTTTTTTTAATTGTTAAAACCTGTCTAGATATTATGTATAATAATGTATTATATTATAATATTGGATTGGAAATTATTCTCTTATTTGAATTTTTTTTTTATTACCTATTTTAAAATAAGTGGTTGTTATCACTTGAATAAATAAGTAAATTTAAGTTAAAAATGTATCATGATTGTGTCACTAAAATGAGATTGATTGTATCGGTTATATTTCATAACTCATCCTTATCTATACTCTATACTCTATCTATATATATAAAACTGAAATCAAGCAAAAGAGGAAATCCATGTTACGGTATGGCTTCGAAACTTCTTATTCAATTGTCATGCAGTTTTAATTAAGTTAGTTAATAATTAATTAGGATTTCGGTAAGTTGTTAATTTTGAAGGATTTTTTTTTTATTGGTCACATTATGCCCAAGAAAAGGAAATCAAACCTTGGCCGCTCCACAAATAGTGCCAAGTCTAAAATTATATTCAATAATAACTAATAGCAACCTTACAATAAACAAAAATATATCATCATTTAGTCTATTAATACTAGACGGCTGACACCACTGTTGTATTTTTGACATCCAGATTTTTCCGGTGGATTTTCCTAAAATTGTCTTTCATATAAGCTTAGTCCTGACAATTACGAACACAACAAAAAAGAATCAGCCAAATCGGTCAAGCCGTATCGGAGCCAACCCGTCACAAAGATTTCACAAAGTTAAATCATACATTTACGTACACACAACACGGGGTCCGCGATCTACCGCAGGTAGATTGCCTACCTGATAATCTACTGCTGTAAATCAGAATTTTTATTCCAGGCAACAAAAAAGTCGAATAAATAAAAGTTGATATATTTTGAACACCATACACTGAATATTAAATAACGGATTAAACAAAGTTTGAGTCATATAGAGTTGGTACTTACATTTAACGGGGCAACGAAGTGCACGGGATCAGCTATTTTTGATAAAAATATATTAATTATCATTAATACCGCTAGAAACATTTCAATACGTTTTCATTGACCATGTTTTTATTTACTTGCCGATCACATTAAACGATAAAATTTGAATAAAAAATTATACATATCATTCCTCCGGAGGCAAAATAAACAACCAATCACGGGTGAAGCTGTGACGGGTTGGCTAGTTTTTTTTTTTTTTTTTTTATTTAAAAATATAATTACAATCTATACAACAATTTGGTACAATAAGTAATTTAGATAAAGTATTTACATGTCTAGAATAACAGATGGGGGAGGGCACTCAGTAGTGCCACCCGACAGATTTAAATTAGAAGGTCTCTAGGCCAGGAGCGTTTTATAGGTCGGCTAGTTATAATTATAATTTTAATTAAATATTTCTTCGGATATTATTCTATAAAATCATCAATATAATTGCTTTTGTCACATCTTTAAGAATATTTTAGTACATTTTGATATGAATAATTCAACGTGTCTCAAGCGTATAATAAAACTATATAGGTATACATTATTATACACCTACCTATATTTCGGTAAATATTTATTAAGTTTATCTAAGAATATAACGTTGAATATGACATAATACACAGTACGATTGTGTATTCTCCATTCGCATATTATACATTTCAGTTCATAGAACAAAATAGTATAGATGTGTACAATAAATCTATTACATACATGTGTTTTGAATGTATGAAAAACATTCAAGTAAATCATATTTACTTAAACAGTCGCGAGTCGTAGACATCATTTTTGAATATAGTTGTTTGTTTACCTAAAATAAACATACCTACCTACCTATGTAGTATGTATGTACACATACAAGCAGAAGATTATTATTTTATTCATATGTTGTTAAAGAATCGTACATAAGTCTATATTCATACTTGGTAATTTTGAAACCATCTGGATGATCATCCGCTGTTCAATTTTACCGTTATTCGATATATATCTACCTAAAGATCTACCTATTTAGACTTGGATATGAATATCATTAAAATAATATTTTGTATTATCTACTGTATTATCATACTAATTTTTTGGTTAGATGTGTAGTTTTATACGTATCATGCAGCAAACGTTGCACGTTTAAAAAGCGGGTAAGTGGATGTCGCTCTGCTGTACGCAGTAGGTTACAATATGTGCGTCAATGTATAATAGGGATTGTATTAAACTTGAAATTCAACGATATAATATCATTGTATAAGAAAAAAGATTCTGAGCGGAGACGGTTTGTCAGTCTGGATATTTTATGTTGTTATTATTTATTATAGCCTGTAGATTAGTTGATTTAATATTATAATATTATTATTTTTCATTCGTTTCTACGGTGATAAGCAAAGCGTTAGAAATTAAAATCCCGTTTTTACCGGTTTTTCGTAAATATTTGGTGGTGGTTTTTCCCGTGGCATTAAATAATTATTGAGAAAATCGTAAAATGACCCGTTTAAAGTACCTACCATCTTGATCCAATTTGCTAAAAGATGAGATACTATATGGGGGACGGAGTGGCCGAGCGGACTAAGGCGTCGGTCGTGACGCGGCGCTGGTTCAAACCTCGGTTCACGGGTGGCATTTTTCTTAAAATACGGTGTCCGGAGAAAAGTGCCGCCATCCCCCACCCGGGCATGGCAGATACCACGGGTGCCCACTAAAAAGTCTGCCAAACCAAAAACACACGTGTTTACTAACCTACAGTTTCTCCCCTACAGACAAAAAACAAACAGCTAATGGCCATAGTTGCCGGGCTTCACGATCAATAAAAAAAAGATACTATATGTTGAAATCGAAGCACTCCTTCTGGTAGAAATTCTGTATACAGGATAAAAAAATAAAATAAAATGAACACCATTGTAAAACCACTAGCTTCCTCGCTCCGCTCAGAATCTAAAAATAGTAACAAATTAATAACATTTTAAATTTTAATGGTATCGAATCGATCCATGATTCGGTAATGATGAAATTTATTATTAAATAAATGATTTTTAATGTTTGTGAATTAAGACCCAACATGAGATAACGCGTATGTATCATACAATATATTATGCGTTGTATTTTAAATATCATCTCAAAAAACAAATAGATATATTTTAGTCTGTAACAGTTTGATTAAAAAATAAATATTTGGCTAGAATAAAAAAAAATACACACGACAATTATTTGCACATTTCTACAATTAATGTTTAGTGAAATTATATATTATTGATATGCGCGCTTGCACCAAAACAAAATTCAATTTAAACATTCACAGGAACGCAAAAATCACTTAAAAAATAATGCTCCCCCCTCCACATCCCACCGCTTGACAGAATGCAGACGACCGTCTATATATGCACATGTAATAATAATAATAATACGCTGTAGGAAATTGTAATATTCCGGCCTTTGATATTTGCTGATGACATCTGTGCGCGTCGCCCAAAAGCTCCGAGCAAATAAAATAATAAATAAGACTTCCACTCCGGTCGTTCGGAAGAATTTGTTGATTCCGTTCACAATATCAAGTACCTACCTACCGATCACCCTCCCCGACTATATTCCACAACCGGAACTGGAACGCCTCTCCCCGCACCTCTCCCTACGCCACTCCCCCCGAAACGTCATTCGTCCTTAAATCAAACGGTCTAAGTCCATTAAACGACGACAATGGGGTAGATCAGCGATCCCACCGTTGACGACACTGGCTGGCGTTGGCGTCCGGGCCCGATTGACATAGAGAATGTGCGTTGTCGAGTCGCGCGCCTTAAATGTTTGGTCTTCACGATTTCGAGTGCCGTTCGGTGCCTCCTGCTTATAGTCCTCAAACGTTATAAAAGTCCTCGATTATACGTCACGGCGTTTTTATTTGTTCTTTCTCTCTACATCGTCGCCTCTATTCCGTCAAAAACAATAAAAAAAAAATATACACGCAGAAATATTATATTGTCACAATGTTTTGTAAATAAATTGTAGTATTTAATGTTCCGGCAGAAATTATTACTCCCGCTGTCTGATGTATTTACCCCCCACCCTTAACATGACATTTTTACCGGAGGGAAACTATATCCTAGGATATTTATACCCCCCTTAACACGATATTTTTATTGGGGCGGGGGTAACTTTACCCGAGGGTGAATATATAGTAGTATATTTTTACTTTGTCGATAATTATATCCTAGTATTTATTCACCCGGTGAGGGGAGGGGGGGGTGGAGGTAAAAATATCCTGGTAGGAAAAATATCCTAGGACATATTTACCGCCTAGAGGATGTCAAAATATCCTAGTATACTTACCCCCGGTAACTATAACCTAGGATATATTTACCGGGGGTAAATATCGCCTGTTACAAATGTTATTTCTACAACAAATAAATAAGCTCCCGAAAGTTCTGGAAAATTTGGTGCATCATCACACATAATGGCTGAATGTCAGCACATCATTAGCATCATCAGCTATAAGTACATAATTATATTATTTTTGTATACTAATAAACTAAAATTAAATTAAAATCAATCAATATGAGTTGCTACAATCTGCCCTAAAGCCGCGATCGCACGATGATAGTAAAACGCGATAGTTACTATCGTGAAAGCTGCTATCAAGAGAGTGTCGTAGTGCGAACAGATCGATAGTGACTATCAAACTATCACGAAAGCGACTCTCGCACTATCATGCATGCATGATAGTGTGATAGTAGATTTCACGATAGTCATAGTAATTATCATCGTGCGGACACTCGACTACCGTACTATCATACTATTGTAGTGTTTGTACATCTTTTTTTTTCTTATATATCAACTTTCCACCCACTATCACAATTTACTATCACCTTCATACACTCCTCGTGTGAACACATTTGATAGTGTGATAGTACTATCATATATTCTCATGATAGTAACTATCGCGTTTTACTATCATCGTGCGACCGCGACTTTAGTCTGTAAAAAAGGAAAAGTAAATAGGTATTACTTTAATATTATTCTTTATTTTATAGTTATAAATTAATTATATTTTTAATTACAAGTATAGAGCTATTTTACACTTATGTGTTAATTTGTTTGTATCCTTTTAGGAATCATTAAAATTGTTTACTCTAAAATTGAGATTTCAAAGAATATATGATAACTTGTAACAAATTGGATCTTGTTAGTACTTTAAATGGTCAAAATTAGTAGGAATAACTAAAAAAAATAAATATAGCAAAGCAGGAATATAAACTCAACAATATACAGTTTTCATGAAATTGATTTTATTTTTTAGATTCTGAGCGGAGCGAGGAAGCTAGTGGTTTTACAATGGTGTTTATTATTTTTATTTTATCCTGTATACAAAATTTCTACCAGAAGGAGTGCTTGGATTTCAACATATAGTATTTTATCTTTTAGCAAATTGGCCCACTTTGTAACCTACTGTACAGCAGAGCGACATCCACTTACCCGCTTTTATTTAATTGAAATATTCACCAAATATTACAAGATTAGCATTTTAAAGATATGGTTTAAATATAATATTATTCCAAATATTTTTGATTTCTTTATTCAGACATTTTAAATTTTAAATTTTTTTAGTTATCTTATTCGATAAATCTTATTAATAACGTTTTTTCTCGAGAAAAAAATCTTACAAAATATGTAATTGGTTCTTAATACGTTTTTCAAACTTAAAGCAATTTAAATATATCAAAAATATATGAGCAAAATATTTTTTTTTTAAGCGTTTGAAGTTAAAGCGTTTATGTTATTGGATATTCATACAAAAAAAAACGATTTAAAATTTAAAATTTTAGATTTTTACTTGGAAATCAAAAAATAGCAACCGTTGACACTTGGAACATTCTAATATTAGCTACTTAATTAATAATTATTTTAGATACACAATGAAATGTTCAAAGTATTTAGACTAATTTGAAACTATTTATACCTCGGCTGACTTATTAGCAAGGTCTACGTTACGCTAATATTGTCTTATAAGTTTATAACGATAATAATATATGATATATTAAATCTAAATACCTATGTATATTGTATATACATAAATTAATAAATTTGTGTATGTGGCTTATTGGAAACTGCTAAATCAATTAGCACAAAATTGTGCACAGATATTCCTTAAGATTCAGGAAGACGTGTTCATAGGTTTTCAACCCCTATAGGTTGCTTTGCTGTTATACGCATAAATTTAGTTTTGGCTTTGAAAATTTTAATGTTTAAATAATTATATATAGGGTTGGGATTAGTTTACAAAGCGAGGTACACCGAAGCCGATTTTCCCGTTTACTGATGTACCTAAACTAAAACCGATGTATATCATCAATGTGATCGTATTTTATGTTCGTTAATTTTTTCACAGGTAAAGTCGGGTCATACAGTTTGTTCATAATATAATATACGTACAACACTTATGAAAAATAAATTACTAATATTAATATAAAATATCTTCAGAAATAGAGGTTTTTCATACCTATATGCAATAATTTATCATTAAATTCAAATTTAACAAAATATCCTACTCAACGTCAAGGTCCACTCGAAACATATTATACAACAGATAACAACAGAGTGACTTCCCCTGTTTTCAAAATTTAGTTGTTTTCATAACAATCTACAAAGCATTTATGAACTTTTTTGTCGACTAAACATTATAATCGTATGTAATAACACAAGTTCAGAGATAAATTAACACTAATTCATATAAAATGGGAAAACTATAAAAGACACTGAGACATAGTGCAAAAAGAGACAAAACTTAACAGGTTTTTTATATGTATAATATTTATTAATATTATTTATTATTATCGTTACAATTTACAATAATTAGGTAATGTGTTTGTGCATACATACATTTCATAAGTATACCTTTTATAATTTCGGAAACATAATTATATTATCATTCTTCATTACACATTTATTATTTACTAAATTAACAATCACTACTTCAGTTTTGTTCGAGGATACTATTCGTGAATATTTAAATTAGATTATAAGAACAGGTGAATATAATACATAATAATATAATGCATATAATTACACGATTACTTACGATGACCAATGAAATATTTTATTTAATTGATCATCATATAATTTTTCTCAAAATAACAATTTTAAATTATTTTATTACCCAATATGACAATATATATCTATTAATTTATATATATATATATATAGACACATAATATCATCTCTATATTTACTTTAAATACTGATATGACTACTCATTGTATATTTTGAAATGTACTATGACCTTAAGACGGCATTCAGCGACGTGCCTTTTTCTGAAATGTAAATGAAAAATAACGGCTCCTTGTGTTGTGTCCGTTGGTAATATCTTTAGATTACAATTTTGGTGAACAAATTATCTTAAACGTCACACAAGTACGGTCTCTCACCAGTCACCTGTCCTCTAGTGATTCGTCAGAGTGATATTTTTAGTGAATCCACTTGTCACACGGGTTCGGTCTCTCAGCCGTGTACGTCCTCCAACCTCCGGCCATTTTGCTCATTTCATAGTCGTACATCTTGCACATGTCGTCACTCTTATTTCTTGACTTGTCAATACTGAATTCATTGATGCTGGAATTACTGTGTTATATAATATATTTATGAACTTACCAAATGGAATTTAATTTTTGCCAGCGTTTGTCGTGTTTCGTCCAAAGTGATTGCATAATTATTATTAATTATACCATTTTTATTTATTGCATAAATATGGATTAAATACATCTTGACATAATGCTCTTTGGCCTTTAAATATACGAATATACATGTATGTGATAACTGATTATACAATTTTAAAAATATGATTTTAATATAATAATATATATTCAGATTATTATGATAAAGCAATCAAATCAAATAATTTAATAAAATGTATATCTTTTCAATATTTAATGCACTATTGTCCGACTAGGTGGCAGTATATCGATCATGAATCGCTTAATTAGCTATTAAAACTAATAATATAAAGTGCGTAGTTGTAGCTGAAAGCTATTAACACCGGGAGAACTCGTGTTGGTATTTTAATTTCTGTGCTTTTGTTTTAATTTCTTGTTTGAAATTTTAATTTAAAATTATCCTGAACATCAAAATTAACAAAAAGTTTATTACTAGCTATAGCTAATAAATATATTAATATTCGAGCAATATAGAAAATTATAACACTTAAGAGAATGACATTTTGTTTCGGAGTTTAATGTATGCTAAATTGTTTGTTTTTTTCCAAACTTATTACTATGCGTTTCGATTTTTGTCGAATTATTATTACATTTTGTAATTATATTACCTACAGCTTCATAGCAGAGTACCATGTAATTATTTTTTAATTACATTTATACATTTTTGCTATTTTATTTGAACTGAAATCAAATTTTAGTGATCACTAAAAAATAATTGCACTCACAACTTAAAAGAATTATTAAACAATATTATAGGTATTTCCACATTTTTTTGTTGAGCTTATAAAGTACATAAAATAATAAATACTAATATATGAAAAAAGCGTATTGTATGTAGGTATAGGTAGCAAACATTATAGTATAATATAGCACATGCAATTATGCGAGTCGACCTTAAAGTCGATCTCTTAAAGAAGGCATACAAATCAGATTTTTTTTTTATATAATGCAATTCAGATGCATCAGAAATTTTTAAGGGTACCCTGTGATATGATTTTATGGGGGTTTATTTTTTCTAGAAAAATGGTATCCTTCCCGCCCCCCTCTGCTCACCACTTTCAATGTTTATACGATTATGGCCCGTCTCTCATATATATACAATAGTGTGTCGACAGAAATTGTGCAACTGGCGGCGGCGGACGTGATTCAACGGTACCTACGCCAATTATTATTATTTTGTTGTTAGTGGTGAAAAATCATGTTCAGTGAAAACAAAAACCAGAAAAGTCCTTACGTAAATCACATTAAACGCGTGCAATTTTTTTTGTTTTCGTTTTTAACGTTTGCAGGGTCCGCTTCGGAAAGACCAGCCGAAAAAAAGGAAACGGAAATTTAGGCTTTTTCCGTCAAATAAAATATATTGGTTTTACTCGGAACCCGATTTTTGTGCAAACGAATACATAACACACACACACATATATATATATATATGTTTTATAATGTGTTTGCGTGTATATGTGTATATATCTGTTTACGGTTCGTACGTTTATTGCTCAAGTTTACTACCCACGGTGGAGGCACCCGTTTTAAAGACAAACAAAACTACAAACAAAAATCCGGTCGAAAAATAAAGACCGTGTGCGAATAATATATTTTATTAAGCGAGAGCTGATGTTGACAATTCGCCCAACGACGTTTTGTCCGTAAACTTTTCGCATAATTTATTTCGCGACGATCGGAGATAAACGCGGTCCTCCGGCCAACGTACGGTCCGGACTTACATTGCATAATTCCGATAACCGTGAATATATATATATATATTACGACAATGTCGTTGTAGTTATATATACGTGTGACATGCAAATAAACGTTAATTTCCAATTATATATTCGTACCCACCCAACCGCAGTGTACTATCAAGAACTTAATATTATCTTACTGCAATGACTTTTTGTACCACAAACAATTGTAGAATAAATACAAAATATATTAAAAAATGGATTTGATTGGATTCTAAAATAAAATAGTACCGACCTACATAGTAATAACAAGTAACAGAATTTTTTTTTTTATGCATTCTATAAAGATTTATAATTATTTAGATCTTAATAAGGTAATCAACAATCAAAAACACTGTATCATTGGCCAGGACCACCTGTAAAATACTTTAAGCCAACATTTTTATAATACTTTAATGGTTTTTAAAATGTTGTCGAAAGTACTTATATTAATAAAAAAAAAATTCTCGTAACTATAAGTTATTTAAATTTTTTTTCTTCACTTTTTCAAATCGTTTTTCAAGTTTTGTTCACTTAATAACTTAACGTGCAGCATCTATTGGCTGCATGCTCTCATTTACTGTTATCCCGTATCTCCGACGATCTTACCATTATTATCCCGCTGGAAATGTTTTCATGACAATAGCGATGAGACCATCGGTAAACATTTTTAGTCCCCCAAACGGGCTTAGTTGTATTTTGGTCATTATAATATTATCGTTGCATCGGCGGTGGTATAAGCGAGTATAATTCAGTCTCGGCGGGTAAACACCACTACGATTAGCTATACACATATTATTATATAACTCTATAATTGGCGAACACTACAAATACCTTTATTGTGCCTGTGTTTGCGCTGAATTTTTAATTACATTTTGTCATCGTCTATTCCGCTGATAGGATATTAGGATGTACAATATTGACAATTGCCCATTTTATTCGCACGAAATAATAGACTATGCAGTGTTTGTTTGAAATTGAAATATATTATACCTATTATGCCCTATTCTACGCAGTGGCGTGTAACATAGGGTCCAAGTGTTGCGCATGAAACACTTTAAATATGGGTGGATTATAGGTATTGAAAAAAAAAAATAAAATAAAAAAAAATAGTATATTTGTAATTATTTTATGGGTAGGTATAACAATATTATGTGGAGTAGGTCACCTACCAACCTAACCTTATAAGATATACTTACTTACGGAAATATTAATGTTTTTTTTTCGATCGAGGCTTCGACAACTGAGGTCATTAGCCTGTGGAACTGTGGAGGAGGGTACTGTAAGTTTTGAACACGTGTGTGTTTGTTTTGGTAGAATTTTTGAGTGGGCACCCGTAGGTATTTGCCATGCCCGGGTGGGGGAGGTCGGCCTCTCTCTCCGGACACCGCGGCTGCCCGAAGAAAAATGCCACCCGTGGCCGAGTTCGAACTGGTGCCTTAGTCCGCTCAGCCTCTCCATCCTCCATTAATTTTATTATGAGCACAAAATACGAACAAGACAATATTGAAATAGGTATTTACAATGATTATAAAAACTTTGAAGTATGTCATCGTATAAAATAATATGTAACTTCCGGGTATGTAAAATCTTTTTTGTTTATTTATCAAAACTATACTATGTTTGTATAATAATATACGATGATTATTACAAAATTACAAAATTCTTGAAATTTTATCTAGTATTATTAATTTCAATATGTGGAAACATTTTAATATATTCTCAAGTATACTTAATATTCTCTACTATTCGGGTGTACAAAGCAAATTTCATTAAAAACCAGTACACACGCGATGGTATGTGATCAGGCTTGAGTGAACACAATTCAATAGAACTTCAAATTAAATTGTTATAAATAATTGTTATAAAACTACATCGAACCGTTTAGTTTAATATCTCGGCTTTTAAATAGTTTTGAGTATTTCATAATTTTCAAACGAATAAATATATTTTTCCTTTTTTAATAATATTATACTAAATAATATTAAATCAATCAATTGCATGGACTGCCAGACTGTTCAAGCCTTCACTCGATTTCGATCCTCCATTCATTATTCCAGTCAAGCCTTAGAAACTCGCCCGCGGATCAGCGTTTTTCTGAAATTTACCGAATCACATTTACTCAATTTATTCCATGAGAGATTTTAACGATAAATTGCGTGAAAATGTTAAACATTAAGTTTATCTCGGGATGGAATTGGATAGGACATTTTACATGGAAAATACATCTAGAATAGAGTGCCATATAAGATAAAACGTGGAAAAAAAATTATAAATTTACTTTGTTTTCCCAGAAGGACTGGAAAAAAGTCTACAGCGTGCTGTGCATGCAGTGTGTATAATAATATTATAATGTTGAACGAATTGAAATGATAGAATATCGCTAATGTATCATTTGTAATAAAGTTTATTTATATGTACACTGCGATCGGATAATCAGCCAGTAAGTATAGCGTCTATATACTTATATCATACGCTGAAGATAATGTAATTATGGAATAGCTTTTCTCTCCCTTTTATATATGATATTAGCCGAGTCGGAACTCGGAAGACACAAAATTTCCAACTGTTATTATACTAATTGCATCTTAAAAAACCGTACATCAAGAGTTCAACTCTCTATAATGCAGATAATATTATACAATATGTCAAATAATGTTAATAACGTTTTCATTTCGCTGGTCGAGCACGCCGATAATAATCGTGGGCATACTATATATTATAATTAATGCAAATGTTTTACAATTCAACTCAAGACTTCGTATATCATCGTCGTGTAATAAACCGTGTTCACGATATTACAAAATTGAATTATTTTTAAATGCGTATTACATTATCGCGTACTATTATGGTATTATTAATTAATTTAAACCCAGAGTCGATGAATAGTTAGATAATATTATTATGTTATAAGTCATGACGTATATAGGATCGTGTTTAGAAACATCGACAATGTCAGCAATAACACTAGTCGCTGTACCAATATTATTAATTATTATATATTATGCTATTTAATGAAACTTTCCGCCATCTACATGTAGCTATATTTTACGAGTACGAATATAATTTTCAAGTATGACATACAATATTTTAAAGACCCGTATAGTAAGAGTATTGTACAACATTAATAATCAGTAACTTTACAACACTGTGGTTATATAACACAAAGTTTCTGAGATATTTAAATTAGTCAAATCGTTATGTACCATAACACTGTATACAATATTATACAATAATATGTTAACTTGAAAATCATTAATTTTAGACTTTATATTAATAATAATTATTAATAATGGTTGATCACTCGCAATCCCAATGACAATTATATCATTACACATTTAACCCTAGCTGCTAATCAACAATTTTTACAAGTACGCAACCTTGTATATCGGCGTGTACAAAATACGAAAATATATAATATTGTATTATTATATATCTATTTTATAATGTTACAATTTTTTTTTTCATAATAATATCTTATACTTGCATAATCATTAATCATTCTAATTATCAAAGTGTAATTTGTATACCAGTACATCCACTCAAAATACATATATCAATTTAAGTATCTAATGTGATAACTGATGAGTAATTTTAAAGATCAGTTCATTGCATTGCAGACCGGACCAACCATGGACGTAGTTGTTTCATAGTCTATATATAGGGTTGAGTTGGCTGTACGTGGTAAAAATGCGTTTCCCGTGTACAAATAACTCTGGACATTTTTTTAGGGTTGATCCGAACAGCTTCCTCTTAGTGGACAAACGACAAACTACGCACAAAAATCGGAAACTGTTTCGGGGGATGGGGGGGGGGAGGGTTGATTTCGGCCGGATACAAGAACTATACTAGTGTGCATACATTGTATATACTATTATTTATAAATACGCACATATTTACAGTTAACAATATACATACATTTAATATCTGGCAACTATGTAACGGTACTGTATAATAATAACACACGTACAGCACTATACAGCAAACATCTAATGTCCCCTTATTATGCATACACAAAGTTTTATTCTCCGCGATATCAAGTTGTCAACGGTATGTTTGAACTTGTGTCGCAGTATATTATATTGTATCCGAGGTATATATTATAATATTATGGCCACATAACATATTATTACATATATATGTTAAAGTACGCACTTGATTTATGTTTTATATTCTCAAAGGATAACATCAATTACTGCGATTTATTATCATAATATAATTTTATTATTATTATTATTATTATTCGTACTATACTGTACGGGAACCGTAATTACATTTTGTCCTTCTTATTTTCATTTCAGTCGTTGATGACTTTACGAATTTCGTCTCGTCCGTTCTCAGAGTGTTGTTTTAATGCGACGACAGACATATAAGTTGCATTCCAAATTCCAAATCCGTCTGTTATTATTTTTACCTCGAGTAATGAACATGTTCCCCTTATTTACCTAACTCTAAGCATAACATTGTCTGTATTCCAAATAATGAATGAGTAAACTATATTATGATTAAAACGTCCATGTATTTGGTTCGTAATTGTCACAGAAGCTATATACCAACTGTACCATACTTCATGAACCATAATATGATACAGTTAAAAGTTTTTGGACATATAATATAAGAAATCATATTTCGATTATTATAATAAATAATAATATAATCTTATATATGTGGTGCGCATAAATTAATCGAGACATGAACGGTATTTTACTATAATATAGTATAAATATATAATAGCTACACATATTTCTATATCATGTTATAACTTATAATATATTATATTGTTTATGATATTTGATTTAATAATATGAACACAGAACAATTATCATATACATGTTTAGTACTTATCAAAAATATGAATATTTCTTTACACCAAATAACATACAATGTATAGCAAACGCATAATATCGGAGTATTGGTTGTTTTTATTTTTAAACAACAGCTGAGAGTTGGTATTTTATTATGAACAAATTGTTTTATATATATATATATATATATCAATAGTTAGAAGGTAAAAGGGCATAAGAGCCAATTTCAAAAATGATGGGGAAAGCCGAAAAACATATATTTTCATATAACATGTGTTACAACCCTAGAACATCGTATAACAAATCTTTTTGGGACTTGATATGAGATATAATGAGTTTTTAAGTGTTTTTTTTATTAATTGTTCATAATAACAATATATTTGTGTATTTAAAGCCAATTAAAAAAAAAAAATGACTTTTACGCTCATTTTTATATATTATATACAGTGGTTCATAGTTTATGTTATGAACAAATTCTGAATTTAGGAAAACAGTGTGGAAAAAATCTTATTAGTATTATTTATAGAAAAATAATATATAAGAATTTATAGTTAGTAATAGTTTTAAATATGTAAAAATTACAAAAATTCTATGTCCTTTTGACCCGAAAACTATAACGATTTTAACAAAACACATTAGCAGTGTAACATAATATTTCATAGCTCTGTTCCATACTTCAAGTGATTTTTTTTTATCTTAAATTATAAATCTATCAGACAATATGACGGGGAAAATATTATCAAGGCGAAAGGGTCTGAACATTACACAATGGAGGGACCTGTTTGAATAAAATTGATGATTCGTTTTGGTATGCTCCTAAAGTATAAAATATATACCTTTTAAAAGAAATGTTCGATATGAAAATATTACGTGTTGAATATGATGCACTTGAAGCCTGAACATGTTATTCGTTACCCATACGTAACTAGGCATATCAAATTATAATTAAATACAATTTAAAATAGTTTATATAAAAAATTAAATTAAAAAAATATTGTCTTACTGTAATAAAAATAAATTTAGTTTACAATTAGTTGTGATGTTTGAAGTAAAACCTTACGAACTATTATAAATTATAACATACAATAATATAATATATTATATTACTGATTAAAAATAAAAATTATTTATAAAGAGAGAATTTACAGTCTGTAAAATAAAAAAAACAATAAGTTAATTTGTAGACTTCAATAATAAATGAAGAAAAATGGATGACGTGATGGGGTATCCAGCGAAACTAGTTCAAAAGAAAAATATTAGGCATTATGATTGTATTTTGAAAAATATATTATAACTTTTTGATAGTAATATAATTAATTTATATTATATAATTTATTTATATTATATACATTTGCATCCCATTGTTTTAATCGTATTTTACAACATTTTGAATTTAAGAAAAGTACTTCAAATGCGTTAGCCGAAACTTTAATCGCACATGTAGTGATTGTTTTACTTTTGTACAGTTGTACAATCTGAATGAAGTGTACAAAATTAAAGTTTTATAACTACCTATAGTTAATATCGAATTGAAGACTTGTTGCTAATTTATTTTTGAAAAATTTAAAGTATTTTATTTCAAATTTTTTACTGAACAATGAAATACCCTGTTTTCCTAAAATATAGCAACCTAGTGGAAATATTACATATTTTTTTAATTATTTATATTTAATTGTATGATTCGTGGCATGAGTAAGCATGGGTTATTCATAATAATATTTATATTATAAAAACATTTTATTAAAAACCACAAAAGTTAATTAATGACAACATAAATGTTGCAAGTTTATGTAATGAATCACTTTAAATAATAAATATATATATAAAACGGATACACACAATATACTTAGGTACTTTTAATCTTTAACCTTTAGTAAAATCCGATCAAATTTAAAACAACACAACGTGCATAAATAAATATAAATCAGTAGTTTTTATTAAAAATACACACATTATAATATATTTGAAACGAATTTAAGTTATTTTTTAAATTCATTAGGTTCCACAAAGCCTTGGTTTTTTTGGTTTTAAATTCGTATTCTTTTTTTTAAATACATACTTCAGTGCCACAGTAGTCATCTGTATAGTTTAGTGCGGTACTGTATGTATTGTATACGTTAAGCCGGATTAGGAAGATTGATATTTTATCCATAATCCAATATAAAAAATGAATCTACGACCACTATTTAATCAAATATATAAATACCTCTTGATTGAACGTATATATTAGCATAAAATAATTTTTATTAGCCTAGTCGCGTTTCTGTTTACTGATATATATATATACACTCAGACATATAGGGGACAAAAAATAAATAAATAGAATTTAAACGTTAAACGAAGGATAAAGAAGGATCAATATGTAAAGCTACGAGCATATAAATCTCTAATGACAAATATCTTTTTCACCTGACTTAGCGCGAAAATAGAATTTTCTTATTATACTTAACTGCACTGTATGAGTGTGTATTTGTATATCAGTATGCTATAGTATAATGTGTGTATGTGTATAATATATTACATTAAAAACATTCCAGCACATGGTCTAATGATAATAACTATATAGTGTACCTAACATAAATATTATACATAATAACTAATTGTGTAACGTTATGCCCTGAAAGAAACACAAACCGTACAATGTGCAGTGTGCCAGTGTATGGGACGTTATAAAAAAGAAAGAATAAAAAAAGGGTTGAGAGATCGAGACATACGTTGACCAAATATTATAATATTATGTACACTTCCAGAAGTGAAACTATTATCGAATAGTCGTCATCGTCTTACAATTATACATCCCACTCGCTTTGTTATATATCCCTTTCGCGCACTTGAAATACTTTACTTGTGTACAGACTTGTGTTTAACTTTTTTAATTAAGCATAAAGTGTATATTGTAATTATATTTGCGTTGTAAAAAAAATTTTGCCCCCTTTAGATCTTTACTCTGTATACTTTAGTAACACTATGCACATTGGCGTAAAATTGAATATTTGTCTACACACCTATACGCTATACACAAAATATTACGTACACAATAATAATATGTATAACTGTGAAACTACTCGACCCACATCACTCGTACAGTCTTCGTACTACAGTCGTACATATTGTATGTCACACACTCGCCCTATCCCGAGATTTCCACCTCAAAGTGTTCACGCGTGGAAACGATATTATATAGCGTGTACGATGAAAGTCGCGAAAGAGCTATTATATAATATAATAATAATAATATATGGGTATAGCGAAGAAAAAAAATCTTCCCATCGGTTTTGACAGAACACTTAAGCTTCCGACAGCGAGCGAAAAATGTGAAAAAAAATTGTTTAAAAAAAATATTATATATATAATATGTACAAGTAATATATGTTAAATAAAAAAAGTTACCTCTCCTTCGCGCCGCCGTGGCTATACCTTCGACGAAGATCGCACGCATACATCAAAATCTGGTTTGCTACGCGAGATGTGGTTATTGATGTGCCCGCGAACGCGAGCGTCGATGGTGGAAATATATAATATAAATTCTCTTGGGGGGGGGGGGGGGAAATGATGATAATAATAATAAAATAAATAGTAATACATTATAATATGTGTGCGATGACGACGACACGTCGTCGGTCCCGGTTAGGATCCGTCCCCGTGTGAGTAAAACGAGGAGTGGGAATCTATATACGTATTAAGGTGTACGGGTGAACGACAGAAAAAACATTTATTCGTTATATTAATCGTGCCGATCGATATTTTAAACGATTCGGATTTTTTTTTTCTCCCCAGCTCGTTTACTCCGCGTGACAGTTTTACAAATGTATCCAATTAACGTGGCGTGAGCCGAGTCTGGACGGTACGCGAATCTATATATACGTACGCGTATGTATATATATATATATATAGTATATACAATATACATATACATATTACATTTTGTAGGCGTAGTACCTGCCTGTACATCGGCGTCCGCAGACGAGAGACAAATCGTTAAAACACGGTTCACATTTACATAAAATATATTCCATTTATACGTCTTGCTTACGTGCTCAACGCGAATATCGCGATGTACTCATGATAATATTTTAATAACATCATGGTCGAGTGTGAGTCAAACGCCTAGGTCGCCTAAGTGAATTTCATAGGTGAATATAATATATTATATTGGTGACATCATCTATATTGTCCGGGGTATGGTTGACATTTTTAACCACATTACCTATATTATTATACCAACCACGGATGCTGCGGGATACAGATTCCGACACACCTGTTTGTTGCGCTTGGCCGTTGATTTCAGAGAGATATAATATGCGTATAGGTACTATATTAAATTATGATATGTGTTCGCTACTAAGTGATTCCTTAGTGTACATTTAAAAATTAACAACGACCAATTAACCAGTAAACAAATGTAATTCTCGTAGATATATAACAATAAAATAAAAATAAACAAAAAATATGTATTTATAATACTTCTTTTACGGCATATACGTAAGTCAATATAAAATAAATATGTACAAGGAAGTAACTATATTTTTTATGTCAAACTGATAAATCTATTTTTCTTCAGCAAATATATCTACCTAGTTATTATTTTAGATTTATCAATAAATGATGATGATATATATTTTCTGAAAACTCAATTGTGGTATCTGTAAGTCGTTCTTACTAAATACATATTCAAAACCATTCATATTGGTCCACAGTCTCAAGAACTATTTTCGATGCTTTAAAATCTCTTGAGTTTGAATCATCGCATTCCACGCAAAATCTGTGTCAAATGTATACTGTGGATACACTAATATGATGATGGGAATAAGACATATATTACATAATGAAACTATATATATTTAATGTGCAAACGCGTTAAACATATTAAATGTGTGGCGTTCGCACTGAAAACTAACAAGACCACATTACGTCTGCATTATATATTTATACAATTTTTCGTAACCAATCGGTGCCGAGCGCCACCAATTAAAGTTATATTCTCTAGACGCCACTGGATAGTTGTACCCGTTAGAACTGTAATGTAAGTCGAATGCATCTAGTCGTATGGCACAGCCAGGATTTTTATTTTCAAGTGGGTTGATAATTTGTAGTTATATATATAAGGGAGGCTTAACTAGAATTCCTCATAATATGACGTTTGGTTATATGATGGGTAAATACAATTTTAGACTTTTGCCGCTACCTTTATACAAATTACGATTTTAACACATCATACGAATTCATGACATAAGTCATACGTAATACGTCCATAGCTCACCGAAAGCATTTTTAAATTTACCTGAAATATCGGGGAGGGCTGCAGCTCCCCTCGCCTTCCATCAACGCCACTGAATGAATCTTAAATCTCATTGCTATCTGTATATTGTTGTTTCAGCGTTGGCGCATTTCGGGGCTGGACGGACCGACAACTCTTATGCATTCACCGAGGTACCGTGAAAACGAGTAAGTATTTATGCAACAATAATTGCAGCATTCTCTTGAAACGAACGATCCCTCCCCCCCAGCGATCTTGCAGGTCGACCACCGTGGCTTTTGCGCCACATGAACGGTTTTCGCGTAAAGTATTAAATGACGACTGTCGGATATAGTAGGCAGGTGCACCGTGCACAGACGGGGCTGCAACGGAATTCGTCGAGAACCTTGTACCCGTTAAAACGGAATTATTCGTAATATAAATACATATATTATATTATACTCGCGGGTTCGCGATCCTGTGGCGATAAAACATTTTTAGGCGCGTGTTGAATAATATACGCATAATAATAAACGATAATAATAATGATAATATAATATATTGTATAGCGTGTGCTCCTCTCGGCTGTAGGTACATTTGGAACGCTCGTTGCACCACACTTTTACTGCGAAGCTGGACAAGTCTGTATTTTTTTTCAACTTGGCATTTTAGGTTCGATTACATATTGATATAAAAAAACAATTAAGTTAGTTTCTGAAAAAGGTAGTTTTTTTAATAGTTTAAAATATAAATCTAAAAACCCGTTTGTTCAAAATATGTACAGTATTAATTAATATGTATTATATTATGTTAAAATAATAATTATCCAACTGAAACCGATGATGTTAGTAAGTAGAAGCATGTAAAGTATATTGGTAAAAGTATAGTAATTGAACATTTAATCAAATCTTTCAAGTACTGGCCTTCACTTCTTCAAATAATTACGTAATAGGAATATTGGACCTTAAAATATGGATATTGGATGCACGGTTAGTGGTACTGTAGTAGCAGTAAATGGCACCACCGTGACAATAGATAATAAATCTCATTTTAAATTCTGTCAAATATCATATGATAATAAATGTAACTTATATAGTTATATCATAAAATACTATATATATTAATTATTAATTTTATTATTAACCAGTCGCCATTTTATGAAACATTGGAATATTTTTGCAGTGATTACAAAAACTTTTTGTCTCTAACGCGATAGATTAGTTAGAAAGTTACTATGGATAAAAACAATTAACTACTTACTACTTAACTTTAACTTCCTGACTAGTTACTAGTTAGTGCTCAGCTTTTATATATACTGATATTATTCCATACCATTATTACGCTATAATAAATAGATATGACTAACAGACTAAACGTGGGTTTTTTTTCATGGAATTGCCATTCCAATTGAAATTTAAACAATATTATTGACAGCTATCATATATGAGAGGAAAAATTACGATAATATTATACCACTAAAAAAAACGAGTTCGTTTTGGTAGGTACGTGAGTTTTCTTACTTTCTTATAATAATGTTCTTCGATGGAGCATATTATAATATCATTTCGATGGTAGAATATTTAAAAAATATATAGAATATTATAATATTATTAAAGAAAAATTGTAAAATATTCACGATTCGTAAGTATGAAAAGTTTGGGTAAAATAATTTTTCTACCTCGTTTTACAATAGAATTTATTTTAAAATGTGCATATTAAGCTCTCATTATCCTAGCCGTACATATCGTATTATTTAAATATTTAATATATTATTATAATGAGCAACCGAGGAAATCTGGTGCGCGTTATATGATTATACAATATAGCTACATAATACTATATTATATTGTCGTCCTTCTACACAGTTACCACGAGAGCGGTTTTTAGGTTTGAAACCGAACACATTTTTTTGTTGCTTTAGGTTTAAAATACCGATATTTATGTTTTCCTGTATCGAATTCGAATACCGGTGTTTATATTCTTCGGTTTCGGTTTTGTTTTCAATTGCTGGTGTTTTTTTTTCAAATTTCGATTTTGTTATCCAATATAAGTATTTTTTTTTAACGATTTCGATAGACCACACAAAGTCCGGTTCAGTGGTGATTACTTGTGGATATACCATTGTCACATAGAAACATCGGATCACCGTGATTTTTTGATTTATTTGCGTACTTATATGTCTCAGAATATGTAGCTACCGTAAAGTGCGTACTATCATCGATCGACCGAGCACACGGCAAATTATAATAATTAAAACGTGCGGCGCTTACACGTTTAGCTCGATCGTGTGATCCGATCGGTTGCCGGCCTACACCGACCACACATCGCAATTATATAAAGGGCGTACATTTATAACTAATTCTGGACTTAACGTACGTGGTGTCGACACAGTCGTGCATATATTATTATATCATTCGATTGATCACTCGCCCGCCAATTGTATTACATACTATACAGCAGGTACCTATATTATTACTAAATTTCAGCTTTTTTAGGGTTTCCAAATCAAAAATATTGGACTACCCAAAACTGTTAAACCGGGAAAACAGAAATAAAGGTAATAACAATAAAATTAAGATGGTCGGGAAAATCCCCCGAGGGCAAACAGAATCAGATAGTCGTGATCCCGTGGATTGTACCTGATCGGTAATGGGGACATACAACTTTGGGGGGTCCGCGATGGGTAAGTCTGCCATCACGCTCCGGGAAATATCACCTCGGGTTGTCACACACAGGCGTTGTCTATTTTCATTCACAGTTTATTACAGTCGATATAGTAAGGTTTTATGCACCGTGATTCGTGATGATCTTTGTTGAAGCGCCTTGTAGTAGAATTGAATCAAGGACCTTTGACACCTACTGATAGGAATCTTGATACTTAGAATTTTCACACGTGGGAGAGTCGCAGTACAATATTATTGAATAAATAGAATTCGAAATATTCAAAATTAACTATTCTAGACAAAACCAAGCTGAAAGCTCGATTTAGAACAAAATATCGAGGTTTGTACGGTGAAGCGGCCATGTGATTAAAAACGACTCCCTCCGCTAATCCGTTTAGCTGAGCGTAATAATATATTATGTGGGTTTACCGATTATCGAGCGATTAACGTTTTATTCGGAGCACCGTGTGGATAGAATAATAATAGATATTATATATTATGGGAAAAGTGTTGAATATAGGCAATCGGCATTCAGTATTATAAATCCTAGGCAAATAAGCAATCTATACAATTGTCAATTTCTATGATTTTTATAGTATTTCAATGCTATAATATGTTAGATAAGATATAAAATTTAAATTAACTAATGTTTAATCAAAATGTTCATATTATTGAAACTATATGAAGTATAGGTAACCTACTTATATTGTATTTATTTATTGAAGCATACTGCAGTTAATACATGACATAATATGTAAAATTGCGTAAAATATATTTTTTTTATGCTAAAATTTTTTGGTTTGATATTGCAAAATTTGACGTGCATTTGACCTTGTCCAGTTCCAGGATTCCTGCTGGGTTGCTATTTTCTGTAAATCAAATGTATTTTCCCCTTGAAACTTTGTCAATCGTTATTAAACTTTGTTTGGTATATTCTGAATTGAAACTTCGAGTCTTGAGTATAAAGACTTTAAAAATACCTCACCTCCATTACAACACCTAAAACATTTCGAGCGTCCCTTTGATCTTTGTCAGTACCTACTGGAACTCGAACTGTAGCACCAACTTCTGTCATTTGAGTTTTTTATCTGACCATATTATTTGAAATGTATACATTTATATACATTTTATACTCTCCTTACTTGAGGTTCGGAATTCAATAGATAGACCTATCTATAGTCATTGCTCATTATGTTATACAATTCAAAGGTTTTCCTGCTTATTTTTGTCATTCTATTTATTCCATAGAAATCTGAAGATATATTTATCGATTTCCAGGTTCAACACTCTGTCGATAATATATAATATTATTGTATCTATATTGGGTTTTGATTTTCGGGAAAAGTCATTATTGTAATTTCGTATGCGACCGGTAATCTGTATAGCGTATTAAATGCTGAGGTGTCAAGAAAAATAATATTTTTTAATACCGTTTCAGCCGTAGTTTTAGATGCCACCGTCTGCTATTAAGCGCAGTCGGCCCTGTCAATAGGTCGTATTATATACATACTATGATGAATGGAAATTTCAAGGAAAATACTTGGTAATGTCTTAAAAATAATTGCAGGAACGCTTGTAGTTTACATTATAATAATATTATATTGTGGTGTAGTAGCTGACTACTAAACGAAGTCTGGTGCGCGTATAAGCCCACAAAAAAAAAAAACTTCGAGTAGGTATACACATTATAATATTATTATGTTACGTGTAACTTCAATATGTCGTGTGGGTATATTTTTCAAACGGAGCTCGATAAGTTTTTGTCGATAACCGTATGCCGAGGAGGATGCTAAGTCACCGCACGCCGAGTTCGGGGGTCGTTAGGCCGGTATAACTCAATAATGTCCCCGTATACCATAGTTTCGGATCGAGTATGGGGTTTCATATATAGGGTCGAGACTGTAAATAAAATATGACGTGTAATATATAACGTGATGCGTTATATAGAAATAATATCACATCGGACCCGTTTTAAATAATCCAATACATTAGGCATATCGCGGTAAATTATTTTTCGTATTAAAAATGTCCACTCACGATGGGAGGTGGTTTCGCTAATGTATGGGTTCCTGGTAAATCCCGTCACTAAAATAGTAAAATACATAATAATATTGTATTATAATACCATGTGATAGGTAGTAATTATAGCGTTTCAACATTGACTAACGACTAACTTTTTCCAGTAGGGGACTTCAACAGTCTCTTGATCCGGACAAGGTCTCTATAGGTCTTTAAGACTTCCCTGTCTGCCATCGTACTTGATAGTATAATTATTATTATATTGATATGTCGTCATGTTTTTGCGGTGGTGACGCACGTAAATGGTATATATTATATTATTATGACCGCAACCACAGACATCGTTCACTCGACGGGTGAGGACGAGTCTATTCCCGTCATGCAATTGTGATTTTTCGAGTCCACTGGTGTCTGGTAATATGGATATTCCCTATTAACTGGTTTACACCGTTGTCACAATTCACAAAGGTATTACAGTCGCGTATTTATCTCGTAATATCAGTGACATATTATTATGACCCTGGGGCCTGGACTATATTATTATAATATGTAGACAATATTGTATATGGTTATCGTTGATTTTTGTCATTAATTCTTACCAACCATTATAGTTTCAAGCTAACGACAAAAATTTGTTCTGCATATTTAATGATTATTAAGTATTTTTTAGATATTTTGACAAAATTTGATATGTGTTGCATATTTATGTGAAATTTATTTATATACTGTTTTTAATACCTAATAAAGGTTTGAGATGATGTAGAAATGTAGTATATAAAAGAGTGAAACTTTGGTGTAACGAACTTCCATTGGACGACATTTTTGGTTTAACGAAATATTTTTTGAGAACCATAAATTTATTACCAAGTTAGAACCAAATTTATTTAATTATATTTAACGAATTATGCTATAATATATTTATTTTGTTGTCCGCTGTGAGTTCGTAATATGAATGTTTCACTGTAATACATTTTTCGACTACAAACTCATCGATTAGTGATAAACTATTATAAATTTGGTAGTTATTAAAAGAAATGAATTTTCTTATTCATTAAAATGCTTAGAATTTGATTATTTGTTTTTATTAGGTACTATAAGACATAAGTACTATTATTATAAAGGTATTAAATTTATTTAAACATTTTTATACTTAATAAATTAATAGTTAGGAATGAAATAAATTATTTATTTGTCTAAAATTATTTTACACCTACCTATTTTAAATTTTGTTTTTACATGTCGTCATATTGTTTACTGATTATATTATAATATGGCATATCGTGATACTTTTTAAAGCATACATAGCAATGATATAATTTTGTTTATAAGTGCTATACTGGATCCTGTCAATGTAATTTCGTCGGGATGAAAAAAGAAAAAAAAACAACCGTAACAACATTTTTAGTACTTTTCATTTGAGACGAAAAACTGAACAATTATATTGTTACACGTTGACTGCATCGGAATTATGTTTACATTTTAAAACGACTCGTTTTTTTTCCCTATGTTACTATGTTTTTTTTCTATGTTTTCCTACTAATATAATGTATAAACGACCCCCACGTCGGGCCGTTTCAACGTTATACGAGTATGGCGTCTTTTGTCCGTGTGGCGTTGAGAGTTGAGACGCGCTCAAGGCCGTCAAATACGCCAAAACCGTTTGGCCGCAGAAAGGATATTATTATTATGTTATTTAATATTATAACCCTGCCGCCGACAGATCCCACGCTCACGCGTCTATACTCGGACATCGTGTACTCGATACTCCTATAACTATGTAAGTGTATACAAACACACTCTCTCTCTCTCTCTCACACACACACACACACACATAGACCTACGTATACATGATGGCCATATAGGAAGTAAAATGTAAGCTGACCGCAGTAAAAGTACAGCGAGTATCTACCTACACGTAAAAACATCCGATAATCGATTTCCGAAAAACGGCGGCGCTCAGTACTATAGGGCCAAGCAGTATGGCTTGTATATCCGTTTTATGCGCTGTGCCGATTGAAACCGCACCTTAGCTTACATAGCGATAAACTATTGTTATAGTCGTTGTTGTTGTTTTTGTTGTTGTTGTTGTTGTTGTTGCTGCTGCTGTTCACAAACATGGTGATTTTATTCATCACACACTAGTCTCAAGCTATGATACACTACATATATACATAGTAATAAACTTTCATTGCCAAACTGCACAAACCGAACACCTAAACAATTTTATTTTATTATTATTATTATTATTATCGTACGAGATTTTCACCTGCGTAATTTTGTTTGGAAATCATGGTCAATTTCCATTACGCCGTGATATTATATATATTATAAATATATTATATAGTTTGAAAAATAGGTATAAGAGACAGGTATGCATGACAATATGCAGGTATATAAATTGGTGTGTAGCCGTGGTACCTACTAATTACTATAAGTGTAAACGGTAAACCTGTTTATTTTTACAATATGAGCCATTTATGCAGGACTTCAGAGATTAGCCTCTGCACGACCATTTAATCAAACGGATTTTGTATTTCTGTCTATATGTTAGGTGAAAGTATTATGTTTGGACTCCGAACGTTTAAAAACGTTCCGGAGTTTGTTTATTTTACAATGGCGTCCGAGCGAACCAGCGAGAAACTATAAGTTTACTTTCTTACAATGACATGTACAATTTTTCTATAAAGTTATAGTCACGCACGATTAACTTCTTAAAGTTAAGTTAAATTAGATAGTAGTTTAGTGATCTATTTTAAATTGAACAGGCCTTCCTATATTATAATACATATTAAACACAACACGAATATGATTTAAGTAATTTAAGCACAGTTTTTTTACTTTTTAAAAATATGTAATACTTTAAAATATATATAATCGTCATATTATTATGTGTATTAGCCATTAAGTATATCGGTCATACTAAAAATAAGAAAATTGGAAAATTAAGCAAACCCATCACTGGTATTAATTTTTTTTTACCTTCATAATGATATTATTTAGCAAAATGTATAAATAAGAGTAAATTAAAAATAATAAATTTCCAAATATATGATAACTTGAATGTTTATAATTTAACTTTATTTTTGTTTTGTCATTATTAAACGTTTACTGCTACTAATTTCACTAACTTTATTGTTAAAATTGTATTGAAAAATTACTTTCGTTTTCCTAACAATAATAAAAATAATAATTTACCAACTAATTAAAAATAAAAACGAATGAGTGTACAGTGTACTAAACTGTTGTTTTTTTATTTTTATTTGGCCTTTTTCAAACTTCAATAAAATGTTATGCACTTTAAACGAAAAATATTTCGACTCTTTGGTAGTTTCTGTTATTTTTACAAATATTAAAAATAAGTACAATTTTTCGTTGATAAACGTAATGAAAATTATTGGTACTAAAATAAAATACTTTTGTATAAAACGACATAATACGATTATCAGACAGTGTAGTTAACATAAACGTATTTCTTCAATGCAAAAATGTACTAGAAAAATAGCATTGAAAGTCATAAACATGGAAAAAAATGATCATCAATATCGTAAATTTAACTTTATGAGAGTGTGAAACACAATTTGTCTTACTCGGGTAGGTACTATGGAACTAAGGAGATAAAAAAATAATATATAAATTGTAAATGCACAAAAGTTTTAAGTAGGTACTAGGTAGGTACACCATTGTAATGAACTAATGAATATCCAATGAGACATAAGTAGCCTACTTGTACTTAAATTTCCACAGAAAAGCTCAATCCTACAAATTGTATTAAAATTAAAGTTATATTAAACAAACATCACAATGAAATTAGCATAATTCAAGTTTTGAAAATTCATAAAATACTTTCTAATCCAAATATTTAAATTGACGTATTTTATATGGAAAAAAAATTAATATTAAAAAAAATAATAGTCTTAAACGTTAAGACTGGGAATTGTATATTTTACAAAAATAAATTTTAAAAATACAATCGATAGGTACTATTAATTATCATTGTTGCATATCGGAGAAATATGATTTATTTATTTTAGGATTCAGTGTAACAAAATGTTAAAAAGGTGCAATAAAAGATTTTAATTAATTTTAGTTTGGAATAAAATTGACAAATTGACAAAAGAGGTAATTTTAGGCCAGTACAGGTAGTTTTAAACAACCTATCGATTTTACTTTTACAAATTTTTACCTGTCACAACCACAGGTACCCTTGTTACTACTTAAATTAATTATTAAATTAAAAAATAAATTAATCTTTTCCTTAATTATGTTTTTCGTAATATATTATTTTGGTGTATAAGTTTGACAATGTTAGGACAATATCAATTTCGTCGTGCATTACGTTTGGTGATCTATAAACTAGCGATAAGAAAACCAAAAACATTGAAAAGTTAATGTATCATATAACACTATATTAAAGAATGCATAAGCCTATATAGCTGTAAAAAAGGGTTTTTTTTATTTTATTAAAAATGGTTTACAAAATGTATACAATACAATGAGTAAATTTGATAAATGGTTATTAATAGGAGCTTGCGCTTATGAGCAGGAACTCACCAGTGCTAACGATCAGCTAGGTAGATACTTTTTAAGTACCTATTACTATTGATTAAATATACAATATTTAATCAATGCTATAACCTATTGGTTTTTTTTAATAAGTTTCTAGAGCTACTGTCTTTTGAGTTACTGGGAAATAAAATGGATGGTAGTTGTTTGATTAATGGGTCAAAAAAATAATATGATTTTGCTAATTTATTAAAGGGAGAAGACGTTACTATAAAAAAAAGTAACGTAAAGTAAGCTTATAGTCGTAAGCAGATGAACCCCATAACTGAATACCGTATGTTCAAACTAACTAAATTATTGACTTGTATATGCGGTAAGTGCATTAGATAGTGAGAGTTCGGATGTCAAGAGTAGTCTTAATAGAAAACTGTAAATTATATTATTATATTATATAAATTTAAAAATAATTGATGAAACTATAATTTGTAATTTTTATTCTAGAAGTTTATATATCCACCATATTTTCATAGTTCTGAGTTCAACTAGTTCGAAATTCGTTTGTTATGAAAAAACATCTGATCAAAGATAGAGTTAATTAGCAATTACACATATTTTATGGAATCTATCGATTGATTTAAAACTATCTCAGAGAATCGATACTGGATGTACCTTCACTCGCAATAAATAAATATCTGGTGAAATTGATAAAAATAAATCAAATAAATGATTCATACATTTATAGTTTCTACAATTATTTTACAATAATTGATGAACATTTAAAAGCTTTATTATTTTCTGAACCAAAATTTTAATTTTAATCGTCGTTCACACGTGCCGTACCTACCTTCTATCAGTGTTTTTGAACTGTGTATATCTAACGTTTAAATAATTCAACCAGTATAACTATCACAACCATTAAAAAAAAGACTGAATGCTGAGGAATAAAATCACATAGTAATAAGTCTATTTTGTTTCTAACTATACCCAGCATATTAATGAAAACAATGCATAGATTCTTCATAGAGGAGAATTAAAATAGAAGGCGTGGTAGTGATACCTACATAATATTGTTTTATTTGACTTACCGTTAAGCACCGTTCCACTCGTACCATTAAAACAGTCAATAATACTTTGTGATATAACGACTAAATATTTACGTTTAATCGCGATTGTTAATGAGTGATAAAACATTACTAACAAAGCACTAGTAATAAGTGAATGATAATGCGTGACGAGTGGTGAAAACAAAGACATCTAAAATTATAAAGATGTCATGTCGATGGGTATTGGGTGGAAAGGTATAGTGTTCAGAGTTTGGTTTTTTTGTGACGGCCCTAGTACGGGACTATTGGAGTGCGGTGGAAGTGTGGGTGTACAAAATACCATACCAGAGACCCATTATATTACACTTTTCTACATAAACGTAAAACTGTTCGTTTTGCTAAAAATCTAAAATAGTTATCTGTTATAAACATTGGAATAAAACAAAAAAAAAAAAAAAATACCACAAAAAGTTTTGAATAAAATAAATCAAATATTTTTAGTAATTATAACGGCAATTGATTTAATTTTAAAATCTTTTTTTTGTATTGTAAAGTTTATTCCGTCAGTTCACTTTTTGTTTATTTTAACAAAAGGTAACTTTAGATATTATTCGAACAATTATGTTTCATAAAATTAATTAGTTAACGAACGTCATAGAATTGTTAAATGAAAGCTTCAAACTAAAATGTACTTAATTGATTTTTTAGTACAATAATTTACAGCGTTAATACTATACGTAATACCATGTTAATATTGTTATGAATGAATAACAAAATACCCTAATTACTCTTCAGTGGATATTCATTAAGTGCAGGTTTAACAACAATTATTACGTACATGTTTTCCGCAACGTTTTTAAACAATTTATGTAAAACAGGAATGCTGTTAACATCAAATTAAAAAGATGCATATACAAATGAAAACAACGATTTATACTCAAAATGATCTCGTTATATGGTGTTTAATTAAACGTTTAAAAAAGTCTCCCCTACCCTAAGCTACTTTATTTACTGTAATTTAAATGTTATTTAATACGTTTATATCTTTAATACAAAAAAAAGCAATTAAAAAGTTTTACGGTTAACTTTATTTCAGCTGTTTACCTGGGTTTCAGTTTTATGATTATAAATTACAGCAATAGTATTAAAAACATTTAGGTAAGCATTTAAATAACTCTTATTCATAGGCATTAAAAGCCTTAAGTAAAAGAAACTTGAAGATTTTTTTCGAATGTATGGTCACATTGTATTGCCTTTGAAGTGTTTGCATTTTAATAGTACGCAATGACTTATGAATATTCACCGAATTAATATTTTGATTTTACAATTCATACATGAAAAAAAACATTATTATAATAGATATTTATAAATATTAAAATTTGATAATTTTTATTATTGAGTTTTAAAATTCAATTTTGTTAAAAAATAAAAAATATATAATTTTATGAATTCAATTCGAAAATATCACTTTTTGTTTGTTATTTTTTTAATTACGTTAAGCTATCATACGTAGTTTATTATTTAGATGAAATCATAATAATATTTAACACCGTTTCAATGTTAAACTACCCATTTATTTTTAAATACGTGTATAAACAGTTTAATTACTTTTTGACCAAAAGAACATCTACCGATTGTTATACTTTAATGACTTTATTTAAAATATATGAAAATAATCAATATTGTTATAATAAGTATTGGTAGATATATGATTACCCAAACTAATGAGTGGCATAATATAATTATGTATTGGAAATTTGAAAAATGAATTTTTAATAAATTATAGAAAATCCTTACGGGAATTAAAATTACGTAATTTAATATTTTCCAAAAACATTTATAAATGGATAGTAATACAATTAAAATCTTAATGTACAACATAATTTAATATTTTTTTTCAATTTTTCACAAATTCTAGTGTAAATTAATTAATTATTAATGTCAACAAATTTAAAGTTCATTATATTTATTATTATTAATTTTGATCAATAATATTATGAATTCTTTAAAATATGTCATGTTTTTTATAAATTTAAAAAAACTAGCTAATACTTTAGTATATCACACCGCTTTAACAAAATCCATTTAATCATAAAACCCGTAATACAGAAAACTTTTTTAATTATTTTAAATCATCATTAAATCGACTCTTCGGTGTATCTATACATATCATTGTATTATATAAACAAGTAGAAAGTTTGTAAATGATTATGTTTTAACTTGGATAATCTGAGGGTTTTACTGTATTAATGATTTGATATAAAACACAATCATTCGGGTAACTATTAGAATTGTATTTATTAAAAAAAAATAACGCGTTGAATTCATTTTTTCCAAATTAATGTTCAGGAAAAATATTGAAAAATGTCACGGAAAATGGAAAAAACGGTTACTAGTTCAAAGAGTCCATCCAACCCGTATGGAAAAGATAAAACATAAAAATAAATTAACAGTGACACGCGATCGAATTTTCGGGAAAAAGTTGTCACGGCGCATCGTATATGCAATTTTGCTACACTCATGCGTGCGTGCGTTCCTCATATATTATTTTTTATCCGTACTGCTGTGTCGCGTCGGTTGTACCATCACGAGCACGCGAATGATATATTATTTTTATTACTATTGTGTTATAATATATTGTCATTTTTATTTTTTACATTTCTACATTACTTTTTTTTATCCAACGACGATGTTAAATTCTTATTTTTCGTGTATTTGGACTTTGACAAGACAATGTTTAGTACATACGACTACGAGTGTACAGGGCGAGCCACCGCTTGTTCCCGGGTTAACTTTCCCGTCAAAAAACATGCCATATGCGTGTTGTGTTTTGACGCCGGCTTTGAGAGCATTTAACGAATTCCGATAATTTCTGCAATATAATATAAACTAGACCTATACTACCCCGTTGACATAATTTTGTAGTGCGTGTCGTCGTGCGTTATTATTATAAACCGCTGTTGTTTACGACAGCCAAAAGCCCAATAACAATAATAATAATAATAACAACAATAATACGTAACTGGCCGATAAACGACACGCTCACGCGATGGCGAACTGTGCTCGGCGGTTGAAATAAAGAGCACGAGGTCTGCGGTAAAGCGAAATATTATCATCGCATTCGGTAACATAAATAAATATAATTATTATTATTATACAGCTGCTACGACAGTGTACGTGGTATATTAACCTATTACTCGCCGGTCAGGCGTTTTCCGACCAGAACTATCGTCCCGACACATTATTATGTTTTTCGGTAGCAATCTCGCCCGAGGGGTGACGAAAATATGAAAATTAAACACACACACACACACGTGTATATTATTTGCGCAAGCGTGGAGAGCAGGTGTGGTCGAACATTTTTCGGGTCGACGGGAGCAGAACTATAGATTGAAGGGATGAGAGGGGGTCGGTCTATATTGGGCGGCGAACGGAGGATAATTTACTATATATACCATATTATATTATATCGTTTTGGTCGCGTATACACAAACTCGTGTTATATAATATTATATAACTAAGCCGCAGTCGTGCTCGTCGTGTGTATAATAGGTACCCGGTCACAGTCAGTGTGCGGCGGGGGAATCGATGGTCGAGGGTGGAGGACGCGTGAAAAGGTAATGCCCGATTGAACGCGGACGATTGTCCGATCGTCGTAATATATTAAATGATTATCTGCGTTTCGTTTTCGTTTTTTTTTACATTTTAAAATTTATATGGTTATATTTTATTATTATTATGTATTATTATTTTGTTTTCGCTCCTCCACGATACATCATCCAGCCCACGCTATGATTTGACAAAAGCAGGTATTCACCCCCCCCCAACCTTGCCACCCTCTAAACATAGTCAGTATAATTCCATCTCCCTCCCCGATTTCACGTCGAAGTTTCCACGCCGCGGTCGTCGTCTTTGTCGTCGTCGCTTAATGACAATGCCACCGTCAGTATACTTCTCCTCCCGTTCGTGTAGTGCAATATATTATATTATAATAATAGTTATAGTATTATATTAGCGTAACGTAGTACTCCGTGAACAATGCAAATTAAAAAGTAATTAATTACTGGATGGTATGGTTCAATGTCGGAATGCCGTGGCGCGATTAGACATTGATTTTTTACAACAATTATTCGTAACGGCGGAAAATTAACGACAAGTCTATATTGTGTTATCTAAACGATGAAATCACCAAGCTGCGTCAGTTCGTGTTTGCTGTTATTAAACTACAGTAAAACTCGCTTAAGACGCTCTCGCTTAAGACGCTTTCCCGCATAAGACGCTGTTTTTAGTCGGTCCCTAGACATTTCCTATACTAGTCAATGTAAAAATCACCTGTTAAGACGCTCAGTTTTTCTCTGTCTAATCGGGTAAAACGCTCTTTTTTTCAGCAGATTACGATAAATTTTAGTAGTTTTGTGAAAATAAAAATAGAATTTTTAGTATTATACGTGTTCTTATCGTTTTATTTTATCGCTATACCTATTTTATCATTACTTATTATAACAGTTTTACTGTATTTCATCGTCTTATGAGATTTAGTAAGTGCTGTTCGTTCGCATGTGTATAACCGTAATTTCGTTATGGCTAGTGGTATAAAACGTAAAGCGCTAACGATTTCGGACAAACTCAACATTTTGAAAAAGTACGATGAAGGATTGGCTGAGAAAAAAAAACAAAAAGATATTGCTAATGAACTGGGGATACCTCCTTCCACTTTAAGAACTTTATTGAAAAACAGACATGAAATAGAACAAAGCAGCTTGTTAGGTGGCAGCAAACGACAAAAATTAAAACACGGGAAGTATGAAGAGTTGGAAAATATTTTATTGGAGTGGTTTCAACAAGCTCGTAGTTTAAATTATCCAATAAATGGAGGTATAATCACGGAAAAGGCGATGGAGATTGCCGCACGTCTCAACTTAACCGAATTTAGTGGATCGACTGGTTGGCTGGATAGATTTCGGAGTAGGCATAGCATTGTGTACCGGCAAATATCAGGTGAGGCTGAATCTGTTAATAATGATGATATAGCTTCATGGAAAAATAACGTGTTGCCTTCATTACTGCGTGACTATGCTCCTGACGATGTATACAACGCTGATGAATTCGGATTGTTTTTTAAGCTTATGCCAGATAAGTCTTTTGTTTTTAAAAATGAGACATGCCATGGTGGAAAGTTGAGCAAGGAACGTCTCACGGTTTTAGTATGTACAAATTCTACCGGAACCCATAAATTGAAGTTGGTCGTCATTGGAAAAAGTAGGTCTCCTCGCTGTTTCAAAAATGTTCGTACGTTTCCATGTGAATACCTTGCTCAAAGTCGTGCTTGGATGACAGGAATACTATTCATAAACTGGATTCAACAGCTAGATGCATTTTTCGGTAAACAAAAGAGAAAAATTATTCTATTCGTCGACAATTGTCCGGCTCACCCTAAAGATATCCCTACTACCAATATAAAACTTGTTTTCTTTCCACCAAATACTACATCTAAGTTACAACCCCTAGATCAGGGTATCATTAAAGTGATAAAACAAAAGTACCGAAAAAAGTTAGTTCAGCGGTACTTGAGAGACATGGAGAGTACCAACCAAATTTCAACTAAAGTTAACGTTTTGGACTCCATACATTACGTTAGTGCCGCTTGGGATGAAATTAAACCAGATGTAATAATAAACTGTTTTCGGAAAGCTGCATTTGGTATGTTGAACAACTCTGAACAGGCTGATAGCTCACCTTTAAAAGAAGAGGACTTTCAGCTTCTGCAAAATTTTGCTGATTATGCAACAGTAGATGATGAACTCGTAACCAGTAGCACTCGGACTTTAGATGAAATAATCGCTGATACGAACTTAGTGGACAATGAGAAAGAAGACGACGATCAAGAAGAAGAAGATCAAGACTTTCCAGTATCTACTCCTACAATAACTACTGGTTTGCAACATTTATCGGAAATTCGGAAAGTATTATTCTGTGTTGAAAATTCCGAAGAAATGTTAGGTTGTCTTAATAAAATTGAAAACTTTCTTGCTGAAACACATTGTCAGAACCTTAAACAATCAAAAATAGATCATTTTTTTAATAAACAATAATAAAATATGTATGTAATAATAATATTTTTTTAAATTAAATTCAGTAGCACAAAAATATAAGTATGTATGTATATCGTAATTATAATTAATTTTTAAGTGTATTTCTCATTAAATTATGTTTAATAATAAAAAAATAAACTCGATATTTCAACCACATCATTTTGTTTCATTCCCGCATAAGACGCTTTCCCGCATAAGACGTTTTAGAGAGCTGGTCCCTTAAAGAGCGTCTTAAGCGAGTTTTACTGTATTATAATATCCATCGAAATCCAAGACATTCATAACCACGGAATCATAATAATATACAGAAAATTACATCTAAGTGTTAATCGTATTATAATTATGTCAACATTCGATTTCGGTATTTTCCATAACTGTCTTTAATTAATAAAATAAATCACGTTTGATTTCATTATGAAAATTTATTTATATTATGTTATTTATTCGATTTGTATTATTGTTTACGTTATGTTGGTTCTTCTTTAAATTTTCATTCATTTAGGTTCAAGGTTATTTATTATGCAACCTTAGTTGTATTTAATTTATTATATATTATTACGTTGGTACCTAAATTAATATAAACGAATTTAATTCTAAATAAAGAAATCAGTTTCTTAGTAAAAATGTTTTTTCTATAATAAGTTAACTAAAATAAATAGTAACTACGATAGTAATAATATTTAAAACTGCAACCCTAATAATGTTTAATTTATTCGTTAAGAATATATATATATATTTATTCATAGTATACAATAGCACGACAAAACAACGAAAGGAATTTCCGAGGTATACATAATATATTGTTGTAAAACAATCACAATAATTGCTTTTCAGAGTGAATTGTATAAGTGCAATGATAAATTGTATAGCTTATTATTTTCTCGAGTAACAAAATTTGTTCTTATTGCAAAATATCTGCCAGTTAAACTGCATCATTACCGTGAAATCTGTCTGAAACGTGTAGTTGTATTAAATTGTTGAAGAGAAAAAAAAACCGTTTAATGCGGATTCTTGTTTAATTCATTATAAATATTTTATGTTTTAATCTTTCTGTCAGTACCATAAACCATTTCAATCTTATTCAAAATCCTCGTTTGGCAGGTTTTTGCCCTTTGCCCGTTTAATCCCTCGTAATTCTATTAAACAACTGCAGTACGCGCTAAACCTCAGCAGTATAAGATATCGATATTTGAACTAAATTGATTCAAAACAAACATAATATAGATATACCTAAACGTTCATTTTTTTTATTTCATATAGAAATATAATCAAGTTATATATATTTTCCAATGAATCAAAATTTGTACATTTTTTTTTTCACTCGACCTTTTACTGTCCATAAAAGTATTATGCTATTATATTACATTTAATTGAATACAATGTTTTTCTTATAATGTTAAAGAATTTTGCAGATGCTTTATATTTATTTAACTTCTGTGCAGTAATTTAATATATATTACTTTTGTTATTCAGTTCCAACAATATCTAGTTATACCTACCGTAAAAAACCTTTTTGTATTACGTTTTTCACATTCATTTCGTATAATAACTAACTAATTCATTTTATTTGATACAATATAATGAATAGAACAGAACAAAATACATTAAGGGTAAACAATATAATATTCTATTTTCTATTTTTTTTTTTTTATGTTTATTACATTTATTAAGTTCATAATTGAAATAATTTTGAAACATTATTCGAAATACATAATTATACAGTACGTATTCAGACATTCGTTCAAACAGACACAATATTATAATATTGAAAGTATGAAACTATATTATACTGTACAATGTAGTATAACAATATTATAATTTAAATGCATGATAATTAAGTAATGCTAAATATAATTTACAAAATAGTTGGCACGCGAATAAAACGTAATCAATGTTAATCGTGTACGCAGAGTGGCAGTGCAATTAAATCGCCATTAATAATTGATAAGCGACATTATGTAAATGGATAGCATACGGTTTCTATCAGATATCGATCCAAATAGTTTATGCATGGACGTTTTAAACGAATATTTTCCCCCGAAATTGTTTCATCTCTTATACACATGTTATGACAGGTTTGAATTGTAAATACCGCTAAAGTACGAATGACGTCAAATTGTTCTGCGTATTGAATTCATGTAAAGTGTATAGTATAATATTAATATAATCTATAAATAAATACAGTTTTAGGAAATCAAAATGAAAATGGTATAATATTACATAAATTGTCGAGGTTTTAAAAAATCTAGAGAGAAATTGAATGGGTGGGTGCGAACCATCTGAAATTGTATAATAATATGTGTATACATTTTTATTATCGGTTTGTAAACACATTATAATAATATTTTTGATTTATTTTCTATTTAATGAACACTTATAATATTTATAACCGAAGTGAGTGAAAAAAAATAAATTTCTAAAAATTGGCAAACTTAACTGTATTTAAAGTTATATAATGTATGTACTAAATAAATTTTGGTTATATTATGTGATATTTGTAATAGTGTTATTACTAATTTTAAGCATACTAACATGGTTTTCGATATGTGTATAGGTACTATACATATATAGTGTATACTTATATAGTTATATACGTATGAACACATGTTTATAGAAAATCATATTCTTGTCCACCCACGTCATTTGAACATATTGTGTGGTTAACCAGTATACGACTACAAAATACGTAGGTATACGTATATTGAGGCTATAATTATCCTTTGTTGGTATTGACTGCGCAGACCTGTAATAATTTGAACATGGTACCACCGATAATGGAACAATTTAACTAAAGTACATTTAATATGTCTACAACGACGGTAAATTACAATTAATAGTGGTACCCCACGGTGTAACAATACGCCAACAGTTTTATGCACTTCGAAAATAATAACTAGACCAATAGAAATTCGACAACAATCAATACTGTTTTCGGGCACGTATGTATCTAATAATTGTTAACACTTTCTACTTACTAGCACATAATCAGCTCACCTGCAGTGCCGCAACAATAGGGGAAGCAGGGTATGCAATGCATTCCCTGGCCAGGTTTTATGTTATGGGGGGGGGGCATCATCAAAAAGGAAAAATTAAGCAATTTATTATTAAAAAAAAAAATAGAAAATGTACATTCCATATTTCTATAATAGATTGATATTACAATCATACGCCAAATGATGAATAAATATCCGATAAAATTGAGACCACTGATAACTGATAATCTTTGTTTACATCTACGATGGTAATTCACATTTGAAAATTAAAAATAGATTTATTTATAACTCTCAACATAGTACACACCAGTGGCGTAAATACCAGGTGGGCAAGGTGGGCAAACGCCACGGGCCTCGGGACCGAAGGGGGCCCCAGCCCAACATACAATACCTACACTATTGCCCATTGGTTATTTCTATATTCGTCATTCGATTCAAAATTTCACAAAAATATGTATATTATTTTGATATCTGAAAAAAATACTAGGAAATACGGACCTTGGTACTATATGTAGGTATATGGTTTATACGCTAATAAATAATAATATATTATTGGAGGCCCGATTTGGGAAAAAAATATTATCTAAAACGTATCTCATATCTGGAACTAATGGCTTAATAACTCAATGGCTAAAAATAAAATGGGAAAACAAACTGATAAAGCCAACAACAACAATACTGTTATATCATAGCTTCAGCTCTGTTGCTCTATGTGCTACAAATTACAATGACAGTATTACACTGATCAGTAAATAGTATAGTGTACACACTTACCAATATTAAAATTTCCTTGAAGCTTTGAAAGTGTTTTGTTTTTTATGTTTAACTGTTTAAGTTATAACATGGTTGGTATTTTTATTATTATTAAGTATTAAATTATTATTATTTTCTTTTTATACATGTAGTAGTGACAGTTTATAATAAACGTGCTATACTGCTATTAAAAACAATACTAAAATATCAAAAATAATTCGCAATATAATATCTGATAAAAAAAAATGTTTGAGTGGATACCAAAAACGAAAAAAGAAGAAGGATATTCAAGAGAAAATGTCAAAAATACCGAAAATCAACGCATTTTTTTCTACAACTCCTGCTGTTGTTCCTAGAATAGGTAAGTAAAAAATGGTTAGTCTAGGGTGAAACAATGCTAACGCAGTTTCCAAGGCGAAACGCAGCGGAAGCGAATCGACGTTGGTTTTTTATTATTATTAATTATTATTTTTTTACCCGCCTTGGTCTGTTTTTAAACAAGAAAAACCCTGGAAAGTTAATAGTTATATTAACCACACAAATGGGGCATCAGTTATGAGTGGTGCATATACTGGTGTCCAAAAAAGGATTTCAGATGTCGTACCAAGTGCTTCCTACATTCATTCCACAGCTCATAACCTCAGTTTGGTTATTTCTGATATTGCTAAAAGCTCTCAAAAAGAAGCTTTATTCTTTGATCTTGTACAAGATATATTTCTGTTCTTTAGCAAGAGCGCACCTAGATGGGCATCGTTGGCTTTTGGTGAGAAGACCGCAGATCAAATAAGAAATAAAGTATTAAAAAATGTGTGTGCTACTCGATGGGAAGCAAGACACAACGCCGTGTATTCACTAAAATTAAATTTTATAAATGTTTTAAAATCTTTAACCAATATATTATTAACAAGTGACAAAAGTGATGAAAAAAATAGAGCCAAATCACTGAAAAAAAAAAATGGAATCATTTGAATTTGTTATGTTGATGACCATTTGGGAAAATATTTTAAAACCTTTATCAATTGTATCAAAGGTATTACAATCACCACAAACCAATCTTCACAAGGCATGTGATTTATTGCAAGGAACAATTTTATCAATTGAAAAAATGAGAGATGGTTATGATGAAGTCGTTGGGTCAGCAACTGAATTATGCCATAAATGGGGTATATCCACCACAAAACCTGCAACCCGTAGAATATATTCAAAACAATACTGTGGAGAAATTCAAGGATGTAGACGATTAGATGTGCCTGAAGAAAAATTTCGTATAGCAATTTTTTATCCTCTCATTGATACAGCTTTATTTCAGTTACGAGATCGATTTAAAGGACTTCATTCCGTTTCAAGAAATTTTGAATTTTTACTTCCACTAAATATAGTTACCATGAAAGAGTCAGAAATAGTTAAATCTTGTTATGATTTCATATCATTTTACAATAATGATGTGACATCAGATTTAATAAGACAATTAATTTCATTAAAAGAATTTATTAAAAATACAAAAATTCAAACTATTCAAGAATTGTCATCGTTTATAATTGAATATGATCTTTCATCTCTATTTACAGTCAAATTATCACTGCTTGTATTATATATTTAAGTCTCCCAGTTACCGTAGCTACGGCCGAAAGGTCATTTTCCAAATTAAAACTCCTCAAAAACTATCTTCGGAATTCTATTTCACAAGATAGATTAACTGGCATAAGTATACTTAACATAGGAAAATCAAGGACAAAAGAACTTGATATTGAAAAACTAATACATGACTTTTCAAACATGAAGGCAAGGAAAAAAAACTTTTTAAAATAAAATATTTGTATAATACCTATAATATTGTTTATTTTTTGTTATTAAAAATTTAAATATTATATTATTTAATATTTTAATAAATGAATTGCTTTTAATTAATTTGACTATTTGACTACTGATAACTGATGTATTGTTGGAGATGTGTTTAAAAATATGATGAACTTAATATAACCAACATAACTATACTCTTATAGTGCTTGAAAAGTTTTAAAAATTGGGGGCCATACATTTTATTTTGTATTAGGGGTCTGCTAAAGGTTATCTGTGGCACTAACTTTATTTCATTATACTGTTTAGTACAGGTACAGGGGCCCCATAACATTTTTGGCATCAGGGCCCTACAATACCTAGTTGCGGCACTGCTCACCTGGTCTAAAAACTAAATAGGTAATACATCAAAAATCGTGTCTCATTGCACGGATATATGTACATAATATGACTTATATTATATTTCCATCTGCGTAACTTGTGGGGGAGGGGGGCTAAGACTACCTATATGTTTTATGCCTTTATAGTTAAAATCCAGATCTCTGTATAACAAAAAAAACTGCAATGGCTAAAACTGCAATGTGTAAGAAAAAATAATTAATAATTATAAACGATATATGCACGAAATGTATTGATATTGTCAGTGTACCATATAATATATGAGTTTATAATGTGAAGACAATCAAAACATACATCTGATCGACTATTACCCAAAACAGTTTCAGTAATATGGCTATTACAATATATTAAATAGGTATAGAAATATTATTTTTTTTTTAAGATTATGAGTAATGATATTTTATGAACATCATCATCTATATATTATATACGTAGGTATACAGTTATAAAATATATATTATTATATTCATTTTATTGCTTACATTTAAATTATTATATATTTTTAATGATGAGAGGGACGGTTTTACTCTATGGTTTATTTTCAACTTTAAATTTACAGGAATGTATATATCTGACGACTACTAAACCCGTATGAAGTACACGAGAGGTGGTTTAGGGGCTTTGCCACGAACAGCTAATTATTTAAACTTTGGTTTTCTATAAGACTCTAGCCCATGTAACTATTGTATTATTCTAGTTACGTCCATGATATTATTTTCGCATTGAATATGACAGTGGTTTGGATTTTGGGTATTGGGAATTATGTGACGATACACTCGAAATGAGTGTGACGGGTGTTTCGTTTTCTTATAATATGTTCGAATCGTTATAATACGAAACGATGTGCTAAATAAAAACAAATTTAAATTGTTGAGTAATCGATCTCAGTCGCTCTCCGTACTGTAATACTGTAATATTGTATTTAACAACAACATTATCAGTATGGTAATTGTTTTATGATTCCTATAAAAATGTTTACACATTACCAATTAAAATTTACTAACAATCCTCAACAAAATTAATTAATGCCTATGCATGTATATTATATATACTGTGTAATAAATAATAGTATAATACATTGACTGGGGAACGGAGTGACCAAGCGGACTGAGGCGTCGGTTCCAACGCACACCGGCGCTAGTTCGATACCTCGGTCGCGGATGCCATTTTTTTTTTGGGAAAGTCACGGTGTCCGGAGAACAAGTGCCGCCATCCCCCACCCGGGCATGGAAGACACTTAAGGGTGCCCAACTCAAAAATTCTGCCAAAACACACGCGTGTAAACAAATCTACGGTACCACAGACTAATGACCTAGTAGTTGGAGCCTTCACCCTCATAATAATAAAAAAAAAAAAATACATTGACTGGGATTGCTATTGTCGAACTTGTTGATCACATAAAACTTTGTCTATTGTTTGTTGAGAAGTATATATCCAGTATAATAGTATTTGACACTCTTGTATTCTTCGAACCGTAATAATGTTATTGACCATCGGCCTACAGTACCTATAATACTGAGCACTTATGATGTATTCTATTATTATTATAAATATTATACATATAGTGTTGCTGTAAGTGTAAAGATATTTACTTTCAAATAAACATTGTGCCTAATGTTTCGTTATTTTTTTATTCAATCGAAAAAGTTTCTAGATTTACGACTTCCCTCGAACTGTATGATAAATTGGTTAGTCTCTTAGCATTTAATTCAGGTGTAAGTAAATTAATACATTTTAAAGTTGTTTTTTAAACAGGTTTTTAGTTGAAGAATTTTTTTTTTTTTTTGTTTTAGTAGGCCCTGTAGAATAGTTAAATGTAAGCCATTGTGTGACAAACCAATCGATAAGCCATTTGTCTAACTCAAAACTTTTAAAAACAAACTAACGAGTCATACATCATTGTAACGGTCAAGAACAATAACTTTTCAAATAATACACGACAGCAGTGCCATATCTATTAGGTGTTTACCAGACTGGGCCAAACATAAATTAGCTGACTTATGTGATATAGCGGGAGGTATTTTTTAATCGTGCACATTGGTATCTACTAAGAATTAAAGGAATTAATATAATACTTATGAAAATTAACAATACTTTGGACAATATGTCAGTATGTATCTCTCATTCAGGAAACGTAGTAAAAATAAGTCCACAAGGATGATAATATTTATGATTGTAAAATGATATTGGAACTATTACATACACCTTAAGAAACTAATGAAAACAAAATTTTTGATTGTGTCTTTTTAATAGCTTTACAATATATAAATTATTTTTACCTATATTATTTTTGAAAAAATGGTACAAATTTTTTTTCAAATTTTTTTCATACTTGAGAAAAGCCTACGGTTTTTTAAATAAAAAAAATTATTTTATTCATATTTATAAAATGTATTTTTGGAGTAATAAGGTGTTATACTCAAAGAACATTTTTTTTAATTCTTGAATTTTTTTTTATACTAAAGGAATGTCTTGTGGCCATACAAACTTCTGTTTTTCAAGTGAGAACCCCCTTTTTTACCGTAAATTTTAATATTATAATTTTTATAATAGTTTTTGAACATGTTATCGTAAGTACCTAATTCAAAATTCAAATGGATAGTTTTAAAATTATTAATATGAAAATACTAAGAATAATATTCCCTAAAAATGATTTTACACTAATATAAAATTGATAAATGACATTTTTTAAACATAAAAACTCTTTTTTCGTCACTTCGGAAAGTTATAAAATGAACAATATATTACCATACACAAATATATTGTGTTTGGAGGTTATCTTATTACTGCAGTACATATACAATTTCTTAATTCTCCGTGATGAATAAAATAAAAGTATATATACTTTGTATACAAAGATAATGAATAATAAGTGAAGTTTTATTCAAAAAACTTTACTTTTAGATGTTTCACTTCTTTATTCTTTTGTAATGAGCCAGTTACTACATCGTTGGCTTTATTCCAAGTTAAACTACTCTGAAAAATGTTCATGTATACATCGTATCATACATTCACATCCAATTCATGGTAATTAGGTATAAGTCACTTCAAAAAATGTATTATTCTGTCTTATTTAATATTATCTACATAGGTAATACAATTTTATTTTATTAAATAAATTATTTGTCAAACATTAATGACCGATACCTACTTAAACCATTCAACCTCAATCAAAATATTATCATAGCAACCAAAGTTCAACTATATTGCATGAATATCATATATTTTTATAAAATTTGTTTACCATTATTTATTTAACTGTTTTTAGATACATGTTTAATTCTTATATCTCTTTTTTTTTTTGAACTTGAGCCCGGCAACTATTGCCGTTAGCTATTTGTAGGGATTATGGACTATGTTTGGTAGGGTTGGTAGGGCTCGTACGGTTGGTACTGTTGTTACGGTAGGTAAGCAACACGTGTATGTATGTCAAGTTTTTTGCTACTACGAACCCGGGTGATCACCCATCCGGGAACTAATAGCAGCGGACGTTACTTCCTCTCAATCATGTTTCGTGACTGATAGCAGCCATCGCACCGTGCTAAGCCTCAGCATATATCTTTATACACTTTTTATATGTATATCTTAAGGATTTTGACCATATTTATTTATAATTTATATTATTTTTCACCGATAAAAAATAACTTTCGTCTTTAATAATGTATTATAATTAGTAAAATAGTATTAACATTTGTCTTATAATATTACAATAGTAATGATTTAGCATCAAAGTTCAACATAGGCAATTATTTACTAAATATTTAGTAAAATAGGAATTGAAAAATTAAAAAATTTTTTTATTAAGCAATTATAAAAAAATGTCATAATGTTCTTATAAAATTTCTTCTTTTGTTCATTACACAACCATATAATGTTTGAAAAAGATCAATGCGAATCAGTTTCCATTAGGTACCAAAAATTCTACATATACTAGTAACTAGAAAAAAACCACTGAGTAAAAGAACTTAATATTACTATTGTTTCTAATAACATTCTCGTAATAAAAATCTAAAATTTTAGTTTGTGAAATCGATTATGGTATAAAAATATAGCATTATCAATATTATTATTTTAAATAAATAACAAAGATATTTTATCATACAGTAGGTATATTTTTACAATATAATGCTTTCATAATGGTCAATGGAAAACATAATACAATATATTATCAATGTACAGAAACCTTTGGTATTAGCTACCTGTGTGTAACATAATTAAATGTTATATCATTTCAGTTAAATTTAAATATATATATTCGTTAAAAAAACTTTACTTTAATCTGAAAATAAAGTGAGTTATAATAAATATTTGAAACATTATATAATTAACTCATACAACCTTAGTATTATAATATTTTATTTTTAAATCCAGATTGCTCATATGACTATTACTTTAAATGTTGATATAACTACAAAATTAATATTATTGTGCATTGTACAAATATAATAAATTGTATTATATTATTGGCATGTTAAAAAATTCTGTTAAACATTATTATAAGCTCCTATTCAGTTTATAATAGGTACTGAACAGATTTTGAACATTTTTTAAAAATAAAATATCATACAGAAATAAATACGCTATTATAATGATGAATATTATAATACCTACGATTTTATTACAATACATTTTTATTATGTGCCGGAATCCAGATATTAAAGTGTACTTAAGTAACAATATTGTATCATTATTAGCGAAGAAATTTCCAAACGAAAATGTCTGAGGTGCATTTTTGAGGCCTGGCCGATTTTGACTTTTGCCCTGTAGTATATACCTATAATTATAATTTATAATATATCGGTTGTCCTGGATAGTATTATAGAGATTTTAACGACTCAATTCCTATTAGATGATTGTTGATGGTATATTTCGGTACATTGTGTCAATGTACAATATTTTAATAACTCTCTTAATATAATATTATTATTACTAATATTTATACCTGTTACAGTAAAGACCCGTTATCTCGAAGTTTCTATGTGGCAAATTATTTTTCAGACTCGATCATTCAGCATTGGATTTACGTGTTCATTTATTTCAGAATGTAAAATTTTTCGCTTATTCATTAACCGGTATAACTAACGTTTTTTATGTTTCACTTAGGTACTCGAAAGTATAACAATTGTAGATAATATATTATATTATAAAGTTTGACGTGGCTTGGCGTGGCGCGTTGGCTGCTACCAGTCGCGGAATGCGACTGGGAGTAAGTAACGGCCACAGCTACTATAGTCCGCGACATGAAAAGTGGCCCCTGCCCGTCACGAACCTAGCGGCCGTTTCGCCTCAGTGGTCCATAACGTAATTAAACTAATTGCCGCGTTTTTTTGAATTAAAAATTAATTTACTGAAAATACTTTAAATATTTTATAAACCAATAATTTGTTTATTCAAACCAAATAAATAACATTAAAAACTTAAAACAAATAATACAAATACAAAAAAAAAAAAATTAAATATTTTATTCTCTGTTTCCTTCGTCGTCATCTTGATCGTCGGAGAAATAAACGTAGGACTCGCATCTGGTAATTCTGGATTAACATTGCTTCTTGCTTCAGCACAAATCCGTTTTACAGTACGATGAGATATTCCACAAGCTTGGGCTGTAATAACTTGAGCACTTTTAAAAAAATCAGCCGTTAAATCTGGCTTCTCTGACATTTGTTTTAAAAATGTATACACACTATAAATAATTTTTTTACTCTGGCTGTGAGTATCTTTATCAACAAACGACATTTTTAAATAATTTACACGGTAACGTTAAATGGTGACAGAGGAGAAAAAATGGTGTAAAAAATAGTTGTTAACGAACGGACGGTAAACAACTGACAATGCGATAAAACACGTGAGCCATAGGACCTGTATGTATTATGTGCATCACTGTATCCCTTCCACAGTACGTTTTACAGCTGTCTTCCAGACACTCCAGTAAAAACTGGTTTTTTAGTCTGGACAGCTGTAAAACGTTGGTAGCCGGTAAGGATGCACAAAAAAAAAGTCAACTAAAATGTGTATTACGATTTACGAGTGGCGGCAGCCACGCAGTATGCGGTATAGGTTGAGAACCAATGGCTAACGGGTAGGGAAGCAGCAACGGGTCGCGGTACACAGGGGCCACTTTTCATGTCGCGGACTATAGCTCCCGGATGGGTGACCACCCGGGTTCATAGTAGTTAAAAACCTTGCCACACATACACGTGTTTGCTTCCTACCGTAACAACCGTTAAAACAATCGTAAAATCAACCTAACCCCTACCGCAGTTCATAACCCCTACAACAGCTAATGGCCGGGCTTAAGTTCAATAAAAAAAAAAAATTAAAATATAAAGTTTTACGCGTTCACACAACGGAATCAAGAAATGTCGATTTAGAGCACGTGATTGGATAATTCGGCGACAGTGGTCGATATTATATATTTATACGCAGGGCAAGAGGTAAAGTTTTAAATAATTATTTTTGACCTCCGTACCTATTGGTTTTTATTCTCGTGTGACAAAAGAAAATTCGTATAATAAAGACGCCTTTATCGTGCGACGGCGGCCGTCGTGCTTTTTAGGGTTGGGTGCGGGTGGCGCAACTGTGTGGTTCGGCGAGAAGGAGAATGATGGTGTCGGAGGGGTCGGCGGAAACCGTTTGGAACATTTAAATCACGTACGCACCTCGCAGCGCCGCCAAGACGGATAATGTGTAAAATAATAGCGTCGGAGACTGACAGATTTATCGTGACGGTTTTACGCTTTGGGACGCAATAACTCAGGTTCTCTCTGCAGGGTCGTCCTATTATTATACGTGCATATACACAAATACACAAATACTATAGCGTGCGTGTGTATTTGATTGTGTGTGTTTGCGTGCAATAATGTGTGTTTGTAATAATATTTTTTGTGCCGTTGTACACATATTATATATTATGCGTGCTATGCACCATGATCCGAAATTCGGAGAAATACGATTTTCCCACTCAATAATCATATTCGCACGCTACCCCTTCGAACTTTACTGCCCATTCGTCATCTCTACTACCCTCCGATATACGCATTATCATGCACATCAGGTGCCGTTATGCATGTAAAATAAAACCATCGTTTAAATACCGGCACATCGTTTTGTAGTAAGTGTACACCTACTCAAAAAAAAAAATGAAAACAAGAGAATATAAACGCTATTCTGGACGACGAACCCCCCATCGTTACCACCACCGACCAATACCGACACTCCAACGCGACAACGACTTCGAATGTATTTTATCGGAATGCAAATACGACGAAGAGGGTTGTTTTTTTTTGTTTTTGGTCCCCTTATCCTTCTCCGCCAGATATTTTTATGACACTATGATATTATCTATGGGCAAGTTCGTTTCGTTTTTCAGTTTCTGTCTTGCGCGATATTTACAATCTCGTGGCCCTCACCACCCAATTCCCGTCGCCGCCACAACCATAAAATTTTATCGTGTGCACAAATACGTAAAAGAGAGCGTCGACCTAGACCCGTGCAGGTTGGCGCGCGTGTGGATGGCGGTGATATCATATTACCGAAAGTTTATGCACGTATTCTATAATAATAATAATAATAATATTATAATTTTCGTCATGGTGGTGTAAAAGTATATGATATTTTATTCGCTGCAACCCTCGGCAAAAAAGGATGACAAAAAAATTCCACCGGATTTTTACGAACAACTACAGCGTATTACCATTGTTGTTATATTATTATCGTGTAAGGACAGGAAATAATTAAGAAGATTTAACAAGCGAATGGCTTAAGAAATGTCAGGCGATTCTGTTTAGAGATTTTACTCCGACGTCATTTTATGTATGCGAAATATTTTTGAAAAAAAAAAATAATAGTAATAAATAAAAAATGAAAGACGTCATTTGTAAGTTCAAAAGACAAGATTTATCGAATTGTGCGCAACGTTTTACGACGCTCTTTTTTATTGAAAATACTTTCAGTTTTCAGTTGAATACCTACTGCAGAAGATATAATATACGAAATAAGGAGTGTGTGTGTGTGTGTGTGTGTGTGTGTGTGCACGTCGTGTAAAGCGATCCCATGTTTCAAAATCTAAACTATTCATACTTACGACGCGTTTTACTCGCAATTATTTATTATGTTTTCCATCACGTACGTCCGAAAATCGTGAACAATTTCGGCACATTATAAACATTATTACAACGCGTATTTCAGCTTTATACACTTATGGCACGACACACGTCCAAACAACTTCGGCGATTTAATCTCAGCGCGTAATCACATAGTCGACCACCCATTATGCATATTTTTAATCATTGCGTGTAAGCAATATCATGCTGTTGGCTGTTTTCATAATATTTTTAGTCCGACAACACTTCGGTTTCACAATAACGCAATAATGTACGTCTTGCTCGAGATCGTATGGTATAATCGTATACGTCTATAATTTATTATGATAATATAGTAATATACGTGCAGCGGCGGCGGTATCGTTATTTTAATATTATAATTTACTGTTTATACATTGTTCGCCCCACCGGGTTTAAAACTGCGCTAATCTTTCGTCCGAAAAGATTTCCTCGATTTTCATAATTTATACCATATTGTAATATTATTATCGTTCACATTACGTCCATCCGCAATCTACATTTACGCCACTGTAGAGTCGACGGTACACGACGTGCGCTCGGATGGTTACGCCTACGCGTTGTTCGCGAATAAACACCGTACATACGCGCGAAACCGTCGGGATATTATTACTATATTAAATCACCATAATCATCATTATTATTATTATTATTATTACTATTATTACTATCGACTATACCATGATTCATACGGGCGCGAGTGTGCGGAGTACAACACCGTTGCGTATATTATGGTGGAGGTGGTTGCGAACAATGAGCCCCCGGGACACCGCGTGTTGGCGCCGAGACAATATTATAATACTATGAATGACGCTCACGTATATAATGTTGTTATAATGATATTATATTATAGTCGTGTATTGTTCTTCGGGCGGTATCAATTACTGAGGACGAAATTGCTTTGGGAATTTTTCAGACCGCGACTACCCATATACATCGTACACCGCGAGTTAAACGCGTGTCTATAATAATAATAATAATAATAATATGGTCTAATATTTTAGATAGAAACGCCGCCGCCCGCCGAATCGCTGACGTGGATGTCCATTTTTCCGCCGTACTTACCGCAGTCGACCGTAGTTTCGAAATCCGAAATACTATAAAAGTATACCCATAATAAACTGCCATAGTGACCACACAACGAAATTATTTCTCTACTCTAGCAATGGCTTAGATTATTTTTTATAGGGTCCTTATAGTTTCGGATATCAAGATTATAAATTTAAATTCAACCATAAACGAACCGTCGCCACAGTGTCGTCAAACTAAATCATTACTACATAATATATTAATGACATTGTTATAACTTATAACAGATAAAACAAAATCTTTGGTTTTATTATTCGAATTTACACAGATTTTACTGATAAAAATGGTTTAAAATCTTTACATTGAGCTATGAAGATGTTCTCTATTTGTGAATATGAATTATGATTCAATATCAGCTACCAAACTACCAACCTAATTAGTACTCAAAATATGAAAATTAGAAAAAACGTACGTTTTCTTTAGTTTCAATTTCCATGCCAATGGAACCGTATTCTTCGCAATCTACTCTTATGTTTATACTCTTAACCTCGATATACTAGAACAACATCGTTTGCTATTAGGTTATTTGTAAATTTCGTATAGCTAAGCTTTTCATCGGCGATATTGACTGTCCTGAATTCTTAAATCATTTTTCCTTCCATACTCATAATCATGGAAGGTACTCGGCTTGAAATAAATTTTATCTAAGCATTGAAAATGTAATGAATGAAATCAATAGAATGATAAAAACTATAAAATATAAATGGATTATAATTGATTTGTTCATCTCAACAAACTCTCACTCATTTAAAACTTATTGTAACTTCATACTTAATAATGCATAGATATAACTAAGTAATTTATTATATTATACTATTATATCTTTATATTGTATTGAATTATTCATCATAATATGGATCACTATAAATTGCATCCCGTTTTTAATTTTTTGTGTTGGTTGTATAATTCTTTTATATTTTTTATATAATATTATGTAAATTAATTATGTAATTGTGCCTGGCCTGTTTAAAACTAAAATTAAATATACATCTACATCAGTTGAATAGAGTTTTTATTTTCCAGCATTTGAAATTCATATATTTTACTTCATACGATATCAGTAAATTAAGTAGTTCGAGGCAATGTTCATAGTTTGTGAATCAAATAATTGAAAACAAAATGGTATACCGATTTACTCTTAGCCTAACTTATCAACTACGCCAATCCTTGATGAAAAAATATGTATAATTTTGAAACAACTCTAACCGATTTGTACAGAGGTGGACGGAATGCGCACATAGCTGAACGTACCCAGAATGTCATTAGTTTATTCTCTTTTAAGGTGAGACAGAGCCCTATTGAGCAACTTTTAAAAACTTTTCTTGAATTCTATTATTTTTTTTTTTTTTAAATGTCATAAACATTGTGAACTATAATTTATTCAAAAACGAGAATAAATGATTGCACATAGTACAATACCGCTGTGACCAACCACTCACAAACCAATGGTATACACGTATAATAACTACCTACAAAAACCAGGAAAATAAATTTTGAGCGAAAGCTTTTCAGGGAATGTATAATTCACGAAAAATAATAATAGTAAAAACACTCATTCTGGTGAAAAAAAAAAATAATGAAAAGCGATCTCTGGCTAAAAACAAAAAGCGTCTACAATTGTTATTTTCCTGCTCATAATTTTTGGATTGCGTACCTACCCTTTCTACTAAAGAGCAATATATTAACTGCCACCATTAACTCTTAAATAATACTATTATTTTTGTGAAACGTTTTCACAACAAAACTTGAAATTCGCCCCGTAACTGTTTTCCAAACGAGCAAACTTAATTATGATGTTAATTAAATTCATTTTTTTTTTAAATACTAAATTAAAAATGTACCTATTATATAATATTTATATACACATTATATCATACACTATACGTTTATAAATGAATTATAATATATAATGCAATAATAAAAATACATTGTTAGAAACGTTTTGAATAATTTCACGGCTGAATTAGACATTATTTTTTTCTATTGTAGTTATATCATATTATATTATTAAATTTTTACATGTGAATATATATAGTAAATAATAATATTTAGCGTATTTTATAATGGAAGTTACTTAATTATTTTGTTGATCGAAAAATAAGCCTTTTAACGCTAATGCATATTTTGTTATAACAAAAAAATTCATATTCTTAGTAAATATAAATATTGTTATACTTTTTATAATTAAATGAAATGCAATTTTAAAAAATTGATTTAAAGAAATTATCATTCTTTGACACGCAGTTTTATTTTATATTTAGTATTTACCTAACGGCTAACACTGTGAAAATAAATATTGCTAGCATAACATATATTAAAATACAATTTTGATTTAACTCAACAAAATATAATAATATGGTGATAACATATAATTACACTTCACAAAAAAATTTAAATTATTATGACCTATATTAAAAAATCGGGGACTTTTATTAAAATATAATCGTTAAAGTGTATATAAAATTGCACTTTTGCATCATACTATAAATTATCGATATAATGGCATGCACTTATAAGAACATTATATAATAATATATTGTGTAATTTATAGTTATTTAAAATATAAAAGTATAAAATATTTTCTCAGAACTGTCGTATTTATAAACTGAAGACGATTTCTGGAAATATTACACTCAGAATTTCAAACCAATTCGTCTTAACATAATGACGTTAAAAAAATATTATGTTAAACGTACCACACGCCACGATAGTAATCCAACATTTGATTTTTATCAAAGTTGAGCTTTTTTTTCGATACTATTAAATCTTAAACTATAATCTGTAAAATATACACTTTAATATATTATTACCATATCTTCGATTCCTATTTCGTGAATTGAATATATTATAATATGATGTAGGTAGGTATATATTATAATATGCTATAGAAGTATAAAATGTAAAATATTTGCTCGAAACTGTCGTATTTATAAATTGAAGAAGTTTCGTGGAAATGTTATGTTCAGTATCTGAAACGGATTCGGCTAAACATAATATTATAAATTATAATATATACCTACGTCAAACGTACCACGTGCCATGGTATAGCAATACAACGATTGTCAAGTTGAGCTTTTATTTTCGTTAGGCACTATTATAAAATCATAAATTGTAATCTGTAAGATATGCACTTTAATATATGTTTATTATCGCTTCGAATTCTGTTTCTACTTCGTGAATTCACTTGCCTATACCGTTCATTATTTATTTATTTTTTTTTTTGTATTACCCACGCAGATTATTTTTTTATTTTACTCTAAGCCTTATTCACGGCTTAGCGTGTGTTAAAATTCACAAGGACGACACTGTTAAACATAACACGATGATAATGAGTCGGTTCAAAAGAAATAGGGACTGTGGTGGTGCTGGTGGTGGCCAGAAACTTTACAGACCCTAATTGTGGTCGAAATATTTTCGTACAAAGGTCATCGCACCCGTAATTACTTCCAAAGTACAGAAGAACTTTTTTTTACTCGCCAATTAAGATCTAAGCGGTGGGGCGTCGTCGTGAAAGTCGAAACTCGTCCCGTCGTGGAGAGCGAATAATACCGCAAACGTTACCGCGAAGTAACCTATGTATATATGTATAATGCATCATCGTAGCAGCCGTTGCGCACCCCCTAAATTACACGTGAGGTCACCACTATATATATTTTTTTAATAACAAAAATGCTTTTATACATAAAACATAAAAAATATATAAACCATAAAATATGATTCTCTTCCCTTATAATATTATACTTCAGAATCAATATTATACAGTTTGAATAAATCGCTCAGACGACAGTTGTCTCGACAACAATGTCAATATTATGACTTGAGCTTTGAAAATATGAAACAATATAAATATAATATAATAACAATATAGTCTAAAATATACGTCTGCTGAATGACGTTTATTGTTATTTATTTGTCCATCTCTTTTCGGTACGTCCTACATTTCGTTATATTGTACCTACTAAGTTCGTTACGATATGGATAACTTCGTGTAAAGGGGTGGTAGTGTACATTGTCAAGTAATCAGTCACGTCGGAGGTTATCAACGATGGGTCGCGTGGGTGACTGTGACGCGAGGGGTGTCAAAGAGCACGGCGATTGCAGGTTGGACAGGATATAATTAATGATTGATCTGAGAAATGTATTTCGGACACGAAAAACAACTATAAAATAAATATCTGCAAAGAACAATAAAATGTCATACACTGACATGGGCTTGTTTATTTATCATATAATATATCGTACTATACCTTCGTGATATTGGGGAAATGGTTTTTTTTCTTTTAAACGTCGAGATTGCTTTCAAAAAGTGTAACTTTGTAAAGACATCACACACATACAATAAGCGTTCGCAGGTAGGTAGGTACATTACAATGCTCTAAACAATTTTACCAAAAGTCTGTGTTATTGGAAATAATGAATAAATTACGAAATGATATATTATTACATTCGACTATATTTTGTTACACGCGACTATTTCAGTCATTGTATGACATGTGCATACAATTTGAAAATATAATAATATTAGCATAAAAAATACCCAGCGATGCGAAGCAACTACGCAAGTAGATAAAAAAAAAAAATAGGTAGGTAAATATTACATTTTATTTTCGTTTTTTTCGTTCTATCCAAGCATACAATTATATTATTAATAGTATAGGTATAGGATGTTTTTCTCAATAACTTTATATTTCTGAGAATAATAAAGAAATTTTAAATCCATGGGATTTTCATGTTATGATTTCCATATATTTTTTTCCCCATACTCGACAGATTAAATCTTCGATTTAATAATAATATGTATTATTATTATACAATATACATACATAATATATGTATACAAGTTGTATATACAGTTAACGACGTCAGATACAATATTTATACTGTATATTGTTATATATTATTGCGAAATGGAAAACTATATAAAAATAATATTATTGAGTTTTTATGATACTGTTTCCCTCTGCCGGTTGTATAATATGGCGAAACGATATTATTATTCGTGTAAGAAAAAAAAGGTCCGGGAGAGTTGCCAAAAATGCAAGAAACTCGTTTTGTTTTTCCATCGTTTAACAACAACATGCGGACACACGTTTACTAACAATATACCGGGTCTAAAATTAAGGAATTTTTGCCCTTGACTTGTTACGCCGAAATTATAGAACGTTCGAGGATCGCTTCAAGAACGATTTTGATCCAACCTAATTATTATTGTTTCAATATAACTGAGAAGTGTGGTGGGCCGCAACTATCAGTATTTTTATGGATACTGCAATTTTAGAAAGTAAACTTACTCTTAAACCAATTTTAATTCTGTGTTCCATCTACTGTGGTCAACTTTTAGGCCTTTGTTTTGTTGAACGTTTTATTTAAAACAACGTAGTAACAACTGCCTGCGATAGTTTTTTAATTACTCGTGTAACCCGTTATACCCACCTCGTTTACTGTAATATCCGAGGGTGCGATCGCTCAGCAAAATATGTGCACAGACGTTTCGTGAGCGTAGAACCATGATAGCAGCGCACAGCTACTGTGATGTTCCAAAAATCTTAATTATAGTAATCATTATATATCTTACACATTATTATAGTCACTGTTGAAATAATATAATTATTGGTAGGTAATTATTATTGTTTGAACGAAATATTCCATATACATTAGAACAATATTCGAAAAGAGATAATGACAAGAAACGCAATGCAGATAATACAGTGTAATATAATATATATTATTTTGAAGGATATCCGGAGTGAATATCGTTTGTTGGTAATTTACGACGAATCCGTCTTTCCGATCTGACGGATTCGGAGACATGCGCTCCCGTTAATTATCATCAAATGAACCGAACGTAATAAACTAATAATAGTTAGTATAGTATTAGTAGTAATAATAATAATAATAATAATAATAATCACGTTTCGCGTTTAAATTAGCCGCCACCGTTCGCCCGTAAAACAGATGCTGTCATAACAGTATATTATAGTTTGACGAGTAGTGCGTGTGTGTATATATTACACCATTATGTTTTCGACCGGGTAACTGTCATACGTTGTCACTCGTCGTGACGGTCTAAAATAATTTCTACTCCGTTCACATAATATCAATGTTGTATAATATTGTACAACAATAAAATATAATATATTATTATAAATTATTTACTATATATAGTATAATATATATATATATTATATAACCTCCAGTAAGTAAACTTTTTTTTTTAACACGCGTTCTGTTTCCATTCGATATTGCTTTTATTCTGTTGTTGAGTGATTTTTTTAATAGGTTTTTTTATTCATTTTTAATGGCGAGCCTTCATAATATTCGATTCGTCTTAAAATATTGGTGTATAGTGTAGGTATACTGTACGGTCTAGGAGCTACTGTCGGTTTTACCACTCCCATTTCCTTGAAGTTTTAGAAAAATTAGATCCGCTAAATATGATAGAAAAATCGGCTGATCCTTAGACATACTAGGAGGGGGAGGGAGTGGTGTCTCGAAAATCAACTGACTTTAGCGACTCAGCCACCAACACCAAATGATTTGAAATAAATAAATTATGTTATAAAAAAAATCAGCTGATGAAAATTCAGATTCTAACATATTAAAAATAATTATACATTTTATAAATGAATTCTATGAATGAAAAATAAAGATATTTGGGGTATCCGCTGCAACCACAGAATTTCAGTCAAACTAAAAATGTTTACAACTATAATAAATATTCTGTATGAAAAAAATAAGAACTGCCAAATTATTATTCAAATGAACATATACCTTCACAATTAATATGATAGCAATAAGGACTAGCTGCTTATACAATTTGTATAAAAAAAATAATAAACTGAAAAAAATACTAACGGTCTTGCGAAATATAAAATATGAAAGGTAGGTACTTACATCTTAATAACCCCAGGCATTGTATAATAACTTACACCCTGATCCAACGAATCGTTACGCGAAGCGTTTTCGTAAAATTATTATTAGCACATGCCAATTTTGTGTACGCTTTTTGACTACGTCTCGCAGGAGTATTTAATTCCTTTTGGGCAAATTTCAATTATTACAAATATAAAAATAACAAAACGTAAGTACTTCGACATTTAAGATATATATACGTGGTGCACAGATTGAAGTTTTGCTGTAATTGTCCTGCAAAGTTTATAAATACTGTGCGGGTTTTTATCTTCTTTTATTTTGCCGTCGCATTCGCGTTCACCGAAAAATAATTATAATGAAGTGTTCCATTGTAGTAAACCGTTAGTGTTTTTCGGCCGAGCAATTTGTAAAAAAAAAATATTGCAGCCCGCGGGTCTTCCCCGTCCGTTATCCTAGTCCGTTATCCGCCGACTACTGTCATATTATATTATTTCGTTTTTAGCGTTATGTTCGAAAACGGTGTGACGGAAACCGGCCTGTAGCCATTGCTCCGAAAAACTGTAATCGGTGCAACAATAATAATTGCACTCAAGAGTATAAAAAAAATATAAAGACTGAGAACAATGCATACTACAATGACGTGTCGATAAAAAGTATAGAGTCGTCTGTGTATAGGAAGTTCCTTCTTCCTTTTTTCAACCCCATTAGTATATCATATACGTAGTATTATCAGTATTACTGATAGCAATATGTTATATATGATATTGTCATTTATGTTCTATACGCGTAGACGCTGTCTCGACCAATGGAGTGTTCTGTACGTATAGTAAAAACCAAAAAGAAACTATAATAATAATATGGTAGGGAAGAAATCAAAGAAATACGAAAACACAAAGTACCGAGTAGTTTATGGCACAGTATTATATTATTATAATATGGCGAAATGTATCTACGAAATTGCTGTAAGCGTTCATTATTATTGAAATTGTCACCGTGTTTGTTATTTATCATTGTTAACGTGTTAAAATACTAAATCGACACAAAATTATCCGGCAAAGGGATTGTTTGACAAACGTGTTTTATTTAATCATTATTTTTATAATATGAATACAATGGTCAAATACAATATATTATTATACATATATACAAATTACTCACTATTTTTCAGATATGGTTATGATGTATTAGAATTGTATAAGTTCTTTGTTACGACGACTACTAAGAAAAATACACATTTCTGATTTTTTTTTTTTAATTGAACCTAAGCCCGGCTATGACCATTAGCTGTAGTAGGGGTTATGCACTGTAGTTGAGAAGGTTGGTACGGTGAGGTGTTGTTACGGTTGTTAGCAACACGTGTATCGTGTATGTGTGGAAATGTTTTAACTACCACGAACCCGGGTGGTCACCCATCCGGGATCTAGTAGCTTCGGACGTTACTTACTCTCAGTTGCATTGCGAGAGCAGCCAACGCGCCGCGTCAAGCTACTTGTGATTATTACATTTACTACAAATAATTACAATCTATATTATAAAAAAATATTTTATCGTAAAATCGAATCAAAATATAAAACCAGAAATAAACAACCATTATAATGGGTTTATATTAACTATACCTATCATATAATCTATTATTGGTGTAGCACGGAAAGATAAGATATTGATTTTTGGTTAAATATTTAGGTTATCCGATTTGTTTAAAAAAATATACTCTTTAAAGTATCTTTTTCACATTTATTCGCATCAAGTATTATTGTAATTGTATACAAAGAAAAAGTTTTTTTCAAACTTTAACTCGACATTTTTATTTTTGTTCACTGTCATTCTCATTTTCCCAAACCAGCTCACATATAAAGAATACTTGTTCAACGTGTTTGGAATTTAAAATAGACATGTAACATTTTTAAAAGGTATTTATTTATTTATTTCATTCGTATATATTTTTGAAAAATTATACTACACTAGTAAAAATATATCCCATTTTGATTTTACGATTATGTAGTTTATACTTTAACTTTATACATTTTGCACATGCTCATGATTTATTTGCTTGGTGTATTTTAAATTGTTTATTTCGTGTTTTTTCGTGAATATTTTCATTTTTAAATTTTGTGACCTACAATATTATATTGCAATAAGTTATCGTCTTTACAAATGACGTCCATTCTCTATATTTGGTAGACAACATTATTTACATCGAATACATAAAATGTTTACACAATAATATTTTGACAGGGATATCAACATTTTCGGGCGATTAAATAGCTTGTGTAATGATACAGTTACTGAATACTCGATTTATTTATGTTATTGAATGTATCTAGAGTGAAATACTGAAAGCTACACGTGTATGATATTTATAGGTAATCTGCGATCTTGTTTAGTCGACGACAACAAAAAATAATAATAACAATACGATATTAAATTTCACGAAAATCATAATATAATATACCGTGTAACAATAACGTATAACAACAACAAAATAAAAAAAAACATGGAGAAAAAAAAACATCAAAGTATCAAGAAAGAAGAGATTAAATGCATAAGTCTATATAAGAGTACATACAATATTATACTACTTATTTAAACGTATAATATTATATTTATCATGAAATTGAGTAGGTACTGAGTGTGTTGTTATACATTAAAATAATAAAATCGAAAATCCTCAAATAATTTACTTTTACTCAAGTATGTACGTAACTAAAAATAAGAAAAATTAATAGTAAAAATACTAAATCATGACATGACCTAAGACTTACGAACATCGTGCGAGAAATCTATAAAAGGAAAACTCACTCGCGGATATCGTGGTTGATTCTGTGTCATCACTGATGGTGATTGGTGGCAACGTCGTTGCCGAAATAACTATTTGCTTGAATAAAAGCAAATGTTTTGTGGATTTTCGGGTTTTATGATTTTAATATAATAATATATATTTGTGTGTGTGAATTTTATTGATTTTTTTTTCTATTAAGTTTTGACGACAGAATCGACATGGCATTCTTTGGAGGAAAAAAAACAATAATAATAAATTTTAAGTGGTACACCCGTCTGGAGATGAATTAAACGCATTTCCTACTCGAAGGTCGTTTTATATTATAACGACAGTTAATAACAAACAAATTAAATTACTAGCGAAATATTTTATTATTATATGTCATTTTATGAGCAACTTTAGTAGAATAATTATTAACTTTGCGAACTATGTGTGGTGACACTACAATGTTATTATATGGTCTGCACGTTTTTTGTAATAAATAATAATTATAATTTATATAATATTATATTATTGTGTTAACTGCGGATGTTTCCATTTCACAACATAAATGTTTTCTAGTATCACTACCGTATATATCATACATTTTAGTCTAATAAACGAGGTTTATAGTCTTATTACAATAATAATAATGATTACCCGCAAAGCCCGTTTTACATTGACACCGACGTAAAACCATTCGAACGTCGTAAAACTCGAAACACCGCCCTCCCCTTCTGGTTATTATACACCTCCCCAGAACACCACCATCCACGACCCACACTACTCACAAGGCTAACGGAATAGTATTATGTTGTGTACCTATATACGTATATATAGGTACTACTGATTTTGATATTTTAATCGCGGAATATTGGGTTACAGATAATTTACGACGAATAGCGTTCGATAAGTACTATTATACAAAATATGTATGTGTCTATAATCAAATACCAAAAGGCAACCGAACGGTTTTACGGTGCACACAGTAAATTATAGGTTTCTCGCAGACGTTTTGTGAGCAAAAATTACGACTTTGTCGTCCACGCGATATATACCTAATCCGTAAAAAATAAAGTCTATAAAAAAATTATGCCTAGGTATATAGTACAATATGGCATACGGTGTCCGCGATAAATACAAAAATATACGTATCCGCTTTATATTTTCCCGTGATAAACGATTAAGTGATTACTTATTTCAAATAATTATTAATTCAATGATTCATTTTCGTATAATCAAAAACCATTAAACGAGTTTTTTAATACTTATAATCAGTTTTCTCGTATATTGATCTGTTTTTTTTTAGTTGGGTGTGAATTAAATATACTACAATGTACCGTTAACTATTTTCCATTATCCGTTTCAGTCATATGTTGAAGAATTTGACGCTTTGAAGCATTGAAATATTGTTCTTAATAATAATGTTGAGTATCTACTTGCAATAATGAAAGTAGAACTTTTGTAGATTTGGCAGCAGTTGTATAATATAGAATAAAACTATCTGTATATACCTGGACCATAACCTAACTATAATACGTTTCATAATAATATGTGATTTTTAAAATGCATAAAAGTAATGTACTTACGTAGAAATAGTGATTTTGTGGATTTCTTTACCTCTTTGATATTTTTATAAGTACTTAGGATAATAAGTATTGAGTCTAAAGGTCCAGATTAAATAGTTACTAAGTTAAATCTACAAACAATATTTACTTTTTTATAAAGAATAATATCTTTTACATTTAAAATTAAAAACATAAATGAGAGTATAAAATACCTATACTAAACCTCAGGTCTACATATAATTATAAATATTTAAATTGTTTTTAAGAATAAAAAAACCTAGTTATATATAACATAATATAGTTATATATATCTCAGGAAATGTATGTTTTTGGTATCCGATCTTTTTACAATTGTTGCATAATATTATGTCAAAAAAATTACGTACGTTAAATCTGTAAGCATATATTGTTTTTAACCGAATCTTGATAGATATGGCAATGAATTGCTTATAAAATCAGATTTTTTACAAAGTTCGAAAGAAATAAGCCAAAAAACTATAGTTATAAACTGTATAAACTTTAATTGCATTGTAATTATTATAACGGAATATAGGTACCATAAACAGGAAACGCTTAACTCGTATAATATCCAACTTGAAAAGCATCATGTGAGGTGAAACTCTTCCTGAAATATGATTCCATCGCTCAGAGAACACCGTCTTATTTCAGTCGAATTTTGGACAGTTGATTTAGTGAACGTCACTTTATAGTATATGGTTAAACTTCGTATAACGTTCTGTACGTACACCAATTTGTCAATCGATATATTATGATAATTATAATACTTAACTATGTTAACTTTTTTAATTTAAAAGTTTATAATATATTATCTAACAAATAATGTCCGTGTTAACAATATCCATACATTATATCGGAAAAAATAGATTCTGAAATGTACATTGTCCCATATGGCCATACCACAACCGGCACGACCGACTATTGGCAGTTTTAACGACAAGGACAATACACTTAGAATCATCGGAATTTCAAGTCACGAAGACATAATTTATTAGATCCGTACATGAATAGCATTTATACGGTTTACTCATGCGTATAAAGTTGTAACACTTGACGTTTTTGCGACGTTTATAAGATTGTAACCGCTCTGTATATGTAGAGCTATGAGACCAAGAAAAAAGAAACGATCGTTAAACCCAATTCCAACCGGTACTAATTCTATGTACATTGTACATTGTACGTAAATATCTACGGAATCCTTAAAGGAACATAAAACGCAAAAACATATACCTATATAAAAAAAAAATTTAAAAAAAAAAACGGAAAAAGTATAATAAATAAACGAAAAATATAATTCTCCGCGAAATGGAAAACGTAAACTGACCGAGTACACAGCGTTTGTATTTTACTATTATATAATAATATATAAACAATACACGCAGATGCGGTCGTAGAATTAACTGTCAAACGCATTTTTGGCCAAAAAAATATAATAATAATGTGGTGTTCATTTATTTCGATTGACCCCCCGGGTGTAGTATATAATACACGGTCCGAATGTACCACACGAGCCTGGCAGCTGTATATATAATAAGCGTATACGGGTTTTCCGAAAAATTTGGTTCTCATAGCAACGGTGGGATGGCGCGTTCCATCTAAAGCGTACGTGTTGCATTTTTTATGCATTTGAATTCAACAGACGACTGTAGAGATTGGTAAAAAAATAAATCCACACTCGTATATTGTATATATTTTTATAATGGGATCACTATGTGGTGGTAATAGTATAGGAGTGGTTCCGTTGAAATATTAAAAAAAAAGATCATTCAGTTAAGTTTTCTCAGTTTTTAAGGTATATTAAGCCAACGAGTGTCCTACCATGGATATTGTATGTTATAGGTATATTAGGTTTATACATTATATACCTATACGAGAGATAAAAATCATTCAATGAAAGAAGTTTACAAAGTGCTCTCCGATGAAGCCACGTGATTCGTTCGCTATAATATTCATTCCAGCAGCCATGGTTCTACAGTCAAGCCTGCACTCGAACGAGATTCAACCCTTGACATCAGTTCAAAATAATAATATATATTATGTCAGTCTGCAGAGACCTCCTCTGGCTGAGCAAATTCTTTTTTTATTCACGAATTGTCTTAGAATATAAGGTAAAGGCGTAGGTACACCACTGGATCCAACGCTACAGTATAATAATGGTCGTATTAACGGTAAATTATTTTTAAAAAAGTTACGAACGTGCAGAAGACCTATGCTATAGGTATCATGACTTTGGTTGTTTAATCGATTTTCTCGGTGCGTGTGTGTGTGGTCGACCGCGAGTGTATACGCCCCAGTCGACGAATACGCTAAATACGCTCTTTAAAACATGTCGCGCGGACCTGTGAAAGCACTTAGCATTTCCTGTTCACAACTTTCTCGTGTAGCCCGGCGAGTTTTTTTTTTAAACTATCAGCGTTCTTAGCAAAGTTATGCACATAAAACTCGTGAACAGACATAACTATGTCGCACGCCGTACAAAGAAACGTCACATAATTTTCTCACTGTTTTGTAAACTATACAAACCATTTGGGCATTTGCGCAGTCCCTATACTGGATCTCCGGTCGATTGGCTCTTTGACCCACTTTTATGACTGTTTTCTGGATTTAAGATACGTTACTAACATCCCCTCGACCCTCGGGTATTTGACTTTTAATATTAATTCAGTATACATTTGTACATAGTTATTATTACTAAATATAATTCGTATCAAATTTTGCTTTATTAATTTTAGAGTTATTGGTATGCAGTTTTTTTGTTTTTTTTTTTTTTCACAGCTTCTTTATTGGTTCATATTAAATTCTGACTATTGTTCGATATACGGTGTGTACTCCTGTGCTCCGATGCACATCAGGTATTTATGAGTCAAATGTTTGAATGTAGAAAGTTTTAGGGTGAGAAGTTCCCCGGCCACTTGTAGAATGTTCCTTTGACTTGCTTAAGCAGTATATGTATACTATTATTATTTTGCAGTTAATACACAAAAGCCTTATGAAAACGCGACAGTTGGTCGATAATTTATTTAATCCAACACGCAGTCAACTAAAATGCTGTATGTACGGATTTTGAAACTGTCAGTATGTTGCACAATGACGAATAATCTTTTTCAAAAATTGTGTTTTTATTATTTTATTTTGTTTATTAAATAATAATTTCACTTCAACAATATTAGTTATTCAAGTTTATTATAATAATAAATGTCTACAAAATCTAACAATCATAATATAAACTTATAATATGTTTTAAATCTTATCGAACGAATGCATAGCAAATATGTATTTAAGTAGATAAAAACAAAATATGAATACTTGCATATATTATATAAATATAATATAAAAAGGTGGACACCGCTCTACTGTACATTAGGTTACAAGTGGGTCACTGTAATGATTCGTGTTCAATTTAAAGTCAATGATATATTTGTGCAGTTATTAGTTTTTTAACTACTCCAAAAAAAACTAAATCAAATTTGTCAATAACTGGTTTTGAGTAAAAATCCCCGTGTTTCCTTAATTTGTTGTTTGTCTTCCCCAACGATTTTGAAAACTTTTGTTTATGTTGAAATTTTACCTCTTAAAAGTACGAACAATGTTCACTTTCCTTTCAGAAAAGATGGTGAAGTTTAAAATCGAAGGATTATTTAGACTAGAAAAAATGTTTACAGAAAGAAAAAAAACACATGTGCACATCATTGTAAAATCTAAAATACGCTCTGCTCAAAAACTAAAGGGTGAACAAAAATAGTCAAGTTTTAAATTCACCAAAGTATTTAATTATAGATGTATTTATATAAATTAATGAAAATGAGTTTAAAAAAAAAAACTGTTTAGTAGAAACCTAATATTTTTCAACATCATTAACAATTGCAAAATCTTATTCATAATATTATTATAATGTTTTGTCAAGGTATACATGGAATTTCTTACATAGTGTGTAGTTACAGTTATTTGAATATTAAATACCAATAATTAATAATAATAATACTATTAAATAAAAAAACTACTACTTATTACTATAAAAAGAAATCAAACTAGTTTCGAATTTTTAGCGAAACAGTAAAAATATTTTCCAATGAATCTACAGGAAACGATTTTCAAATCATTACAAATCCAATTTTTTATTTAAAATATAAATTCGAATAATATATAATATGAATTATTTATAATATTTTTTTTCTCAAACCGAAACCGACGATACATCCCGCATATAGTCCCGAATCATAATATTATATGGTTTAATTATGTATAACTTGACGAAAAGTAATAAATTTAATAGTAATGGTGTTTTGAATTTATTCACATATTATAATATGTGTGCAGTGTGCATATAGGTCCCGAATTATTATGCAAAGTCGTAATTTATATTTTTGTATTTGTTTCTAGCTCGCTATCCGATGTAAACTGAATTTATTATCGAATACAATATAACGGAATATAAAAAAAATAAGAATTGATAAAAACGACTTTAATCGCATCTAAATTTCAACGACCATCTCACGATACCGTATACCATGCGTAAGTAGGTACTCTCGTATAATATTATGTAAACGCTATGTATAGGTCTTGGACGTTGATTGATTTTTATCGTCAGACGATACTATGTACTGTGGACGCAATTTAGTATGTAAAACAGGCGTCTTGACCGTACAACCAACTTGCGGTGAACGCTTCGGTGGGCAATGTGTTATTGGTTTTCAGTCGATTAGACGAAACGCGTATGTATTATATATATATATAGGTGATGATGGGAGGTGGATCACGGGGCTTATCCTCACGAATAATTCACAAACTCCCCCGCAAGAAAAAATTATTATTTTCAGGTTTAAAGGGTAGTTATTATTTTGTAGCATGTAATATTGGAACGGTTTATTATTTGTAATTAATTATGAATTGGATTATATTTATGAAGTCAATAGTTTTTATTTCCGACCAGACTCGTCGTGGATTTTTTATACCAAAGGTTAATTTAAAAAAAAAAATAATTACATTTTATACCGTTATTTTATGTTTGATTATTATTATATTATCTGTAGCTAATATTTTGTATCATTATATATTTTATGATGCAATATTATTCATTGGAAAATATTTAATGGTTTTTAAAATATTAATGAACTGCAAATATTTGAAATATGCTTAAGGGGTGATTTTTAAAATTAGTTTTCATATTCAAGTTAAAGTTTCATTCGGATAACTGTTACAAAAAAACTAGTCTACACCGATATACTAGTCTACTAGTCTATTTGCGCATATATAATTTATACACATATATAATAACTTGTAAGTCATGATACTCAAACTAGTAGATTAATAATAGAATTCCTGTTTTTAAAAATTATAAATATTGATGGATTAATATCAATTATTACAATTTGAAAATCGCCACAACCCCTATATTTTCCAAACCCATTATATCATAAAACTATTAACTATTATACTATTTGTAATCACAAAGTTCGATAACTCTAAACTGATCGTTCCAATTTTGGTTTGACAATATTTTCTAAAAATTGTCTGCTAAATAATGTACAGTAGAAAAGGGTACTCATTTAAAAACAGAAGTTATTGTATCTCCACAGGACCCTCCGTATGTAGTACAAAACTTTTTTAATAATTTGAGAATAGAAACTTTAAGTATAATTAAAAACTCCGAAAATCAGATTTTGAATGACTTCAATATTGAAGAAAATGTTAGCATGCTTGGTGAATCATCCTGTATACATATATATATATAGGAGAAAGCGGTTTTTATTTTTAGAGTACAGAAGTCAGAAATCAACAACGGATAGATAAGTTCAAAAAATCGTGATGAAAACTCAAATTAATTTAAATAATGATGGTATAATGTTATGATTGGATGAGGGTGCTTCGGTAATTAAAAATAAAAATAAAAGGGTCGACGATTTCAAGTCTTAACTTTTTTTTTCGTTCACAATAATAATTAGATTACCGTGAACGACCGCAGACTGCAGAGATACGTGGTGCAGTATTAGTTCGGACGTGACGCCGTCCCGGAATGTCATGCGTGTTCCAATGACTGTCGGCCAATGCTCGTCTGACCGATCGGAATCGTAGTCGTAAATCGTAAAAACACGTAATATTAAAATATCGGCGTGATGCGGTGTGGTTGTCGAATAATTCGATACGTGGCTAAACATTTGTCACTTCACGCTATATAATATATGGTATCAAACGAAATTGTATATAGGTATCTCTACGCGCAGAGTTGGGTCCGAGGATATACGGCTGACCCGGTGGTCATCCGAGACTTGGCGTAAACCGTTTTATCGCGTACATAAATATATTAATAATTATTATTATATTATATTCGCCAAACACAACGACGGTGCCCCCGGCATCCATCGTGTAGTCTCTCTCCCACGGGACTGAAACTCTATCGCCACCGGGGCTAGCACTCACCGCGGTGCATATATTATTATTATTATTATTATTATTATTATAATACAAAGTGACATACAGTGTTTTCTGGTTTAGCTATGACCCGTCAACATTAGAAATCGCGGTGTGACTCCCTGTAAAATATGTGTATGTTTTACGTGATATTATATTATAAAAGTACTATAATATTGTGTTATAATATGCCAATTCGAAGACATGACGACGATGACCACCGCGTCGACGTTTGAATAATATTATTTGGTTTGGTATAATACTATATTATTATAATGATCATCACGTCTTACCCGCTGGTAAAATGTGATGTTTTTAGTTTTGTGTGAATAGCTCGTGGCAGTGTCTTATATTCGTCTTATACCCTTTTACTTATAGACCAGCCCATAATTATATACCAAACTCATTGATAACGCGTGCCGGATATGGCGCAATGATGCAGCCCGTTTAGTATAAATATATATAGTGAATATGAATAGATATTAAATACATTTTTTACCGTATCAGAGTAACTCGTTAACCGAAAATCACCACCTACCTTGACACGGTGGAAACGTAAAGAAGGCCGGTCAATTAGTAAAAGGTCTATGGTCACAACACAAGGTATTATTAATTGAAATTAATAATTGCCATGATACAATTAAAATAACGATGCGGTATAAATTTTTTTTTCCAAAATGAATTACTTCTATTATATACAATATTATTTCTATGACTTTAAATCGATTAAATACAAATGTATGGTCTAAAACTCAAGTAAAGCAATAGGCAGGTATACGATTGTGCGGGTATTAAAATATTTTTTCAATAGTACCTATGCATTATATTATATTATAATATTATACAACAATGAACAGAAACACAATTCGCGTAGTATAAGGTGGTTTTTATTTTTTGTTTATTATCAATTATAATAAATAATATAAAACACATAGTATTGATGTATATAATATAATATAAATGTTTTTACAAACATACGAATATACATCAACAAAAGCAGGGAGGACTTTGTAAAAAAATTCTTCTACCATTTTGGGTGGATTATTGTAATCCGAAATGCCTATTGTACGCGACGACCGTGTAATGAGTATTGTTACCCGCGTAATCTATTTTCTATATGATTGCAAATAAAACGCACTACGCAGAACTTATAACTATGAAAACACCAACATTTTACCTAGGTATTTTAATAGTATTTAAATTTAAATGATCAGTCAGGTAATAATCATTTTCATCATTATTTTATTTTGATTTGAAGTAATTTTATTTTATGAGATATGACAAATTTAGGATTGAATTTTGAAATTTGTATTTGTTAGTTGTCATTTTGTCAATTCCATTTTAAGTACTTACCGATTTCTGCCTCTTGTCAGTTTTAAAATACAAAAATTGTTTATTTTAATTTTTATTATTTAGGGGCGTTTTGTAGTATTGGTTTTTAGTATAATATTTCAATGTAAGGTATGTACATATTTTTGTTATTACGTTTCCAAGATGTTATTTTGTTACCATAATATCGGTTTAAACAACGGCTATCGTGTAACTCCTTAATACATGTGATTCTCCTACTAGTTTGTAATAGGACATTCTAAATTTAATACGATGGGTGGGCTTCTGTATTTTTGCATAAGAAATCAACGTTTTAGGTCCAATGTGATATTTGTAACAGTAATGCGCAAAATTCCTTCTAAGGTCTGTGTTAAAATTCATGATCTATTTGTTATTTATTATTATTTAAGTAGTTGTGAAAAAAGCGGTGCATAGAAATATATGTTGTTACTAAAGAAATTAATATGGCTGAGCAGCTTTTGAAATAAACGGGTACTTAATTGCTATTTTATGATTATTAAAAGACTGGTCCACCAAACATGGTATTTTGATAGGCAAAAACAATTATGATTTTTTTTTTATTTTCTATATTATTTTTTAAAATTATTAGTAATTTAATTTGCTATTAGTAGTTACATGGTAGGCAGTTAGGCAAAAATTTATTTTCCTAAAACACAGCTTATAGTATATATGTTATGACTAATTAATAACTAATAACTATATAAATATTATAATACATAAATTATTGATATTAATTTATAAGTCAAAATTAACATATAGTATAACTATTTCTATAATAATATATCATTATAATCAATATTATATTCCTAGTAATATTGTGTTTGTACTAAGTAATATAATGTTGTTGGTAGAATTTTGGTGGTTTTTCTCTTTTATATATTAATACAAAGTTATGTTATGGTGTGTAATATGTGGAAGAGCGGGGATGGTCACTGTGTTTGGATTAATTAATCTGTCAGTTTTGATTTGAAAGCTTTGGGCGAGGAGAAACACAAAACTTGCCTATGCACGCCTTCTTGTCATGAAAAACAAATGAACAGTCATAACTCATAAGCAAACAACACGGTGTTTACAAACAGTAACAAAAAAATATATATTTATATAATTAATAATAATAATAATAATAATAATTATAATGTGACGATAATAATAACAATAATAATAATGGATTATCAAGTTGCTAAACAATGTTATATCAACGTACACATTTTCGCAAGCATTCAGACTATCGTTGTTAATCGAAAAAAAATCGGTGGGTGATCTATTAACAGTTAATTTACTATAGTTACTATCATAGAGATGAGTGAGTAATTTTCGAGCGCACTGCTCACCTATCTTACAACATCGAGTTTCTTGGTAAATTTATAGTCAAAACCACGCACTATGTACAATGTCACTGTTTTATATACAGGGTTGTGGTTCAGTACCACGAATAGGTTAGGATGTCACAATGACAAGTATAAAATTTATTAATATGTCTTAATGACAAAGTTGATAATTTATTTTTCTATGTCTTAATGACAATTACATTGATATAACATATTAGGTTTAATAATAAACATGATTTTTAAATTACAATAAAATAAAAAATAAAATACGGACTAACGCACTATGCCTGAGTAAAAGGCCGCGACGACGAACGCACTGACGGGGAATCACGGGGGGTCAAGTCGGACTGGTAAACAGTCGGAACAATGCCGGAATAGCTCCAACTATTGCCCCAATGACTGTGGGCGGCCGATCCAATGCCGGAATTTCTCCAACTATTCGATCACTGGCCGCACCACAACCGTCCGACGAGGTTCCGTCAAAGCTGGGGGAGTCCGTTTACCAGCAAAGCGTAAGTCTGCCCGGGTGGGTCTTACTACAATGCTGGTAAGGGAATGGTTGTTCGTTCGTCGTTCGCACAGCCTTTTATATGTGCGTTGTCGGCGATAACACTGCTCCGGTCCCGTGTTCTGTGACAGACTTGAACAGGTAGGTGCCGTGTTCTGTGACAGAATTGAACCGGAATAGTGTAATCGCCGAAAGTTGCGAATAATAATAATGGTTAAATATGGATATACGATAAGATACGATATTAACAATATTAATAACAATCGTAATAATTAAAATAATAATAATAATAGTATCAATTAAAAATAATAATAGTAATAATAATAATATAGATAAGGTGAGTACAATTTGGCGTAAACATCCTGCCCACCTTAAATGCGTTCAGCGTTTAACAGGTTGGAAGTGGACAGAGTTTCACGATTGGTCTCTTGATGATTCCGGTGCTGGTTTGGACGGTAGCAACTCGAACAATCCCATCTTGGCCGGGGTGCACCTGGAGAATCCGACCAAGTTTCCATAGAAGTGGAGGTGTTGGTTCTCGTATTAGGACCAAGGTATTGGTTTTCAAGTTGTCACTATGGTTTGTCCATTTGCTGCGTCTTTGGAGAGTTTGCAAATACTCGTTTTGCCATCGTTTCCAGAAGTGGACTTGGAGGTCCTTAATTAGTCTCCAACGTTGAAAATGAGATAGAGGAATTTTCTCTAAATTAGGTTCGACAGTGGCTGTACTGGACATAAGAGTGAGAAAGTGACTTGGAGTAAGGGCCTCAAATTCGGATGGATCAGAACTTAGGGCACCCAGTGGACGTGAGTTTAAAGTAGCTTCAATGCGACTCAGCAATGTGCTCAATTCTTCGTATGTTAGTCGTTGCAACCCAAGGGTTCTGTATAACAGTGTTTTGACTGATTTGACCCCAGCCTCCCATAATCCTCCAAAATGTGGTGCGGAAGGGGGGTTAAAATGCCAACTGATATTCCGAGCCGTTAGATATGCCTGACACTGATTCTGATACTCCTTGGAATGGGTGAATTGATCGACGGGCTGTAATAGGTTAGCCGCCCCCTTGAAATTTGTTCCGCAGTCACTGTGTATTTGTTCAATCGGTCCGCGTCTGGAGATGAAACGACAAAACGCCATCAGAAAGGTTTCGGATGACAAATCTGAGGCCACTTCCAAATGTAATGCCTTGGTTGTCATACACACAAATAAACAGATGTATGCTTGACTGGGCACCGTTCGACGTGTTGTAGAGGACTTTAAAATGATTGGGCCGGCATAGTCTACGCCTGTTGTCATAAATGGTTTTATCTGTTGCAGACGATATTTGGGCATGTCACCCATAAAAGGCTGTGGATTGCGTGGGCGCGTCTTGTAGCAAGCAATACAGAGTCTTAATCGGGATCTAATGACTTGGCGACCAGATATTATCCAATACTGTTGTGCAATTATTGTTTGCAGAGTAGTGGCACCGGGATGTTTGTGTTCTTTATGAAAATCATCAATGAGTAGGTTCGTTAGTCGGTGGGAACGTGGCAGAAGTATTGGATGCTTCTGTGCATATGGAATCGGTGCATGATTTAGACGACCACCAACACGTATTATTCCGTGATCATCTCGAAACGGACTGAGTTTTCGTAATTTGCTAGTGTTTGCATAGGAGTAATTACCTGTTTTGTCAAACTCATCCGAAAATGATTGCCCTTGTACTGTTCGAATGATCCGTTGCAAGGCATCTACTTGTTCATGAGGAGACAACTTTATGGTTATTGGTTTAGATTTGGTAAAGATTCTTGAACAGTATGCGACAACATGTATGATTGTAGCGAGTGATGAATATTTATTTAATAGATCTTCGATGACAGTCTGATGTAGTGTGACTACTAGAGTAGTTTTACGTTCTTCCGAATTTGTCGTATCAGGATCGTTGTTGATAACTGTTGGTGGCCATGTATTATGGTCTTGGTAGAGAAATCTGGGACCAGACCACCAGAGTGGATGATGAAGAACCTCAGATGGATAGAGCCCCCTTGAGGCACAGTCAGCAGGGTTGTCATTTGTGGGAACATAACGCCATATAGATGGTGGTGTAAGTTCCTGTAGTTGACTTGTACGATTGGCGACGAATGTTGCCCAACGATGAGGCGATGATTTTATCCAAGACAGAGCGGTGGTTGAGTCAGTCCACGCGTGCATTGTAGTGATGGATATAATTGAAGCGAAAATGTGATGGACTGAATGCAACAATTTTGCAGCAAGTAGCGTTCCGCAAAGTTCCAACCGTGGAATGGTGACGTGTTTAAGTGGAGCTACCTTTGATTTTGCTGTGATGAGGTGACACTGAATCGTGGAACCACTAATACAACGCAGATACACGACTGCAGCATAACCCTTTTCTGAGCTATCGGAAAATGTATGTAACTCATATGTTGGATGCCCATCTATCGTGATTCGACGAGGAATAGTTAATGTTTGTATGCTTTTAAGCTCCTGTTGATATCGCTTCCAAATCGTTAGTATTTGTTCCGGGACGAGATCGTCCCAACCAATTCCAGACGTCCATAGTAATTGCATTACATATTTGGCCAGGAAGGTGACGGGTGCTAAGAAACCCAATGGGTCGAAGATACGTGCCATATCTGATAAGACCGAACGTTTTGTTGTTGTGAGGCTTGGACTATGATAGTGGTACGAAAAGTAGTCCTGTGTAGGGTTCCAATGCATGCCGAGGATCTTGAGTATTGCTTGCCCTTCGTCATCAAATAGTACAGCGGGATCCATAGAGCATTCAGTAGCGGGTACTGCTTGTAAGATGCTGGGTAGATTACTAGCCCACTTCCTTAGTTGGAACTTCCCCTGAGCACACAGAGCTATCACCTGTTGTTGGCAGAACAGGGTATCCTCTTCTGACTGAGCTCCTGTAAGAATGTCGTCAACAAACATGTCATTCTTCAGCACTTTAGCAGCAATTGGAAACCTTGACTCTTCTATTGTCGCCAGATATTGCATCGTGCGTAGTGCTTGGTGTGGAGCACAAGAGGTGCCATATGTAACCGTACATAGGCGATATTCTTGAATTGGTGAGTCTGGTTCAAAACGCCAAAGTATGCGTAAATAGTCTCGATCGGTTGCATGAATTTGGATTTGTCGGTACATTTGTTTGATATCCGCAGTGAATAAAAACTTGTGTACTCGAGCTCGAATCAGAATGTTGGTAATTTCTTGCTGTAACTTCTGTCCAGTGTACACGCTGGAATTTAATGACTGTCCAGAAGTAGTTCGAGATGAGGCGTCAAAAACTACCCGAAGCTTTGTAGTTTGACTTTCCGGACGCAGGATACAATGATGTGGTATATAATAGCAATAGGGAGTGATTTTATTGCTCTCGGGAACTACTTCCATGTGTTTACTTTCCAAGTAGTCTTGCATGAAATCTGAGTATTTTTTGCCCAAGGTTGGATCTTGAGCCATACGCCTTTCGAGAGCATGAAATCTTCTGAGCGCTCCACCTTTGGAGTCACCTAGTATTGGACGTAAATGTTTAAATGGCAAGGCAACACTAAACCGTCCCGAGGGTAGACGTTTGATTGAAGATGTAAAGATGGTCTCCGCCTGAATTTCATCAGGACTTAGATGTTTTACCTTTGGGAGTTCCTCCATCTCCCAAAACTTTGTTAGCGTTTTTTCTAATGTCGTATTCGTGGTTACTAACAATGAGGTCATTTGGTTGCTGGATGTTGGTGATATTGGACCCATCAAGATCCATCCAAATATCGTTCCGAAAGCGGTCGGTTGTAATGGTTGTCCTGCAATGCGAGTACCAGTCAGTATGGTTGGTGCGACATCTGCCCCGAGTAAGATGTCAACTGGGCCGGGAGTGTGAAATGTTGGGTCAGCTAAATCCAAGTTGTTTACGTGTGACCATGAAGTAGATGAATAACTAGACTGCGGTGTTGCATCAGTAATTTTACTGACAATGAAGACGTCGAGTGGGATGCAAGGCTCAGTTTTCCCTACTGGTGCCAGCTTGATCGATGATATGCCAGACACTGCATTAATTGATGCCCCTGAGAAAGTGTTCACTCTGGCAGAACAGCGGCGTTGAACTAATGACAGTCGATCGGCACATTTTTTGGTAATGAAGCTCACTTGGGATCCTGTATCCAACAGTGCTCGAAAAGTGTAGGTTTCCTTATGGATTGACGAGATATTGACGAGTAAGGTTGATAATAGAATGGATTGTGGTCGTGGATGTACCGCTACCATTGAAATTGGTGAAACAACATCATTTGTTGATGTCTTTTGTTCTGGAAAATGAAGCAATGAATGATGACGTTTACGGCAGGATTTACACGAGCTTTTCGAAGGACATGCTGCAGATGAATGACCGGAGCCCAAACAATTTATGCAAAGATCTAACGTCTTTGTTATTTTGAATCGTTCAGTGGGAGGTTCCTTGAGGAAAACTGAACATTGACGTATTGAATGGACCGTTTTGCATAGCGCACATTTAGTAATGGGCGTCTGTGGAGCTGTTGTAGTTAGAACTTTGGCAACGGGACGATGGCGAGCTTTAGTATTAGAGTTTTTAAATGAAGTTGGTGGTGCCTCATTCGTTGACGTCGAGCTAGACGGGTGGACTTCTGCCGATCGGATGTGAGTGTGTAAAAAATCCACAAATTCGCTGACCTGGGGCGAATAGTTTTCTCCTACCCGTAACTCCCAGCGAGAACGTAACTCATAATCGAGGTGTTGTTCGAATATGTGCACCAGAATTGGCCCCCACTGACGAGTGATAAAATTCAGGTTGTCCAACGCAGCTGTATGTTCTTGAATGATGTTAATCACGTGTTTAATTGATGCGGCGTTGGCAAATGTAACCTTTTGAGGTGCTAAAAGTGCATCCAAATGGATACGTGCCAAATCCCGTTTGTTCCCGTACCGACTTCGTAGGATTTTCCACGCACTTTGGTAATTGGCTGAGGTCAACGATAGATGCGATACCAGAGAGAGTGCTTCTCCTTCTAAAGATGTCTTTAAATATTCAAATTTTTCAACGTCCTGGAGTTCTGGAGTATGCGACAAAATTGAATTAAACAGATCTTCAAAGCCTTGGTACTTTTTTAGACTTCCGGAGAAGGTGGGGAATTTCCGTTTCGGTAGTTGATAGATCGACGAGTTTCCAAATTGAGTTGTCTGGTTTTGTGAAATTTCATGTTCTTTAGTTAATGGAATCGTATGTAAGTGAGCCATAGCAATAAGATCGTAATATAGTTGGTCAAATGAATCGCTCAGGGAAGTGCTGCATGTATTGTCAGTGACGTCGATAGGCGATGTCTTTGATCCTACTGCTGTCTCCATAACTTGGATATCTTGATCAACATTGGCACGTAGATCATTTACTTCTAAGAGCATGGTTTCGACCTTTGCCCGTTTGCTTGTACTGGTTTGGTCTGCGAGATATTCATTGGTTGCCTGTGTGAACCTCGTAATGCGGCCGAGTGCTCGAACCACTCGAGCTTTGGCGTCGAGGTATTTTATAGACTCTGGCATGACCATCTTGATGTGAGTTTATGGTAGACTTATGATAAGGTCTAGGTTTGTTTTGTTTAATCCGGCCCGAAGGACCAATGTTTTATATACAGGGTTGTGGTTCAGTACCACGAATAGGTTAGGATGTCACAATGACAAGTATAAAATTTATTAATATGTCTTAATGACAAAGTTGATAATTTATTTTTCTATGTCTTAATGACAATTACATTGATATAACATATTAGGTTTAATAATAAACATGATTTTTAAATTACAATAAAATAAAAAATAAAATACGGACTAACGCACTATGCCTGAGTAAAAGGCCGCGACGACGAACGCACTGACGGGGAATCACGGGGGGTCAAGTCGGACTGGTAAACAGTCGGAACAATGCCGGAATAGCTCCAACTATTGCCCCAATGACTGTGGGCGGCCGATCCAATGCCGGAATTTCTCCAACTATTCGATCACTGGCCGCACCACAACCGTCCGACGAGGTTCCGTCAAAGCTGGGGGAGTCCGTTTACCAGCAAAGCGTAAGTCTGCCCGGGTGGGTCTTACTACAATGCTGGTAAGGGAATGGTTGTTCGTTCGTCGTTCGCACAGCCTTTTATATGTGCGTTGTCGGCGATAACACTGCTCCGGTCCCGTGTTCTGTGACAGACTTGAACAGGTAGGTGCCGTGTTCTGTGACAGAATTGAACCGGAATAGTGTAATCGCCGAAAGTTGCGAATAATAATAATGGTTAAATATGGATATACGATAAGATACGATATTAACAATATTAATAACAATCGTAATAATTAAAATAATAATAATAATAGTATCAATTAAAAATAATAATAGTAATAATAATAATATAGATAAGGTGAGTACAATTTGGCGTAAACATCCTGCCCACCTTAAATGCGTTCAGCGTTTAACAGGTTGGAAGTGGACAGAGTTTCACGATTGGTCTCTTGATGATTCCGGTGCTGGTTTGGACGGTAGCAACTCGAACAATCCCATCTTGGCCGGGGTGCACCTGGAGAATCCGACCAAGTTTCCATAGAAGTGGAGGTGTTGGTTCTCGTATTAGGACCAAGGTATTGGTTTTCAAGTTGTCACTATGGTTTGTCCATTTGCTGCGTCTTTGGAGAGTTTGCAAATACTCGTTTTGCCATCGTTTCCAGAAGTGGACTTGGAGGTCCTTAATTAGTCTCCAACGTTGAAAATGAGATAGAGGAATTTTCTCTAAATTAGGTTCGACAGTGGCTGTACTGGACATAAGAGTGAGAAAGTGACTTGGAGTAAGGGCCTCAAATTCGGATGGATCAGAACTTAGGGCACCCAGTGGACGTGAGTTTAAAGTAGCTTCAATGCGACTCAGCAATGTGCTCAATTCTTCGTATGTTAGTCGTTGCAACCCAAGGGTTCTGTATAACAGTGTTTTGACTGATTTGACCCCAGCCTCCCATAATCCTCCAAAATGTGGTGCGGAAGGGGGGTTAAAATGCCAACTGATATTCCGAGCCGTTAGATATGCCTGACACTGATTCTGATACTCCTTGGAATGGGTGAATTGATCGACGGGCTGTAATAGGTTAGCCGCCCCCTTGAAATTTGTTCCGCAGTCACTGTGTATTTGTTCAATCGGTCCGCGTCTGGAGATGAAACGACAAAACGCCATCAGAAAGGTTTCGGATGACAAATCTGAGGCCACTTCCAAATGTAATGCCTTGGTTGTCATACACACAAATAAACAGATGTATGCTTGACTGGGCACCGTTCGACGTGTTGTAGAGGACTTTAAAATGATTGGGCCGGCATAGTCTACGCCTGTTGTCATAAATGGTTTTATCTGTTGCAGACGATATTTGGGCATGTCACCCATAAAAGGCTGTGGATTGCGTGGGCGCGTCTTGTAGCAAGCAATACAGAGTCTTAATCGGGATCTAATGACTTGGCGACCAGATATTATCCAATACTGTTGTGCAATTATTGTTTGCAGAGTAGTGGCACCGGGATGTTTGTGTTCTTTATGAAAATCATCAATGAGTAGGTTCGTTAGTCGGTGGGAACGTGGCAGAAGTATTGGATGCTTCTGTGCATATGGAATCGGTGCATGATTTAGACGACCACCAACACGTATTATTCCGTGATCATCTCGAAACGGACTGAGTTTTCGTAATTTGCTAGTGTTTGCATAGGAGTAATTACCTGTTTTGTCAAACTCATCCGAAAATGATTGCCCTTGTACTGTTCGAATGATCCGTTGCAAGGCATCTACTTGTTCATGAGGAGACAACTTTATGGTTATTGGTTTAGATTTGGTAAAGATTCTTGAACAGTATGCGACAACATGTATGATTGTAGCGAGTGATGAATATTTATTTAATAGATCTTCGATGACAGTCTGATGTAGTGTGACTACTAGAGTAGTTTTACGTTCTTCCGAATTTGTCGTATCAGGATCGTTGTTGATAACTGTTGGTGGCCATGTATTATGGTCTTGGTAGAGAAATCTGGGACCAGACCACCAGAGTGGATGATGAAGAACCTCAGATGGATAGAGCCCCCTTGAGGCACAGTCAGCAGGGTTGTCATTTGTGGGAACATAACGCCATATAGATGGTGGTGTAAGTTCCTGTAGTTGACTTGTACGATTGGCGACGAATGTTGCCCAACGATGAGGCGATGATTTTATCCAAGACAGAGCGGTGGTTGAGTCAGTCCACGCGTGCATTGTAGTGATGGATATAATTGAAGCGAAAATGTGATGGACTGAATGCAACAATTTTGCAGCAAGTAGCGTTCCGCAAAGTTCCAACCGTGGAATGGTGACGTGTTTAAGTGGAGCTACCTTTGATTTTGCTGTGATGAGGTGACACTGAATCGTGGAACCACTAATACAACGCAGATACACGACTGCAGCATAACCCTTTTCTGAGCTATCGGAAAATGTATGTAACTCATATGTTGGATGCCCATCTATCGTGATTCGACGAGGAATAGTTAATGTTTGTATGCTTTTAAGCTCCTGTTGATATCGCTTCCAAATCGTTAGTATTTGTTCCGGGACGAGATCGTCCCAACCAATTCCAGACGTCCATAGTAATTGCATTACATATTTGGCCAGGAAGGTGACGGGTGCTAAGAAACCCAATGGGTCGAAGATACGTGCCATATCTGATAAGACCGAACGTTTTGTTGTTGTGAGGCTTGGACTATGATAGTGGTACGAAAAGTAGTCCTGTGTAGGGTTCCAATGCATGCCGAGGATCTTGAGTATTGCTTGCCCTTCGTCATCAAATAGTACAGCGGGATCCATAGAGCATTCAGTAGCGGGTACTGCTTGTAAGATGCTGGGTAGATTACTAGCCCACTTCCTTAGTTGGAACTTCCCCTGAGCACACAGAGCTATCACCTGTTGTTGGCAGAACAGGGTATCCTCTTCTGACTGAGCTCCTGTAAGAATGTCGTCAACAAACATGTCATTCTTCAGCACTTTAGCAGCAATTGGAAACCTTGACTCTTCTATTGTCGCCAGATATTGCATCGTGCGTAGTGCTTGGTGTGGAGCACAAGAGGTGCCATATGTAACCGTACATAGGCGATATTCTTGAATTGGTGAGTCTGGTTCAAAACGCCAAAGTATGCGTAAATAGTCTCGATCGGTTGCATGAATTTGGATTTGTCGGTACATTTGTTTGATATCCGCAGTGAATAAAAACTTGTGTACTCGAGCTCGAATCAGAATGTTGGTAATTTCTTGCTGTAACTTCTGTCCAGTGTACACGCTGGAATTTAATGACTGTCCAGAAGTAGTTCGAGATGAGGCGTCAAAAACTACCCGAAGCTTTGTAGTTTGACTTTCCGGATGCAGGATACAATGATGTGGTATATAATAGCAATAGGGAGTGATTTTATTGCTCTCGGGAACTACTTCCATGTGTTTACTTTCCAAGTAGTCTTGCATGAAATCTGAGTATTTTTTGCCCAAGGTTGGATCTTGAGCCATACGCCTTTCGAGAGCATGAAATCTTCTGAGCGCTCCACCTTTGGAGTCACCTAGTATTGGACGTAAATGTTTAAATGGCAAGGCAACACTAAACCGTCCCGAGGGTAGACGTTTGATTGAAGATGTAAAGATGGTCTCCGCCTGAATTTCATCAGGACTTAGATGTTTTACCTTTGGGAGTTCCTCCATCTCCCAAAACTTTGTTAGCGTTTTTTCTAATGTCGTATTCGTGGTTACTAACAATGAGGTCATTTGGTTGCTGGATGTTGGTGATATTGGACCCATCAAGATCCATCCAAATATCGTTCCGAAAGCGGTCGGTTGTAATGGTTGTCCTGCAATGCGAGTACCAGTCAGTATGGTTGGTGCGACATCTGCCCCGAGTAAGATGTCAACTGGGCCGGGAGTGTGAAATGTTGGGTCAGCTAAATCCAAGTTGTTTACGTGTGACCATGAAGTAGATGAATAACTAGACTGCGGTGTTGCATCAGTAATTTTACTGACAATGAAGACGTCGAGTGGGATGCAAGGCTCAGTTTTCCCTACTGGTGCCAGCTTGATCGATGATATGCCAGACACTGCATTAATTGATGCCCCTGAGAAAGTGTTCACTCTGGCAGAACAGCGGCGTTGAACTAATGACAGTCGATCGGCACATTTTTTGGTAATGAAGCTCACTTGGGATCCTGTATCCAACAGTGCTCGAAAAGTGTAGGTTTCCTTATGGATTGACGAGATATTGACGAGTAAGGTTGATAATAGAATGGATTGTGGTCGTGGATGTACCGCTACCATTGAAATTGGTGAAACAACATCATTTGTTGATGTCTTTTGTTCTGGAAAATGAAGCAATGAATGATGACGTTTACGGCAGGATTTACACGAGCTTTTCGAAGGACATGCTGCAGATGAATGACCGGAGCCCAAACAATTTATGCAAAGATCTAACGTCTTTGTTATTTTGAATCGTTCAGTGGGAGGTTCCTTGAGGAAAACTGAACATTGACGTATTGAATGGACCGTTTTGCATAGCGCACATTTAGTAATGGGCGTCTGTGGAGCTGTTGTAGTTAGAACTTTGGCAACGGGACGATGGCGAGCTTTAGTATTAGAGTTTTTAAATGAAGTTGGTGGTGCCTCATTCGTTGACGTCGAGCTAGACGGGTGGACTTCTGCCGATCGGATGTGAGTGTGTAAAAAAATCCACAAATTCGCTGACCTGGGGCGAATAGTTTTCTCCTACCCGTAACTCCCAGCGAGAACGTAACTCATAATCGAGGTGTTGTTCGAATATGTGCACCAGAATTGGCCCCCACTGACGAGTGATAAAATTCAGGTTGTCCAACGCAGCTGTATGTTCTTGAATGATGTTAATCACGTGTTTAATTGATGCGGCGTTGGCAAATGTAACCTTTTGAGGTGCTAAAAGTGCATCCAAATGGATACGTGCCAAATCCCGTTTGTTCCCGTACCGACTTCGTAGGATTTTCCACGCACTTTGGTAATTGGCTGAGGTCAACGATAGATGCGATACCAGAGAGAGTGCTTCTCCTTCTAAAGATGTCTTTAAATATTCAAATTTTTCAACGTCCTGGAGTTCTGGAGTATGCGACAAAATTGAATTAAACAGATCTTCAAAGCCTTGGTACTTTTTTAGACTTCCGGAGAAGGTGGGGAATTTCCGTTTCGGTAGTTGATAGATCGACGAGTTTCCAAATTGAGTTGTCTGGTTTTGTGAAATTTCATGTTCTTTAGTTAATGGAATCGTATGTAAGTGAGCCATAGCAATAAGATCGTAATATAGTTGGTCAAATGAATCGCTCAGGGAAGTGCTGCATGTATTGTCAGTGACGTCGATAGGCGATGTCTTTGATCCTACTGCTGTCTCCATAACTTGGATATCTTGATCAACATTGGCACGTAGATCATTTACTTCTAAGAGCATGGTTTCGACCTTTGCCCGTTTGCTTGTACTGGTTTGGTCTGCGAGATATTCATTGGTTGCCTGTGTGAACCTCGTAATGCGGCCGAGTGCTCGAACCACTCGAGCTTTGGCGTCGAGGTATTTTATAGACTCTGGCATGACCATCTTGATGTGAGTTTATGGTAGACTTATGATAAGGTCTAGGTTTGTTTTGTTTAATCCGGCCCGAAGGACCAATGTTTTATATACAGGGTTGTGGTTCAGTACCACGAATAGGTTAGGATGTCACAATGACAAGTATAAAATTTATTAATATGTCTTAATGACAAAGTTGATAATTTATTTTTCTATGTCTTAATGACAATTACATTGATATAACATATTAGGTTTAATAATAAACATGATTTTTAAATTACAATAAAATAAAAAATAAAATACGGACTAACGCACTATGCCTGAGTAAAAGGCCGCGACGACGAACGCACTGACGGGGAATCACGGGGGGTCAAGTCGGACTGGTAAACAGTCGGAACAATGCCGGAATAGCTCCAACTATTGCCCCAATGACTGTGGGCGGCCGATCCAATGCCGGAATTTCTCCAACTATTCGATCACTGGCCGCACCACAACCGTCCGACGAGGTTCCGTCAAAGCTGGGGGAGTCCGTTTACCAGCAAAGCGTAAGTCTGCCCGGGTGGGTCTTACTACAATGCTGGTAAGGGAATGGTTGTTCGTTCGTCGTTCGCACAGCCTTTTATATGTGCGTTGTCGGCGATAACACTGCTCCGGTCCCGTGTTCTGTGACAGACTTGAACAGGTAGGTGCCGTGTTCTGTGACAGAATTGAACCGGAATAGTGTAATCGCCGAAAGTTGCGAATAATAATAATGGTTAAATATGGATATACGATAAGATACGATATTAACAATATTAATAACAATCGTAATAATTAAAATAATAATAATAATAGTATCAATTAAAAATAATAATAGTAATAATAATAATATAGATAAGGTGAGTACAATTTGGCGTAAACAGTCACAATATGTGTTTTCCAAGTTTGACTTATATTCACCGTGGGTATCGAACTGCAATCTTTACCTAAACAAAAATATTCGAATTGCACTAGACCGATCAATAACGATGTAACTAATTTAGAAATAAACCTAGGTAAATAGGTATCTATATGTTTGTATTTTATTATTTCGAAATTGTAACTATATTGTATAGTATCTAAATAACAAATATATTATATTAATATTGAAAATTACCTATTTTTATATTAAATACCTATTATAATTTATAAATATTAGCTAGGTATATGTAAATTTATTATAATAATAAAAACAATAACATTATATATTAAAAATACAAATTTATTATTCTTCTGACCGTCGACTGATATTTGTTAGCAACTGATTGAGTATAATGGTCGGATAACGAGTGAAATTTGAACATTACCTTTTTTTTTTTTTAATTGAGTGCAACTATCGCCTTCACTCCTGTATGCACATCTCTTTAAACCAAGTACGTTTTATCGTCTTGTTTATACGTCACGTATAATAGGCAAGGCGTAAATACGCAGTTCGACAGTAATATTATTATTGTTTTAATATTATTATATTCCGTGGTTTATTAACGTTTTGCACGTCCGATCACGGTCGGTGCGCTGCGGTGTATGTGATAGGTGTTAAATTGAGTGGTCTAAAGATGTACGCGTGATCAGCCAGTGATAAATGATGGAGTTTATTCAACTGGCGGCTAACCGACCAATCGAAAGGGCACGTTAATAGTCAATGTCTATACACCGACAGTCGAGACGCCTTCGCAGTTGATTCATGACGTTCGAACCGCTCGGTCTTCGCCGCGAGAATATTCGCATAGGTACCCGACACAACTTGTTTTACTATTTGGTTTTTTTTTTTTTTTTTTAAATTATGATATTTCTTTAAAGACGCCTTCCTTAACATTGACATTAATCATCGCGTCATTACAGTGCTGATGTACTTATGTTGTATAATATGTACAGATGGACATAACCTGGATGTTTAATTGTAGGTACCTCTTAATTTTCCTATCATAAAACATAAGAGTACGATATACTTTATTGATCATACTATAGTTATCTACTAGTAAAAAATCATTGATAACATTTATTACAGGCATAATATCATACGCAAATTACACAAGTTTATTCGGTACTGTTGAAATATTTGTATTTATTAAAAATCACCATTGTAAGGAAAAGTTTCATCTTGCAACGTAAGTACCTAATAAGAAATATTTAAAATATAAACAAACAAAATACATTTATATCATATTTATATACATATATAGGTATATCATATTATATTGTATTACACTTCTGGACATTTTAAAAAGAAAATACATCGCGTATAATTATAAAAACAAATTAAGGTTCAAAATATGTACTTTCATATTTTAAAATATAGTCATATAATATTATGGTTTCTGATTAAAATTAATAAATAATATCCTTTTATTGATTATACAAATATTACATTGGTATTTGAAATCAACAAACTGTTTTGTAAACAATTACGTTTGAAATATAAATAATTTAATTTTGAGATGTCTTGTTAAAATATTTATTCAAATTCGTTTAAATACGTCATTTATTATTATTTTTTATTGTAGTTTAGTGTTTATCATGTAAATATAATTTAGTGTAAGGGTCACAACTCACAGACATGAACTGGGGTTCGTTAGTTTAATTTTGTTTATTCTATCTTCTAAACGAATATATTTTTTTGAATGATTTGGATTGAAAAGATAAAATTCCAAAAATGATTTTTCTTAAACGGTAGACTTAAGACTATATACAAAGATTTATTTTATATAGCATGGAAAATGTTGAATAATCTGTTTTTAAATTTTGAAAACCCGCACATTTATTCATCTATGGATTTGAATTATTTCGTATGAATTGACTATTTTACATTTTGAGATACTTAAGAATAATATTTTAACCAACTTTAACGATAATCTCTATTAATTAATTGTCTGACATTTGACATTTTAACACATATCATAATACAAGCATATTATTATTATCAGTGTTGATTAACGTCCATTGTTATTGTGAGTTCAAAGTTATTAATTATTATTAACGTACGCACGGTTACAATATAATTATATGAAGGTATTTACATCACAAAAATATGAAATACAGAAGCCGCCTTTTCTTATATTCAAATATAAAGTATAAAGTATTTCCCAGTCCTTACATGTCCGACGAAATCGAAATCAATAATTATTATGAACGCTCGTCGCGTCATTTTACGAATTAAAAGTTGTCATGAATACGATAATATAATACCCAGTAGGTATTAAAAATAAATTGTATAGCGTAGATTCGTACCCGCGAAACGTAATGTCGAGAAATACAAAAATATAAAAGGTCGGTGAGGGAATGACGTACAGGAATTTATGAAATGACTATAATAATATTATAATCGTATACATTTTTATTATTATTATTATTATTGCAATTGTACGGAGAATCATCAATAAAACGGTGCCTAATAATTTAAAACGAAATCATTTGGTACCGTCGTATACCTGCACAACGATCGATTTACGCCGGTCATCTCGACGAGTGCACCGACGCGCGACGCCGCTGTTGTGCATGATGAGGTATTTTGCGGAATCGTAACTAGAATAAAGTGCCTGTTGTCCGTTAGCGTTTCGATAATTCGATAACAGGTCTTGTTTCAACTATTGACTTGCCATTTTCCACATATTATTATAGGAACTCGCTCGGACGTGTAATAATATTCGTGTACAATAACGCCATCGGAATGTCTGCACTGCCTCCACTACGCTGATTATACATATTAATATAATACTATATTGCTGCAATATTATGCTCCCTATCGCGCAGACACCCGATCGAGTGTTGTGCAGTCACTCGGCGTGTTTTCCCTATGTCGATCTTCGTCGGGAAAAACATTTCTGAAGAGTCTGTCCACCACGTGGACTTCTCCGTATGCTGTAGTTAGTGTAATATGTCGGCTGGGCATTCATTCCGATATTTCAACTATATAATATATATAATGGCTATTACCTTCACGATCTTACTATCTTCGGCTCTAAATAAATAAGTGACTCGAAATCCAGCTACTTTTAATGCTTATTAGCGATATATTTAGTTATTATGTCAATTGAACGCGTAAATTCATAGCTTTTAATCAAATCTACTTTTTATTAATGTACCTATGAAATATTATACCGTTTCCCTAGCGAAGTGAAGAAAACAGATTAGACAAAATTGAATAATTTTACTTGTCACACTGAATGCTGAATTGAATTATTACAACTAGACTAGAGTTAAAAAAAAAAAAAAAAACGATCATTTTGTGCAGCTTTGAATATTCCTATTAATAACTATGTTGGTTGCGCGATTCGTAATGTTTGCATATTACAATTACGTGTAACAGATATTATCCCCGTCGCCGTAGCCCGCGTTTTATTATTCGTTTCCGAGATTTCGTGCAAACGTATGCTGCACATCATTTATATTATACAATTGTAGTCAATAACAATACCGTAATATTATATTATAATATTATCGTCGTCGTTAAAATATCGTCGGCGCATACTACAGGCGATAATAATAATATATTATATTATTATTATTATAGCCCGGGATGGCCGGTTCCCGAATAACTGCGCGTTTCCGACGAAATTTTTCGCCGGCGAGACGATGCTACCGATGTCTTTTGTACGGTATATACATAATTTATTATTACGACGTTATATTATTATTAGACCGCACGCGACCAAACTCGCAACTACGCGACGCTCTCGTTAATATCCTTGTGTTCCCTGACGGCAAAAATGTAATAATAACACGCATTATAACAATGATAATCGGCGAAATCGTCGTTTTTATTTCATGTACCTATTATAATATGATAATTGAGTAATAACGTTATAACAACATAATCGACGGTGTAACTAAATAGTATTATAGTTGACCAAACAAGCAAATATTATTATGTTTATACTAATAATTGGTTACTAATTATTATGATTACATTATACCGTATTGGCGTGGAATGCCGACCATATTATACGCGTTTATTATTACAATATAATAATATAATATTATGTAACAATATATTATGTAAGTAGGTACTGAAAATTTGCTTACGCGATAGGCAATTAATTTATATTATGATAATATACATTTGCAATAATACATGCGCAAGACGAGATCGCACAATTTGATAGACAGGAATAACTTTTAGTTGATTAAAACGACGCCTATTGAGATTTTTATGGAGAAAATAATTAGTGGATATATACTTGTACGCGTCTGTGAGACAGTTTTAGAGAAATCATTATTATTTTAATTACTACAGTGCGGAGTGCAGACGTAGGTACTTTTAAGTTGGGAGTAATTGAGTTTTGAATTTGTCGAGATCTGTGTGCTTTTCATTAGTTTTAGCCTCCTCTCCCATCTCGCCCCCCCCCCCCCCACCCCTCCTAAACCAATAGATTTTTGATAAATATTCTATAGGTCTTATAGGTGTCTACAACTGCAGTTTGCAGTTCATTACTAGAAAAAAACATTTAAACCTACAAATATATTATGTATATTTTTTAATTTAAAAATGACATTTTCTTAAAATGTGTTTCATTTTTCTTTATTTTGTTTCGTGGTTTATTTCTTTTAATAAAGCCAGCGCTAAAAAACGCGTATAAAAACACGTGAAAAATTGAATTTCTACTGGTACGGAAGGGAAATCGAATTGAAATATCCGTCTCTCGTACCGTTCTGGATGAAATATTACTAAACAATATTTTGATTTATGAATACGCATTTATATAATAGGTATGTATATGTATCGAACGGGAAACGTGCAAGGAAACAATAATTAAACAGTCTCCGTGGACAGGCGGGTAAAATAAAAAAACAAACAAAATTACGAAATAATAATAATTTTAAAATAAAAAACGGTCACTGCGTGCAGAAACGTGAGAACTGCCGGGAATCGCTGTATTAATATTTTTATTTTTTATTTTTCTGTGCGCCACCTATAGTGTTTGTCGCGATATTTGCATACTATTTTGCAGTCGCCTCGATGATCATATCATCGTTAACGGTGCTACGAAATAGCCTGCCACGTATCGGCGGTATTTGCGATTACAGTTAATAATAAATTCAGTTGTAGATAAATTTATTAAGAACGATATGCACGGGTAGGTATACCTAGGCCCTACACCTACCTACATGATAATAATTAAAAACATACTCATACCGCCCCACATACACATCACACGGACACGGTCGACGACCCTGCCGCACACACGTCTTGTATTATACAGCGTACACTCGCGGGTTGTGACGTGTGTAAATATAACGACTATAATATACATACGCGTCCCTTGACGCCTATACAATTTATTAAATTTATTGAATTTTATTTACACGGGCTTTTCATTTAAATTTCATCCGGGTGTGCGAGAACGTATACATAACCTATAAGTTCCTAGCATATGTATATGTAACACTGCAGACGCGCACCTGTATGCCTATACGCATAATACAATATTTTAATATTATGTGTCCCGCCGTTCGGTCGTGTTTGTCTAGTAAATATTGTCCACGATTCGCTCGCTGGTTTTAAAATTTATACATCGTAAACGTCGAAGAAAATATAAACTCGGTGGCTGCTGTAGGAATACGCGTCCGCAACGGCGTCGAGGTGGAAAAAATAATGTGTACATATATTACATATATACGTGTTGGCGGAGGGATAGCACCACGGTGGAGGTGGTGGTGGTGGTGTGAGTTTCATACGTCGTTCGGTTCCTTTCAGATGGTAAAATACCGAAATAAAATTCACGGCTTTCGAGAGTGGGGTGAAAAAAAAAATAAAAGTACGTACGTTTCACGGTATAATATCTGCGATAGAAATATGCGGTGCAAAATGTTTCGTACGAAATATAAAATGCTCCCAACCGCCTCTGCCGCAGGTATACAATATTATACACGTATTATATATTATTATACATAAAGGGTACAGCGACCCACAGCTGACGAGGGCGCGCCGCCGTTGTCGTCACACGAAAACCATCGGTTTTCGCCCCTGGAGAATACGGTGAAGAAAATTTAGTTTTCCGTTCACTCGGCGGCGGGACGGGTTCTCATAAAGGGTTCTGCGGGAAAAGCAGAAGCCTTTTTTTGTTTTTGTTTTTATACTAAGCTCGAAAGACTGTAATGCAATAATAAACCACTATCCTTTGGTGGAGACGGACGATGACGACGACGACGACGACGTGGAAATTCAGCCAAAAGCGAAACGATACGCGCTTTTTTTCCCTTCGTTCTTGTTATTTATTTTTTTCTTTTGCTCACTCGCCCGCCGATATAATTCAGTGGCCGATAGAGAAACCCCGGCTGTAGTTACGTAAAATAATATGATATGTACGTGCGTTCGCCGAAACGGGAAGTAGATAATAGCTAAAAATCCAAAGGCCTTCCGTCGCGCTTTGCGCTACTAAAACTTCGACATTTGATAGTCAGTTTAATCTCGTATATATACGAACTCACTGCAGTCGCAGTCGTCCCAGTCTCGGTTCGGGTTCACCGCTTTGCACTTATTCGGTTTCACACAACTTTGGATTCATTATTCAAATTGATCCCAACTTAAGATACGTATGTATAGACAGCGCTTTATGCATTTATTTAACCTTTATCGGCGCTGGAAACTTTGTTTCGGGTTTTCTGCGACGCGACGGAAAGTGTGTATCGGTCGCGAGAGCAAATTACATTAAAATTCGCGTTCAAGCTGCAGTGCTCGTTCCACACCAGACTACACCGTACAAATGAACACATTCGCGACCAATAAAATTAACTTTTATGCATTCTAGTGGATATTTTTCGTTTGCACTGAATCGAATACTTAATACATTTATGGATATTCATTCACAAAATTTATTTGTATGCACATTAAACATATTTACTTAATATATCAAAACAAAGCAAAGAAATAGTTGGAATAAAATTTTATTTTAAATTTTAAATATACATTAATAACACTAGTTTATTTCTGATACGATAGTGAAAACTATTGAAACATTTTTAATTATACCAAAACGAATACTTATATATTAAGTATTACTAAGTATTAACAAAAGTTAAATGCGTAACTTTATTCTTTTTGATTTGTGATTGAAAATATTGGTCAATTCAATTTGATACTATAGTAATAATACTACTGATAAATATTGTTCAAATAATAGCATTGAATAATATTACAATATCCAATAATGTAATTACTTTATTATTTATTTTGATATCGTTTACTTGAAGATTATAGCACACTCAAGCACATATTTTAAGGTTCAAAATCACACGAACTATATGATATAATAATATATGCATTCAAAACTTGACATTTAGTAAATATTTGTGTCTATAAACAAATTATATATAAATAAAAGTAAGAAAAATGAACATAATATAAAAAACTAAAAATTATATTATTCAGAATAAATTTAATCTCATCGTTTTTTGACTTAAAGATAAACAAATGCTGATTATTATCCATGGAATATAATGATTTAATTAACATTAACACTAATTTAAATAGTATATTATAATAAATCGTGTTATAACTTACAATGCCATCACACTATAAATAACATTTTTAATTTAAAATGTTATGATCACTTATTGAGGTTCTCTTGAAAAGTATATTTTTTGATTACTATCAACGTCTGTAGTTTAAAAAAATATTACCTACATATTACTGCAATACTTTTTTTTATAACGTTTTCAATATATAAACGAATGAGTGATAAATCATTCTTCCGAGAGAAATACAACTACTTTTAGAGAGAAACACTGCAAAGCATTCTATAGATAATAGTACAATTTTATATCATGCACACAATCATGAAACGTATTGAACTAAAATTTATGGAGTTTCTTTCAAAATTCAGTTGTTTAAAAAATGGTTAGGTCGTAAAAATAGTACTAATAATTGAATATTTTTTTATTTTGTTTCAGAACGATTACGCACAAGCTGCAATAAGACCGTCCTTGTTGACATGACGATGAGATGAGATCCAATGACTGGTGGCCGTTACTGTGGATATGCATATTCCTCTGGTTCCATGCTCACTCCGTCGGTGGTCAATCACCGAAACCAATTATAATCACCACGTGTCCGAGTCAGCTGTCTGACCAGTCATGTTCCTGTTACGACTTTGAAGACGGCATTTTTCTCGAATGTCCAGGAGCTACTGGAACGGGTGTGCGCAACGCACTGTCCTCCCTGACTGGAGGCTTGATTCAGTCACTAAGCATCTACGACCTGGAATCCACCGTATCTTCCTTGTCGACAGATCTATTTCCTCCGGACACCAAACTCAGACAGCTCCAAATATCCCACTCTAACCTGTCTGTAATTTCGGAAGATGGGTTGAACAACATTAAAAGTTTAGAGTCTTTTTCAATGCTATCCGGTAAATTACGGGAAATACCGCAAAAAGCGTTTACCGCTTTGACGCTGTTGAAGACAATTGATATTGAATCCAACGATATCGCTGAACTGGGTAGTTATGCGTTCTCTGGCTTACAGTTAATAAAAATCAACCTCAAGGGTAACTCAATACTTAAAATATCAGAGTACTCATTCGCCGGCCTGGAAAATAGTCTCACTGAGCTCGATCTGTCTGATAACAAGATAAAAACATTTCCAACGTCCGCCGTTAGACGGTTAGAGCGTCTCATGTCCTTGAGAATCGCATGGAACGAAATAGCATCTATTCACGACGACCGTTATTCATTCATGAAAAGTCTGGTGCAGCTAGACTTGAGCTTCAACAATTTTGAATCTGTTCCTGAAGATGCGTTCCGATTATTTCCTAAGCTCAAGATGTTATCTCTTTATTACAATTCGGTTGAAAGCATACACAAACGAGGTTTCAGCACGCTGATTGAACTCGAAAGTATCGACATTAGTCGCAACAAAATAGTGTTCATGGATTGTAGCACGTTCAAATACAACATTCACTTACGGACAATAGATTTAAGCCATAATCATATTCATTACATTAGCGGATTGTTTGCTAATCTTCCCGAGCTCAGAGAACTATTTCTTTCCGAAAACAATATACTGGAGATTTCGGGTGACTCGTTTTCCAATTCTCCAAAGTTATCGGTTGTGTACATTCAACAAAACGCTATAAGAATAATCGAATCTGGCGCTTTTTCAAGTTCACCCGATCTAATGCAAATTTATTTGAGTGACAATTATATAGAAACCATAGATGCTAATGTATTTTTATATTGTAACAAACTCACATCATTGAGCTTGGACAACAATCACATTTCCAACATCGAAAACGGTGCATTCCGGAACAATAGTCGACTCAAAGAACTCAGATTGCAAAATAACAAACTATCGAAAATATTACGAACACAGTTTGAGACGTTACCTGAATTATTGGAATTACATTTGCAAAACAACGCGATAAAGGAAGTTGAATCTGGTGCATTCAAAACGCTCAAAAGTTTACAACACATTAATCTCCAAAACAACGTCCTTACTCATTTAGGTGACGTATTCCTGCATGACGCTCCATCATTAGTGTCTATACAAATTGATTCCAACGTGTTGGCCAGTTTAAATAACAAGTCACTTCAAGGTCAATCCAGTCTAAAAGTAATGTGGCTTAGCCACAACAAACTAACCAAACTTGATAAATCCCTGTTTGCTGACTTGTATCAAGTACAAAGGATTTACTTGAACAATAATTCCATCGAGCACATCGAATTAGGCACATTCGAGTCGATGCAAGCATTGGTGTTTCTAGATCTTAGTTTCAATCAGTTGCAAGAAATTACTTCTAAAACGTTCGCAGAACTCAGGGGACTGAATGAACTGCATCTCACGGATAATCGTATATCACGAATAGACGCAAATTCGTTCGCGGCGCTGAAAAAATTAACGGGTCTTAACTTGTCCAACAACCCACTTACGAAATTGCATAAGTACATGTTTCAAAAAGATTTACCCATTCAAAATTTATATCTTAACAATTGCTCTTTAAGAAACATTGAAAACGGAACATTTTCAAATTTAAACGTTCTTAACGAACTTTACCTGACACACAACTACTTATTTGCTGATGCGTTACTCCAAGTAGACGTGCCTACGTTGACTATCTTGGATGTATCTTACAACAATTTAGATGGCCTTAATTCGACTGTCTTAAAGTACCTACCAAACGTAAAGAATGTGTATTTAGACCATTGTAACATAGGTCAAATTTTAGCCACGACATTCAAATTCAACCTCGAAGTCTCTTCGATGTCTTTGTCGGACAACAAACTTTCAGCACTACCTGCAGACTTGTTAAAAGGACAGACAAGCTTAAAAAATCTAATTTTGGACGGGAACGATTTCAACACCATGCCCTACGCTACATTGGCGAACTGCGAGAACTTGCAAAAACTATCCGTGGCTAGAAATATGTTAACTGAATTAGATATGACAAAACTAACAAGTATGAAAAACCTTCAAAGCCTCTCGATCTCTGAAAATCGAGTTCAAATACTCGCCGGATTTCCATCTTCGCTCTTCACGCTTTTGACCGATTTGAACTTGGCAAATAACATACTGTCGTCATTGCCACTCAATTTTTTTCAGTCACTAGAACGTCTAGATATGTCCAATAATCATTTCAGGAAAGTGCCTCCGTTGCTCAAAAGTCTTCAATTCTTGAATCTCACCCACAACCCACTGGGCCAAATACGTGAAACAACAAAACCCATGACAATCGAGCACATCGATTTAAAAGAACTCCACGTGTGTGGAACGAATTTATCGGTTCTGGCGAGTAGTGATTTTTTGTCTTTCACAAATCTTCACCGTTTGTTCATGTCTGATAATAAAATATCCAAAATATCACCCGGCACGTTCAGCGTTCTCGAAGAACTCCACACGCTTGACTTGAGTAATAATCGCATGGAATTTCTGCCCCAAGAAAGACTACAAGGACTATCACATTTGCGATTGTTGAATTTGTCATGGAATTCAATTAAAGAAATCGAAGACCTTTCTTCAGACTTGATATCGTTGCAGGTGCTTGATATTTCATACAATCAACTAGAAAAAATCAGCAAAGGATTATTCCGAAACTTGGAAAGCTTGGCTGAACTATATTTATACGGAAATTCGCTATCATTTGTATCTCCAGACGCTTTTCGATCACTAAAAAAACTTAAGACATTAGATTTAGGTAAAAATAATTTCAAAAACTTGCCCATAAACGCTCTTAGGCCGTTGGAAACACAAATAAAAAGTTTGCGTACAGAAGGTAAATAAAAATTGATCGTGTACATAATTTTTATACTTGAATGTACTATCAAATTGTTAATCTATTGAACTTTTATTTTTCAGAAAATCCAATAAACTGTGACTGCGACCAACAAGAGCTATGGGAATGGATAAAAGACCACCAAAAATTGACGTCTGATCTAAGCACGAAAGGCTTGATCTGTCAACATCCTTTGGAACTCAGAGGCCGGAAGTTCATGGAACTTGAACCTCCTGCATTTTGTGCCATGCCCGTCGTACTCAAACTCGCCATTCAAGATATTCAACCGTACTCGATATTTGTGTCGTGGAAAGGGCGAAATCACACAGGCCTACACGGTTACAGAGTAGCGTATTATCCGATCGAAGATCCGGATTATCCAGCAGCGGCCATTTCATCAGTCGCGGTAACGCCAAATGTAAGTCCGAAATCGCTTACTGTCGCCAATGATTATAAAGGCGCTTACTATGTATGATTCTACAATGACATTATTTGTTTTTTTTTTTGACAGATCATGAACAAATTTCTTGATAAAAATACTCAGACTACCCTCTTGGACAACCTGAAACCCGAAACCCGGTACTTGGTATGTGTGTTGGGCCTTGGCAATTGGATACCACTGAACAGTTCGCACCATCTACAAGACGGATCTCAAAGTAGTCGTTGCACCGAAGTGAAGACGTTGGAAGGCGACATGGCATTTTACTCCGACGAACATCACAAGAGCTCAATACTCACGAGACGGTTAGGTCTGATCATCGGCAGCTGTTTGGGTTGTGTCGTGTTTATTGTGTTGGTGTCCGTGCTTGGGTATCTGAAAATAAAAAAACAAAGAGAAGATACAAAAAGGGAACAGCCACTTCCACCTGAGTATCTGTCGTACAGGCATTTTTCTTTGCATACTACCGACCCAATTGTCGCGGGTCCCGCTTTGAGTCAAATCGGCCCGATTACTAGTGTACATTAAATGACGTATTGTGTTGTTGATGATACTACCTATTTATTATTATTACTATTATTATTAAAATTATAATTATTATTAAGTGATACCGTAATATCATGTTGGATCCTATAGTTAATTGTTAACAAGAACATACCTATAACATGATGTACCTTGATAAGATTAACACAAAAACATAAAAATTAATTACAATGTTAAACTGTTAAGTGTTTGTAAATATATATATTTTTTTTTTTCAAACATGTTCAAAAATTACAACACAATAGTTTTTGAAACTGTAATGTTTTTGTAGAAAAGATAAATTTGTTCCAATCCATAAACAGGCCCCGTTATTACAAAATACAAATATATCACATTTATAGTTACCTAAATTTCAAATTAGTAATGGTATACGAAATTTAAAATACACGCGTATACGCAATTTATAGGTACTATACATGTTTATATGTGATACAAGTTTAATAACAACCGCAAACAAGCTGCTGTTAAAAGTAAAGGTTCGACCGATTTTGTTTTCTTTTTTGTAAAAACTATTGTTTTTATTTTATCTACATACGTTTTTACACAAAACCCACTGATGTTGTTGGTAGGTATCGAAATTGTATTCGTACTCCCGTGTGTGTACTGAATATATTGTTATAAACCATTTTCGATTTCACAATAGCAACTCGCGTTCGAAAATGTTTGTGTTTGCGATAAATCTATTATAAGGCAGTCGACTGTTTATTAATTAAAACTGTTTTCAAGAGCAGCGGGAGTAGAGGCGATATAGCACACATATTATTACTATTATACAAACAGAGATAAGAAACTTTTACATCCCATGGCCTCCTAGCCACCCCACCCACCCACCAACCTTTCCAAGCGCCACGTTCCCAAACTCTAATAAATGATAGCGATCGCTAATCCGTTGCTTGATTTACACCAAAAATATATGCCTGGCATAATCAATGCTTAACTTCGTATGGTTTGATTACTACGAATGTAACATCGATCACCGATTAGTTATTTCCATCTATCAGCTGCCGAATTCTGCCTGGCGTCCAAATGTGTGTATAGTTAATCGACCATCGATTGATCTGATTAAATTCAAATTTTATTTTACCAAAATCAACTTGATTTCCCGATAATTATGACTAATCCAATAGATGTAACCAGATTCAATGTATTACAATTAAATGAATGAACTAATGAAAGGTTTTAACATATTTTTTTTAAATTTTAGATTGTTCGATTAATTTTGATTGTCAACAAATCGAAAATTGGGTAGGTACAGGCCCAAAATGATTGACGACGAAGCAACAGTAAATCAAAATAAACAATAATATTTTCCTTTAAAATCCAACCTATTTTGTTGTCGTGTGCTCAAAACTCGTGGTTTTTTGCAAATCATATTTTTTTTAAAACATAGGTAGTCAATATAATGTTATAAAATATTGTATACCAACGTCCATCGCGAATCGCCTATACTCGTTAACCACTGCGATCAACATTCAACGTTGTCGGTCCTTGTCGTGGAATCGGATTAGAGAAATGTATAAGTCCTACGCACGTCGTTTTCAATTTTCAATTTTTATTTATACCAATTGATTTTTTAAGAGCAAAAAAAACGCGCATTAGCTATCTCAAAACGATATTTATTGTTCTGTTTCAGCACTATTTTCGTATTAAATTGTTCATATAAAACCGAACTCAGGTAACTCTTTAAATCGTTATATTTCGTTTCCAAAGTATTTATTTTTTTTTCAAATAACAAAAACATGTGTTTATGGCTTTTTTGTCGCGTGCAAAAACCATTTCAAATGTCAATGTATTACGTCATTGCAATCGAGTTTATAAAAAATGTGAATTTAAAAACTCGAAATTCTCCAAAATTAACCCCGTTGTTGTACATAATACTTATTAGTATCGTATTATAGCACGCAAAGTGGATTGTTGTCCCGAAAACCGTTTAACGACTTAATTGCATCACTGCCCGATTTACGTAAGCCGACGGCGTTTCACCTACCGTGCGACGTTTTATTGTTTTGTTTGGTTTTCATGTAGTCTTACAATCGCGAATGAGACGCCTTGTGTGTATAATTTGAAAAAATTAGCTTAAAAACGATTAAAATAATATTATTATAGATGCCTAGAAACCGCGTTTATACCTCCGTCGTATATAATATGACGATGATAATTATATATTGCATTGTTAATAAATAATATTAATATTATAATGATGTGTAACGAGGCCACGAGACATTATTGTATACCATAATATTATTATGTTTATATTATAATTACCGAAAAGCGATTGAAACCCAATCGTGCAATTTGTACGTTTTGTTTGTCGATTAAAATATTATTGTGTTATGTATTGTTAACGGAAAACTACTAGGTTAAACTCATGTAACCTATATACCTAAACCTGTTTACAATAATATATTATTATGTTATACATACTTACCTATTATTGTTTTCAGTTTTTAATTAATTTTTTTTTTTTTTGCAAACGTGATTTATAATAATATTATTTGTATTGAGAATAAATCGTTTTTTTTTTTTTTTATTGTTATTATTATCATTATTCCACTATATAGGTAGTAGGTACGTAAAAATAGCTAAATAATTGTCCCGGACGTCCACCTTATACCGCAGAACTATAGCAACTGAATGATTATAATTAGTATTGTGAGTTTAGTGCATTAAAACATTTATAAATTCATCAAAAAACTTCAGTATAATATGCACAATAAGAATCGTGATTTAAAAAATATAAAATTCTATCAAGTGTAAAATATTTCAAATTAGAGATGCTATTAATAAATAATTAAGTACGAAGGGCGTACGGAATGTATAAGATATTCAAAAGATAAAAATTAAAGAGTAATTCATAAAATGTGCGTGAAAAGTTTTAAATTATGGAAAATATTAAAAATATCGAAAAAAAATGACCTAAGTACATAAACTATATCGAAAAACGATAAATAAATGTTTCAAGATTGAATTCATTAGTGACTAATTCAAAATCTGTGTTAAGAAAGCTATAGAAATTGGGAATTTCTCTACAGATACACAGCCTTAATTATTATGATACTTAAATGTTTAACACGATCGTGCGGGGCAGCAACGGTGGGCGGTCGCGAGGCTACGAAAATTATATTTTTCTACGTACGGCGAGAGAAAAAGGCGAAAAAGCCGAAAGACATTTCCGTGAGCTCGTAGGTTTTCTGTTCGTATTTACGTCCGCCACCACCGCCTGCAGATACGATCAAAAGTTTTTACGAGTTGCGATGGTGTGGCGGCGGTGATTTCAATTTGTGACGCGCGTGCTACACACACATGTTATGTGTATACTCATATATTATATTTATTTATATTTATATATATATATATATATTTATTTATTTATGTATATATATATATATGTTTATGTGTATATGTGTACTGTATATGGGTTATACCTACTGCGCAAATTGTTTTTTTTCGTCATATTTTTTTTCTACTCCTGTCCCCGAAACAGACCCAAACTCCGCTGTATACGTGCATAATGCATATTATTATTATTATTATTATTATTATAATACTGGTGTACGCTTATATAATACGATACGCCCCCGCGAGCCGCACGTGTGTCTGAATAATCATAATAATAATAATAACAATAACAACAACAACAATATTATGTACCACGACCGCGGTGTGAGTGACTCACGAACGAACGCGCGCGCGTAATCGCCATCGGCCGGTTATAATAATATTATACAACCGAACGTGAGCAAAATTAATTATCGCAAGCTACAACGGAAAGTGGAAAAAAAAAAACAAAAACACAAAATACGCAAAAAAAAAAAAAAGTAGGGTCGGTCAAATTCCGGAGAAGTGTGGGTTTGCGGATCGGTATCGTTTCGGTCTCGCCCGCCACCCCATCCAGCCCGGTGAAATATAATATTTGGACGCACACGCACCTCCCGTTCGGTATTATAGGTACAATAATCTATATTATATATCAGTGGCGTATAAATAGATAGAGTGGCCCGGGTCCCCCAAACACAAAATGTAAATTAAACGACGAATTATTTATATATTTAATTTTCATTTTATTTTTTTTTTCATTTTTTTCATTCCCATAATAATTTATGTCAAACGACTAGCCGTTTTAACGACTCAATCATTATTTTTATCGTACTTTTTTACAAATATGTTTATTGTGTTCCTCAACACGTTTTGATACTTGGGTTTTGTACGATCGTCAAATTAATTGACTTTGCATTATAATTTATATAATTAAACGGTTGGTTATCTTTTGTCTATCGTTAAATTATAGGGGTCCTAAGAGACTTTACGCCACTGAAATACTGAATATGATAGGTAGGTCCGGTTGTGTTCTTCTGAATAACTCGGTGACGCCGCCAATCCGATTATAAATTATAATACTATTATTGTCGCGACGTTTTGACTAAGAGTGTTACTGCGCAGTCGAGCGCCGGTCTAATTGTGTGTCGAGTTAATGTTTTGTGACTGTACAATACCTTATTATTCATTTTAATTCGGGCGAATGCGTTTCGTATAAATTTGGTACATGTGTCGCTTTTTCGTTGTAATATTTCATTTAAAAATGTTCGTAGAGTTTAAAGGAGTAAAAAAAGGACGGAAATTGAACTAAGGTATACAGATTACATATCACGAAATTAATTAGTTACAATTTTGTATGACAAAAAATTTTTTTTTTTTTTTGGTAATCGCTACTATAGGCCAATATACATTGGTCGTAGGACTTTCAAGTCTCAACCGTACATCTACACCCGGTTAAACATCATACGATATAATATTATCGTTCCACTAGATTTAAACAGGCCTCTTTAAATGAGAAACGAATCCGTCTTTAGATTTTGTAAATTCTAAAGCCCCACGAGTACATTATTATTGGCTATTGGTCTTACAACGACGGTTTTTCTTTTTTCTTCTGCACGTGCGATTACCATAATAATACACTATTCGGCCGGACAACACCCAACGGCCGTCGGGTAATTTAGTACCGTAAAGCGTCTGCACTACGTATATAATATAATATACGTTCATCGGAAACGTTTAACACAACGTACCTTTGAACTTTCAAGTGTAGCAGTTTTTCGATTTCCTCGAGCGAAACTAAAACCTACATGGTCGTGAAAATTTCAGAAGAAATGTGAGCGCGTGCAGCGGTTATTGAGCCCCGCTCCGAATCGTTTTTCGATTTATCATTGCTTTCGAATCTACAACAACAATAATACACCACTTTCAGACTCCGCGAGTATACAAGTGTGGAGCGAAGCTATTTATAACATGATATTATAAAATATGTATTGTCCAACGGCCGGAACCAGCAGCATAGTGTCCCGTCCGCTAAATTAATTTCGTTTTTTCCGTCTCAACGATCCGCTCGGATTATCATATTGTCCACCGTAAAAATATGATGATATTATATTATATATTCACCTCGATTTTTTCACAATATGATCGTCTCCTCGGTCACATAGTCATTATATAAAAACACGTGTCATATTAGAGTGCTATTTATAAGCATTTGTCTGCGAATATCATCCTTCAGATAACAAGATTGAGTAACACACTTACGAATGGAAAATAATACAACAGGTAAAAAAAAATACTGTGTACAAATGTGTGTGTAAAGAATATAATATTTTTCACAGACTACATGCGCATATGTAAGCAATTACGAAATAACGTTATAATTCGTTTAGTTTTAAAATATTCACTATATAATTATTTCGTTTTAAAATATTACCCTTGATACGCGCTATCATGCGTGAACACTCATTCATTATTATATCATTGTCATAAACGAATGTCTTTGTAGATTTATGTGTTGTTATAACATTATCAGTATATTAGAGAATTTTAAATGTATATAGGTACACCTAAAAATTTTAAGAAAATAGCCCTTATATCCGAACCAATTTATGGAATATATAATATTATGTATAAGTACTCATTATTATTTTTTTAGATGTAGGTTTACCATATTATTTGGTAAAGTGCACTTGTTTAGATAATGTTAATCATTTATTATTATTAAGTTTTGCTTCACAGCGTATCACAAATTATTGACACTTCGATTTTGCAATAATGTTTTTGATAATAATTGTATTGTTTTTAACAAAAATAATAATAATAATGTAAGATATTGTAAATTACTAACTCTGTCACTCTTAAAATTGTATATAAATTATCATTGATGAGGGAGCTAGGTCCAACGCGTTGAATAATTTCATCACATTATAATACTAGTATTATACGAGTATTTTAAGTAACGAGTTGTATTAAAATTGCATATACAAAGCGCCGTCTTATAAAAATATTAATTTACGCATTTTTAGAAATTCACAATAAAGAATCTATTAATATAATTTATGTGATAGTGTGATAAATGTTACCATTATAATAGCTCAGATAAACTATCCCTCAATGAAAAACTCGTGTCTCAATTAGTATTTTTTTAATGCAGTATATAATATTCTATAGGTATAACCTAGGTTATCTTTTGGAAATAATCAAAAACTGTGGTTGATTAAATTTGTATTTTAGTTTTTCTCTATTTTCTAAAAACTATTGGGAAATGTTAAGATTGCATCTTCGCTCTACCATTTGTGTTCAATTTAAAATGTATAGAGAGATTTTCTTGAAACTTTTGGAGCATTACGTTTCCTGAAAAAGTGAACACGAACAAAGATAAAAACAATACAAATAAAACCATATAATATTTCGTTTTAAAACCAATACATTCCTCACTGAGCTCAAAATCTAAAACAATTCATTTCTCTTTTGAGAATCTAAATCTGGTTACTCGACAAAAATGATGTAGACATAAAAAAAAGAACAAACACACACTCAGTCCAGAAGTGATGATGAATTATATATAATTTATTATTATATAATATATAATTTTCCCTATTCTACGACGACATTTTTACAATCACTCTAGCTAACGAGAGTATACTTCTATTTTTTTTTTTACCCAATCAATCATTTTTGGCTAAAATTAGTGATAAAAAAATACGTACGTTAGAATCGTTAGATCTTCATATCCGTTGAATCATGTACTGTGTTTCCGATTATTAACTGTAATAATTAGGTACTAGGTGAAATTTATAAACTTTAAATTATTTTTAAAAGAAAGATTACTTGAAAACATTAAAAATTACTTTTAAAGCTTGAATTCCTAGGTTTTGATGAAAATATATGATATCGATTTGAGCTGATAAAAAAACATATTTGTACTGATCAGTATACAGGATAAACGATGGTTTTCTAAACAAATAAAAATTAGTGTATTACAGACTTGGGTAGTATTCCGAATACTTTTTTTTGAAAGTACCCAATACGGTATTTTGAATACTTTTTACAAGTATTCTGAGTAGAGTATTCGGAATACTTTTTTTTCTTATATAGGTATACTCTTATATATTACTAATTAACTAAATTAATTTGAATATAATTTATAGCTAACAGATAGGTGTGTATTATCGAGATTATTATAATGTTCATTTATAAACACTGAATAATTGTGGCTTGGCTTTGCGTGGCGCGTTGGCTGCTACCAGTCGCGGAATGCAACTGGGAGTAAGTAACGGCCACAGCTACTAGCTCCCGGATGGGTGACCACCCGGGTTCATAGTACAGTGAAACCTCTATATAGTGGACAGCCACGGGGAATTTAAAATTGTCCATTATAGAGAGTTGTCCACTATTGAGAAAACCTCTACTTAGTGGACATTTGCAAAAAATTACTAAATGTCCACTATAGGGAGACACTATAGGAAATTGCAGGTTATATGTACACTGTATATGAACATATACATTGGAATACATATTAATTTATTATTTATTATGTATAATATTATATTATAAATATGTATATGTATATTGTATGTATGTATGTATTAAAAAATTATGTAGTATAAAAATGCTTATAAAAATGTTTAATGATTATGTAAAATTAAAAAAATCTGTAATTTTTTTTTGTGTAAATTTTTTCTGCTCTTCACAATGAATTTGTAAATTGGCTACCATTGATAATGCGATTTCATCTTCTTTATTTTTAAAATATGTTTTTAAATTATTTATTGTTTTCCAAACTTCTTCAAACGTTGGATTGTATATCGAATCGTCTTCATCTTCTTCTTCTTGTTCTTCGAGTTGTTCGGTTTCTTTTTCACTAAAATTGTCTAGATTACAATTGATTATATCTAATATGATTAATGTATTGTCTTCTGTAAGGATATTATTATCTATAGAAACATAGTCCTCAATTTCGATAATACTCGGTACAAGTTCTGAGAATAAGTCCAAATTCGCAACATTGTCATTTTCCATTACATATTCTGCTGTATCGATCGAAAAAAATCCCGACTTTTTAAAACAATTTTTGACTGTCTCTGGTTTTATATTTTTTAATGCGGATTTTATCCAAAAAATTGCATCTAAAACGTTTATAGATTTGTTTTCTACATTCTGATCAGCTCTAGATAAAATATGACGAAGTAATCGTTGGCGATAATGAACTTTAAAATTTTTAATAATTCCTTGATCTAGTGGTTGGCAAATCGAAGTCGTATTTGGAGGTAGGAATATTAGTTTTATATTTTTTAAGTTTAATGTATCAGGATGTGAGCTAGCATTATTTAGAAATAAAATAATTTTTCTATTTTCCATCTCCATTTTTCTGTTAATAGCCAATCTGTCATTAAATCTCGATTCATCCATGCCTTACGGTTAGCTTTCCAATTAACACCTAACGTTGATACATTTACACTTTTGAAACAACGTGGTTTTAGTGATTTTCCTATTATTAACGGAGTTTCAAATTCCCCGATCATATTTACACATAGTAAAACAGTTAATCGATCTTTAGCTATTTTACCTCCACGACAAATTTCGTTTTTTAAACACAATGTTTTATCAGGAAGTGCTCGAAAAAATAAACCTGTTTCATCACAATTGAATATATTTTTTGGTTCATAATCTGAAATTAATGTTTTCAATTTTTCTAACCACTTTTCTACGACACTTGTATCAACAGAGTTACCTTCACCACATATATTTTTAAAAGAAATGTTATGACGTTCTCGGAATTTTTGAAGCCAACCATTTGAAGCTTTAAAATTTTCTAGACCTACCTCATTTGCAACTTCTCGTGCTTTCTCTTGGAGCAATGGTCCAGAAACAGGTAAATTATATGAACGGGCTCTACAGAACCATTCAAATGTAACTTTATCTACAAGTGCTCCATCCGATGTCTTCGAAAATTTTCTCCTCATATCTTCATTGCCGTTCTCAGCGTAATATTTTTTCAAATTACACCCATCTTGTAAAATGTTATTCACCTGTATTTTTCATTAAATGATTTTTAGATAAATTAAAACAAAATATGTATGTGCTTAAATTAAATATTTAGATTTACCTGTGACTTGCTTATGCAACACTGGTGGCTTGGCGTGGCGCGTTGGCTGCTACCAGTCGCGGAATGCTACTAGGAGTAAGTAACGGCCACAGCTACTAGCTCCCGGATGGGTGACCACCCGGGTTCATAGTAGTTAAAAACCTTACCACACATACACGTGTTTGCTACCTACCGTAACAACCGTTAAAACAGTCGTAAAATCAACCTACTGTACCAACCTTACCCCTACCATAGTTCATTACCCCTACAACAGCTAATGGCCATAGTCACCAGGCTTAAGTTCGATAAAAAAAAAAAAAAACACTGAATTGATAAAATAATATTTTTGCTATTAAAATCTAAAACTATTAAAAAAAAAGTATTTGAAAAATATTTTGTGAAGTATTCCAAATACTTAGGAATATTATTATCATAAAGTATTCGAATACATATTCTGAATACTTTTTTTTAAGTATTCGGAATATGTATTTGAAATACTTTTAAAAAGTATTTTACCCAAGTCTGGTATATTATAATTGAGAGATCGGGCAAATTAACATGTTATTTACTATTTTTAATCTATATTAACAACATAATGCGTCAAATTCAGCTAAATACAATAATAGTGTATATAATACCTAAACAAGTAGAAAAACGTATAAACTGCAATACAATTACTTTTAAAAAGACTATGTTTCCAACATTTTTAAAATATTCGAAAAAAACAAACATTGAATTTTGCGTGACATTTATCAATTCTTAAGACTAGCATAGTAAAAACCGTTAAAAACAGCAGAAATTTCCCAAGCTCTGGGCTCTGGTTACTACACAACTATACTCCGTGGTGAATACACGACTTAGGTACATACATTACGTATTAACTTATATTTATGCGTATAACTTTGTGAAATAAATTGTCTTTATTGCAGCTATTACATGGTCCACTCGACCATCTCAAAGTTAGCCAACAGTGGTCTACAATTCGAGAGCAACATGTTTAGCATAATCAACGTGCGCTAACAAACACTTTCGCTACTAGCGTAAACTTAAAACCAGACATTTTTAAATTTACCCCTGTTGAAAATAAAGATCAAACAAATTGAAAGTAATCCAACAATGTCCAACAACCAAAAAAAATGTTTGGGTGGATGCCTGTTAATGTTGTGCTGCTAAGATTACTGGATTATTTTAAAATGTCATAGTCAATTTGATAAGTCAAATAATAAAAATAGAACATAGTTTTCACATAAATTACCATAGTCCGTAGATTCATCAGTTGAATTTTAACAATTTAGGCTAGATACTATAAAAGTTTCATTGTTGAATCTTACCTTATAATATTATTTTTCTAATTCTTTGACAAATATCTTGATGGCTGTTATGCCGCGCCGTTTATATTAATTCCGTTATTTATATCTCTGTATACTGTAAAGTGTATACGTGTACTATTGTACAGTTTTCAGATTATTTTCGTATTGTACTATTCGTGTTTACTGCATTGTAATAATGTATCTATATAACAATGTTATTATTAACATTACTTAAAAATTAGGGTCATTGATTACCAAACTTGTTTTGGAGGAAACTTCCTTTGGAATCGTACCATTTTTTTTGTTTTTGGCGGAAAAATATCATTTTTGCGGAGACGGGCGCTGGATATGCGTACAGCGTAGATATTATGTTTTGTGAAATCCGTACAATATGAAAATAAAAGCATACGCCTTAAAGATATTTTACTGTCTTACGCATACTATATATTGTGCAATTAACGTGGTTAATAACAGTCTAGTTGATAATTCATATTATAGATTAGGTTAGCCACTCGAAATAATCGAAAGTCGTTATAATATAGATAATATGCGTTAATTTCGTTGGACGGAATTTAATTAATAATTTAATTGAAATCTAGAAAAAAAATAGTCTGTTAGCATTTACAATTTGATTGTAATACATTATAGTATTATACGCTTTGTCGTCTGTGACAAATATTCTCAGTTAATCTCTTTGTGGAAAACTACGATTCTCATTTCTTCTTATTTTTAATTTACGGTGGTGAAATGTGACGTCATAATGTCATAAAATAGTTATAAATGTATGTACGAGTATATCTATACAATTATTGTACGTAGTCGTAATAATATAATAAACGCGTAAAGTCTAAAGATAGTCATTGATCTGCCGACGACTATAATATAAACACTATTGCAATACGTATTTAAATCGTTAGCATTAATGCCGTTTGGTTTGGTTTGGTTTTGATTTTCTCCACAGAATAATTGTTTTCCTCAAATGAAACCCAGAAGACGTCCCGGGTCTAATATATATAATATGGTGCACGGGCACCTGTATAATCGAAGCTGTATACCGTGAATATATGAATATTTATATTTTATTCATACGGCTGAATTTATCTATAGATATACTTGCGTTTAATCGTTTTTTGAAAGAAACATTTCGTGTACTTAACAGCTGATGGCGAAAAATAAATAACGAAAGGCAAAAAATAGCGGAGCGAGTATCCCGTAATTGTACGATAAAAAATACGATCGATTTTGGACTGCAGAAAATGGACTTTGTTCATTTCTAAGAAGACGCTAATTTTTATATTATGAAGATTTTTTTTATAGAATCAAGTCTTTTTGATGATTTCTGGTAAAATAACAAAACCATTCTCTGCAAAACATCGATTTTTAACCATATTTTGTTTTTATGTTTACTCTTTACATTGTCTGCTTCGTTTGAGAAATACAACAATTTCGCCTTTCTTATAGCAGGTACATAGTTTCACAGGTCACTGCCTAAAGGTTCCTGGCCCAGAACACGGTTACGAGTCATGTACTTCAACTCGATTTGCTTGAAGATAGTCCAAATAAATTTGGAAATAAGTTCATATCGAATTGTTCATTCGAGGGATGCTCAAAGGTGTTGATATGTTCCAAGAATGATTGAACATCTGAGCATCCTAATTTCTAGGAATATCAGATTTCAAGGTTTATTTTATCCCCCAGATATTATACTAACTTTTCCACGAATGCAACGCCATCAAAACTTGCACAAATTCTGTTTTTATATTTTGTATTTATTAATTTTATTTAATTTAATTTTTAATGAGATACAGTCTGGACCCAAGAATCTTCTATTAGTGTATTGTTTGAATGTTAACAAAATTACCTATTACCTTTATTTCACCCATTTGTCATTATACTTATACATATTATATTACCTTTGTAAAAAGTCGAATAATGTTTTTCTATTAACTAAATTAAATAAATAAATGTGTACATACATCGATCTTGGATACAAATCGACTCTAACAAGCTTAAGTTGTCCTATTTAGGTCTCCGAAAAAAAAACACTGTCAGATGTATACTGTAAAAAAATACCCTCCTAAAATATAAAACAACGACCATAACATTTTTAAATATTAATATGTGTATTGTATGTATGTATTTTGTGGTTTGATGGTCAGATTGTAATCGGAGCCGAATTTGTGAAAATCACATCTCTATTTGAAAACCCAACGAAATTGTAATTATTATTGTTTATTCGCACACGAACATAAATACTTACGTGTACGTGTGTTTCGTTTAATCGGACCGATTAAGCTTTTAATTCCATATTGGATGTATTATTATTATCGGTATATTAATAAAACGAGCAGTGCAATGAAATAAATTAGATTTTTTTAATGCATATCCGGCAATCGGGCGACGGTTGCTCGTGTAAACAAGTACAATAATATAGGGTGTAAATTAATTTTCACTCGAAAAACGGTTTTTTGTATAATAATATTATGTGCCGCGGAACACTGTTCTTTTGTGGTCCGACTCTTTTAAAATTATTCTCATAAATTATTCGTCGTGGTTAAAAATCCTGCTATTAAAATAATGATAAAAAAATCTTTGAACGACCATTATAATGATAATATAATAGTGTGTGTGCATAAAATAATAAGATACAAATGGATACTCATTTGTTATTTTATAAAAACGAAAAAAAAAATATAGGCATAATATTTACTATTTAGGGTGGTGACTCTCGACAAGAGGGGCGTTCTTTTTCGAGGATGTCGTGAGATTAATATACACGCATGAACGTCATGTACATATTATTTTATTTATATACACGACCGTCCAAACGTTGGGTTACAAAATGTTTATGACCCTGTATAATTCAATGGACGGATTTTTTTTAAGTTGCCATTTTACGAATTTCGTTCAATACATTACGACGTGCTGTTTTAATTGGACATTTTTCCAATTTGTCAGTCGAATCACGCTCGTCTTCATTGTTACTTTTATTGTCCAGACACAATTATCAGTATCAATCATATAACAAACACTTTTTATAAAAAAAAAAAAGGCTACTGTGTTGCCAATTATAAAAATAATACGATTGTAAGATTTTTTTGGTTAATTTCTTTGTACCTATAAATAGATATATAGTCAATAATATGTAATACGAGAAGGAGCTTTATACTTTCACATTTTTCTACCAACTATTGTTATCGACGATTTATAATATGTTATTAATAATTTATATATGCCATTCTTAGACATTACTGAAGCTTTAACTTACATTGGCCATTCCGCCATTCACTTCCAAAGTAATTAGTGATACGAAAAAACTCTCTTTACAATAAATTAAGAAAAAAAAGTTAACATGTTATTATTACACCATCTACAATTATGAGTAATAATTATAATCTGCATTCTATAGTATTCTATTACCTAATTATACTATAAATTATAACGTTATTGTTTATTAAAATAAAACTCACTTCGAAATGCCAAAAAGACCAATGTTATATTAATAAGTATTATTTAATGAGTAATGACTATTGGTTTAACGACATGAATATAGCATATAGGCTATATACTATGCTATAGCCTATAATATAGATCCGGAATTTATAATTACCCATAATTTTTTCATTCAGCTCTAAGAATTATAAAAATAATTAATTACGAATGTAATCAAATACCTGTTATTATTACTTCTTACTTGTTCTTATGGATCTTGATAATTCTAGGATAATCTAAGGTCTGGACAATTTTTTTTTCTCGAAGTACCTATACAGTACGCTCACAAATTCTCAACACAGTGCACAATAGTACACTTGCACTCGTTGCCATACAATTATATTAGGTGTGTAATTTAATACATTATATAAGTATACAGCCGATCGTGAAAACAGCTATTCCCAAATCGGTGTATTATGCACATCACATTATATTATTATACACTACGAATGTGATATTTGCGTAATAACGCGCAAAGGACGCGACAACACATAATATTATTTTGCTAAAAAACTGAGTACGGTCGTAAAATATTCATTTACCCGCATTCATATTTTCACGACGATGTATCGTCGACACGGCCTTATGATACAAACGGAACGAGCTTCACCAGTCACAGTGCCAAAGCAGCATTTTATATAATTCGATGGAAAATACTTTCAGAAATTCGTCACTCGACGTGGTGTGCGCATATACATCACAACTGTATATATTATGACATAAAAATGAGTTTTGATTTTTCCCTCGACATCTCTATCTCTCTCTATATATATATATATTATATCGCTGTATTCTATATAATCATTCAAAACTGCTAGTTAAAAATATCATGTCTCCCAAAAATATTAACGCCAGTCTTTATAATAGATATACTAAGTACACGCGGTGTAGAACGTGTGAATATAGAAAAATTTAAAGTTTTAAAAAAAGTCAAAAACTTTTTATTCCTTTCCTGAAAAGTATAGATATTGTGTCGCTTACAGCAAATAGCATTTTTCCCAATCGTATATAGTGCGGTTTTTAAATTGACGTTTATCATTCCCAAAGATAATTTTACCATTTATCTGTTTACGAGTTGGATTTAGGTTTGCTGTAGGTCAGACTACAGGGAGACAATATCAAAAAAGTGGACAACAGTTTTGTTGTATAGTAGATGTCAAGTGTACCTCGTCATTGAATAGTTCACTATAATCGATTTGTTAAATTAGAATCCAATGATAAAATATCATTGTATACGATACACGATTAAAAACTAATCGCGGAAACGATTTGTCATCCTGCAAGAGAATTTTTTTACAAATTTGTGAATTCATTTGATTTTGACAAATTTAATCAAAATATGAAATTCAAACACTTGTAAAAAAATTTAGAATATATTTTCAATATTTTTCAATTACTGTAAGAAAAACTTATGAAAAACCATGTATTACATTTTCAAGTTTTTTTACTGACAAACGAAAATGTCGTCAAATGTCTTTCTAACTAAAATAAGTACTTAGTTATAAATAACAAATGTGTCCGTAAAATAATTTGAAAACTCAATGACCTATGTCTCCAAGTTAAATACTAGAACATATGTTGTATATTTAAATTCTCTACGTTAATAAGTTCATTTATGAAATATAATAAAAAAAAAGGTGGGCAAGTGGGTGTCGCTCTGCTCTACAGAAGGTAACTAGTGGGTCACTATAATGGATGGTGTTAAATTTGAATTCAATGATATTTATCATTGTATAAGAAAAACACTCTGAGCGAAAACGGTCAGGCAGCCTATGATATAACCAAGTATATTTGATGATATTATTGTGAATAATGTAATTTATATATAACCTATTTAAGTGGAATCTTGTTTTAAATTTTCAATCCTTAGCTATAAAAGTTGAACATTTTATAGATTTTTAACTACAAAATTATTATTACAATTCAAATTTGATACATTTTGTCAAAATTTAAAATTCAAACTTTAAATACTTATTGCAAAAATTGTGCCTATGCATTTTTAATATTTTTTAGCTTTGCATTCAATTTTCACGGTTTTTTTTTATCAAACAAATAAAATTTTATTGATATTTATAAAAAAAAAAATTTAAAAAATTTAAAACTGACAATGACGGACATTGCAGCTCAAAAAGAGTAAGACAAATTATTTTAAAAATTGTACGGTGTATAGAAAATGCTAATATAAACATTATACGTTTTTTAATTACAACAAAATCAGAAAATCGATTGAATATCAAATGTTGTAAAAATATTCAAATACTCATAAAAATTTAATTTGACTTTGTTCTAGAAATTTTTTTCTTTGATAAAGGTAGACAAATTTATTAATCCTGTATTACATTTTAAAATCTTAGATTTAAAAAGAAAATTTTTTATGAATTTCTAACTCAACCTTTTTTTGTAAATTGTCGTCATTTTTACGTATTTTGTCAATATTTGATCTTTAAATGATTATAAAAAAAAATGTGACTTTGAATTTTTAATTTTTTTTTATCTCCCTTTGATACAATATACTAGGAGCCTTCCATTAAATTTTCAAACTTTTTAAAATAAAATTTTATTGATATTTTTTGAAAAAAAAACTAAAAAAAATGGAAACTGAAAATGTTCGTTAACAGCTCAAAATAAGTCAAAATATTTAGAAAATATTATGGTGTATAGAAAATGCTAATATAAACATTCATTTAAGATTGCATGTACCTAAGGTCATTTGTTTAAGAGTTGCACCAAAAACCAAAATCGATTTTCTCAAAAACAGATTTTACGTAAAAATTCCCGTTTTTCCTTAATTTTTCTTTGTTTTTGTTGGCGTATTTGAAAATTACTGGGATTTTTTTAGTTTTGAACCCTTGAAATACCAACTAGATTCACTTTCCTATCAGCAAAAATACTGTTGAAGTAAATCGAATTATTTTTACTGTCCTAAAAGGTGATGACAGACACAAAAATAAAAAAATAAAAAAAAACAGTAATTATAGTAAAATCAATACATTCATCGTTCCACTCTGCAGATTCTAATAAAACAATATCGATTTAGTCAAAAACTAATAGGTATTGGATTACATGTTTTGTTGTTCGTAATATTTATTTTTATTTTTCCGGATATTTTTCCCCCAAGTACAAACTGTATCTAAATACACCTACCTCAAAGTTTATCTCCTAGAAAAAGTATCTTCAGTCACAGAAAAAAAACACATAATTGTCATACTACTACATCCTAGCTCAGAATATAAAGCCAACTGTAGACCAAAAACCCACCACTCAGATGACAACAATATAATGCCTCTGTTGGATATAGCAAACTCATTAAACGCGCACGATATTACTCGAACGACGAATACCGTTGTATTTTTTTTTCACCTAGTCGTTGTGCCTCGTCATTAGATACTTTAAATTTATTATGCTCGTTTCAAATTCTTCTGCAGCCAATCAGTTTGTAAATCAGACGAAACGACTTATTTTCATACACGTTCTGATCGATGAGACGATTAAAAAACAGTTTACGACAACATATTTTTTTTCTATTTTTTTAGTGTGAAAAATATTATATCCACCGAATAATTGATTATATATCTGTGTACGTTTTCAACGAGCCAATAAACTTCAATAATACCTAAACTACACTCACTGGCATCAAATACAGTGGGTGGCGTGTATCACATAGGGATTAATAAATGGGTAGACAAATGACGTATTTGCACGTTCCTATTGTTTGATTAAATCCCAGCATCAATAGAATCTAGTGTATATGTTCGCAGGTCTATAATGAAATAGTTCACCTCGTACACGAATTGAAAGTTTTTTTTCATTTGAAATTATAAACAATGTCATTGAATTCATTCTATTTTAATTCTATGTTTGTGATGAGATTTGGGGAAAGTACATATTTTTAGTCACGGAAAACAATAAAAAAAAATATTACTTGATTAAAATAATAATAATAATTGAATACACTTTAAATTTGATTAACATTATTATTATAGCGATCTACTCATAATAAGTACTATACCTATTAATAATTGAATACACTTTAAATTTGATTAACATTATTATTATAGTGATCTACTCATAATAAGTACTATACCTATATACTTAAGTTAGATATTAAATATCTTAAAAACATATTTTGCTGTAAGTAACTGTGTTAGTATGTTTGTTAATATCGTTGCTAACACTGATTATAATAATATCTTGATTCAATTAATTTTGTTAAAACACAATATAGAACATGATAAAACAATAAGTGGCATTTGATCTACCGTTGTTGCCGACCCTTTTTATTTCTGACATGGGTTATATCAGTGATGGTGTACATCACTTATACTATGTAATATTGTAATATGTTAGTTTCTAGATTTTTTTTTTAGATTATGTAAAATAAAAAACTCGGAAACACGTACTTGTGAACATTTTTAATAAAAAAAAATCTTTTACTCTGCGCATTATAAAAATGGAATCATTTTTGATTGAAATCTCTCTAGTTTCTTAAAACGAAACGAAATAGTTTTTCCATGTATTCTGGTGATGTAACTAACGGAAAAAAGTAGAGAAGACTAATTATTTCCAACACCTTAGAAATTACATAGGGGAGGACACCTCCGATCAATATTTTTTGTAAGTTTGAATTACGCTTTTGAAATAGTTGATGCTTACCACCAATTTAATATTTTGTTTCCTTCGTAGACTCGAAGATATGGAATAATCAGATTACATATTATTACACAATATATATTAATCTACATAATAATATAATTATAACGATACACTTACTTACATCAAGAATGGTGAATGGTATTTGCAGTACTTTTGATAACAAATCATTTAGCTAGCTCTACAATAGTCGAGTGCCCCGAAGTATTTTTTCTTATTTTATACACATTGCACTGTATATTTCGTCGACACAATTTAGATTCATATTTGGTAAATCATGTATTATATCATCTACTTATACACTTACACAATATTTAATCAATAATGATTATTGAAAAGTACAATTAAATAGAAATATGGCAATTTGTATTACTGGTATAATAGACATATGGGAGGCAATTTGAGTAAATCCATACATAAAAGCAAACTAAAAGTTAATTTAATTTTGAAGGGGTAGAGGGATGTGAATTTGAAAAAAAAACTATCAACAGGTTTTGGTTTATGAGTAAAATCTAGGTGAAGTGTACGTCAACACGGTGTAGGTACTGACAAGACGGTACAATACATTTTGTTTAAAATTTCAATACAAATTATGCAACTATATTTTACATAGATTTGGTAATAAAAGATCTAACATTTCATGGGGGATTGTTGACGACCTAGTTGCCACACTGTCCATATAGTATATGAAAATTTAGCTCCAAAAATTATCAGAGAAAATTCGGGTAAAAACTTATGTACCTAAACATGTACGAAACAAATGGAAAATTCGGGTACACCACACAATATAGTACGGGAACAGTGCACTCATTTGGCCTATAAAGGCTATAAGGTAAGTCTATCTATACTAATATATAAAGCCGTAGAGTTTGTTTGTTTGTTTGTTTGAACGCGCTAATCTCAGGAACTACTGGATCGAATTCAAAAATTATTTTTTGTTGGATAGTCTGACAAAGCCGTAATGCAACTAGGATTCAATTATACATATAAATGAATGTTTGTGTGTAGATTAGACCTCTATGAAGAAGATAGACTAATTTAAAAAGGGTTACTTTTTTACAAAAGGCTTAACTTTTTTGAAAAATTTTGAAGTTATTTTCGAAAAAGAGTTTAATTTTTTTTAAAGGTATATTTTTAGAAAAGGGTTTAAATTTGAGAATTTTGAGAGGGTTAAGCTTTTTTAAAAAATAAAGGGGTTACATTTTGAAAGGCTTAATTTTTAGAAACATTTTGAGAAGGGTTATTTTTAAAAAAAAAAAAGGCATAGTCACCACATCACCCAATTGTTCCTTTTTTTGTCTATAACGATTAGTTAAAATGTATATTATTGTCTTTATGACTTTTTCTACTATCGATACACGCCGATATACGTAGCACCGCATTTTAGGTGTGTTTATTTTTTCCCGGGCGATGTCGGGTGATTCAGTATTATTAAAATACATGTGATTAGTACATATTATACTGTATTATATCATATAAATATTTAGTATTATATTTTTTTATTTGAGGGCATTGCGCTAACGTAAATAATATAAATATAAACACGCATAACATGCATATCGTACGACAGGCGTCGCCACGTTTCCTGCGAAAACGTTGTCAATGACGATTTATGTTTGCCAAGTAATTTATGTTATACTTTTGTTTTTTTTATCCTCCACTCCACCGCGATTGACTGCATTTTATGTTTACATTTATTTCGTTGTTTATTCTTGAAATAACTTTACAACAAAAACACACATACACACACACGTAACGTCATGTTTCGAACACCTTTAAAGATAAAAATATTATTATAATATACTTTTTGCATCAATTGACTTTGTACAAGTATTTATATGTTCTTCTCCATAACGTAGGTACTAATATATAACTACTGTAATAATATATTGTTAGTCTGACATGACAAAAGGACCAAAATATAAAAACTATTTGAATAAAAATAATCATAACGCAACTCGCATTGTATTTTTGAAATTTCGTTTTGCACAGATTAAAACAATTTTAAAGCTGTCTTACTATAAAATCACCCACACCGAATTATTCTAAAATCTGAAAGCTTAACTTAATCAGTTTCGGTTCTGGTATCAATTTATTATTATTATTATTATTATTATTATTAGTCTGCAGCTTCCGGTTCTTTCGAAATATCAATATAAAAATGTCTTTTATACTGTATGAAAAACTGAGAAATGTGTACGTTTATACAGCTCAACTATTTATTTACTACACTTAGTTGAAATTCAAACATGACATGTAATTATGTAAATATGTAATATAAGCAAATTTAATTTTACCATAAAAGTGAATACATTTATTCATATATCATATACCTAATATAAAATGTGAATACAGAATAACGTTGACCCAGACATGTGTGTAAATTTAAACAACAAAGATTTTATTAATATTTATATAGGTACAAAACAGAATTATGTCAATGTATACAGCAAGTTTGAGCCTGGTCAAATAATAAGCGTATAATAATATAGGTAAATAAAAAAGTTAAGGTTTTTTATTTTTTTACTTCAATTTCATAATCGTTCCTTATTTGTATGCGAATTCAGTCACCAGTCTCTGCGACATCCTTAAATGATCATCATTTGCACAGATCGATATTTTACATTCTACTCATTCGACCCGGTCCGCAATCGTCCTTTTTTGTTTTGGGTTATACTTGCAGTTTATTGACCGTTCCCCCGTGAATGGGAAGAGTTGATCTTCTATTAAAAAATAAAAAAATAAAAATTATCGTTTGTCAATATTATTAATTCTCTTCGTCGATATTATGCTATTGTCTATAATTTGTATTTTATTACATTTTCGTATCATATACGACTCATATATTAATTGTTTACATACATACGGGTTATCATCTGTTACGCCTGGCCGAGTACGATTTAATGACAAACGTTATTAATTCAAAGCCATGGTACCTACCTACAATATGATATTTTATTACATATTATCATAAGGCAGCGGAGTATTAACAAATTAATATGTTTTAATATTCACCGTCCATCGGTTAAGAACATAATAATTAATATTGGAGAAACTAAAAAAATTTATTAAAACTAGGATTTGTTATACTATTCATATTATTCAACTTATTATTGAGTAAGTAAATAATTTTATTGGTTAAAATTTAACTTGATGGACATCTTAAAATCTAAAAGTTATAAAATTAGAAATACTTTGAGTATAAATTATTATGTGAATACACTAAATAATAATCATAATAATACTATACAAAGTGATGTAAGTATTTATGTGTGTAGTTTTGCTGAAACTGTTGCTTCAAAAAGTTTTTACTTTTATGTAGAATTTTTAAAAATAATTTTATTTTTTACAAATTGTTGATCGTTATCCTTCATTTTTTATGTTGTATCTTTTAGGATGAAAACAATTATTTTTAATTTCATATTTTGAAGCAGAATGTATTTTTGTAAAATGTTTCTATAAAAATCAAATTTTGAATGAGTAAGTAGTTAATTTATAAGTATTTAACTTTAGATGAGTGGAATGATGGTGGACTGCCATATTCGGGTTAACCCAGTGCCACTGTACTCCGCTCGTGGCTCATCCAAACTTTAAATAAGTACCTACCTATAACCAAAATAAATGAGATTAAATCAAATTGTGTAAAACGAGAATTTTCAGTTAAGACTTTTCGAAATAATGTGAGTACTAAACATATTTTAAATAGCTCAATCTGTTGTTTTATATTTTCTGTATTTTTTCATAATGTTTGGACACTTACTAAATACTAATAATCGCACAATATTGTTTTATCTCGATCCAAAACATGTCTTCATTATTGTCATTACCAGATGGTGGTACCTACTCTGATAGATTGGTATCACAACCCAGTTTAATGTTTTTTCTCGGTCTCGTTTTGATCGAGTTTTCCATGTATTCAACATGTACGGACGCGGGTATCAGCCAACGTTTTCTCCGTTTTATTTTTCACCCTCCCTTAATTAGAAAACTCGACGGTATATTATACACTATACCTATGTGGTTTTCGGTATTGTGATGTTTATCAAAATCAAACGGCTATTTCCATTGACCCGGTCTCCGTGGCGTGCATATTGATCTCCGTCACATTCTACACATATATTATTATTATATTACATATACTTGAAAGAAAAGCTCTAGCGTCATATATCGTCGCGCTTTGGCTCGTCATCGTACTCGCTCGCTTCTGACGGTGTGGCGGCACTTGTCGTCTTGTTCATTTAGCTTATTAAACGGATTAAAAAATATAAACACATACCTACACACAGCTTGTGCATGATAATATGGTGCACGTGCACGTGAGGTACCTACACGCGGAGGCAGCTGTCGCTCTCGTCCTGGAACGAAAAAACACAAAAATCTCGTAACAGAGCGGTGGCGGCCGGCTCATTATTATAATGCACGCGTACATCCAAACACCCTCGTAGCTACTAATTCGGGTAGTTTAACGTTGTAATTATATAAACCCGACCTCGACTTACTTTTCTGACTGAAACGACGTATTTTATTTTTTTTCGATGTTTCGCGTCCTGCACCTGCTTCCGGTACTAGGAAAATTGTATTATATCGATCGCGTGTGACTGTGCAGCGAGTCTGTTTGACGTAATATTCATGAAGGACCGTCGATTTCGCTGATATAGCATAAATTCCACAAGTATAGGTAGGTGCATGTAGTTTTAAAATTACGTATATCGATTCCGATTTCCGATACCTACCGATTAGTATAGGTACCTACTTATTTACAGTATTATCACAATTTACAGAGTGAGAAACCACGGTGTTTTATCGTTTCCTACTCTGTATATATAGGTACGCGTAAAAATACTGTTCAAGAATGGTCTCAACGTAATATTAACAACATCCTGATTCGGTTGCTACTATTACAATCCATCATTCGGAGATTCATATTATTATACTATGCATTGGTAATCTCTAAAATGAAGCAACAAATAATCAAAACTAATAACCTAATTATGTCTTTATTACGCAAACTATATTGACTATTGAAGATAGTATCTAAGCATCATTGAATCATACCATGACAACATAGCCGTATTTCAATACTGCAGTGATGTAATATCAAATCCTTAATAGTTACAAACAGTATAATTATTTTAACTTCTATTACCTACAAGAGTTACGTCTCCAATTATTTTAGCAACGTATACGTTTAATTATGAATAATATATAAATATATTATTTACATTCACGATTCGTTTTTCCCACAAGACATATATGTATTTCCATTAAGGTAACCATAATATAAACTATGTAACTTTAAAAGGGTCTACTGTGTCTATATGGTATACTGGATGATTTCCATTTTTTTCATTCGTGTCCTTTATTGTGCCGGTAGACGGTAGTGCGATAGGTTATACGTCATGTATGCATAAATATTTTGGAGTAGATATATAGGAAACGAGCCCAGTGTACACGTACGTGAAAACCGGATATCGATTGTGTGTACTACTACTATTACACATATAATAATATACAGCTATAATGGTACCTCTATGTATGGGCGTATAGTTTACTTTTCTGTGGAGTAACGAGCGCCAGAGTAGAAAAAAAAATAATAGCAATATAAGAAACGGGTAAAGTTTTGCCGTACGAATTCATTATGTGTTCGGTAATTTTTTTGCTTGTTCGATGCTAGGAGTATAATGGTCGTCGTGTTAGTGCCGAACACGGATGTCGGCGGAAGATTTATTTTGTCGTTTTAAGCGCGTAATCGAGTTTATGAAAGAAGAGGGGAAAAAAACCCGATACAAGATGGAACGTTTTAGAAATAAGTACGGTCTGTGCAGCAATGTTTTCATCAGTTGTTGGCGCGCCACCCGAATTACACGTCCCGAACGTTTTCGCGTTACAACTGCTTATCCTCCTTTCGTCTGGGTTTCGATGTCGTTACAATTTACGCCGACACGTTAATATTGTTTTGCACACGACCAGCGGAGTGTCTAGTTTATTTTATATTTGCAGTGCCCATATTCAATATTGTACAACGCCGATGAACCTCATCGTTACAGTCGGTATATGACACTTAAATATTCGAAAACCGAACTGTGTGACACTTGCCACACCAAAAATATCGAAATTCGCAGGTTTTCAAACATGAGTTTTCCTTTTTATCATAGTATTATAAATCTATTAATTTTTTTGTATAATTATGGATCTGTTAAATATCATTTATAGTCAGTTCAGAATTAGTTTTGACTCTTGGGTCGTTTGTATATTCTTATCAAATCATAAAAACAAAACATTTTCAATTTAATTACAATTGCATAAACAACATTTCTAAAGATTTGCCTATTACCCTTTTAATCTGATTATGAAGCAATTGAGATGCTCATGAAGCGGGTAACTATACTACTTGATTTGATTATAAAAATGTCTTAAGATTATAATACTTAATAACAGCAGTCACATACAGACATTCAGAATTAGTTGACAATACAATATTATACTTGCAGCTGTCTTATTTCTACGAAAGGTGAACACTTTCATATGACATTTTCCGTTTTGGAAATATTGAGTCCCTTTATTTTAGAATGCGTTTTTATCCAGTGTCGTACGTAGAGCAGCGGTAATCAAATATTTTATATTATTGCACACGTGGTATGCAAACATTGTATACGTCTCTGCAGCGTCGATAACGGATGATGACATATTGTGATCCAAACACGAGCATAATATAATATAAAATAGGTTATTGCTTATAGTATATTAAAATATACTTGTCTTATGCACAACTACTTACCACATTACTACATAGGACTTGTCGTGCATTATTATATAAACATCTATAATACACGTTATACCTACACTAATAACTGGTAATCAATTATTGGCCATTTATTTTTCAGTCCATTATAAAATCTGCGCACCACAATTCCACTATTATAACAAGGGTCTTTGAAAAGGCCGAAAATAATTAAACAATACCATGACTATAGAAGTACTATGGTATACATATGAGGCTATTAGAAATAAAAACCACAAGCCGGCCAGCTGCAAAAGAAAAATAACTTCTTCTGCGATCCGTAATGATATTATTGTATAATATATATTCTATATTCCGATCAGTGCAGCTTAATAACGCTCGCCTTTCGTTACTATTGTTACAAAAAAAAAAAAACGCCGACGTTCCGAGGAGACGAGGATACGAGTCTCACAAAATTCAAATAGCATTTTTTCTCGGTATATCTATTTATTCTGCATATTTTCTAGTATACACCGCGGGCTTTCATCGAACCACGCGTTGATGTACAACAGAACACGTTTCCTGCTAGAAATGTCTTATAATAATTTAATTGGAATTGGTAATGTAAGGTTATGATTCAATTTTTAAAAAATAATTCGGGACTGGTAACTATATTCACCATAGGTACTCGCTTAAGTCTGACCTTGGATATTAGAAATAATTTCCTACTCAATTCGGTTTTTTTAACGGGTTTAAATTAAATAGGTTTTTTTTAACGAATTTAAATCAATTAGGTTTTATTAAAAGTGTTGGGTTTGTAAACACCGAAATAATATTTGACAATATTGTAATGACACTATAAATAATAAAAACGTTTTAAATTTGGATAAGACGTAACATTTTTCAGGTTTGGTACGACTACAGTTTACACGAATCCAACGATATAGGATAGTATTGTATAATATTATACAGTAGACAATATTATATTTACGTAACTGGTGTGAGTCATATATAATATTAATATAAATTCCCTGTGTAGATTTCAAAAAAATCTTTTTTCTTATTCTGTTTATAGAATTCGTAAAATGTTTCCATTTCTGTGCGTTTCAACGCCGCAAGTCTTATTTTAAATTCATATATATAGTATATACACATATATACATTGTACAATGTACCTCTATTATTGTATCGTGTCTCGACTCTCGAGATACGCGCGTATAGTACATCAATATTAGACTTTATACGACCCCTCCATCGGTGCCATCAATCCCTTCATACATGTCATAATTAACCATATTTTATATTATATATAATGAATGATACATACGTATAGGGATATTTGATTCTGCTTTATCTCGTTTAGCACCCTATCTCAACGCTGGAAAACAAAAATGGTAATAATTAATAATGCAATTAGTGATGAACTGACAACAAAATGCGGAGTAGTACGACGTAGTGCAACGTTATCTCCGATCTTATTTAATATTTAATTAAATTATATAAAATAATTCACTAAATATAAAAAGTCACTTAATGTATTACGCAGATGACACTATCTTGATTAGTTTTTCTATCGGTAGTTCTTGGAATAAAGGATTTAAAAATAACGGGTTGGATCTAAAACAATACAAATCGATAGTTGGTTGTGCGTTATTACAGTATTCGGACTTATCTAGATGAATATCTAGATAATTATTTGTTCATCTTTTATCTTATCTAGATAAATAGTTACAAGCTATCTAAACGTTCATCTTAGATAATTTTTTTACTAATCTAAATAAATAATGAATTATTCATCTAGATACATTTTGTATTGATAAAAATCGCGAAATTGTACAAACGCATTTTAAATATTTATACAGATTCTCAAACCAAGTTTATGGTTTATAAATAATGTAATTATTTTTATTTATATCATAATTATTATTATGTTCCTAGTGCCCAACTAAAATATACCTAAATTTAAAACCCATTTTAAAAAAAAAATTGTATCTTTTTTTATATCTAGATAAATATCAGTTAGGTTATCTTTTATATCTATCTAGATACATTTGAGTTCCATTATCTTTATCTTTATCTAAATAAAAAAATACTTATCTAATCCGAACATTGTGCGTTAATAGCTTGTTTTTTAATTTTGACAAGTCGGCTATCTTACTTCATTCGCTATCTAAACTATCATTGCCATTTAAATATGATAACTATATTATTTTAACTATAAGTCAATAGGACTGTGTCCCTGTAAATCAGTCAAAGCGTAGTTTCAACTTTCAAACTGCAGTAAATAACTTGGTATCAAAATGTCTTCCAATATGAAAGGGAGATATCAGATTACATCTATATTACATCTATATAACTTAGATAAGTTAGGAAAAATAATTTATGTAAAACATGAACTGCATGATATTCTACCATTTCAGGATAGTATTAGAACAATATATTTAACACTTATTAAATCTTTAATTTAACATAGTTAATTAGGTTGGGGTGGGACTATGATAATGCTTTCTATACTCTCATTAAAACTTGCCAAAATACAAATTATCAGGATCGCAAGTAAAAGAGTGACCTACCAGATATCCAATCAAAAATTTATTTGAATAGTTTAATGTCTTTATTATAAATAATCTATACCTTAAGATAATCTAATTATCAATAATCTACTTTTAAGGCATAAAGCATGTACCTACCATATCGGTGGTATCTTAAAAACACAACTTATTGTGCCGTGGTTCATCATGGAGTGATCACCAGATATGTAATAAACAAAATTACTCATTAGATTTGCCTAGTTATTTAATATAATCCCCACTAATTTAGTTATTTAACCAACATTTAAAAAGCATATCTCACACTGGCTATTTTATAACTATGACGCTGCAGGAACATACATTTTTATATTATATTATATTATATTCTTCTATTTTTTTTACACTATATTTAATTATTACCAATGTCAAATATCTTATATTTTGTATTTTTACTATTACTATTAATTATATCTACTTATTATTATTATTATTATAAATAATATAAGACACACATGACACATCTACATAATTTTTCATGGGTTGTAGGTAACCCCGGAACTCCACACGTGCTATATTAGTATGGTCTAGTAATATGTTACCAAATTTGAATCATAAATAAAAATAAAAATACATAGGCCAATCGTATTTGTCTTGGGATTGGGTCTTTAATTACATCACTTGATCGCGGAAACAATGTCGATCGTTGTTCCGTAAAATTTAGGGTAGCGCGTAAATCTTGGCATTGCGCGGTCGTCCACGATACTCTAGAGAATTTGCGGAAAACTGCAGTCGTCGTGTTTCTCAAACCATATTGAAACTAGACTGACACGCGACGTGCCAATTAAACGGGCCTTAACGTTTTTATTATCGACCCATTGCTTTGCGGCCACACCTAATTCTTTCCTTCGTCCGGGACAAGACATGATTATATATATACATATGTGTATGGGAGGAACTTTAATTGATCCATAGCTAGCTTACTTAGATATCAAAATACTAGGCGAAAAAAAATTGAAAGTTTAAAAAAACTTTCATAAACATCTAATAGTGTGAGCTATTTTATAATATTGTAATACTATTAATACTCGTTTATTTTATAGCGTTAAAATAACAATCAGGATATCTCAAATATTACATATTTTGTATGTCATGTGGGTTATATCCGTTACACATTATATTATGACCTATATATAGGGTACAACTACAATATGTAACATATTAGCATCCAAGCACACAGTACAGCAGTGTTATAATAAACGAGTAAACATTATATAATATTAATACGACTGACTCGCGTTAAAAAAATCTATGCGTTTACTATTATATGGTGTACGAGTGCAATACTCCAGCAATAGCTATATAGAACCACCGTTTGTGTTCGTATTTTTTACGAAAATATTGTGTTTATTAGAAAAATTCCTAACAATAAAACTGTACTCGAGTACTTAATAATAATATAATACAGTGGCGTATTTAGGTTTTTGTCTTGGAGGGGAACATGATTTTATCTAGTATCACGCTTTTCAAAGTTAGAAGCCTTAAGTTGAACCTTTTCGTATATTATTTATAGCCCGTGGGGGGATTGATCCCCTTGATCACCCCTCCCCTTAAATACGCCACTGATATAATATATATATAATAGAATACCCCGACGCGCATAGGTTATTTTAATTATCTGTCTTGGATCATCAATCATTCATATTATTATTATACTTTACAGTACGCCGTCCAAGCGTAAACCCAACACCTGTATAATATATATAATACGTACCTATTCTAATAATATATTCATGTTAGAATGATAAACCGTTCCAGTTTCAAACGTCTATAACGACGATCGGATAATGCGTCGCCGCCGTGTCTGCAAATGGCGATTTATACATTTTTGTTTTCTGTCCACATGCAGATATAATATATTATAATAAATATTACGTGTACGGCACAGTAATATCGTATTACACACGCAAGCAAAACCTATTACGATGAGTGGAGAATACTATCGATAAAAATAATAATATGTATTCCAACGCATTGTGGAGCGTATATAATATTATAATATTGTGTGGTGTACGCGTTATATAGTGTCGTAAATATTATATTATACTAACGACAAAATATATTAATCCGAAAGTCATCGTTATTTTGTTCAACTCGATATCATCGTATTTCTGCATATGGCTCGGAAAAACACATATACAGTATGTTTACAGTTTACTACCCAATTTGGTTTATTTTGCAGTCAATAACACACAAAATACACTCGTAAAAGTGGCTCTTATATGCAAAAGTATTAAACACATAAAAACATACAATGTTAAGTTTTTAATTTATACATAAATAATACTTAAGAAGATAATGTTAGAGTACTATTGTTTCTTTCTACCTTCGACCAACCTACAACATATAGAAAGTTGAGTTGAACCAACCTTGCGTTATTAGCTTTAATATTACAGTGAATATTCTATTATTATCCTATCATAAAACATTAAGACACTGTATAATAATATGTGTTTGTACGATAGCTTTTTACGAAATTGTAATTGTTCTAAAATGTATGATCATTTATAAATTGTAATAGTTTACATACTTATAATATTTATACTTGCATACACCTTGAAATATCGTTAAAATAAAACCAACATCTAAACACAGATAATGTTATTAAATTTAAGTTGTTTGATTATAGGTCAATTTCTAATAGAATATTCATCTAATAATAAAGCTATCAACACTAGAACTCGGACTCAAATTGTCTATGTTTCACGAGGATCAAAGAGAGAAAACAAATAGTGCACTACTGCACTGACACCCTCTTAAAACGTTATTTCAATTAAATCTGCTCATTACCTACCCTGACCTTTTGTAAATAGTAAAAAATTAAAAGTCAAAGTTAAATCAGCAGAGATTGAGTGATGCTCACAATATTGTTTGGGAGTACTAGCGAATAACTAAATATAGTGAGTACCTAACTGATTGTATACTCTAGTACTCTACCTATAAATATTGTGTTATTACAATACTTTAAACATTCAAATATTATGATAGTTTAATAATAATCGTTATTATCGTAATCAATTTTCAGAACCGATATAGAAATACATTTTTTTAGATATTATTTACGATTTATATAAGGCTTATTTTTTCATAATGGTACCTATAGGATTGATTTATAAACTATTTCTATGAAATCTGTTACAGCTCACGAACTTTAAACTCAGAATCCTTTCACTGCGTGTACAGTTAAACTTTAACATAGCAAACAAACCAACAAACACGGAGGTGCACGTACGTGAACCATATTATATACCTTATAAGCTAAGAGCGAATATTTTGTACACATATTATGAGTATATAGTGGACGTTTGCTTATTAAACCATTCGAAGATTATCTAGACTCTAGAGCAAACCAACGACTCAGATTAATAACTTACTCGTTATATCAAAATTAACATCTAGAAAGCAACTTTGTTACGTACTAACCTATGCTCGCAAAGGTATAAAAAGGTTAATTTGTATAATATACTCTTCTCGACAGTGATAAAAGCTCGGTAGTTTGAAGTAGATTTAAAAACATTTTCAAAGACATGTGACAATAGTTTTATAAATTTTAATCACAATACAGTTGTGAGTATACACGATATTAAACATTATTTAAACATAATACATTTCTTAGCATAGTATTATATATTTAAATTAAATTGTATGATGTATTCATGTTTTTATTTCGATTTAGATAGGTACCTATAATTACTATTATTGTATTATAGATAAATTGGTAATTATTATATGCATTTGTATATATAAGCAGCATTAATTGGATAATAATTTTTTGTAATAATTATTCATTTATTACAAGAAAAACACAGTGAGCATCGTGTCATAATATTATTAACGAACAGCTATTGCATCGCTTTGTTGTATTAAAATTGCGTATACAATGCGCCGTGTTACAAAAATATATTTTATAATATTATTCATTATTATATTTTTTACACGACGTATCTGCAGTCTACTACAGGGTTATCAAATGGATTAAAATTATATTTATGTAAGCTCTCCCTTCATTCCTAGTTTTCCAGTTTACACTGAAATATGCCTCTTTTTGCTTTAACATATTTGCAGACATAACTTCATAATATTATGGTAACTTAAATGTTAGCCGTGTCTCGAGTGAACAAACTGCGTCAAGACTTTTAACGATTTAGTGATTTTATTTTTTTTTCCCCCGTATTAAATACCTGTGTTTTGGTATACTTATTTCATCCACTAAATGTTATCTCTTGTTTGACTGTAATTACATTTTCTGTGTATAATAAATTGTTGATCCATCTCGCATTTAACATGGTCGTGTATACGATTATGATTATTATACATTGATATGAAACTTCCTCCAGGGATTTGGCCTGTTTGAATACAAAAATATTTGCAATACATTTTAGCAACTCTGGTTTTTTAAACACATACTAAAAAATCAGATGAAATACAATGCGACGTATACAGCTTACACGCTCGCCAAACCCAAAATTAGTGTGTGGGTGATGCAAAAATCACCAATGCGTGTCTAGACACACGCATCAAAAACTTCTACAACTCCCAACAGTTTTCTTGACCAATACTTCCTCTATGAAATGTAAAATAACAAGGAGTGGGAAAAAACATCAGACATGACAAATATTCTTATTTATGAAGTTATGAATTTATTATATATATTTTTTACACATTTCGGTTGTCCAGTTCTTACGTTGATAAACACGAATATCCAAAGACAAAACTTTGATAGGGACACTCAGTAATTATTATTAAATTATTTTATCAAAACAAATGTATAATATGAAGTATACAACATTCAATTTATCGTCATAAAGTCTGAAACTTATATATTTATTTAATTTGATATGTATTATGTTTGTATTTGTATAGAAGTTCGGTACAATTTTGCAGTTGATTTAAACAAACATGTTTAATAAATATATTTTTTTAAAAATTGTAGGTAACTAATATTAAATTTAAGTTGCTATATTTAGTATTTTAATTTTTAAATTACTGAGTAAAAGAGGGAAAGAACAGCTTTACTGTACAGTAGGTATATCGAGTGTACTTGATATAATGATATTTGAGGAAGCCACTGTAATGTATGTATTAAGTTTGAATTCAATGATAAATCATTGCATTCAAAAAACAATTCCGAGCGAATACGATCTGTCAGTCTATATTATTATTTTTTTTTTATTATATTGAACTTAAGCCCGGCGACTATGGCCATTAGCTGTTGTAGGCGTTATGAACTGTGGTAGGGGTAAGGTTGGTACAATAGGTTGATTTTACGATTGTTTTAACGGTTGTTACGGTAAGTAGCAAACACGTGTATGTGTGGCAAGTTTTTAACTACTATGAACCCGGGTGGTCACCCATCCGGGAGCTAGTAGCTGTGGCCGTTACTTACTCCTAGTAGCATTCCATGACTGGTAGCAGCCAACGCACCACGCCAAGCCACCAGTGTATATTACTATAATGTATAATCTAAATATTTTGAAAATGTCATTGTTTATATAAAACATAATAATATACGTAAAATATGCAAGTTTCAATGAATAATATTTAAGATTTACAACAAAATAACTTAAACCATTGTTCTTGTAATATTTTTAGCTATAAAAATTTAGCATAATATAAATATTTAACTACAAATTATAATTTGCTAATTTTCGTAATTTTTACGAATTATATCAAAATTTGAATTTTAAATGTGTATAACGAAAAATAGTGCACATATAATCTTTAATACTTTTGAACGGTTTTATTAACAACTTTTAAGGAACATTGGATTACATTTTTAAGTTTTTTGACAAAGCAAAAAATGTTTTATCGATATTAATAGAAAATTTTTAAAATGTCAAGGGTCTAAAATAATTTAAAATGATTCAAAATACTTTTAAAATCATACCATAAATAGAATATGCTAATCCAAACATTTGGTAAAAATTTCAAGTATCTACATTCTATGGTTATTCTTTTTTGAAAAAAACAAAATAAGATACCCCCCAATCAATTTTGTCGAAAATTGATTTTGCACAAAAATGACTGAAAATTTTTCCTATTTTTTTTATGTATATAGCGAAGACTTAATTTAAAAATGTTCCTTTTTCAATATATACCGACTTTATTAAGTAATCTCGAAGTTAAGTATTTAAGAAATGTTATTGGTTGTGAGATCACCGCAAAACCGCTGACGTAGTAGTAATGCTACAGTTACCACACATAATAATATTAGTCTCCTTGGAGCCCAAACGCAAAGTGTGATAAACGTTCGAGACACCACCGGATAACAATCTCTTCTGTATTAAAGCATAATATATTTATTTATTTATTGAATATAGATTAATGGGCGTGAGCCTGAGATACAAATATATACAATAATAACATTATACCAACTGTATAACAGGGGCTCGTAAAATTATTATACTGTATACCTAAGCCATTCAGAAGTCCATATTATATGTATCTACATTGGTGGGCGGTGGCTACACCAGACACCTCGCATGAACTTTTTTCACATATACTTTTTGTTAATTTTATGTTAATTTTTTATTAGATTTAACGATAATTTTACAGTAAATATATTAAACTATAGATACATTCAAAATAAAAAAACCAAGACCTACTCCCGTCTCCCAAAAGGCTATTTCATCACCCCTTCAAATACACCACTGCATGATGTACTATTTACTTTTATTTTTAAACTCACGTGATTTCATTATAACATTACATAGGGTCTCCGTAGGCCTATATAATATTATATGCGCTGGACTTCAGGGCTATTATTGCACGCATATAAAAACATTAGTTCCGACAGTGTACCTATTTGTTCAATTTTCGACTTCATGATTGTGATTTTAATGCTTTATATATAACAGACTCCAGTTCTAGATAAGGTAACGATCCGTTTTATTGGCTCAGATTTCGACCCGAAAAATATAAGTAGGTACTACAATTAAATAATTTAATTCAGAGTTTCCAATGAGACGATTTCATTTTAATTGCATATAAATAACTCTTAGCACGCACGTCATACGTGATTTACATGGCTAATTCGATCCTGACGGTACTCAAATATTAAAATCATATAAAAAAAAATTGTATTCATAATATGTAAAATATATGTACCTATATAATCCTCAGATTCGTTAAATAGGAAGAAGAGGTACCCGCACGTACGAGCGTGCATCGTATCAAAAAAATAAAATGTCACAAAATCGAATATTTCGTGTTTTAACACAATTTTTGGCTGAATCTTCTTTTGGAAATTAATCTTATGAATAAATAATATCGACAATGCACTTCAAAGAATCTGAGGAGAAATAAATTCAATAAAATACAATTATATACTGCATATCAATGTTCTATATGTTGTAACGAACAGTGGTTTTTATGCACGTATTAGTTATTAGGTACTGAATTACTACCCAGCTGTACAGCTATTATTGTACACCTAATATTATACGTATAATAATATATTATCATGACAATATTATAAGTGATCAAATTGAAGTCACCAATTCGTGGAAGTATAATAATTATTTTTATGATATATAATATACTAATATATAGTTACCTCTTCTCTGATAATATAAAATACATTGTAAAAGTATCTATTGATATAGCTAGTTTCATTATAATTTATTCTGGAAATATTATAATAAATATTAAATTGTAAAAAAACTGCGTGAAACTTGTTTTACAAAAAACTGGTCATTGAAAAAAACGTAGTATCTAAATTCTATACTCTATTACGATTATATTATCGTATATATCTTTAAACATGTTTCGAATAGTATTATACATGTAACTATTTGGTAATTCGAAAATTAGTGTAAAGACACTAGGGATAAAGAGGAGATACGATATAGGCTCGGATATCGAAGGAGACTAGTGTGGAGAATCCCCCCTAACAGTTGTATAGCCTCTCCAAAAATCCTGAAAATTTTACACATTTCCAAAATTATTTAGGGGTTTTGTAATACCATAAAATCTCCATAAGAATCCAGTTGTATGGATCTGAGCTTCAGCCCACTAAACACACATCTCGAACACTATTTGCACCTATAGCATACACCAATTTTGAGACAATAATTTGTAAATAATAGAGAGTGATATTTAATGACACATGCAGATGTCCTGGAGATGAGTGATTTTATCTATCATAAAAAATGTGTTTAACAAAGCATAAAATTGTAAACTAATAATAATAACTAATAGTAGGTAGACGTACTAAGTGCTATCAATACACCAACGAACTCAAAAAATTCGATATTCCACCCAACATGAACGAAGCATTAGGACCAGGCATCGAAAACATATCAAATATATTATTAGCTTTCCTAAGGAAGACCGACCTATATAATACAATTTCAACCTTTTGCTGATTATAATTATAATATTAATGTTAATAGAAATTACATATAATTAACAACATATTATTAATTGTATCGTTTTAGGACCAGAAATCACTTATTATGTATTTAACACAAAAACTAATAACCTTTGCTGTTAATATTTTTTTAAGTTCAATAAAAAAAAAAAAAATAATATAAAATTAACAGAAATTAAATTTCAATTTTGTGCTTTCGAAAACTACTATTATTAAACTAAAAGTCAAGAAATGCTAAAAAAAAATTAAGAGAAAGCGTAGGATACTGATTTTCAACTAAATATATTTGACTATTTTGTTGTAATTAAAAATCAAATAACTGTGAATCTATAGATAGATGACTACTTAAAATTTTCACCAAATATTTTTATTATTATTTACAGATTTTCTGTACGAATACTTTAATTTTCAAACGCTAGGACATAATACAAAGTCTATAATATAATATATATTATTTACATTAACAAATTATATACTCCATTTAATTATAGAAGCATTTTTTTTTTTTTAGATTCTGAGCTGAGTAGAATGTACCTAACTATGGATATGTATTGATTTTACAATAATGTGTGCGTGTGTTTTTTTTTTGTCTGTCATAAGTCATAACTTTTTGGAGCAGTAAAAATGATGAGGTATTTTCAACTTCGATATCTTTTCTGGCAGGAAAGTAAATCTAGTTGGTACTTTGGGGGTTAAGAGTAATAAAATGTCTAGTACTTTTCTTAATAATTGAGAAGAACAAAAACGAAATTAGGTAAAAACGGGTACTTATTTTTACCCAAAACTAGTTTTTGATAAAATCGATTTTATCATTTTGTTGTAATTTAAAAACAAATTAACCGTAGATACTTGAAATTGTCAACGAATTTTCACTATCAGTTTCTACATGTTTTATAATTCTTTAAATATGTTGACTCTTTTTTTTAATCATTTTTTGTTTGCTGTGATCTATTATTGAATTCAAATTTAAAACACCCATTATAGTGACTTACTAGCTCAATGACGAAGTAGGTTCATGTATATCACTTGGCTCCTATTGTGCAGCAGAGCAGTTACCTATTAACCCTCTTTTATTTTTTACATTACTTTAATACAGTAATGTATGCATTAATTTATTAGATTATCTTAATATTAAATTTTGGTATAGTAAGTAAGGAGATTGTCCTGTTCCAAAGAGCTTCTTCTATTGTTGAGACTTTGAGAGTGTTTTAATATTGTTTCTTGCAGTGGAAAATTTTGGGAAATGTAGGTCGATACGTATTATTGCGAAGGGATTCGTCACATTGACTGCAGTGGTTGTACATCATTACATAATATTATTATACAACGTAATAATAATATACTGTTATCTCAGATCTTACAGTACTGCACGTAGGCTATGTTATCGCCAAGTATCCATAAACCTACCATATGGCCATATCCATATCTGTTGTACAAACTTCCATCCCTACGGAACGACTGTCTCGTAATTATTTCAACCTCCGTCAACTGTTTGTGCGCATTTAATGCGCCAACAGACTGTATAAATTATAATTATACTCTCCGGTGGCACGGGAAATCATCAAAATACTAATACAATATTATTATAATAATATGTGGGTACCCGGTACCTAGCTATTATGTGCGTGTGCACTGTTCGGAATTCCAATATGTAAGTAGGGCAAATTCACAGTCAGATTTAATTATAAATTATAATATATTATAGTTACATTATAAACATCATAATATTTGTTGTTATTGAAATATCAAGACTAGCCCTAAAGGTAGTAAAATAATAATTATTATTGGTTTAATATTTTGATATGGCTTTATTATTCTATTTGATGGTATTGTTACATATATTTTGTATCTATAACGTTTTTTGAAGTTACGTTTGACCCACCTATTTTATTTTATTTAACTATAAAAGCGGTTGGTACCTATAACCATATCTTAATTTTGTAATGTTCTCGCATATTTCATAATATGATTTTTACAAGATTTTAAATATATTTGTACTATTTAGGTATATCTACTGTAAATTATATAACAACGAAAAATCATTTTGATCAATTAGGTATTGGTACCTATATTATATAGGTATTATACTTATCTTTTCGTAAAACTGAATATTTGATATTGGTTTTTTCATCGCAGGATACTGTGACGATAAAAATGTTCTTAAAAAAACATCTTATTACAATTGTTTTACTTAGGTACCCATTTGTGTTTCAGATAGGTTGCATTTTATGCGCCATTTGGAGAGGTTTGGGTACGCTTAGCAGCAAATTCCCATCAGTTTAGTCAGCGTCCTTATAATTTATATTAATCAATGATGAATTAATATGTACAGTACAAACTACAAATCCATTATTATATGATAAGCCTAACCTAAGTTATTGAAGATAGGTGTGGAGCCATGGCGGGCGAAATTGCTTATTGTGTAAATCCATGATCAAATTATAACTTATTAGACTACCTGCAAATATATATAATTGAAAAATATATGAGGTTTCAGCATCCTCAGTTTTTTCACTGAAATTGCTCCCTTGGTTGTAGATATAATATATACAATAAAGAACTTAACAATAAATTTAACATTATTATATACATTAAAATGTTTAACAATATTAAAATTTAAAGTAGATTATATGTATAATTTTTAGTGTACGTTTTAAAGTTTTATATTCAAACTATGTAAAAATATTATTACAATAAATTAAACCATATAATAATGAATAATAAATAATAGGACAGAGAGTTTTAAGTTTTCATATTTGTCTAGAAAGGCCACACTGTCGCAGAACAATGTGAGTGATCAACAAAAATGTTTCATATCGGTATTATAATACTAGGCAGCTAATTTTTTATATTTTAGTATATATTTTGTCATTACATACTGCATTTAAATAAATATAAGCATTAACCATAGTTGAGTAAAATATTATAAAAAATAACGAACATAATATTATGATTATTACACTTGACTATTACAATTTTTGATGTACCAAATTTGAGTTTGAACGAATTTAATCATTTATTATATCTTTGAAATATTTTCATTTCAAATAAAGGACATCGAATAAATTTACTAAGAGCATATTTTAATACCTAAACGGCTAAACATATTTCTTGGTTTTTAAGTGCTTATAAGTGCATACATATTTTAAGTTTTTGAGTAAGTAGGTGGGCTTCCTCATCCCTAATAATAAATAATTATACTTAGTAGGAACCAGAACCTACTTACCTACCTTTAATTAATATTTTTTGTATGTCACTAAAAAACGAAATCTAATAGGTAGGTAGTTCAATAGTAATTAGCAGTGTTGGAAATCATCTAAATAATTTTATCTAGATAAAAATAATAAAATCATCTAATTATCTCATCTAGATAAATGTAATGGTTATCTGTGGTAATTTATCTAGATAAATAATATAAAATAAGAATATTTTTAAAAACTGAAATAGCCAATAATTTACGAGAACCTAGTAGTGATTCCAAATTCCAATATTATTATAGTTAAAAAAAGAAATGTTTACTAAAATATTGTCAGTTTTATTTTGTTATTTTATTTTTATTCAAGTTGTATTAAAAATTTAAATTGTATATTATTTTAGTTGAGAAATTACATTAAGGATTTATTAATTAATAAATATTATCTAATTAGTAATTACTAATAAATTACATTATTTATAATATAATTTTAAAAAAAAATTATCTATTTTTTTATCTAGATAAATATATGTGTATTTTTATCTTTATCTAGATAAAAAAAATGTTGTTATATTTTATCTTATCTAGATAAATTTTGAATGAATTATCTGTTATCTTATCCAGATGCTTTTTTGGTTATCTTTTCCCAACACTGGTAATTAGTAATTACTAGTTGTAGTCGCAAACCTCAGACTAAGATAAACGTGGTTACTGACAGTAGTAGTATTTACTGTTGAAATGTCAATGATATGAATAAGGAGACCAAACTCCGTTTATGAAAAACATACTGATAAGAAAATATAAAAACACCCATAGTAGAGTTAAACTACCTGCAGTGGTAGCGTTACGGCCCTTTGCGTACCTACATATAGCAAGTAAACTGTGCATAATATATTAATATAGGAATTAATAATTATATTATTATATTAGATTTGTAAAATAATACCTTTTCAATATGTTTAATCATGGCCTATAAAAAATTTGCAATTCTAGCATTACGCGTCCTTTCGGCTATAGTTGAGAATTGCACGCACGCAATTATTTATAAAAAGGTAGCTATATATTATATATAGTATATAAGATTATAAGGGTATATTATTTAGGTTTATAAAAATTAAAATAATTAAATATTATAATGGTTATAGTTTAAACCTTAGATCATATACTATGGATAGAGTTACTGCATTATAAACGCGTACTACGTGTTGAAGAAATTATTATTGAGCGCAAATTAAGATAATTTTTTAGGGGGGAGAGGGGGGGTTGAGGCTTTGACAACTGAGGTCATTAGTCTGTGGAACTGTGGGGGAGGGTACTGTAGGTTTTGAACTCGTGTATCTTTGTTTTTAAGTGGGCACCCGTAGGTATCTGCCATGCCCGGGTGGGGAGTGGCGGCCTCTCTCTCAGAAGACCGTTACTGCTCGAAGAAAAATGCCACCCGTGGCTGAGTTCGAACCGGCGACGGTGCGCGTCGCAACCGACGCCTTAGTCCGCTCGGACACTCCGTCCCCCGATGTAAAATAGTTTACTATCTTAAATCGTGTTATTGACGAGTCGCAAGAGGACTGATTTCTATTGCACATACTCGTCGCAGATTTATCATATTAATCACTTAATTATCGGTGATATAAATTGTATAATAATATTATGATCTACTAAGGTAGTAAGGTCACAGATATTAAGTACTTATAAAAATAATAATTAAGTGTATACCTACTTATATTATCTGTGCGACTGTGCGTCTGTGCCTAAGGTTTAAACTGTCACCAGCACGGCAGCCGCGCCCTCTAACTATCATGGATTCGGTATTACACCGGTGACCGGTATCTCGGTTATCACTCGGTATCAATTGGTAGTCGGTACACCGTAAGCAGGCTGCTCGGGTGAGTTCACGCCACCATGTCGCCAACCTACCGGAAATAAACTGTAGTGTAGCGGTCACACTGGGCCCGCAATTCAGACATAATTTCTGTAAAATGGCGAATGGCGCCCACAGTCCAGACTCCCCACCCTCACCCACCCACTAAATAACATAACACTCCCGGCGGCCGGCATTTCCACTGACCATTCAGAATTCAGACTTTCAGTCTTCAGAGCCGAACCTCAAATCTGATCGGAACAGCAGCATTCGTCGAGTGCTGAGTGTCTGAGGGTTGACAGTTGACACGGGCAGGTGACCGACCGAAAGTCACTGCACACACTCCTCAAGTTTCAAGACACCGCCTGTCCACCTGCACACGTCGTTCGACAAACTTGGCCGTCTCTTCAACGACTACGCCAAAAGGAAAGCTGAAACGGACTGCAACCGTCGCGTCGTCGTTTAGTTCTTCGAGGTCGCCTCTCAACAACTAATACTTAACAGCAACAGGTCAATCGTAAAAGGTAAGTCGTTATTCGCGGAGGCGGGACCAGACTTGAGTGTTAAACGGACGTCGATTTTCGCTAGTTTTATAGTCGGCCATCGACGACGATCTAGCCGTGTTCGTCGTTCGCCGTATAGACGTGCCGCAGCGGTGATTTACAGACTTCCTCGACAAGGCAGATTGCTATTTTGTTCCTTCAAGATTCCAACGAAATTCTAGCTTTTTTTTTTGTCCATTGTACCCAACAAACGTTTATTTATTATGAGCATAGTGGGAATGGGACAAGTAAGTCCTTGTTACCGATTATTATAAATAATAATATAAGAACACCGCACCACCGTGATATCAAACAAGTAATATTTATTGTCAATTCAGACTAAATTCTACAACGTTATTATTTTATCCGTATTTATAACCTATTGATTTTGTCTTTTGTAACATTATTGGCTTCTGTTTTTATAACATTGAGATTTTTCCATGTTTCATTTTAATGATGTGCACACACATAAATAAAATGTAGATAAGAAAAAAGATAATAATATTATACCTACTTTATGTGAAGAGAAAATGAATTGAAACATTTTGATAACTATAATAATGGTACCCATTAAGCATTATCATAATGTTCAATATTAATCAGTATTATTGTTATGCATTTAAATTTATTCTTAGTTTGAAGTAGACATTTTGAAATCTGAAATAAGATAATAGTACCAGTGTTAAGCAATCGTTCAACAGTCTGTACTCCTATAATTAGGTACCTAATCTAGGTAGTTTGTAAAAGTTTGATAAAGAATTAATAATGTAATCTACCAGCTACCAGTTTTTTTTTTCATAGAAAACAATTTGATTTACAAGCTACTTAAAATATTTTGGTAGGTATAGAATTATCTTAGACTGTAACTAAAACTCAACATAAAGTTCATTTTTATGGAATTATATAAAATAAAATGGTTAAAAACTAATAATTGTATTACAGTTTTATTCAGAGTTGTAGTCATATTAGGAATGTCAAATTTAGAGTTTTTTCATGACTTAACATGCTATTTAGGTCCATTGCCTGACTACCAACTTTCTATCCGCTAATTATTCTCCATTTTCTACTTCTTACAGTGATAAGTCTAGTGATATTATCTGTTCAACGTTTTGTGTCTAGTTTTTATCTTGAGGCCAAGCCAATGGGACCTTCTAACTCCTCTTGACATGACCGACCCAGCTCATCTTACTACTCCTGAAAAGTATACTATATAATTAAAATTTCTTTGTACAGTTCTTTTTTTTATCAGTTTTTCCTTATATTCTTTTTTGACCAAATATCCTTCTAATTCTTTTCATTCAAATATTAAACTTATGAATAATATTTGTATGTATCTATTATCTTGTGCAGTTGTGCTATCTCTAGTTATAATTTTTTTAATGAATTGTGTCTTATGTTACAGATATTATTTAAAATATGTCATCGTCTTCACGGTACAGGGATTCTGGTAATCCAGATTGCAAAATATATGTTGGTGATTTAGGATCATCTGCATCCAAACAAGATTTAGAAGATGCTTTTTCATATTATGGTTCAATTCGTAATGTATGGGTTGCCCGTAATCCCCCTGGTTTTGCTTTTGTTGAATTTGAAGATCCAAGAGATGCAGAAGATGCAGTTAGAGGTTTAGATGGAAGGTAATTAAAAAATTAACAAATAATTGTTATGTTCGACAAATGTAGTTATTCCTTGTGGGGCATAGATAATAAAGATATTATGGATAGGGATATTATAACCAGGACCGGCTCAAGCAAAAATAGTGAACTAGGCAAAATAAAATGTTACCGCCCCTAACAATATAATATTATCAGTATTTTGAAAATGCCACCCTAGGCATGGGCTTATGTCCCCTATCCCTTGAGCCAGGTCTGAACATAATGGTCTTATCAGCAGTAATCAAAGAGAACAATTGAGGCCAAATAAAGTATACTTATATTGAGTATCAATTATCAATATAACTATCAATTACCTTCCTCTCCGGGACTGCGGCCTCAAATATATTTAACATAGACGTGGCCTATCCATATCTTTATTATCTATGTTGTACCTACCCACCCTTATTATTATTATTATTATAAACTTATTTTAGGAGCATTTGTGGTAGACGAGTCCGAGTTGAATTATCTAATGCTGGATCACGTAAAGGTGCTTATCGAGGAGGCCCACCTCGTCGAGGACGTCCATTCCATCCTGAAGACAAATGTTATGAATGTGGTGATAGAGGACATTATGCCCGTGACTGTAGACGTTTTAAAGGAGGGCGACGCAGGTAAATTTATTTTTATTCAAATTATTTTACATATGGCTTCACCTATTTCATTTTATTTGTGGTGAAGTCTTCAACTGTTTGTGAACATTAAGATAAATTATGTAATGTAGATTATTGTCACAACCATTTATATAATGGAATTGTAAAAATGACTATAATTGGCCATTTTTGTAGGATGTTCGGCTGAGAGCGTCTCTTCTCGTAGTGTCGATCGTCGTAGAGCTCTCAACCAAAATAATATATTTTGATCTTCTACTACGAGCAATGTGTGTTAGTCGTCGGACTACGGCGCAACTATCTGTCTGTCTGCGTTTATCGATGTACTCAGCTACACTAGAACCCCATCGAGCCCAACCAACCTAATGATTTTTATTCTGATGCTCTAATTAGCTATCGGTGAACGTACACAGATATTCAGAGACAGAAAGAGTTATAAATTAGATCTACATAACGCCACTGGCTGTCTACATAGCATTACCACCGTGTCATTTTAGGAGAATGTTGAACTTCGTTTTTTTATGTGAGTCAATTGAATCACAAGAGCAGGTTGGATTATATTGATCAATGGGATAAATATTATATATTATTTTGTTTAATTAAATACTACATTCTTTAAATTCCTTAAATTAATAATAAACATAAAATAAATGATGATACTTCTAATATTAATCTCATATAAAAACATTTAATATATTCACCTTTAATCATTGGATTTTTACTTTAAATATTAAAAAAAATACATGCTAAGCGTGCTTAATAATATAATTATACATTAACAACTTTTAAAAAATAATTCTGTTATTAGTTTAAAATTAAATTTTTTTTTTTAATCTTGTATTTATATAAAAATACAAATATTTTAGCTATTACTAGCTATTGAATTAAATTACATATTTGGTGGTAATGATATAAATGCAAATATTAAAAGAATGATATGCCCCCACGTGTATTGTTACCGTCTTACAACGTAACAAATTTTATATTCATAATAATCTATTTTACTTTGATTTTTTATTTAAATTAGAGTGAATTGACATTTTATACAATTTAAATGTAATAAAAGGCAACTGGGAAGTTTTTATTGATATTGGAAAACTACATTTTTAGAAGATTATTATAAATTGCTTCAAAATTAAAATATCAATAAAATGCCCTAGATAATAATAGATAATAATCTTATCTTACCTTAACATTTTGTAATAGGTCAATTCACTATAATTATTTTTTAAAAAACATAGTAAAATGGATTATTGTAAAAATAAAAATTGATATATTGTAGGTTTTTTGTAACACTGATACAACACAAGCGGGTGTGGTGTCCTCTCAATTCTTAAAGTTGAAAAGATAAACACGTATTACCTATACATTTTGTTATATGATTAAATTTTAAAAAAAAAACTAAATGACATTTCCTTGGTAAATTAAATTCAAAATTAATATTTATGATTTATGTGGTAGTTATCAGAAATATATTAATAATTCTATCTTGTTGATTTATATTTGACCAATTTTTAATAAAAACGACACTCAATTAATAATTAATCTGTGCAATAAATGTTTTAAATAATGTTTAACTAATCAAATGAGTCTTAAATAAATTTGCTTGATATATATACATTTATTATCAATAAATTACTAAAACATTTATAAAAATAATATTGGGTGAATTTTTAAAAAGCATTATTCATGCTTTGAAAAAAATGTATAAATATTTTCTGTAAATAATTTATTTTTGTTGTTATTATTTCCAATTTTAATATTCATAAACAAACAAATAGTGCAACCATACCAAGATCCTTTCTTACATTTTATAACAATATAGTGTTTCAAAAAAGTATGTATATTGCCTTACAATTAAATATATATTTTTATCTCTAGTAGTAAATTAAATTTAGATTCACTAATTATGATTTTAATGATAAATTATTAATTTATACATAAATCATTCTAGTGATATAGTATACTTATTGTTTTGGAACTGTAGAGCATAATTTTAATTTATTACTTGTGTGAAAGATATTGTATTTGTAAAATACCTAAAAGCGATTTTTAAGCGATTTGAAAAAAATAATATTTGGTGTTAATAATAGTAAATTATACTGTACAACTTAAATACAATAAATGAAATTATAAAGAATTTTATTATTGCTTACTTTTCTGTTAATTGATATTATGTTAAATACTGCACAAAACAAAAATTTACATATTGCTGGTTATTCTGATATTGAATTATTATATTAATATTATCGTTTATCACCCACATAAGTCATAATTGATAATTTTATATAACTAGCATTAATAAATATTTATTTTTAAACATATTTTTTTTATCCAATATTTTAGAAAATTATAGGTATATTTGATAATAACATTTAAATTACCAATAAAATAAAATCTTAATTTATTAAAATTAGCAAATGTTTTGCTTAAAATGCTTGAAAACTTTATTCTTACCAAAAATCTAGAAAGTTAGTTATTTAATAGTTTAGGTATATATTCAAAAGATAATAACCTAAATAAAACCCAAAAGGGTTAATAAAATCATAACTTTTTATTTTCACTTTTTTCTGGTTATAAAATATTCTATTTTCTATATACTTAATATGTTTAAAATATTAAGTATAATAATACTTTGGGGAACTTAATTTATTATACTTAAACATAAATATTTATTATGTAGCTAATAATTTTGTATTATGTAAAAAGGTCATATACTCCTTCTCGGTCTCGCTCACGATCATACAGCCGTAGTCGTCGTTCTCGTTCAGGTTCAAGATCTCCTTCACGCTCCCGTTCAAGGTCTGCATTAACTGGTCGTTCAGTTTCCAAGTCAAGATCTCGTAGTCGATAAGAAGAATATGTAAGTATAACATGGTTAATGGTTATTACTTATAAATTATGTTTAATGTCTCAAAAATTATCAAGAAACTAAAAAAAAAATTTACAGGCAGTTATTTTGTATCAAAGCTACATCTTGAACAACCATATGGACGTTATGCTATATTTGCATGGATCAAATACAGACGACTTAACTACTGAGACCTATCTACTATAATATTTTTGATTTATGATTTTAAATATCTTATAAATTGTATTTTACTTTTTTTTTTTAGTTAGAACTGTATAATAGTAAATATTAAAATTTCTCAATATGCAAATATTGTTTGCAAGTTATTATTATTTTTTTCAATTAGTTGTGTTTTTGTCTTTGCACCAAATGTATTGTACATATACTTTACATATTTTTGTATTTAAACAATATTTAATGAAATCAAAAAAAAAAATGGATCAAACATAATTCCTTTCAGACTAAAATAATGTTTATTTAATCAATTTATGTGTTTTAAAATAATCTTGAATCACTTAGTCACTTAATCTTCTTATTATTTTAGCCAATTTCTACATTAATGCATTAAAATAAGGTACATTTTTAAAACATACTAAAATCCATTTGAACAAATATTTTATTGATGGCAAATTTTTTTTGTTATTGGGATTAGATGCTTGAGTTGTATTTAAGGCTACAATCATCAACTAGTTTTTATATTGAAGACTATTTTAGAACTTAATCACAGATCAAAACACTTGATATACTCATTTTACTCATCGTTTCAATAAAATTGTGTGGTATACAAAACAAATGACTAAATATTTTTTTACCTATTCTTAAAAAACTGTTTCATTAATTATTTAGGGAAATTTTCATTGATAGTTTACATTGTATAATATTTGCTCAGCGATAGTTATTAAAGCTTACAATGAAACGTGTATACTGAATACACATGATTCACCTTTACAAAGAATTCTGACAAATGTACTTGTATGAAAAAATTAATTCGCACATAGACAGTGCAGTAGTGCACCTGTGTATTTGTGAAGCATTACAACTAAACATTTTCAGCTAAACATAAATAATATTTGTTGTAGCCATAATATTCAATAAAAACAATTGAATGACGGAAATTTCAAAACAATTATTTTCACTCAACAGACAAACCAATTATCATTACTCTGTATAATATTATAATTTGGATTGCAGATAATAATCCTAAAGATTTTTAATTTTTGTTAAATATTATAATATATTAGCTTCATCTAGTCATCTAGATATTATTTTAGTTTACTATTCCCAATGGCCAACACTGCTTATAACTAAGATGTATTAGATACCTATATTAAATTATAAATTGTAATTCAAATTTGGACGATTCCACTTAATATGATGTGTAATAACGTAGAAATAAGATAAATATAAAACGACTCCTGTCGATAGTTATATTAAAATATTAAAATTACGCTTCCTCCAGGTGTTCGGAGGGCTCTCTGGATCAAATACACCGTACAATATAATTTTATGGAAAAAAGCACATAGAATGTATTAACTGCAATCAACATAAAATATTATATTATATGCCTTACCTGATTCGCAGTTTTCTGTAGATAATTTTGTAAGAGTTTTAGGTTTTAGATAAAACAAAGTAATACTTCAAATACACAAATTGAATCAAAGAACGCGCTTATTGCTCGCGTAAGGAGTCCAGTTGTCGCCCGTTGAAATCGGTTTTTTGGGACTTGAGAGGTTGTTACTCTGGGGGTTGGTGCTCATGCACTGGTTTAAGGGACGACGGGAGGATGCTGACCAGAGAGTGGTAGGCGGCTTTATCAAAAAGTTATCGTGAGCCTGGGAACTAGATTATTCTTTGGCGTCAGTATAAAATAGAGTCACACACGTCCTACGTATACCGTTATAAGTGCGTGCCGATATCTTAATATTTGTCGTTGTTAATGGTTTTATTTGATGCGACCGATTTCTACAAACGACAGTCTGTCCGTTGTTTATTATTCTGTAAAATGTTAGTTTATTATAATGGTGTGTGAGCATATTATTACAGATGTTTCATAGTTGTTAGTTCAGTGTTCTGGTTATTACATAGGTATATAATTACATTATAAAACCAATGATACGCAGTAGGTAGGTACATAATAATATGAGTGATAATATTAATCGTATTGTAGCCTACAATTTGTAGGTATCGCATCGCACTTTCAAACCTCGCTGTCCCTTATTTGTGGATCATACCTACAAATATTTTCTCGTAGATATCCTCACCTAGTGTCCTAACAGTGCTGACACAGACACTCCTAAGTCCTAACGTTACAGATAACTAAATTAGACGCGAGCCGGAAAAATAATTCTCTAACCCAAGGCCTTTCATAATATAAACCTATATTCTAGTGTTACGTCGATGACACCAGATCTATATTATATAATTACCTATCTACCACGTTCGATATTATAATATTTACTGTTATATGACAACCATATTTGTCATCATGCGTAAGTTGGTAGCTACCTATGTAAATACAATGTTTGATTTTTTTGTTGACAATTATTCAGTGTCATTTGACGGGATGCATTTTTTGTCTGTTCATATTTCCAACTACCTACAAACCGTTGGTTGTGTAATAATGATATTGCATACGCTGGTACCTTATACACATAGGTATACTTTACAGGATGATTCGAATAACACCGAAAAAAGTCTCTATTTAAAAAAATAGGTACCTAGGTGTTCACTTTTCTCAAAATTGTCTTTTTGGATAAACGAAACAGATTCTTACACGATTGCATTACCCAGTTTTATATTGTTCTCTCACGTTTATCAGTTATATTTGTTTGTAGAATCATTTTTATGCATCAATAGTGCAATACCTATATTATATACGTATATAATATAAATCTATAATATTGGTTATAGTAATGTTCATGAAATTGTTTAATCTGATGCGCATGAACATTCGTACGTAAAATTACCAGCTGTAAATATTGAAACATGACAGCTTTTTTTTTATAAATAATTTATTTTGTAGACAAGATGAGTGGAGTTGCAACTTGTGGGTGGTAGTCGGCAGACTTGGGTAGTATTTTCCGAATACTTTTTAAATACTTTTTTTGAAAGTACCTATTCAATACGGTATTTTGAACACTTTTTACCAGTATTCGGAATACTTTTTTTCTTATATAGGTATATACTGTTATACATTACTAATTATTACTTATTAAATAGGTATATTAATTTGAATATAATTTATAACTAATAGGTAGCCAGATAGGTGTGTATCTCCCGGGCAGCTGTAATGCAAATCGCGGTTCTCTCCTCTCTCGATAATACAAAAAAAAAAAGATAGGTGTCTATTATCGAGATTATAATAATGTTCATTTATAAACACAGAATTGAAAAAATATTTTTGCTATTAAAATTTAAATCTACTAAAAAAAAGTATTCGAAAAATATTTGGAATACTTTTTGAGACAAGTATTCCAAATACTTAGGAATATTATTATCAGAAAGTATTCGAATACATATCTTATGAATACTTTTTTTAACTATTTGGAATATGTATTTAAAATACTTTTAAAAAGTATTTTAAAAAGTATTTTACCCAAGTCTGGTAGCTACTTCTCGACATATTTCATGAAACCTAATTTGTGATAACTGATAAGCACCCCTACTGCTCATCCATACTTTAAAGTTTGAATAGTTAATAATAATAAAAATTAATATAGTACCTATAATACTTACTACTTAGTACTTACCTAAATACCTACTAGCCACTAGGTACTTACTAAATAATAATTGCAGTGTACCAACCAACATCGATATTTGTAGAAAAGTGTTCTGATTCCGGATATGAAATAAAATTATAAGTTACTGTTTTATAAAAAAAAAACAGTAGGTATATAAAGGTAGGTTATCAAATTACAGTTTATATAGGTAGTGTGGACGTGTTGTCACCAACAAACTTAATAGGGCAAAATAGAATGTTAAAACCGTAGATATGCATTTTAAATTTCCCACGAAGAAAATATACTATCTAAAATATGACAGCTTATCGCTTTTCTGATAATCTACACCCTTGACCCTGTATAAGGTACCTTTAGTTGCCTACATAATATTATTATCCCACCGTTACCAAAATGTGTTACGATAATACATGTTGTATGTAACCATTCTATATTGTACATGTAAACCTATCTAAATAGTATGCATTGTTGTTGTCTTTTAATGTATGTATTTTTAATATTGACGTTTATATATAGTTTATCGCAAGTAGTATAGGTACCTAGCGAAGGTAATGCATACTAGCTGTGACATCAAATCAGTGTCAAGTCTTTGATGCGAACAATTGTGCAAACAACGAACTACCGTCACCGCGTTTCGGTATGCTGTAAGTCTACTTCTTACTTCTATGAACGATCTGTATTGGTTTTAATTTTTAAATATAACCAACAATAAACGAAAAAATGCGAATATGGACCATTATATTATATACCATCATTATAATATATCAGAACCACGTAAGTAAAGACCTTTTTTCGGATATTTCTGCCCAGACATTTTTCCCCAGAGAATATAAGCATACTGTTATGCAATTGGTCAAAATATTATATAAATTGAAAATCAGAGTAAATAATATTGTTAAAATTAAAATTAAAAATATTATCTTTTGAAGACTTTCTATGTGATTACCCGAATGTTTGGATTGTTTAAATTATCGGAGTGTTAGAATTTTTAATGCCATAAACTGTTCATTCACATCAAATCAAGAAAATCAAATAGCAATATTATAGAATATTCTAAAATCACCTTTTACGAAAGTTATTTGTACGTCCAATTCTTAGTTAAATGTTATAACTTATAACACATATTATATTCCAATTATGTGGTTGAAATTTGGATGGAGTGTTTGTAGGTACGAGTTGTATAGAATAATTTCTATGCATCTTATATTTTCCATTCACTTAATTTGAATCGAAAAAACCCAATATAAATTTGTTCCATTTGGAGACTTTTTTCATTTTCAAGTTGAAAATGTCCATGGTTGAGAGGGGGGGGGATATCCAGCCGGAAAAAAATATCAATATGATGGAAATATCCTGGCGGGAATGTCTTTCTTCCATAATGCACACAATTATTGCCTGTTATATAATAAGTGTAATGTGTACATTTTTTATTGCGCAGGTATACCACACAGCCCCGGTGGGCAAATCGGTGAGTACTTATTATTGCTTAAGATATATTTTCAAAATAAATCACTAATTTGGAAGTTACGTATTATTGATTATTAATACTATATTATGCATTAGCTATAATCTTCATGTAAACATACCATTGATTAATTAAAGCTGTAATATTAATCGATGTAAATATTAAATACCATGTCTTATATATTGTGAGTGATGGAGCTTTATACCTATAGGTAGGTTCAAGTTAGACTTGAGTTTATTTAATTTTAACACATACGATTAGTATAGGTACCTACCCATTATCTACCTATATAAAGTTATTAAATTCAAAAGATGTAATATAATATACAATATACATCGTACCATATTTGTTAATAAATACAATAGTTGAACTTGATTAAAGTGTAAAACTGTATACCTACCTAGTGGCAGAGTCGTGCCATAGGGGGGGGGGGGGCTGGGAGGGGAAAAAGGGCTTTTAATTTACGTGTAAAATTGCCATATTATAATTTATTTGGCTATTCAAAGATTCAGTAATATACCTATACTTAAAATAAATATCCCCCTTAAATATAAATAACCTTCACCCAATGGCCCAATTTATATTATAATTATATTTTATATTTTATACTTTATACACACAATGACATTTTAAAATGTAATTTTTTGACAAAAACGAATTTAACTGTTATACCTACTAATGTAGTAAAATAAATTACTGTAATCACAATAATATTATCATCAAATATACTTAGTATTATTATCATAAGCGTAATTAGGGGGGGGGGGCTTCAGTGGGCTTCAGCCCCCTCAAAATTTCTTAAGCCCCCATACATTCTATTAATAATTTACTTATTAAAAAAAATGCTAGGGCTGAAGTTTTAAGGTCTAGTTACGCCTATGGCTATTATAGGCCGTATTTTATATTAAATATGATACATATAACAATTTTATAACATACATTCATACAACATACTTACATATCTACCTACGTAAAAATAATATTTTTAAATTTAATTTGAAAGAAAGTTAATAGTTTTAATAGGTATATGAAAATATGTAAGAATAAAGTCTTATGAAATAAGGTAGTTTTGTTCGCAACTTATTGACTGAAACAAATTATGTATCAAGCTACATCACTTATTATATTATGTACCAACTCTTATGTTATTTTGAAACAATGAGAATTGAGTTTACTAATATTACATAAAATATAATATTCTTATTGTTTTGATTTTTAGGGAAGTGCTAAAAAAGGTGAATTGAAAACGGTAATATACCACATGTTATACATTTTTTTTAAATTATTACTGGTTATAATTAATTTGATAGGGTTTAGAATAATAAACGTAAAAAAATTCCATGAATTTTCAGTGATTTAAAACGTTTAGATAATTACAGATAACCACTGATAGAGAATAATAATAGGTTTCAGTTTTAGATAGTTGAAATAGTCCTAGGTGGCTAGGCGAAACCACTACAATTCGTATACTTACTTTAAGTGCATTTTTTTTCGTTTTTCAGTTCAATTAAATATGAGTGATAACACCCTTCCCATTACCCAATATTCAGTAAGTTGACACACAAAAAATGAAAACACACACGTCTTTGTAAAATCAATGCATACATCGCTTCATTCAGGATCTAATAAATAGAATTATTCCTATGTAGTAAGTTGATTAGTGATTACTGCTTTTAGGTAAGGTTTGGCATCAAAAAAAATCATAGATTCACAGCTGTTAAAATAATAGAATGAGTTTCAAAAATTGAATTAATCAATACATCTATTATATTCTCTGGTATTGCAACTACACCAACTTGCCTGAGAAAGTATTACAATGCTTTTAAAAAAACCAAATATGCTCTAAAAAACTTTTTATTTACTGAATTTTTCCTAATTTAGATTTTTGATTACATATTTATATACAACTACTTATGTAGGCAAAATAGAATATAATTTATTTTATATCATTACGAAATTTTGTCGACCAAATGCGGGAAATACCATTATATTAACTCATGTAAGATTACGAATTTGAATTAATGCCATCAGTTCCAATGCACTTGCATTTGAACAATTACTTCGAATAATAAATATAAACAACCAGAAACCTTAAAATATGCAAAATAAAATTTGGAATTTACATTTCCTAGTTTCCTACATTCCAAATATGATTTTAATTTGACTCTGCTATTTATTGATTTATCAAAAAACAAAAAAAAACATAATAAATAATTAGATGACATTCACAATGTAAATCGTTTGATACGATTAGATTATAAACCATTTCTTACTCAATAAATTATAGTAAAATATAACACATATTATAATAAATTAAAAAATTAATATTTTTTTTTCAGAAATTCGGTAAAATTGCAGACCAAATAATTAACCCAAAATGGACATTAATTGTAAAGTATAGATTTTATTTTAATAAATAAACTAAATAGTATATATAATTTTTTTTATATAATTTGATTTTTAATATTATGTTATTCAGGATCCAGATTCAAAAAAAAAGGTAAGGTGATTTCACTAGGTAGAAAAAACTTGTAATTCTTATTTCAACATAATAAGAATTTTAAACATTTACAATAATTTAAAATGTTATTCAGAAAAATGATTCCGACCCATCCAATAACACGGTAAACGAGGTAAGGCAATTTCAATCAATAAAAACTTTATTATTTTTTAATATTTGTAATAATATGATAGATTATAATTGTATTTTCTCTATTGTTCTTTTTTAAACTCGATTTTCTCCCGGAGAGATTGAAGTTAACAGTTTATGAGAACTGTACTTGTCACATGGGCATAATTCAAAATCATAATGTTTTTGTTTTAAATTTTGAACTATCTATACTGAGTTTTTCAAAATAAAAACAATAAATTAAGAAGTTTTATAATGAACTACCCTAATATGGCGGCTTTGCCCGTGTGCAGTTTTGTTATTGTTGCAAATTCTAAATAGTATAATATACGCTAATCAGGTGTATCTCGGTTTGAGTGTATTTCAGTTTTAGTGTACCTCAGTTCACGGACAAATCGGCGTTAGTGTACCAAGCTTTGTAATATAATTCGACCTAGATGGGCTACCGCAAGTCAAAGATAGGATTTAGCAGTTCGAATATTATTTAAGAGGACGCCATGTGAGAACCCGCATGTGTTGTCTCCGTCTTACAAACGCGTAACATACCAAATTTACGCTCAGAAATTCAAGTTTTATGCTGTTAGCTTAAAAATTAGAGTGAATCGACCCATTATGAAACTTGATGGTAAGAACATTATCTGTGTTTTGGAAGTTTTTTTTACCATAATTCAGTTTTTCAGTGAGTTATAGCGTGTATAATAAATGTAAATTAAAAATGCTCATAACTCACTTAAAAACTGAATTATCGTAGAAAAGCTTCCCAACAAAACATAGATAATCTTCTTACCATCAAGTTTCATAATAGATCGATTCAATCTATTTTTTAAGCTAACGGCATAAAACTTGATTTTTCTGAGCGTAAAGTTGATATGTTACGTGTTTGTAAGACGGAGCAACTCATGCGGGTGTGGCATCCTCTTAATGTGGTCTAAACTTCTTACCCTCTAAACTTTTCAGACATCTCTAAAAACAATCTCTGAGATTTTCATCAAATTCAATTTTGCAATTTTTGAGTATACAAGCATACATACATTTGGTTTTTATGATATAGTTTCTTTATTCAAGGCCATAAGCACGACAATTTGATACATGCTTGTATCTGATTTGCCCGAGTAACCAATTGAAACCATTTATAAACCAAAAAAAAGTTCCAATTTACACCGTGAATCTCAAAATTTATGTTTGACCACATCTTTAAAAAGCAAATATCGGAAAATTCTTTCTTATTACACAACTAGAGAACTAGAAGAATTACTATTCCAAATTTCAGGTTCGTGCGTTTTGTAGTTTTTGTGATGTAACGATGAGTGAGTGAGTGAGTGTTATTTAGATTTTATATAAATAGATAGATATAAAATATGGGAAGAATTCAATTTTTATAAACCACCGATCTATTAAAACATTATACTATAAAACTGTCTAAATTATGATTATAAAACACATTGTTTGTGTTCCAAAAACAAGGAGAATTTCATTAGGAAATATTTTATTGTAATGTTTTAGAAAGATGAAAACCAAACACAACCAAATACACCAAATACACAAAATAATGATGGCAATAGAATACCTAAGATAAACAATAAAAGAAAGCGTAAGAAATCAAATAATAAAAGAAACAGTAATAAAAGAAAACAAAATAATAAAAGACGTAATGGAAGACACAGATGGTACAAAATGGTTACAGTGGACTATTTACTAGTAAGCAAACTAATATTTTTTTATTAAAATTGAAAATATTTTTTATATTCCTTAATGTTCATTAAATATATGAGAATACAGAAAATTCCTTTTTAACATTTCTCTATTCTGAAAACCAGTATTCCAACTTAGACTAGAATAGCATTAGTTAGTAAGTAATTAGACATTTTGGTAAGGGTGATTTACCAGAATATAGAAATCATGAAGATGAACAGAACATTGTACTGATATGGGGCGATGGCGATGAACGAAAAATTGAATTGAATGAACATGTTGACGCACTATCAATGAAAAATGTAAGATTTATTTCGAAACTTAATAGACCTAAAGAGTAAATATCACCAAAATACATATTTATATTGTAGATACAATATTATTTTGAAATTATAAGTAAGTACATAATGTGTGCACCAATTAGGAATATAATAATATTATAGTTATACAAATTAAAACTACAAAAACAGTTAAATATTTTACAATTACATTAAAATAAAAAATTAATTTTTTAGATGGATATACCATATCTAACTTTATTTAAAATATGTTTCAGTTAAATAATAACCAACTAATACGGAAAAAAAGAGATTACAATAATACATTTCAACTTCAAAATAAATTACAAACCAAAAATTTTAAACAGGAAGATTTGACAGAAAATGAAAAAGATAAATTAAATATTGAAGCAAATGCAAAGGATCGTAGCCAAGACGTAGAAAGACAAAATAAAAAGAAGAATATTAATAAAATCATCGAAAAATCAAGGGACCCCAACAGTATTGATAAGGAATTAAGTTTAATTGACAATTTAGAGGACGATGAAAATATCTACAGTAATAGTATTGAAAATAGCAATGAAAGCATGAAATTTTTAAATTTAAAAAACTCAAATAAAAATAAATTTCAACACTTTGTAAGGCGACCAAACCATGCACAAAAATTAGGTAAAACTTCAGGAAAGAATTATAGTGAAACGGAAAGTTTGCCTCTGAAAACTGTAAAACAAAAGCCTAACAATTTAAACAACATACCAACAATATCAAAATATGAACCAGAATTTACCCCTAAAGGAAACGCTGACACTGCCACAGACATTCCTGAATTCAATGAAATTGATTCAATGATGGGTGAATTAGATAGTCAAAATAATGAATTATATTCATCTTCATTAGAAACAAAAATGGAAATTCCAAATTACAGCGATATTGAAGATAATAAAGAAAGCGACATTTTAAACAATAAAAGACATCCTGTAAAATCTAAATCAAAAAAGAAAAGAAAAAAACAGCCAGATAAAAATAAAAAACTCCAAAATAGAATAAAACAAAAAATAGGTAAACCATTAGCATCAAATAATATTAACGAAAAAGGGTCACATCAGAAGACTATTAAACCAAACTTACCAAGCACAAATGATATACTGATAATATCGTACGATGAACCAGAAATGAAGACGAAAGTAAACTCCGACATTGCCGAAAACAACCCAGAACCTGATGAAATTGATAATATAATGGATGCAATGAACTCGAATTCCGATGAAAATCTAGATGATCAGAACAATAGTTCATATCCATCGTCATTAGAAACAAAACAGGAAATTCCAAATTACAGCGATATTGAAGATATTAAAGAACATGATATTTTAAACAATATAAAACATCCGTTAAAACCAAAATCAAAAAGTTCGGGAAAAAAGCAGTCAGATGATAATGATAAACTGCCAAAAACAATAAAACGAAAACTAACTCCACCCTTGGAATTAAATAATAATCACGAAAAAGGATCTCCACAGAAATCTCTTAAGCCACTCGCACTAAATTTAAACGAAATACCAAGAAAATCAAATGATGTACCAAATCTTACCACAGGAGGAAATAATGATAAAGTAACAAACACCCCAGGACCTGATGAAATTGATAATATAATGGATGCAATGAACTCGAATTCCGATGAAAAGCTAGATGATCAGAACAATAGTTCATATCCATCGTCATTAGAAACAAAACAGGAAATTCCAAATTACAGCGATATCGAAGATTTTAAAGAACATGATATTTTAAACAATATAAAACATCCGTTAAAACCTAAATCAAAGAAGTCAGGAAAAAAGCAGTCAGATGATAATGATAAACTGCCAAAAACAATAAAACAAAAATTAACTCAACCATTGGAATTAAATAAAAATAACGAAAAAGAATCTCCACGGAAATCTCTTAGGCCACTCGCACCAAATTTAAACGAAATACCAAGAAAATCAAATGATGTACCAAATCTTACCACAGGAGGAAATAATGATAAAGTAACAAACACCCCAGGACCTGATGAAATTGATAATATAATGGATGCAATGAACTCGAATTCCGATGAAAAGCTAGATGATCAGAACAATAGTTCATATCCATCGTCATTAGAAACAAAACAGGAAATTCCAAATTACAGCGATATCGAAGATTTTAAAGAACAAGATATTTTAAACAATATAAAACATCCGTTAAAACCTAAATCAAAGAAGTCAGGAAAAAAGCAGTCAGATGATAATGATGAACTGCCAAAAACAATAAAACAAAAACTAACTCCACCCTTGGAATTAAATAATAATCACGAAAAAGGATCTCCACAGAAATCTCTTAAGCCACTCGCACTAAATTTAAACGAAATACCAAGAAAATCAAATGATGTACCAAATCTTACCACAGGAGGAAATAATGATAAAGTAACAAACACCCCAGGACCTGATGAAATTGATAATATAATGGATGCAATGAACTCGAATTCCGATGAAAAGCTAGATGATCAGAACAATAGTTCAAATCCATCGTCATTAGAAACAAAACAGGAAATTCCAAATTACAGCGATATCGAAGATTTTAAAGAACATGATATTTTAAACAATATAAAACATCCGTTAAAACCAAAATCAAAAAGTTCGGGAAAAAAGCAGTCAGATGATAATGATAAACAGCTAAAAACAATAAAACAAAAACTAACTCCACCCTTGGAATTAAATAATAATCACGAAAAAGGATCTCCACAGAAATCTCTTAAGCCACTCGCACTAAATTTAAACGAAATACCAAGAAAATCAAATGATGTACCAAATCTTACCACAGGAGGAAATAATGATAAAGTAACAAACACCCCAGGACCTGATGAAATTGATAATATAATGGATGCAATGAACTCGAATTCCGATGAAAAGCTAGATGATCAGAACAATAGTTCATATCCATCGTCATTAGAAACAAAACAGGAAATTCCAAATTACAGCGATATTGAAGATATTAAAGAACATGATATTTTAAACAATATAAAACATCCGTTAAAACCAAAATCAAAAAGTTCGGGAAAAAAGCAGTCAGATGATAATGATAAACAGCTAAAAACAAAAAAACAAAAACTAACTCCATCCTTGGAATTAAATAATAATAACGAAAAAGGATCTCCACAGAAATCTCTTAAGCCACTCGCACTAAATTTAAACGAAATACCAAGAAAATCAAATGATGTACCAAATCTTACCACAGGAGGAAATAATGATAAAGTAACAAACACCCCAGGACCTGATGAAATTGATAATATAATGGATGCAATGAACTCGAATTCCGATGAAAAGCTAGATGATCAGAACAATAGTTCAAATCCATCGTCATTAGAAACAAAACAGGAAATTCCAAATTACAGCGATATCGAAGATTTTAAAGAACAAGATATTTTAAACAATATAAAACATCCGTTAAAACCTAAATCAAAGAAGTCAGGAAAAAAGCAGTCAGATGATAATGATGAACTGCCAAAAACAATAAAACAAAAACTAACTCCACCCTTGGAATTAAATAATAATCACGAAAAAGGATCTCCACAGAAATCTCTTAAGCCACTCGCACTAAATTTAAACGAAATACCAAGAAAATCAAATGATGTACCAAATCTTACCACAGGAGGAAATAATGATAAAGTAACAAACACCCCAGGACCTGATGAAATTGATAATATAATGGATGCAATGAACTCGAATTCCGATGAAAAGCTAGATGATCAGAACAATAGTTCAAATCCATCGTCATTAGAAACAAAACAGGAAATTCCAAATTACAGCGATATCGAAGATTTTAAAGAACATGATATTTTAAACAATATAAAACATCCGTTAAAACCAAAATCAAAAAGTTCGGGAAAAAAGCAGTCAGATGATAATGATAAACAGCTAAAAAATATAAAACAAAAACTAACTCCACCCTTGGAATTAAATAATAATCACGAAAAAGGATCTCCACAGAAATCTCTTAAGCCACTCGCACTAAATTTAAACGAAATACCAAGAAAATCAAATGATGTACCAAATCTTACCACAGGAGGAAATAATGATAAAGTAACAAACACCACAGGACCTGATGAAATTGATAATATAATGGATGCAATGAACTCGAATTCCGATGAAAAGCTAGATGATCAGAACAATAGTTCAAATCCATCGTCATTAGAAACAAAACAGGAAATTCCAAATTACAGCGATATCGAAGATTTTAAAGAACATGATATTTTAAACAATATAAAACATCCGTTAAAACCAAAATCAAAAAGTTCGGGAAAAAAGCAGTCAGATGATAATGATAAACAGCTAAAAACAATAAAACAAAAACTAACTCCACCCTTGGAATTAAATAATAATCACGAAAAAGGATCTCCACAGAAATCTCTTAAGCCACTCGCACTAAATTTAAACGAAATACCAAGAAAATCAAATGATGTACCAAATCTTACCACAGGAGGAAATAATGATAAAGTAACAAACACCCCAGGACCTGATGAAATTGATAATATAATGGATGCAATGAACTCGAATTCCGATGAAAAGCTAGATGATCAGAACAATAGTTCAAATCCATCGTCATTAGAAACAAAACAAGAAATTCCAAATTACAGCGATATCGAAGATTTTAAAGAACATGATATTTTAAACAATATAAAACATCCGTTAAAACCTAAATCAAAGAAGTCGGGAAAAAAGCAGTCAGATGATAATGATAAACTGCCAAAAACAATAAAACAAAAACTAACTCCACCCTTGGAATTAAATAATAATCACGAAAAAGGATCTCCACAGAAATCTCTTAAGCCACTCGCACTAAATTTAAACGAAATACCAAGAAAATCAAATGATGTACCAAATCTTACCACAGAAGGAAATTATGATAAAGTAACAAACATTCCAGAACCTGATGAAATTGATAATATAATGGATGCAATGAACTCGAATTCCGATGAAAAGCTAGATGATCAGAACAATAGTTCAAATCCATCGTCATTAGAAACAAAACAGGAAATTCCAAATTACAGCGATATTAAAGATCATGATATTTTTAAAAAGTTAGAATATCGATTACAACCTACATCAAAAACGCTGTCAAATAACAATGAAAAATTTCCAAATAAACATAAAATAAATATAGGTACACAATTAAAACCAAATAATATTGTAGCAAAAGATTCGTTTCAGAATTATAATATTACTCCTAATGTCAAATTATACAATGAAACTGACGCATGTTCAAATGGCGATTTATTGGCCAGTACAGGTAGAGAAAAATTGCCTAAAACAGATATTGATGATATAGCTATTATTCCAGAGAAAATATATGATAACAGTTCAAGAAATTCAAATGTCAATAAATTTAAATCTGAACCTCCAAATGACGACTATAAACTAATTGTAGAGAAGAATAAGCCCGGGACAAAATCACATCTTATTTCAAATGCAAAATTAAAAACTCCTCATTTGATTGAAGAAATTATTCAAACTACAAACAAAACACCAACAAATTGCAATACCTTACCATTAATGGATATTCATGCTAATGATATTGACACAATAGACATTTCAAAAGATTACAACAATTTGGGAAGCATGACAATGGAGGATTCTGATGTTGAAAAAACCAAAGATAAATCACCTAACAGAAAAAATGAACAAAATCACGTCTTAAAGAAAAAAAAAAAAATAAATCCTAAAATAAATAACAATAAATTTCAACCAGAAATAGCTGAGTATGCTAAATCATCGAATTACAAAGATAAAACACCAGGTGACCAATTAGAGATAATTAATAATGTTTCAAACAAAAATCCAAGAGAAGAAAAACTGAATGATAAGACAAGTTCTAGGATGCCAATGCCGGACTCCAACGTCAGACAACCAACAAATACAGCTTTCAATAATAATATTTTTCATAACGTAACTCAACCAAACCCTTTTGAATCAAAAACTGGGAAACCTATATCCTTTGAAGATACTATTAAAGGTAAAAGTGTCAATATACCGACTCCAGGTATTACAAAACCCGAGGAAAGAATTTCTAATAATATACCTAGTAATTACAAGACAATTAAACCTGAGCTAGCTACTAGTATTGGTGCACTGAGTTTTTCTGATGAAGAGCCAGATGATTTATTGGCGTTAATTATAGATCATTCATATGAGAAAGTCAATGAAGAAAAACCAAGTGATAAATCCATTTCAAGTTCATTTGAAGAATTATTAAAAAGCCCCATAGATAAAGATTGCTTACTATTACCTTCAATAAATGTTGATGATATAAATGTTACACCGATAGAAAAACATGACAAGAATTTACCAAGTTCAAAAGACGATAAAACTGAATTTTCCATTCCATGTGACCACAATAGTCAAAAGATTTTAGAAAAAAAGAAATCTTTGGAAAATTTAAGCCCCAATTCAAAAACAATAATCAAAACACCACATATTACGGAAGAACCTACTTTAAATAAACATGATAAACCAAATATTCATAGTAAAACCCCATCTATAGATAATCCTGATAAAGATGTCGAATTTTTAGACATTTCGGACGATTACAACAACTTGGGTGATATGACAATGGAAGATTCGGATTTAAAAAAAACTGAAGATAAATCACCTAATAAAAAAACAAAACATGATAACAGTATAACGGAAAAGAATAAACCGATTCGCGAAATGAATTACAAGAAAGTAAAACCAGAGGTATCTGATAGTATTGGTGCACTGAACTTCTCTGGTGAAAATCCAGATGATAAATTGGCCCTTTTTAATGATAATTCATATGAAAAAGTCAATGAAGAAAAACCAAGTGATAAATCAATTGTATTAGTGCCGACGACGGATAAAATTCCAAAGCCTGAAAAACGATTATCAACTGATGAAACTTTCGATAAGAACAGTGATAGTATTCTTAATAAAGTACCCCAAACAAATCCCTTTGAATCAAAACCTGGGATACCTATATCCGATGATGATGCTCTTAATGGTAAAAGTAATTTTATTCCTATTCCGAGTATTTCAAAAAACGATGAAGGTACTTCTAATAATTCACCTGGAATTCAAAAAATAATTGATCTAGTCGATAATTCAGTTTCAAGTTCAATTGAAGAAATATTAAAAAGCCCCATAGATAAAGATGGCTTACTATTACCTTCAATAAATGTTGATGATATAAATGTTACACCGATAGAAAAACATGACAAGAATTTACCAAGTTCAAAAGACGATAAAACTGAATTTTCCATTCCATGTGACCACAATAGTCAAAAGATTTTAGAAAAAAAGAAATCTTTGGAAAATTTAAGCCCCAATTCAAAAACAATAATCAAAACACCACATATTACGGAAGAACCTACTTTAAATAAACATGATAAACCAAATATTCATAGTAAAACCCCATCTATAGATAATCCTGATAAAGATGTCGAATTTTTAGACATTTCGGACGATTACAACAACTTGGGTGATATGACAATGGAAGATTCGGATTTAAAAAAAACTGAAGATAAATCACCTAATAAAAAAACAAAACATGATAACAGTATAACGGAAAAGAATAAATCGATTCCCGATATGAATTACAAGAAAGTTAAACCAGAGGTAGCTGAAAGTATTGGTTCACTGAATTTCTCTGATGAAAAGCCAGATGATAAATTGGCATTTATTGATGATCATTTATATAAAAAGGCCAATGATATAAAACCAATTGATAAACCAATTGTTTTAGAGCCGACGAAGGATAAAATTCCAAAGCCTGAAAAACGATTATCAACTGATGAAACTTTCGATAAGAATAGTTATAAGGACAGTGATAGTATTCTCCATAAAGTATCCCAAACAAAACCCTTTGAATCAAAACCTGGGAAACCTATATCCGATGATGATGCTCTTAATGGTAAAAATAATTTTATTCCTATTCCGAGTATTTCAAAAAACGATGAAGGTACTTCTAATAATTCACCTGGAATTCAAAAAATAATTGATCTAGTCGATAATTCAGTTTCAAGTTCAATTGAAGAAATATTAAAAAGCCCCATAGATAAAGATGGCTTACTATTACCTTCAATAAATGTTGATGATATAAATGTTACACCGATAGAAAAACATGACAAGAATTTACCAAGTTCAAAAGACGATAAAACTGAATTTTCCATTCCATGTGACCACAATAGTCAAAAGATTTTAGAAAAAAAGAAATCTTTGGAAAATTTAAGCCCCAATTCAAAAACAATAATCAAAACACCACATATTACGGAAGGACCTACTTTAAATAAACATGATAAACCAAATATTCATAGTAAAACCCCATCTATAGATAATCCTGATAAAGATGTCGAATTTTTAGACATTTCGGACGATTACAACAACTTGGGTGGTATGACAATGGAAGATTCGGATTTAAAAAAAACTGAAGATAAATCACCTAATAAAAAAACAAAACATGATAACAGTATAACGGAAAAGAATAAATCGATTCCCGATATGAATTACAAGAAAGTTAAACCAGAGGTATCTGATAGTATTGGTGCACTGAACTTCTCTGGTGAAAATCCAGATGATAAATTGGCCCTTTTTAATGATAATTCATATGAAAAAGTCAATGAAGAAAAACCAAGTGATAAATCAATTGTATTAGTGCCGACGACGGATAAAATTCCAAAGCCTGAAAAACGATTATCAACTGATGAAACTTTCGATAAGAACAGTGATAGTATTCTTAATAAAGTACCCCAAACAAATCCCTTTGAATCAAAACCTGGGAAACCTATATCCGATGATGATGCTCTTAATGGTAAAAGTAATTTTATTCCTATTCCGAGTATTTCAAAAAACGATGAAGGTACTTCTAATAATTCACCTGGAATTCAAAAAATAATTGATCTAGTCGATAATTCAGTTTCAAGTTCAATTGAAGAAATATTAAAAAGCCCCATAGATAAAGATGGCTTACTATTACCTTCAATAAATGTTGATGATATAAATGTTACACCGATAGAAAAACATGACAAGAATTTACCAAGTTCAAAAGACGATAAAACTGAATTTTCCATTCCATGTGACCACAATAGTCAAAAGATTTTAGAAAAAAAGAAATCTTTGGAAAATTTAAGCCCCAATTCAAAAACAATAATCAAAACACCACATATTACGGAAGAACCTACTTTAAATAAACATGATAAACCAAATATTTATAGTAAAACCCCATCTATAGATAATCCTGATAAAGATGTCGAATTTTTAGACATTTCGGACGATTACAACAACTTGGGTGATATGACAATGGAAGATTCGGATTTAAAAAAAACTGAAGATAAATCACCTAATAAAAAAACAAAACATGATAACAGTATAACGGAAAAGAATAAATCGATTCCCGATATGAATTACAAGAAAGTTAAACCAGAGGTAGCTGAAAGTATTGGTTCACTGAATTTCTCTGATGAAAAGCCAGATGATAAATTGGCATTCATTGATGATCATTTATATAAAAAGGCCAATGATATAAAACCAATTGATAAACCAATTGTTTTAGAGCCGACGAAAGATAAAATTCCAAAGCCTGAAAAACGATTATCAACTGATGAAACTTTCGATAAGAATAGTTATAAGGACAGTGATAGTATTCTCCATAAAGTATCCCAAACAAAACCCTTTGAATCAAAACCTGGGAAACCTATATCCGATGATGATGCTCTTAATGGTAAAAGTAATTTTATTCCTATTCCGAGTATTTCAAAAAACGATGAAGGTATTTCTAATAATTCACCTGGAATTCAAAAAATAATTGATCTAGTCGATAATTCAGTTTCAAGTTCAATTGAAGAAATATTAAAAAAGCCCATAGATAAAGATGGCTTACTATTACCTTCAATAAATGTTGATGATATAAATGTTACACCGATAGAAAAACATGACAAGAATTTACCAAGTTCAAAAGACGATAAAACTGAATTTTCCATTCCATGTGACCACAATAGTCAAAAGATTTTAGAAAAAAAGAAATCTTTGGAAAATTTAAGCCCCAATTCAAAAACAATAATCAAAACACCACATATTACGGAAGGACCTACTTTAAATAAACATGATAAACCAAATATTCATAGTAAAACCCCATCTATAGATAATCCTGATAAAGATGTCGAATTTTTAGACATTTCGGACGATTACAACAACTTGGGTGGTATGACAATGGAAGATTCGGATTTGAAAAAAACTGAAGATAAATCACCTAATAAAAAAACAAAACATGATAACAGTATAACGGAAAAGAATAAATCGATTCCCGATATGAATTACAAGAAAGTTAAACCAGAGGTATCTGATAGTATTGGTGCACTGAACTTCTCTGGTGAAAATCCAGATGATAAATTGGCCCTTTTTAATGATAATTCATATGAAAAAGTCAATGAAGAAAAACCAAGTGATAAATCAATTGTATTAGTGCCGACGACGGATAAAATTCCAAAGCCTGAAAAACGATTATCAACTGATGAAACTTTCGATAAGAACAGTGATAGTATTCTTAATAAAGTACCCCAAACAAATCCCTTTGAATCAAAACCTGGGAAACCTATATCCGATGATGATGCTCTTAATGGTAAAAGTAATTTTATTCCTATTCCGAGTATTTCAAAAAACGATGAAGGTACTTCTAATAATTCACCTGGAATTCAAAAAATAATTGATCTAGTCGATAATTCAGTTTCAAGTTCAATTGAAGAAATATTAAAAAGCCCCATAGATAAAGATGGCTTACTATTACCTTCAATAAATGTTGATGATATAAATGTTACACCGATAGAAAAACATGACAAGAATTTACCAAGTTCAAAAGACGATAAAACTGAATTTTCCATTCCATGTGACCACAATAGTCAAAAGATTTTAGAAAAAAAGAAATCTTTGGAAAATTTAACCCCCAATTCAAAAACAATAATCAAAACACCACATATTACGGAAGAACCTACTTTAAATAAACATGATAAACCAAATATTCATAGTAAAACCCCATCTATAGATAATCCTGATAAAGATGTCGAATTTTTAGACATTTCGGACGATTACAACAACTTGGGTGATATGACAATGGAAGATTCGGATTTAAAAAAAACTGAAGATAAATCACCTAATAAAAAAACAAAACATGATAACAGTATAACGGAAAAGAATAAATCGATTCCCGATATGAATTACAAGAAAGTTAAACCAGAGGTAGCTGAAAGTATTGGTTCACTGAATTTCTCTGATGAAAAGCCAGATGATAAATTGGCATTCATTGATGATCATTTATATAAAAAGGCCAATGATATAAAACCAATTGATAAACCAATTGTTTTAGAGCCGACGAAGGATAAAATTCCAAAGCCTGAAAAACGATTATCAACTGATGAAACTTTCGATAAGAATAGTTATAAGGACAGTGATAGTATTCTCCATAAAGTATCCCAAACAAAACCCTTTGAATCAAAACCTGGGAAACCTATATCCGATGATGATGCTCTTAATGGTAAAAGTAATTTTATTCCTATTCCGAGTATTTCAAAAAACGATGAAGGTATTTCTAATAATTCACCTGGAATTCAAAAAATAATTGATCTAGTCGATAATTCAGTTTCAAGTTCAATTGAAGAATTATTAAAAACCCCCATAGATAAAGATGGCTTACTATTACCTTCAATAAATGTTGATGATATAAATGTTACACCGATAGAAAAACATGACAAGAATTTACCAAGTTCAAAATACGATAAAACTAAATTGTCCATTCCATGTGACCACAATAGTCAAAAGATTTTAGAAAAAAAGAAATCTTTGGAAAATTTAAGCCCCAATTCAAAAACAATAATCAAAACACCACATATTACGGAAGAACCTACTTCAAATAAACATGATAAACCAAATATTCATAGTAAAACCCCATCTATAGATAATCCTGATAAAGATGTCGAATTTTTAGACATTTCGGACGATTACAACAACTTGGGTGATATGACAATGGAAGATTCGGATTTAAAAAAAACTGAAGATAAATCACCTAATAAAAAAACAAAACATGATAACAGTATAACGGAAAAGAATAAATCGATTCCCGATATAAATTACAAGAAAGTTAAACCAGAGGTAGCTGAAAGTATTGGTTCACTGAATTTCTCTGATGAAAAGCCAGATGATAAATTGGCATTCATTGATGATCATTTATATGAAAAGGCCAATGATATAAAACCAATTGATAAACCAATTGTTTTAGAGCCGACGAAGGATAAAATTCCAAAGCATGAAAAACGATTATCAACTGATGAAACTTTCGATAAGAATAGTAATAAGGACAGTGATAGTATTCTTCATAAAGTACCCCAAACAAAACCCTTAGAATCAAAAACTGGGAAACCTATATCCAATGATGATGCTCTTAATGGTAAAAGTAATTTTTTTCCTATTCCGAGTATTTCAAAAAACGATGAAGGTACTTCTAATAATTCACCTGGAATTCAAAAAATAATTGATCTAGTCGATAATTCAGTTTCAAGTTCAATTGAAGAATTATTAAAAACCCCCATAGATAAAGATGGCTTACTATTACCTTCAATAAATGTTGATGATATAAATGTTACACCGATAGAAAAACATGACAAGAATTTTCCAAGTTCAAAATACGATAAAACTGAATTTTCCATTCCATGTGACCACAATAGTCAAAAGATTTTAGAAAAAAAGAAATCTTTGGAAAATTTAAGCCCCAATTCAAAAACAATAATCAAAACACCACATATTACGGAAGAACCTACTTTAAATAAACATGATAAACCAAATATTCATAGTAAAACCCCATCTATAGATAATCCTGATAAAGATGTCGAATTTTTAGACATTTCGGATGATTACAACAACTTGGGTGGTATGACAATGGAAGATTCGGATTTAAAAAAAACTGAAGATAAATCACCTAATAAAAAAACAAAACATGATAACAGTATAACGGAAAAGAATAAATCGATTCCCGATATGAATTACAAGAAAGTTAAACCAGAGGTAGCTGAAAGTATTGGTTCACTGAATTTCTCTGATGAAAAGCCAGATGATAAATTGGCAGTCATTGATGATCATTTATATAAAAAGGCCAATGATATAAAACCAGTTGATAAATCAATTGTTTTAGAGCCGACGAAGGATAAAATTCCAAAGCCTGAAAAACGATTATCAACTGATGAAACTTTCGATAAGAATAGTGATAGTATTCTTAATAAAGTACCCCAAACAAAACCCTTTGAATCAAAAACTGGGAAACCTTTATCCGATGATGATGCTCTTAATAGTAAAAGTAATTTTATTCCTATTCCGAGTGTTTTGAAAGACGACGAGATTTCTGATATAAATAAAACTGAAGTTAAATTACCAAATAGAATTTTAACACAGAAAAAAACAGCTAAAAATATATTATCATCTACCAATGTACATGAAAAGATTTTTCCAGGAAATTTATCAAATTCTGGCCAATATGGTTTTAAACCAATTTCACTGAACTCCAAAATTTCTAATCTTGATGAACATATTTTAATAACTAATAAAGACGAACATTCGTCGGTTTTAAGTGCAATTGATAAACATAATAATAGTTTATTAGATGACGATGAAGAAATGAATCTTAGTTGTGAAACCGAGCCCATTGTGGATAATTCCAAGTATTTATCAGAAAACCATAAGAAAAATATTCCTGTTAATCAAATTAAACAACAAAATAATGAATTTCGGCGAACACCGGCCAACATGAAACACACCAAGAATGAAACCCTTAAAGAAATTGTGAAAACTGAAGTAAATAATGATAATCCAAAAGTTAATACACATGACGGGTTTGATAACAATTATTATGATTCAAACCACATTGATAAATTACCTAAAATAATTAATGAAAATAGTAACATATATAATCACCCATCAACTATAGTTACTTCCGAAGTTATTTCACCTATTATGTCAGATTATAATTTACTGAATGAAGATGATAATCCATACGGTTACATGTTACCCAAGTTTCGCACAAAATATATTGAGGGTGGTAATTCAAATAATTTATGGGAAATAGTTCCACCAAAAAAAAATAACGATTTCAGTATACATAAGGAATCTGATAATTATAATAATGAAATAAATCAATCCGTTGATTATACTAAGAATAATATAATTTCTAGTCGTGTTAATAATGATAAGAAAACTATATCAGAAACTGAAACTGTCAAACATAGTTATGACGATAAAGAAAATACTGATATTCACAATAAAATGTATGATGATTTCATTAAGAAAATGTCAGAACAATTGTTTAAAAAAATCGATAATATTGATGACAAAATTTCTAAATTGGATAAATTATCTAACAATAGTTCTTACATAACACAAAGTTACAGTTTAAGATCTGATGATCCTGGTACAAAAAATATTATACTTATGAAAGATTTACCTATCAATAAACCAAAAAATAAAATAGAAGAGCCTGACTCAGAGCTAGATTCAAAAATAAATAAATCAGTAGAAAGTCATGAAACAATGATAAGTTATAAAAGTAATGAAGATAATGTAATCGAAGAATCTACAAAACCAAGTAAAGATAAACATAAGAAACATAAGAGGCACAATAAAAAACATAAAAAGCATTCAAAACATGACAGGCATAAAAAGAAGAAAAGTCATAAGAAAAATGATAAAAATGATAGTTATAATGATGATGAGGATGATGATGATGATGATGTTGATGACAGGCATAAAAAATATAAAATTCATAGGAAAAATGATAAAAAGGATGATGATGACAAACATAAAAAAAATAAAAGTCACAAAAAAAATGAAATGATTGATAGTAATGTTGATGATGATGATGATGATGATGATGATAATAGGGTTAACAAGAAAAGTCTTAAGAAAAATTATATTAATGATGATGATATCAAAGTTTTACGAAATAAAAAAACTGATAATAAAAAGAAAAAAAAGATAAAAGACAACATATTACTACATGAAAGCAATGAAGTCAATAAAAGTTGTAGTCTTCAAATGAATAGTGAAGATGATGATTCTGTAAAAGGTTTAAAAATTAAAAGTAAATCAAAAAATTCCAAAAAAACTAATTCAACTAAAAGAAAAAAATCGTCACCAAAAAAAAAGTCAAAACATATGAAACATTCCAAATATATCAAATATAAAAATAAAGAGATTCCTGTAGATGTCAGTGATGAAGATTCAAGTTCAAATAAAAAAAATTATAATTTTGAAGAATTCAATGTAAAAACTAGTCGTATTAATAATGAAAATAATGTACCAAAAGAGAAAACGCATAAACATAAAATGCGTAAACATAAAAAGCATAAGAAACCTTTAAAAACTAGTAAAACTTACAAATATAAAGAAATCCCCGTAGATAACGAAGATTTAATTTCAGATGAAAATAATGTTAATTTAGAAGAAACCTATAATATAAACATTACTAATGATGATAATGCGTTGAAACAGAAAAGGCTTAGACATAAAAGACTTAAAAAAATGAAGAATATTGATATTAATATTGTAAAAGACACTGACAATCAAGTTCTAAATAAAGATACTGATACGGTGAGACTCGTTTTTTAATTCCGATGGGGCTGAATTTCCTTTGTGTACTTATTCAAAACAATCTGATAAGACAAATACATAAATACTAATCATGGTTTTCTTTTTCAGAGGCATGGATATCAATTTTACACTTTTTATCCACAATACCGATACACAAATCCATTTGCAAGACTTTTTTACTAACCCATAATACGTACGATAATACTTTATACTAAATGATAATAACTTGGAAAAATACCTTGTTATTATTGTTCTATAAGTAAACAGTTTTAACGCAGGTAAATTATATTAAACATCTTTATTAGGTAGTTTTATTATTTATACATATTACATAATATATACAGGTTACGTTCTGAAATTGTTGGACAGTGAAAATACCTATTTATTTTTTGCATCTCTATATTTAAACTTTTTTTTTCTAGGTACCTATACTTTAAATACTAACCAAATTTATAAACTGCGACTGAATTATTATCAATGAACACGTTTCTACATCTGGATTTCAAAACATATATAGTTAATAAAATATAAATAATATAATACATAGAAATATATTATATTCTTTTGAATAATTACGTTTACTTATTTTATCATTTAAGATTTGAATAACTATTAATTCAATATTAATATATTATTAAACTATTATTTAGCAATTTAAATAAAAAATGTTTAAGCAAGTTATAACTTATAAGTATGTAATGAATTACAGTTTAAATACGCTCATAATTTATTTTTAAATTTAAATATATTAACTATAGATCGATTCACATTAATATTAAAATTTAAAGCTAATACAACACAAATCTAGCTAGTTCCTTTGAACGCAAATGGATACAACGTATTCGTGTGTGTCAAATTCTCTCGACAGGTGTATAATATTTTATCGTAGGTAGGTACCTTCATTAATTTACATTAATAATATGCCCATTCAAATACCCAAATAATTATTATTAAAATAATTCTTCCAAATAAATATTACATCATTAAGTTCAACTTTTAATTAATTAATATCAGTATTTAAAAAAACTAAATTGCAATAGCACATCATATTAAATGTTTCTATGTAATTATGCCAAATTACTTATTTTGTTTTCAATTAACTAATTTATTCTCTAAACGAATAGATAATCAGTGGAGTAGCCAGGATTATGAAATGGGGGGGGGGGTGTTTAAGAATAGATTAAAACCAAGTTTTTACAGTTTTCGTATATAAATAAATTTAGGGTTCGGGACTTGACTTGTTGCACTAAAAATTATCGAAATATGCAGTCAAAATATGCTTAAATATAATATGTAGCTACATTTTTATATTATTTTTGAAAAATGCATAAAACATATTACAATTTTGGTAATAAAAACTAAAAAAGGGTACCGTAGAAGTGGCTTACTTGGGGCATCTGCTTAACTTGGGGCACAACTGTAATTTTGGCTTATTGTCGCTATTACCTCTTTTGTTATCACTATAAAATAATTTTTGAATCTGATAATTTATCAACACAATATTTTCAAATTCCAGAACACATCAAAGTCGTTGTACGTTTAAGGGATCTTAACTAAATATTCATATTTAAAAAGTAGATTTTTACTAACAGCTTTACAGCATAAAATCAACCACGATTTACTCATGTAATAATTGACTTGACGTAAATATTGTTAAGAAACATATTTATTCTCTGCATCTCTATAAGAGATGAAAAAAAATCATCATCGTATGTCAAATATTTTTAAAGTTATCGATGTTTTTTATTTTAAGCGTAACTTGGGACACCATCTTTTTAATTCATCAGTTTTTTTATTCAATATAATTATATTTCTTATTTTTTTAATTTGACTTTATATGACCTAACTTCCTTGTTTTAAGTTGAATATTCATAATTACAATTTAGAAAATCACATTTTTAACTGTATCTATTAATCTATTTACCTAATACATAGTTATAAATTATATACAATTTGAATGACACATTCCTACGTTAAATGTTATAAGGAAACATTTTTTTTTCATGTATTTTGCCCCAAGATGGACACAATAGTGTTAAAACGAGTTTTTCATCAAAATTAAATAACTGCCCCAAGATAAAGCTCTTTCAAAGGTAACTTGGGGCAGCCACAAAAAAATATTTATAAAATCAGGAATTAAGTATACAAATTTAAATTAAAACCCATATTAAAGTATATAGACTACGAGACAACTTTTGATATGCTTACTGGCCCCATACAATAATTATTAACTGAGATATACATTGTCAAAGTTCAAAACTGCCCCAAGTAAGCCACTTCTATAGGTATCTAGATATATTGATTAATATGATGGACAGAGGACACAATGGTATGTTTTGGACGTTTTTAAACTATTGTGAAATTGATGTATAAAACAACTTAATTTTTAAAAATACTGGCATAAAATACTAGGTTAATAAATAAGTAATAACGAATAACGTGATATGCGAACACCGTGATAAACGAACACGTATCTACTGAATCAGTAGTACTGATTTTCATATTTTCTTCGTACAATCTAGAATCTAGATGTCAATTATAGTTTTAACACAGTTTTATCACAAAGATACTTATAAAATCTTACGTACCATATGCGAAAAAAGGGCCTACTGTAGGCAAGCTCCACCAATAACTTTAACAGCCCTCCTAAACATTAACTAAATTTTTCTAAACTTATTCAATTTTATAATAGTATGATTTTAGGCTTCGGCCTCCCCAAATCTCAAAATTAGCACCTATTGTACCAAACCAAACATAATATTTTTTAAGGTATTTTTCAATGTTATCCAAATATGATTTTTCCCAATAATTGTATGTACATTCAAGTTTAAAAAATGCAAAATAGATATAATATTATGCTTGTTAATAATATTATATATACGCCTATCATAATAAATTTAAAAAAGGTGGACAAGTGGGTACCACTTTGCTGTACAGTAGTTGTAATGGATATGTTATATTTGAATACAATGATAAACAATTGTATACGAAAAACGATTCTGAGCGGTAGCGTAGTCCTTATAATATTATTATTTTTATTCGTTGCTATATGGTGATAAGCAAATCGTTAGAAATTAAAATCCCATTTATAGAGGTTTTTCGTAATTTGTCGGTAGTTGTTCTCGACGCTTTCTAAAACTACTTAGAATTTTCAATTTTGACCTCCCAAAAGTACCAACTAGGCTCACTTTTCTATCAGAAAAAATGTTGATCTCAAAAATCGAAGCATGCTTACTATCCGGAATGTTGCTGATAGACAGAAAAAAACACATCATTGTAAAACCAATACATTCTTATACATTCTTTCGCTCCGCTCAGAATCTAAAAAATGTATAGGTATATAATATTTTATACTAGCAATATTATTTTTCCCAATAATACAACATAAAATAAAACATATTATCACAGGAAATTACTAAAAATGTACAAAAAAAAATCCATTATTAAAATATTATAAAATATAATAATATTACAATTATATTTCTTGTGATAGTATTGTCGCAGTATTTTAAATACGTTATTCAAGGGATATTCACAAATTACAAATGTTAAAAATATTTGTGTTTACAAATTACAAACGAGCAGGTATTTTTTCTATTGTGTATTATTTCCTCGGACATTTTTATTTTGGGTATTATTTCCACAGGTATTTTTTTTTTTTTAGGGAAGTATTATTTCTACCAAGTATTTTTTCTAACTACCAATCTAATAGTAGGTACCTAAATAATAAATATTCTTAGAGTTTGGCGCATATGATACCACGGTTATCGTTTGTCGGTGGATTGGTATATGTTTGTCGTTCGTACAATTTCACCTGCCCTTACCACCACGACAATTACAGCACAACACGACGAAGCCAGCGATGAGCAGACCGAACAGTGCCATATAATAGTATTTGGTGAAAGCCGTCGACTGTGACGAGGACGTGGTAGTTGCTGTCAACGCTGATGCCGGAGAATGGAATGAACGGCTGCCGACGGACGTCTGTCGGCCATCCGCCGCGGTGGCCGTTACCAGGATCCCGTAGGTCTTACCACCAGCCAGCTCCACCACTAGGAAATGATAAAGGAATATTATATTCTAGTGAATTATTATTTATTTTATGTTTATTTTTGTACCAATAAAAGTTTTTCCGATCAAAAATCCTAGTTTGAGTTTTATTGTAGTCGTTTGATGTTCTTACTAATTCTTACCTTTGAAACAGAACAGTGCCTAAATGGCAAGACGACGAAGACCGTAGTCACTGAACTTTTAGACTTTAGTATAACAATATACAGTATATAGTTCAGTGAGTTACAGCGAGCGGAAGAGTAGACAAACTATACTTGAATGTACCTAGATAGTAGATACTTAATTTGTATAATTTGGAGTTAGGACTAACCTTCTAACCTTAAAATATTTTTTTTTCTCTCTATGATTAGGATTTTACCATAATTATTTACCAGGCTACATATACGTGAAAAGCTCAATAGCGTATACTCACGAATTATTTTAGCAATACCATTGGTTTTAACTATTCGTTTAAACCAGGATGCACTAGAAAATGTATTTAGCATTATGCGATAAAAAAAGTGGCTGCAATAAGAACCTTACGGCGGCCAGCGGGATTGATATTAGAACGTAATTTATAAGTACTTGTATAATTTCATTATGTATTTTTAAAGGGATGAATTGTGAAAATATTACTGAAAGAGTAATACAATAAATATTGTCAGAGTCAATTGATGATCATAGAGGAAGATTTAAATGAAAATAATTTAATAATCAAATACCTACTAATTATTCATAATTTAACACAGGACTTAAGGCACAAAAATGTTTAGTTGATATTTTAAATATTTTTGAAAACAATTTTGACAACGTGAAACATAATAAAAAAATCACGTACAAAATAAAAAGCGGTGGGAAAATAAAAGCAAGTGTTGGAATGAATGCGGATTGTGTTAAGTTAGGTTAGGTTTAAACAACTTTTAATTTTTAAAATATAAAAAAAAAACTTAATTTTATGCAACTTTATACATAAAAATTAGCAAAAATGTTAAGTCACATTTATTTTGAATCATCCACAAAGAAGCGGTAGCCGAATGGAAAGACATATCAGGTGGAATACCACAAGGTAGTGTTTTAGGACCTATCCTGTATCTACTGGTGCTACTCTATACGGATGATATATATTATATACCAAACGACGACAACACAAAATCAGCTATATGTTTGCCGACGACAAGGCAATTTTTTCGACACGAACAGTCAGCTCACTGCAACTGCCAACTGCAGATAACTTACAGAAATCAATTGACAACATTTATGCCTGGACGAGACGTTGGAAAATTAATATCAATGACGATAAATCGGTAAACATTAACTATATACGTTACGCAAAACCGATAACATTCAAATAATACTGAATCAATCACCAATCTCGCAAAAAGGTCCAGCTAAATCTTGGAACCTTGACTCTCGTCTAAACAATATTTTCACGTCCGTCAAAAAAAATTCAGATTTAAGAAAAAATGGTAAAACTTTATTGGTCAGTATCTATAGCCGTGCTTGATATTTTGTATACATTAGACGATAAGATAATAAGCTGAAATATTAATATTGTTATCACCCGTAGACACGGTCACGGCCATAGATAATATAAGAATTTCTTATATTATCTATGGTCATGGGCCGGCGGATCAGCAACTGTATATATAAAACACAAAATTGTTCCGATATTGCATATACTTTTGTTCCCCTCCCATTCATTCATATATTCGTATATCTTCAGACGTGCCTAAAAACAAACAAAAGTTGATACTATTATAAAAGACGTACGTTTGCGTATTTTACGTAATTATTATGATTGATTTAATAATCTTTATAAGAATTAAGAGTTTATAGGTAGATCTGATAACTCTAGGCACACAATAATATCGGGTTTAGATCCAAAACTCAAAAGTACAAATTTAAGTTTTAATGCGCATTGTACATTTTGTACGGCTATAATGCAGAATTATATAATGGGCCTTTTTAAGCGCTTCCTAGTGGACAATACACTAAACTAAATTCCGTCAAATTACGACTCACTTTTCGACGCCGCGACAAAAATATTAATCCGATTATTTAATAAACTCTTTTTATCGTTCGTTCAAACAACCGGCACAGACATCTATATAGTACTAGATAGCGAACCCCCATCGTAAATTGAAGCATAAATGTCGGGGGGCAATTCAGAAATTGCATGGTATTTCACAAGAGTATATGACAAATAAGATTAATTACGATTTATTTTGTATTGTATTTTATTATTTCTAAACCTGTAGTTTTAAAAACAATTTTAATTTTGTTAGTACATTTTTATTTATTTAGGAAGTCATGTTTACATTCAGGACAATCGAATCACATTCAGAGCTCAACTAATGTGCCATATGTGGTACTGTGGTGGGTACCTACCTACAATTGTTTTCCAGCTTTTACACCTCTAAGTACTGCGCATATAGACATAAGTTTAAGATGTGAGGGGCTCATTGTGTAACCCATATACCTAGGTACCTCTGACTATGAAGGTAGGCATGTATGTATTTTTTTACTTACCTTAATGTTTGTGTACATAATACTTGCATGGCATTTTAAAAAGGTTGAATTAATTTGATTGGTTATACTTATACCATACCTATTATTAAATGCACATAATTATATAGTGCTATTAATAATAAGTTTACTCCTTTAATAAATATGTAAAAAATTTTATATGCAGACCACTGATGATGTGAGTGTAGTAATAATGAATTATACAAATTGAAAATTGAAAATAATAACAGGGCTTTTCAATAATCAATAAACTATATAGACAACCACATTACCCAAAGCCTTAGTACCTACCTAATTTAAATAATCTAATATAGTGCAAATATTGTTTACCTGACCAGAAATAACTTTTTTTAAATATTAATATATTTAATTGGATTTATTAAGCTAAAATAAAAAAAACTATTTTAATTAATATTAAACCATTTAAGTAAGTTTGGATCTACGTTAGGAAGAAGGAACCTAGAAAGTCTGTTTATTGTTTAACTAACACTGAAGGTGTGTACAAGTATAATACACTTAAGAAAAATAAAAAATAAAATACACTTACTTTCCAGTAAATAGCTTAATAGTTAAATAGTTCTTTTTATTTGTTAATTAAATAATATAATATTATAATGTTTAATATTCAAATAAATAATTTAAATCCTAATTGATAAATGATAAAAAAAAAGCGGGATATTTGAAATTGGCCAATGACAACGTGGTATTCATAAAGCGCTCTGTGACGTCCTGATACGCATCCCGTGACTTTTCGATTCAAACCGTATGCCGTGTGATAACATTTTTCTAATGGGTCGTTGTGCAACCATACTATCTTAAATCGTGATCGCCATATTGGCGATATATTCTGTGACCATGATAAAGGTTTTTCTTTATCATGTCTGTGACAACCGGACATATTATCAAGTATTGATCATAATCAGACATATATTATTTATATTTAGAATCTGTATCTAGAACTTGAAGCAAAATATACTATTTACGACAATATTATACAGCACACCATATAGCATATAAAAATTGGCGAACTATTTCTTATCAATATATCATTAGAATATTGATAGCCCCTTTTGAGATTGTTATAACAGTTTCCTCAAGGTTTATAGTGGTTAAAGTGTTTACACCTCTGTAATCTATGTTATAATATCCACCTTGAGTTTTCTATTTCACTCCTTACAATTAACGTGAATAATTTAGCAAAGTATAGGCAAATTATTTACAATCTCGGGGAGCAATGATAACAATATATTTTGTTCGCCCTGAGTCATAGAACATTATTTAATCAAGGTGATTTTATCACGGAGCGTCCTGTAATCTGCATTATCGTATCATCACAGAATAATTTTGTGGTATTATGACAAAACAGATAGGTATTAGGTATGTCGGCAGCAAACGAGGCGTAGTCTGGTTAGCGCATCCCACCCTTCCCAACCATAGTCATAGTTCGCCTCATTTCATTGGCCGTTAAATTACAACATACAGCGGCGAACCACAGAATAGACGGGAGTTGCGAGGGGGGGGGCGGATATGGAGTGATCGACGCGTATCAAAAAGTTGCAGACATACCTCATGGCTCATACCTATTCATTTTTCATTTATATAGTATTTGCTTGAAGCACAGAATAATCATTTCTGCGGTTGAAAACTGAACGACTTTCTGTCCATTGTTATGGGTTATGATGTACGAATTCTACATCATAATATTAATTATTAAAGATAATAATATAATATAAACTTTTTACATCGTATTTATGTGTCCGCCGCCCGATACAATAACAGACTCGTGACTATAAATCTCGAAATCGAAATCTGATCACGATGGGCTGTCGTTCGTCCACGGTTTACTACACCGCAACTCAACTACATGTTATATTGTTATAATAATTAACCAGACATTTGTTCAGCGTAAGTACCTATGCATTAATGATTATAGTTGTTAGTGTTGTGTTTTGGTGGCGGATATTGTTGCACCTACAATATTATTATTTATTAGTTTTTCACGCATTAAATATCCCGACGGACGTGAACGTGTAATACTTACCTAAGGTACCTATATTATTATTCGTCCTGGTGCGGATATCGACGTATTGCGCTTATTGTATTGACTTTCGTTCGCCCTCCGCCGAGATAGAATAAATAATAATTCCCATGGTACTATTATGTTACAGTACGTTAATTTATCATGAATAATGATATCAATTCTTAATCCCGATTCCGTCGTTATTTCGAAATACTATAATATCCTCCCACTCCAATACTCATGAGCACGCTTATTTACCTTTCTTATCCTTAGACATATTATTATAAATTGTTGTCTTGTAATGTCTACTAAGCTTATCTCAAAGATGGTGGAGGGGGGGTGTCTGTTGGCACATTGCATACAGTTCATCAAGTATTCGAGTATCAACCTATTATACAATTTGAAATAATAATTACTATAAGTGACTATATATGACTATATATCAAAATAAATGTATTTAGGCATATTAATAATTAATGAATACGAAATTGGAAATAGTTATAAATGTGGGTTGTCACTAATAAACAATGATGAGAATTTAAATTTAAATTAGCCTGGCACTGATATTTATAATAACAACTTTTAATAATCAAGATAGGAAAATTATTAATTTAATTTAAATGTGGTGTCAACAACGCATGAGCCGGATGGTGGACATCTGGTCTGTGTGTTATATAGTGTACCGTTGTCATTGCATCAGTTTAGTGTAGCTGTCCGGGGTGTATAATTGGTGGGTATGGGTACTAGACTACTAGAGTATATAACAAATGTATACCCATAACAATACTTATAAAGAAATACACATTATACCCAAATGGAAATTTAATTCTTTAGATATACGGTATATTGCAGGGGTCCCTAACTAATTTCTATGAATGTCCGTATTGAAACGTACCAAATTTTCCTCGGTCCCAAATAGTTTTAATGACTTACATACCAATGTTAATAAATACACATTTTATTTTTTTAATTTATATTTATATTAGTTGATTTAGGTATTTATTATAATAATATTATTACCTACTATAGAAAAATTATTCTAAAAAAAGTGGGGAAGTGGATGTCGTTCTGCTGTACAGTAAGTGCACAAAAGTGAGTAAAAAAATAAACACCATTGTAAAACCACTAGCTTTGTCACTCCGCTCAGAATCTATAAGACAATTATACAAGAAAACATTTCATTTTTAGTCTGAAAAATGTTTGTCATAATGTATATTTTATAGGTATGACACACTTATTGTTTTATATTTATATTATACAAATTTAAAAACTACTCAGGGTCCATAAAAAAAGTGTTTGTTGTCCATATTCAATTGGTGACCCCTGGTAAATAGTGATACATAAAAGTTATTTTATTTTTGCAGCCTAATATTTTTCTTAATTTTTATATTCTGAACAAATGCTGCAAACACTTACTGCAAGGATTTGTTTTTTTTTTTTAATGTAAGTTAAGACTATTTTTGGGTACTAAAAATCATTTAGACGTTGAACAGTCGGCACCTTTATATATAAGAATTTTTCATGTAGCAGATACTTAAGAAAGTTAATTATTCAAAATTGTTAATAGTTATATCAACACCAACAATTTGAGTTAAACGTTAAAATATGTCAGTTACTAGGTTTTAACAAAATTGTTTTGAGTTATTTAGTAATTTTTAATTTTTAGAAGTGTTTAAATTTAAAATCTGATAATTTAATTATACTCGTTTTAAAATCCCAGCTGTAATTAAAGGATCAGTCATATATTAACAAATAATTTTATGTAATGTTAGGTACTTATAATCTTTAACAAAAAAAAATATGTGTTAAGTTGATATTTGTAATATTAGTAAAATATATTGTTTGTAAAAATTGTATTGGTTGAGTAGGTATTTGTTTAGTAGAAAAATATCTAGTTTTTGAGTGGGATGAGAATAAAATAATTATCGAGTTTTTATTTGAATAAAATGGAAACTGGTTTCCCAAATGTAAGTCTCAATTCCTTATTTGTGCATAAAAGGCTGATGCTGGGTTGCATAAACAATTTATTAAATTTAATTGACCAATCATGGACCACTAAATCTTGTTTTATTTAGCTCATTATTGATTCATTAAATGTTTTGTGCAATCCGGCATTAGACTATTGTATATTAATAATTATAGATGTATATTTTGTTATTTATTTGTTTATCATTTTAATTTTTTTATGCACCCAATAAAATATATTATATAATTATAATTGTAATTAAAACAAATTTTTTTTTTATAGACTTAAAAAAATTATGGTTTTTATTGTTGGTAAATTAAGTTGACACTATTTACAAGTATGGATGAGCCAATCGATACTGAAAATACAACTTTATTAAGAGATTTCAATGAAACTCATTCTAATCATGAGTGGTCTCCTTTTATGTGTGAGGGACCTTCACATTTGCCTACTTTCAAGGTTTCATTATATTTAAAAAATCTTCGGTTTGATGGATGCGGGTCTTCAAAAAAAAAAGCTAAAATAGATGCAATAAAGAACTTCAATTTATACACTTTAAATTATGGTTCTAATTCTAAGGCTAATCATACTGTAGAAAGTGATACACAAGTTGGGAAAAGAAAATGTACTGATGATATAATAGAAAACTCACTATCAAAAAAACTTGCAATAGAACATCAAGTGGCTGAACATCAAACATCAGCAGTATGCATCCTACATGAAATATTCCCAGGACAAACCTTGATATACGAACATGAGCAGTCCCATGGTATATTAGAAACAATTAGTGTCATTGTTTCTGGTAATAAGTACATAGGTTATGGGAAAAGTAAAAAAGAAGCAAAAGAAATTGCATGTCGTAATGCTTTAAAATCCTTGTATGATGTGCAGCCAATAGATAATAAGTTCAAAAATCAAATAGAAATGTTGCGTACTGATTATAATGATGCTAAAATTATTGATCATTTTGCTAGAATTACAGATATAGTATACCAAAAATTAGAATTTGATCAAATCAAATTTAAAGAATACTCAGTCATTGCAAGTATTATTAAAGTAAATGAATTATTGGTAAATAATTAATTGTTTAATGTGTATTAATTTACCTATTGTTTGTTTATATAGATGACCAAAGATAATTTGATGTCAGCAGAAGTAATTTGTTTGGCTACTGGTACAAAATGTTTATCTGGTAACTATTTGAGCCTAAGTGGTGAATCTTTACATGATTGCCATGCAGAAATATTGACCCGCAGATGCCTATTGAAATTCTTTTATAAAGAACTCATGGAATCAGTGAAAGGCCTTCCTTCTATATTTATCCCTGTATTTATCTCAGATGATAAAAAATGTAAGTTCAAATTAGCAGAAAATATAGCATTTCACTTGTACATAAACACGGCTCCTTGTGGTGAAGCTAGAGTGTTCAGTTTCTGTGATACAGAACAACAGTCTAATCGTTTAAACCGTGGTTTATTACGATCAAAAATCGAAAATGGTGCAGGCACTGTATCTGTATTTGGTAGAGAAGTTCAGACATACGATGGTGTTGCTCAGGGTGAACGTCTTGTTACTATGTCATGTTCAGACAAACTAACACGATGGAATGTACTTGGACTACAGGGCAATTTATTATCAAATTTTGTTGAACCCATCTATTTAGAATCAATATCAATTGGAAGTATGTTCAATATAAATCATATGAAGCGGACAATTTATGGTCGTGTTGAAAACAGCATTGATGAATTACCACAAAATTATAAGTAAGTAACAATTTGCTTATGTTAAAATCTCTATTACATAACTATATTTTACTTATAGACTACAGAAACCTCAACTTCGTGGTTACGGTATACTTCCTCGTAGATCTGTTACATTATCACCTCACTGTGTGAATTGGATTATAAATGAAGGAATTGAAATAATTAAAGGAAGTATGGGTAGAACAGTTGAAAATAAGTTATCCAGAGTATGTAAAACCTCATTGGCTAAAGAATATATTAAACTGTGTAGTGCTACAAATAATTTATCAACTCTTATTGATAATGAAACAAATATATTTTATGATTCATTGAAAAATAAAAATAAGAGTTATGTAGCTGCTAAAAATGAATTATTATCAACATTTAAGTCATTAAAACTTGGGACTTGGGTACATAAGCCTGAAGAACTTAAAAGTTTTGAATTAAATGTTGGTAATGCAATAAATAAAATTGATATTATAACATAATAATATGTATTGAATACTTTTACTAAGAATAACTCCTTGAATAATTTACTTTAGATCAATTTTTATGTAAAAAATTATTAGCTGTAAAAAGTTTCCAGAAGGAGAAATAAAGAATCACCCAACTTTCCCCAATTTAATATTTACATTTTATAAATAGTAGACTATTATCATTTATATTTAATACTGACTATTTTTAATTTATTACTGAAAATATTGATTTCTCTTTGACTGTTTTTTAGAGTAAATATTTAATGTTTTAAAAATGTATAACTTTCTTGTCTCGCTCTATTTATGATCTTAAATGAATATTACTAATAATTAAATATAACATTGGTTAATTTTATAACATGCTCTGGTATTGCAAATTTATTATAAATTAGTAATGACCTCACTGCTACTTTAATATCTGTCTCTTAATAATAATGTATGATTGTTTAATTTATTAACCTCTTTTATAATATAATATGAGGTATGTACAAAAAATAAATATACAAAATGTATTGTAAATTATGTATTTAAGTGACAGAATATTTAAAATAGTCATACCATTAATAAAAACACATTTGTATGCATATATTTAAATAATTTTAAAAATAAATACATATTATGTAATGCTTACAATGTGTGATAATTAACAAATTATTATTATTTTTTTTTTTTTAATTATTTACTTATTCATTTTAAATACAATTTGTATAATGATGTTGAGATTAAAAATTAAAAATTAGTATTTCTATGCATACATTTTGAATACTTTAATAAGTATTTTTTACATGATTGTACCTTCTTATATATTATATATTTATATATTAACCAAGATCTGGGGAATAACAACATAAATATCAAATAGAATCAATCTTGTACAATTAATTGACAATTTATTTGATGAAGGATACTTTGATAAATGATTAGACCATTCTTAGATGAAAAAAATTCTTATTTAAAGAATAGTGTTGACTAGTCTAATATATTTCATTGGTTATTTGCAAATGTTCAACCGCCAAACATTGTAAAAACTACTAATTACTATTATTGATTATTACTAATATTTATAATCAACGTTACCGTGTTAAACACCTCCCTCCCCCCACCCATTGACATTTCCCCCTAATAAATGTATTATTTATATACGAAAACTGTAAAAAAAACTTTGTTTAATTTATACTTAAAACCGCCCTCATTTCACAATCCTGGCTATGCCACTGAAGATATCAATGTTCAAAACTTGGAACATAAAGGTATCTTATTAAATAAAGAAGCAATGGGATAGTTCCCTTTAAATAATTAAAAAAAACTATATTTAAGTTAGAAACAAAGATATCTAAACTTCTTGAAGAAAATTTACGAAAGAATACATGTTAATTTAAAGCACCATATTAACCCCCCCCCCTCCCTAAATAGGTATTGGGCATTAGATTAATGGAGAAGTATTATAATTAAAGTGGGAGCTTAAATATAAAATATAATTTTCAAATTTTGTAGAACCGGAAAATTCGAAAAATCAGCACCGATCCCCTTAAGGCATATGAAAATATGTAATAATAATTTTAAAAAGAGCTTGAAAATTTAGTAGGTACCTACATGGTTTCTCATAATAGCAGTTCTAACTTTTTAAAGATACTTTTACTCCAATTGTTTATTTTATCATGTACTATACTTGATAAAAAAATGTTGACTCGTTTTGAGTTGATTATGGAAATATTCAATTTTTTTCTATAAATGTGAATAAAGTTGTATTCATTGGTTCAAAAAGTTTGACAATTTAATACAAGGCTAATATATATTGTTACAACAAAAGTTGAAAAATATTAAAAATACATAGGCAATTTTTTTTTTTATAAGCCTTCAAGTTCAAATAAATATCAATAAAAGATAAATGGATTGTTCCTAAGTCTTAACAATGGCAAATTGACACATACCGATTTTGATATGGTTCTTAAAGTAATTTATTTTACTCCTACCCGAAAACATTTTTTTGAAATTATTTATACCTACTATTCGATCACTCAGTAAAAATTGTTGTAATTAAAATGTTTTTTCTTTAGCTTCTTCTTTATAATATAAGTAATGTAATAGTACTGAGGCGTATAGCCAAATGGGCTCGTCCGAATAACTGTACGTGCTTACTCATATTTTATAAAAATATATATATATATAGGTACCGGAATTGTGTGTGACCTGAAAATCATATAACCATTGGATGTTTTACCACCCTTTTCCCGCGATTCAAATGTCACTATGCTGTATACGCCTATGCGTGGTTCAGACGCAGAACGAAATCGCAATTTGGATGAAACATGAATTTTTTTCACTGTGGTTAAAAATATAAGAGTGTAATAACTAAAACTAATATTATATATTACCTGATACGTTATAGTGGCGATTAGGACAGGTCGATATATTGCTTTTTTTTGTCAACGATGGTATAATTATACTGGTATTTAATATAATCGCAACGGGTTTAATTTTAATAATAATAATAATACAATATAATATTGTAATATTGCACCTTTTAATAATATTTGTTCACGGCGTTATATATTTATGCTTTAAAAGTGTCAAATAATGGTAGGAAATCTGATAGATATATTACCTATGCGTCGAATCTCACCTACCTATGTATCTTTTGTTGGCCGCGGTTGACGCCGACCCCAGTTCTGAGCCATCGCGTGCATCGTACCACTTCACCACGTACCGCTTGACGCGATGTTCAACGCTGGACTTATCCATCGTCCACGATACATTGTAACCGGTACCAGAGCGTTCAACTCGAATGTCGAATGGGTGCAGGCTGTCAACGACGAGACTCGAAGATTTTTCACGCAACTCATCAGTCGATCGGCCGATGGATTCTACGAATATAATAATAACAACAATCGTTTTATAGAAAAAAGGGAAATTGCAAAATATTAATTACATTTTATTATATTACTATATAGTAAAGGGACCGGAACCTATATTTTTAAATGAAAAAGAATACAATTAACTTTATTTTTACCCTAACGATAATTTTTTCTGGAGTGCTTTGAAATTTGATAAACTTTATTCCTTTTAGAGCTTAGAGTTGTCTATTTCTAATGAAATATTAAAATTTAAATGGATATGTCCATGATTTATAATATAATCTTTTAATATATCTACGAAGTACGAACTACCTAGATAATACATAGCTGTTTAACCTGATTTCGTCCGGAAAAAAATAAACAAATATAGTTTAGTGTATACTGCAGTGTTGAGCCGAGATAAATATAATTTTATCTAGATAAAGATGAAATTTTTTTTTTATTTAGATATATTATCGGATAAATTTTTATATACCTAACCAATATAGAATAACTTAATAGTATGTTATCGAGAATGTCGATAGTTATTAGTAAATACTACCTACTTAATAAATTACTTAATTGTCTACCTATAAATTAAATGAATTTTCTCTATTTATCTAGATAAGATAAAAGATAATAGAATATTTATCTAGATAAACTCAGTACATATCTCAGTTCATAAAAAATTGGCACGGCGTATTGTCCGGTCAAATAGACAAAAAAAAAGTTTATTTCGGAATAATTCGCATATAGCTGAAAATTGATATAAACCATAGGATGAGTTATCCTAAGGTGTGTACCAATTTTCAGCTCTATGCAAATTATTCCAAAGTTAAATGTTTATTTTAACCGGATTAGTACCTCACTTTGTGAACCGATAATTCAAACGAGATGAGTATATCTGCCTGTGTCAGATTGGAAATAGCACTCAGTATAATTTCGAACGTGGTTCAAGCTATTTTGCATAATTTCTGAATTGTTCGTCAACATTAGACGACTAGCTTAAATCTATAACCTATAAACATTTGGACAATAACCATAATGTGAATGTCAAACCCATAAATACACAAAAAAATGTACAATTTTTATGATCAAAATCGAAATTCACGGGTGAGCCACCTTTTAGCAACCTATTAAGGTACTATAAACACTCCCCAGGTGTCGGAGAATATATAACTTGATATCAATTGGTTTTATAGTTTCCAAGTCTATATAAAGTAAAAACCTCGTTCAAAAGTACATTCATTTTTAAATACAGACTTAAATAGTCGTATAGATTTAGTACCTACGGCCTACGGGCGCATGTAAATTTCACCGATTGCTACCTTTTTAAACATTTTATCATGTAAATTCAGTATCAACCACTACAGAAATGTAGCCAATATAACATTTCGTCGCCTAAGAACCATCATGGCCAATCTCAGTTTCCCAACTTTTCAGGGTGAACAAAAAAGTGTTTTATGTTAGGAATTTTGAATGTTGTTATACCTTTTGACATTAATTAACTATAAAACGTTTCATCTTATTGTCAATAATAATATTAGTAATACTAATTTCATCGAGCCTTTGGTTGCTGACGGCTCTCTATTATTAGTGGGAGTTCCGATATTTTTAGATTGGCCATGATACCACTGATAACAATTTTAGGAATCCCTGAACAAAAGTCCGAGAATAAAAGTCCCAAATTTAATAATTATTAAATTAAGTCACTTAATATTTGCTTAGGTCCAACCGACTAACCATACTATATTATATATTATAGATTATCACTTTGTTTGGAAAGTCGTAAATTACAAGTTTATTACACTCATTATTTATCTTTACTTATCTTTCTTTAATTTTAAAAGTGAATTTCTGTGGATAATAGTTTGGTTAACAACAAACGCTCAATCTGTGTCATCGGTCATCCATGTCTGTGAAATCCTTAGTGTTTTTAAATTCAATAATTTTTTTTTAGTAAAAATGTGTGAAATCTTTAAAATTTAAAACAAAAAGTAATACTATAAAGTATAAATAAAATAGTGTACGTTTGATTCTCGTATACGATTCAACATAAATTAACCAAGAGTGTACGATGGAAATGTAGCTTGAAGAAGAAATATAAGTGTCCTTCAGTATTATGTACACCAAAAGACATTTCTATAACAAAATTAGTAATAGAACATAATCATGCTGGCAATCATACTACATTGGAAGTAGACAAATTTAAACACAAGATAAAAAAATCATGCTAAAATATCTAGCGATAAACCTAGTCAGATTTTTGCTGAGGGGGTTAGTGATCTTCCGAATGAAGTTTTAATAAATATACCAAACGAAAGTTCTGTTAAACGCGTTATACAAAAGCAACGTAGCAATTTAAATCCTTCTAAACCTACTTTCTTAGAAGATTTGAAAATTGAAGGTAAATATAGTAGATTAATTGTAGCTTTATATGAGTGATTCCCAACCTTTTTTTACTCAACGCCTCTTTTAGATTTTCAAAAATCTCACACAGCCTCTCCCTGGACAAATTAAAAAATATATAATTTCATTTTTATAATCAGCCATTTAATTAACATAAAAGACGAAACCCTGCAAACAATTTTTATTTGTATGTACTAAATTCTGTAGTACCAAATTATTACACCGTATTCGACTAAACGAAGCTTATCGATATCAACAATTATACGCAGTTCCCTATTTATTTAGGTCCCTATAAAAAGGTGGGTAAGTGGATGTCACTCTGCTATACAGTAGGTGACAAGTGGGTCACTGTAATGGATGGTGTTAAATTTGAATTCAATGATATAATACCATTGTATAAGAAAAACGATTCTGAGCGAAAACGGTCAGTCAGCCTATGATATTACTAAGTGTATTTGATGATATTATTGTGAATAAAGTAATTTATATATTTACTTATTTACGTGGAACCTTGTTTTAAATTTTACATCCTCAGCTACAAAAGTTGAACATTTTATACATTTTTAACTACAAAATAATAATAAATTATAAATTTGATAAATGTTGTCAAAATTTGAACTTTAAATGCTTATAAAAAAAATTGTGCCTATGTATTTTTAATATTTTTCAACTGCTATTAGAACGATATATCAGGAGCCTTATATTAAATTTTCACGCTTTTTTACCCAACAAATAAAATCTTATTGATATTTATACAAAAAAAAACTAAAAAAATTGAAAACTGACAATGTCCGTAAACAGCTCGAAAAGAGTCAAAATATTTTCAAAATGTTATGGTGTATAGAAAATGCTAATATAAACATTCAGTGAAATTTTCAAGTATCTACAGTCATTCGTTTTTTAATTACAATAAAATAATAAAATTGTTACATGAGAAATCGAGTGAATATCAAATGTTGTAAAAATATAAATTTCAGACGCTCATAAAAATTTAATTTAAGTTTCTTGTAGAAATTTTTTTTTTTGATAAAGGTAGACAAACTTATAAGTAATCTTATATTACATTTTCGAATCTTAGATTTAAAAAGAAAAATTTCACTGAATGTTTATATTAGCATTTTCTATACACGATATCATTTTGAAAATAATTTGACACTTTTTGAGCTGTGTACGGACATTGTCTGTTTTCAATTTTTTTAGTTTTTTTTTTTTATAAATATCATTAAAGTTTTATTTGTTGGGTCGAAAAGCGTGAAAATTTAATGCAAGGCTCCTGATATATTGTTACAATAGCAGTTGAAAAATATTGAAAATACATACGCACAATTTTTTTTATAAGCATTTAAAGTTCAAATGTTGACAAAATTTATCAAATTTAAAATGTAATAATTATTTTGTAGTCAAAAATTTATAAAATGTTCAACTTTTGTAGCTAAGAATTAAAAATTTAAAACAAGGTTCCACATTAATAGGTTATTTATAAATTACTTTATTCACAATAATATCATCAAATACACTTGGTAATATCATAGGCTGACGGACCGTTTTCGCTCAGAATCGTTTTTCTTATACAATGATATTATATCATTGAATTCAAATTTAACACCATCCATTACAGTGACCCACTTGTAACATACTGTACAGCAGAGCGACATCCACTTACCCACCTTTTTTATCATATATATACTTTTATTCGCAGACTTTTATCTCATAATGTATGTACCTAATATTTTTAATTTTTATTGTATTATTACTGTGTAAATTCCAATCAGATTTGTCATAAACATTGATTTATTGAATATGTCATTGAACATATTTATATATTATTATTTTTATAATTATTGTATTTTTGAAATATTTATAAGAATTCATTAACAACATTAAACATCACGCATTAAAAACTCTGTGTTACTATTTTAGGCGTCGAAGAGTTTTTATTTAATTTTTTCATTTAAGAAAATATAATTTATGTAATATTTTTAATGTAGTATAATTAATATAAATTTTAATATTTTAAAACTTTTAACATTTTTACCGGACTTTTAAGTATAATACCCAATTTTAGATAGACCATGATACCACTAATAACATTTTTAGATAGGCCATGATACCACTAATAACAAACGATATTAGATAGGCCATGATGACATTTGGAATTTTCACAGTGGACCTAACGGTTAAACATCAAAACTAATCACTTGGTCTCACACGTCTCCAAAATATGAATCTATTGATATATAAAAATAAAACACATATTTGAATTTTTGAGATTGTCAATGATGGTTCTTAGGCGACGATTTCGTGTGATATAGAAGGTAATTTGTAAAAACACTTATACCTATACCTTTCGAGCGACTTGTTAGTATGGACTTGCTGAACATAGATTCACCGCTCATCTCGTCCCGGCACGTCACCATTATCTCGTATTCCCCGCCAGTGTTTAAATTCCATAGAATCGCTTTCCCGTCGCTGGACGTCGCTGTTGCGTTCCAGTTCGACGATGCCGAGCTCGTGTCTCTACTCCTACAACGACGCCGTATATAAATCAACAATAATATATTAAAGGCCGCGTCGTGTCTTTGTCGGTACTTGATTTATTACAATATATTATTATTTATTATTATATATGAAGTCGTCGCGTATATAAGATTCCAACCAAGTTATACTAATATAGCAATATCCAATACACTATACACATAAAATATTTTATTTGTGCATGTGTATTTTTACAACTTTTAGATTTTTATAAGAACACCTTATCGTATAAAGTTTTCAAGCATTAGCTATTAAAATTGAAAATTTTATAAATTATTTAGTTACTAATTACTATAAAATAACTTGATAAGTAGGTAGGTTTAATGAATTGTATCAAAATCTGAGTATCAAAAACTTATAAAAAAAATTGTGCCTATGTATTTCCAATATTTTTAATTGCTAAATTAACAACTTATGTGGGAACTTGTATTAAATGTTCAATATTTTTACCGAGCCCAAACATTTTTATCTACACATTAAATAAAAAATAAATAAAATGTAAATACCTAATATCTAATTAGAAAATGATATTTGTATAATTGGATAACGTACAGTTATTGTAGGTACAGTATTCGATGTAACAACAGAATATTAATTGTACCTATTTGTGTAATTTTAGAAACATTTTTAAAGTAAAAATTATACTGCTAGGTATATGGTAGCCGAGAAGTATAATATATTTATATATAGCTACAAAATAATTCAGGGGTGGCCAAACCGCGGCTCGCGTCATAGCCCATATTGACTCATGCTGCTCGCGTCTTACCGTGACGCAAAACATTTTTACTGATATAATAATAGCCAGGTATTATATGAAGATATAAATGATATAATTATTATCCCATACAAAATTTAAACTGACATTATTATACGTTTTTATATGTATTATTGTTTCGCATTCTACATTTTATTTAATTTAATATTTTATCATATTTAGGTATGATAATAAATTGAGAACCTTTTTTTTTCTGATCTTGGCTCTTACATATTTTTTCATTATACTGTGCAGCTCGCAACTATCTTATCGCTGCCCCCCCCCCCCCTCCTGCTATATTATACTATAAATGTATTATGTATTAAGTTTTGATATATGTTTATGATTTATGAACATAAATTAATAAATATATCATATTATCATAAAAAAAATGTTCTATCCAAGATTGGGTCTCAAACTCTTGACACATAGGTACGGTTAGAAAACTATAGTGTTTAGTAGTCTATAATACAACAAGTATTACTAACCATACAGTGCAGAATGAATATGGTCGTTTCCAGTAAGCCACGATATTCTTGTTAGTTGCATTTACGTGTAAATCGAAATGTTTACGGTGGAATAAGTTTTCCTCGACGATCAACTCTGTTTCCACCGAAATAGTAGCTGCGATGTTGGATGCCACACATCTATAGACACCTCTGTCTTCACTCCTCACACCAGTCAGAGTTAGATTACCGCCAGTGACTGTCACTCGAGGATAAAATAAACTCTTACCGTCCGCCTATAAATAGGTAGGTATATACAAATAATATAAATAATTAAAATTTTAATAGTTTTTGTTATTTCTTTATTTAAATAATAATGATAGTAATATATTGGACATAGGTAGATTATAATAATTGTTGTCGCACAATAATACGCACTTATTATTATAATATAATATGTGTACTGCCATAGGCGTAACTAGACCTTAAAGTTAGGGGGGCTTCAGCTCTAGCATTTTTTTAATAAATAAATAATTAATGAAATGTATAAGGGGTTAAGAAATTCTGAGGGGGCTGAAGCCCACCCAAGCCCTCCCCTTATTTACACCTATGTAAGTACTGCAGACTTCAGTTAATGCGAAGCACTTGCGTAGACAAAGAATTGATATTCAAACTCAATATTAAAGAATTATAACATTTATTATAATATAGGTATTTATGAATTACGAATAAGCGTTAACAATTATGCAAGTTAATGTAGTCAACCATGGTTACATGAACAACAAATCAAACGAGTCTCCCTTAAAGATAACATATTAAAATAGATTTTTTTTATTAAGTCCGGCGTCTATGGCCATTAGCTGTTGTGGGGGTTATGAACTGCGGTTGGTAAGGTTGGCACGGTTAATACGGTAGGTAAGCAACATATATGTGTGTGGCAAGGTTTTAAGTTAAAACTTTTAACTACTAAGAACCCGGGTGGTCACCTATCCGGGAGCAGCTAGTAGCATTATTTACTCTTAGTCGTATTGTGCGACTGGGAGCAAAAACAATGCGCCACGCCAAGCCACTAAAATAGATTATTGGTTAGTAAAAAATGATACTATACGCATAGATACGATGATATGCAATTTGTTAAGGACTTAAGGTTAACTAGTTTTTTGCACACCGATGCCTGATGGCCGTTGCGTTTTTTAGGATAAGACCATGTGCTATTGATGAGACATTGAATGTGATGTCTGGACGGACAATGTAGGGGAGGCTAATATAGGGTCAACCATTTAAGCGGCCCTCGAATCTCTGAGTTGCGCAAACACTAACTTATGATAACGAAATGAAAATAAAACCATATGATATTATGCATTATGTGTAATACCTTCTGCCAAACAATCGCCGGACCTCTGTTGTCGAAATTCTCTGCTTCACATGGCATTGTGATGTTATCTCCGAGTTTACGGAAGTACAACACTTTCGGTACAACAATTAATTTCGGTGGATGCTGGACGATCACGTCCATTGGCGTAGATGCCCCTTCAGTTCCCAACTCATTGAATGGCGTGCACGTGTATTTACCACCGTGTTCTTTCTCTACCTATAACGTGCAATGTGCATATAATTATAATACAATAATAAACAAACAAGTTAAAATCCTATAACATATTAGGTACCTATATGTACTTACACACTTACACGTATTACATATTATAATATTTCAAAATCGGTATAGGTACTTGTAAAGTTATGACTTATCATATAAATATAAAAATACAGTTTGTTCCAACAGTTCCGTATCACCCTAATTATTTACGTGACTAATAAGTAATAAGTAGGTATATCTAAATATAAAAGAACTTTTTTCAACTGTTGTCTATTATAAGAATAAAGAAATTTACCTACGCTCTTAAGTTAAAATGTTCATAGATACAATTATATCGAAAACTTTAAAATTCAAATATTTCAAGGTCAATGAGATGTTTGGGGGTGATATGAGATTTTTGGGACATATAGTGTACATAATATATAAGCATATAAATCGATTCGTACCCGATCAAAGTAAAGAGAGCCGTTTAGCCTGTGGTAAACTCCGGGCACGTTGTACGTGTCGAACAAGAACCCGTCTTTTTCCCATCTTATTTTCGTCAGCGGTGGGTTGGAATGGAAGTGACAATCCAAGGTACCGGGCTTACCGTAAGCAAGAAAAACTTCAGCTGGTGAATAGACGACTTTCGCTTTGTCTGAAAAAGGCGTAGTATCATGATTAAGCTGTATATAATATTGACAATATTTGACATATTAGATATATACTTATGACTTAAATAAGATCATAAACGAGACTTTGGCTTAAGAAAAGAATTATTACTTAAATTAAGGTTGGTCGAGACCTAGGTACCTTAAGCATTGCTTTTAGTTAATATCACAATTTTTTTTTTTTAACTATCAAAATTGGGTTAAGCAATACTTATTTTTAAGCATCGACTATATGAATACGGCATTAAATCTCTTACATAAAATATTTGATGAGACGGGGTGGAACACGCTGGTCTGTCGATTCCAAAAACCCAAAAATAAAGAAATAGAATCTTATTTAATAAAAATCGTTCCAATATTATACGCTATAAAACAATAATATTACATTAATGTCTATTCGCCAAATGTGAATTTTTTTTTATAGGCTTGGAAATTATTTGAGGGGTATTTATGACACCAAAATATTGATTTAATCAATAGGTACTTGATTAAACACTTACACTGAACATTGAGAAAGGCACCAGCAGACAGTGTTCCCTTTGCTGATACTATGCGGCACGAATAAAAACCATTGTCGTTCAATGCTGCATCATAGATGTCTAACGAACCTTCTGGAGTCACAAGAAATCTACTATTCAAGAATGGCAAATCGTCCAGTGGCACGCCATCTTTATACCATTGGACGACGAACTCGGGATCTTCTTTCACGCAACTGAAATGAACGGACTCGTGTTCCATCCTGGTTTGGTTGATCGGGGGTATACTCATCACGTCTCCACCTGTATCTCGCCGCATAATATACTTTAGTAAAAAACACAAATTGCATTCTATATATAACAATGATTAACAGCAACCACACTGTAAGTAATCTGTTTTTGAAAATTGTGATACTTTTTAAATATATTTATTATTTAATTTCTTACAAGGAAATACTTAGAGCGTCACTGAGAAAATTCGTGTGGATACCTGTATAATACTGTATAGAGGGGATCGTGGGAGATATTTCGTTAAATTTCAATGCGTAACTACAGCAAAACCTACCCATAATAAGTAAATTAATAGCAGTCATGTGTGTCACCTCATGAAGGAAAAATCAAAAATGTACCAAACTAGCCTTAGCTCTATTAACACATGGACGGCGCATATAAAAGAATGACAATAATGTACAGAGAGAAAATACAAGTGATGCTTACTTAGTGAACATTGGGCGAGAGAGGAAAAACCCACAAACATCAATTAAAAACTCGGGAATTTATGGAAGTAAAATATTATGTAGAAAGAACTAAAGCAGCACATGGGGATGACAAACAATTATATTTTGTTTCCCCATAACAATGATGTGTGTTTTTTTTTTCTATTTGTGTCTGTGTACACGATAAGTATAGTCAAAATAATGCTTTGATTTTCAGCTTATCAGTATCTTTTCCGGTAGAAAAGTGAATCTAGTTGGTGAAATACTGAAATTTGTAAATCCACAATAATTTTATATGAGCGTCTGAAGTTTAAATTTCAACCAAATTCGTAAAATTTTAAAATTGTTTTAAGTCTTCTAACTGAAATTCATGAAACTTTTTCTTTTTATATTTAAAATTTGAAAAATTAATATAAGATTCCTCATAAGTTTGTCAAGCTAAAACAAAAAAAAAATGTCTATCAGAGTTAAATTAAATTTTTATGATCGTTTGAAGTTCAACTTTTTACAACATTGTATATTCACTCGATTTTTCATGGAGCGATTTTCTTATTTGGTTATAATTCAAAAACGAATAACCTAGATACTTTAATGATATTTAGTTTTTACACTATATATTTATTTTATCATTTTCTATGCCTACTTGATAAAATTTTCAAAATATTTTGACTCGTGTTGAACTGTTTCCAGACGTTATCAATTTTAATTTTTTTTTGTTTTTTTCTTATATATCAATAACATTTTATTCGTTGGGTTAAAAACTTAAAAATTGAATAGGTACAAGGCTCCTAGCATGTCATTACAATATCAGTTTAAAAATATAAAAAATACATAGGCAAGATGTTATAAGCATTTAAAGTTAAAATTCCGATAAAATTTATCATATTGAAATTTACTTATTGTTTTGCAGTTAAAAATGTATGAAAATATTTTCATACTGGAACCAAAAAATCCAAAATTATAGAAACACAATTTTATAGTTATTTTAAGTTTGGACAAAATTAGATATTTAAACGGATATCGGTTATTCGGTAAAATTGATTTTGTTCGGTGTTGCGTAAATATTCCCGTTATTTGATTTTTCCTCGATTATTACACGATAAGTACTGGACAGTTTTTACTTTTGACCCCCAAAAGTATACCAAGAGTCAAACTGTGATGACAGAACCTTAAACCATACATACACCACTGTAAAACCGATTATCGCTGTATATGTTCAGAATCTAAACTTTATCTTTACTTAAATTGTAAGTTGTAACAAATATTTATTCTGTATAATGGCTGTATAGTGTCCGAGGAAAAGATATGTCTAACAAAATTATTTTGCACAACCCGTGAAAAAAATCCTGCGAACGCCAATATAATATCATATTATATGATGTTTAGTAATTGTTTATCCAACCATTACAACCAGACATTAAAGTTCTACAAAATAATATTGGCACATTGGAGGGTCTTACAAAATATTTAATGTCTTGTTAATCATACAAAAACCTCGTCACTGGTCAGCCAATTTTTCACATATAAATACCTAGGACATATTTACATGCGAATGAAATCAGTATGATATTATAAAACAAAGTAGGTAATATATTGTATTGACTTTTCAATTAAAAATTATACGTCAAAAATACAAGTGCGATAACCAATAATATATATTTTGTTCAAGTCATAGTAGTCAACTAATATATAAACATTCTAAAAATATTTAATTATTCAAATAGTATTGTTATTATAACTTTTAAATACCTACACCTACCTATTATTCATATTTATATAAGGTTTGTTTTTTTATCATTAAACCATGTGAAAAATATAATATGTACTATACCTACCTATATTGAAATAACCTAATTTATTATTAAAATCTATGTTTTAATAAATATATTCAGATATTCTGTTTTTACTATTATGTAGCTATGTAGGTAGAAAATATCAAACGCAGTATACGGAAGCATTAATTTAATTTTAGTGGAAAAGGTTATTGTCGTTATTATTATATTATTATTCATATTTGAATATCACACTTTAAAAATGGTAATTCATATAAATATTGTAGTAGCATTTTTGTTAAATGATACCTACATAATAAAACCCTAGACAATTTTATTGTGTTAAGAACCTATTACAAAGTTTATATAATTAGCATAGAACTTGTAAGTAGGTAGGTAGGTATCCAGCCAATTTATAATTCTAATAAAGACCATACCAATAATATCTAAGTTATGCAAACCTAACCTAAGTATATGTTATGAAAGGGAAGGGTTTAATTTAAAAAGTAACTTGTACTATAAACAAATATAAAATAGTATCACGGTAAATAATGTGTTAGCTTTATTGACAGACTTTTGTGGGATATTTTTGATTAGTACATACAAGTCCTTCGACTCACTTCTTCATATTATAGTCCATCCTGTCAACAATACCTCCAATAAATAATTAATAAAGGGACCCTGAATAATATTTACTGGTAGGCTGACCTCGTATTCTCCAACAATGTTAAATTTTATCAGTAAGTCAAGGTCACACATGACTAAATCAGTCAAAGAACACTTAAAAACATATTATTTAGAATTGTACTTACCCATAATGAAATAAATCATTTAAAAATCAAAACTCTTATCTTTATATTGAAATGTCTTGTAAACAATAAATGTTTTTTTCGCTTGGCAATATTATTTTGGGATTAATGCAAGTCAGAAATTATTATTATTGTATTTTAACGCCTAAATTATTATTATTTTAATATAATTATGATGGTTGAAGTTGACGAAACAATTTCCTAAATAAATTTAAACAGCATCAGTACCGAATTCGTTCATATTAGGTACTATATCAGTCATTTACACAACACCATAGAGATTTTGTTTACATGTAAGCTTCAAAACATTCACATATTAATGTTCTTAATAAGATAATAATTTATAAATTTGAATATAATTTATGTAGGTATTTCAGTATTTGTGAGTACTTAATATATAATATAACTGTTAGGATTCGATTGTCTGTTTTTGTCTAACACACGCGTGACATAGTATTTTGGACGTGCTTTTTCCCAAACATACTAATTGATCTAATGAATCGCTAAGAATTCTAAAAACAGATTTGAATTTGTCATCAAGTCTACTTGAAATCAACTTTCCATATTTTTCATTTTTTGATTTTAACTTCTCCAAAAATTAAAATACGACAATTTTTAAATACTCTTTTTTAATATGACATTTCTAGGAATTTGGGGGATAATTACAAACATGTGGGAAAGTCGATTTCAAGTAGATTTGACGACAAATTCAAATCTATTTTCAGAATTCTTATTGCTTCAATAGATCAATTGGAATGTTTGGCAAAAAACACGTCTAAAATACTATGACGCGCGTGTGTTAGACAAAAACAGAAAATCACGGTATCGAATCCCCTTAATAGTTAATACCTACTTCAATAAAATAGGTAGGTACCTAATAGCTTTATTTTTGTGATAAATTTGAACGATTAGTTTAAATTGTCATTTAGTTTAAGTTAAAATAAATGTTTTTGTTCCTATTTAACAGGTAGGTACCTACTACAGCAAATCATTTGTTGGAATGGAATGATTGCCTCAATTAATAATTATTTATAACTTGGAATTATTTATTAAACAAACGTAGGTAAGTATGCAGTTAATAATAATTATCTACAAATCAATGTATCATAAGTTGTTATGTGTCATAACTCAATTTTTCTAAATCATTTAAAATGATAGGTACCTCCTAAAATAAATAAAAATAGTTTTATTTGTTTATAATAAGTATTATGAATCATTTATTGTTATTTAAAGTAGGTACCTATTAGTTGGTTGTATGCTTCACGCATAATTCAAACAAATAGTTTAACTTTATTGTTAACACATACATTGCTACACAGGTAGGTATAATAATTACCTGTGTAATTTAAATAACTTTAAAATACCTATAGGGTATAAGACATAAACCTTAATATATAGTAACTTCAGTTTTTACGATTAGTAATTTTGTCATTCTTGATCTATTTTTATTATTTATCAAGGATAAATTTTAAAATGTCTGTTCAATATTGAGCAATTGATTCAGTTTACAATGTTTATTGTTTACACACTGTAATTTTTATAGTTTATCTTAATGTATAACGAATACACTGTGATGTACACTATACATAATTACATCAATATTAAAAATGTCGTAATATAAATAAAATGGTTTAACGGACATAAAAAAAGTTAGGGTATATTAATAGGTATGGTACGCTACAGACATATTAAGATCTATGTAATTTTGAAACGTTAAGAACAATAAAACACTACCTACCTACACTATACAAAAATATTGAGTTTACTTGTATAGTTGTATAGTATATAAATACCTACTTACATTCATGAAAAAAATTAAACTCCATGCACATTTATTATTATGAATAGCTAACCAATAATCATTATTACAACATATTATATTCTGATTAAGTGGAGTTAAGTTATTTTCTTTCAGGTCAAATATCAAAAAAGTCTTACTGTTATCAATAATTAACAATTAGGTGTATACTGTGTGTCCGCGAAAACTGGGTACACTCTATAACTCAGTTGCCTACATTACTCACTATTCCAGGGGCGTAATTAGGGGGGGGGATTAGGGGGATGGATCCCCCCAAAACTTTTTTTACCGTTAACATTTTGATCAAAGTATTGATAATGACCATTCATGTTTGCTAAAATCGTATATCCCCCTCCCCCCAAAACCAAATTCCTAATTACGCCACTGCACTTTTCAGTAACCTATACATATTATTTTAGAATTCTGTCTGCGACAGATTGATGATCCAATAGTATAGTTTCATGTCCCGTAAACATAATTTAAAAAATATGTAGGTATAGAGTAGGTATATATTGAGTAATATGGGTAATTTAATTAAACAGTGTACCTTGTTTTTGCTGACAAACGGCGTATTATATACGAACTGTTAAGTCTCACCTTGCACATCGAGTCTAAACCGTACGCCTGCTGTACCACCCATGTCGTTGTCGACAGCATTCATCGTCGAGTCTGTGCTCGACTGGGGCAATGACAGTGCCGGTAAAGGTGGTCGTGACGACGACGGCTGCAGCGGACCTGCATCGCCACTGTAAGTTACATGACACTCGTAGTCACCTGTGTCTGATTCGCGAAGACTAGAAACGTTAATTGCAATGGAGACTACATCGCTCAACTCTGGTGGTTCTACCACGGTAGTCCGCCCGTCGTACCGTTCGTCGGTAGTTAACGTACCCTCTGAACACGTAAATACCGTCTGCCCCTGTGAAGAGAATATAATAAATTCAACATAATCGTAAACTGCTATAGGCGGTTGCGTTTGCTTCTCATACAATTATATTATAATTTATAACTAAAAAATTATACTAATCTGAAATGTACATTGTTATACAAAATTTTTAAAAGAAATCACAAATTTTTATAATTAAATAGCGGCGCACTTCATTGTCTGTAATAAATTACAACTATTTCAAAAATTGTGATTGTTCAACTCCTTTTGGGTATAACTCGCTGCAGCGGTAAGTGCAACTCAGCCACCCAGGTAGACAATCCGCCTACGTCGGATCGGGGACAATGTGCGACAGCATATAAAGTAAGCAATCCATCTATGGTGGATGGCAGACACGCCGATGAGCAGCTATATAAGTGCAACTCGGTCACCTTAGTAGTAAATTACCACAATGTCTACACATTACCTAAATCCGTAAATTTGATTTTATGTATGCTTGTACCTGATCTGCTCGTTCAACCAATGGCAACTAATATACAAAAAACATACAAATTTCTACCAATTATTTCTCCTATAACCAACAGCAACCATTTATAAACAACAATTTCCATCGTAAATCTCAAAATCCCCGACATAGCACTAACCCGAATAGCACCTACCGGATTTAAATCATCCAGGAACTATACTCAAACACATACCAACAATTTCATCAAAATCAAGGTCCAGCCGTTTTGGAATGTATATAAATACAGACATGAGATAGATATAGGTATCCATTTGTATATGTATAGAAGATAACTGTATAGGTATTAAAAAATATCCTCGACTTACCTGCAGCATTTTGTAGACATATCTTCATCCTTTCCACTCCTCTTAATTCACAAAGCCATTCAAGCCCAATAAAAAAACTTTCTCTTCAAAATTTAGAACCTCAATATAGATACGGTTTTAGGAATTTATTGCATTGTCTAATACACACCCCATCCTTTTTATACGGTCGTTGTGTATATGTGCGCGTCGTTAATAATAAACAATAATATTAGGTATTGATTAACATATTATAATATACCCGATTAGGTACTAATATTACTAACTAGTATTATAATATTACAACTTACAAGCGTAGTAAAATTACTTATATATGAGTAATATTGAGTGTAAATGTGCAATGTACAAGACATCGCTATTAATAACGATCGGTTTTGGTGTAGGTGCCTATATTATGGCCATATATAGCCGCTATATTATACGATATGCATACAGCCATACATGTTAGGTTACCAAATTTTCGGCTGCGACTTACAATGAAGAGTAAAGTTACATTAAAGTTTTTACAGCAAATTCACAGATAATGCAACAGCTGCTAATATCGTGAGAATAAGCGAGCACTCACGTCTTTAGTCCAACGCACGGCTACAAGACGGCGAAGACCGCCGTCGTGGTCGTACCGCGGTTGCGGTACTGCCGGGCATTCGAATACCGCGTAACCGCCGATCTGGGACGTCAGCGAGCCGACTTCGGCCGTCTGGCCGTTACAACCAAAGCGGTAAAACAACAACGCCGCCGCCGACAAGTGCACGACCAGTGTACCGAACATACCGCGGTTTTTCGAAACGGTGACGGTGACCGCGGTTTCAGCAGACCGATCGTTCGGTGGGTATGCGGCAGAGTGCGGAGATTGTCGCTACAGAGGCCTCGCGGGAAGACGAATTCGCATTATTTCACAGACACGACAAATTATAATATATTGTCGTCGTCGTTTTAATAACAATAATAATAACGCACGTCACGTAGGATAAATATTTGCAAATAACTATGTACACACGTCGGCAGCGGTCGGCCCACGCGATACTAAATGAATAATATTATATTATACTCTAATACTTAATACGATACATACCCAACACAATACATCAGCGCGCAGTCAGTAGTTGTACTTATAAGCTGCTGCTCTACTGCAGTGGTGTTTTTAGGTAGGGGCGATGCGCCGACGGGAACCGTTGCTCCTAGCGGAAAGTTTTTGATAATCCAACGGGGAGGCAATTTTTTTATGAACAATATTCGAATCTTTACTATTACTAGCTTACACTTTAATATATTGATGTATCTAAGTGGTAGGTCATCGATCAATCAATATAATAAAACATAATCAAAAATATATTTTGGTTTTACATTATTTCAAACAAGTCACCATAAATATAATTATAACCAATTGAAAAACGGCGTGTTCAACGATAAAGGCAATATGAAATAATTCAAATGCATGACCTTGAATTTGATTCGTGTTTTTTTTTTACTGCATAAAGGAGTAAAGGACTTATTATTATAACACCAATTTCTGAAAAATTTAAATTTCTAACCTCATTTTTCCAAACATGTACTACAAAACAAATTTGTTTTTGAACTAATATTCCCTCTTTCTTTAAGATTGAATTTGAATTGAATTATTTTTTCAACTTCGTCAACTCTAACTTGTAAAAATGTTATCTATATAAACTCTTATAGATTAATTCTAAGCTTCTGTTGTACCCTCTTCATATAATGTATAAATTATGCAATATAGGTAACGTACCTATATGTAATTGCTTTACTGGATAGATAAATGTGAATATTATTATTAGACTTTGACTTCTTATGAGTTAATATAAAGTATATTTAAATATTTAATATGACTTATGACTTATGAGCCTAAATTATTTTCCAACATGCATTATCTATATTGTATATACCTATAAAATAACCTGTCCTGAGTCCTGACTGATTCATCATATCCCGTAGCCGGAACCACCGAAGTTATGAATATGAAATTTTGGTTCGCATTTTAAAGAGGTCCTCAAAGTTCAAACAAAGATTTTTAGATTCACGGTGGAAATAGAAATTTGTTTTATTTATAAATTGTTGCCATCGGTAACTCGTACAGATGAGGTAAACGCATGTATCAAATTGTCAAATTTACATGGCCTCAATTAAATAAACTATATCATATCTTAAAACCAAATATATATTTGTAGCTTAAATACTCAAAAACTACTCGATTGATTTCGATGAAATTTCAGAGATCGTGTTTAGAGATTAATTTAAGCTACGTTAAAAAATATACTTAAGAGCCAAATCTAACCAGTAGTCAGCAATTTTCAGTTGCCCATTTAGGTCAAGTTATTTTACAAAGAGGTAACAGCGATTTGTCCGTGAACTGAGGTACACAAAAACCAAGATACACAATTAAACCTAGAGCACTGTATTTTATATTTGCTAATTTTTCAAGGTGGAGGTAATGGGGAGTATGAAAGTATGGAGTAATGGAAAGTATGGAGGTTTATAGGTAAATAAAAGGTTAAACAATTTAATTTGTAATTTAAATGTTTTACTCATAAACCTAACTTAACCATCTCATCATCAAACACCTGCCGAAAATGAAATTGTTTTCAAATTCATAACTCCTCCTTTCCCCCCCCCCCCCCTCCTGAAAATAAATCTCGGTTTCGCCACAAATATCTATTTTCTTAGTAAAAGTGGTAACTGAAAAAAAATGTAATGACTACTAAGCAATTTAAAAAACCTATGGTGACCGTGATGATGATGTATTCGCCATACGATTATACGAAGCGGGAGAATGTCCTGATCAAGCAATTTTTTTCAAAAGTTTTACGACAACGGTCGAGACGTGAGGCCCGTCGCTTGATGAACTGCAGCTTCCTTCCGTCCGCGGACCACAGTAACAGGCACGCTATCGCAAATCCACCGAGGTCGTTCCAACTGAAAACAAAGACTGCAGACGGATGTCCGTCGCGTGTGTCGAATCATTGACAAATTTTCCTATGGTACCTATAATATCTACGTTCATTTGTTTGTAATAGTTCGAAATACGTATACGACAATATATACTCGATATTATATTATAATCTATACTATAAATGTATAATATCCATGCATAATGTATATAAATCACAATGACCGCGGGTACGTTATACCTACTATTATTAGTTATTTCATATTATACTATGTCTATATACCTAGTTCTATAATTCTATCATCATATATTATGTACCTACCTAGTACCCCATTATACATAAATATTAAAATACTATTTCGTAATACACTATAAAGTGCCCATTTATAATACCTATATTATATTCATGGCATACAATTATAACTAATAATGTATAGTGTATATTGTATACTAATAATTATTCAAAACACAATAGAATTTATATTTAAACACTATGGATCAAATTATACATAGATAGCCATAATTATATACATAACATAATGAATTTTTTAATAGAAATCCTTGTTATACCTATGGTACGCCGTACGCGATATATAGTATGATCATATAGATAATAATATGTTAATAAAATCTATGAATATGATGAGTGATGACTGATGAAGTTGAAATGGTTTAAAATCCAAGGATTCCTACTCTTTTACTGGGTACCCGGATATTTTCCCGAATTCATATTCCCAAAAAAAACATACCACGAAAACGAAAATCTCGAATTAATTTTATTTACCTATTTAAAAATATTATTACAATTATAGGTTATATAGGTAGGTAGGTAAATATGTAATGGGCTATGAGAATTTAATTTTTATACTTCCAACTTGAGTTATCTTTTATTGATAAGTATGAAATATAATACCTTTTTATACATACTAAGATTATATTTATATCATCCCACACTAATATATTTATTTTACCGAAATATTTTATATTATTAAATTGTGCTTATTCTTTATTTAACTTTTGCTAAATGTATTAAACTCTGCTATATTTTTAATATTATTAAATATCAATTAATGTTTAAAATTATAATATTTACACTTTTGCATGGTTTATTTTGTTAATACCTTCCTATCCTATGTAATTTGCTTATAGTAATTACTAATTTGTATTTTTTAAATTAATATATAAAATACTTCATAATTCATATTATACTATTATAGTTTATAATAATAGTTTAAATAAATACTGAAATAAATATATGGTCTTGCCCTCTCATCATAGTCGCAATGAACGGAGTGGAAAATCTGATCCACTAAAAATACGCACAAGATAACATTTTTGGTATCATTAACTAGTTTATGAGTTGTTTTATTATATAATATCAAATTATAAATAATTTATTGCCTAACTATAAAGGTATTTTTTTCCACTAGAAAAATATGAAAGTTTTATTATTCGGTGCCGTTTCCATAGTAGATACCTATATTTTTGTATATAATAAAATATATACATTTAATCTTGTTATATGCGATCAACAAAAATTGCAACCATAAGTCCTCTGACCAGTTTTGATAGGTAGGTAACTGGTAAACTCACGTATATATAGTGAGTTATTATTGAACCATCTTACGTCTTAAGTTTTAGTGTTGTACATATACAAAAGCACGTTGCCCTGGATACACCTAAAAAATGTCTTAACACGCAAGTATACGTCATGTATTCACTATTCGGTGCTATATAGGAATGTTCGACTGTTATTCGTTTACATTATTGCAGACTGGTACACCAAAATACTCGCACATAAGCTGTTGCCGATTATGTCGTGTAAATCATTTAAAATATGTGTAGTTTTAGATATTTTAGACGTGAGTATCATTTATCCGCTATACCACCAATTTTTATTATTATCTATAATTATTTTCACTATATTTAATTACGGTTTCGATGAAAAATTCAATAATATTACCTACTTAACTACAGGTCACGTGTCCCGGTGTGTGGATATGTCCCAAAGGAATGATATATCTCGATATTTGGTTGTTCGGGTGTAACAGTAACACATCGTATGTAGAACCCAAATTTCCTTTAGCTTTCAATGAAACATTTAACTTCCACAAAGTAAAACATGATTAATTCCATATTTCAATTATTTTATCTATTTTTTTTTATCTGATAGACCTTTACAGAACTCTCAAACTTGAGGGACATTCAGAAAGTCTTGGAAGAGAAATGCATGAAAATAGAATTAGTGCAAGCCTACAAAAATAAACAAGTCACTTTAGCCACATATAGCTCATATGTCGATGAAGTGTTGTACCCCGAACGCAGTCGGTTGAGTAAGAATGGAGAAATGGCATTGCTCATGAAAAATGAACCTTTATTTCCGGTTAGTATATAGATAGGTAGATATAGAGTGAATATATTAATAATATTTAAATAATTGTTAAAGTAATTTCCGAGTTAAATATTATTTTTTTTAAAGTAATTAACATTCACATTATATTTTTAAAACGCATTATGGTACAACAATTGTAAGCAATATAATTAGTTTCTCTCAAAATATAGTAAATTTAAATATTTTCAAAAATAATTTATAATGGAATAACTAAACTATTTTGTTTATTTACCTGTATATCAGGAGCGAGCCCAACCTAATCCGCTCCCCTTCCTATTGAAAGGACAACGTAGAAAAATATTTCCATACCGATAAAATTAAGTATATAATATAATAAAAACGTTGTACATTTAATAAAATATTAATACAATTTTATAATTTAAAAAAGTTTTTAACATGCTTTAAAATTTAAAAAAATATTACAGAGAGTTAATATTCTTACATTACAATTTTATAATAAGTCACTAATCGGTACACTTTAATATATTAAAAATAACAAAGTAAAACGGGTTACCTATTCAGAACGTATTATAAGTTTTTCTGTGTTATGTATTTGTAAGACAGAAACCACACAAACGGGTATAACGTCCGCTAGACAAAATAATATAATTACAATATCGTAATAATACCTATTTCTAATTAGTCCTAGCACATAGGTACAATATATATTAGCAGATACCTATGGGCTATGACTAAATGAGTGATGGATACTTTTAATAATATTATTATTTGAGTAGGTATAAAATGTATTTAATACTTTATAATTGAACGAACCATTATTTTAATACTAGATAGGTACCTACTACCTACTCAATTACTCAAATAGGTAGATATTACTCAATAAATAAATTGGCATTTATTATATATACCTACGTAAAACATGTTTAAGTACAGATAATTAGTGAATAGTTAGTTGTTAAGTTAACTTGTAAACTTTATACTTTCTATTAACAGTTCAATGTGGAGACCAGATAAAAATGTATTATTTAGTATAGGACCCCCACCCTCCCTCCCACAAATTAATGGTTGCGCCCGCGTCATTCTGAAATTTACATTATTTAAATCTTGCGTTGTTTTTTTTTTAATTGATTAAAAGTACCTTTGCTTAACTATAGTCTATATTAATTACAATAATTTATATACCTACTGATTTACAAAATAATTAAAAAAAATGGAAACCATTGTTTACATAATTGGCATAATGAACAACATAAATTATATGTTATGATGTCCAATTACAAATAATAACAATAGATAATCATAGGGAACTATTTCACCAAAAATTACACTAGTCACCAAGACCAGTGTTACAGAACAAATAAACGTAATTTCACGTGTAAATCAATGCTCACCACAATATTTAGAAACTCAAAATCAGCCGAACAGAATGAAAAGAGTTCATCACTCCAAATTCAAGGATTCGCAGTGTTCACATAACACAAAACTTAGGTTTGAAAACACACTCAATTTTTACAATACTTATTTGTATTTAATTTCTTATTGATATTAATTTAATAGGACAACTAATGAAGATGGACATATTATTTCAGACACAGACACAGACAGTCAACTATATTGTTTAGGAGCAAAAAAGGTAATATAAAATATAAATATAAATTGTTATTAGTTATTAGCTAATATCAATAATACCTATGTATTAATGTATAGTAATATACTGAATATATTATGCTACCAACAAATTTAACGATTAAAGCAAAGTCTGAGAGAAGTCTTATGCATATGGTACTATATTTTTAATATTTATGATCTGAATGTTACATAATTTTAGATTGATCTGCAATAACTAATATTACCTATGTCTTATTATATTATTATATTTTTAAATATTCTTAAATATATTACCTATATAGTTAGTAGTAGGTAATAATGTAATATCATAATAATAATAATAATATAATTTATGAATATATATTATGAGCAAGGGCACCCCACTTGGTGGTGAAAAGGAGGACATGCCCCCCTAAAAAATAATAATGTATACAATAAAATATTATGTAATATGCTTTAAATTCATTTACTTATTTCATATTTAATACCATACTTGATACCATAGACCTTTACTTTCTGCTTATCAGTTAATGAGTGGACAAAAATCATTTTATGTCCGTACAGAATAATGAGTTATAGAATCTACTTTAATTTCCCCCCCCCCCCTGAAAATTACTCTATGGGCGCCCGTGTATTGTGCTCAGTGAAATTTTTAATAGGACGAATATTAATATACAATGTATCCATTCCGCTTGTTTTAAGAATTACTTCGACTTCTGTTAATTTACAACATTTGCTATCTGTACTCTGTAAGTAGGTATAGTAGGTACGTATCTAACTATAATTATTATTATTTATTAGACCAATAATAACATGATGGATTGGGAGTGTCATTCGAAAAAATCTTGCAAACTCTGTAAGTTTAAATATATATTTATTTAACGTCTTATCATATATTATATTATATTAATATACTTTAACGAAGGTGAACATATGAATAGCTCCAAAATAAACGAGCATAGAAAGGAATCCAGGTAAAACAATACAACATGTAATTTTTTATTAAAATCATTATACATGTATTTGGGTAAGTACCTACTTATACTCTATCCAGCGAGAGAAAACACCGATTCTGTGTATCCCCCTGCTATCGAAATCGGTTCAGCAATGGCAGGATGTAGCGTGAGAATGCGGATTTTGATCGGCGCGTTCTTTCAATGGATAGACTATATAGGAACATAGGCGCAAATCCATTAAACTTTCATTATCATACATTTTTAACATCAATGTGAGTGGGATAGGGGGGGGCTTTGATCCCACACAACTAAAAACTGTATATTTTGGGGGGTGCTAATGAGATATTCGGGGGGCTAAGACCCCTTAGCCTCTTTGCGATTTGCGTCTATGAGTATATATAGAAAGCTGTTGGTAACTACCAATTAAGGTTTAACTAAAGTTAAATGTTAAGTTACTTTTTTTCAATAACTTTTAACTTAAAAATTTATATTTAAAAAAGAACTATAGTTAGGTACCAACCTATCCAAGTTATTAACTTAGTTGCTTTTGGTTATAAAATTATAAATAACTTTAACTTTACCTGGTTAGGCATTTTTCAATACCTGAAGGTAATTCTAAAATGTTATTTAGGTACATATTTATGTATGAAATTATAAATAGGTAATTATTTTCATTGAATATAAGATGGAAAGTATCACATAATATTGGCTTGAAATCTATTTATAAAATACATTACATACCACAGTACCACCAAGTGCTCACATAAAGCGATTTTATGGTACAGATGGTCAATTGCAAAACGAAAAAAGAGTATCAACAGCTGACCACAACTTTGAAAAACTTTATTATTGAAATGTGGTAGGTAGATGATTCTTATAGTTTTATATCGGTTGTATATTTATTTTACAATTCTCTATTAAATAATACATTTATGAAACTTATAAGGAATCTTGTATTAAATTTACATTTTAGTAGTTTTTATCGAGAATAGTTTTAAAAAAAAATTGAAAATTTCTGAAAATTTCTCAAGGCTATAATTACCCTAAAAAGAATCAAAATATTATGAAAATTTTACCATTAATGTGAAATGTTAATATAAATAATTTGAGAAAATGTCAATGGTCTACGGTTATTAATTTTTGAGTTAAACCAAAAAAAATCAAATCAATTTCCTCAATTTTGTTTTGTTTTTCTCGACGCTTTCTAAAACTACTTGGAATTTTCAATTTTGACCTCCAAAAAGTACTAACTAATTTCACTTTTCTATCAGAAAAGATACTGATCTCAAAAATCGAATCATGCTTACTATTCAAAATGTTGCTGACAGACAGAAAAAAACACATCATTGTAAAACCAATACATTCTATCGATCCGCTCAGAATCTAAAAGATTATTTAAAAATTGTCGTATTTTAATTTTTGGAGAAGTTAAAACTTAAAATCAAAAATAAAAATGCGGGAAAGTCAATTTGAAGTAGACTTGACGACAAATTCAAATCTGTTTTTAGAATTCTTATTGTTCCATTAGATCAATTGGTATGTTTGGCAAAGTATCAGTCTAAAATCCTATGACGCGTGTGTGTTAGACAAATACGGAAAATCACGGTATAGAATTCCCTTAACTTATATTACTATTTACTACTTATCTATCCAAATTAATTTATAATTTAAAATAACTTCAATCAAAATAAATGGTTAAATTTCCCAGCTGTGTCTATATATTATATATAGTACCTACATTAATAATTATCATTTTATAGATACATTAGTTGAACAATCAACAAGTATCTTTCAGTTTTTATCCCTAGTAAAAATGTAATTAGTAACTATATAAACTTACGTGTACCTACCTTTTTCAGCGACCAAAAACATATAAAGGAGTCTTTAAATTTGAAAGATAAATCTTTGGATAATGATGAGTACAAAAAAACGGAGATTACATCAAATACATTTGGAAAAAATATAAAAGCTACATACAACTATAAGTGCTGTAAATCAAAGTTAAATAACAGTATGTACATTTTCAATTTTTAGTAAAATCATAATTGTAATCCTTTTAGAAATTTAACAAATTGTTTATGTAAAAGGCAGCAGTACAAATGAATCAATAAAAACAAGGTAATCATAAGGTATTTTCATATAAATAAATGTATAAACTATTCGTAGGTTATTTTTAATTTTTGATATGTTAGTGATGAAGATTCTATAATTAATGAAGAAAAAAACACAACAATTCCTGTAATACTTGAAGATTCAGGTGAAGAACCAAAGAAAATAAATCCGAAGATTAAAGCTCGTTTACATTTGGATGTGTATCATTGCAAATGTGGTATGCCTGACTGTATGTTAAGCCCAAGCTGGTAAAATCATTAAGTTTCAACATTTTGTTTAGCGTTTATTTAACATTCATAGTTATAATATACCTTTATGAGAAATGAGAATTAAAATATATTAAACAGATTTATTGTGGTGGCAAATTATTTTTAAATGGATAACTTGTAGACATGTAGTACCTACTTGATAAGAGTATTAATTGTTTAGGTACTCTAATCTAGATAATATTAGCGCAACTAGAGAGTAGAAATAATGACGTGAAGGGGGTGCCGACATTATTGTTGGTACTTAACTATTTAGGAATTTTTTCTGAAAGTTTTTGAGTAAACCGGCCCCATATTTTCCTATATAAACTGCAGTTCGACTGCGAGACGGAATGTTGACGATTCTTCTGTTTTTAATCCAGTTACAACCCAATAAATACCAATAAAACATTAGTGCATTACTAATGTCCAATAGGTAATCAGTAATATAATTAATATTATATCAATGCTGTTTGGACAAAATTGGGCCCTAAATCCCATTATATTTGGTCGATACCTACTGGCAGGCTGGTATTATATAACACCTTGGAGATATTTAGATTTCTCGGAGACTGCATCAAACGTTTGTTGAACCTACATGTGTCAAACCTACACGATGAGCATGGATAAAGAGCAAGTCATTGTTGACACTTCGGTTGTTCTGACCACGGGCGTAGATGTCCCGAATTCCTGATATGGGAAATCTTCGGAATAGCCGGCTACTCAAACGCCAGTAAAAACGACTGATTCGTCAGATGTGGTAACCTCTGAACTAACACAAAATTGCATAGATAATCCCACTTCAGACGTGAAAATGACCGTGGAATTGTCACAATAACTACCCCGACTGGTATGCCAGAGGTAATCAAAATTAGGCTCGAGTTGTCAGTTGGACTGAGGAGGCGGAAGAGCGCAGAGAAATCGAGACCGGTACGTTACCGATCGCTCATGACGCATGAAGGTCGAAAAGACAACTCAATAATAATACATAAATAAATAAATAAGTACATTTTTTTTTAAATATAATCAACAATACTAAAATTTTAAGCTTTTATAAAAACCATTAATATTTAATAAAATGTCTTTACAAAATATATATATGGTGGTGGGGGGCAGATCTAGCCCCCCTTTTTAAGCCCCTGAGTATGCACCCCCTCATAATTGCGCTAATGCTAGCCAAGTAATTAATGGTACAATGTATGTAAAATAAAAATATGAACTTGTCTTACCTATACTTGTTGTATATTGGTAATCGGTATTAATAATAATTCTGTAAAACATAGGAGGAATATATGCAACGAAGTGAACAGGAGAGACACCGTAGAAGATACAATTAAATATCAAATATCTTTGAGAAATTACTATAAGAGGCTTTACGATGGGACCACATATCAACTTGGTAGAAATCTACAACTACTCTGATTCTATTATTTATCTTAGTTCTTATCTTGAGCAAAAAAATATGATGAGTAGGTACAATATGTAATATTTTATTATAACGTATACTAAAATTAGTATTAAAAGTTATGAAAGCAATTAGATATATTAAAAAAAAATTACGTTTATACTATTAATGTTCTTTAAATCAAAAGTTTCATCTTGTATGGGTGTATGGCACACATATTGCCAAGCAATGTTTATATCATATTATGTTACCTATTGTATATATTTTAATACATTGATTTACTATACATATATGTTTTTTTCATTCATTTTAAAATATTAAATAATTAATCTGGAATTTGTCAACTACTTTGTATGGTACAGTATACATTTTATAATGATTTGAACATTGAAAGTACGAAAGACATAAGTGATGGTGGAATACTTTCTATGCTTCTACATATAATTTATAACAGATAAATAAAAAGTTGGTAACAACTAGTTGTATTTGTTAACATAATATGATTGGATCATGAAAATACATTTTTTTTGAATATTATATCTATTCATTTTTAAAATAATTGTTCTAGGTGGAGTCAATTCGTCAAAGTGGACACAGTAATGTAGACTCACAATGTCTCTTACTAGAATTTAAATCTCTGAAAAATAGTGATATGAATATAATACAATTTAGTGACCAATACTTCTATTTTTCCTGTTACATATGATATCATAGCTGTTAATTGTTATACTGAAAGTGATTTAGAATTTATGAATTAGGTTGTCGTACAAATAATTAGTGGCACACAAACAAAACGCATATTCTCTACCTTTCTCAACATCCCTTTTTTTGTGTAATTATTGGTATTTTTTTTTTAAACTAGTTCAATTTTATTTAATAAATATTATATCAACTAATAAAAAGTTAAGTCAATAAACATTGTTGATTTGACAATTTTCTTGTTAATACAGAACCAACAAGGCTTTTTTTATGAATTTGACAATATCTCTTACAACTTTTGATATTGTTGAATCAATCAATAAAAATTGTTGCTTTGACAATTCGTATTATTATATTTATAAATCATCATAGGCGTGACTAGACTTCATCGGCAGGGGCAGCCTAGCTAATAAACCGGCGCTACCTTATTAGTGAACTGAAAAAAGCCCTATACACCCAAAGCCGTATTTTTTAAGCCCCCTCCAAAATGAAATATTGTAATGATATGCTCACACACCATTATAATAAACTAAAATTTTAGAGATTAATAAACAACAGCCAGACTGTCGCTTGTAGAAATCGGTCGCATCAAATAAAACCATTGATAACGACAACTAAGATATTGACACGCACTCATAACAATATTACGTAGGATGTGTGTGACTTTATTTTATGCTGACGCCAAAGAATAATCTAGTTCCCAGGCCCACGATAATTTAGTGAAAAAGCCACCCACCACTCTCTGGTCAGCATCCTCGCGTCCGTCCCTTAAATCAGTGCATGAGCACCAACCACCGAAGTAACAACCTCTCTAGTACCAAAGAAACCGATTTCAACGAGCGACAACTGGGCTTCTTATGCAAGCAATAATCAGTGCGTTCGTTAATTCAATTTGTGTATCTGAAGTAGTACTTTATTTTATCTAAAACCTAAAACTCTTACAATATTGTCTACGAACAACTGCGAATCAAGTAAGACATATGATATAATATTTTATGTTGATTGCAGTCAATACGTTCTATGTGCTTTTTTCCATAAAATCATATTGTACGGTGTATTTGATATAATTCTCGAATATACGATCTCGAGAGCCCTCTGAACATCTGGAGGAAGGTAATAGCGTAATTTTTACAATTCTAACTTTTACTATTTTAATATAACTATCGGCAGGAGCCGTATTTATATTTATTTATATTTTATCTTAATTCTACGTTATTACAATATTTATAAAATTTAAAAAAAGTCTAAATTATCTATTTACAATAATAATCTACAGTAACTTCAGAAATATTATTCATCTACAGCCTTGGATTACACCACCTAGGCACCTAGCTACAAATCAAAAATAATACAACAATAATAACAATAATACCTGCGTATCGTACCGTACCGTCGTCGTCTGTCTAAAGTCTTTATAGTAGGTTTTTCCGATTTCGGAAGTCAGGAAATCAATCTTTGTAAATAAATGGTAATTATAACAATACCCACAAAAAAATCAAGTTTTTAAAAAAAAATAAGTATTGTAACCCTTCTGACTTAAAACTCGGTTGACCGGCACCTTTCAAAAATTGCAGGGGCAGCCCAGGCACCCTAGGCTACCACCGTAGACACGCCTATGTAAATCATTATTGTTACCATAATTAAAAACATTGTTGGTATATTGTATTATTATTGTTGAATCAACCAATATATTATATTGTTGTCTTTAGAATTATCCAAATACTTGTTAACAATAATTACTTATTGTTAATAATTATGAATTAGGATTATAATATGTTACATTTTAACTGTATTTCTGTGCTTAATACTCCAATAACGACCACTTTAATCTTTAAATTAGACAATTGTATTTAAGATTTTAAGTTATTTTATAAAACTAACTTTGGTTAATTTGTTTTAAACAATAGTTTAGTGCTTTATGAATGTCCAATTATATACTAGGTATAAAGAAATGTCCAAAATTGTCGAGTACTTTTTCTGTACATTAATATATAATGTAGGGTATACAAAAATAGATCAACTTATTTATACAAAGGCCTCCATTTGAATGTGATTTACATTATTTATACAAAGGCCTCCATTTGAAATGTGATTTACATTATTTTTATTTTTATTTACATAATATGAGTTATTAACTTGATTGATATTTTTTTAAATTTTAAGCATAAATAAAACATTACATAACATTAATACAGTTTATTATAATAGTATTCATATTATACTACAAATCTGAAAAGAATATAACTTTAATTAGATTATTCAATAACTAAAATAACTGAAAATAGAAATTGGTACAAATATTTTTTAGTAATTTTAAGAAATTTTTTTCCTAGTATTATTATGAGCAAAATCGTTAATTATTTTTTCAATATTTATATCTTGTGATTTCTTTTTTTCAATGTTCAATACAGCTATGTTGGATAATCGTTCTTAGGTAGTAGAATTCTTCATATAGTTTTTTATAAGTTTCAATTTCTAAAAAGAGCATTCTGCAGTCACTGGTAATGTTAATAAAATAATACATGGAGTCATAATGTCACTGTTGGTTTTTTTATTGTTGGTAATATAATATTTCCGAAATGTCTGGTATATAGTCTAAAACCGTGCTTAATTCACTGCATAAGGATGATCTATCGACTTTATCTTGTAAATAATTATTTATGTAGTTGATTATGTTGTTTGTAAAAATTTCCAGTTGATTTATATTAAGCAAACGTTCCTGTGTTCTGTTTACCTAAGCAAATTCACCGAGTGCGATATAAATGACAAATCAGTAATCTGTGAATCGTTACAATACTAATAATTTATTATTATTAAGAAGACGCTATATTGTTGTGTCGTTATATCAGACAATCATTTCATCATAATATGTATCACAATACAATTATCTAATGACCATAAACCAAGATAAGTTTATTTTAGTCAGCGCTTATAATTATGAATACATTTAATTACAATTATGAATACTTTTGTAATAATATGTATCTATGTTATCATTATTTCATAATGAAGGCTTACTGATAATTTGTATTATAAATAAGATTAAAATAAACAAAACAACACTATTTTCATATTAATTTGTAAATAGGTATATCTCAAATAGTTTTTATTTGTTTTGACAGGTATAATAATTGTGAACTCAATTAGTTATTACTTATATAATTGTTTACGAATTAAAAAATTACATGAAAAGGAGTAAAAATCTGAAAAGTCTAACTATGTATTTAATTTAAATATTATAAAACAAATAATTGAATTGTAAAATTTATTTTAAAAATATTACAGAATGAAATAACTAAAATGCTGATAATAAATAAATTTATTCTATACTGAAATAATTATTATCCTAATTACTTTTCAATTCTGAATAAAAATATTTATACAATTTCAATTCTTAGACAATAAATAAATATATGAAGTCTAAAAATGTTCAAAGTCCACTACTTATCAAAAAAAGGGTATAATAATTATGAGATAAATTACAACGATACCTTTTTATTTTTATAGTTGATTATTATTTACTAAATTAGATGGATATAGCTAAGTACTTAAAGATTTTAGAGCACTTCTTCGGACCAAAAAATAAATTATTCAGAGTATGAATGCACATAAAAGTTACTATGGCTTATCCCATTTTTACTAATGAAATATAAAAAAGCTGATAAGTGGATGTCGCTCTGCTATACAGTAGGTTACAAGTGGGTCAATGTATAATGGATTGTATTAAACTTGAATATTCAATGATATAATATCATTGTATAAGAAAAACAATTCTGAGCGGAGATGGTTTGTCAGTCTGGATTTTTTTATGTTTTTATTATTTATTATTATAGCCAGTAAATTGAATTAATATTATAATATTATTATTTTTTATCCGTTGCTATGGTGATAAACAAAGCGTTAGAAATTGAAATCCCATTTTTAGCGGTTTTTCGTAATTTGTTGGTAGTTATTCCTGTGGCACTATTGATAAAATCGAAAAATGACCTCTCTAAAGTACCATCTTGATCCGATTTGCTAAAAGATAAGGTACTATATGTTGAAATCTAAACTCCTTCTGGTAGACATTTTGTATACAGGATAAAAAAAAAATAAACACCATTGTAAAACCACTAGATGTCTCGCTCCGCTCAGAATATAAAATAATTCACTTTAATTTTTGATAATTTTATTAATTCAGTCAAATTAAAAAATATATATATTATAATAGGTATTATACATACATTATATTTATTAATAAGTTAATAAGTAGGTACCTTAATACTGTGTAAATATATTAAATCATTTTGCTTTTATATTTTTTTACTAAATATTTAGTATAAATATGAGTTTAAACGTAATTCAAAACTTCATTCAGCTCCACCACTCTGAAAAAAAAATATTACTGTAACTTAAGAATACAGTTTTTATCTAAATGAACATACAGTAAGTAGAAATCATACTATACAATAATTAAAAAACTAAAAAACCAAAAATGAAAATATTTATCCACTTTGTTGAATTAACTGATTTCTACTGTATCATAATTCATTTTAATTTACATACATTAATAGCATTTATTTCAGCATCATCCATCATTACTCTTTTAAATTTTGTAGGTAGTTGATAGTCTTCCAACGTTTGCACAGCACCAACTGTAGAAGGTGACGGAGTTGATTCAGATTTATCTGTAATATAAAGTTAGATTAATACTTTAAGATCCAATGACCTTCTATCAATATGCCAATTTTATAATATTTTAATTCTGGGTTGGATGAAATTGAACCAGAGTTACATAGGTAGGATACCAACTACATATTTCTTACAAATAAATAAATTACTAATGACTAAATTTAAGTTGTAATTATTTAACAGGTTTTTAAAAATTGGTTTGTAACAGCTGGGTAATCAGTTTTTCATTTTCTAATGCCGTGACCGTGAACAACACCCAAATTTAGAAAACCAGTTTACCCTCCAGGCTCCAATGACCAATATTGTCATATTGAGTAAACAATTTCTGTTTGGATTTTGTAGTGAACATTTAATTAGGCCAATATAACTAGAAGGTACTGTTGAATTAAAGCCAACAACTGTTGAAGATTTGCCAAATGAAAACAAATACCTAATAAAGCTAAGAATATTACTTAAGAAAATTAAAAATAATAATCACTAGAGCCGGGTACAATTTACTAACATTTCCCAAAAAAATATTAAATTTGTTGAAAACAATATATTTTAAAATATTACAATTTGGTGGTTAAATTAAAAAAAAAGCCTGAAGGTGTTTTTACCCAAGTTTGCCCAAAGCGATCTCAATAGTACACACATAGATTTGACGTAGGTACCTTTAAATTGCTTACTAATCACAATTTATTATTATTAATAATGTCATAAAGAAAACTATACATACTTATCACTGGGACACCATGTCGAAACTGGATTAATGGCTGATGAGGTTTTACTGTCTAAAAAATATATAAAAGAAAATTTTCATATTAGATAAAAATATACACCTATAAAGGGCTGAAAACATGATGTTTTTATATATTACTAAAGTAGCATAATATTAAAAAACTTGTTAGACTCATATTTGTTTCAGAATATATATGTACATTCCAAACTCCATAATACATGTAATCGTTAAATACCTATTTGTACAATTGATTAGCTTTTAATTGAGTAAATTAATTGGCACGTTAAACTGATACGTTCTTAGAACCTACTTATAACTTTGTTCACACCAGCAAAGAGGTATAATATTTCAATTATTAGGTATAAGGTATAATTTTTGAAGTTTTTTTAGAGGTAACTATTTAAAAATATGGGTAAAGATACAAAAAAAAAAAAACAGAATAAAAATCAGGAAAGATACCTAGTTAATATTTTTGTATTTGTAGTCACTGTATACTGAGTATGTAGGTATGCTGCTTATAAGCTTATCAAATAGTTAATAGACTATGTAAAGGTCATAACCAGTTTCATATCTAAAAAAACAAGCATTTATTGTTGATATTAATGGAATCCGTAATGAATAATATGACAAAACCTAACGGGATAGAAACAAAACTCAATTGAATAGTTCTCTGAATATTTTGCATCCATATTGATATTTCAGTCTTTTTTAGTATTTTTTTCGAAATAAACCCCAGAAAGCAACTAATCTATTTTGATCAGGATTCAAGATAAGTTTTTTTAACTAATTTTGAGATTTGTCAGTTAAATAGTTATTTAGCTAACAAATGACAATATTAATTTTTAACACGTACAGTTCTTAGGCTTATCAATAACAATCTTGTGAATATTCACGTCACACACTACTAGGTAGTTTAGGTAGTTGGTTGAAACGTACTTGATAAAACCGAATGATCATTTTGGTGTTCATGATGAACAAAGTTGATGAGTAAGCGGGAAAAGGTCTGGTCTGGTTCTGTTCTAGATGTCCTAGAAAATATCAATATTGGAGACAAAACTAAAACAATAATTTGCACAACGAATTAATTTTAAAAAATACAGATAAGCAGTAATATATGAATATTGAGTACCTAAACTTGACTACTATGAAGATTGAATGTACAGTACTGACTACACAGAAATACAGAATGGCAAAAACTCAGAACTCGGAATGTTAGAAATCAGAATACAAGTCAGAACTGTGATTGAAATTTAATAATTTTAAATTGTAATAATATTTATATAATGATATTTTATTTTGATAACAATAATTACGCACGCTCCACCGCTAATCAGCTGCAACTCAATCCCTTAACAGCTGATATTCAGGTCAGTCGGTCGGTAGAAGAAATAAATACGTGGTGACAACCAAGATACGCATTATCATTATTTATCATTTATGTAAACATTCCCATTCGCGTAGTCGGCAACCGCCAAGTGCCAACCGACCATTGCCAGTTGCCACATTCACTCTAACCCTAACGCTGTAGCGGCACTCGTGACTTCCGAGTTACGAGTTTGTGACGATTAACAAATTTATGGATGTGCCTACGTATACAGTAGAGTTTTCAATTTTACCTTCACAGTTCGTGGAATTAGACGAGATGACGCTTGTGTTTTGAATATTTTCGTCTGACTCCCCTTGTCCCAGACTATGTCTCCTCCGCTAGATTGTCGGTGTTTCGACGAATGGTCCACGATACAGATAAATATATAGTCGGACCTCAGTAAGCTACGAGTACTACAAGTCAAGTACATATGGAGGTAATTTAATGACCGAAGTTAAAGAAGAAATAGACCTAGAAATACAAGTAGAGACGATGCAGACCAATCACAGCCGCAACTCTACCCTGAAAGTGATCACTTTGGTGACGCTAACTCTTCAAAATGCCATGGTTGCACTCAGCATGCGCTATGCACGGACCCGGCCTGGAGACATGTTCATATCATCTACCGCTGTCGTCATGGCCGAAGTGGTAAAACTCTCCGTTTGTCTGGTACTAGTATATCGAATAGAGTCTCTGTCGTGGAAACATTTTATATCAATATTGAATAATACAATCATTAAACAACCGATGGACACGCTGAAAGTTTGTATACCATCTTTAGTATATCTGATACAAAACAATTTACTGTATGTCTCCACTTCAAATTTAGATGCAGCTACTTATCAAGTCACATATCAACTTAAAATATTTACGACAGCTGTGTTTTCTGTGTTGATACTGAAACGTAAACTATTGCGACATCAATGGATTGCATTAGTAATTTTGATTTTAGGTGTCATTCTTGTTCAGCTAAATAATTCAACTGACAAATCTCAAGAAACTTACCCTAATCAAAATCGAATAGTCGGATTAGTTGCTGCTCTCATCGCTTGTTGCTTGTCTGGTTTTGCTGGGGTTTATTTCGAAAAAATATTGAAAGGAGCTGAAATATCAATATGGATGCGCAATATTCAATTGAGTTTTGTTTCTATCCCGATAGGTTTTATCGTGTGTTTTGTTACAGACTGGAATAAAATCAACGAAAAAGGCTTTTTTTTTGGTTATGACCTTTACATAGCCTATTTGATAAGCTTACAAGCAGCTGGGGGACTTATTGTAGCAATGGTTGTAAAATATGCTGATAATATATTAAAAGGTTTTGCTACTTCTTTAGCAATTGTTGTAGCCTGTGTTTTCTCAATGTACTTCTTTGATTTTACAATAAGCATTCAGTTTGTTGTAGGCACAATGCTTGTAATGTGTTCAATATTTTTGTATAGTTATACCAAGCAAAAAAAATTACCAAACTTAAATACCACACAAAGAGCATAAAAAAGCTATACACTAAAATTTTGATAATGTTTAATGTAAGCAAACAACTTACAAATATAAGAAAATTAATTTTTTATAGTATGTTTGTGTATTAATATATTATAATCATTGACGGTTTATATAATTATTATAAGTTATAACAAATATTTTAAATGTTTTATAGAAAAATTATGTTTTGTTTAAATTACTTTCAAATTGTACAAATTTAGTATTATAATTTATAATTTTTACCATGCTTAAGTCAAAAAATTATATTTTAATATACTATAATTGTTTTTTTATATATACATAACTTTAATGTTATACTCTATTCAGAATAAGATTGAACCACTCGGCCGACCAAAAAAACGTTTTTTCTGCACATTCCTGCCACAATCCGGACATCGGTGAGAGCGTTAGCACAGGCGCTGATGACAGCTGGTGATGACTGTCGGCCACGGAACGCATAGCCATCACATGGGGGTCTGGTACTGTTCAGCAGCTCAGTCTGCATGTGTGAAGCGGTTCAATCTTAATCTGAATAGAGTATAGTAATGAAAGTAATATATAAATTAATTTTAAGAATAAAAAATGTATATAAACTAATTCTATTAATAGCACAATAATGTATTTGATTATATTATGGCTCAAAGATTGTTTTCATATATTTATATCTATACCAATTTACTAAACTTTTTATATTAAATTGACTACCTACCACTATTTATTAAATTATCATATTATATTATAGACATATGTCATTAGTAAATATATTCATCTACTTAAGAAAAGTTGTTACTTATTAGTTATTAGTATTACTGTTATTTTATGAGTTATGCTCATGATTTATGAATGTATCTTTACATCACTTAATATTTATAACAGTTTGTTTTCTTCAGAATCTTTTTACTTCAACATTATAATTTATGATTACCAACTCCATAAATCATTATATAATTAACATAAATATTATAATACTTGTATTCTGTATCTATTAATTGAAAACCTCTTGCAATAAAATATATTATTTTTTTCTATAAAAACAAAACAGAATGAAATTAACTACTGCACCAGTATAATTTTGCATGATCTATTTGACTACAGACACTATATTTTTGGGTATTGGAACAATTTGTATAATGTGAATTTATTGGAATGACGATAGACAGTAATCAACAATGCATTAATTTTGTAATAATATGAATATTGAAAACAATTTGCATAAAAAATATTTTAAAACATGTATTTAATTTATACATAGGGTATAATATTGTCATCACATTGTTAATAGCCTATAATACTTACCTATTTTAAATCCTCAAATATGTATAATATTGTATTATATTACAAATTATTTTGACTAACCTGGTGTTAATTTTTAAAAATGGACATTTTTAAATCTGTTTAATGTGGTGGAAAGATAGGTTTTGAAGGATACACTTTTATATTGCAAAGTTTAAGGACAAAATGGAAACAGGGACTAAACTTGTGTGTATAAGAAATACCTAGTAACTTTTTTTTACAGTTTTTTCTTCATTAATTGAAAAATTATTTGATGTTACATTGGGAAATAGATAGATAATAATTTTAAATATTAATAATAATTATTATTTTTAGGAGTCGTTTTTACAAGTTTTACTTATAGATACAATATTTAAAATATGAAATAAAAATAAATATATTTTGAATGAACGATACGTTAAATAAAACAAATAATTATCAAACAATAGTGTTAATAAATGTAGTTACCTATTCTTTTAAAAGAACCATTAACCAGGGACCATAACCGGTACTGGAACCGGTTAACCTTAAAAATTTAGGAACCGGAACCTTTATTTCCAAAAATGAAAAACCATAACCGTAACCTTAATTATAAAAAGGTTATTTTGGTTTGGGTAGACTAGTTATTTGGACTATTAAAAGTAAGACTACAGAAATAACTGTTTCAAAAGCCCGTACGGTAACTCCAAGTTTAATATAAAGTGTGTAGTATGAAAAAAATTATATTTTAACCTATGCATGGAATGTTTCATTACAAATACATGCAACTAATTCTACTGGAATACTAAAGTCTAGAGTCTAGTATTTTGAAAACGACCCTTCCATAACAGCTGAACATATTTTTGGTCTTCTTTTCTTTGGTTTTTTAAGTTTGTTCTTTTTTCCGATATTCATATTTCTGGTATCAAAGAATCTAAAGTGTGCCTTTATAAGGATTCTGTATAGGCAACAAAAATAAGTATTTAACTATCGGTTTTCGTGGTACTGTGCGTGCGTACTAGGAAAATATGGTCATTATTAATAATTTATGTGTTCGGAGAATCATTACCTGTTTTTGCATGCACAAGAACACAAAGTCGACTATTTTATACAATCACATATTTATATATTATTTCATTAGATACTAAATTGATCAATTTCCAATCATTCATATCGCCCCGATGATTAGATTTTAATGATGAACGTATATTATGCTTATATTGGAGCCCAGTGATCGTACGAACAACATTTTCCATTTATTTATCTGAAGAAGCTGTTGTATGTACAAACCGTTGAACATTTTCATGTATATTATGTTTAAAACATTGTTCAAAAACTGTCAATAAGATCTGAAGAAGACAAGACGAAAAATCCAAATCTGTATTCAAAATATATATCCCATCATTAGATTAATCAAACAATTAAAATTGAAATAGGTACCTAGGTATTTTTAGCATGAAAAACAGTCAGTTTCGAATTTCCTTGAACAATTTACAAATTATGATAGGTAACCGTAAAAAATCGAAATTAGACAGTTTTTTTAAATCTCTATCTTATGAATTGATATTATTTTCAATTGTGTATGCATGAAAAATTATTAAAATGTTCTTCCACAATCCACAGGCACTCGACAAACGTGTACGATCAACGCGCCTGGGCGATAACAACACCGCCATCTACCTCCTTGTTCTTTGCAACACGCGAGCTTAAAATCTATCGCGCACTTTACCGCTAGACAGCGCATCCTTGTACGATTTTTGTTAATTATTTTACATTCAAATTACCAATTTCCCATGACCCCCTCGGACTCGGTTTCGGTTTACCACGATAATCTAACGATTCTAACCTAGGCGCCGTCCACGCTAAAAGATAAAAGATAAAACAAAAAAATAGATAATAAGTGTCGGATAACATTTATTGTTTTTTTCATGTCGATATCGATTAAGTTTGAATCATGTATAGGGTTGGCACTTTAACGGGTAACGAAGTACACGGGGTCAGCTAGTATAATATAATATAAAAAAAAGAAGATATAAGTACCTGTATATTTTATGATTGTAAAAAACCTTTTTATTAAATGTATACAGTACATTAAATTACATTTGATTTGGGATTGTTTTGATTGGTAGATAATATTGTGCGCATGTGAAATAGACGAAACTCTAGTCATGCCCCACAAACCTCCAGACCTCTTATTTACCTTTTTCCCGACAAAATGTAGCCCATATTATCTTCTTCCCCGGGGTCTAATCTATCTCTGTACCAAATTTCATCGCAATCGGATGAATGGTTTAGGAATGCATAAAGGACACTGGTACTAACATTGTTTGTCTTTTATATACAGGTATATAGATAGTATTAGTGTGAGTTTAGATTAAAATATATAAGGTTATGATAATTTGAAATGCACAGTTAAAGGAAAAAATGGGAGTGAGCAAGTTTGATCTATAAAACCCCTGAATAATACATAGGCTTTATAGTTCATACTTTATACAGATTTACAGGTTGTATTCAATATTACAATTTATAATACAGTCAGTAATCACCGTTATTATGTTATTCTATAGGTAGTTTTTTTAGTATTTTTTGAAATAAAATGAACATGTAAATATATAATATAATTGTTTATTATACTGTAAACATTAAATGAAACTAGTCATGAACATAATCAATGGTTTTCAACATATAATCGGCCTAGATTTGTCGCTTTTTGTCGTCGATAATGAATAGATCGGTTTCAGAATATTTCCATACATACATTTTTTTTTATCGTTTGGTTAACTTTCGAGAGTTTGTTGTGTTCTCAATTTGTAAGTAAGGCGCATGATTTTTCATTTACCATTCAAATAATTATTATATATACTATATTGTAATAATAGGTACCTATATGTTATATACATATAATATAAACTACTTCCTATATAACCATTTTAGATTATTTCATACATTATATCAGTGTAACGAAAAAACTAGGTTTTTGTGTCTATTCAAAAAATCAAAACTAAAATGACACTCAAATGTTGTCTATAAGACGTACCTATATCTAGTATTTATTAAAATTAATTACTAAACTGTATTTTAAAACATAAGATTTTCATTTTAGTTAAAACCGCTTAACAATAATTGTTCGATATTCTAAAAGGGTACCGTCCTTTTTATGTAATTGTTCTTTTCTTTTCTTTGATCTACTCATCTACTTAATTGTTTTTCATAATTTATCAAAAATTATTGGGCAGTAAGCACCTAAAAAAAAAAAAATTTAATATTATTATTTATTTTAATTATTTTATTGAGTACCTAGGTCAGGGATGGTGAACCTTTTGATAACTGCGTGTCAAATCAAAATGTATGGTTTGATTTTATTTGCCTCGCGTGTCAGAAACTTTGCAGAACTTTTTTTTTGCTTAAAAAATAATTAATTAAACATATAAACATGATTTTATTTGTTGTTGGGTATATAAAATATTTAAACTTTACAGCATTTTCTATTTAGGTACTATTGCATATAAATATAACTTTACAGCATTTACTATTTACTATTTATAAAGTTACATGTACATGTACTATGTATACATATTAATATATCTTTACAGCATTAATTTACTATTACATATTAATACAAACACATAATTTTTTTAATTACAAAAATAAGTTTTTAATGCAACATTTGTTGCTGCATTTAGGTCCTACGTACCTATACCAAACTATGTAAGGTCGGTTGTAGCAAACTGTAACAAATATATCTTAAACAGTCATTATACAGACATACCTAGAGTTATTTAGCTGGTAACTATAAACTATACCTTTGAATATTACATACAAACATAATTTTAAGATGTTTAATATTTTTAATTTAACGGGTAGGTATCGAAAATATATGTTTATATAAGTATGTAAATTTGTACAGATACCTCGTAGGTACCTACTAAATTATAGTTTGGCAATAACTGATACAATCATAGTTCATAAGCATCGCAAGTACTTTATATGATATTCTAAATTTCTATATTTATAATGAATACCTACTGTATTAGATATTAAGAATATTTTAGATAACAAATCTACTTTCTTTTAGTTACGCCCGTAAGAACTTGGGTCGGTATAAATAGTACATAAAAAAACGTGTTGGAACCTTGGGACTATTGCTTCTAGAATATTTTAAATAATGAAAAATGAAAATACAATTCCATGTATAGTGTATATTATTATGTACAGACATTATATAGTACATTAAGTATAACTAAGTGCACGCTGCGGTGAGTAAACAAAATTAAATGTTCACGCATTGGGAGTTTTTATATATATGCATATGCAATATGCAAATCAATTAGATATTGCTATTCAATACTTACTCTCGTTGAATCTGTGGGATTCTGAGTTCTGACTCACGTTGTCACGTCAGTTAGTTTTTAACATAAATCAGATTACTCGTTGAAACAAATGTATTTCGTGTGTATAAATATAATGTACAATATATTATATTATACACATTTCAGTACATTACATATTTTAATAGTTAATGTCGAACCTCTAAGATTAGCAGTTTTATAAAATAGGTACTTATGGTATAGTTTTGTATAGGTACGAAATCAGAAATTGACAAGTAGGTGCGGTAATTGAAACCGGTTAGAATGCGAGTATTGTACTGATAAGATAGAGTTGAACATAATATTCGCCACCTAAATATAAAATTTACATAAATATCGAAATATTACGTGTTTCTCCAAAAAAAGTTTTAAATACATACTAATAATTTACAAATGTTTACACGCGTTACTTTATTTTTTTTATTTATTTTAGATTCTGAGCGGAGCGATGAATGTATTGATAATTGGTTTTACAATGTTGGATGTTTTTTTTTTAAATAGTGACTGTATACACGATACTAGTGATCAAAATAATGTTTCAACTTTGATATCTTTTCTGGTGAGAAAGTGAATCTAGTTGGTACTTTTTGGTGGTCAAAATTGATAATTCTCAGTACTTGTAGTTATTAAAAGTATCAGGAAAAAAAAATTAAGAAAAAACGGGAGCTTTTAAGCAAAACTAGTTTTTAACAAAATCAGTTTTGTTTTTTTTTTGGTGCGACTAAAATAAACAACCAAAAAAATGTTTGATTGAGCAAAAAACTTGAAAATTTAATGCAAAGTTCCTCATAAGTTGTTAAAACTTAATAGTAAACATAATATAAAAAAAAGTTGAGCGTAACTGCGTAAGTTTACAATATATTTTTTTGTGTGTCTGCAGAAGTTAGAATTTTGTTAAAAACACTACGTATACTTACTAGTTAACTTACTCAGTTTCAAATCCTTACGAACTACGATTAATAATTTGTTGAGTTTCAACATAATAATTTAAATAACATTTTGTCAAAATCTAAACATCAAATTTCCGTCAAAAAAAATTACTTGTAAGTATTTTTTATACTCTTATATTGCTGTACAACTCATGAGAAACCTTGTATAATTTTTTTATTTAATTGTATACATCTTTGAGTATTCAAGTATAAAATTATTTTGTTAACAATTTGTCAATAACTGATTTTGCATAAATTTTGTTGGTTTTCCGTAATTATTTTATGTTTGTTGATTGGGCGGCCTCCATAATTATAAATCCTATTTGCTACCAGCAATTGCCTTCTGCAGGGAAATATTTCATAATTTTTACTGCTCCAAAAGATAATGACTGACATAAAAAAAACAACACACATCATATTCAATCATTGTAAAAGCTCCGTATCATCGCTCCGGTGTGAATCGAAAAGCTACTACAATTATTTATGCAGAATGTAGTAGATAGTACCTAAAAAATGTATACTTACCTTAATATAGTCAATAGTTAGTGATATACTTGATAAAGGTTAAACTATACATGCGTCAAGCAGGCCTATCTAAGTACCTACCCAGGTGAATGTGATTAGATATGTTACTATACTATATGTCTATATTACTGTGTTCGATAATTGAATGATTTTTAGTAGGTACCTAATACATTTCACAATTATAATTTCAAAGAACATTACGAAATTGAATAGTTCAAAACGTATTCAACGCATTCAACAGGTTTACGTGGCATATTTGTGTAAATAAAAAAATATAACTAGTAAAAACTAAATTATAATTTATTACTTATAATATTTATATTATATAATCCTATATTTCTAAACTATTTGTGTAACTATTTACCTTGTCTTACATTTTGTGATTATAACTGCGGTTTTTGAACATACGCTGTGCAGAACCAAATCTATATAAATATATAATATAACATAGGTAGTATAATAATAATTACTATGTATAATTAATGGTACCTATACATACAGATAAACAATTATAAAATTAGGATATAGGACGTACAAATATAAATGCCTACATACTTTAATTAATTTAAGCACTAAATATAGCATTAGTATTTTATTAATATTATCGTATTAATTAAAAGTATAGTTCTTTATATAATTCACATTAAATATTATATAAGTGCATGTAAAATTATTATTTAAATGTGTCAAGATTTAATATTCAGATATGTGTGAGGTAATTTACTGTATAGTGTATACATAGGTACTATCCAGTGTATAGTAGGAATACCTACCGTCTGCACAGTGCACACTTAATTCGTCACCGTGTATAATCATAACTATAAATACTATAATAAGCATTTCTATATCAGACATCAGTGAAGTTCAATAATTATTTTTTACAAATACAACAATGTTGTCTCACTTTGATTTATGATATCATATTTCCATCTACAATCTAATAATTTATCGCTGCTTCAACTTATAAGTGCATTAACCTTTTAGTTATAGTTACTGATTATTACTATTATTGAATTATTCAATTAATATAACCTGCATAATATTATCTCATATTTTATTCACAGATATATAATTATATTTTTAATTCACAAATAACGAATGCTATTCATCGATATTCGATTGTTCACCAAACTACCGAAGTATAAATATAACCGAATATTAAGTATATAGGTAGTACCTACTTATTTCATGACGCCAAGAATATCAAAAATTATTTAAGTAAAAAATTTAATATATTGAATATTGATAAACTATAATATACGAAATGGTTTTTTAAGCATGCTAACTCCCATTTTTCTCTTTAATAGTAGGTGCATTTATTTAAATTCTGATTTTTAGAATTCTTAATAAGTACGTAACGACTTTATTTTCAAATTTCTGATATTGCTTGTACTACATTTATGAGTGACTGAGTCCAGTGGCGATACAAACTTCAATTTCTTTAATGAGAACCCACATTATTTACTGCAAATTACCATATTACCATAGAGTTATATAACTCAAAACCTACTCATTCAAGTGTTTACATCAACATTCGACTCCCGATGTATTTACTATTTAGCATTTACCGAAAGTGGACATAGAATATACACGGATTTTTGAGTTCTTACACTCCATAATTTTTCATATTTGTTGTTTATTATAATAATTAATGTTATTACATTATTACATTATTATTCAATGAAATTTAAAATTAACTAAATAATAGGTACTACTAGTATAGATACAATTATCTACTATACTAACTATAAGGTTTATACCTAAATAGTACCTACGACCTACCTGCCTACCTATACTATTTATTATTTACCAATTAACTATATAGTTATGGTGCGATGATGATTGCAACAATGATTGAGATTTTATATTACATAGATAAACGGTGACCTATGAACAGAAAATATTATATCAGAGGATAATAATCTGTACTATATATACCGGTCTATACGATATAATTATACTGTTGGCACTACGGTAGGCGGTAGCACTGCACAAACAAGGGAATCAACAAATTATAATAAAAATAATGGGTACATATAAAAATAAAATTATGTAATAAAGTAATTACTTATTAATAAAACTTAAATCCAATTTTATTTTTTTTTGGCTTAAAATAAACCATTTAGGCCCTTTGCCGCAACCACCACTCCTCTCCATTTGTCATAGGTACTGCCTTTGTCTCTTCACCATTAAGTATATTCAACAGGATAAGGCATTTGTTAGTTCTGTAGAGTCCAGCAATTTCTGCAGCGGTCTTTTTCCCTCCATTTGGTGACTTCTTCGATTTCTTCGATTGTATGGCGATACGTGTCCTGTCCACCGCGCGTATCCTACTGATTTTCACTGTTGCCACTATCTCTGTATTGTTTAACATGTTTATTACTTATTCATTATTTCATATTCTCCGGCAGCGGCTTCTTTGGTGGGTGAAAAGTAAAAATTTTCCAGTAGTTTTCAAAAGCGCCGGGAAAAAAAAAGAACAATTAAGGAAAATGGAAATTTTTACGCAAAATTGATTTTTGACAAAATCGACTTTGACAAAATCGACTTTGGTTTTTGGTGTAACTCTAAAACAAATTACTGTAGATGAAATTATGACTGAATGTTTGTATTAGAATTTTCTATACACAATAACATTTTCAAAATATTTTAAGCTTTTTACGGACATTTTCAGTTTCTAATTTTTTTAGTTTTTTATTCTATAAATACCAATCAAATTTTATTTATCGAGTAAAACAGCTTGAAAATTTATTAGAAGGCTCCTAATATATTGTTTCAAAGGCAGATGAAAAATATTAAAATCCATAGTCAACATTTTTTATTATACGCATTTAAAGTTCAAATGTTGATAAAATTTTTCAAATTTCAAATTTAATAATTATTTTGTAACAAAACGTTTATAAATTGTTTAACATTTATAGCTAAGGATTGAAAATTTAAAATAAGATTCCACGTAAACAGGTTATATATAAATTACTTTATTCACAATAATATCATCTATAATAATATTATCTATATCATTACTATAGTAATATCATACCGTCGTCGCTCAGAATCGTTTTTCTTATACAATGATATTATATTATCATTGAATTCAAATTTAATACAATCCATTACAGTGACCCCCTTGTAACCTACTGTACAGCATAGCGACACCCACTTGCCCGCCTTTTTTCATATTTTAGCTCCACTCAGAATCTAAAATGTACAATAATATGGCAAATTTGAGTTCAATAGTTCCAATTTCTTGTAGTTAGCTTTAATATTAGAGTGAATTTACCTATATTATCATTTATCATCAAACTTGATGGTATTATCTGTGTTTAAATATTGATTTTTATATTTAAATTTTTTTAGCAGATTATGAGCATTTTTAAATTGTAGTATTTTATATACTCAAAATAACACGCGTAAAAATTAAAATATTGTAAAAAACCAACAAAGAATACTGATAATATTCTTACCCTAAGGTTTAATAATAATCAATAGGTATATAATTCCATTTTTAATCCATTTTTATAATTTTTAAATAAGTTTAATTAATTTATATATATTCATAAAAAGGTAATATTACTTATTATATTTGATCTATAATATTTGTATTTTGACTTCCAAGCATAACAATTTAATAGGTATATAATGACTAATAATATCAATATGTATACTTAGGTTAAGATCAAACGAATTGTAAAAGGATTTCAATACATAAGTGAAACCCATTTCTATGTAATAAGTAGATAAAAACATGTTTTTTTATTTAATTAGAACTATTCTAAGAAATATATGAAGTACCATTATTTTCAATTAAACGCGTTTTGTTCAAAGTGAAATTATATAAATATAGTAAATAATGATATTTGACCTACAAGTTAATAAGTATACATTTTTCATGAAAACTAAGCCTACATGAATCAACCCTGAGGGTTTATCCTATAGTTGACGGATGTACAATATTGTAAAATTTATACCTGATTATAAACTAATATTATAATAATTTTCAACGAAAACGTAAATGCTGAAATATCATAAATCAAAATATATTTTGCATTCCATTTATCTGCATTCTACGTATCTATACCGGCTATTCCTTCCGATTATTAGTACAGTTTTAATATAGCACAATAATATGTTTAACTGGTATTGTTATACTAAGGCACAACAACATAACTGATTACATAGGTAAATACCTAGGTACCGATTATTCAAGAATAATTTGTATCCAGGGACCAGGAGCAATGGTTATCAGTAGGGCTAGGAAGTGTTGTTGTATTTGCATGTTTTTTTTAGGACTATTAGATTTGATTAGGTACCGAGTAAGCTTGAAATTAATTTCAAGACACTACGAAAAAAATATTAATAGTTTATACAGCATATTTTTGCATATTTAGTGGTTTTTTAGTTTTAACTGTTTTAAGAGTATAATATTTGTATCGTGTTTTACAAATCCTTAGTTGACGTACAATTTCCCGTTTTTATTAATAAATATTTTGTACAAATTTATTATAATATATAAAAATATTTGTATTTGTGAAAATTGTGAGTAAAAATAAAAATAAGTGCATATTTTTATAAGGCATATTTGTACTATTTTATGCGCATAAGTACAATGCATATTTAGTAAATTTTAAGTGCATTAAATCCGAGCCCTACTTGTCAGTTATCAGTTAACATTTTATCAACTTCCGAATAACCGTAAAATCTGAAGTCTGCCTATACAGTATACAATGTAGGTAGGTAGGTTAGGTATACATGGGTGATGGATATTCAACATTCATAGAATACATTGTTGTAAAGAGTAAATTGTAATTGGTTTAAAGTATAATATTATTATATATAGTTGTAAAATATTAAAAATATCAACAATGTTAAAAGAAGACCTTGAAGGATTGGCTCACCGGTACGATTTTAAAACCGGGACAACAACGCGGAACACGAAATGCAGATTTACACGAATTTATACGAAGAACGTAGTACGCACCTATTATTATATAAGAGAAATAATATAACGAATCAATAAAATGTTAACAGCAATATAAATAACCATTATACAGACATCGTCGACGATGACTGGAATTTCGAGATATATTTATAAATGCTGAGAATATACGCGAACCACTTCAGGGTATGTTATAGAAGTATAATCAGATGATCCAATACTTATGGTTATGGGATTATTGGGATGGGTGTGTTCAGTGTTGCCGTGTTGCGTTATGATAGTTAAATCTGACATTTTAAGTACCTAGGTATCTGATATACCTATAAATATTGGCCTATCACATAACCGCATGGTAAAAAGTAAAAACGATGGTTTATTGTGTTATCGTGTTAAAAAGAAGCCCATGATTACATTATAATATTTCTGAATTTTCATATTAGCAGTTATTAGTTGTTATAGGCAAATACTCATTACACATTTTAAACACATTCAATTTAATGTAAAAAAGTATTTAATTTAGTACTCATTTTTTACGAAATATGCATATTGAGACATATTGAGAATTTCAAAATAGGTGGATATACTATATAAGTACAAACCTAATTGGTACCTATATATTATATAATCATATTTTTATTTTTATTATTTTCATATTTTCATATTATTAAATGTTATAATATAATATGTGTACTATTCTCGTTGTTGTTTGAACTAACAATTATTAATATTTAATATTATAATACTTGATAAGTCATAAATCATAATATATAAATGAAATTATAAGTTATAATGTAATCATATTTTCTTCTTATACATAAATAATTTTGAGACTTTATCACATACGGTCGACACTCGACAGTCATTACATTTTTAAACTATATTCTGTGTGGTACTGTGGTTACTGAATTATTGTAATAATCCTATTCACAATATTGAATATAATAATATACAGTAGCCACTAGCCAGTGCCAGGCGCCTACCTATATGGTTTGTCTAATCAATTAATATACATTATTAGCGATCATTGCAGTTTGTGGGACTAGAATCGAATCAATTCATTTTTAACAAAGTAAAATTATACCAACCACTATAATGATCATAAATTACATTTTTTTTAGTTAAATTTTTGAATTATATTTTATATGAGTTTATAACAGAATAATTAGAAATCCTAATTATTTAAACATATTTAGCTTCCGGTGATGGGATCATGGATAACACGAATTAAAAAAAGTGGGCAAGTGGGTGTCTCTCTGCTGTACAGAAGGTTACAAGTGAGTCACTGTAATGGATGGTGTTAAATTTGAATTCAATGATATAATATCATTGTACAAGAAAAACGATTCTGAGCGAAAACGGTCAGTCAGCATATGATATTACTATTTACTAAGCATATTTGATGATATTATTGTAAATAAAGTAATTGATATAATATAACCTATTTACGTAGAACCTTGTTTTAAATTTTCAATCCTTAAATATAAAAGTTGAACGTTTTATATATTTTTAACTACAAAATAGTTATTAAATTATAAATTTGTTAAATTTTGTCAAAATTCGAAGTTCAAATGATTATAAAAAAAAATTGTGCCTATGTATTTTTAATATTTTTCAATTGCTATTGTAACATTATATCAGAAGCCTTGCATTAAATTTTCAAGCTTTTTTACCCAAAAAATAAAATTGTAATGATATCTATAGAAAAAAAAACAAAAAAATTGATAACTGACAATAACCGTCAATAGCTCAAAAAAATCAAATTATTTTGAAATTTTTATTGTGTATAGAAAATGCAAATATAACCAACCAGTGAAAATTTCATGTATTTACGTTCATTTGTTTTAGAGTTAAACCAAAAACCAATATCGATTTTGCGTAAAAATTCCCGTTTTTCCTTAATTTTTCTTTTGTTTTTCCCGGCGCTTTTGAAAATTATTGAGAGTTTTAAAATTTGACCTCCCGAATGCACCAAATAGATTCACTTTCCCATCGAACAAGATACCGTTGAAGAAAATCGAAACAGTTTTACTGCCCCAAAACATGATGAATGACACAAAAAAAAAAAATAAAAAACACACATCATTGTAAAATCAATACATTCATCGCGCCGTTCAGAATCTAAAATCCTAAGCATACAAAAAATGTAACAATAAAAAAAATGGTAGATTATAACTACAAACAGGCAAAAACAAAAAAATTTCAAACAAAATATTTTAGAAAGAAAAATTAAACAATAAATTGCCTATGTAATACTTATGATATCGTCAGTAGGTCAGTTTTCGAGCGTGCAATCTTTAACGGTGACATCGTCGAACATATGAATAAACGAGACTAAATAAGTATATACAGCCGGCCACCGAGGAATCGTAATTGGTAGTTACCTATACGAAATATGAAATTCTATAATATTATGATTGGTAGAGCCAAATTGTTGTAGTTGTCGTCGGTTTGTTTTATATTAATTATGTCAACATATTATTTTTTTTTTTTTTGGTTCTTATGAACATGACACATATTATTATAATTAATAACGACCGATTCGCTATTAATTATTATTGCTTCTACAATACAATATGTGCCTCTATTCGGTAAATATTCCTCATCAGTCATCTCATGGCGGTCGTTTCGAGATCATTTTTGGGACAATTCTTGTTCGAAGACGTGAGATTATAATATATAAGCGACTATTATTTTATCCGAGTATGCCGGGTATTTTTTTCTTCACTCGCACACCGTAGTTGTAGTTACGACTTTACGAGTTACGACGTAAGTCTGACGCTGTATTATATTTTTATATTATAATATTGCAACAGATAATATAAAATATTATAATAATAATATGTTTACCGACTGTATACACGAAGACCGCCGTATTAATAATAATATAATGCGCTAAGCAAACGCGACGAGACGACTACGATTACGCTACGGAATGGCCCTCGGGTGGGAGGCGGAGAGGAGGAGCAGTCGCGGCCGCGTATACTGGTCCGAATGTTCGGCGCAGTGGGGGCGAGGGGGCAAAGGAAGGTTTTTACGGTTATGAGAAGACACCTGTTCGCTCGGATTCCTACTCGCTCAGGTTCAGTCTCCGGCGAAGACCTCGTGGCACGCATATTATATCGTCGTCAGTCATTTCGCGGCACCGGTTAGCGGTACTACGGTCGTACTCGTGTGTGTACGTGCGTTATTGTGTTTACTACAGGTAACCCGCGTCTTAACGGCGACCCGACTACGCAAACTATCGTTATTTTATTCGATTTTGGGAATTTATTTCCACCGACTCCGTCGCGACGAATCTGCTGTGTAACTATACACCACGCAGCGGCCATCGAGGACCGTCCACTGGCCACTGCAGAATAGGTGCTGAACGTAAGTGACAATCACTATATTATATCGAAACAACAACAATGTTTTATAATACTGTTGACTTTCGGTAAATCAAAGTTCAAGGGGGATAAAAAATTCGAGGTATCAAAAACCAATATTATGTGCTATGGTATTTCTTGGAAATTTTTTTTATATTTGAGATAGGTACTGATCTCAAATGTCGAGATATTATAAAGGTTAGAGTTGCGAGAGTCTACTGTAATATTATTGACTACGTGCGGACACGCCACCCTTGCAGGCGGCAGCTGTCTTACGCCCTCCTGGGGAGGACTCGTTGTCATTACTATTATATTTTATAAATATTTTACTACCTACTACGCCGCAAACATTCCCGAAAACAACTCTGTCGACGATGACGCAGTTATGAACAAATATTTTGGCCGCGCCTCGCCTACTCTTAGGTTTTATATTTTGACGGCGATTGCAAAATTATACATTTATTTATTATTAATTTTTTTAAACATAACCAAATACGTCATTTTTCTATGTCATCCTTCACGTTTAACTGACATAATCAATTGTCTACAGGAAACTGATATAGGAATTTTGAATTCCGAATAATATTTAGATTAGTCGGTAAATAAAAATATAAACGCGCATTCACAAAATTAGTTCTTACACCCAAAAATGTGGGATAACATTTATCATTTCGATTAATTATAAATTCTATTCTTGTTGATTTCGTCCAAAACTAAAAATATAGATTAATCAGTAACCTATACCTATTTTATATTTCAGTATACTCCATCGAACATATTTTGTTGACAGATTGACGTTTTAACGTAATAAATAGGTAGGGACTACTACCTAGGTAGATATTCAAGTATTGTATTATCATTGCTATGATTCTATAGTCCTATATATAATTATTAGAGATACGTTTGTTGTGTAAACACTCTGGGAGTAGTTTATATACGTAGGTATTATTATCGACTATGTTTAATATTTAGTGTTTATGCTTTGATGATTAGAGCGAGTTATTAAAAATAGGAAATAGTTACGCAAACGTTGGTACAAGGCAGGTGTATCCGATTCATTTAAAAATACTTTTTATGCAGTTTATCTAAAAAACTTACTACATGGATTTGATCATGTCTGCAGTATGTCAACATTCTATGCAATGAGTAAGTTAAATAAACAAATCATGCTTCTTTTGGTTATATAATTATATAGCAATAATTTTTACTCTATATTTTTAATTATATTTTATGTATTAAGAAACAAGTTTTTTTCATTCAATATCGTGGAAATAACTATTGTTTGTACTTAGTATTTCGTACTTCAACATCGGTTGCAATTTTATTATTAATTGATTATAAATACTATAGTAATAATATTGATAGGTATTATAATTTATAATAATTTATAATCAATGTTTTTACTGATGACAATGTTTAACTAACAATTGTGTTACTCGTTCCTGAAACGCATTCATTGGATAATTTACAATATTATATAAATCAAGTAATAAAAATATTGTAGGGGAATTATAATATTTTGGATGTGTTAATTTGCTTCCAGTTTTTAAATACCTACATGACTATAACAGTTTATATTTTATTTAATGCATGGTTGATGCACTTTTCTTTAAAAAAAAATCATAAATTAACACGAACCAAATTCATTGAATTAAATAATACACACGGTACCTACCTATATATTGTATGAAATAATGAATTCTAAAAGACAATGGAAAAATCATATGCAGAAAGTGAAATTTTGATCACTCTAATGAATAATGACCATACATTATCGTAATTTTGTACTCGCATATAAAATAATTTTAATTCTTTACGTCTTTCATAATGCATATATTATGTATTTTGTAATTCAATATTTTATTCTTTGAAGAGTAGACCTACCAATTGAATTAAATCTTATAATATGTTTAATGTTCTAAAATGTAATGAAAGTATATGATGCCTTTTGGTTAGTATGATGTATAAAGTGTAACGTAAAACTATGCAAATGATTTAACCGTGATACACGTTCGTTTTTTAAAATATTTAAATGACATATTCTATTATTATTTATTTCTAAAACAACAAATTTGAGTATTTGACATTGGAAAATATTCTTTACCTGCAGCTCATCCTACGGATTACGTCTCATACTAGTCTCATACTAACCTATGATTGTAAATTATAATGGACCTTAATAATTATTAAAGGCTTATTTTATGTTACAAATGTCCAGAAATTCATTGTTATTTCTTGTATTTTTGAATTACTATGATTATTATTTGACAAACATATAATTTTAAAATCACAAATATGAAAATAAATTAATATTTTACTCCCATATTTTTGTTATAAAAAAAAAATATATATATATATAACACATAAGTACATCTTGAACGCGTGACTTGACTCGCCCATTGAACATGTTTAGGAGCATCGGCGTGCTCTCCAAACCACCCATCATACTCTCCATTAAAACATAAGTGCCGCTGTCGGGAATTTCATTTCGAAAAGTAAGAAAATTGGTATTTTTAAAAACATTCTGTGTGATCGCCCACGAATGCGTAACAATAATCGAAATGGACATGAGTCAAACTGTACTCACTATGCCATGTTTTTAATAATTTATAGGCAATTAATAAAACAGAGAAATCTTGATGTATTCAATTATTACCGTAATTTTATCGATAACATTAACGGTGAAAATAAAAACGACATTCCAATTACAATTTGGTGCACTTTGTCTGCATATAGTTAAATATTAGGCGTGTGTGTGTGTGTGTGTGTGTGTGTGTGTGTGTGTGTGTGTACTCGGGTGGGTCACTTGTTGGTGGTTTCCAACTGCTGTTTACTATATTTTGTTTTTTTTATTTAATGTTGGATTATTTTTTTAACACAACCACCAAAGATGTATTGTTAAAACTATTGAACGCATGAATGAAGCTGATTGAAAACGACCCACATACAGGCCACATGCATTGTTTGCAGTAGTTAGCCCATCATGTATATTATAATATATAGTATATACCTATCATCTATTCACATTAAGCGCCCCGGGGAAACAAATAATAATAATAATAATGCAACGGAGTCATTATTCCATAACACGAGCCAATCCTACATTTCCTATTTTGGCCTATACCGAATATTTTGGTAATTTCTTCGTTCTTCATTGGAACCAAACACTGAAACATATATACCTATACGATATATTATATTATTTTCAATGTTGTAGTATTTTAAATTTAATAAAACAGTAAAAAAAACCTTTAAAATAATTAAATAGTAAACACTAAATAACTCTGGGAATGAACGTTTTGCGATCCGTTCTGTTAACTTTAATTGTATTTGTCCCAAGTTAAAATTTAAAATGTGGGTCTATATGAATAAAGTAAACAATGATTATGGTTGTTTACTTCGATTAATTATAAATAGTGATTTGTTCCCAATACTCTAGTTTGTTTTTTTTTTAAATAAAATGTAAAACGTTGGTAATTTTGGTAGGTATAAGGAATAAATTAGTGTATTTTAAATAAAAATATCAATAATATTTACAGGATGTTTCACCAAGCATACTTTCACCCTTTTTCTTTAATAATACAGTTAATCAACATCTGATTTTTGGAATTTTTTAATATACCTAGGTGGCTAGGTCTTAAGTCTTAAAGAATATATTTTCAACTTCTTGAGATTTATCAAAGTTCCTAATCCTTGAAGAGTGTCAGTGGAGATCCAAACTTCTGTATTTAAAATGAGAACCCCTTTTTTATACTGTAAAATTTTTATCTCCGGGGTGCCGCTACTGGGTGACTTCCCCCTCCCGTCAATCAAATCTCATCAAATTTACTTATTATATAAAATGTAAATACAGATTGTAAATATATTTATTTTATATATTTATTTTTGTTCAATAAAAAAAAAAATATAATAAAATATTTATCGGATATTTTTTTGAACATTTTGTTGTATCCAAATAAAAATTTGAACGATTAGTTTTTGAGTTATTTAACTTTGTATACTAAAAATTGATAATAGTTTCATAATAATGGGTTTTAAAGATATATATATATTGAAGCAATTTGAAAATTTTAGTAATTAATATTAATCTATCAATATTTATAAATCTGTAAAAATGTTCTTAGATTATTTTTATAAATACTAAATTCAATATTATTTTACATTTTTGTAAATCCATTTTAAGGTCTGTTATCCTTAGTATAAACATTTCGATAACTGGGGAACTATACATTTTAATTTTAAATTAGGTACATTAACATTTTCGAAAAAATTATCAATACTAAGTAATTTACACTTAACAGTAAAAAAATTTGGTTTCTAAACAGAAGTGTCTAATGTCTATTGCCACAAACACTCTTTAAGTAGTTAAAAAATCTTTTGAATTTAAAAAATTTGATTAATAAAGGGAAAATGGAAGTGACTGAGTGAATCACTCCATCTATCTTATTAGCATATAGGACATAATATGTAATAGCATTGAGTATAGCTAATATCTATACTCAATGGTAATAGTTATAACTATAACTATACCTATTTAAATGTATATGATAATGAAAGTTTAATTCCTGGTTTGAAAAATAGTTGGTAATCAATCACCATAACTGTATTATGCACTTAACTAAATACAAATACCAGTATAATAAGTAATAACTACCATGACTATATTGTTTTCTTTGATTTTTAGAAAACATATTTTCATTAAGATTAAGAATAACCGAATAATTAAGATTAAGAATAATAAGTAATAATTAATAACCACTCTTCTCTAGATTGAATAATACAAACAACATGCAATTTTAAGGTTAATTTTTCAGTTCATGGTATCCAATGCCACATTTTTTTCAATTCTACCTACACTAATTACAGTCAGGAATAATAGGTATTATGCAAATAAACTATACAGTAATTTAAATTTTAACTTGCAAAATTTAGATAAGCCTAAAGATTTTAATTTAGTTATTATTTAAATTAATTATAATATATAGGTACCTATACAATTATACATATATTGAAAATTACAATATGTACACGAATTATATCTACCTATAGGTACAATAGTTAATAAGTTATAACTTATAAGTATGTGTCATCTATCAGTGCCGTAGACAGGAATTTAATATGCTGGGGGGGGGGGAGTTATTACATATTATATAATACATTTATAAGCTTTCCCTCTACCCCCTCCCCCCGTGTCTACGGCCCAGTCATCGGACAAAAATTAAAAATAAAAAACACATTATACCCAAACCCGATCAATTATTAATTACTATATAAAATTCTGGGACTCAAATTGAATCGACAAACCAAAAAAAAAAAAACATAGCCTAATGAATATTGAATACACAGGAACATTAATACAAAACAGTTTGATAATAAAATTGTATACCTAGTAATCACTATCGCTAAGACTTTTAATAAGATAAAAATACAAAAAAATAAATAAGTATATAGGTACTTAATAAAATAAATTGTTGTAAGAAACGAGACGTCATCTAAAGATAGAATTAATAACGTTTGTGACACATCTGATCTAAATTGGCTGGTACTATTATTGCAAAACTTATACATTTGACAGGGAGAACAACCCATTTATAAATCATTTAAATTAAATGATTAATAAAATGTTTCTATTATATTATATTTTGCTTTTTAAAATAATTTATTCGAAGTTGATAAATGTTAATTATTATGATACCTGTTCACCTTGGACTATTATTTCTGTCTTATGACAACCAACTCTAAACATCACGATTTTTTACGATGTTTGGTATTTTTTTTAATATTTCAAGTTCATTTTTCGTAGCCTACGACTCGGCATATAAATAACGTTCGACTCGTTAACATAATTTTCAGATTCCAATAGTAACCACAATAGTAAGTCCTAAGAATTATTTAATTCTATAAATGGACGAAAATGTATTAAAAGTATAATAATTATTTATCATACATTACTTATAAAACGTGTTTTCATAAATTGACATGTCATATTATTACACAGGTTAGTGGTTACTTTGAATGTTTGACGAGGGACGACAGCAGCTCTTTATATAGCTCTATTGGCGTGGCTTTGGTGTTGATGCAGAGGTTTAGGAAAACATTATAACTTACATAGATACGCTAAGCTACAAGTTGGCCTTAGAAAGTAATTATTACACTGAATGGTAACAGTAAAAAAAATTGATATTCCGTAAAAAATAAAACCAGTACCGTATAGAGCGATAAATGATAATTTTATAAGAATTTAGGGCAGTACTAATGAAATAACTAATAATAGATTTATAATAACATATGTTTTTCGAATATATTACCATTAGTACTTATACCTAGTAATTTATGAATAAAAAAACGAAACAATTCCTATGAAATACATGAGCATTTAAAAAAACATCAGTATGGTTAGATTTACTTATTAGTTATTACTTATTATACTGTGTTTTTAAACTGCTTTATGATGTTATATTAAAATTGAATTTTAACGAAATGTTAACTATAAATGATACGAAATGCATTTTATACATTATAATACGTGTTTACTTTTAAAATTGACGATAAATGTATACTAATTATACACACGTATGGTTTAATTTATTTATGATATTATGGTTCGCATTCGAACAAAACATTCATCTTGCACCTAATGGCTAATGATAAACCGTTTAAGCACGCCATTTTAAAATTAACGCGATGCGATTTATTGCCAAATAATAATATTATCACAAACTGCTCTGAGCAATGTTTTATGGGCACGGAAGTACGTTTATAAAAAAACCGAAAAAAACCAACGTAATATTTTAGGAATCAACACTGCGAGTCGTACATAATATTGGATCGTTATGGATACAAAATTGTATTTTTAATCAATGGATATAACGCGTATTCATTAGTTATTACTTATTAGAGTTATTACAGTTATTTGTTATATTAAATGTTTTTATTGAATTGCTGTGCGCGTTTATATTACTAGTTTTATTTTATTTTTAATCCAATATTCCGATCAGTTATGTATAGTTGAAATTTGAGAGGTGTTTACCAAACTTTTGTCATTATAGTGGATACTCAGAAGTCGGAGTATCACAAAAAAAACATGACATTTTAATGCTGTAACAAAATTTCATACATATTATCGTATTTCTAATATCTTATGGATATCTCGGGAGTTGAGACGACAAACAATCGCGGTTAGAGATCGCCGCTGCAGCCCACAACGGAAGTATTTAAACAAATATCCCACGTCGTAAAACATAATTTGGGATCGAATAATATTTAATAGGTACAGGATCTCGCGTTCTGCAGTAGAGAGCCTTTTTAGCCTGCATCGACGAGGCGTGGTGTGTGTGTGCTTTCCGCTCGCTTTTATAACCATAATATTTTATTATAAATCACAACACTCGACCTTCAGGAAAAAAAACAATTAAAAATCGCCCGACATCTACCGTGGCGGCGGCGTCCGTCATAGGTATAATTACAAATCGTTGTGTTTGGAATGACTTGGGTGTACCTACCTACTATTTCGTATAATACGACTCGCATGTCTCTATAATATATCTATCACGAGGTCTACTATCTATACCGTTGTCTGCGTCTCGAATCTTCGCCACCGCGCCGCCGTTGACCCCTCGTCTCGTTCGATTTACTTCTGCCCGGAGGGGTAAAGTCATCAATCAACGCGACCACCGGATGGGCGGGGTGTTGTGGGGGGCTGACGCGCATCAATCATCAGAGATAAAACCGAAAAAGTCTTCCATCGGAGCGCTTTTCTGTTGTTATGGACACGTCTTCTTCCCCCGGAGCCACAGCGCAGACAACACCCGAGGTACGTACGAGGCATATGCGCCGCGATTGGAATTCAAGGTCGCGTCGACTATACGATGACGGGTGCAGCGGCGGCTTATTTTTTTTTTTTAGTGTTTCTTCTCCTGACCCGCCCGCTGTAATATAATAATAATACATTTATATAATATAAACGAACCTTACGAACCGATGCCATTTGCTCCTTGGCCATAAAATGATAATGCGTATACGGTATACCTACCTGTGTATTATATTATATAGGTATGTACTCGTCGGACGGCCGGCCGAAACGCTTCTCATAATTTTATATTTTATCGCGCCGCGCCGGCGGCATCGGATCCCACGGGTCCGACGGCGGTAGAGACTATTATTATTTATCATTAGGGCTAGGGTTTATAATATGCATTGGTATGTTTTTTTTTTTTGCAGCGTCCTTTTACAAATTTAGTTAGTAATGGTCCACAAATCGCATCATATATTGATACAAATCAAATAGTTTTTATTTTGCATATTATAGTTTTGCATATTTTAAATATAATGCATATTATAACATATTTTAGCAACAAACAAGAAAAATGTTTCATGTAATTTTTAAACGAAAGTGGTGAAGCCTTCTTCTACGATTCTTCTACCAAAGTATATACGATCATAATATACGATGTGCTACATATTATATAACAATAATAATTTCAATTTCAAAATATTAATGATTTTTTTACTGACGAAAAAAATGTAAAAATATATTAACAGTACCTACTACACTACTGCGGATGTTAATTTAAAAGTGAGGGGTTGGTATAGTGAATCTTCTTTAATGTAGTAGTTTATTGTTTTGATTATCTGAAAATGGACTTTCTGCCTCGTATAAGATGGTATAATTCTAGTGTGTACAACAATGACTGCAGATACTCGCAGATTCATTTAATTATCATTATGTTTTGGTTGATCGCAATTCCATCGGAGATCGCTCTCGTCTCCTGTTGTAGACGTGATCATTTCGCGATTTCATAATAACAACACTCTATCTGCTTAACTATTTTTTTTTATGTAATGCAAAAGTAGGTATATATTATGCGTGTAACGTCATTGTATTTAGGTGTACGTATGCAGGTATTTCTCCGCGGACAGGAAACAATACCCGTCGGCACGAATTTCAAAAATAAGAAATATCTTTGACAATAACCCGCGCTTGAACACGAAACCAATTATTATATTATATTATTTGGAACGGGTTCTCGTTTTTCTTTTTGCTTGATAATATAAAATCACCGCACGGTCCACGATAGCAGACTGAGTGCACCGCACTATAATATATATATATTGGTAATATATATTATATATATATTATATATATGTACCTACGTAGTCTACAGAAACGCATGCGTCCTACAAGTTCAGTTTGATCGACTGTATAATAAACAAATGTTTAATATACACGTATAATATAATATAATATAATATATCATTGCAGCGTATATTGGTTTGGTCGGATTACAGCGTCTATTGCACACCACTTCAGCAGATATAGTTAACCATGAGAACTGTTTCGTTGTTTTGTAACATATTATATTATATATACCACCTGTATATATATATATGTATACCTATGTATTGTGTTATAATAGTAATAATAACGTCGCAGACGAGAGCATAATTATTATATTATGAATATCTCTTAACGGTTGGACGTGTGCACTGCTTATAGCCTATAGGTACCAACTATACCTATACCTATAACGCAGTGCTCCAGTGTAGTCTTATTACACATTCAAACGATAACATCGACTGTATAATACTGTATAATATACGCACTGCAGTATTATAGTAATTTCAGTATACCTACATGCGTTCGATTAAACATTAAAGTATATTAAATAACTCTAAAAGATCTCGAGTCGAACGACGATAAGGATAATGATCTATTATTAAATTCGTACGTCATTCACTGCAATAATATTATGTAGAACACCATAACAAAATCATATCTAAAATGGCAAAAATTTTATATAGTTGAATTACACATAATCATATATATTGTATCTATGAGGAATAATTATGTGTTTACCGGTACATTATACCTCGTTTGTACATTTTTTTTTAACAGATTTTATTTTATATTTATATAATATTATGTCCGTCCAATAAAATATGTTAAATACTTGAATCACATCTCCTCGGCTGTGGGGCAGTATAGGTTTTAAAGTTACATACATACCAATAAAGCTGAATAATTTACCGATCATCAAAATGCGAGGTTCTCATCACTGTTTATGGAATGTGCGCGGTAACGTCGCCTACCTATTTATTGTACGCCGATAATATTTTAATGTCGTAAAACTACGTATTAGAAAATTGTGTTGATTTTTACATTCCCAGACTCCGAACGACACAGACGTGCGTGCATGCATAAATACAGTGGTGTACAAAAATGTAAGTCTTGCAGTGTTCGACTTCAACAAAACGGGAAGGTTAAATTAGTCCGTCCGTGCACACCTGAGCGTGTAATCGTGAGTAAAGGTATATGGGAAATATAGACGATTCCGTCATATTTCACGGATCTATTACACGAAAATCCTTGGAATTTACATTTACTGTAACATAGTATAATATTATAATATCTGCGCGCATTATAATTTATTATGTCCTCTATGATAATTCATTTATTATTGTTTCGAACAGTATTATAATAATTTAAATAATAACACTTGCGTATAGTAGAATTCACGGACTCATTTACGCGTTTTAGTTTTAATCTCCAACTGTTCATATTTTTTTTTTCAAAACAAATAAAGTTTATTGTATCTACAATAAACACACTGTATTAAGACATTGCGTGTGTGTACATATATATACAGGTACCATATACGTGGCAACCCATAAGTACCTATACTTATTTTTATAGGACAGACCTACCCATGAACTAAGATATGATCTTAGTTCACAACTGTGCCCACTTGTTTTTTTTATCCTATACGCGATTACGATTTGCCGTGATTAGTAGGTACACGTTATACATTTTAACGTTTAAACGCACTTACTATAGGTAATAGTTGTAAACATTTTATTGGATTTTCTAAAGATAGTTGCAAATATACCTATACAACTCAGTCTGTTTAATCGTAGATCTAAATGACTAAATGCGAAGTTCAAATACTCCAAGTAATGATACTATATTCAGCGTTGATACATATTATATAATAATATATGTACACAGGCGTAATCAGAAGGAGGGTCAAGGGGGTTTTGTGCCACCCTCCGTAATTTTAAATTGGTCGCATGGATTTAATTATGCTCTCCTAGCTGTTTAAGCTCTAATTATATTACAAGTTACAACATATTTTTTTTTTAAGCTTTTTTAGACCTTATCGAATATTATTTGTCTGTGTATTTATTAAAATATTTATATTGTATATTTGTACAACTTTGGTACAATTTAATAATTATACTTATACACATTATAATTTGGATAATGTCATAAGTAATATAAACTTGATATATCACTAATTTTTCCACAAAATGTCAAAGACTGCAGTGCTTACATGTACAGATATATAATTGGTAAATTATTTGGAGGGTAGAAGGACTCAAGGACGTGGTCATCTCGTCACCACTCACCACTTATATTTTTAGACACAATTGATAAAAATATTTGATACAGCTTCAACAACTATTAGGTTATTAACTTACAAAACTATGCTACATATGAATAAGTACATAGGTATTCCTAGATTGAGTGTAGTACATATCAATATATTTGCAAAATAAGATGATTTTATTGCTGTTATCTTCAATTTGGCTCATATACATTGTATTTAACTTCTTAGTGTACACCAGTATATAGTCGAATTGTAGACCTAGGACTTCTCTATTACAGCTATATCTTATGGTCTGTTCTTATTCAAGTAAATAAACTTATTCGTAACAATATAAAAACGATTTTCATTTGCTAAATAGTTAACTGTATAGTAGTGTTATTTTTTATTTTTAATAGGAAATACATAATCTATAAACGATTTTTTTTTATACAATAAGCGTAAAAGCGGATAGTATATGGTTAGCATGAATTGATGAATTTGCTGATAAAAAGAAACCACTCAGCGGTGACACTTTTTTTTCTTGATATGAAATGTATAATTTTGTAGGTAATACTATATATACATAATTGTATAAATTATATAAGGCAAGCATTAAAATAAATGGCATATCGCGAGTATACAGGTAAATTATTATTTACAAGTTAAATAAAATAAATTTATTATTCTATTTGAATGTGCGCCAGCGTTAACCTGTATTTGTTGTATAATAATATATTGTAATGAATATGCGCCCGGATGGAAATTATAACACAAAAAAGGATTATTATGATGAGATGAAACACGGCAGTGGCGGTGCAGGTGGTGCGTGTCGTAATCAGAGCGACGACATTACGTGACCTGGTGAAAGCGTGATTTACATCAACTTGAAATTAATTATTATCATAAAATGTGTTCTTCTTTTTTAATTGTTACGTATGAAGAGTGTAGTAAAATTATTTAATAACCATTATAATATTAACAAGACGAACTTTGAGGAAAATAAAATTTAAACACGTAAGTCAAATAATAAATTTGTGTATTATGTTTTTAATCATTACACATATAATATATAACTTTTTATATATATGTATATATACATTTGTGTATCTATGTGAACCAACATGAGAAATAAATTCACTGGAGGGCTTTCACTGGAAATGGATTCATTTTTTGTTTTGTTTTGTTAATCCTGTTTCCGGTGTAAAAGAGTTGTAACGGTTACGTTTTTTTTTTACAGTAGGTATAGGTACTACAATATAACATACGTGGGATTTTGGTTTGTTCGCGTCGGGAGTCGGGAGTATAATGTGGAAAATCGCGAGGAAAAAAAATTAAAAAAAACGAGGAGTTTTATTATATATAGGTATTATACTATATACATATTATATTCCTATGAGTTCCCAAAAATAATCTGAAAAACGATTCTATAAGTGTAAAATTAATAGACTATAACAGAACACATCGGAATTCCTACTATATATGAGTTAACAGTCGGTACTCATGCAGTTGAACACAAGTTATGAATGTTTAACCTTACCTTATATTATACCGTAATTTATTTATTTTAACCCCGTAACAATAAGACGTATTAGTCGATTTATATTATCTTATAAATATATTATCAATTTACTCGACCAATGGACGTTTTTATTTATAACGAATTACCATAATCTGGCCGGTAATATAATGTGTCAATAGCCGTATGCTAAACGCAATATCCTATAGAAAACAATAATTGTGAACTACTTGTTTTTTGGGTCAAAATCCGTAGAAGAATGTCGATCGGAGGGAACTATATCAATTCCCTCTTTCCCGCGAGAAGAGAAGACTGGAGTGATCTTTTGTTCTGTACGTACGAATTTCTTTGATGTTTACTATGTTTCTCGGACACGGCCGTGACCGATTGGAATTCTTCTGTTGATAACAGCGTAATAGTTTATAAGTGTTCACAAATTATTACATCAACACCGATATGTATATAGTATAATATACCTTCACGGCTTCACCGTGAACGCAACGCCGCTTTACTATACAGTGTACCTATAGTTTAAAAAGGTTTAATGTCGTTTTATTTGAATAATATTTCAAAAAAAAAAAAAAAAATTGATTTAGTGAAATTGTTTTGTGCGTAGATGATAAATAATATATTTGAATGGTACATAATATAATTCACAATGGTACCTATACTTAACTGATAAATACCTATGTAATCTATGTATTGAATAATATGATATTTTTAGTTATACATATTTTGTGTTTTGAATAGGTATTAATATATTATTATATTTTATATATTTATTTGAATTTTGAACATCAATACCGTTGAATTTCTTATAAGGTTATTAAAATATTAAAAATGTATTACTTACATAGTTATTAAAAAATAGTAAAAATGCAAGTAAACGTGTAATCTGTACCTGTGTTTATTGTTGAAGAGTAAAATTAAACCTTTTGAGATACAAATTAAAATGTAATTTGCTGTACATATCAAGAACTATTTGAATTGAAGTTATAAAAAAATACCCCCGCTTTCGTGTATATTAATAGCATTAGAGATACCTATTTTATTATTATTTTTTTTTTTATGATACGTCGTTCTAGTGACATTTAAAACTTAAAAGAATTTGTAACGAGTTTCTGCTGTGTCGTAAAATCGTTTTCAGTCGAGACGATAGGTTCGTTTTCGTATGACTGAACTGTCTGTTAAAAATTAAGATAAAAGTACCTATATAAAACCTTGAGCAACGTTTTGATTTATCGCGCACAAAAACCGCGGGCAATGTCTTTTATACACCAGAACAGAATAGTTCTTGGCCACTCGTTGTTTGTGTTGTTTAATTGGATTATCACTTTCATATCGCATTACCGCCGCGGCAACGGCAATATTTTTGTATCTAAACGTTTTCTGAAGGAGCAGCCTCCTCACACGCACTTTCATCTAAAGTGATAAATACACACATATATTTATGTTTCAAGGTGGCCGCAGCTACGGTATATTATTATGTTTAGATACCTATACCAATATTAAACTGCCCAATGTTTCTAAAACGATAAAACCACAATGCTCATGAGCTTGTTTCAAAACACCATGCATCATGTTGGTGTATATATTACACATTATATCAACATAATATATAGCACATTTAATAAGTGCGTATATTACCTTTATATATATATATATATATATTATATGTAAGTGTAAGGAAAAAAAACATCGGCCATCGGTCGCGGCACATTTCACGTCCGAATTTCCAATCGCAATCATCGTCGAGATATAAAACGTGAAAGTCACTCGGAAATTCGAAAAATGTGATACGTACAATTACATATAATATATATTATATACAGGTATTATACATAAAAGAAATAAGAAAAAAATGGCAAAAATAAGTAATATACTGAAATACGCGAGCAGCTCGACGGAGTCGTTTACGCGGGTATATTATAGGTAGGTAGCTATATAGGAGGTATAAGGTATTTATTTTATATTATACCTAGTACCTACCGTCAAGACGATCAATTTTACGAGAATCGACAGTAATAATACACCTTCAATTCGTACTGCTGCCCGATATTATATAGGCGTGTCCAGATTATTAAATTTTTTTTTTGCAAATCACGCACAGTGAATACGTTACATGTACAATAGTAGAATTAGTGAAATGAAGGCTGCTATTGTACGAAGGCCACCTGCACCCCAAAACACCCCGTACGTTGGTTTCGCATTCCTTCGCGAAAAAGGTTCGAAGGCGCTCTTCAAGCTTCGCAGATTATTCAGCATGGACAACGTGTTATATATATATATATATACGCTTTTTAACAGTGGTGGATTTTTATCATTCGCTATTTGTGGTTGTGTGGGGAGGGGAATTAAAACCCAAAAAAATATTTTTTTCTTATAGTACGTTAATAATTAAGCGACTGCACCCTATATGCTGCCCCATATTTTAGGAATTTTATATAAATAATTTCAACATGAATTAAGTTTAGTCTAAAGAAACTGTATGGGTACCATTTAAGTACCTAGTTAAATATAAAGTATAATATTATACCTACTGCATTTTCAAATTCTAAAATATACTGATTAAAAGGTATAAACGAGTATTTGCATCAGTATAAATTCAGTGGCGTAGATATGATTTCTGAAAGGGGGGGATCAAAAAAAAACACGACATAACTAAATGGGAGGGAAAAATTGGAAAACCACCCACCCTCTCAAAACTTTTTACGAAGGTAATAAAAAGCCAATGAAGGGATCTGACTCTCCACGTCTCCGTCCCTGTCTACGCCACTGAGTATAATAATATAATGTTATAGGTACAGATAGGCAGGTACATTTTCAAAATGTAAAATATATATTTTCAATTAGAAAATTAATAAATCAGTATTCACGTACATTGTACATTTTTTTTTCTTTACGAAAAATGTTTCCCCTCCCACCACCAGATATCTATGGGCTGCACGATCATGCGACTAACTGGTTATTATAATTTCTTAGCCGCATATTTTTGCACAAGTGCTAGGTAGGTGTAGGTATTTACGTATTTACGGTATTTGTATTAATAATATATAATATGTCGATACATATAGGTGCCAGCTACAACAGGTGCGCGATTATAATGTTATAGTCTATATTCTATACGTCGGTGCAGACTGCAGTGCATGTTATTAAAGTGGCGACTAGGAAGCCATCGTCGGACCGTTTAAAAATATCGCCGAACGAAAACGGTCGCTGACCAAACGCGTAATAACGCGTAATATGATAATACCACTCAGATATTAGTGCAACAACAGTGTATAATGTATGAATAACGATAATAATAATTATAATATATACATAGCGGAGCGAACGTAACGGGTTTCGCGTCCTTCCGATCGACTCAAATCGGAAGCGACGATCGTCGGCATCGATCGGCGCGCAAAAAACGTATATTATATTTTGTATACAGATAATATATAATAATATAAACTACTTAATAAATCTGCACACATCCCGTTCGACCGAGCGATGTATCACGCAGTGCGGCGGTGCTCCGGGTAATTCGTGACCTATATATTCATACATCTGTAAATGTATACATTATAAATTATATATAGTAATAACGATGATACGAGAATTACTATTTGTAAGTACTAAGCCTGCTGCAGTGTGGGTTGTATGAATTATAATTTTATTTTAAATAGACGCTCGCGAGAACAACGTACGATAATACTCGTCACAATCATATAACGTTTTATACTCATGTGCTTTACGGATTATTGTGGCCATATAATATTATTATAATATGTTGCTGCAGCATGTACGGATTGTTCCGACGAAATACATTCGTCGGGTCAGCGGACGCGTGCACGTTATGTATTGGTAAATTGTACGTGATCGATTGCATACGATATTATTATAATGGAAACGATTTCGGACTTTAAAACCGTCGGGAGCGATTCCGTTCGGTATATATTGGCACCAATTACAGTAAGCATTTTTTTTTTTGTACCTAGGTACTAGGTAATAGTTAATAGTTTTTATGCATTACGCATATATTTCTCCTAACTTTCTCCTACGGGTTGTAGACAGTGTTCTACTATATACTTGTAAAAAATATCAGGGGACTAATAATCCCCCCCCCCCCCCACGCCAAGAAATTTGCCTATTTCCCCAGGCGGGGGCTGGTTATAAAATTTGAAAATCACGGGTATACGTGTACATTGTACACACAACCGTGTGTGTATGCGTATATATTATAACAGTCATGCGTACTGACTATATTTTATATTTCCACGCCAGCGTGCCAGTGGATAACATAATATTTTCATCGACGGTGAGACTTCAATGGAAATCGGGTATCCATCACATTAGACCTGCCAATAAGCATAGATATTGTCGTTTTCCAATGCGGTTGATCGTCGAGGTCGATCGTTTGAATACTGCAGTCTTAAACCGATCCAGTCGACGAGGTTCGCCGTTTCGAACATTAAAATTAGTGCGATGACGATATTAATGTCAATAATTAAGACAAGGCCACGACTGTATAAATTATAAGAAAAACAAAAACGTTAGTAAAAATATATAATAATAATTAAGGCCGAGCAGAAACTTCTACTCTATGGCTTTTATATAAATTATTATTATATACTGATACCTATCGGAAAACGTAAAAGTGTAATTCATTATATTTGTTAGTACAATAGTTTTTAGCGTCCTCAAATGTTAACGTTATAGATAATACAAGTAAGTTTGAGTACTTGAACCTCGAGCAACAGAATATTACGAAGACACAAATCATTTGTCCGTTTATTGATATCACAGGAGCCCAGCTGGCTGGTACGTGTAGAGAAAATAACGTTTTTGCGCGCAAATTGATTTTCTCCGTGCTCCGCTGTAAAATACAATACGCGAGTTCACATCATTATCTTTTTCGTCCGATAACGCGTTATTATTATTGTTTACGTGTATAATAATATAATATATATTGTTATTATGTTTTATATATTGCACTTACGCAGTTACGCGTGTGTCCGCAACCGCTCATCAAATTGTTTAGAAAACGCATTTCCTCCGAGAAATCATATACATATACCTACCTGCATACATATATACATACGGTTTTGATAAAACGACGAGAATCGTATTTCTATCTGCTCGTCCGAAACCATAATATTCGTAGAGTATTATATATTATATAGGTTCATAGAGTCTAGAGAGGTTAGAGATACCTACGATATATCACGAGAACATCTAACATGGTCGCTCAGAGGTACACACACGCCTTCTTATTATTATAATATCGTTTATCGTATACACATAATATTATGATATAGGTATACGTCCCACGGCTCGTGCGGTGTCATATTATTATCATTATCGCTATATCCGATCGTAAACGTCTGCGTACGACTTAATTTATTAAAACACACGATAGGTACGACCATTTAATGGGCATATACACTGCTGTATGTATTATAGCTTCAAAATATGTCGTATTTACAGACGACACATATATGGACACCGGCGGGGTAAAAAAGAAATCCTTTTCTAACCTTGAAACCAATATATATATATATTATATTGTAGTCAAGTTTAATGATTTCATTATATAGATAGCACATACTATTATCAATTATCATTGTGATTAATTTTCTACGCGTGGTATTATTTTCTTTTTTTCTTCAAAAATTAACTGCAGACCGTTTGTCATTTATGTCAGCATATGTATACCTATAACTACTTTCCGACTGTAATTATGTTATTACTTTGCAGCTAATACGATTTTGCAACGGAGAGTATATGGGAAATTCGGAAAACACGAGAATAATATTATATTATTCAACATAATTTAAAATATTGTGTATCTACTGTTATCATTATAATATTAACTATACTGCAATTTTAATATTTTATTTTATTGTTTTTAACTTTTGATTTTACTGCCGTTACGATAAAGCGGTGCATTATCGTCTCCGGTGGGGCGAGTGTAATATTGTAGTGAAATTATAATTTACCTGATCTTGATATCACTTTTGCTTTTTGGCTGATTTTGGCGGGATAATCGAACGCCGGCAGTGCCCAGCTTTCTCGGTGTTTCCGTTCTAAACAAGGGCATTCGAAACCTACGTCGAGTTCATTACCGGTCGAAGACACGAAACAATCGGTAGGTCCTGTGGCACTGGACTTTCACTGTTTCCGACGGAATGTATATATGCAACTAAACGTACATGTATACGCCGTATCAGAATATTATGATTTGTACACAGTGGAGGAATTTATTGGTTTTGAAATGTATTGGAAACAGTTTTTTTTTATTGAAATAAAGGGTGATTAATGATATAATACAGCGATGAATTTTGTAAGTAGGTATATGTATAATATAGTACATGTATAATCGATTAAACAATGAACATGCGAAGCTTATTTAGATGTCATAGAAAATTATAAAACACATTAATAAATACTGGTGTGGTCATCAATAAACTTTTTTGACTTTCTTCGTTTAATGAAATAATTAAAGATGTGAAGAATGTTTTCATCATTGCGATTTCAATTTTTTCTTTCTCACGCATTTTTTAATCACGTATTATCTGAATAAAAAAAAATCAATAAACAAAAACAATATAGATAACTATATATGGTTTAAATTACAGAATGAGTTACTCAAACTATTCATCATAATATAACTATAGTATATAGCTGAAATAATCTTTCCTTTTTAACTATACCCTATATATTCCATCTCATAGTTTAAATTTACGTAAAAAAAAGAAATAACATTCAGTACCTTTATTTAGCTTGATTGTTTTTAGGTCAAAGCCATTTTTCTCCAAAAATGAGATACCATATTCTTCCGTTTTTAAATAACAGATCGTCACTCTTTTATTAATTCAAATGAGTGCCTATCATTGTCCGACCAAGAATATTGTTCTATATATTTTTATGCAAAGATAAACATAAATTATGAATTAAATGAAAATTAAAAACCATTGTGATAAATTATAACAAAATGTGTATTTTTATAACAATTTCTTACTAGGTATAATAACTTAAAATTAAAATTTTATTTTTTTGGTATCGTAATATTTTAATTACATATATTGTATATTTGGGTCATAATTTCATACATAAGACAAATAAAATAAATATTATATGATTAAAAGCTGGTGGAAAATAGACGTGATTCTAATATAAAAAAGTGTGGAGGAAAATGGAAAGTATATTTCTTTTTTCTCGGAGAAAAATTAATTGTGCGCCCTATGTTTCCCTCCTGGAGGTTGGCATCGTCAACTTTTTGTTTTGTTTGATTTGTAATTTCTTCTATGCTTTCGTTATATTTAAAACCATTTCAAAAATGAAAGCACAAAATGTATTCATTGCACTATACACTAGTGTTACTAATTAGGTACATATATAATATGATGGATAAGTTTTGTGATTTGTCTAGGTACCCTTAAAATAAATATTTATTCTAATAGTATAATAAAAAACGAACATTTAATACCATAAAACAAAAACATTTTCAACACATTTCATATTTTCATATTGTTAAATTTGGATGTTCTATCGAAAATGAATACTAATAATTTTAAGTGTTCGCTAATGTATTTCGGCGGTGAATAATTAATAAACTAAATATTTACTTTAATTAATAAACGCTAAACAGTAATTTTAGAGACAAACCAGATGAAAAAAATTAAAGATATATATTATGTTAAGTACACTAACCCTGAACAGGTACACTACATTGATAAATATAGTATTAAATGTTAAATTAAAATATATATCAACTATGTATTTAAAAACCGGATTATTGAATTCCGTATTATATTTTTGATTTTGTTTTCCATTTTTAAACTTATATAATTATATAATTTAAATCAGCATACCTTCAGCCTTGTCATGTTAAAAAAAAATATTAAAAATGTTGAATTACAATTTTTCTTTATGAGACCTGCTTTTACATAAAGAAAAAAAATTCAATCAGATAGTAGATATTATACTAGTATACAATTTACAGTTTACATTTTACACTATATGAATACGTTAAATCGAATTATTTTCACCAATTTGTATCTTTTTGTGTGACTGCTGTATAATTTTGAAATTATCGGACAACTACGATCTTCGCGTTCAGAAAAAAAATTACGATAACCGGCTCATTTAGATAATATTTTAATATCTCTTGCTCGGCATGCATAATAATATACACACGGCGATACATATTATATATACGCGATAATACCGTAATAATAATGGTACGATGACCGGATGAATGCGAAAGTGGTTCGGCGACCCACACGATCTGGTTCGCCCCGAGGGTTGTATTATAGGTACGCACGTGCAGTTATAATAGGAGGAATTCGTGAGAAAGTGAAAACGCCGCCACCGATACACATTTAAATACCTGCAGCATGTGATTAATTAACGAAAATCGAAAAATGTTATGTTTACAGTATGATATACTGTAGAATATGACGTTCGCATACGTGCCGCCAAGGCCATTTAATATAAAAATTATGCTGATCGATGAAAAAATATTATCTCCTTACGTAATTATATTTCCGCACGAGAGTGTTATACATTATTTTAAAACACATTATTACAATATAATGTTTTCAAAACGTATGCCAAGAAAATTCTATAAAACAAACCAATATAAAAGTGGTCTGTTTAGACGGTCGTTATTGTGATATGGTAAATCATAAATTACAACCCAATTGATATAAATGAGATAATAATAATTTATTGTCAACCTTTCATCATTAACTGTTTAAAATGTATATGATTGTACTGAATGGGATCCGTCCTAATTCATAAACGATGCGGATAGTTAACGTTTGTCGTAGTAATTATGTTCCTCGTCCGTCATTGTGAAATAATACACATTACTTAATTCGTAATCTTAAACCGTTTCCTTTTCAAATTGTTGGTCTGCCGTATGTAACTTTCGAAAATTAACTAAAATCGGTAACATGTGATGGTAAGTTATTTTATGAGTAATGACCATGTGAGCGAACTCATTACAACGTGCTTTCAAAACCTTTTAACCAAAATATATAACATACACTGCAGTAATATATAATATTAAATAGATTTATATGTATATAATATATATGCGTGCATTATATTGATCGAACCATCATGTAAATTTACATCCTTAAGAATGTGCATTATCATTGTACGTTGTGCATTAAACTCGTTTCATTATTCCATTTTAAAATATCATTGGTAAAATGTAAATATATTATAGGTAGGCAATAGGTATAGGTAGGTAGTACAACCCATATAATAATAATATGTATGTGTCTATACCTATAATAGTGCGTTACACGCTTTTATGCCGATTGCTATAGCATCTGATGGGCCATTAAAATACGTTGTTCATGGTTGAGATTTAACAATAAGAGAAAATGTCCAGCTAGAAAACACGAGTCGTTAATAAGTGCCGCACCTTTGTCCCGGCGGACTTCTATTGACATTTTAAAATGCAAAGAGGCGCAGTGCGTACCTATAGCATAATTATATAATATGAATACATACGGAATGAAATAGTCCTTTCGCCGTGTTTCCAGGTAAAGGACCAGGCCTAGAATCAACGAGGGAGCAACAATATAATTCGTACCTACGCGTGCAGTTAACAAACAGTAATACGCCGTATAATAATATAAGTATAATACAGTGATCATGTTTAAATATTAATAACACGATTTAAGTTAGTACTATCTCAAATCGTGTTAATAACTAATAAGGTATGAATCCGTGGAGCCATATTATATTCAGGCGAAGAAACTACGCACATTTTATGGAAATACTTTTTTTTTAACCTGTTTACTGTTTATTCCATCATTTTTTCACCGGACAAATAGATTTTCTATTTTGAGCAGCAATAAAGCCTACTTTTATGATTAAAATTTGTATTTTCAAAGACGATTAGAAATCTTCTACTATCATTCCAATCAGTCCAAAATATACATTAAGCACGTTGCAGTTTTACAAATTAGTCATAGCCGGAAACTGATTTTACATACATGATATCGTGTCGACTTACTTGCCTCATTTTATAATACAAAAAAACAAGGTCGACTTGTCAATTATTGTTCTCATTCGAATTCAATTATTGTCGTCGAAACTTTTTAAGAATACCTAGGTATTCGATAATAAAACAAATTTTCATCTTCATACTCATTAAGAACATGTTATTGGTACACGTCAGATGTATTATAATGCACAATCGCGTAATCAAATAAACATTTATACGAACATACGATATCAATTCATAAGTGATATATATAGCTATATAGATTTATCATTTTATAACGATTACTTTTAAGAGTGTTGTTGATTATCGATGAAGCCATGCAGAAGTTTGTTTAACGAGATTTATGAGTAAAGCCTCATATTATATAACTCAAGAGTCAAGGATACATTTTATTCGCATCATGGACGTTATTGTTATACCTCCGTTTATAAAATGATTAACAAACTAAAGTATGTCTAATTGATTTCAAATTTAACAGTTAAAAATACTTTATACCTTGTAATGTTTAGACGTGCGTTTCTATAACAGATAATGTTATAATAGTAACATGTAATAACTAATAAGTAATAACAATGTTTACATCGTGGTTTACAATAAGTAGTAAATACACCAGTGTGGATTGCTCAATAAATTCTAAGTTATTACTTTATTATTTATTACTTTTAACACTTACGTCGTACTATTCTTACGTCTTTATTGTTTTCAACGTTCCACTAAAAAATCGAAAAAAAAACGTTAAATATATTATTTTATGTTATTGAGGAAAAATATTTTTGCCTTATACCTAACATTAAAATGAAAATAATATACACCAGTGTATTATTAATACACATTTTTGCAATTTGTGAGAAAAAGAAATTATTACTTTTAACCGGGTGAGGTGCATTTATATAAGAATGGTCTTTACAATATGCCGTACACCTATATGATGATGTACCTTAAAATTATTGTAACTGTTATACTGCGTAAAGTGCAAATACTTTACCTCATCACACCGTAATTGTATATATTATATAGATTCATCTATATAGGTATAGGTACGTATAGACAGAGCGATTCACCAAGCATGTTTACCCCCATTTTGCCTTTAATAATGCATTTATAAACTAATTTTTGGAACTTTAAATATACTTAAGAGGTTTTAGACCATTTAGGAAGTGTCATGTGGCGATACCAACTTCTTTTTTTTTATATGAGAATCGTACCATTTTTTCCTATACATTGTTAATCAGATAACTTTCTTTAAGTTTCTATGTATCTAATCGAAATTCAAAGGTTTGACCAGTAGTTTTGATAATGATATGAGAGTTAAGGTGATTTAAAAATTTTAGTTATCTTAATCCGTAAAAATTTTCAGAGAGTAATAAATACCTGATCCAATATTACATATATTTTATATTTCTGTAATCTTTAAGGACTATTATTATCTTTAGTAGGTATACATTTAATAACTCAAAAACTACTAATTCAAATTTTGAATAAGATACATCAGCATTTTCAAAAAAAAAATAATTTGGTACCTAAATAATTTATAACAAAAAAGGTAAGTTCTAATTTGAAAAAAATAAGTTTGTATCGTTCCAAGACATTAAACCTTATACCTAAAATGGTATAAAAAAATTTAAATAAATTAAAATATTATGGTCTTTATTAAGTATACAGTATACTTGAAAAGAAAAAAATTCCAAAAATTAGAATTTTAATAAATTAATCAAAGCAAAAGTGAAAATGAGCATCCATAGTGAACTTTGTGTAATAAATACTAAATACTAGTAAAAGGTACCTATAACCTAGCACATATAATTTTAAAATATTTTTAGTAACGTTCGTTGAAAGATACAATATTTATTATATCCAGCAATGATTTACACGCCGACACATTAAAGTTTATTGCACACGTGCACCTATATAATATATACTTTAGAGGAAACACTAAAATAATTATCTACCGTGTGTCGTTGTAGGTACCTATACGAGTACCTACTATGTATTAATTTTTTTTTAATTCGTCGAATACTTGTATATAATATGTCATAACATTTTTTACCAGTTCAATAATATAATAATACTGTATAACATTAAAATATAATATGACGTATATTTGAGTATTATACAAGTTCTAAAGTCAACACTATTTATTTTTGCGTCCAACATTAAAAGAAAAATAGAGACAAAACGGTGAGTGACAACTCTTATGGCCGTATACTACAGATAGGTAGTAGGTCAGGGTTTTCACGTGCACTGGCACTATAATTTTTCCCGAAGAAAAAAAAGAAAAAGAAATGAAAACCACGATTCGGTACAAATGTGTGTGAACCTATATCAGCTATACATTATTGTAATTTGTGGTTATCGAAAAAAGGTGTGCTTTCTATCGGGGTTTTGCCAGCGTATATTATATGCTTTGATAATGGGTTCCTACATGTGCACCGCGCAACGTTCGTAAAAAATATTAAATGTAAAAAAATAATAGCATAAGCAACTATACGCTTCTCGGGCCCGTAAACGGCGTATGCGATGATAATATGGTGTGTACCGTCACACAATTTTCGAGATCGACCACAACCGGGGCGAACATGCTACACTATATAACATTATAACACTGTCCGCGGCGGTCACTGTCACACGCGATCGGCCGTGCAGCTATATAATATATATTTCTGTATTATAATATTATAGAGGAGGTACCTTATACATTATACTTATATTTTTCGCGCGTAATTAGGTCGGACAATCGAAACCGACGTCGGTCGGTCGGTCGTGTATATATATTGTACACTATGTCGTGTGTAGTGTGTTCAACGTTATAAATTATTGTCATTGTTATTGTCGTCGTGGTCGTTGTTGTTGTTATTATTATTAACATTATTATGCTATCTGCACGCTCATCACAGTGTATAGTTATAAGGCTACCCCCTCTCACCGAAACGCGTTGGAATGTGTCTTCAATTCGGTTCTGAAATGTATACCTATATACGGCGCCTACCTAGTACCTAGGTATATATTATACCATGTTACTATGTGCTGGTGGATGACTGACCTGGTATATTATAATGTGTCGCGAAAATATGGCGGACGTAAAAACAATCGATTTCGTTTCAAAACGAGATGATAAATTATGATAATGGCCAATATTTGAATGTTACACGAATCGCAGCCTATTTATAGTATATGGGAGCGGGGTCAAAAAAACAAAACGTTTTAGAAATCTTTAAAATGAAAATGAACCTATAATATTTTTGCAGACGTCAATGAAGTATATTATGTTAATCGCGCAGATGCAGTCTTAGGATAAACTAATCCTGTTTTCGTGATTTACGTGGGTAATATTATGTGACTTTAATATATGTTTCCTATATTCCGAAATATGTATTGGTCAAAATGTAAACAATAAAATGATTAAAATATATTATATTAAAGTCCAACAAATAATATGAAATTCATAAAAGGAATTAAAATGTACAATTAATATACTTACAGCTAAACTATAAACTACACATATAGGTATTACAGGTATTCCTGCATTAGCTGTATATAACATATACATATATATATTCCCAATATATTACTATATACTCGTAACCCCGGCAACTGTAGAATAATTATATGATATATATTAATTACAAAAGGTAACATTGCGAAACTTTACTCATGAAATTTGATAATTTTGTTTTATTTATTATTCTGAGCGGACGAAACAATTGTCTTCTCGTATTATATATATATTGACACACGTTTTTTTTTCGTAATTTACGGAGAGTTGAACGTCCGCTGCGATGTCGCGTATATATACAGTTACCACCACATCACGCGTATTATCTTTGTAATCTTAAGCGTGCTTAACAGTAAACCATGTTTATCATTTAAACGCCTTATTTATATAATAATATACATTTATACTTAATAGCCACATCATAAGCTAATTTTCATAAGTTGTTATAAATTTCAAAATAATATAGGTACTGCAGTAGCATAACTTTGAAGACAATTAACAAAAACTGCACCGTCTACTAATGTGCGACTATTAAAGTCTCCACGAACTCAAAATTCAATTTATTGCTCTGAAAACGATTTTATAGCCATTATATTATTTATTTATTTATTTATTTATTTATTGGAATATACGGATTACGGGCTAGGCCCTTTTTTACATATATCATAATATAGTCTACTATCCAATACAATGTTACAACTTATACTAGTTAAAATTGCATGCAATTCAAATGGTTTCTTTTAAATTACGTAGGTACATAATATTATATTATATTTGTATTACGCGTAGGTATATTTTCGTATATCATTGTTTCTGTGAATTTTCGATGAGTAACGTCATGCGTTCTTCTTCCGGGCTCATCAGTGTTTTAATGAACGTTCTCCGACAAGTATATTAACTGTTATTCATTATTATTAATTGTAAACATCTACTTTCACTCTCATCGTCTATAACAATAACGAATGTATTATAATAGTTCGGAAGTGTTTCAATATCCGCTCGTTCCGATGAGCCGGTCTCGCGCTCGTCTTCAAAACAAAACAAATTAAAAAAAAATTGAATTTCACACGATAAATATAGTATATATTTTCAGCTGTTTGAGGATATAAGGTTTTGATATTAAAGTTTCCGGTTACCATTACTTCGGCGTTCGGCGTCGCTGTAAAGATTTTCCTTAACACTTTATAATACTGCAGAATAACATTGTGTTTGCGATTTCTTATAAACAATCTTACTAGGTATATAATAATTTTAAGGAGGACTTTTTTTTTTTTTTTTTGGGTAACCCGCGGCAACATAGGCCATTGGGTGTGGGGGAGGGCACTGTAGGTTTTTATATTGGGTAGGTTGGTACACGTGTGTGTAAGGAGGACTTGTTGGTCATTATGAGTAGAACAGTTAAAAAGAAAAACAAATATCGCATTATAATAGAGATTGTATTTTTTTCTAGAGTAGGTATACCTACCTCTAATCATGATGTTATAATATTATAATATAGTATTCGTCGGCTGAAAATCGAATATTTACTCTTCGTGTTTACATATTATAGTTTTTTATCGACATCCTGCTGGTGGGCATGTATAATATTCCTACCTAACACAAGAAAAAAAACTCGCAACCGTCATGTTAGACCATCATCATATTCACCCGTGTGTGTGTGTGGGGGGTGGACTACAATTTAATGCAAAAAATTATATCAGACACCGAAGACGGACGCCACCGTTGCCTGTAGAGGGATATGGCGTTATCGGCAGTGACACCTGCTTGCGCACGCGATAAGGTTCACCGGCGCGACGGATAACTCGAGCGGAATGATTCGGTACGCTCCACTCCCCCTACCCCACCGAAGAACGATTTGCCAGAAACCAGAGGCGACGGTGCGGTACCCGGCTGCTCATTTTTGACTCTTTAGCGGGCCAAACAGCGTCATACGTTTCATCGTCAAGTTCACGGCTATAATATAATAGACACAGTAAATTATGTTTCTATAATTCAGTATGAACACCTCGAGTTTGCACTCATAATGTAGTATGACTAATTCATGAATTAAAATCGTTTTCGACAGTTAGTAATTTGCTTTTAAAATATAAGTTATGAAAATGGAGCTATTATACGTGCGCTAGTTCTAGTAGAAAAGGCTGAAATTGAGGCAGTCTAAATAATAAGGTAGGATATTATAATATTATTTAAATTTACTGGGTCTCTGTGTTTATGTATGGTACAATCAATTAAAGTTCATTAAAATAAATTATTATTAAAGAATTATCATTTATCAATTATTATTAATAATCTTAACAAATAACGTTTCGATTAGTATTATTTTACAATAATTTTTCATTAATGATAATTGGAATTTTTTTTCATACGTTTGTGTACCTATATGAGTTCATACAGTTGTCTAATATTGCAACAGAAATAGAACTTGGGTAAATTAAAAAATTTAATTAATATAATATATTATATACATTTATTTGTATATATAGAAGGCTATATCTGCCTATATATTACCTTATTCGTGGTTTATTACAGTTTTATTTATATGTTTCCATCTCATATTCTCACCGTTACATATAAATATTTAACACAAGATGGTATTAATTTAAAATTTAATTCATTGATAACTCCTAAACTCCGTAAGGGGTTTGATAATTTTTTTCTAAAATTTAATTTACATTTTACAAATCATTTTCTTTTAAAAAGTTAAAACTTTTTTAGTTCTTGAATTTATTATTACTGTTTTGATGTACTTGGCAGCTGACTTAGTACTGAAACCTTATGTGAAGCATCACACATGATGACTGATGATGGTACCATATCCACCGCATGGTAGTTATAGAAGAAAATACGTATTGTGTATTGTATAATGGGTCATTATTATTCATGATATCGTGTGATGCCGATGTTTGCAGGATGAAATTTCACGTTGCGGACCGTACCGGTTATGGTTAGATGTATTTTCAATTGTAATTATATAGAATCTTTTAATTAAACGTTACGGATTTTCATTTTCATAATCCTGTCGTTTGGCATGGAGAAATCTTACATAATATAGTATTTAAATTTTATATCTAATCTATAGGTACTTTTGATATAGTCGATTTCGTTTCACCAACCTAGTATAATAATAATAATAATAATAATAATAATAATAATTAATAATTTAAATTGCACTAATACCTTATAATGTCTACGATTTCAAAATAATAAGTCTCTCTTAGAATATAATTTCAATTTTCTAGATTTCGTTTCAAGACACCGCAGCAATACGATCTACTATAGGTATACTAACTACAAAGTGGTGTAATCACATGAGATATACTTACACGAATGTAATACATAATAGGTGTTTATATATATATATATATGGTGTGTATAGTATGTATGTATATATGCACCTATTATAGTTTTTCATTTATTCCTTTCACTTTTTATTATGGCCGATTGTAACTTGTAAGCATATAAGCTTACCATCTGTACCTACCTGTGTTTGTTTTATTTGTGTAGTAATAAAACAAGTTATGTTTGTCAACTAATACCATCTTTAAAAAGGATTTATTTCGTACACATATGCAATCGCAATAAATGTATCATAAGTTATTACGAGTGTATGAAAATAATATCGCGTTTGTTAATAAATAGGAACTGACTTTTAGAGACGAATATTTTGTGTTCGCTGTAAAATTTTTAATGAAACCATCATTATTTTTGGTTACATCGCCGGTTATAGATAAAAACATACTGACTAATATAATTTCTAACATTCTGAGAGTTCCTAATGCTCTTTAACTGTAAAATGTAATAATATAGTTTCTCTAGTTCAAACCAAGATGGTCCGGTGGAAATATGGATTAATTGTAAATTTACTAACTATGCCATTTTATGTTACCATACAGGAAATTGACAAGTTTTACAATGTATAATTAAATTTTTTTATATGTAGTTCTCAATTTGAAATATTATTATTTTTATTCCTACTATTTTTATAATCAGTACCTATACGATTTTAACGAATTAAGTTTGTTTGACTGAAACCATGTGTGCGCACGTATAGACCTACCTACCTGTTTATAGACACGATTTTTCGTTTTTATTCGTACAATGAATTAATACTACACCGATGAATAAATTTAAATAATAAATTCGCATACTCGACACAATGGTATTCGACGACGATTTCAGAAATCATTCATCCTTGCCGAGGCATCACTATAGTCAAACGCCCACAACACTACAAAAGGTTGTCGTCGTTTTTTAATTCATATCGAATATGCAAAAACAAACTTAAACGTGTTCTAAAGATTACTTTTTCGTCTTATACAAAAGAAGGAAATTCTGTTCGCGCATAATGTTCGTGACCCGAGTGCCTACGTGCTCCACGAGATTTGCCAACCACGATTTACATTCCATCAATCGAAATCGTCGTATATCATATATTATATTTATTATATACACATCATGGCGTAGGCCACATATTATATGCCGTCTGAATATCTTAAAAAAAACATCTATGTGTCAATTTTAAAAATCCAGAATACAATTGGTTTTTTGGCGACTAAGTCGAACAAACGTTTATCATATCTATATACAGTGAGATAGTCTCATGAATGTGAATGAACAACAATCGAGCAGGTCAGAGATATTTATGATTTTTTTCATATTGTAAAATGTAGTAACCAATAGCTAAAATACAATGATAATATATTACAATAAATATATATATATGATATTTATGACCAATATGAGTTATGACCATATTACGTTTGGTAAATTACGATACATTATGTTATTTTAATGGTTTGATAACACATTCTACGATAAATGTTGAATTCAGAATTTTTCGAGTGCAACGCGTACGTTTAGTTTATAGTACCTAACTGGACCGAATTTTAGCGCGTTTCTTAGTTTTTTCGCGTTATCAATAATTACAGCCTTTAAAAGTCACTTTGTGATGTCATAGAATTTTTTTATTGTTATTTTTATTGCACTATTTGCACACATTAGACGATTAATCTTTTATTCGAACATTATCTGTTGAATGCCACGAAAGAGTATAGGTTAATGAAACATTGAATGTCGCTAATGATAGTTATACTGGTATACTATAGCACGTACAGCATAACCGTGCAAATATCATTGTCGTTTATGTTTGCGTGGTTATTGTTTTCGTTATTAAAAAAGTGGTATTTCTATAGGAATTACCGTGAATATTACCGTCAGTTGCTACAGTTTACGATCGTTTTCCGAATACTAAATATTTATAACATCATCATATAATACAACAATATTTGTGTATATATATATATGTACGAGTATATGACCTACGCGTTGTTTCAAGTCGTATTTACGTGATTATTCATAAGTCATTACAATATTATGTGCAAGTGAAAAAATATCATTCTCACCTCCATATAGGCGTGTGCACGTGCTTGTGTGTACAACCAGGAGATGACTGCCAAAAATCAAATGTAATCTGCGCATATTTCGCAAAAAAAAGGTACTTCCAATGATTTTGCAATGTTTATATTATGAAGTAATTCAATACTACAGTTATTGTATTATAATACAAGTGCCTTACCAACATTGTAAAATCGATATAGCACAATATTGTTATGCAACGAATGGCATCGCTGTTATTATAATATTATGACAACACAATACTTCAATAGTTCAGTTATAATAATTAAATTTTCCTCTTTTTTAAACTTTTTTTTTCTAATATTATAATATATTAAAAAACGGAGATGAGATTTACTTCGAAGTGTTTTCAATTAATATGTCAAATGCACGAAAAATTAGTTTTGTTGATTATTGTTAAAACATATGTTTCTGTGGTACCAACAATGGTAAAAAAAATGTGGCGTCCGCTTGTGGAACATTATTCAAGTATTTTAGTATTTTAATACTACTATATAGTAGCTGTTATGTATAGTCGCGCGTACTCACGGTATTTATAATATTATAATACATATATATATATATATACCTACGACAGTGAGCATTAGCCAATTATTATTATACAGCGCTCGCGTCTTACGCGTTTAAGACGAGGAAGGAAAAAAAACACAACAAACACGAGCACTTACGGGGTGATCGCGTGGCCGCGGTCGCGGGGTAAATCACTGGAGGGAGCGGTGCTGCAGTGTCGTCGTCGAGGATCGCGACCCGTTTGCCTTGGAAGCATTCCGACGCATTTCGCGGGGTTTAATGTGCGTCTGCGCGCGCGGGCACAAAGTAGGCACCTGTACAATACTCACACCCGTGATGCCTGTGTTATGGGAACACGTGATATGTATATAGGATGTCTCAGTGGCATAATTTGGTTCACATTTTTTTCAAACTTTTTTTTTATAAACCCGTGATGGCCATTCAATCCCCCCGTTCTGTACCTCGACGATGGTCTCAATCCTCTGATACAAAAACGTGTGCAAAAAAGGGTCAACACGTATTTTGAAATTATTTTCAACAATTTATCGATGGACATTATATGGTTGGGTATAATTTACAAGCGGTATTGCGGTAATAAAGACCGTGATGAGAACCAATACATCTTATTATATGTCATGTTGAAAAATACATTTTGATAATCGATTTTTGATCTTTATTAAGTATTAATTTTTTAAATAGTTAAACAAATACAACGTAGGATCTACAAACTTCAATACGTTTGGCGTTGCAAAAGTATTGTATTGCAACAACTAAAAATGTTACGTATTCAAATATAATATTGTGATTATTAGGTTTTAGCTAGTTGGATAGAGAGAGGTAGTGGAGTACCTACCTACCTATATATAGTATATATTATATTACACGAATGACCTGTATAAAAAGACAAATGCGGCGAGACACCCTGTGTATGAATATACATTGTATAGGTAGAGTTTCTGCAGCTGCGAACTCATTTGTTGTTGTCGTCATCGCCATTGGAGTATTCCGTTCAAGGTCGCATGCCAGGCAGATAATATCCTGTATACCCGACGACGACGACGACAAACCCACAAGAGGGCTTATGGGCGAGGAAGAGGCGAGCGAGGGACAAAAGCGCCTGTTGTTAGGAACGCCTCTCGACGAGTTTATAATATATTATTTTAATAGAATTTAATCTCATCCGTCGTTAGATGTGTTCTTATTGTGTGTATATTGTGTTTGTGTGCAAGTACATTTGGGTCATCGTCGAGCTGGCCGCTTTTTACCTCCCATCGTTTGTTATTATATTATATTATTATAATATAGCACGTCAACTTGAATCTTGACGGCATATGATGTATAATCCACTGTAATAGTATATAAAATAGTAAAATAGTATTTTAAAAATAATATCAATTTTGGTTTTTGGTATTTTATGTATTATACTATTCCCTTGAAGAAGACCCTTTGTACATATTGTTAGACTAAATCTCGAATTTACGAAATGTGAGTAATGGGTAACAAAGCTGTATGGATCTCAATCACCATGACATTTCAACATTAGTTTGCATTTTATGCGCAGGGCTAATGTATAAATACGCTTACTGTTACGACGTGTTTTCGACCGTCTACCCGAAATTGAAACCTAGTTAGGCTTTAAAAAAATAAACTGTACGTGTTTTATAATATGATTCATTATTTAACGTCGAGTAAATATAATTATGCACGGTTTTGAATAATAGTAATCTTACTACCTATAGTAACCTACTAGTAATAATAAAGGAAAAATATGCAAGCAACTTTATCCCAATACATTGTTATTTATACATATTTCGTTGTAACGCATTCAACTATACTTACATATATTTATTGTGAAAGTTTAAAAAAAAATAGTATATCATGACAATATACATGAATGAAAAATCGTTTTACGTGAGAACTAGAATATATATCGTGATTTTTGTACCCCGCTGTGACGGTACCTTAAGTCATTTTATAACGCGACAGTCTCGTTGAAGAGTTTCGAGAATTAGTTTAATAATCATTTTTCCATTTTTTTTTTTTACAACTTATTATTTTCACATGCCATTGTAAATTATAATTTTTTTCTAAAACGTAATAAACTAATAACCAATGCAATCACATATCTTTGTCACGCTCTAGTTAGATCGGAAATCTAAAGAAGCCTTTGCCGCCAATTTCTAGATTGTATATTTACGACGCGTGTATATTATGTATATAGAATATTATATAGATTATATAGGCACACATTCGTATTAAGGATATCTATATAGGACCTCGGGTCGAATGATTAATCGTCTCGAGATCGCATAATGACCCACCACACACACACACACACACACACACGGCTATTGATGTATTACGAGGCAAACGCCATCGTAGCGAACCTTGTTCTGCAAGATTTTATACGCAGTTGCAAAACCAACCAGGATACCGTGGGAACCATTTGTTTTACAACGTACGTTGGTATAAGTGAAAAATAACACAACTTACGGTTCATGTAACGTACTAGCGCCCTAACATTCTCAAAACTCTTATGGAAATAGATTATCCATTTTAAACTTTCGTTTTTTTAATCAAACTTTCCACCGTAACTGATTTATTCAATCCACGCATAATCATCATTGGCGTCATTATAACTATTGTTTACTTATTATTTATATTTTTTTTTTTTGTGTGAAATAATAATTGTTACATGTTAATATAAGATCACAAACTATAATGCTATTGTGCAGTACTGTTATATAGGTGTATACGCGTTTAGAGGTGTATCTGAGTATGCCGTATAGAAACAAACTATTTTATATTGTGGTTAATTTATTACGAGCCTAACTGAAAATATCTTCATGTGTAGGTATTTACGCATCATCTAAATAACATGCTGAAAAATTATAAATCAAATTAAATATAAATTAGAATTTTATAAGTACTGCATATGATAATATGAAGATTAAATGTGTTATTTTTTTGTACAATCATATTAATAGGCAATGTTTTGATGAAACGAATATATTATGTGCCTATATCTATATAAGTGCGTCAAATTATATATAATATATTGATCATATGATGACAATTATTATTATTGACTGCCAATGTTTATTTTCTAATTTCAAACCAGTTTTTAAGAGCGAATACCGCTGTAGATTATTGAGACTAGTTAGAGACTAGTTATCATTTTCGGTTGGCCTATTATAACTCGCTGCATATTATAGTCGTGTTAAAGATTTCGTTTAGACATTTAAATTTTTTTCTCAAAATAGTCTTCAAACAATTGAATTCTATTTCACCGTTTATACGTTTATACGCACCGTCGTCGTCGCTGGCAGTTTATAGCATAATTCATAACAATTAAAATTTCTCAACGTTCTTTCCCGGTCGGGTCGTGGACTCGTGGTACACGATACCATCGTGGTCCAGAAAAACAATAGACCGACCCAGTATTATTTCGGTATTGAAATATTACACGGCGTATTGTTTCGGGTGTTGTGAAATTGACGCCGTTGTTTAATTGACCGTCGTGAACTGTACGCGAACAATGGGGGGCCCCTCTAAAATCATATATATATATATAGGCACAAGCGATCATCGCGTGCGTTGTTTTATGTAAAATTATTTAAAACATAAATACTTGAAGATCGTAATTATTTCGCATACTCTCGAAAACCATATTGTACACAACACATTAGCAGTAGTATAATAGAGGTACATTAAATATAATATTATGTATGTCTGAAGTATACAGCAGTGGTACCTACGCGTGTTTGGCGTACAAGCACCATTATGGTGTACGACCTTCCAAGGACAGGCGTTGATGAGAATTTAGTTTTCGCTCTCGACTGTTTTCGCGTAAACATAATTTATAATATGTTCGTAAAATTAAACATATTAAATATTGAAATTATTTTCAAATGCATATGGGTACATATTTTATGTACCCATCGTCGCTAATGTTTGCGTCCACATACCCATGATATGCACTCAACGTATTAAAATTGCTCAAAGTATAAAACTAGAAACTAAATTTGAATATTTAGAATTTACGCTCGAGAATGTGACTTATAAACATAAAGGAAAAGTCTGATTGTATATTGTCGTTTATAGAAGTTATATAACATTGTTTAAATCGGCAGAAGTTTAATGTTATTTATAGATATGGAGTGTCAGTTAAAAAATATTAAAATACAACTTTTAAGTGCACAAATATATTGTTATTTTAGGTTTTGTTTTTGTGTGGAAATATGAAATGATCTGTGGCTTGTAAAGCTAATTGGCCTTCACCAACAAAAATTAATAATTACTATTTACTCTATGAAGTATACGATAAATATATTGTCAACACAACCGATTAAATATTACTCATAGAATTATTGTTTTCCGGTAGATAAATAAAAAAATTTTAAATTTAATGAAATAATAGAAGTAATATTGTATAGGTAGGTGTTAAATTAATATTTTTGATTTAAACAATTATTATTACAATTTGTGTAATAAATCATAATGAAAAAATGTATATTATTGTCTCAATACGTTTTCTTTTCTAGACTTTTTTTTTTACATTAGAAGAAATACAATCAAATCATCAACATTCAAAAGAAAATGTGAATATAGTATAATATTTGTATTTTTTTCAACTCCCCTTCCCCACGGTAAAAAAAAACAATACATTTGCGTCTTACGTCATTCGCGTTATGTTTAATTTTTTTTGGCAGATGTCTAGTATCAAATATAACATGGAACCAAATGGTTTTTTTTTAAAAACTACTCGTTGTTTGCCCATCTAAAAGCATCTCCTAACTGATTTTAAACCGCATCAATACGTAAGAAATATATTACACTGCTGCAGTCATTTGAGTTTAAATTGCTTCGTCTCCGAACCATTGACCTTGTTAATTTACTCTTCCGGTGCATAAAGACAGCAATGGAAAAACGATAATCATTACACGAAGTTTTTTTTCCTGTCGACTAGAGGAGAACTGCGATGTCCGACGATCCGTATCGGCCTATAGCGATGAGAAAAAAATGCTTACAACGATATACTTACTGTTTGTTTTTTGTCGGTCAACAACGATGTTGTATAACAACTTCAGTGAATTGTTTACAATAAATGTTCGATAAATCATGAGAATCGTAAACGAAATTCGAACAGTACTAAAAAAAAAAGAAGAAAATTAACCCAAAGGGCGAATACAATGAGAAAATTCGACGAGAAACCGTTGCAGACTATTCACAAACTAGAACATAATATCAAACGGTTCGCGTATTCGTCAATGTTTGCAATTCGAAAATTTTTCGATTGGGAAATGATTAGGTATATAAAATCATACTAAATCTACCGCTATAAAATATCAACTATTATTGTATAGTTGGTATATTATGTCGAATTCGTTGTGTATAATTTTTTTTTCCGAGATACATACTTAAGCATATCGAGTGAAAGTGAATGGTTTATTAAAAAAATGGTCGAACTAAACATTTGGCAATGATTTTAATTCAATTGAGCGTGCATATATTATATGCATATTGTACCTACGTCACTGGAAAGATTCACTTTTTCTCATTGCCGATATTACTTCATATCCTTCGAGTACTGCTGCAGAGTAAAGTATATATATATATAAATACATCTGTATGTTGTATTTACCTATACCTATATATACATATAAGTGCATTAACGGTTTCGATTGCATCAGTACCGCGTGTGGTTTTAGATATATATGATAATAACAATAATTGAAATCCGCGTGAGAAATAAGCAATTCCACGATGTTTGCAAGAGTGCAGTGTGTGTGATGGAGAGAGAGAGATATAAGCAATCATAATATGAGACAAGAGAAAAACGAAATCCTTCTATTTGTAAATTGATTTTAATCATATAATAGAAATCGGAAATTAATTTACTCTTTTGAAATCAACATTAAATTCTCGTCGAATGAATTAATAAAAATACTCATTTAGATAATAATTGAATAGTGAATACCTACTGATTAGTGATTACTGATTATTATAACCACCTATTAAATACGTTTATTATATTGGTTTGATCCTATGTGAGAAACGACAAGACAAAAGGTTTGAAAGTAGGTATTGATTGACAAAAGATAATGATTTTTTTATCTTTCCTATGCACCGTTAAGTGATTTTTGTCGATCTTTGGCGTATTTATCTTGAACATTAAATTAATATAATTTATTTTGTTTGAAAACACTTCTTTTAGTACATTGTGAATTTTATAAAACATCCGAAAAAATTGAATATTCTAATGAACAGGTACCAGCTATGATATTGTGTTGTATTTAAGTTATCAATGTATTTTTATTATAAAAACATTTTCCGCAAAAGTTTAAATGTAGGCTAACCGACTCGACCGGGGTCGTTTACCTTCAGCAGGATTTTTTTTTATATATATACTGTGTCATCCGTATTTGAGATTAGCTCGTGTCACTCGATAAGGAATCGAGAGAAAGTGGATAAAAATGTTTTATTTAACAGAAACGCATTGTTTTTACTTCTATAATCACTTAATCGTTTTTATTCGAAACGAAATTTTGCTATTTCAATCATATACCATTATTACCTTTAATCTGTATAAAATATATTTGTTATTTTATTGCAATATTTAACTAATCGATGACGTATTTTCTTTTTTACAGAACAATTCGAAAGACACGGGATTAAAAAAATACAAACTCATCATCACATAGGGTAAGTAACTAAATAAGGATAAAATCCATGTAGACATTGTTGCGTGATAAGTACACGTTCATTGATGTTTTATTGACCAAACGGTATATTGACCGTTCGATGTTATTGATATTTGTATTGTATATTATTTTATACCTAAAGAAATTATGAGTACTGTATGGAAATTCTTCAAAAAGACTTTCGTATTCACTTATTCACTTACAGAACATTTTTACTCCCCGTAAGGTCTCCACGTGCTGCGCATAAAATAATATAATATATTAATGAAATACATAATATGTATAGCAGAAAGTTCGATATGTAATAAGACGTGTATAGGTAGTAAAATATGTAATAAATGTTGGAATAATAAGATGAAATCAGAAAACTATAAAATGAAATTAAAAATAAGTTGCACTGGCTCGTTTAGTTAGTGCGAAACACTCGGTATAACTGATTACTGATTTAAAATATGTTTTAATACTTATTTTTTTTTTTACTCAAACTGCATTTTTTTAACAACCCGCGGGCTTTCACGAAAATTGATTTATGCCGGTTGATAAGAAAATAATATAATAATAATACAATCGATAACAAAACAAAAAGTGCCTTGTTTTTAATGATCGTGATAATATGCTATGTTTTATTGGCTAATTCCAGTGAAGTAATACCTAGTTATAAAACTAAACGTTTTTCATTACCAAAATATTACGAAAGTATGCATATTTGTACGTATATTTATTTTATTTTATATTTTAATATTATAACTGTTGAATAGCCAACAGGACTATAGGAGGATAGGTGACATAACTGTTGAAATGAATGTTTGAATTAAAAAAATTGTTTTTAGTCATTTCACCTGAATAATACTTTAATTATAATTAAAAAATATTGTATTCCTTAAAATACTTCATGAAGAATTACTCATTATCATCTATTATTTAATTTTATAGAATTATTGTATTATTCTAATATTTTTCTAGTTAACTAAATTAAAATAGAACAATATTGGGTAGGTATAATATTTTTAAGATTAAACATAAGAATATTCCATTGAAATATTCGATATTGAATTTTCGATAAATAAGCGTTTTTGAAAAAAATCATTTGGTATAGTATTATATAGTTTTAAATTATACCGTTCTAACGATGAATTATGTAGTTTTTTGTGTCATTGAATATTTAGATTGTATGCGAAATATTTTTAAAATAACTACAAGAAATAAAATAATTTTAAACGCTGAATTCATAATTACCATGGTATATCAGCGAGGTATAACATATTTCTAGAGTAAATAATCATTTAACTCCATATTGCATTATTACGCATTTTCGAGATTTATGAAAAAAATCCATGAAACCATTGTTGATAAAATTATTGCAAAGTGAGGTCTGTGGGAACGTTCTATTGGTCGGCCTCAGGATACTCGAACCCCGGGCTCATAAAAACACAATATAGCACGTCATAATGTTAATTGTAATAACATTAGGTCACGATTTTCTCTATAATTTTTTATAAATTGTTTTTGGTTTTTGCAATTTAAGATCAACCGATTATTACCTGGCGGCAGTACTTGTAGAGGGTAAAAGGTGAAAATCAAACGTTTGAAAAAAACTACGTTCGTCGTCCTTGACAGCTTCTATTTATCAAAACATATAGCTCGTATGCTGAATTACCATTGAATAATGACTACTCCCACACTAGATACCTATAATATAAACATAATATGTATTCTTGTAAATATTATTGTATACATTATATAAATACATTCCTATCTTTTTTTTTTACATTACGTAAATACTACAATTAATAATAATGAAACTATTTTAATAAAATAGAAAATCCTTTAAAGAGTTCACATATGACTGTTATTAATACCTATCTATTACAAAAATATTACGTATTTTACGTAATAACAGGCAATTGTTGTAATTTTAATGTTTTTTTTTTGTATGTGAGAATCAAATTAAAAAAAAAAAACTTCCACTACAAAAATAATAAAATCTAAACTAGACAGCTTTCCAAGTTATTATTATTTAACTAAATAAAGAAGACAATGCATATTTTGCAACATTTCAAATCAAATATAAATAATAACGTAATAGGTATAATAACTATAAATTGTTTTAAGATTTTTTTTAATTTTAGAAGAAATATTACTACTATATAAATACCTACTTAATTGCGCATAAAATGTTCAATAATATTTTGTTCATAAGAAAACAAGACGTGTTGTGTTAAAATGTCTAATATGAATCGTTAATTTTAAAATATTTTTTTTATAAAACTAACTAAAAATCAGACTATCTATAACGAATATTTGCCCATATAAATATATTATGATGTAAAACGAAACAGGAAAAATTAATACAATAGATGGCTAAGCCTCCGCCCTCTGCAGAAATCACTGATATAAATATATAATATACATTTATAATATGTACCTGTGCCATTCTGCGTTACAACCTATAATAGGCTACAATACTTATTCAAAAAAGTCTTAGCCTGTAAAGTGTATACAATTTTATAAAATGCAGTCTATCTACGGCTCTGAGCTTGTTATATTACGGACAATGTATTAATAATATTGTCTTTATAAATAATGACATAAGCTGAGCGGCGAATCAAATCCTTACCCTTTTCACGACATGACATAAAAAATATAATAACATGTACCTACTACTAATTATTAATATATTAAATTAATTTTTTTTTGTTTTGTTACCCATTATTTCATATTTTTTCCCGCAACAATAAGAAACGTGATTGTTTCAAGAATGTAGAATAATACCTACCTATATTAGAAACTGGCGGGCGTATTAGGTTTCCGTGTATATCAAAACAATATTATTATTACCGCTGGTTATCACGATTCTCATTGCTGAACGATATAATAACTAATATATATAATATATTTCCACGACAACGTTTTGAATTATATATATATATGTGGTGCAGTGTTCTATAACCGTTATAATGTGTCTATAGTCTATACATAGTATACTGCTGCAGACTGCAATATACGCGTAAACAGCCGATGTCTGCGGGTGTCAGTACTCAGTGTATGATATTATATAATATAACATTACATATATTGATCATGTTATTATGATTATCGTGTAGGTAGAACCTTTTTTACTTATTTTTCCACGCACGCGAGTTTTCCTTCGGGGCGGGAATTTCTTTCGGCAATGCTGCAGCGCAGGGAAATAAACGTTCCGCAGATGCGGCTTCCGAATAATAATAATTGCCACAATACTGCAATAGACTCGATTTATCGTGATAATATATCAGCTGAAAGATTTGACGATTTGAATGGCAAACGAAATGAGCAGTTTTCGGGCAGGTACAATAGAATATTAAATTTAAGCACGAATGTATTTAATACTGTAGACTATCGATAAATAGGTAGGTATATAGGTGTTTATTAATGCACACGCTTCATCCCCTCACACCCTTCCACCCCAAAAATAAATGAAAAAATATGTCAACTCTTCATCGTTGCTATCATTTATGATTGCCAGTGTGCTGTGTGGAATACAGTGCCGCAATAATGGGGATATTTCTTACTTGTTATTATTAATTATTATTATATAGGTTTAGGATAATGATCATGACTTTTTAATATTAAAATTTTTAGATTCTGAGTGAAACGATGAATGTATTGATTTTACAATGATGTGTGTGTTTTTTTTTTATTTTTTTTTTTTTTTATTTTTTTTTTTTATTTTTTTTTTTATTTTTTTATTTTTGTGTCTGTGTACACGATAAGTAGTCGAAATAATGCTTCGATTTTCGACTTCAGTATCTTGTTCGATGGGAAAGTGAATATCGTTGGTGCATTGGGGAGGTCAAAATTTTAATTTCCCAGTAGTTTTCAAAAGCGATGTGAAAAACAAAAGAAAAATTAAGGAAAAACGGGAATTTTTACGCAAAATCGATTTTTAACAAAATCGATTTTGGTTATTGGTGTAACTCTAAAACAAATGACCGTAGATGCATGAAATTTTCACTGGTTGTTTATATTAGCATTTTCTATACACCATAAAATTTTCCAAATATTTTGACTCTTTTTGAGCTGTTTACAGCCATTGTCAGTTTTCAATTTTTTTAGTTTTTTTTTCTATAAATATCAATAAAATTTTATCTATTGAGTAAAAAAGCTTGAAAATTTAATAGAAGGCTCCTAGTTTATTGTTTCAAAGGCAGATGAAAAAAATTAAAAATCCTTAGTCACAGTTTTTAATTATAAGCATTTAAAGTTCAAATTTTGACAAAATACGGAAAAATCACGAAAAATAGCAAATTATTTTGATGAGAATTCATAAAAATTTTTCTTTTTAAATCTAAGATTTGAAAATGTAATATAAGATTACTCATAAGTTTGTCTACCTTTATCAAAAAAAAAATGTCTAGAAGAAACTTAAATTAAATTTTTATGAGCGTCTGAAATTTATATTTTTACAACATTTGATATTTACTCGATTTCTCATGTAACGATTTTTTTATTTTATTGTAATTAAAAAACGAATGACTGTAGATACTTGAAAATTTCACTGAATGTTTATATTAGCATTTTCTATACACCATACAATTTTGAAAATATTTTGACTCTATTTGAGCTGTTTACGGACATTGTCAGTTTTCAATTTTTTTAGTTTTTTTTTCTATAAATATCAATAAATTTTTATTTGTTGGGTAAAAAAGCGTGAAAATTTAATATTAGACTCCTGATATATCGTTTTAATAGCAGTTGAAAAATATTAAAAATACATTTGCACAATTTTTTTTTATAAGCATTTAAAGTTCAAATTTTGACAACATTTATCAAATTTATAATTTATTAATTATTTTGTAGTTAAAAATGTATAAAATGTTTAACTTTTATGGCTAAGGATTAAAAATTTAAAACAAGGCTCCACGTTAATAGGTTATATATAAATTACTTTATTCACAATAATATCATCAAATATACTTGGTAATATCATAGGGTGACTGACCGTTTTCGCTCAGAATCGTTTTTCTTATACAATGATATTATATCATTGAATTCAAATTTAACACTATCCATTACAGTGACCCACTTGTAACCTACCGTACAGCAGAGCGACATCCACTTATCCACCTTTTTTTTTATTTAGTCGTGCACATTACATAACATTTTTGAATTACCTACGCAAACCAAATTATAAATCCGTTTGGTATGACGCTTAGAAATTACCCACATATTAAGTTTTACCGAACATTTTTTTGATATTAAATTATATTATAAGTAATTTGTTGTATATATTATGCACTGTAGTTCATTTTTCTTGAATTTTAGATTATAAGGAATATTTTAAGAAATTTTTATTATTTGTATTATTTGATTCGCCGCGTACAGCTGATGCGAATTCACGCTAGGCACACAATCACGTCATACACGCTTTAAGTAAAAAAAAAAAAAGCCTTTTACAGACATAAGCCGCCTGTAGGCAATACCCATAATATACTTAGATATTATATTGTCGGTGTCACAGCTCACTCTAACATGCAGTTTCTAATAAAAAATCAATTAAAAGTTTATTTTGAACAAATAATGAATAATACAATTTGTAACGCATTCTTCAATGTCACATTTGATTGTTTTATGGACATGCCTTGGTATTTTTAAGGCATATTCACCGCGTCTTAGACTCTGCAGATCGGAGTGATGAACGTATTTTTTTTTTAGAGTTTTTACTGTCATAATCATCCAGCTATGGCCCTAATTATTATAATTTATAACACGTTGTTTTACTTTTACTATATTACGTTGTCGCGGTGTAAACGTGTAAAAACCGTACTGCAGCGTATACATATTATAAAATAATATTATGTGGTCGGAATTCGGGCAGACGTTTCTCATCGTCGACGAAAGCTTGAAACGACGCCCCTGCAGCAGACTCTCGGCACTCGGAGAAAGGGGTTGACAACGATACGTCGTAATAACAGCACAACAATAATATAATATCCAACGACGTGATGGGTTTTCACTTTTGTCCGCGAGTTACATGTGTTATGCACGCCGCAGAGGGCTGGATTATATTATTAAATATATCTAATATATCGGAATACGATACAATATAATAATTGATCCCGGGGCGTGCGTATGGGTTTCTATTCCGGTGCGAAGTACCGATAATACGGCCCGAGGCCATCTCGATTTCCATTCGACATGAGGCTTTCGTCGGAAACGATATGCGCATACGCCTCGGGGGCGATCGTCGGACATATTACATATTGCATATTATCATTATTACCGTGTGTGTGTGTACACATGGGAGCTGCCCTCCGCGTTAAGTGAAGTAATAGTGCGTAGGACCCCGGGTCGCCGCCGGCGTGGACCGCCGGTGAAATTAACCGTTAAATTACGCGATCGGTGCCCGCCGCACCCCTTTCACTCTCTTCCTGTTTACGGACGGCGTACATTTTTTCATTTCGTATGTACACAGTTTTTTGTGTGTTTTTTTTTTCCATCGCGCCTGAAACCCGTGACATGTCTCCTCCGGTGACGAATCGCGCGCGGGCCATCGACCTTCACATTTCACCTGGCCGTCGATCAAATTAATACACAGGTAATGGTTATATCCGCAACGATATTGTCATTCGTAGGTATATTACACGTTACTTTCTCTCGCTCCCATCTTGCGGATAACGTGCGGCGTGTCATATCGAGGAGGATCGCGAAACGACGGCGATGCGTGTGCAACGGTGACGGGTACACATCGCTGTATTATTATTATGCATAGCGCGCGCATAATTAATAAATTCCCAATTAATATAATATCGCATTGAAAACTCGTTTCTGATCAAATAAAACGTAATGACTGTGATTGACTCGCTGCAGTTATATTTTGTATATTTTGTTGTGAAACACTTTATAATAAAAAAAAAACTGTGTATCGCTCGCAGCCGTTCCTCGTGGAATTTTGTAATCGCAGACTGCCCGCAGAGTATTATACGATATAATATTCGGTAGCTTTGTATACAAATCGCTGTTTATGGTTACACGATAATTGTTTTATCTTGGTTTATACCTATTCTAATATAGGCGTTTTCCATATAGTCGTCATTATAACTATTACTATACCTGCACAATGTCACGGCGAACGATATTCCGACTTTTTATTTTACGAGATTATAGTTGAAATTCCCATGGTTAAAACATTATACTATATACGATTACAAAATACGAAACGTTAGCTTTACTACTGTGTACTTTATAGTTTTATACTACTTTATACGTATACCTACTAACAGTTAAAAAATAGTATGTATTTGAATGGCTAGTAGTTAGTACAATATATAATAATATATAAAATTACTGTAAGAAAATAACCTGTTTACTGTGCTCATCCATAAATCAGTGTAGGTATACGTAGAAAAAGTTGGTCACATGAGTCACAATATAGCTAAATTGCCGCCGTAGTATACGTTGCCGTTTAACTGCAAAAATGTGGTACGGTGAAATTATTATCGACCAATTTTTTATGGGAAAAAATTACCCACTGCCAAATGATAGAAATATATACGTATGATGGAAAGAAACCTAACCGTCAAACCTACATTATATTATGATACCTATATTAAAATTTACAAATCTTTTGTGAATTATTCAGGCTAGTATAATAAAACTGTCAACTATTATAACGATCGATAGTATTATTATAATGTGCCTTATAATCTATATGCTCTATAATAGTAGCCGGACCGGCTGCTAAGTAGTAGGTAAAGATATCGCGTAATGTTCCTCATTAATCATTATTAATCTATATAGTTTAAACTTTAGATAGGTACCAAACCTACCTCTAATAGATTATAGTTATACAAAACAAGTTTTCTTACAAATACATGAATAGAAAATAATAATTACGATTAAACTAAAAATAATTGATATTATTTAAAGTATATACATAGTTGTGAATGATATTATATTGATTTATATCACATCTAAAATAAATTAATTTATTACATAGGCGTTTAGACAGTCGTGTATGAACCCATTTATAAAAAATATTTCATCGAGCTTATAGCTTGCTATGTACCTATTGACTTTTGAATATTGATTATTGAGTACTTATATATGTATATTATATGTGTATGTTGTGTATCATATTTCACATTTAACAAATTATAATATACTAGAATACGAGATGTCCATTGTCCAGATAAAATGACACTGCGTATTAATGATTCAACATTTTTTTTTTAAGAGGATGTTATAATATTATATCATTGTACAATTATTATTATGTTGTTTTCAGTGTTGTACATTTTCTCAAAACCGACCTCCTTGTTAACGGCGGTGTTACACATAAGCCACATTCTGTACATTTATCGTAGAAATTCTGTTCGAAACTGTTTTATCGCATTGATACGAGTTAGATAAGGAAATTGTCCGTGATACCGGTCTGATTGCAGTATTGCAATATTGCACAGAATGGATGCGGGCTGTAGCAATAAGTAACGTAACTTACAAGTTAGTAGTTACAACTTACAAAATACAAGCCCAATATCTATGACAATTATGACAATTGATTTATCATCTCGAGTCTCGACACGTGAGATAAAAACGTTTTTACTTGCGAGACGCTTATACTTACTCACCTCAGCGATGGCAGTGCTTCTGCCACAGTAATTATTGTTAACAATATAGGTACGGCTTTTTACAACCAATTTATTCATTACACAAATTAAGTAGTGAAAATTAATACAGAACTCGCGCGCTGTGCCCAACAAAAACATAATATTAGCATATCAGGCCAAATTCACATTCCTCATAGGCGTACGTTATAAAATATCACCGTGAAAATAATTTAAGAAAGTGTATGTGCATTAGTCATTCGATGTTTTATTGTACGAGCACAAAACACATGTTTCGTCCCGGTCGATCGTCGCATAAAACATGCTGTTTAAGTGCACCACGACTCCTGAGTGTAAACTCTGACTTGCGAACTTTACCGCCTTTACATATATAATACAGTGTTGTCATAATAATATCATGTACCTACATAATTATTAAAGTATTATGCCTAACCACGTTCGCCGCAGTTTATATTACAACGACTACACGACTGCGCCAAAGACGGATATGAATTAATTTTTTATTTCACGGCTGTACGTTTAGGTCGTCGTCGTCGTTGTCTCCTCATCCGGACGACGAGCACTGAATTTCTCGACGAATTCGCGCGGAGGTTAGGACCATTACACGAGCAACGTGCGGCTGTATAATAAACGTTTTCCGAGGTTCCGGAAAAACGCGCACGGAAAGCGTTGCCGAAAACCGTTTTAAGTAGCTGCATTATAGTGGCGGCGGGGATATGTAATTTTCATAGTCGGAGACCGACTGTTGCTAGTCGTGTACCTGTTGCTCGCGATAATATATAAATTATATACACAGGGCGATTCTCCTAGCATGTTTACCCACATTTTATTCTTACTGCCTACCCATATGCATTTAATGAAATTCTGATTTTTAGAATTTTTATATGTTCTTAAAAAGACCACATTATTTTCAAATGCTATTATATTATATATTTGTATGGCGTTTTTATTTTTCCTCAGCTTTTCCCAGATTTACTTATATTATAATATTATGTAGCCATGTTGTTACATGTACATACAATACATTTCCGATTTCCATATAAATAACGGCGGCAGATGCGTATGAAACTGTATATTTCTAAAAAGAATCTATGTGAATAATATACATAGGTAAATTTGTGCATATAGTACCTTGCGTATATAGTACCTAATCCTCAGAAAGCAGCGGCGGCACGCGTGTCCTCGGGCCAGAGTCGATCAACTGGGGATCGTTTCACTTGTTTTTTTTCTCGCATTTCACAGTATACGCACTTTCTGCAGACAGGAAAACGACACGATTGAGAATCAGACGTGGAAAAAACCTCGAAACGTTTCATAAGACTGACCTAAGTAAAGTATCATAGCTATAAAAGAACCGCTAACAATATGGATGGTTCGCGTGGTTATCGCGTTCGGGCTGCAATGCAAGTTTAGAACCTCACCCGATCTCGCCGATAAATGTTTCATCGACAACTTTCCGAACGTTTCCGTCGGCGAATTTCGTATGATGAGGTTCGTAAACCATGACCCTCCGTATACGCAGGCGCCAGGCAACCGTGGTAAACTCAATCTATAGGTGACCACCTTCCATAATATCATTGTAAACGGTAAACTCGCGGCGATCCGTGGGTAACCGTGAATTTTTCGTTTGTCTTTGTTATCGGTCTTATACGACAACGGTCTTTAGAAACAGACAGCTCGTAGAGGTACGATGTACTTCAGTCACCTTTATTTTGTACAAGAACAAGTTCCTTGTGGGAATAACAATTTCTACGACGCTACTTCAGAACATGTATTGTTTACGTCTGTACTAATATGTATAGGTATATTTTATATTTTAAATAAAATATATTATTATGATTCCACCTTTGTTAATGTTTGAAAATTGTTGTTATAATAATAATATAAGCTCCAGTCTAACGAAGTGAAGGAGGTGGGGGGGTGGAACGAAATTTAAACGACACTCTATACAGGCACCTAACCTGACCTGACCTGACCTTACCTAACGAGTGAAATTTTTCGCGCGTGGGCTTGCCGACGGTCGCGATAGAGAAGAGAAAGAATTTTTTTTAAAAAATGTAAATACCCGCAAACGATAATAATATTTTATTATAATATAATATTATGTGTTTCGAATACTTGTCGTTATTTATTGCGATCGCGCGGCCAGCCGAGACGCGACGGCGGCTTACGCTGGCGAGCCGAGCGATTGCAACGGCGGCGACGTTCGTTTCCGCCGCCGCGAGCGCGTGTGGTGGGGAGCGCGACTTGTCGGCGGTGGTGCAGCGCGTCTCCGGCACTCCGTCGCTATCGCTCTCGCTCACTCTCTCTCACTCGCTCCCACAGTCAATCACTCTCTCGGTCTCTCACTTCTCAGTCGTATAATAACGGTGTCTCGCCGGAACCGACCCGGTAACGGAACACACACGCAACACGCGTCTCGCCGTGTGTTGTACAGTACGCGCGGCGTTCCTTCCGAAACAAACAACGACTGCGCCGCGCTATCGGCGGTCTTCGTCACGTGTCTCGTTTCCGCCACGGTCGTGTTGTTCCTTATCCGCGGGCGCGTGTACGGTATCGCGCTAAGTTCGTGTGCGGTTGCCGGTCGTAGGCGCGCGTGTTAGTCTGGATATCGAGATTCTCTGTTTTCGCTGCCGTCGGATTTCATTCGCGAAAACCGTCCTGTAGTGCCGCCGACCTGAGAAAACCCGAACGCCGTTCGTGTGCTATTGTGTTACTTGGGGATAACACTACGAACACATTTCGTCGATCGGAAAAGGATATATTTTATACTACGACGGCGAGAGAACACGCGCGTATCATTATTGCTTTTAAATGGCTTATAATATTACAGTATAATATACTGTACACATTATAACATACACACACGTGGCGACGGGACGGCTAATGTCTAATTTCCAGGTATTTTTGTATTATTCGACAATCAATTGACGTAGGTATGTCTTATTATGCCCGTTAGGTTGACTTCGAGTTGTACTTTGTCTGATTGATTCGAAAAATGTGCGAGTATTTTGTAAATTAATATTGCAAACGAACATTTGCAAATCAATTTTATTTTTTCGCCGGATTTAATAAGTTTTTTTGGCCAGAAATGGCTTTCACCGTATAATATTATACTAATACTTATATCATAATAAATATTTAAAAATTCTAAAACCCAACTTGCAATAGTTATTTTCAATTGGTTTGTATATATTCACTCCGTTTTTGAAACGATCGAACAAAATCAGGGAGCTGCGTGAAGTTGTTGCCCAAAACGGTTTTGCTTATAATATTCAAATAACTTATTTGCAAATTCTATTAACCAATTTGAAATTGATTTTGCAAATAAATAAATATTTAAATAATTTCGAATCAATAAGACAAAGTCAGTGGAGGTACCTACATCATAGATATATCGCTTATATATTATACCATTGATTATACATAAAATAATAACTGGGTACCTACTAGTAATTAATAATATTTATAATCAATGATTTTATGAGTATACGGTATACTATGCGTTATTACTTTCCAGTGTTTTTCAAACCAGTGGGGCGGAGATCTTTATTCAATATATAATAATAAATCTATTTAAGAAAAAAAGTTGATTACGTCCACCGTGGTTTTTCATAGTGAGTTTCTATAATAGGTTAGGTTACTATGAAAGTACGAGTGTGCCAAAAATCTGAAAAATTAAACTTAAAGGGATTAAAATTAAACTATTTATTATTTTTAAAAATGGTTTTGAGACTCAATTGATAGTATATAAGATGGTTCCCTTCATTCTTATCGGAGATGCGGGTAAATCGAGTTTTTGCTCATATTATATACTTGAAAATTACTTTATATTATAATGTTATAGGCAAAGTGCATAAATATTTGCCATTCGAAACACGCGATATTCATTAAAAATAAACTACCTATATTATTATCATAAACAATTATTTTCAAACATTGAAATAAAACCAGAAATTAATTTTTAATAAAAATCGATTGCATTAACAAATCGTGACGTTAAATCATGTAAAATAAAAAATCGTTTTAAATGTTGAATTAGACGATTCCTTCAAATCAGACTGCCACAGATGCGACATATTATTATTTATTAATTATTATTTTTGATATATTATTTAATATTATTTTGTTAAATAGACAGTACCTATTTCATTAATTAAACGAATGTACGAGTGACTAAATCTTCGACACTTAATAGAAACTTACTGATTATTATTAATGAGGGTTATCAGTGTATATAATGTATACTGTATTTACTCGGGTAGGTACCTATATACATTAATAATTATAATAGTCCTTATTATAGTGATCGATACTATATATTACGCACATAATATGATACATGTGAATAATATAGTAGGTAATCATTATTATGTTATTAGTATTATAGGAACACAATTGGTGGTATTTTTTAAAAACATTTCTTACTGCTCAAATGTTGTTTATCACGGCTATTATTCTTGAATTAAAAATAATTCCTTATACTTATTTTATAATAAATATTATATATGTACACCTATAATACGAGCCGATATAATATTGAACTTCTTTCAAACATTATATACAATGTCTCAATTGGATACACTCCACGACAAATTATGTAGACAATATTTCTATATATTCGATATAATCTACATTTGATTTCTAGTCAATATAAATTTTGATTGTGACAGATACATTAATATCGTAGTTGTCATCCGGCTTAAATTATTCCATTCCTCATTGTACATTCGTACAATAGTAATCTATTTATGTATATATATGTAAGATAAAGACATAAAGTATAAATGCCAGTATAAATGTATATACATATTACATACTGTAGGTATTTGCAACGTATTTAACTAACTATAATGTTATTATACGTGTCGTAAAGTAAGTATTACGCGAACTCGACGAGTACGCGACTTCATTTCCCATTACCTAATTACTAATTAGTGTGTTTCACACTTGTTTTTATTTTCTATTTACTCGAAACAAATTTTATAATTTCACCGATTTGATAATCGTTATATTATTAACCAATTATAATTATTATGAATAACGTTTAACGGTAAATTCGAAATTTGTAAGATTAAGCGGTCGCTCAACGAAATGGTACGTCAGAAACGGCAACCACCTTACATGTTCATAAAAATATTTTGATCACCAAAGTTCCATGATTAAATACGCCGGGTGCATAGATTAAAAAAAAAAAATAAACACGTTAGTACGTTCCGCGTATTTTTATATAAACACATTTCTTTTTTTTTTTTAATGAATTTTAAACAAAAAATATTTTATCTCAACCATTATTAAACTATTATAATATGATTGATAACTAAACAAAGAAAAATAAAAGAACATATGAAACGTAAAGCTCGTATATTTTAAATGTCGAAACCAATATGGATAATGTGATTGGAGGATAGTTTTTAACTACAGGATAATTACACGTGGACAATAATATACAAAAAAATTAAGACGGAGAGAGGAAAAAAGTATTTTAAATTTAGTTTAATTTAAATTGATTCAGTCTCTCTGATCTCATCAATTATTTAGTAGAATTGATTAAAGTCATCTGTGGCCCACCACAGCTACAGGGGAAAGTCAAGAATACTGTATTGACTGTGATTGAGCCCCAGGTTGAATGCACGATTGGATAGAAGATTGTGGCCAGTATACGTCATATACGTAACTGACTGGTATATATTGTGCAATAATTGTGCGACTAATCTTTTAGGACTCACTGAAACTACGGATGAAGGGGGTTGGGATGAAAATGTCGTTTTTAAAAACAGGGGCTTGCGATATATCTCATTCGAGCTTCCCATATATGTATACATGACATTTAAAAATATAAAACGATTTGCTATAACTTACCTACGGTGATAACATAATAATAGAGTAATGACGCCCATATTATTAGAGTTCATAGATATTTAAATTACACAATATAAAGCAAATGATCGCAGATGCGTATAAATCGTATCTATTTTACAAATTATAAAAGTATCCTCACCACCAAAATCTAAAGAACGAGAATATTGTGCAAAATATACAATACTTATATTAATTAAAATGCACGGTATAGGGTTACCTTTTATCCTTTGCATCGGCTGTACCACACACCGGACCGATTATATTACATAGTTTAATTTCGTCGTTTATTTCCCATAGATGAGGTCTCGATCGTCGGTGTAACACGCAGCGGACTGCAGAGAGCGAGGCTGAGACGCGTCGTCGCGCCCTGTCCCGTCAAAACTCCGCCGGACAGCCACGCGCCGCAGTGATGGGCAACTCGAACAGCCACGGCAGCAGCACATCGTACGCGACTGGCGGCGACACGCGGTCGATACCGCCGCACTCGTGGGCGTACTCGTTCCCGCGGTCACAGTATTTTAGGCAGCCAACCAGCGGGCCCAAAGTGCTGCCGGCGCACGTGCCGGGCCAACAACGGCCGCGGCTCAGGGCCACCGAAAACGGGTCCATGCTGCACGCGGCGGGCACCATAAACGGTAAACGGCCGTACGAGTATTCGCACCGGGACGACGTGAGTAAAACACCTTGCAATACACCTGTTATCCTAGTTATGGTTAAAGCACGGATTTGTATGCTCTAAGAAGTATCGCAATCGGTCGTATAATATGCAGTAAAAATCATAAAAATATGCAAACAATATTTTAAAATGTATACTCAGTTAAAACCATTAACTGATAACTTAATTGGATACTCAATGTAAAACAAATCATTTTTTAATAAATTTGCTTAACAATATTACATACAAGAAAGTTCACTTCCTGTCGAAAACGATAAAAAAAAGTAATAAGGAAAACAATAAACAATTGCACAAAAATCCACGCTCCATAGACTTATGATTATACTATTGTATATCTACAATTCGTTATTGGCCTTATAACTTATTTACGTCTTATTTCAGAATATTTACTAATATATCTTTATATAGAATCGATTAGATTTACAGCGTAATGTCCTAGAGACTTCTAGCTATACTTAACCATTAAAGCTGTCCTAGAGATTTTCTAGCTATAAATTAAAGCAAGTCACTGAATGGTATTAATTGTTTTAAAATAACAATTAATATACGTGTTTCATTTGATATAAATTACTCGAGTTGTTACATTTGGATATGGTAAATACTAAATATATTATCACATGGGTATTACGGGATTATTGAAAAATATCCTACCTTTCCCGTTTATATTTACACCCTTCGCCTTTTTACAGAAACGGCATTTAATATCAACACATACAAATAATTGTATCAATGATTAATATAATAATTATACTTAATTGGATGTTATATTATTTATTTTTAAGTTACAGTAAAATAAAATAAAATTAATGTTGTGCTGCAGAAATAATAATATTGTTCAATCTTTCACTTATAATAACTCTTACCATGGACCCGTTATTTAAAAATAAAAACCGTATAAAATAATATAAAATCCTTGAAATATCGCATTTAAAGAAATATATTATACAAACCATATTGTAATAGAAAAAAAATGGTATATTATGATAACTAAAAATAGTTGTGATACTTTCCACACTCCACCTAAACACACATGTACCACGTTTGCCTATCTAAAACTCCCTGTTACAAATAACTGATATAAAATAATATTATTTTACGTTACTTGTATTTTTATAAATACTTTATTGTACAAAAATATGCGTGGGTACTATTCATTGTACTACAAAAAAGATTTTTTAAACTTAAACAACAACGGCATTTTAAATTTTTACTAAACAATACAACCGTTATTATACTTATTAAATATTTACTATCGATAACTGCAACAATGGTAATCTATAATACAGCAAACAATTTAACTATAATTTGAGATATTCTTCAATATGTCTTTAATAGAAATTTATAAAATAAAAAAATAAAATTATTAAAAAAATATAATGATAATTTGGTTGGAAACTTAAATACATATTTATTAGAATACTTATATTAAATAATACAAATAATATTAAAATAAAATAAAAACATTTTTCAATGCATTTAGGTATAGATATAATATATAATATAACTTTAGGCCTGGTGAAGCTCGGTGGTTGGCCTCATTCAATAACGTGTTCTGGGATCAAGCATCGGCCGACGACGGTAGTTTCCGGGATGACCACCCGGGTGTTTAGGGAAGAATCATCACCCCACATACACGTGTTCCTCTACCAACCAACCCTCTAAAAAAATATTAATGGCTATAGTTTCCAAAGCTCAAGATCCAAAAAATAAATAAATATATACAGGGTGATTCACCGAGCATCCAAGCATGCTGCCCCATTTTTCCCCTTAATAATGAATTTATTCAAATTCTGATTTTAAGAATTGTTAAACATACTTACTCAAAGACCATACTTACAAGTTCTTGAATTTTTGTATACTATTTAAGGAGTGTCCTGTAGCGATACAAGTTCTATTTTTCAAATGAGAACCCCACCCCCTCTATTATTACTATAAATTATTTAATGTATATTTTTTTTGAAAATGTTGATGTAGGTACTTAATTCAAAATTTGAATCAGTAGTTTCTTAGTAATTACGATGTTTGTACCTACTAAGGATAATATTCCTTAAAAATGGTTTTACAAAAATATACAATAGATGTAAAATTGGATCTAGTATTTATTCTACGTTGGCCATCTTTACAAATTATTAATGTTGATCGACTAATATTATTGACTAAAACTGTAGAAACACTATAAGCCCCCATATATTATAAGCCCATTACCACGGACCTTTTATGCTTAGAACATAAAGTTAAATAATCTAAACGTTCGAATTTTGATACTGATACGTCAACATTTTTAGAAAAATTATCCACTGTATAATTTACAGTTTAAAATGAAGGGATGTTCTCATTTAAAAACAGTTATTTTTATCTCCATAGGACACTCCTTAAGTAGTACAAAAAATCTCAAGAATCAGAAAATATGGTATTAAAGTATATTTGAAAATTCCAAAAATCAGAGTTTGAATAATTGCATTATTAAAGAAAAAAGGGGTTGGCATGCTTGGTGAAACACCCTGTATACAAATATATTATACTATAACAATGTGAGCTGCGTGTCCGTGCATATATTTTCGTGTGAACGTTTTTTTTGTTTAAATATTTATATTTGATTTTCTTTGAGTATGACATCAATATTGCTATATTTTTTCTTAATGAAGGTCAATAAAGCTTTATGATCTTAAAAATGTTGTTTTAGATCCAACATGGATATGGATACGAGATTCAAAGACACGTACCTAGGGATGGAAGACGAGATCGTATGGGGTACAACATGTATACCAGCGAACCAGACTTACGGTTTTCAGACTCCCGCCAACTGCCACCGATGGGTTACCAACATCATCACAATCACGGAGACAATGGCGCTGTCAAGGGCAGGATGTCCCGTTCTAAAAAGAAGTACAGAGCTCCTCAAGTGCCTCCATCTTCGTCGCATCATAATGGAGTGAGTACAGATAGCATTTTTGGATTTTAGTAAATATAGCACGCATTGCAAGTCGTATCTCTAATATAACCAATTATTATGGTTATTTAGTTATGTTAAACTTAACGTATTTGTTTTTTTTTCAAATTTAACAACTTCCCTAAAATATTACACAAAATATGTATAAATTGTATATAGATTATGGATTTAAGTGAGTAGAGGATTTAGGCGTTTATATATATTATAATATAATGATGATCCAAAGCCCAAATGAGATTTCCTACAGTATTTAAATTACTTGATGTCTTGATTTTATGTACCTACTTCTTAAGTAAGTCAACTTTACAAAAGTTTTGTATTTTACGTTTCGTAGATGGACAGCTCTTCGCCTGACTCGTATCAACATTGGGAAAACCACAGGGATAATAGTAGATCTAGTCAAAACAATGGTATGCCAAGATTGAGGTTATTTAAGACTAGAGCTGAGACAAAACATAAGCTCAGTAGAGACGAATTGAAAAACGCAGAGTTTCAGCCTGAAGTTAAACCACAACCTAGCAATCTACACCGAAGCATGTCTTCCCCTCAATTTCAAGTGAGTTAACTTTTATTGTATTTTTAACCAACAATTTCGTTTTTAAAAGATTCAATTCTATTGGCAGTCCACATCGAATTTTCTTTATTATATGATTATTTGAGAACAGTTCCGCTGTATACCTATAATACAAATTATGATACTATAGTTATATAACTATATGTAAAGTACCTTCTAAAATTAAAATAATAAATATAAAAATATTCACAACGTACCGTCCATGACGTATCAAATTCTAACGATACTAATATCATTAATTTATAAAGTGTCGAATTTGGCCCTCGCATTGTTAATTAAAAAAAGGTTAAATTATATTTGCTTGTGCACTTTCTAGAGTTTAAAAAAACAAAGTATTTTTTATTTAAAAATGTATGTATTGTAATACATTTATAATGTACATAGTAATTTAAAATATTATTGATTATAGTTGCGCTTGGGTGTGGAAGAATTAGCCGGTGTTTGGAAACACCTCGTAGAGGTTTCTTCCTTGGTCCCTATTATTGATTATAAAATAAATCCTTAAGTATATACCTAGATACACGTTATATACCTATGTATATTAAAACAAAAACCATTATTAAACGTTACAATGTTTTTTTTAATAATGAATGCGTGTAATTGGCACCAAAAATGAACCAAAGTGAAAATATATCGATTGAAATTGTTGGGTGGTACCTATATAGTATCTTAAATTTTAATTTGCACCAAAATTTAAACCGATACCACGTAACAAGTAAGTTTATGTTAGGCCAGACTATACTAAACAACTCACTATACTTATACTAGGTACTAACAAGTGAATAATACTTTTCCGATGATTGACCGCAAAAACTGAGTTATTATAATATCGTATCAAATAATCAAATTAATACATTATTTAGTATTGGACATACTTTTGCCTTTTGGATAGTTATTTTAGATAATATTATAGTAAAGTCCATTTGTGGGTGTAGGAAGTTTGGAATTGGAGTTTATGGGCAGTGGCAGCAGTCTATGTAATTATCAATTAATAGAATAAAATCGATTTAAATTTTCGTGCAAATTACAATATTCCATACATAGCGCGTGGTGTAAGTTACATTATTATCATCGTTACATACTTACAATGGTGAAAATTGAAATACACGTAGATTTCAATTACGTGTGATGTTGAAAATTACAGACTCCTTCCCACACTCACATTTATAATATGTTACGTATATTCACTCTTCACTATAATATTCCCGAGTGCCTGACCGATATTTCTGTACTATAATCTGATTTAAATCGGCAATACTTAATGGCGTGTTTGAGACATGCCATATTATTATGGTCGGTTATGAATTATCAACATTTTAAAATACATTTTCTAAAAACAATAACAAAATTAAATGCTTAGTTATTGCATAATAATATAATATAGTATATAATATAACATTATGGAGTATAAATATGTACCTATATGGCTATATATTATAATCCAATCTAACTTGTACGCACTATAATGATAATAAGGTTTTTCGCTATTATACAACAATACCAAAATCGTCACATTTTTTTTAGCACCATTACACCTTCGCCACCCCTAAACAATAAATGTTAGCCTCCTGCATATATTTGACCCCTCCGCATATACTTTACTCTTAACAACGAGCCACTGTTCTGTATAACAATGCGCAGCTGCAGATTTTCGGGACGTCCTTTGTCACGCGGACCAGTTAGTATTTACGCAATAGAGCAGCTATAGCTAGATCGGGTGTAGGAATAATAGGAAACCCGCCGGCACGCGTCAATAATTGACCGTACCGGTCCAGGCGCGCGAATTAATGATCTTTGGGATCGTCACCCTAGTGAAATTTTCACGCAACAAAAAAAAAAATCGAATTTTTAAAGAAAATATTTTATTTGTCTATAAAATTACTAAAACAAAATTAAATTGGTTGCCAACACTGACCATTATTATATAATACGCTGCTCTATCGTTTATACAAATTGCAACTATTATTTTTTTTTTATGAATTATTTCATTTTAAAATCGGTCGAAAAAACGAACGTATTTATTCAACGGTTAAGTATCCGACGGTTTTTAATGATAACTTTAAACAATAGCTTTACCGATTTAATTTTTGCAGGCTGAATTGAAACGTGTGACAGAAAGGCTGAGAGAAAAAGAATTCCGTCATCCGCCCGTTGGCCGCGCTTCGGAGAGCTCGTCCAATCCTGCTTCCGAGGAACGGACAGCGGTTGTGGTCGCTGACAGTGACAAACATCGCGAGAGCCCGGTGAACTCGAACAGACAACGATTAATGGCCGACCGGGCCAAACGGATGTCCAGGTCGATACCGAATCTCGCTACAAAAGTACAAGAAGACGATGACGTCCGATGCACGGGCGAGGGTTCGTCAGCCACGGGTTCCAACGACGAGAACAAAATCCATGATAAGAGAGCAAAGCCGAAAACAAGGTATGCCCTATTACACAGGACAATCGATTATTTCAATGTTACCTACGTGCATTTAATGTATTTTACGTCGTTGTTTAGCGTGCCAGATATTAAACCGAAAACATTCTATTTCGGTATGAACGAGTTCAACGATACGACAAAGACCAGTAGAACCTCTGAAGACGTCGATCGATTCGCTGAGAGCTTTAATAAAACGAACGCTTCGCCTTCTGATAGCATTGCTAGCAGTGACCCAACAGATGAGGTATATACCAATAAAGTCAGTTTTATTTCAGTCATAATTATTTTCACGAGAAATATAATTTTAATTTCCTCAAAATATGTAGTATAATATTAATTTTATGTTAATATGTATAACTGTTATTTTGTACATTATAAAAAACAATTAAATGTTTCTCTTTATATATTTAATTACAATTTTAAATAGGTTAGGAACAATATTTTAAATTTATTTAATTATGATAAAAACCCAAAGTACCTATATTAAAACTTAAAAGAATAATATAATTTAATTTATCTATAAATATTTTAGAGCGGTGGTGACATATCTCTTCAACTAAGACCTACACTTCCAAGAAAACAGTTTGACATCCCTAGATTTAGTCCAACCGCTGCTTGGCGCTTGCTTACTGCTTTAGAAAGTCCTTCACCAGTTAGTCCTAATTGTAGCGGTGGAGAGGAAGATTTAATACCAATTATAGATCAACCTCATAATTCTGGTGATAAATCTGGAGATAGTGGTATTTCTGGAGATGCTAGTCCTAATTCAGCCCATAATTCACAGGTAATATATAAATTTACATGTTTAAAAATGACAATTTAATATACTATTATAACTTTTAGGTTGCTTGGACTCCACAGCAAGACTTAGAAGAAACAAGTTCAGATGGAGGATTGGAGGATTCGGCACCAGTTTCACCTCAAAGTTTGGATACCACACAATTTTCAAGAACTCGTACAGTCGCTAAGCCAAGTTTCTGTCTATCCCTACCCAGAGATGAAAGTACAGGAATTGATAAAAGATATGGACAAATAGTGAGTTTGTTTATTACCTAATAGTAATCTTTTATGTTTATTAAAACAATATGATTTATTGTGTTCTATAAAGAATGAAGATTTTTCACCAATGAACCCACCCAAATCTAGTGGTTACTTCAAATCTAAATTAAATAGGGGAAAAGCATCGACAGATAGAAACAAATCACAGTTGGATGAAAACTGGGTATTGAGTAGAAGTGTACCAGATTCATTGCATCAATCAGGTTTAGTTGGCAATTTTCCATCACAAAACTGGAGTCAGTTAGAATGTCAAAATGGAGATGAACCTTCTGATGAAGAATTAGCTATGTCATCTTTACCAAAGTTTTCATATTTAGCTGCAGGCAGACGAGCTATGTATTTGCCAGAATATAAATCATTGAACTATTTATATCAAAAGTATATTTAAACATCTAAATAACTGTTATTAGAACTCTTTTATAAATATTAATCCAATTCATAGGGATATAAAAAATGTGCCTGAAAATAAAGCCATTGTATCAAAGTCATGCGAGGACCTCACAAGAGACGACCTGGATGATGAAGAGTTACCAGTCATAAATGAAAGAACAAAACAACAAAAATCAACAAATAAAAAGTTTGCATTTCAAAGTACAATACGACAAATTGAACGAAAGAAAATAGCTGAAAAATTATCAAAAGAAGCAGAGTACAAAGGTAACATATATATAAATGCAATTTCCATATAATTAAAAAGTTTATATTTTATTTGAAAACATTGATTACAGAACGCCAGAGACTCAGTGAAATGGAGGCTATGCGTCGAGTGGAAGAAGAGTTTCAACGAAAACGAGAAAGAGAAAAAGCAGATATTCGACAACAGTTGAGACTGTACACATTAACACAAGGTGATAGAGAACCAGCACAACCTCTACCTTCTGGTACTCAAGTACTCTCTGAATTTCGGGAGTCAAGGCGCGACTACAAAGATTTTAACTCTTCCAGGTAAAAATAATTTCATTATGAAAATATTTATTTATGAATTAATACATTTAACTAAGCTAACCACTTTATAGAGTTGAACATGAACCCAATAATCGTTCAGAAACTCCAGTAAAAAAGTCAACAACTGTGCATCCAAAAGTTGTATACCAAATGCCCAAAAGTACTCCAGTGTATGTGACACCAAATACTGTACGTAAGCAATGCAATGGAACTGAAAAAGGATCATCAACACCAACATCTGGTAACTACAGAAGAGACTTTGCTCAAGGGGCCCTACCACATTCTGTGGCAAGTTCGGACTCAGAAGTGTCTGTGTCGATTACCCGACCAACTTCACGTACAAAGCACAGAAGCAGGTACATAACCATCAACTTATACCATAAACCATAATTACTAGATGACTAAAATTAACAATTATATTACATAATATATTACCTACTTAATAAAAAAAAACATATCACTTACCTACTAGTTACTTACTACTTAGTGAATTTGAAACGCATGACATTTAATTCAAATATATATTTTAATACTTAACATAAACACATTAAACAATTAACAAAAATGAGTATTGATACAAAAATAGTGAACATATTAATTTTTATGACAACATTAAGTTTTGAACATATTTTAACAAATTAAATCTACTGTAAACTGTGCATATTAGGTATAATACTTATAACTTAAAATTATTTAATTCATAATATTAGTTATAAAATTATTTTGTTTTGTTCTGTCCCTTACAAAAGCAATAAAAAAAGGTAGGTATATATTTTTATTTGTTTCAATAAGTAACTTATTATAAATTGTTGCCGTATTGGTAATATTAGAAAGACTATAAAAATAATTAAAGTACATATTATAAAAGAAATGGAAATCAAATTTTAATCAAAAAAAGGTTCCTACCTATTAAATAAAATAATTGTGAAGGTATCATTAGAATAAGTGTTCGAATAGACATTAGATTTTTAAAAATAAGGAATATTACCTAACAATAATTACAAACAAAATAATCATACCATAAAAATCAGTTGACGATTTCAAAAAAAAGTTCATAAATTATACTTATCAAATTAAAAAAAAATGTATTTCAGCTATTTTCCTTTATTTTATAAAGCTTTTTACATACTTTATTAACTACTCTTGACAACAAAAAAAGAACCTAACAATTTCAACAAGTTATCACAGAGCATCAATAAACTTAACAATAAATATATTGTAATTTGTACATGCAATACTAACTATTATGCTTTGGTTAACAATTCTAACACAGGTTTTAGCAAATATGTGGAGCTCGGGATTAAGTGTGTATTCTAGTCAACAAATATTCAAGTCACCATTTAACCAATATAGGTTGGTAGTAAATGTTACTTGGTTTGTCTTAAATTGTAGGATAATCGTGTTTTTATTTTGCACCATTTAGATCAGCCAGTCCAATATCTGATCGGGAAAACAACGACATTGGAATAAATCTTGATTATATACATATCATAAAAAGCTTAAAGCAAAAACAAAATAACGAAACAGTAAATATCTTATGGAAAAAATCTTTTTATGCATAGGTATTAAATATAATAAGTTTATTTTTATTTTTATCAGGAATTAAATGAAGTTACCAATGAAAAGATTCCGGCTAGTTCTATAGTCGGTGTAAATTCACTACAACCATTTATGAAAAATAAAAATTCAATGTACAAACCTATTGTTTTCAATCCGATAAACAAGAACAAATTTGCTCAACCATTGATGTAGATTTTTTATATTATTATTATTTACCTAATTTTTAATGTATTGTTATTCTATTTAAATAAAGTTATTTACTTGACTAATTTCACTAGAAATAATTAGCTAATTTTTATATATAAATGCATATTTTATGAATATAAATGCATATTTTATAAATATAAATGCATATTTTATAAATATAAAAATATTCATGATGAACTAACTTAGTTGATCTGTAATCATGTAAATAGTAATATTCAGCATTATATTTTGTAGGTCAGATAAATTATATAGTTTTAGACTTTTAGTAAATCCAAATATTTTGTTTTTCACTTTAAGTGTTATTTATATTAATTTCAAGTTAACATATATGTTTCAACAATTGTTATCTTATTTTATTTAGTTAATAATGAAAATGTTCAACATATATAAATGATTCATACATGTTATTTTTGTTAAAATTATCACTTTTTAATTTTTATTAAATTTAGATGTTATAAAATTGAAATACTTACTCCATGTTGATTGCCATAATAAAATTGTTTAAATATTTCTAATAATTTTATTTTATATTTATAAATATATGTTATTAAATAATATGGACTGCAAGTACTTATACGACACTTGGCACTTACTTACATGAGATAATTTATGGAGATGTATATGAAAAATACCTAAATTATTGCTTATGAATCATAATCAGGTACCAACTTTTAGAATACATTTAATACTGTAAGTATATGTAAGTATAAATTAAAAATATTATGTTGCAACATAATATTATTTATAGACAACTAGACAAGGGATTAATATATTCATATTTATTGAAAGTTTATGAAACACCTTAGGTGTTTCATTCTCATCTCTAATTTAATACATGTTTTTTTATATATTTTATTAGTTATATCTCAGCATTTACAAATCTTATATTTATATAAATTAATAATAATTAAGGGCTATCTAAGGTCTAATCATAATATGGGGAATTGTAAAGAGATTATAATTATGCATTTTAGATTCTGAGCGGAACAATGAATGTATTGATTTTACAATGGGTTTTTTTTTTAGAGCAGTAAAAATGCTTCGATTTTTTACTTCAACATTTTTTCTGATATAAAAATGAATCTAACGCCCGGGAAGTGGGGGGATGGGGACATCAATTCTCAATAGTTTTAAAAATTGTCTGAAAAAAAAATTAAGGAAAACGGAGATTTGTACGCAATACCAGTTTTTGATGAATTCCATTTTGATTTTTGGAGTAATTTTAAAATAAATAACCATAGCAATTAGCAGGTGCAATTTTCAATAGCTGTTTGTATTAGTATTTTTTATACCTACACCATGAGGTTTTCAAAATATTTTTAATCGTTTTGAGCTGTATATAGGCTTAAGAAAATGTCAATATTATTATTAGTTTTTTTAAAAAGTATTTTCAATAAAAAATGTTTGTTTGATCAAAAATCTTGAACATTTAATAGAGGTTCCTTATAAGTTATTGGCTATTGTTAGTGGAAATTAAAAATAAAATTGAGCGTTGATCCATAATATTTTTTTATGAGCGTCTGAAGTTCGTATTTTTACAACATTGGATATTCACTTGATTTCTCATGTAGCGTTTTTTCTTATTTTGTTGTAATTCAAAAACGAATAACTGTAGTTCTTCAAATGTACTTCAAATATTTATTTTATAATTTTCTATATACCATGATAAATTTTCAAAATATTTCTACTCTTTTTTTGCTATTTAAAGAAAAATTTTCATTTTCATTTTTTTTTAGTTTTTGTAGTAGTTCATAATTCATAGTATTGTATCCAAAAAATCTAAAAATATACAAACACATTTGTCTTATAGATATTTGAAGAAAATTACGAAATTAGATATTTAATCAAAGAATAACAGTTTTAAGTTTATTTTGTTGTAATTTAAAAATATTGTTCATAGGTACCTACTTGAAACTTTTAAAGTATATAATTATATTTTATACATACAATAACATTTTTAAATGCAATGATTTCGGAAAATAATAATTCAACGTAGGTACTGCATTACTACTGTCTACTAAGTATTTAGTATATTAGTGAAATAAATTACTTTAATAACAATATTGAAATATTGAATATAATATCATAAAATATACTTAGTAATATTATATGCTGACAGTGAATCTTCGCTCAGAATCGATTTTTGTGTACAATGATTTTATATCATTGAATTCAAATTTAACACATCCGTTACAACCTCTAGACCAGCGCAGAGGTCCTAACTACGCAGATATTGTACCGTCCGCACTAAAACTGAATTTTACATTTTAAAATCCAACATTCTACACTCAATAGTAAATAAAATAAAATACTTAAACAAAAATAATATTTTGTTAACTTTTATAACTTATAATTAATATCATTCAAAATATAACTAGGAACTAGGAATCTTTACATCCAGGCCCGGGGGAAAAAAATACGCCTTAGGTCAACATTACGTCTAAATTTAAATTTATTTACTTTTGCAGCCCACAAGTAATTTTCAAAAATAATATTTGACCCTTTCTAAAATCCTAGTGGGGATTGCTGCTCCAAACCTACTCACTACTCTACAGTAGATAGGTAGTAGGTACCCATTTACCCACTTTTGTACTATTAAAAAATTCTACTGAAATTTCTAGAAAATATAATCCTCCAATTTATGCAAATTTAACTTGTTTATGATAGTTCAAAACTGTTTTTTGAAATTAAAGCTCTAAAACTTAAAAGTAGTTAAACTGTTGTCAATATTTTGGCCATTATGTTTAAAAAAAATAGTACATTTTGTTTTTTACATTAGATATAGTGTACCCATAGATAATAAAGAAATGGATAGGCCACGGCCAAGTTTATCTCAAGTGAAGTCGCGTTCCTGGAGGGGCATTATGGGAGAAGAAAACTTAGGCAAATTATCACTTATTCCGTATTCGTTATATAAATATATATTTTGTTTTTGAGTGTACCTACTTTTTTACTTACTGTTCAAAGTAGATAAATAACAATCAAAATCAGTGCACAACATTTTTCATCGGAATGAATTTTATTCATTGACAAATTATATTGGCATAACAACCTAAAAATAATTTGCCCAAGATATAAAAATCATATTATTATTGTAGTCAACACTTAACAGCTAACAGTCCCAATTCACAAGTAATAATATTCCCGGATTGCTTATATGTATCTACTTATCAGTTATCTGTAATTACAATCGCTAGACTGACTAAAATAACCAAGTTATTGAAATAGAAAATATATAATATCTAGGTATGCATAAATAAGTATATTTGAAAAAAATAAACATTAGATAATAAGCTTAAAACATTAAAATATTCATCAACATTGTTTGTTGAATGTATGGTATAGCGTAGTAATGTTGAACAAATTTTGACTGAACTTAATATTATTCCTACGATGTCTTAGACATGCTACATGTGAAGTGCGTACGCAATATGTAGGTATATTCGAAACAGTCCTAATTACGAGTATACCTGTTATGTAATAATTATGATGACATAAGCCTTTAAGCTTTTCGTTATCGTTGAGCTTATGAGTTTTGAGGACAGGCGGACATACAAATCGTAATTTGAAACCACTATCTTTCATTAAAAATTAGCAAATTCTACGTCCATATTATGATTAAAGGGACGTAAATGTACATTATAATATATTATTAGAAACATAAAATCTAAATATTGCCGTGTGATTATTCATACATAATATAAGTACCCTAAGCAACTATGCAATATAACACAATTTCAATGATGACTATCTGCCCAATGACAGTTAGTTGAAAGTTTAAAGGCGCACTGTACTTTGTACAGAAACTTCATCTTCTGCAGCGTACAATAAATTTAACTACTGCAAAATACAGATTATGGTTATGTACGATCAGAAGATCTTATAAAATACACATATACCTACTGAAAAAGCAATAATGATTTTAAAAGTATATATTGTTGATGTGTTTGCTTATCGGCACATCAATTTCACTTGCGATAAGCGTAAATTTAGACTGACATTTATTATTTCCTAGGTAGGTATGTGATATTAATATAATGTAGCATAATAACTGGCGGATATTTGTTGTATGTGTGTGGTGGGAAGGGGGGGGGGGGGGGCTGAAATTTTGAACCATCATCAGAAGTTATAAAATTTTAAAGGGGAGCAAATGTTTAAATATGTATATTTAATAGATAATAATATAAGATGGAACCTGCGTTCCCAACATCTAGTAGGAAAGCTACATGCAATAACCTACACATTTTATAAATTAAGGGGCCTAGTACCTATACCAACAATAGGTATGTGTCATTTATTTTGCGTTGTACCAGTCAATTTTGCATTATGGGCTGCTAGTTTGGGGTGGATTAGGTGGCCGCACTATAAACATATTGCAGGCTAACCAAAATAACATTTTGAGAATATGCTTAAATAAGTCTTCTTTAGAAGGATCCACGAAGGAAAATTATGGGGCTCTGGGTGTTCTTCCAATTAAATTACTTGATATAAAAGTAGCAATTACGTTCATTTTTAAAATTGTCATCAAAGGTCTAAATAAAAAAATGTATGATGGTAAAAAGGAATGCGACTTTATAACATTCCAGTAAAATACACGTGGAAATCTTTCGGGCAATCCTTAGTAAATTATTTAGGCCTGGTTTATTTAAACTAATCAACTCTATGTCATATCCATAAAAAAAAAAACGTCTACAACCTAACAGTACCAAAACTAATCCAAAAAAAATGTTATACCACTAGCTGGTTGTTTTCCCAACCAGCATAATCAAATTCCTCCTTTCCATTTTTTTTATATTGTTTTTTAGTGTAGTTAAAATTGTTAATTCATAAGCTAAAAATTGTATATCGTGAAATTGTCCACTAAAATTTCTTATAACCTTAATCTTTTAATCTTTTCAATATTGTACTAATCACACATATTTTATCATTTGTATAACTCTTTATCCCAACGCAAGCCATAGCTTAAAGAGATAGATAAATCTAGTAAATAATATTTGTATTGTATGTACTATATGTAATTTATGTCGATTTAATAAATAAAAAAAAAGTAGGGGCACCAAATATTATTGCCCAGGGGTACCAATAAAAGTTAGCACGGCACTAAAATACTCTCTAATACTGCTCCCTAAACCAGCTGGCAGCTACTAAGTAATTTCCTAGTGGAAACTGCTAAAAGAAAAAGATTTGCTATAGAAGATACTAAGCCTAATTCGATTATGTTAAAATGTTAAAATGTGTTAATTTGTTAAAATGTTATCAAAAGATTGGTTTTCATTAACCTTTTTTGTTTTTACAAAGTTATATTATAGGAAAATATTTAACGTTAACAACATACCTAGGTTATAATATATAATATATAATATATAAATATATTTGTTTCATGTAATTTCAAACGAGGCCCAAGTACAGAAGTATTATCAAATAACAATCGTTCTTAGACATTAAAATGATAAATGTACAATCTAAAGATAAATAAAATACTTATATAGTTAAGAATTATTAAAAATAAAATTAGGTACGATAAGATTTAAATAAATGAAAGTTTACTGAGATAAAAATAACAATATTTAATTTATTAATAAATGTCATTATTCTGTTGGGTAGGTACCTACTAGAAAAATAAGTTGTTGCATAGTTCGTTACTTCGATATTCATGTAAAATGTATTTTTAGTTCGACTACTACAAGAACTAAGAAGGAACTTGAAAGAAAAATTACACAAGAAATCAGGATAATCAATTTAACCGGCAAAATGTTTGTACGTGGAGTAAAGTTTAATCGCAAACTAACCTAAACATGTTGAATTGAAAATAATATTTTTGTTTTTAAAATAAGTTTTTTAATAATAATTTTGATTTCAAAGCGTGTTAAATAAAAAAAAAATTCCTACATATTCTTGAATAAAAGCGAATAAATACACAGAATTATTACACAGTTCATTAAAAACAGTAATCTGACATCGGGAAGTACATAATAACTAAACCTTCCATTTATTCGTCTAAAACCACAAAAAATAGTGGGGGCTGCACAAGCCATAATATTATTAGAACTTAGAACTTTAGAAGAGGTATAGATGGGACTACGCCTTCCAAAGGACTTGAAAACGTCTTGAAGGAGGACTTAAAACCACCAAATTCACCTCCAATATCCACATATTATGAGTATAATATTATATAAGGTGATCCGGTGATCGTTTTCATTGCTTTCAAATGTTACAATATATTATATACCTACCAATACATTATCTTTTATTTTAATCTTTGTAATTTTGTGTTGTCTTAGAAGTAATTATCTTTTAAAAATTAAACTTATGTTTTTCTTTGAACACGTCATGAAAATAAATTATGAAATTGTTTTTACTCTATCCAGTTTAGTCAGGTTTTATAGATACAAATATCTCCCAATAGTCAATACTATATTTATGCATCAACCCCTAGTCCCACACGCATATAATATATTAAACAGGGTAAAAAATTGTGTGTCGTATACAATTTGATAATATCGTTATAAAATGTAAAAGAAATAGTTTTTTTTTACATCTTAAAAGTCTATGTAAATTGCGTACAACGTCTTTAGGTACTACACTACTTCATTTTATTCTATAGGCTATAGGAACCTATGTAATATTCGTTCATAGATTCTCAAAAATTCGAATTTAATAAAACTAAATCTTCATATTATATATTATATAGGTACCTTCCTAACTTTCATAGTCTTTATATTAATCAAAACAATCCCGCGGTTTCAATATTTTTTTCATGGAATATATTATATAGGTAGGCGTATTTCATAACCTCAGTGTATAAACTTCGTTTCGCGCTTCTTTTCGAAGTCTAACCTTAAATATTAAAACTATCAAAATGAGCTGATGTCAGATGATAATATTATTGTATAAGCTGATGCGTAGATAGAAAAAAAATATTCAGTACCAACTATTTTATGCAAATAATTGTATGCGTGAAGGCCAAAAATGAAATTACTCAAACGCGCAATCTAAAGGCGAGATACAACTATTACTGTAATAGGCACCTACTATATAGATTATAGCTGTAGGTACATGTTTATTGGTACAATTGTATATTGTATACAATTAGGCACTTACCACAGTGTACAACACTACAACTATAAACGATATCATATCGGAATATTATATTCTTTAATTCATATTACGTATTATTATATATTTATATATTATGCTTGTGCAATTTATGACACCATTATATTATTATCCTACACTTTTTCTAAAACGCTATTCTATAACAATTGTCTGCATATAAATAGTCGTTATGTAAATGTATTAAAAATTTTAATAAATTACCTAAATGGTCCGGATGGTCGTGATAATATGATGGAATATCAACGTTTTCTATTATACAGGGACTATATTATTTTTTGAGTTTTTAACTATAATATCCATCATATTATTATAATATGGTTTCTATAATATTTTTGTTATTCGTATTTTGATGTCGTGGATTTGGGTTTCAGTAGGTAATATAAACTTTGAAACATCATTCGTTGCGCTAATGATCACTGATAACATTATTATACCATATAATACTATTATATATTTATATATTACCTCATCTAAATTAAACACTAAAATCATTGCAAAAGCATTCAAAATAATTGCAATAAACGTCAAGGTACGTTGAAAATATTTAAACATCATCTATCTAAATGCTGAGCCAATAAACTACAGTAATAGATACATATAGGTACAACATAATTATATAGTATGAGCAATGCCCAAACAATTTATTTTCCTAGATTATTTTCAATAAATGTAGGTATACCACGTAGAGTTACATCAAAGTAGGTATATTGCCTATACTCGCTTATCGCCTATCAGGTAATCATTTATGATTGCCACGTTCTTAGTCATTACAAGTTGTACGGTTACTATATTATATAATAACATTTTTACATAACTTTTTAATATCATTATTAAATTTATTATAAATATGTCGTTGTATTTATACACTAACTATATCGGCTATATCTACATTCAATATATTGTACATTTGTACTCTATAATAGATAAAATACTTGCTGTAGGCAGTGGCGTATTTAGGAATTTGTCATGGGGAGGGTTCAGATAATTTTCAGAAAACAGAGCCACGGGGGGCAAAGCCCACCACACCATCCAATTACTCTTTATTAAATAAATATACCATATTTATAAGATGATTTAACATTTTTGAGTTTTTAATTATTAAATAACAATATGTAGGTACAAAACAAAATTAAAAAAAGCGGGTAAGTGGATGTCGATCTGCTATACAGTAGATTTAAAGTGGGTCAATGTATAATGGATTGTATTCAACTTAAATTCAATGATATAAAATCATTGTATAAGAAAAACGATTCTGAGCGGAGACGGTTTGTCAGTCTGGATATTTTATATTGTTATTATTTATTATAGCCTGTAAGTTGAATTAATATTAAAATATTTTATTTTTTTTTATTCGTTTCTATGGTGATAGACAAAGCGTTAGAATTTAAAATCCCATTTTTAGCGGTTTTTTGTATTTTGTTGGTGGTTTTTCCCGTGGCATTAAATAACTATTGAGAAAATCGAAAAATGACCTCCTTAAAGTATCATCTTGATCCAATTTTCTAAAAGATAAGATACTACAGATTGAAATCGAAGCACTCCTGGTAGAAATTTTGTATAGGTACAGGATAAAAAAAAATAATAAACACCATTGTGAAACCACTAGCTTCATCGCTCCGCTCAGAATTTAATAAAGTTATGTTATAACTTATAGCTTTTATAAAAATATTTCCTAAAATACATTACTTCGTTCATTGTTGATCTTAGATAACTTTTCAAGCTTTTTAAGGTTGAAAAAGATCTCTCTAGAGTGGCTGTAGATACTGGCAATGTACAAAACTACAAAATATTTGAATTAAAAAATGAACTCTGTATTTTTCAACAATTTGCGGTACCAAACTAATAACAAAAAAAATCACGATATTAATTGACAATGTTGATAACTGAAACTTCGAAAATTTTTACAAAATCCTTCGTATCGTATGATAAAATTTGCTTTTCTTAATCATGTGAAAACACAACATTTAACATGTACGAGACACGAGTTGCAAATTTTCGTCATTTTTACGTATTTTGTCAATATTTGAACTTTAGATGCTTATAAAAAAAATTGTGACTATGGATTTTTAATTTTTTTTATCTGCCTTTGAAATAATATACTAGGAGCCTTCTATTAAATTTTTAAGCTTTTTTAATCAACAAATAAAATTGTATTGATAATAATTGAGAATTTACAAACTATTTAGTAGTTAAAAATGTATAAAATGTTCAACTTTTACAGCTAAGGATTGAAAATTTAAAACAAGGTTTCACGTAAGTATGTAAATATATAAATTACTTTATTCACAATAATATCATCAAATATACTTGGTAATATCATAGGCTGACAGATCGTTTTCGCTCAGAATCGTTTTTCTTATACAATGATATTATATCATTCAATTCAAATTTAACACCATCCATTACAGTGGCCCACTTGTAACCTACTGTACAGCAGAGCGACATCCACTTACCCACTTTTTTTTTTGTTTTTCCTAATTTTTTAAAAAAGTTCTAAGAATCTTAAATTTTTAGCTCTTAAAAATACAATCAAGATTCAATTTTCTTTCAGAAGCCTCAAAGTTGAACATCGTATAAAATAGTAAAATTTATATACAGTCACAAAAATAATCGAATAACACATCATTGTTACAATATACATTCATCGCTCCACTCATAATTATTTAGATTATAAGTAGAAAATTAGCTGAATAATTTATAGTAAAAATTGAAGAAAACATTTTTCGTTACTTAGTATCCAATAGGTAAGGGAGGGGGCTCAGCTTAGGCAGGTTAATTCAAATCGAATATTACTTTTTTCTTTTTTTAAATACTCCATATAACATATTATTATTATATAAATAATCAGTATTATTATTACCTTATGTATAACTTATGATAACTTGTATTTTTTATACAAGTAATATTGTACAAGGAAATAGATTTTTTTTAATCGCCTGAAAACATTTTTTTGAACTTACAAATGTATGATATTAATAACATGTAGTCATGTAGAGTGATTCAAATCACATAATCATGAACATACTATTTATGTATTATGTAATGTAAGTCACAATGTCACATGTAATATTTTAAACAAGTAGAGTTTACTAGTCTATAAGAACTGTATTGATTTAGTTAATTGTTGTATATAAATAAATATAATGTATCAATGTTTAGTTTTGATGAAACTAAAAAATATTTTATATAGAAAATATTAACTATAGGTATATATAAACATTAAACATGTGAGGGTGGTAAACCTTAGGTATGGCTAGGTGTGTTTAAATGGTCGTGTAAGCCGGGCCTGCACGGGACGATGGATAATCATAATTGATGTACCTATTGGAGGTGTTGAGTTGTGTCTAACATCTACATTTTAAAACTTTAATTTGATATATGTCAACTTATCCCTGTAGCGCGTATGCTGTAGATAACGAACTCAGGTCTCTCAGTCCCTAATCCCTATTTACTATTTAATTAAGTAGGTACAATATATTACAGTAAAATTTACAAAATGTTAAAGCTATTTATACCACAAATCTATTATCACCGACATACGGTTATACAGTATACGTTGCGATCGGTAATCGGTATTGATTTATAATACAATTTATAATACAAGCTAATAATACAGTAACACAGTAATATATTATTTTACAGGATTATATGCGATTTTGTTATCGGCCAAACTTATTTCAACCTGTCGTATATACTCGTATTACTAATAGAAAAATAAATTATTAATAGCAATATATGTCTCCGTTCATGATATTTTATCATTGACTCGTACATTACACATATATTACAATTTACAGTGACCTATTATGTAGGTACTCTATCACGATCGCACACCGACAATTAGATACTGTCATTACAGTAGAGCAACTTCCCCGGCTTTTTGAAAATTATCTATCTAATTTTAGGTTTTTATTCATATGTTTAGAACACTTTATAAAGTTAATAGTTATATCATAGAACAATATTGTTCTGTGGTTATATCCCCATTGTGTCTATTCGTCCGTTAGTTTACACTTACCAGTACATATAGTTACGATAGTTGATATCAAGGTATTCATTTACTGTCCGAAGTTACTAGTTACTGCAGTAGGTACATTAACTGTATATGTACAGAATTATAATTTATTACATTTATTAAAAATTAAAAATAGTTTAAAAACCGGGAATTTAGCACGGTAGCAGAGTGAGGAGTGAGCTTTCCTATCTTGTTTTATAATAATACATAATACGTAAGGTACGAGGTACCTATATAGGTAGTATAAGATATTAAACACCTAAAACGTTGATAAAAATAAAAATGTTGGGCTAATTGCCAATTGGCTTACATGTAATCTTATAACTAATTAAAACATCAAGATCAAATTTAAAACTCAATTTTTACTAAGTAGGTACCTACCATGGTCTTGCAAGACACCAAGTCCTACCTGAATAAATGTCTCTCTATAATATATTCTTAAAATGTTAGTAGTATAGTACCCCTAAATTTCATCAGCAGTAGTTGCGCAAATGGAAAATTATAATGTATATCGAAAAATTACAATACACATCTAAAATAACGAAACAACCTGTTGGATGTTATTACTTTATAGTTTATTTAAAATATGATATTCCTTGATCGTCATTCTGGGGCCTGGGCTTACAATTGCATTACTTATCATTTACTTGTGTAGTTGTGTGTGTTAGGTAGGTATGTAAAGTTTTATTATAAATTATAATACATCCATCATCGTGTTATCCAGTAAATCAACCATTTAAATAGCATACATGTATTATACATGTGTACATTAATATACGTATCACAATATACATTTACACCTATATAGTATGTATACAATATACATAGGTACTAATATCTGCCAGTTATTTGTATACGAAATTTACATTTCAAGACGCTTATCGCATTTGCAACCTTGGTACGGGATGTCGGGATAACTAGATATATTTAGAGAAAAAAAATTGATCTACATTCTACACTCGATAGTCGATAAAATATAATGCGCAGGCACAATAGGATAATATATACTTATTGTAACTTTTCTATATAGCAAAAAAACGTATACGTTGTAGTGCATTATTAGAGACTAACGATTAAAATCCGTGTGCAATAACAAATCAAATCAAATCAAATATATTATATATTTATCATTTATGTATACAATACACGGTAATATACCTACAGTCTACAGAAAAGGAAAACAGAAGCGAGAAGCGTGTACTTCAACAGTACTATAACTGACTGGTACCTATATTATATACTTTGTGTTTTTTTTTATATTTACGATAGGGAAAGTTATAATTACTTATAAAGTTATAAGTTATAAATTAAAATCAACAATTTTCAAAATAACATTTGTGTGTCAAAAATTATTATTTTCTAATAATAATTAATATCAATCTTCGTATTAACTATTAGCTACTTATTAACCCTATTACAGTAGTACGACCTATATGTTGGATTTACAGAATATTGCCGAAGTTTATTTATTATCTGTGTCGATTTCTTGGTTGGTGCTGACTGCTGAGTGTATAGTTGCAGTGTACACATAATATGTGGCGAAATATACGAGAATCTTGTGGCGTACCTACGTTGTACAACCACAATCTTCGTTACCAATATTAAAATACAATGGATATCCCTCCGGAGATCGGAAACCCAGCTATACCATTATGACATTATGTTAACTGTTAGTATCCGAACAAATGAGTGCATATAGGTATAATCTGGTTAGGAGTCATTTTTTGGAAAGTCCTTTGTATGAAATGATGAAATCAATTCACCTCCTTACTGCATAAAACAAAGTTCTCGAGTAAATTTAAACGCGGAGCTGTGGATGTATAGACCATAGTGGCCCATACACGGGAACACGCCTATTATGACTTTTATAGAGTGCGTGCAAGGCGCAATAATTATATAGGGTGATTCACATAGCATTCTCACCCCCATTTTTCCTTTAATAATAAATTTAGTTCTTTTTAGTTTTTACTATAAATTATTAAGTGGATAATTTTTTTGAAAATGTTGATGTATCTAATTAAAAATTCAAACGAGTAGTTTCTCAGTCATTAAAATGTTTATATTAAGGATAATATTCCTTAAAGGTTCCAGTGCCAGTTTTTCAAATTTTCCACAATTCTATCAAATTTGAAAATTAAATTTTATATTTTATTTGCAACTTTAATTATAATACTTCTCCACTTATCTACTACCCGATACCTATTTAGGGGGGGTGGAGGTTTATAGGGTGTATTATATCGAAAAAATGACCTCACTGGATTGATTCTCAGGTCTTGTTGAATTGTCAGATTTTAATAACTATTTTTTTATCTGAAAGAAGATTTCCTGCAAGTCACATAGAACTCTGGGATTTTTTATTTTACCTGTTAAATAATAGTAAAATTTAATTTATAAAAAACACTTTAACTGTATTATTTTTGAAGATATATTATAAAGTTTGAGATTAAAATATGGAGAAACGGAGTTCGCTGCGGCCTGTATAATATTACCCTCTATTAGTTTAAAAAAAATGATTAAATTTGGTTCATTCTACAGAACAGAATCATTATTCCCGTAGAACGTATTTTTGTGTACAAAATTATACTGGCACCAGGCGCCTTAAAAGTGATTTTACAAAAATATAAGATAGATGTAATATTGAAACTGGGTAGTGGGTATTTATGAAACTTGGACCATTTTTACAAATTATTAACCACCATGTAATTGTTATATAAATGTTTAAGTTACTATGAAGATAATTGATAGCCCTCATATATTCCAAAGTTCCAAACTTATTGTGATAATGGGTTTGGAAGATACTAAGATGTACCTACTAAGGATAATAGGTCCATGATAGACTTAAAGTTAAATAATTCAAAAACTACTGTCTGAATTTTAAATACATACAATTTTTCAGAAAAATAATTATCTAGTACATACAATTTTGAAAACAGAAGTTTGGTTCAGCACAGGAGACTCCTGAATTCACACAAAAAAAAAATTAAGGATTTAAAAAAAATGTCCATTAATTATAAGGTACTTACCATTCAAAAGTTCCAACAATTATAATTTGAATAATTTCATAATTTCATAATTAAAGAAAAGAACGGGGGTGAGCAAGCTTGGTGAATCACTCTGTATATATAATGTACCAGGTTGCACAGCCAGGATATTTTTTTGAGGTTCAACAACGGAGAGGGGTCGTGTATCGTACTATATAATTTATAATACGCTATTATGATGGCGGTATGTAGGTTGTAAGTAACTATAGGTACCAAATATAATATATTATACATAATATATAGGTATGTTTACAGTATATCTAATATGGGGGTGCATTGCCATCTGCAGATCGAGGAAACCGGCGACAGCCCTTGTAAAGGGAGTTTGTTGGGGAGGGGTGCATACACGCCGGTCCGGATACCGCGATTTTCGGAGGGCACGCTCTTCGGGTTTTCCCGCGCTCGACGACGACGCCGACCAGACAGTGTTCTCCCGCGTGATATTATTCTCCTCTCCATGCACGTCCACCGCAAACGCGGTACATTACGCGGTTCTATGGCACAAACGCACAATAATAATAATAACAACAACAAGCAACGTTATCACCGTGGAACGTCGGCGCCTCTCTAGCCGCGCATGACTAGTGTCTGGTTCCCGCGTTTTCGGCCAGTGCGTATCACGTAATATCGTGATATTAATATACTATTGTATATATTTTGGACGGCGGCGCCCAGGCACAGCTGATTTGCCGCGTTAACGAGTGCGACAACCGTTGTTGAGCGGAAAGGAAAAGGGAGAGTGAGCGAGAGAGGAAAAGAAGAAAAAGACCACCGATTCGTTCTGCGAGCTGGAGGTCGGCGACGACGGCGGTATTTTCCGATTGTGACGCAGGCACGACAAACAGGTCATATACTCATATCCTCGCTGACGCACTCTAAATTAAAAAACCTTTGACAACGGCCACGTCTCGATCAACGCCATTATTTTTAGCACGAGTGTGTCCCTGTGCCATTCGTCTCGTCTGCTGTGAGTATATACACAATATTTTAATATTATTTTGTGTACCCCGACGGTTGAACGTGGTTATGGAAGATGTTTGCTATTATTATTAAAATTATATGCTGTTATTGGCAATAGTCGTGTTGTCACCAGGTGAGGGGAAGGTTTGTTTTGGGGTAGGAATCGCGCGTGATTCCTACCTTCTTTAATCGTCGGATATTTTACAAGTATAACACGTTCTGAACTCCTATGACTGAAGGTCATCGACCTGTGCTTTGGGGGTTGTTTTTCTTATAGCTGTTGAAAATAATATTTTTAATTGTACAACTTGTGTAGGTAATAACTAATACTTATAAATGTAGGTACTAGGCAGTGAGTACTAAGTCAACCTTCTTGGCTATGTGATATTGGGATCAGAGATAGACAGAATATATTTAAAGTACCTAGTTACAGATGGACAATATTATTTTTAAAGCCATACCTAATTCAGGGATTTCCATGCTTTGTACTCCGTGTATTGAAAACTTAATGGTTCTTTTCCATTTGATGACTCATTATTTATATTGCTTGACAAAAAATGTTATGTCTATTTGGTAAAACATGTGTTAATACATACACACATACAATATACATTATGTTATATATATATTATTGAGTGGTCACATAATTAAGAATTTGTAACATGATAATGAAGTAACAATAGTATTAGGTACTTATATAATGTGGTATAGGTACCTAGTTTAATATTTACTACTTATAACTCATAGATATAGACTCTATAGGTATAATATAATACAATATAATGTCTCTTGAATTTATTGTATTTAAATATATTTCAAGAGAGATTATTGGGTTAGTTGTTGAATTTGTTTAAAAAATATATATTTGCATAGATGTATTTCTATTTTAGATAAGGTAATGTAAGTTAAAGACATAAGACCTTTATGTATCATCCAAGTCTTCTTAAGTTTTTAATACTTCACAATACAGTTAGTACTCTGTCCCACAAGATAACATGCTGGTTCTGTGCATCACCTTGCTATTAAAACCGGTTCCCCTATGACGGGGTGTCGCATAGGGTTGTGCAGAAAAACTTATTTTGTTTGGCCCACGACATTTTCTTTTGTGGGACAAAGTATAGTACTAAGTGCTAAAATTTTCTTCATAAGATGTTGAAAGTGGTGAACAATAAGTGCATGAGGTTTGGCGATTAGTTCAAGTAATTTACATTGAAGCCTCATTAATTTGGTTTAAGTTTATTTTATGTTTAAATTATTTTTTCTAAATAGTTAAATTGAATTAAAAATGTGTGTTTTTAATTGAATAATGAATGTAGTAGTAATTTGATGTAGGTATTAGGTACCTAGTATTTTTAAACAAATTAATTTACTTAAACAATATTTATTTGCTTTAAATTCCCTTATTTTTTTACTGTTTTATAGTTATCATTATTTGATAAAATAATATGTAGGTACTCTTACAGCACATAGCACAATGTTGTAACTAATTATTATAGTCAAATGTTATCTATATATACATCTAAACAACATTTAGCTCATTTATTTTTAGTAATATCTTTAACATTAAAATAATATATGATTGACAATAATCAATCAAATTATACATTCATTTATATTATCCATACCTATAAAATGTATATAGCCTATTAAATCAATAATAGACTCAATACCTAAATAGATTTAAATTAATGATTTTTGTGAATTTATAGTATAGTTTGGTCTATAATAATTTAGTATTTATCGTGGTAGTTTTAAATACTTTAATTTAGAGAAATTGGTTTTTTTTAAAAGTTTAAATGTATTACCCACATAAAGTATTAATACAAATTTAAAATTTTGAATATCTAATTAAATAGTAAATAAACTAATAAGTATCAAATTTTAATTAAAAATCAATATTACCTATGTTAAGTAATGTTGAATATAAAAATACACAAATGGTAAAACTTGTAATCTGTAGGTAACTAATTGAAAAAAATATAAAAATTATAATAAAAACTTGTTTCAATAGTGTATATTTGATAACAAAATAAATATTTTTTATGAACTAAAAATAAAAAAGGAATTATTATTCAACTTATTTATTAACTTTTTGTTGTTTATAAAACTTAATGAACTATTTTTTTTGCATTTCCTATTTATATTTATTAAAATTTTTTTTTACTTAGGTATAATAATTTTAATTATAATTTAACTCAATAAGTTTATCTTAGTATACTTACATAATTTTTAAGATTTGGTTAAAGTATTAACCACTACGGTTGCACTGGCTATAGTGTTAATATGACAAAAGCTATATTATCAAGGCAGTGCCATACAATTAAATAAATAAAATCAAGGCAGAAATATTAATACAATCTCCTATTGCTATCGGTTCAAAATGAGAAAAAGATGTTATTACCTAAATAATTTTCTATTGTATAACTTTTTAAATTTTGAATTGATTTTCTGAAATACCGTGCATATATATTTTTATCAGCCTTAAATTACCCAGAAATACCAAAAAATAATATTATGATTATACGATTCACCAGACATTTCTTACCATAAGTTTGGTATTCATAAATGTATTTATAATAATTTAATCTTAATTTTCTTAATAATTTTTTTAAAACATGTTAGTATAATTTACAATACTTTCTTTATGCTGAACTTAAATAATTGAAATTGACACTTTTTTTTTATTTAATTATGTATACTTAAGAGTGCAAGCGTATACAATATTTAAATAGGTTAGGTACCTACATAGGTAACAATATGTATTATCGTTGAAAATTAAAAGTACCAATATTATAAATTATAGGTAGTTGATTGATTATTCACCTTTAATATTATCAATAAAACTATTAAATTTTTTTATATAATTAGTAAATTATAATTTGTTAAACATAGTAAATTATGATAATCACTAATCAGTGGCGATGGATAGATCCTCCATGACCTTTTTTTCAATGTTTAAAAGCTGATAACCATAAATTATATTTTTAATTATGAAATAGTGCATGTTAAAAAATGAGCCATATCCACCCCCCTCCCCTTGACTAAATCATTTGACCGCCACTGATGATAATAGTATATAAATGAAACCAATAAACCTTTATAGCGATGAGTCCTGGCACTTTCATAGTTGTATGACATATATAGAATATCTCTAATCTAAATATGTATAGTATTAATATTTATAGAAACATATATTAGTTAAATATGTCCTAGTTTAATATTAAAATTGTTCCAACACCGTGTACATGATTGAAAAGAGTATGTTTGACAAAATAAATACATATTAACTACAAACTATAATTGGGTTACAAAAATAAGTATTACATCTGTAAAATATTTTTTTATACAATAGGTATTCAAGTATTTTTCAAAAGAATTTTTATTTGAATTAAATTTAAAAGTGTATCTATATTCACGAGAAATTTGTATGGTATTTAAAATCCTACTCCTTGCTTATTTTTCTTTACCTACATTGTTTTACTAATTTTTTCACTAATGCCTAAAAAGTATAAAAAAAAATATAATTTATGGAAATTACATTTCTTGATGCAGTTATATAATTATAATTTAATGAAATAATTAGGTCTTATTATTAACAAGGGTTACAAGACCCAATTCCGTAGTAAGAGGTTACAGTGGCTCAGTTATTACTTATTAACTTTATAATTCATATATTGCAGATATATATTATATTAACATTAGTAACTAATGTAATATAGTCTACCTATAATAGAATACACTTAACATAAAATAATATAATAGCGTACAAATTTGCTATCAATTGTATGTCTTTAGTATATTACATTTCTAAAAAGTAAGTGTCATGAGACAGCTCAAATATAGGTATGTAATTATCATTTATTGACTTATTGATAATTATTTAAGTATCAAAATATGCATCATATTGTTTATAAATTAAAATAGAATTATAGAATTAATTGTATAAAAAGTATGGTTAATGGTGATAAGTGATAACTGATAACATTGGTATCAAATAGCCAATATGTTAATACCTAGGTTTCATAATATAACATGTGTTTTTATTATTGTAATATCATTACAGGTTATAAAAAACGTCACATTAATAAAAATGTGTTACCTAACTTTGAAAATCTAATTCTTAACTAACCTAAAATATTTTTCTTAAAAATCAAAACCAATATTTTCTGACATGCACTTAAAATTTTAAAATATTGATACTAAATCAAGTAAACAATGAAAAATTTATTTATTTAAAATTGAAATTAATGATATAACATTGTATCTCAACTGGACGATCGAAGCTAAACATTAGTGTATAATGTGTAGATAACACACTTTCTAACTCTCTTTCTCTGTATCCTGCATTTTTGTTTATACTTCTAAAATGATTGTACCCAATACCCATTATTTTAATAATTATTAAATTATATTTTTTATGACTTCGACATGCCTAATAATGATTATCACAGTAATTATTTTTATATTACTTAAATAACAAAGGTCTTCAAGTATAATATTATTAAATACTGAATACGATATCTCTGACAGTACTCGTCAATTTACATTTTTAAGTAAACATAGATTGGCGTTTCAAATTATATTATGCACCCCTCAGTTGATAATTTCCGTTTATTTCATCTGGGCAATACCGAATAATAGACTGCAGTGTATTTTACTACCCTGTTCGAATGTAGGTATAATTATTATTACTGTGGGTATTGTGTTATTTTATCAAAACGCTTCGCGCACAGAAATACTCTAAGATCTCCTGGTTATACAGCATCCGCGTTCACACGCCTTCGAAATTTGGTATGTCACCGATACTGTAAAAAGTTTCCGGTATAGTTTGTTCTCATGGAAACAAGATTTCTATAGCTATTAATGGGATATTTTAATTTATCTAGATTATTTCACCTGGTTTCTATACAATACAATACAATATATATTATTATATATAGAAGGCGGTAACATTTGTACCCAACATTTTATATGTCTTTTGATAATGCTTTGAATAAACGCATTAGTTTATACTGCATATTATGTTAATTTCATCATGATATTTTTGTGTTAGTGAAAATTTATTATTTCATGAACTGAAAAGTGTTTTAACATTTTTACGTAATATTCAGTGCTCATTGTTTAAAGCATTAGTCATTACTCATTACTTTGTATGTTATTATTTTTGTGGAATTATGTAGGAACGAAGCACATATTTTGAATTTTCTTTACATTTTTACGACTTTTTTAAACCATCAAATCATTTATTTATTTATTTTATATTATTGGAAACTATCAATTACAATTTCTGCCAATTTAATTTAGTTTTTGCCTTTATAGTGTATTACTGTCACAGCTGTAGTGACGTCAGACTCACACAAACATATTATACTACAAGCTAAGGACATCAGCTGACAATTGTGATAAACTGTGTCTGGTGGTCTGGTAAAGTTTTCTCTCTTTTTTCCTTCTTGCCTTTCTTTGTTCTCTATTAGACAGACCCCTCTTGGCCATTTATATTTATTAATTTTTTTCATTGTGTATAGACATCTCTACACTTCTCTCGTTGTCGACCTTCAATATAGGAATGAAAAGACCCGTAAAGCGGCATTCTTAAGTTACCATTTTTTTTTTTTGTCTGGATTTATCAAGAAGCCGTCCCGATTCCAGCTATGTTTGGCGATGGCGGGGAAAAGAGCCGTAAAATCAAATATAATATATAATAATTCATCGTTTAGGGTGAATGGCATTTTAGGTCGGAGATCTGAGTCTTCCAAAATTGCAAAACATAGTTATTAATTAAAATTGTAATTAAGGATAATGTAGATATTTTTTTAATTATTCTCTTTATATTGCAGTCTGCAGTCTACAGATAAATATACAGTAAATAATATTTATCAATTATTATTTTTTTTTGTAATTTTGAGTTTTACAAATTATATTTATTATAAAAATATTTTTTGATTGATTTATCAGTTATTGATTTAACAAGAAAATATTTATATTTTCATAAAGTTCGCCTAAAGGTGGTATATCACTTATCAACAAATATCTCGAATCAAATTTACTTTTATTAGTATGATAAATCAATAGGTTATGTATTAATATTCGTGAGTGTTAATTGAATTAGAATCATATTATATTTTCTTGCGTTTTATACATTATCAATAAGATATATCATAGATATATCATTGTTAGATATTAAAGTAAATTCAATAAATATTTTGACAACAAATGGGGATATAGTATCGGCTTGATGACTTATTTAAGGTCCTGCTTGGTCTGTTTGAATATATTATAAAATATTAATAATCACTTTAGCATGCATGCGGTATGTATATTCTAGGTAGATACTGTATGTATAGGTATCTCTCGGCCTTGGTAAAGATCATATACTAGGTAGATCCCCATCCGGTATATTCGCGCGTGTTTTAAGCGTCACAAAAAAAAAAATATATAAATATATACATATAGTATATATAATATGTAACCTTGTGCACAGCTGTTATGTTCTTCGTGTGAGACCGACGTGGTCCAGCTTCCTGTCCCTCTCAATACACACACACGCACATATACGCGTGTATATATACATGTGTGTGTGTTATTCACCTCTACCAAGAAAACGAAGGTATAGCCGGTTCGATGGACAAATCAGGTATTACAACACTCGTGGGATTCAGCCTTAGAGAAAACGAGAGAGAGAAAGAAAACAACAAAATCCACACTCGTACAGGTTACATATTATTATGCCTTGCATTTTACAGTTTCGTTCAAGCGGTGACCCGACGAATTTATTACGGCCACAATTGGTGCTGGTTTTTATTTCTTTTTTGGATGCGCTCAGCGGACATTCCACCGCACTTGTTGTAGAATGAAAAATCGATTGATCCGCTACATTGTTGCCACTTAAGCGCCCTGTATATATCTATTATATTATATAAACTCTTTTATATAGGCTCTCTATACCTGTCTGTTTCCTTGTATTCGTTTCAATTATTTGCCACGCTGTGTAGAAAACGCCCCCACTGCCTCATTCACAACAAATATTGCACTCGAATATAATATTTTTGGTTACTGGTTAGTGATTTTATTGTGAAGTAAAAAAGTACTAAACTCTAAGGAAAAACAGGTATTATTTATATATGATATATTAATATAATATTATAATATCGTTATAAGTTTTTGAAATTATGAACAAATTTAAGAATCAATTTTTTATTATTTATAATATAAAATACTGTTAGTAAATAGTACTTACCAATAAAATCAATAATACAATATACAATAATATTTACTTATCTATTATTTAATGCAATCAATAAAAATCAATTGATTTTATTTTGTTTATAGCATTCATTTCAAAAGCTATGACGTACCTTACACAATATAAGTTTGGAATTGTATAAAACATTACAAATTAAAAATGATTGATTAACTGCTAATTCAATATTTCGCACTGATAATTTGAAACTTGGTTTATTCATTATGATTTTAGAATATCATATAAAAATCGGTTATAAATCGTTCACGTGAAATGAGGTTGACATATATAGGTGTATAAAAATGTTTTCGAACCCACCATTCCATTGAACATTAAAATGGGGAAAATATTCGAGTAGGGTCTTACTTGTGCATGAACTAAGGTCTCCCAAACCGTCGGGAAGGAAACGTTCGTCTTCCCCCTTTTGTTCCGGTAAAGCCAGTCGGTATCGGTTTTAGTCTCCCCCTAGAATACAAAAGGAAACTCATTCGAAAAATAACGGTCGCAACGGGTGTAATCTTCGGTCAGACGTTTGTGACCCAAAGAGGTAAAATAAAAATTACCTTGGGATATCGTTTGAAATACTATAGTCATCTATATATATTATTATTTCTTGAAAATATTTTTTTTTCTACTTCTGATCTATTATGATTTTTTACTTATTTTTAATAGGATTTAAAAAAATTAAATACAGTTAAATATATTCATGGATTTGTTTTATGAGAACGCAAAACTGCATAGGTATTTTATATACGTATACATATATTAAACAATAATAAATTTGGGTTATGCGAGTTAATGTTTTGAAATTAGAGTTAATTAACAAATTATTAAACTTAAAGACATAAACATTATGTGTTCTTTCGTCGGTTTTTGTTGGACTCTTTTATAAGTTGAAGTTAGCATTTTTATATTACCTACAATGTTTGAAATACATATTATTTTATAAGTTAACTTATACATCAGTTATATAATCAGTCTTGACGAAAAACCACATAGGTACAATTTTCATCTTAAGAGGACGTGGTAGCCGCGTGGCATTGTGTTGTCTCTGTAATAATAACGCATTAAATGGTAAATTAAACGTTCAGCCGAATTCTTTTTACTTTTTTGTACCTATTGGCTATTACAGTGAATTGCTTTATTATTAAATTTAAAGGTGAAAATATTATCCAAGGCCCCACCCAAATTTTTATTTTATATTTTAATTTTGAGCAAGTTATGATTATTCTAAAATTTAAAATTTAAACTTTGAATTTACTTATTATCAAACTGTTAGGTAAGAACTTTATCTGTGTTTGTAGTTTGGACGTTGGGTTTTTACGATAGTTACATTTTAAAAATAGTTGTGAAGTATTGCAAATTAAAAATGCTCATAATTCGCTTTGTAGTTTCATATCATAAAAAACCAAGGTTTGAAACACAGATAATGTTCTTTATTTTAAGTTTGATAATAGATTAATTCATTATAATATTAAAGCTAACAACACAAAATTGGTTCTGTTTAACGTAAATTTGTCATGCTGTACAGTTGTAAGATGGGGATAAGTGATAACACATGCGGGGTATGGACGTATATGGTGTCCTCTTAACACACACACCATAACTATAGTATTTTACTATAATATTATGTTCAAAATATGGAAATAATAAGTAGTTTATATTGATAATATAATGATAATTGTTACTGTGTTATATAATATATAATGGTATATTCTTTATAATATACTTATTTAGATATAAGTACGGTATATTTTAAAATATTATTTGCTTTAATTACTTATTTTGAAGTAAGACACTTTGATAAACTCAAAATTATTAGCCATTATATCAGTAGTATAATATTTTATATCATATGTTTGTCGGTTATTAATTCAACGTTTCTTAGAATTTGCTTTTTTTTATATTGAAAATAAAATGTTAGTGTGAAGAATATATAATTTTGAGTAAATACATACTTCTTGAAAAGTACTAAGCACATATTATAACGTTTCCGAAAAGTATACCTGGTATTTATAAATTTATTTTGCATTAAAGATCATTTTAAAATGAAAAGCGCGCCAAAGTATCCCCTTCGCGTTTAAACCTATAACATGAACCAGGTGCAGAGGCCTACTGTATCTCCCTTTGGTTGACCAAAACCCTCGTTCGATAACCCTCTAAAAAGCACGTGTGCGTACATTTTTTATAACATCTTTATGCATAATATAATCTGCCATAACATAGTAAACCTTGTTAGTGCATTAAACCGGTTGTGCTAGTTTCAGCTTTTATTTATTCATTTGCGTTAAAAATACATAAAAAGGTTGGTGTTTAGTCACCTAAAATATATACAAGTACAATGATTTTTATTTTATATGTTGGTTAAGTACTTGTTTAAAGAATTCCTGATTCTTAAAATCGTACATATCAACGGAACCGATTTTACTAGTTCTAACATGTGTGATTTCCATAGAAATATTTCTTGATTACCAAAGGGACTGTATCCAATTTACTGTAAATATAAACCGGTTTGTACTCATAAATAAGGATCTCATTAACATTTCCGTTATTAATTTTGTTTTCTTTAAATTTCATATTTTAATTAACTGCTTTAGAGTTTTAGACTGACTGAAAATTAGTAATATTAATACTTATAATATATTATGTTAATCGATATAAAATATATTATAATACAGTAATAGCCGATGTGATGTATTATTTGAATCGCAATAATTATTAACAACGTATTATCAACTGATATATGTCTGCTGTTATTTTATTAAGTTAGAAACAGTTATAATACTAAATTATCTTTTATTATTTACCACACACTTTCTTATACTCTCTGACGTGATGTGGTTGTTTGAATAAACTTTTTATTTAATTTGATAAAATGTATACAAATATAGTACGATATAATAAAATCATTTATCGTTCATTTTGTTCATTTTTATTTTTTATACGAATACTGTCAAACAACAGTTATTATACACATGTAATAATGAATAATGAATAAATAGAAATAAAAAAATATTTCTAATAGCGAAAAACTGCGGAGCGTTTTAAATTTGACACGTGCCAGTACCAAGCTTCTATATAATTTATGCAAATACAGATACGGTGAACCATGAAAGGCGGTGTACAAACTAAACAATAAAAAGAGCTAGTGGCTATTTAACACTGTATATAGTTAGACACATCCACATGTGGCTAGTGTCGTAGACCGTCTTTTGTCGTGGTTCCGATAAAAGTCGAACCGGAATTGAAAGCATCCATCTGTCAGCTATGCCATAATATGTACAACCCCTTTTTTATTATTCTCCTACGTTACACCTGGAAGATTTTGATCAAGCACTATATATATGTAGTATGTACCTACAGCGTATAAATTAAATGACCCCTGCATAGTTTTTTTAAAGGCATAACTAGTTTTGTATATAATAGTATATTTTTATATTTAAATCATGTACCTACTCGAAACATTATTTAATTAGAAGTTTAAAAGAAAGATTGTGTATTGTAAAACGAAACAATATTTTTGAATGATTCATAACATTATTATTATTTAAACAATAATATATATATAGTAAATGATTATATATTATATGTTCATATTATAATCGTACTAAAGGTTATTTTTTCATAAATATAAGTAAATAACGCTGCATAGATATTTACCTATTAATATTGAATAACATAATTTTGATCTATTTATGTAGGTAATTACTAATTATTGATAATTAATTTCTAAATAAATTGTTTATACTATAGTTGCAGTTGTAGATAAGAAAATTACTTGTAATAAATTTACTATTTTATTCAATTGTGACTTGCCGAAAACAAATATCTTATATTATCATAATAATATCATCTTTCTAAACGAATAAAATATAAACGGTATTAATTTGTCGTTGTGTTTACATAAACACTTTTGTATACGCTATATACTGTCTGTAGACACTATATTTTCAAAGAGAACACCTGAACACCTATTCGACATATTACTCTCGTCTCTATTTACGACTCGTACTTAAACTGTTCTATAGTTTTCAAACAAAGTTGAATGCCCTCCTCTGTGCTGCTTTTAGAATTTTATTTATAATATATATATATATCCACATTTAATATTTTACCCACTCCGCTCGCTCCACTCACCCCTTTCATTTCAGAAAAACATCAAATATAGCTATAATAAATAATGTAGAGTTACCCTGCTGCACAATGTGCGCGCCGCCGCGAGTAGTTCGCCTAGTGCTCGTTTTGGTTGAGGTATTTTTTTTTTATTATTATTACTATACAATATATTATTCACTATTATTCGCTATTGGTATATATACTACTTCGTACCTACACCGGTTTGTGTATGTATATATTATACATACTCATGGACAGCTGCATGTGCCCGAAAGCGTGAATTCGCGCGGGGAAACACTTCACGTTGTGCGCGTAATGACGATTGGGGCACGCGACCCCTGACAATTAAGCTGCGCACCAAAGACACGTCGTGTCGACTCCCGCAGGTGGTGAATTGCAATATAGTATTTTTGGACGCGAACGAAAAATCCGACTCTGGATTCATACTCGGTGTGTAGGGAGGATTGAAAGCGTAGTTTTGCGTTATTTTTAGGAGCTGAGAATATTATATATAAACATATACTTAGGTACACGTATGATGTATATTATTGTAGATGTGTAGTATATACGGAATACTGATATTGTTCAATGCACGCGCGCAATCTTCAGGCTATTTTGCTGTTCAATTTCTTATGCAGGAAACGTATCAAAAACGCATTGTTTAGTGCCACGGACATCTGGTCTATGTGATATATATTATATGGCGAGTTCACGGATCGATCGAGGATCCGATCATTGGACAATTCTTAACGCACTATAGAACCGTGAACGTTCTCCAAAACTTAAAACGTTTTAGACTTCTATCGAGTCAGCCTTTGGATGTATTATTATATACATATATATATTATGTATGTGGAAAGTATCTATTTAAATTTAATTAATAGTAGTGTTCGAGACTGCTATGGCGTATAGTATAGTGTACCTATCATTACATAATGTGTTGTGTGTACGCACATATATTATTATAATATGTGTTATGGAGAGCATGCAAAGTATCCGTTATTCGTGTGCAATTCTAAGTAATAACAACACAAAAAAATTTGTTTGGCCTGCATATTCTTTAAATGTTACGAGTAAACGTATACAATGTATTGATAAAGATAAAAATTAATTATAAATTTACTCTATGAACTGTTGTGGTACAAATAATATATGAAATATTTAATGTGATACACATTGCTTTACTGATAAATGATAATCAACATGCAACCTTATAAATTATGATCATCATTACATTTTTAGTATGAATTTTTCCAATTATATCAACATTTGAATTTTAAATTTTGTATTCTTCACATGACATGACGTGTATTTTATTTTATTGTATCATGTTCTAGAAACGATGTGGTAAAGTAAGACAAAATAGAAATTACTAATAAATATTAAATAATTTCTACGTTGCTTTAATAATATTATGTATTGCCATTTTCATTCGTGGTTTGTAATTAAAGTAATAGGTATTCTTCGTTTCATTTTCATTAGTGTTTCGCAATTAAATTATATGTTTTGACTCACTTAATGGTTTTATAAATCGTGTATTATCTACATTAATTTTTAATTTAAACTCAAAATATAATGTGCTTGTCAAATAGTGTCTAGTACTCCGACAAAATACCGATTAATCTTAATAATCCATTTAAGTTTTCTTTGAGTATATACTATAGGAATTTCACGAAAACCAACGCTTTATCTGTGTGACACACATAGTTAACACGTTTAACGTCTTGCCCGTGTCATTTTGTTTAAAAAAAGAGTAATAATAAAAATCTTGCGGGCCCCATTTTATAAGTTTGACCTTATTATTTCGTGACCTTCCATTGGTAATTTGTATAGATGACGTGACAGCAAAAAAAAACTTATCTGGTATCGCCATCTTGTCCGTTTGATGAGTTTTTAGCAAACACTATACTGTGATATTATATGTATAAATATTTAGCACTCATCGGTTATTACTTACACTATCAACGCAGTTATCGTATATCATATACATTTTTTTTCCTTTAATGTTCGGTTCTTTTTCATCTCCGACTGCAGGGGACGTGTAATATCATATTATACCGAAAATGTGTAATACGAGACCGTTATGCCGGTGGTAATATTTGGATAATGCGTAAGTGATTTAACAGATTTGCATTCTGACGTGAGGTAGTTTTCCCTCCATAATGCTCTACGTCTTGCTAAAAAAATATTTATTTGAATCCATTACGTGTATTGTATAAATTAACATTCCTCTAAATTAATATCGTTTTATTATTAAATTGTTATATTTAACTATTTAAGACTTAAGTCAATCAAGTTTATATTGAATTATATTAAGTTAACTACTACAATAACGTTAGTGAATAAATTTAATGAATAAAAATAGCATACTGCATTTTGAATTCTAAAAACGTATGTGTACAATGACGCAGTGTACAACATTGTTGATATTATAATTAAAATCTTTCCATGTATTAAAAAATTAAAATTCTCAATTTTGTTAGTCTATCCATGTTTTATAAATATTGAGGTTTATTACTACTTGGTATAGTTGGTTCGTTAATTACACAGCGTAGCTGTTATATTTGTTTGTTTGACATTTCGCTGAAATAAAAGTTAGCTTTATAATTTACTCAAATTCATCAAAATGTATACTCTTGATTAATTTAAGCTATATCAATGACTAATTTACATTTTCCTAAGCAGGGGCCTACCCTCTCTAAGCTGTTACATCTCCCACGATGCTAAGTCACGCGAATCTTTGTCGGTTTTTGGATGTAACATGTGTTCATTTACAGTACTCATATATTTACCTCCGAAGACCACGTGAGAGAACTAGCGATCATTCGACAGTGACTATAGCTAGTCTACATCATATTATATTTTATTTTTTATGTTTTAATACACCTACTAACCGTGTCCAAACGAATAATAAATGTATGTAGTTTTTTCATCTTTTTATTGCTAAGAATATTTTGTTTCAATTGTGAACTAATTCGTATTAATGTCGCATTTAAGTATTATCGTGCATTATCCTTTTAAAACTCGTTCGAAAACGACTCAAATTTATTGATGCTTTAGTCAATTGATTAGCAAATAAATCGCATTGAAATTAAATCAATAATTTTTGTTGTGTACTTGTTATTCAATCAAAAATATAATTATATAATTTTTTATATTAAAAAGAAAAAAATTCCTTTGGCGTTTATTGCTAATTCGTCGTTATTTTATCAATTTTTAAAATCCAATCTATTTGTTTCAAATTAATTTTTAACAATTTAAAAGAGCTTAATCTTAATAAACGATATCGAACGAAATCATAACAAATGAGTAGTGATTATTATTTTATCATAAACTATTTTGTAATTATTTTTATCATACAGATCGTATCAAAATTGTAAAAGTCTACAATGTGCAATGTGTTATTTAGTAGGACCTATAATAGTATTTGATGAATAGAAAAATTGAATTGTAATACTGAAAAGTCGGAAAAAACGACTAATAATATACGGTGGTTTAATAATATAATAGCCTTCCACGGGTCCATATAATTTTTAGAATCGCGATTTCGTTCCACGGTCAAGTTCTTTCAACACCTGTCACGATGCAGGCCACTGTGGCGTAATTATTTTTAGTTCTACTGAGTACTGACTCGAAGACGACATTATATTACATTATAATATCCCAATATTATAATAGTATACGTCACGGTACAGTAACCGCCGAACGGACGTCCTTTCGGTTTCACATGCGTATTCGTATATACATGTAGAATAATGATTAGATACGATTACAGTATAATATTAATATATATTTATATAGTCAGTAGTGACGATATTACACTATTACTACACGTATGACGTACAAAAATAATAACAATATAACAGTGAGTTCGCGTCTAAATATCCCGGAGGACCGGACGGCATTATCGTAATAAATAATAATACTCCGAGTTTCTTGTCCTGCTGCATTAAGGACAAAAGGGGCACTCCGTTTAGCCGCCGCTGCCCGAGGACGAGACCCGTACGTATATGTTATATGGTTCCTGGACCGCGTCGGCCTTGTAATGATATATAATCCCTTTTGTACCCACAAAGACCAATTGGCGCCAACCAAAACAACGTAAATGGAATGCTGCTGGTGGCAGTCTTATATTCTATATTATATAAAATAATATTATACTTATAAAGATTTCGAACGCTACCCACGACTATAATGGGCAGACGGGTTTTTGCATACGTTTCTGTTGGTCCTCTTTTGCGCGGCAGAGGAAACAAAATAACATCGTTCTACAATATCGCTGCTGCTGCAGGTGAATCCAAATTTGATACTCATTGATCACTGTGGTGGGCATTATTATTATTACTTTTTTTATGGCAGACGTAGGCACGTATACATATATAATACAATGCATTTATTTATGATGGCACGCCGGGGGTTCTTGTTCTGTCGTGATACGACGACAGGCGTCAGAAAAATCTTTTCGACGAAACTCTAGAGAAAAGTGCGACGAACAACGCCTTTTAGAATTATTACGATCATGAACATTTTTCATAACAGACCGTTTCAAATCCAAATTTTGCCCAACGATGATTTATATCGATAATATAATATATATATTGTATTGTGTATAGAATTATAATAGGTAGAGAATAGCATATTTATTGTACATTTTTAAAAATAACTATATTTCATAGGATGAATGTAACAATCGATAATTGAACTAAAAATACATTGTGTATGTATGCGTTGAGCCGTTGAATGTATGCAATTAATACCTACTAATTATATTTATCAAATCAAAATTTTTCAGATAAAAAACATATTATACGTTTACAATATACTATAAGTAAATTATTATTTCTACTGCTTAGCAATAACTAATCTCATTACTTATTAGTCATTAATCATTATAAATTATTTTATTAAAACCATCAAATTTTATTTATTTATTAACAATTAATAATAATGTAGTGATGTATAAATTATTATTAATTTATCATTTTTATTGGTAATATTTTATCAGAAGAGTTTATGATATTTTTATGCGCATGAAATAAGTAAGAATATTTATTTATAGTGCGTAGAAATGGTATTTATTTGGTAACAAAGCCTGCTACTACTAATTACATAAAACACATGTTACTTTATTTAGATAGAGACATATTTCTAACTAAGCTTCGAGCATCTTTTAGAAATAATTTTTACGTGTTCGAATTCATGATAACCTTTCACAAGAAATACCTGTGTTTCTTTAGGTTTTTTCTGGTTTCATTGATAACTCGCATATATGTATAACAATAATGTAGTTGGTATACATATTTTATTGGCGCGTTTGTGTGTACGTCTTGGTAAAGAATCCCTCCAAAAATTGTTTTTTTTATAACAAAAAGAAACCCAGAACAACATTTCTTTCCGTACGTATTCTAATAATTGCGTGGGTTCTTATTTATTTGGTTATTTGGTATACAAGTTACGACCATAATTTTGTGTATAAACTATTAACTGTATTAATGACTTTTTCTGATTCATTACCTAGGAATTAGGATAATAAATAGTAGTGTATAAACGTTATACCTAGTGTTCTTTTTTTTTATGAGAGCATAACGACAGATAAGCAATTAGTAGTTAGTACGAAGGTAACATTTGTTAGTAATACACACGGCCTAAGATATAATGGACTGGGAATTGGTCTTGATCGGTGGGGGTCGGGGGATGGCCACCAAAAGGTTCCTCAAACTGGGGATCCAATATTTTCAGCGCTACCAGTGGTTTTATTTGGCTTTACATTTTGTATCTTAGTCCGTGTTTTATACAGATGGCGTTGTTAACTCTAGGTCCCCATTGTGAGTTGTGACCCCCCGACATTGCCTCTTGAACATACATTCGTGGGCACTGGTAAGCTGCGCGTTTCCAGTCCATTATATATTAGTCCGTGCAATGGTTATACATTATTGGTAAATACTTGTATCATCAATCATGTATTTGTGTGCTCTATCGAGAACTGTCAGTAGTTTATTATTCATATTCTCGAATGAAGACAATTTAAATTAGAAATACTCAATTCATTAGTAAATACCCGTGATATTGGGGATTATGGTGATCTAAAACATCACAATATTTTACGATTGTTAAAAATCGTTATTAATTTTTGTCAGAACACAGATTTTTCTGCCAACAGAGAATATTATCTCTACACCGGCATACGGTTAATCGGTTGTAGAATTTTAATTTATACACGTCGTTTAATATTATTTTCCGTCATGATATCCAGTTATGGGACACTAAAATCGAACCATCTCACGACCGCGTTATCGGCATACCGTCGACGTTACTTTAAAAGAAAAATAGAAATTTGTCGTTTAATTGGATCAACTATCAACTATCAATATAATTTATATTAATATTACTCGGTTTTAATTTATTGTCGTCGTCGCTCCGGTTTACGGTTACATAGTTGGTATTATACATATTCGATGAAAACAACAATATCGCATAACAACAATAATAATTAATAAAAAAAGAAAATGTTTTCTCCTAACTTAGGATGATAAGTAAATAAAAAACAATAATGATGGTATTATTGTTTTATAGTATTACGCAATCGCGCATCGTAAACTGTAAGTGACGGGCGCGCCGCCGGCATTATCGCCGCAGACAGCTTTGTTTTGGCGGCAAACCCGCGACCACGGCGGCGGACGGCTCGCGCGTGTTTGTGTGTTGTTTTTAGGCGGGATCTACCGCTCGGCAGACGTCGGCGCCAGACGGTCAGCTGTTGCCAGCCCGATCAGCTGATCCGTATTGTCAACAAAGCGCCCGCGCGCGCGCAAAGGGGGCCTGCATTCCTGCGCGCCGCGCGCCCCTCCGCCCATAACCGGTTCCGTCTGCCGTCGGCAGCCACAGTCGGGATCATTGTCTCTTCGCCCGTCACCGCCGACCAGTCGCTCGTTAACCGTGAACCCTGGAACGCGCTACATGCTCTGCCTTCTCCGGCCACGTTACTGTCGCCGCCGAAGTACTTCCTCTGTCGTTCGATTGTTCGAATAATTTTAAATTTATACTAAACGAATTTCGTCCGCTAGTCTCGACGAATTTTTTTAACAACAATATTAATTCAGTTTATGATCTACGTCCGACTGTCTGCCGTCGCAGGGCCCGAGCTGGAACGTTCCGATTCGCATACTCTTCTCGTCCCTCCCCCGTGCGGTTTATCCGGCCGGAAGGGACGATTTGGCGACCGCAGCTCGCCAACACACTCGTAAGTCTACACGTCATATGTTATTGTCGCAGTCTTTTTCGGGACATTTAAATAATTGGCGTTTGGTGAAATTTGCAAAAAAACATTGTCAAAAAGTCTCTTTGTCGATGGTTCATAGGTACGAAGTATTCCCGCGTCCGTATTCGTTTGCTTTTTTTCGGTCATCCGCAAAAACCTAGCAGTCTCACCGCGGGGTCCGATTGGCATCGGTGGTTTTTGCGCGCGCGGAAAACGAGCGATCGCGATTCCGGTGACCTCTGCCGGTCGGCAGCAGCAGGCCCCCCTAGTAGAGGAGCACGGAACTCGCGCGCAATAGGCGGACAATAGGGGAAAACGCTTTTGGCGCCCGTTTCCTCGCATCATCCACGTACTCTTGCGGCGCGCGCGTTTCCCGCCACCACCGCGTCACCGCCCGAGGCCAAAAGCCCGCCCAATGTCGTTGTTCAGTCGACGCGTCACCTTTTTATTTTTTTGTCGTACAGGAATCGTTCTCGCCTTTTCCGTTTGCATTCCCCGGATGAGACATTTCGATTTTTGTCCATCGTGTCCGACTATTGTACGTTATTAACTATTCATTAACTTATTCACAATAAAAATTTTCAATTATGTTTTACTAAAAAATAATAAGACGCTCACTCCGACTGCTTAGTGGTCTCTCATACCCGCAATAAATTCGCATGGGTTATTACAGTTACAACAGTTATTAAAAAAATACTTAATAATATCTTGTATTATATTAATTATTATCTTTGCCTCGATCTTTATCATCGATGGTATTACGTTTAATAAGCGTGCGATTTTTGATTTTTTTTTATATACTTGTATTGAAAACCAACTAACATTGACATGATGACTTCATGATGACTGCTGAATACGTGTTCGTGTTACATAAATCTACAGTTTTTAGATTTAATTCGTAATAGTAGGTATAAGCCTAAAACAAATTTTTTTATGGTAGTTATAACTTATATTACTAATTGTATATTTCGTTAATATCTCGATTTAATGGTATACCATTAAAGCAAAAACATTTTAATTTTAGGTCTGTTAGGTAAATTGTATATATTTGTATTATAAGTATTGTATTTTAATTCAGCCATCATACCCATCATTATACTCATATAATTCATGTATATTTTTAATCCGAATGGTTAGGATGGCTACTTAGTACTTACCCTTCCACTTACATGTACATAATATTATTATCTACTATGGCATATAATAACATTTAATTACTTATTTATTGCAAGTATCCTGTATGTATGCACACATTTGATTTTCTTGAATAATTTTATCATAATGACCTGGTAACTTATATATTAACCTGTATATTTTGAAGAGTTGATATATAATATACCTAATAATAAATTGATTCATCAATACTTCTGTGTGTTTTTTCTGCTATATATATATATAAAACTATACCTATTATGTATACTGTTATACATATATTAATTAAAGGTTATTATTTTTACATAATTTAATGTTGTGAAAAAGAACAAAACATAGTTATAATTCTGGAAATTTATATTATTTTTCAGATTAACTTTACTCATTTCTTACAGCCTACTACAATGAATGAAGCCAGTTCATCTAACATTGATGGTGTTTTGAAAAGAAAAAGACACGTAAGCCCATTTTTATTGTATATTTGTTTTAAATATTATTTTCCTTTTTTTTTTTTTACTATTCTATCCAATATTTCTTAAATAATTTCAACTAGAAAAATAAAATATAAAATAATTAAAGGAACTTTTCTACTTTACCGGGCACCTAAATTTTAACAATAATATTAGATATTAATATATTATCACTTAGTATTTAGGTATATAATTAAGGTTATGATTAAGTTTTTTGATTGAGCCTTATTTTGATATTGATTTTTTTTTTTTTGGAATTTATATTAATACTAAAGGAATACTGGCTATGCAATATTTATTGCATTTATAAAAACTAGTGGCTTATTATAATATATTTACCTGTTAATTGTTATTTATTACCTAGAATGTATTATTAAATGTATATATAATATATATATATATATATATTCTGTAGATGGCTTGAATACAGTATTAATGTATTTCTCATAGAAATTTAGAAATCCTTTAAAGTATCACCATTATGAAAGTGATAAAAGATACTTATTTTTAAACTCAATTCTTTTCTTAACTATGTAATCCAGTTGTACAGTTTGTTTTAATTGAAGACATGAATTATTTGTTATCTTTAGAACTCGGAAGGTTATTTATATAATGGTACTGTGTCTGGCAAGAGGATGAAAATTGACCATAGTCCTGTTGAGCTCCCAAGTATTTTATCTAGATCTAAATTACACAATTCATCACAGTCATCACAATCTGACGATAGCGAGCATCAATATTTTACTAATTTACAAAGAAACTCCAGAGTACGAGCTGACTCTGATCCATTTCAAATTAACTCTGAAAATAATGATTCCTTCCAACAATTAAGTGTTGGTAATAATGGAAGTGTAGAACGACGGCCACTATCTGAGTTACAAGTTCTGTCTCCAGACTCTCATTCAATTTATTCAGATGATAGGTAAGCGATAAAAAAAAAAAAAATTCAATAGTGAAAATATCTATAAATTATTTGATATACTTAGGTCGGAATCAGAAGCTAGTAGTCCTGCTCTCAGTGAACCTGCCCCATTATTATCCGACAATGAACTAAGCCCAGATTGTATTGATAGTTCTGAACCAAAGAAAAATATTGAAAATGATCCACCTACCTATGTGCCTACTCCACGTTATTCAAACATTCAAGAAAGTGTGGGGAGTAACATAGTTACTACTTGGAGCAAGTAAGTTACTAATTTTTTTAAGGATGTAAGGTACAATGTAATTAATTTTGTTATTTTATCATTGTTTCAGATTTCGTGACATGGCCATCAACCAGAAACCAGTTGCATTAAATGATAGACCATGTCCATTACCAGAAATCCCTTGGGGAAAACGTGCAGCTTTTTGGCAGATGATATGTAATAGAGATTCTGCCACATTAACTTATAGGAATCCTGATTACCATGATTGTCATGAACATATAACACCCCGAATGAGAGCTATTCTTTTAGATTGGCTAATTGAGGTATTATTTCATAATAAATTATTCATATTATCATATTTTAAATTATTCATAAACGTTATTAAATACAATCTATATATTTGATTTTAGGTGTCATCTGTTTATAAGCTACACCGAGAAACTTATTATTTAGCTATGGATTATTTAGACCGATATTTATCAAACAGTGATTCTATTCCTAAACAAAAATTACAACTCATTGGTAATTACACTTTCCTAGCCTTAATTTTAAAGCCATACAAAGACAAGTTAATTTAGGGTTAACTTATTTTTGTACATAGGAATTACTTGTCTATTTATGGCTGCCAAAATGGAAGAGATTTACCCTCCTAAACTGACTGAATTTGCTTACGTCACTGATGGTGCATGTACTGATGAAGATCTGTTAGATATGGAGAAAATATTATTGATGGTAATTACAGATAAATAATAATTAAACTAAACACAATGAATTAACTAATTTCTTATATATATTTTTTAGCATTTGCGTTTCCGTTTAACACCTGTTTCTATAAATTATTGGGTAGAATTGATGCTGCAATTCATTTGTGTTGATGATAGTACAGCTGAAGACAGTTTGATTGTTCCACAATTTCCTCAAAATTTATTCAATCAGGTGGCTCATCTTTTAGATCTAGCTAGTCTAGATTCAACTAGTTTACGTTACTCATATAGTGAATTGGCTGCGTCTGCTCTTACTATAGTGCTAAATAAAAAAATTGCTTTAACCATTTCCGGTAAGTTATTTATGAAATACTTTCAATTTAATTTTCAATTATAATTTAATTATTTAATTAATCAGGTTTATCAGAAGGAAACGTATATAATTGTGTTGAATGGATGTCTGTGTATTGGAGTGTAATTCTTGAAGAATACCAGTATGAAGAAATTGATTTTGAAAATGATTCAGAACAAGTAGATGGCACCCATGTTAAACAACAACACTTAGTCAGCATGGATATGTATGTAAGTATCACTTGTACATTTTTCTTATGGTTCGTCAACAAATTTTAAACATTTTCTCATTCTTATTTATTTATTATTTTTGCACTCAGATGTAAAAAAGGTACACATCTTAATTTAATATATTTTATCTGTGTAGTAGAATTGTATTTGATCAAAAATATTATATTGATTAATGTTAACAGTTTTATGACGTAATAAATTACCTTAACTAAATTTATTTATATTTTTAGGATTTAGCACAGAGTAGATTTGAACTTATTCAATTATCTCGAGTAAAGGGCCCAGTAACTCCATCAAACTTATTAACACCGCCATGGAGCGGTAAAAAATATCCTGTAACAGCTGAAGAGTGCAAACCCTCATGTAGCTACAAATGATAAATTATATACTGATAACACCAACAGTAAGATTTTTTTTATTAAAACATGTATATCTTACCTTGTAATAGGTTATTGTATTCAGATGTATTCTAGTTTTCTTTGTGTTAAAAAAATATTTTATTTTAATTGATAGATTCTGTCTTGACGACTTAGATTATTTAAATGTGCAATAATAATCTATTTTTTTAAAATTAAGTACTGTTGGTAGTTAGTTATATTTACACACGCAATTTGGAAATCAGTAATCATACTGAAAATGTTAATTCTTCAAGTAAATAGCTGATTTCTCTCCTGAAAAGTGTAAAATTAAAGTCAACAATGTTGATTGAACTGGTGTTCCTCATTTTATGTTATGTCAAATTGCTAAAAATTAAAAATCCAAAAAAATATACTTGGCCTTCATGTTAATTACAATTTTATGTATCGATTACTTTGTACATTTTATATGATTATACTAAATACTTAATAGGCTCACGAGTAATTATATTAAGATTATTATTACAAATGTACTTTTTACTAGCCATTCCTTCATATTACACAATCTTATAATTTTGACTTTTTATATCAAATTACATTATCCTTTTGTATTCTAGTCTTATTTAGTTGATAAAGATAAAATTATTTTGTGTAGTCTCATAGCATGTTTTATTATGTACAATTTTTTTTTGAAACTTTAAATTATTATTTCCTTATGTTAAGATGTGCGTATTCATGGTTGTATACTTACTCCATTGGTTAGTTATGTATTTGTATATGTGTAAGATCGAAATCAACGATTTTCTAATGTGCCAGTTTCTTTTTATGTAAGGTAATGACCAGAATTTTTGAAAAATTTGTATAAAATGATCTCCGTTCAACATTGAATTAGTATTATATTAAATTATATTATTATAGAACTTAAAAATATTTAGAAAATGTTTCCAGTTTTTTTACTATAATTATGTGAATTTCATTATCTAAAGCTAATATTTTTTTCTCAATAAAGTAATCATTACTTACAAAAAAAAAATTATAACTAGGCTGTTATTAAATTAGAAATAATCAGGTTGGGGAAGAGAATTATTATTCGTGTATTTCTTAAGTTGGTATGTATTTAAATTTAATTCTTATCAATGGGAATATATATATTTTATTGGGATAATAAAAAATTCTTTGTTATATTATTAGCAGTTAAACATTTTTGTTTTATAGTTAAAATTATTTTATTCACAGTTATAAATCTCTATAAACATAATATATAAATATATATATTTTTTTTTATGTACATGTGTATAATGTAACTTAAACTAATTGCTGTAATAAATTATGATTATAATTATTATGGATATCTTGTATTGTTTTATTGTATACGTTTTAGTGGTATTGCTTATGAATGGTAAACTACAGTTGTTTGCTATTTGTGACAAGTAACGTTTCTTTTGAGATTTAACCTCATATCTATGTCATCTATGACATGATATTATTAATAAATATTTATACTGCCTGCATTTTCTAGATAGGATATTGCAATAAAAAATATTTTGAGACTAGGTATTATATTTTAAATTTTTTGTTTTTAACGATTTATGTATGGGGTAAAATTTTTGAAATCAAATTTTGAGTAAAAACCTTTAAATTTAAAGCAAGTGACTCTTAATTTGTTCTTCTTATATCAACTTTAAAATACATATCTAAGAACAGTATTCTTTTTACTTTGATTAAATACGTTAAAAAAACTTTTAAAAATCAAAATTTTCTTCTGCAGCCTATAAATAGCTTAAAAAGACTCAAAATATTTTGAAAATGTTATTGTGTAGATATATAAAATATTTTCCCCAAAATATCAACTAGATTCACTTTTCTACCAGAAAATGTGCTGAAGTAGAAAATGTTATTAACTTTTGAACCAAATACCAAGTTATTGCATAATTTTTACCTATCTTACAAGTTGTTTAATAAATTAATTTTCTATTAACAAATATTTTTTGTCACGCCTGCACCGAAAGTTTGGTTTTCGATAGCGGTTGAAGCGTTGAAAGCGTCCTTTTTCCGGCCAGCGGGCGGTTAAGTGGAAATCCCTAAAAGTGCCGGGCGCACATATCACGCGTATCCCCTGCACAACCAGACACTAAAATTTATACCACGGTCCTTACGACCTTACAAAACATAAATTTTTGGTTACATCTTATATTCAAATTATAACCTCCTTGTACGACGCGTAAACATTTTTCTTTCATGGATTTGTTTTCTTATAATAATTTAGTTGTTGCGTAGATGATAAGATCCGTTCAATCTCCATAAACCTTTGCCGTTATTACATTTTAGATTCTGAGCGAAGCGATGAATGTATTGATTTTACAATGATCTTTTCTTTTTTTTTTGTGTCTGTCATCAGTCATCACCTTTTAGGACAGTAAAAGTGCTTGGATTTTCTTCAACATTAACTTTTCTGATAGGAAGGTGAATCTAGTTGGTACTTTGGGGGTCAAAAGTAAACATTTCCTAGTAGTTTTCAAAAGCGACGTGAAAAACAAAAGAAAAATTAAGGAAAAAAGGGAAATTTTACGCAAAATCTGTTTTCGAGGAAATCGATTTTGGTTTTTGGTGCAACTCTAAAACAAATGACCGTAGGTACATGGAATTTCACTGAATGTTTATATTAGCATTTTCTATACACCATAACATTTTCCAAATATTTTGACTTATTTTGAGCTGTTTACGGACATTATCAGTATCCATTTTTTTTAGCTTTTTTTTCTATAAATATCAATAACAAAAAAAAAAAAAAAGCTTGAAAATTTATCATGAAGTTCCTAAGTTATTGTTTCAAAGGCAGATGAAAAAAATTAAAAATCCTTAGTCACAGTTTTTATTTATAAACATTTAAAGTTCAAATCTTGACAAAATACAGAAAAATGACGAAAATTTGCAAATTATTTTGAGTTGAGAATTCATAAAAATTTTTCTTTTTAAATCTAAGATTTGAAAATGTAATGTAAGATTACTCATAAGTTTGTCTATCTTTATCAAAAAAAAAATGTCTACAAGAAACTTAAATTATATTTTTATGAACGTCTGAAATTTATATTTTTACAACATTTGATATTCACTCGATTTCTCGTGTAACGATTTTCTTATTTTGTAGTAATTAAAAAACGTATAACTGTAGACACTTGAGATTTATATCTTAAGTTTATTTTATAAATTCTTATACGACTATAGTTTATTATTGGCTCATTTTATTTTTTTTGTTCACCGAAATTATTATAGAATCGTTAATCGTCTCCAATAATTGGCGACTGCCATAGATGATATACAATATATCCATAGAACTTATATACTCAGTACCTATAGGCTATATGGTCAATTGATAAATTGTATGTTCTTTTACAGAAATCTTTGTGATCTGCAACGTATAGGTATCTATTCTGGTTTTCTATTTCAGTTGTTGTTCGCATGCCATACTTAATACTATAGAAACTAGACCAACATTAATAGACATTCTAATGCATTCTCCCGCCGATGCCCCTAGACACATTGCTGGGGAAGTTATATTTCATTGATAATTAAATTACAATATGAATTATAAGTTAGGTATTATGAAGGTAGGTACTTGTCCAAAACTCGTTTATCAGGATTTAAATAAAAAGGGAGGTCAATTAAAAATAAAAAAAAAATTGAAAGTGACTTCTGAACAGTAGGTTACAAGTGGGTACTGTTATGGATAGTGTTTATTTTGAATTCAATGATATAATATCATTGTATACGAAAAACGATTCTAAATGGAGACGATTTGTCAACCTAGGATATTGTATACTATATTACTATATTTATATAACTATATTGATATTATTAAATATTATTTATACCGTAGCCGGTTAAGTTGAATTATTATTATTTGTTTATTATCATATTTGTATACAATAACATATTTTAGACGTTTCAATTGCCCGCGAATAATATTTTTAAAATAGGTATATATATTACAAGTTACGAATTACAAATTAAGAACGATATTGCAAAAATTAATCGCCGGAAATCATTAGTTTTTAACTGAAAACGACGAGAAGTCAGAATTTGGCGGTTAGTCTTATTTTAAAGTTAAATAGCTAATTGAAATTATTAGTATTTTCATTTATACCCGGTATTATCACTACATGCACGCTGCAGCGCTCGCTCGAACAATTAAAATCAAAAGTATCCCGGGAAGTCAAGGCCTTGACTTGTCATGTAAAACCACCATGGGTGGGTGTCGGAATTATTTTTGCATCATTTTTAAAACGTTGATTTACCTAGGTTAAAAAAAAAATTGAAAAATTTGCATGGGCGCTAAAACTAGATTATTATAACACTACATTTAAAAAATATTTTAGGATTTTTAAGAAATAGTCTTCAATTGTGTCACATTTAATTATTTTATATAGTGATAATATTGGTAGGTTAAGTTTCTATTTTTAATAGATCAATATAGCCAATAGGTTGTGTACCTAAATCGATGTTAATGGGCAGTGAATTTTATAATTTTGAAAAAAACCATCCTAAGTACGTTAATTTTAATTACTGCTATTATAGCAGTAATGCTTTTAGTACTGTTGTAGGGTTTCCTGTTATAGGACAGTATCCAACTGTCCACTGGGATATCTGGGATCACAACAAACTATCCTCTCATAAGACACCATTGAAAATATCACTTCTATAGCAGTAATGACAATTTTTGGAAGATCTTTATACTACTGCTATTACAGTAATATTTGGCAGCTGTCCATCAACGTGTTAAATCACGGTAGTCGAGTTTTGGACAAGTACCTACATAGGTAACTTATAATAATATTCATATTGTAATTTAATTAGATACCAAAATAATATAACTTCTCAAACACTGTGTCCATGGGCACTGGCGGGAGAATGTATTAGAATGTTTATAAGCTGGCGGACCAGTTTGTATAGGTAGTTAAATTAGGCATGCGAACTATAACTGAAATAGAAAACCAGAATAGGTAGGTACATTGCAGATCACAAAGATTTCTGCAAAAGAACATACAATTTATCAATATACCGTATAGGTACTGAGTATAATATATAAGTTCTATGGATTTATCATAATAAATAATTTATTTTATAATATCTATGGCAATCGTCAATTGTCGAAATTCGTCGGCGACGATTAACAATTCTAATAATTTCAGAAAATACTATAGTATTATAAATATAATATTTTGTATTTTATTTCACTGAACAAAAAAATAATAAGTCATCAATATAGACGGACAGTTCGTTAAACCGCATATATTTTAATGTAAGTTTTAACACAAACCCGCAAATTTCGTTATGATTGGGTTATTTTCATAAAGTATTTGGATACTTTCAAGTTTTAGAAAATCGGAGCGAGATGAAGATAGCTGTTTCTTCGGCGATGGCGGCACTCTAGCTAGGTTTCACCGGAAGAGTCGATGTTTACGCGTAAGTTTGTTTTCATATTATTACCTACTATTTAACGTTTACTTTTTAGACTTTTAGCCACGAACAATCTGTTAACTGGGTGACGTAGAAGCATTTATAAGTTTAATCACAAAAGCGCAATGTATAAAATACGCGAGACCGCCTTCGTTTCACCACGCCAAGTTTAATACGTACCTAAGTACCTTTTTGCATATTATACTATACGCCGGGTATCATCTTATAGGTTTGCGCGAAGTATTTAAAACCATATACTGTTATTAATCTTCATATTTTATGTACATAAATACATTATACATCTCATATATTTTATTAGCATACTTACAACTTTTTTTTAGTGTAGTTTATACCCTAGATGGCTAGATATAGGTAGTAAATGTTTTGCAATTATATGTTTTACTATAATTTAATTATTATTTTTCATTATAATATAATATAACAATACACTTTAAATTAAATTAGTTGTTATCAAGACACACAGTCTTAAAACAAACTCTTTTCTGGACGTATTCAAAACAGATTATGCTTAAAAAAAAAATGAACAGTTGTCGTAGCAGTCAGTTGCTAGATCAACCCATGTTACATAAAATAGGAATTATTCTTGTTTTTTTAAATTATTTTTTTGAAAAATATATGTAACATGTGTAGCTCATACAATTAAAAATGTATAGTTAACATAAATGCAGATGTTTGTACTTCATAGATATTTTTTAATAAAATCGTGTAAATACCTAATAAACAATCAGGTACCCATTGGCCATCACTAGTAGGTATCAATTTAATTATATTACGTGTAAAATCACCGGCACAAGGTGCAGACTGCATTTTAAAAATTAAAAACATAAAATAAAATATAAAATAATGTTGTAGGTAGTAGAAGCTCGAAACGGTAGTTTATTCTAATTTATAATCCAATTAAAGTAACCGAGAATGTAACTATTAAAATCATCATTATTCAATGATTATTTAGAGATCACTTTGGGATGAATGCCAAACGTATAAATGTAAATTAAATTAAGAATAATTAAAAAACATTTTGTGAAAGGAACAAGATTACTGTTAATATTTAAGTCTTAATTATTATTAATAAATAAATACAAATAATAGATATTTAAAGAGCTTTTTACTATTAACATTCAGTGTAAATAGTTTCTGATCGACTTACCTATATGTATAAGTACCTTCTATAAAATAATTATTCATATCAAATAATCCTAACAATTTAATGCAAGGATTCTCATAAATTGATCTTACAGCAGCCTTAAAACACCAAAAATACATTTGTACATCATTTATACACTACACCTACCAAATTAAAATTTTACAATATTTTAGTTCCCTATTATGGTGTAGGTACTAACTACTAATACAGTAATACAAACAATAAATTGTTATTCAAAAACACAATTTTGTATACCTACCTATTATTATTTACTAAATACCTCCAACTAAACTAAAAATAAACATATGATTACATACTTAGTGCCTATAATATAATATTATATATGAAAATTGAATCTTTATTACGAATACTTATCGTTTACATAGACCACAAGAAAAAATAATTACCGCTCAGAATCTAAAATCTAAAATATATCCGATACATTTAAAATTAACATATTAAATCATTATTATATTAATTTCGTACTCTGCAGCAGTATTTGGAGAAAATTATAGACTCGGAATTTTACAAATCTAGTTGGTAATATAGTCGGTAGGTACTTTATACCTTTATGTAAACTCTAAAATCCAGTAATCACATTTTTATATAATGATTCACAAAATACAATATGCTTTTATAAAAATGTGCTTGTACTTATCTGATATCTACTCACCATTTTAATCAATAATTAAATTAATAAACGAAAATAATAATTTAGATAATACCTATATTATGTTATCATAATTCAAATTCAAAATTATAAACTATTTTGGTTTATTGTCATATCAAATTTCAATAAACAAATTGTTCCTTAACACGGAACTCTGATATAAAAAGTTGCATTACCTATATATTATATCCGTGGATTCATCATATTGACGTACCTAGTACAATATCCATCATTTATTTATTTATCTATGGCAAATCTCAAAGTCGTTGCAGAAGACACAGTCGATTAAAAATTCTAAAATTTCAATAAACAAAGCAGATATGAGCAAAAAACTTACTGCGTTTCGTATAATTTTATTTTTCATAAATCACAATATTTTAAGTTCTGTATTCTGGAGCGTTTCCTCATCGAGTCGCAGTTCTGCACACACGCCACGGATTATAGAGTAGATAATTAAAGTGAGTTTGTTTTCATATTCTTTTAGGGCTTAAATTTATTTTGAAGACTTAAAATAAATATTTAATGTTACTAAAAATGTGCTATCCAAGTGTTGTGGGCGCATATTTTAGTTCCGAACTAGAAATTTATAAAATACGTGAGATATAAACGTCGTCGTCGTTTTTCCAGTCCCTGGTCGTAGAATAATAATTATAATTAATAGGTGCATACTTGGAATGTATATATATATGTTTTGGTTTAATTTATATAAATATATGTTATAACTTATAACTGATAATAGTCATAAGATACAATTTTAATTTATAACTGGTAATTTTTTTTCCAAATACAACGTTATAACTTTATAAGTAAAGATCGGATTTAATTGCATTGAAAACACACAAAAATAGAATATTAAAATTGTTTAATTGCACCAAAAAATACGTAAAAATTGCATAATAAATTGCACTATAAAAATTCAAGTTATATAAAAAAATTTGATAAATGTTACTTTTTTGAATTAAAATTGATAATTAGATACATTTCTAAATTATGTTCATTAAAATTAAATCTTCTATTACTTAAAATATGTTTGTACAAAGAAAAACTACGTTCGACGTCTACACTAGTATTGGTGCATATTTAAGCATATTCAATAATGGTAAGCGTTATATCTAAATTAACATCTTTTTTACCTGACATGACTTCATAATAATAAGGTTTAATAGTTTTATACCCTTCTTTTTTTTCAATTACATACATAAATTTGTCTTTAATTTTTTTTCACGTGTGCCAGGAATATTTGTTAAAATATCTTCAATTTTTCTAAACATATTTATACTTTCAAGTAGTTCACTATTCGATGCTTCCAAGTTTGAACGATTAATGGATAACTCGGATAAGTGTAATTTTATGAATGCTAAATCACATTTCCAAATTTTCCAAATTATTTGCATAGAAAAGTGCAGCATTTAACCATGTTACCCACCTTGTAATAATATATAGGTTCGGGAGGTAAAGTTATACCCGAGGGCATTTCTTTTCTATATTTATTGATTCTCGATGGTGCTTTTAGGAAAGCTTTTTTTCCTAAAATAAACGAAATAAGTTACTTTGTATTTAGATTTTAAATATTAAATTTATTACCATTGTTAATTAATCTATTATTATGTCAGGATATAGTTCTCGAATTTTCTCTAGAATTCTATTGAATGCGTGTGCCATACATATGTAATATGAATCATTTTTGGGAAAAATATTTATAATGTTTTTGCTGATTTAATCATGTAAGTACCAGTAGCATCACTAATAATAAGTACAAAAGTAACGAAATTGTAAAAAATTGCAAAAAATTGCACTAAAAAATTAAATAGGCATAACACATAATTTATTGGTATAGTATTAAATAAATTAATGAAATAAAATAAACACACCTACTATAATTATTGGTAATAATAATAAATCCATGTATAAATTATTAAAATACAAACGAACAAACGAAAAACGATTCTGAGCAAAGACAGTAATAACTAATAAATAATATTGTGATTAACAGATTAAAGTAATTTATTTTACTATTAGGCATTAGTACCTACAACAGAAGGTTAAAATCATTTTTGCCCAAAAAAATTACATTTGAAAGTGTCTTCGTGTATATAAATAATAATAATATACTCTAAAAGTTTCATAAATCTACGAATACCTACTATTTTTAAATTACAACAAAATAACTAAAATCGTAAAATCTTTGTTTTAATAAGTTATTTCGTCCAAATTTGAACTTAGGTCTGTAAACATTAACTGGGCTGAGCCTGTATAATTGTGAGAGAAGGGTTTCAGAATGTTTGGCGTTTGAAAAGGAAAGATGAAAAATAAATGTTAGGTTAGGGTAGTATATATTATTGCCCGCAACTTTTCAATTATTTGTATTGTAACCTTAGATTACTAGTATAATATGATCTAAGATTGTAACTGTACTGGTATAACACTATTCTGGCTATCAATAAAGTCATGATAAAAATTAGGAAATTGGTCAGTTATAATATTTATAACTTAAATACAGCCAACCTTAATTAATGATTTTTTTTCCACAACAAATTATAAAATGTGGCTTGGCGTGGCGCGTTGGCTGCTACCAGTCGCGGAATGCGACTGGGAGTAAGTAACGGCCACAGCTACTAGCTCCCGGATGGGTGACCATCCGGGTTCATAGTAGTTAAAAATCTTGCCACACATACACGTGTTTGCTACCTATAGTAACAACCGTTAAAACAATTGTAAAATCATCCTACCATACCAACCTTACCCCTACCACAGTTCATAACCCCTACAACAGCTAATAGCCATAGTCGCCGGGCTTAAAAAAGTTCAATAAAAAAAAAAAAAAATTATAAAATGTATTTTAAAATAAAATAAAATATAATTTTATTAGGTTTTTATAAGGTTTTCAATATTTATAAGTTTTTTAAATAGAAAATGTATAAAATCAATAGTTTTAATTTAAAATATGGTTTTGTGTTTTAATATCCTATTGTCAAAGAATTCTCAAGGTTTCCTTCCCACTTTTTTTTACATTGTACTAAATCTAATTTTTTCCGTACATAAATTTACAAAGACCAAAACAGATATCTGACTGTTTTTATTTATATTTAGACCTTATAGTTTGTAATTTAAAATTGACTGTAGACCCAGCTTGAACACAATATTATTTTAAACTAAACATTATTTTATGCCCTTCATAAATTACAATCACACAGTGGCGTAATTAGGAATTTGTTTTTTTTTTTTGGGGGGGGGGGGGATAGAATTTTTTTACACACAAAAATACTTAGATTTTCAAGTACAGTGGTGGGTGTTATCTGGGAAAATTATTTCATCAAAAATCCTTAAACTAATATATAGGTACACAAAATGTATTAACAAATGTTGCTTTTTAAAATTTTTCACAATTGAGTACCTATACTATATTATAATAAATTCTTCAAAACGTAAATTTTGAATATATTAAAATTAAATTTTACTTTTAAATTAAATAATAATTTTTAAAATATTAAATTTATTTTGTTTGTATTATAATGTACATAGTAATTGTAATGTTTATAAAAGAAATTCTAATTTTCTTGGCTGTTTAGCCAACTCGTGAATCACATCATCAGGATTTAGTACAATTGATTTATGTGCAGCCACATAGTTAAACTATTTAGTCGATCCTAATTAGGATTTTAAAATTAATAAAAATTACCAACAATCATTTTAATTTTCAAATAAAATAAAACTAGATACTTCAATAATAATTAATCAAATTAATGAACTTAGTTCAGACATTGTGTTACGGAGATATGTTTTAACTCGTTTGAGTGCTGAAAACATACATTTGGGAGTTGTTGTGGAAACCGGTAATGTGCATAATATTTTTAATAAAAGATTAATATTTGGATAAATTTTTGAATTGCATTCACTATAAGAGCATCAATTCCTGTTTTAGGTATAATCCCACTTCTTCGGAGCTTAGCCCGCCAAAGCCTCAATCCTGCTATTGCATTATTTTTATCTATTTGTGGTGAATAGAATTCCACTAACTCTTAAAAATATGCTCTGTCATTTTCTGTTAGATTAACATTATTTGAAAAAAAACATTTGAAACCTATCAGAAGAAAATTAAACAAAAACAAGGTGGGTAAGTGGATGTCACTCTGCTGTACAGTAGGTTACAAGTGGGTCACTAAAATTTTATTGATATTTATAGAAAAAAAAAAAATAAAATCGATAATTGACTATGTCCGTAAACAGCTCAACAAGAGTCAAATTATTTTATAAATTTTATCGTGTATAGAAAATGCTAATATAGACATTCGGTGAAATTTTCAAGAATCTACGGTCATTCATTTTTTAATTACAACAAAATAAGAAAATCGTTACATGAGAAATCGAGTGAATATCAAATGTTGTAAAAATATAAATTTCAAACGCTCATAAACACCTAGACATTTTTTATTTGATAAAGGTAGACAAACTTATGAGTAATCTTATATTACATTTTCAAATCTTAGATTTAAAAAGAAACATTTTTATGAATTCTTTACTCAAAATAATTTGCTAATTTTCGTGATTTTTCCGTATTTTGTCAAAATTTGAACTTAAAATGCTGATAAATAAAAACTGTGACTAAGGATTTTTAATTTTTTTCTTCTGCCTTTGAAACAATAACCTAGGAGCCTTCTATTAAATGTTTAAGCTTTTTTACTCAACAGGTAAAATTTTATTGATATTTATAGAAAAAAGAACTAAAAAAAATGGAAATTGACAATGTTCGTAAACAGCTCCTAACCTAACCGATGTTGCCATAGAAACCGTGGTTACCATAGCAACCGATATTGCCATAGACACAGTGGTAACTATATCAACCGTTGTTGGCATAGCAATTGTGTTACCATAGCAACCGATGTTGCCATAGAAACCGTTGTTGCCATAGCAACCAATATTGCCATAGAAACCGATGTTGCTATAGCAACCGTTGTTGCCATAGAAACCGTTGTTGCCATAGCAACCAATATTGCCATAGAAACCGATGTTGCCATAGCAACCGATATTGCCATAGAAACCGTGGTAACCATAGAAACTGTTGTTGCCATAGCAACCGTTGTTGTCATAGAAATCGTTGTCGGGTTGCCATACCAACTGATGTTGCCATAGAAACCGTTGTCGCCATAGAAACCGTGGTTGCCATAGCAACGGTTGTTGCCATAGAAACCGCTGTTGCCATAGCAACCGTTGTTGTCATAGAAATCGTTGTCGGGTTGCCATACCAACTGATGTTGCCATAGAAACCGTTGTCGCCATAGAAACCGTGGTTGCTATAGCAACTGATATTGCCATAGAAACCGTGGTAACTATATCAACCTTTGTTGGCATAGCAATTGTGTTACTATAGCAACCGATGTTGCCATAGAAACCGTTGTTGCCAAAAAACCGCTGTTGCCATAGAAACCATTAATGCAATAGCAACTGTTGTTGCCATAGAAACCGTGGTTGTCATAGAAACTGTGGTAACCATAGTAACCGTTGATGCCATAGCAACCGATGTCGGGTTGCCATAGCAACCAATATTGCCATAGAAACCGATGTTGCCATAGAAATCGTTGTTGCTATAGAAACCGTTGTTGACATAGAAACCGTGTTTACCATAGCAACTGATGTTGCCATAGACACCATGGTAACCATAGTAACCGTTGATGCCACAGCAACCGATGTCGGATTGCCATAGCAACCAATATTGCCATAGAAGCCGATGTTGCCATAGCAACCGTTGTTGCCATAGAAATCGTTGTTGCTATAGAAACCGTTGTTGACATAGAAACCGTGGTAACTATATCAACTGTTGTTGGCATAGCAATTGTTGTTACCATAGAGACCGTTGTTGCCATAGAAACCGTGGTAACCATAGAAACTGTTGTTGCCATAGAAACCATTAATGCAATAGCAACCGTGGTTACCATAGCAACTGATGTTGCCATAGAAACCGTTGTCGGGTTGCTATACCAACTGATGTTGCCATAGAAACCGTGGTAACCATAGTCACCGTTGATGCCATAGCAACCAATATTGCCATAGAAACCGATGTTGCTATAGCAACCGTTGTTGCCGTAGAAACCGTTGTTGGCATAGCAATTGTTGTTGCCATAGAAACCGTTGTTGCCATGGCAACCGATGTTGCCATAGAAACCGTGGTAACCATAGAAACTGTTGTTGCCATAGAAACCGCTGTTGCCATAGCAACCGATGTTGCCATAGAAACCGTTGTTGCCATGTTGCCAATGTAATTTTCGTTAAGTATAAAACAAATAATTTCTTATAATCCTTATATTCTATACGAACTCTATATAATAAAAATTAACATTATTTATTGGTTGGTTGTCTGTAACGCATAGGTCATAATAATATTGTAGAACATTTTACTGCAAGATGCAGTATTATTCCATAAATGCTATTCGTCAGTGAATATTTACCAACTGGGAATAATATATCATAAGCAGACTGAAGTGTGGGAACGTTAAAGAGTTTCGAAGACTAAGTTTCGTAGCAGATATTGATTCCGTCACGGTTGCCGTTAAGAACACGTCGCTACTTGATGATATTTTGATTATTATATAAGTTATGACTTATGATCGTGTAAATAATTACAATTTAAAAACGTTTATAAATTATTAAACAAATCTATACACAAAAATAATAACAAGTCTACTAAAAAAATAAATATATATATATATTAACTATTAAAAAAAAAATACAATAAAATATGTTATCACAGGAAAAAATTAACTAACAGTGAAAGGCTGAAAATATTAAAGTTTGATAATAGGTTAATTCAATCTAATATTAAAAGTAACAACACTAACCCAGTGATTTCTAGCATACTATTTCTAAGGTGAGCATTATAATTCTAAAAAATTAAAATAGTTCATTAACATTTTTTAAACTTATCAGTTATACGTTATACCTATTGTAACAAATTTTTGTTTTTAAAAAAAAATAAATATTTAAATTATATACAAGAATAATTTATTAATATTATATTATAAGATTTTTTTAAATAATATTATAATATATTCAACATAAACAAATTCTATATTGTTTAAAAAAATTAAAAAATACACATTTTTTTGGTATTCAATTTTGAACAGTAAGGCAAAAAAAAATTGTGGTTTGGGAGTTTAGGTTGGCCTATCAGCTATAAATTACTTATAAATATATATTTATGCTCGTACGAAATTTGAGTCCTTGATCCGGATCTGGTTGGTTCTGCTAAACATGATTGTGTTTCAATGATTTTCATTTCAATGATTGTGCGTGGGTCAGAGATAGAAATAAATAGTGTGCTAAAAATCTGACAACCTCTTAAGTGTTACCAAGTTGAAGAAGCAGTTGATTGTTGACAATTTGACATTTAACATTAAGTGTGGTAGGTATGATTGGAAGTAAAAGTAATTAGCTGGGCTCAGTGGCGTATTTTCAAATTTTTTGTGGGGGGGGGTCTAAATATTAAGTACCTATAAGTTTATAATATAAAAAAAACACATACGAGTTATGATGTAATAACTATATTATTTATATTATATTATGTATATTTCACTACTATTATGATTTATTAATACAAATTAATAGTTTTTTATAATAAAAAAGGTAAACGTCTTTTTTGTCTGGCTAGTTCTTCAATAACTTCTTCCGGTTCTATTAAGTAGTTTTTATTTATTGATAACATCGCTAAACCGTTCAATCTTCCCTATAAACAAAAAAATAAACAAAGTGTTTAATTGTAATTTGTAAATAACAAGAATATTTTTTTAAGTTTATAATAATTTACCTCTGACATGGAATTCCTTAGATACGTTTTTATTCTTTTTAAATTTGAAAATGTTCTTTCATTTGTGGCAGAGGAAACAGGTAGCGTGACTAAGATTTGAAGAAGTTTAAATATGTTTGGATAAATTGACTGGTTACACATAGCCAGGTTTCTTTTTAGAAGTCATAATTGTGATCTATTTAGAATAATATATAAAATACATTAATATTATGTATAGGTTAGGTTAGGTCCTATTATGGTATAACCTACCTAGTGTATACATAATAATATTATCATTTCAATATTTTTATTTTACACGTTACATCAAACAATAATAGTTGTAAATTAAATTTGAAATTATAAATTAGCAATTACCTTACGTCCTTACTGTCTTGTTAAGTGTTTCCGTGTTCATGTAGCGAATTAAGCAGAATGCCTACTATAATCACGGTTATCTTCTATAGTTCTATACCGTGCTATAATGTCTATAACAGTCGGCGTACCTACTAATATAATCATATATTATTATGTTACGTCGTTATCGTCGTCGGACTCGTTTTCGTCGTAATTGTCGTCGTCGGACGGCGACGACGCGACAAAAATAACCAAAAATTAAACCAAAGTAAAAACCTATAATATAAAATTAATATTCTCTTTCTCGGTACCTACGTACCAAGTTATTAATGACTTTTTAAATTTTTTTCTGGGGGGGGTCGAGACCCGGGAACCCCCCCGTAAATACGCCACTGGCTGGGCTGTGAATTTAATGCAATGAAAAAGTGTTAAATATGCCTGCATGGTATGCACCAGGGCCTAAAATTAAAACACACAAAAATATTTTTAAATAATGAACATAGACCTATAGTAGTGCACATGCCACATATAACTTCATTGCACAATTGTTTTTGCTATTTATTAATAATTAGGTAGTTATAATAAATACAATCTATTATCTAAGACAATCTTCTATAATAGTCCTTGATGACTAATGACTATTATATGGCTATATGACTAAACATTTTAAATTAAAAACGAAATAGCTTGGGTTAATATACTTATTATATTATTAGCCACCCAGAATAAAATGTAGTCCGTATTATAAGGAAAAATATAAATTAAAATATACACTGAAATATTCAACTGATAATAGGTACCTATGACAAATATGAACCGAAAATATAAAAACATTTTAAGAAAATAAGCATAAATACGAAGAAATCATGAAAACGTGCAATCTATGAACTTACCCATAAAAATAATATGTAAAATAAGAAAAATGTTACGCTTTTTACGCCGTTTTTCGCCTTTTCTCACCTTTACGCGTAGTTTGTTTGTTTTCAATGCCGCCGATGTGCGGTTTGTACGTGATATCGGCCCATAGCCTTCGTAATCGCAATCGATTGTTTTATTCGTTTCACCGTTTGTGCTTTATTCGCTAAGTTTAAGTTTATTGCTTTTGAAACCCGTGGATATGCGGTTTGTACGCAAATTCGGTTTGTACGAAATGTCCACGAACTGTCAGTCGGTCTGCTGCTTAACGTAAACACAATTTTGTGGTTTGATTTAAATAAATGTATTCAAACATACATTATAATAATGAAATAATAATAATAATGGTTCATATCATTGAAGAAATTACATTTGAATTTTAAACAATGTGTAGAATGTAGATACGTCGAATTATATAAGATTGCATCGATTTTATATTATCGAATATATCGGTTTACGCCGCTCCGTAGATACATAGTGTCACAGCTTAAGTATTGAAGTTTTGACCATTGTTAGCAACACATACTGTGGTTTGGTAGGTTCGGCTAGGGCTGGCGGTATTTAAAATGTTGATACCGGTATCCGGTATTTGTTTACTACCGGTATCTTCACGGTATCTACCGGTAGGTTCCCCAAACGTAGGTTGGTAGGTAGGTCCGAGTGCAAATCCGTCGAACGCTTTCCCGGCGACTGTTCCGTGCCGTATGGTTTAACGCGGCAGCCCGTAATCCGTCATTTTTTGCATTTTTTTTTCGATTTTTTTTTCACGTTTTTTTATATTAATAATATACACTAATTAATGTTAGGTTAATATATTATGTATCTATATGTTATTTATTTTATTAGGAATTATAATTGACATTTATCAAAATGTTCATGCATAAAATTATTGCGCATAGAATATTGTATGCGATGTTTCAACATTCACGTGGCCGAAATTTTGTAATTTATTATTTTCATGTATTATTACACCAATTATTATGATACCAGACGCGAGCCGTGAGCTGAGTCCAGCTTTATTGACAATGTTATCGATTAATAAATTAGTTCCGGAGCAATAAAGTTCCGACGTTTTAAACATTTAAAATTGGGGGAAAATATAAGATAATAAATTAAGATACAATTCAAAAATTATTATAGAAATAATATCAGTGTTTGATTACCCATACTCTGTAGTATTCTTGACTTATAAAAGTTATAAACCATGCAGTTTTTAATTCCATATTTTGATTTTATTATTATTATCAAACAGATTTATGAAATGTGACTATTTTATAGACTATGAAATCATGTTATTTTTTTGTTATGTTATATTTTGAATTATTATAATTATTATTTAAATTAAATAAATATATTTGTATAATATAGCTTAAAATGGCAACGTTGCAGAGTTTTTTATGCTCAATCGTGTAGATTTTCTTTTGTAATCCGATTTCTTTTGATACGCCAACAATATGGGTGAATCGTATAGCAGATAAAGTGTTTTATGCTCAATCGTGTCTCAGCCGTTGTTGTTATTATTGCTAACGACGGTATTACGATAATACGAGAACCTGCGTGCGGGCATGCACTATACATCGTTCTCTAGTCTCTACTCTCTACTAGCCATAATAAGCATATTACAATTAATTAAGTATAAGTTTATTTCCCCATCCATTTTAAAAATAAATAAAAAAACAATAAAAATAAGAATAAAAAAATTATTTTTATCTAGATAAATGTATTGTTGTATTTATCTTTATCTATATAAATTATATTTGTGTTATCTTTATTTTTATCTAGATAATATTTTGTTAAAATTATCTTATCTAGATAATTTTTAGATTCTGAGTGGAACGATGAATGTATTGATTTTACAATGATGTATGTTTTTTTTTTATTTTTTATCTGTCATCACCTTTTAGGACAGTAAAAGTGCTTGGATTTTCTTCAACAGTAACTTTTCTGATAGGAAAGTGAATCTAATTGGTACTTTTTTTTTTTTGGGGGGGGGGGGGTCAAAAGTAAAAATTTCCAGTAGTTTTCAATTAGTGATGTGAAAAATAAAAGAAAAATTAAGGAAAAACGGGAATTTTTACGCAAAATCTGTTTTCGAGAAAATCGATTTTGGTTTTTGGTGCAACTCTAAAACAAATGACCAAATGAAATTTTGACTGAATGTTTATATTTGCTTTTCCTATACACCATAACATTTTCCTCCTAGGTTATTGTTTCAAAGGCAGGTGAAAAAAATTAAAAATCCTTAGTCACAGTTTTTATTTATAAGCATTTAAAGTTCAAATTTTGACAAAATACGGAAAAATCACGAAAATTAGCAAATTATTTTGAGTTGAGAATTCATAAAAATTTTTCTCTTTAAATCTAAGATTTTAAAATGTAATATAAGATTACTCATAAGTTTGTCTACCTTTATCAAAAAAAAAATGTCTACAAGAAACTTAAATTAATTTTTATGAGCGTTTGAAATTCATATTTTTACAACATTTGATATTCACTCGATATCTCATGTAACAATTTTCTTATTTTGTTGTAATTAAAAAACGTATGACTGTAGATACGCAATACGCTCATTGAATTGCCGATTTTCATGGGCCATGGAAGATTTCAAGACACTGAAACTCGATTTTCAAACTTCCCGCCTTCGAAACAAAACCAGGCCTTATCAGAAATTCTTATCACAAAATCTATATAAGTGCGACATTTATAATTCGACTGTGCCTCCAAAATCGGTATCCACCTCGGCTATAGATAGTATGATTGCCCATCGACCCATAATTCCTATACTTGAAAAGTGTCTACCGAAATTAATCTCTATAATCAGTATTAAAGTTAAATTAAACAGCTGTAGACTTAAGCACTAGCGGTTATATGTGGCCATCACCATAGAATATTCTATGCTATCACCGTGGACTAAGATATATACCTTCGTTATCACGGAACTACAATATTTACATTCGAAAGATAATTGCATTTATAGTCACTACCAAGGTGGATATATATATATATATATATCCACCTTGGTCACTACAACAATACAAATAAGCGCTATTGCGTAAGTCTCCAGCTGCTTAATACTGATAATGGAGAATCATTTCGGTAGACACCACAGATATATAAAAATGTATTTTTATATTTTATTTTTTTATCGTGGTACCCTCTCTCAGCGAGTCCAACGGGCCCTGAGTTTCACTTAGCTAGTGATAATATAATTTTTCATGATAAATTCCAAAGATGATTACAAAGAATTTGTACACCAGTGATAACATTTTTGATAAGACTTGCTTATTGTTTTAACTTTTAGCTTATCGATTATTCGATTATTCGATTAGAATTTAGAAAACTTCAACTTCGTTACGATTTGCGGCATTGGTTTCGGGCTATTCTCTCTAGAAGTATAGACTGTAGACTGTAAAATACTTATAATATAAAATGAATGCTCCTCCAACATTTGAATCTTTTTTGCTGTATGACGGAGAAAAAAAGTGAGTTATATTTAGTTATCTACTTGTCTATTTGATTCCTACATTTGAACATTTCCCAGAGCTGACTTACATTGTATTTGAATTTTAGAATAGTTAAAGAAGTGGATACTAAAGTGACAAATGCAGCAATTTTTACAGTCAACAAAGAAGATCATACTTTGGGAAACATGATCAGGAAGTGAGTACTACTTTGTTATTGTCATAGTTACCGATTATCATCATTGTGTTCATAATCTTTTATTTTATTAATTTAGCCAACTACTTAAAGATCCTAATGTACTTTTTGCTGGATATAAACAACCACATCCACTGGAACATAAATTTGAACTTCGCATACAAACAACATCTGATTATACACCTCAAGATGCTTTAACTAATTCTATAACTGATCTCTTGGCTGAACTTTCTTTGTTTGAAGAACGTTTCAAGGTAGTATCTTTTAATTATTTTACTATACTAGTGCCATTGAGAGAGCGTTACTCGTTGGCGAGCTCCGTGTTTTCGTACCCAAATTACTTCCTAAAGTACTTCCACTCTACCATATAGTTGTAGCAACGACAGTGGCGACAGCCAGCGTACGAGCAGACTTAGAGGTGGGAATGCGCGAGATCGGATGAGTTTTGGGCGCTGCCCAGTAGCGCTCTCTCAATGGCACAAGTATATACAAATAGTTTTGTTATACAATACATCAATACCTATGTAAATGAATGGTCTTCGAAGAAAAAGTCCAAAAAAAATAATTGTTAAATAAAAGTTATATAAGATAGAACTGGTTAGGTTAATTTGTCATGTAAAATTCACATACATGGAATACATTTGTCATATCTAAAATTATCTACCCTGTGTCTCTTTTGTTTCTGTGTTTAGCACACTAATATTTAACCTACAACATTGACTTTAGATGATGTAAGAGATTCAAGTGGCAGAAAAAAGTTAGGACAAATTGTCCCATAGAAAAATATTTTAAAAAAATACAAATTAAAAAGATCGGTATATTAGATTTTTTAACATCTGTAATTCATAATATGTATATGATAATGGTGTGGTTAAATTGTCGTAATTTTAATTTAAAAGCTATTGACTATAATTTATATACTATTACCTTATATAATGTTCATAAAAATAAATAATATTTGAAATTTTATAAGCTAGTTACATGTATTCTTTTTTATAATATTACCTATTTTAATAATGGTTTATTAACTAATATAATTATATTTTATATTTAATAATTATTTCATTTTTTTTATCGAGACTTTTTTCAAGGTTTCATTGAACATATCTTTTTCATTTAGGGAAGCAGATTAACAAAATACGCTCTGGTGGAAACAATTTGTTTCTTCCGATTTAGTATATATAGATATAGTTTTACATTGGTTAGTTTATTTTTTAAAATAAACTAATTTTTTAATCTAATCTTTATATGCTAGTATATAGCTAACTGTATACGTTGGCAAGTACAATTGCTCGTAATATTATCATATACATTCAAATACACTTCATTTAAAGCAAAACGTTTACAAAATGTCGGGAAAATACAGACAAGCTGATAATAGTATTCCGCTCTACGTAGGGGGGAACCCGCCTAATCATCAGTACAGCAGGCGTTTACAGTGCTCCCTGTGTTAATCTGTCTTCCCATACTATAAATGATTTCAAGTTACTTTTCCTTTATTGGCCTTTTATTATCTGTTTTCTTATGACCTATCCTATTATATTGTTACATTTAGATCACATAGAATAGAATACTAGTTATAATGATGTTATACTGAACAATATTTTGAAAAATTACATTACATTATTTTTCTGATACAATTTAAAATATCCCATAATTCCATTAAACATATTTATGTAATTATTACAACTAACATTTGTATTTATTTTTTATTTTTCCAGGAAGCTTTGAGAGAGAAAAAAGAAGGCCTTGATTAATATGATTTTATGAAGTAATATTAATATGTAATTTTAAGGTGGTTATAATAATTATAATATTAATATCAATAAAAATAAAAATATGTAGTTTTAAATTTATTATAAGTTCTGATAATTACCTCTTGTTTCTTTGACAGGTATGTTTTTTCATAAATAAACATAATTCAAATTTCAAATTGTATATGTTTAGCCGTGTTAAGCAAAATACTTTTAAAAAAATTGTTTTTGTATTTAAAAACATGATTTTTTCAATAATCAAAATGCTGATTAGTCATGTTAGTTCTTTTTTAGTAATAGTTGCACACTTGCACCACCAACGTTGCACCTAGAAAGCTATATGTATTTGGATATCCCATACCGTCATCGATTGTCTTTGATGATTAACAATAATGATAATTGATAACCATTTTATTGGTAGATAGGTAGGACCATTAATTATAAATAGTTTATATTTATACATTTTATTCAATGGCAGTACTAACAAGTAATTATATTTCCACATGGTAAAATTATAAAGTATAATTTTACAGTCAATAACAAAAGATATAAGCAATAATACTGGTACCGACTTACCGTTCGATTGTCGTCGGCGATAATAATTATAATATATTATATTATAATTGATATAACGCTGAAGAATGACCGCGACCGCACAGTAACTTTATTTAACAAGGATTACAAATAGAAACAAATTAAGAATTAAAGGAATTAAAAAAAAGTATTTCAAATACTTAAAAATAAATATTATATAGTTAATATAAAGTTTTATATAAATTTAAATTCAGTGGGCCAGATGTCCTTCAATAATTATAACATAAAAAGTTGTTGTTATTTTTTACAGTAATTCATTAATCTAAAGTTATTAAAATAAAATATTTGGTTAGTGTTGATATTATAATTTATAATATAGAAGTTCAACTTATAACTGTACAAATATTTGTTTAACTTAAGGTATAAATGTTTTAAATATTTATCAGGTGAATAATTCAACTTTAAGAATAAAACAAATTAATTTGTAAGTCTCAAGTAGAGTTGGTGTTGTACTGGTGTAATAATATCAAATATGTTTATTTAAGCCAGCAAACATAACATCTATAAAGGCTAAAATGTATAAATTATGCTGATGAGGTCAAATTAATTTTATAAAATATTTTATGTAATTTTTAAATTATTTAATATAAAATAGTAAGTATAATAAGAAATGATAATCAATGGCAAATTACAATAAAAATGAAGTGACCTCCACCATGTTATATGGTGTTAATAATTACACTCAAAAGAACTTGGTCTTTTTTTGCTAAAAGTTAGCATTCTGAGTATTTATTATTTTACAACTTAGATTTGTAGTAGATAATATTTAGATTATTTAAAATTTTTCTTTTTATGATTTTAAGGCTTCCAGCATACATTAGCTTTTACATTATAATTGTAACTTTAGGAGCCTGGTGTTGCTCGGTGATTGGCATTGGTCACTAACGTGTTCTGAGGTCATGAATTGGCCAGCGTCGCTAGTTTCCGGATAGGTGATCACCCAGGTTTTTAGTGACGAATCCTCGACCAACTGTAACCCATAGACCTATAGTTCTATACCATAACCCCCCTACAAAATGCTAATAGCCTTAATTGCCTATGCTTAAAATCGATAAAAAAAAAAACATTATTTTAATAATGAATTTAATTAGTACATTTAAGAAATTAAATTATTAACTATTGAGTGCTGATTGGGTAGACTAGTGATGATTTTTATTTTAAAGATTATCTTAAATGTTATATTTCATAGTAAAATATTATAAAAAAATAAATGTTCTATAATAAAAATTAGAAATATAGGTGTAATCGGAATATTTGAAAAGATTCAAAATCAATTTGTTAATTTAGTGTTGAATTCTAATTCTGTGTCTTGTACGCTTGTGCGATGTCTATAGCTCCATATTTTAGTATCTTACTGTGTCTTTTGAGTTACTAATGTTACTATAGTTTTCAAGGGTGGATTGGCATATCTGTAAGTTTTCTGGTGTAACGGTATCCGGTCTTGGTATAGACCATATTTTAATGTAATAAAAAGAAATATGACAAAAATGAATTTTTTTGTAAAACTACATTTGATAAATAATATATATATTAGTACCTATGTAGCTACTATCAAATCAACCAAAAATTAATAAAAAATACAATGTTAAATTGATTCATTAAAAAATTATGAAATATAAAAATATAATACCTACTGTGATCTTTGGTGAATAACGTTTTTGAACGTTAAAGAGAACTAAAAAAGGTTTGTAAATAATAATCTGTCAATAATCAAATACCTACCTATCTATTTTTTAATTTAGCATGTTTGTCAGTTGTCATCTATTAATTTGGATGGTTCTAAAAATCGAGAGCTGAAAAATTCTTATATAATATGTATTTGGCTTAAATCTTAAAAATTTCACATAAATAATAATATACCTAGCTATGTATAATTTACAGTCAGAATTATTACATTTTTTATTGAGTTGGAATAAATCGAACTCCTTTCATGTTGTATCATGGAATGAATTGTCATTGGACGCTCCCTTCTATCACGGATAGATATTTGCTTATTGACTATTGTATATTATATGAAATACAAATTAATAAATATTTTGTATTTTGAATAAAAAAATATTTAAAAAGCAAAATGGAATAAAATTTTAAAAATAATTACCTGATTCGTGTAGGCATAGATAAAAAGGGCGAAGGGTGATTTTATCCAAATGATAGAAGATGTCATTCTGACTTGCAACTGCCTAGGTAATAGACCAAAACGTTACTAAATTGACCTGAAGGTTAAACATTGGATTAGGCACTATAGGCAGTAGACTTTATTTAACTGACTATTGTGATAAAAAATCTTAGTAAAATTAAAAGTCTTTTTTTTGTAAATCACCTCGGTCAATCATTTGAGAGACCAAAGAACTGTAATTCTGTATTTAATATAAAATAAATGATGTGTTGCCGGGTGGAAGTAATGCAGAACCAATGCCCGCCAAATCTCTCGTAGTCTCGTGGTTTAAAAGTAGGTAGGTACTCAATAAAAACCTAAATAAAGGGAAAAATGGGTAGTTAACCGTCTGTACAAACGTATAATGTACAGTTTAGTAGGAATAAGAGTCAAGTATACGTCGTTACTCGTTACAATCGTTGTTGAGTATTTCACTGCGACTATACTACTAAAGTAATGGCTGTGTTGAATTTGAATTCAATGATAAATCATTGCATACGAAAAACTTATGATCGGAGACTGTCTGTCCGGGCGCTCGCATGAAGTCACAAATTGGCTCCCATCTGACTCGAATTCCGTCAGGTGAATTTTTTTCAAAAAGATTACTCAAATTGCCTCCCGATTTAAAAAATATCATTTACTTGAATATAATGATATGAAATTTCACCCGGTGGTAAACTACAGTAATACTAAATTTAATTATAAAAACAAATAAAATAATTTATATGCAGTGTCAGTGTAAAAAAGGTGGATGTCGCTCTGCTGTACAGTAGGTTACAAGTGGGTCACTGTAATGGATGGTGTTAAATTTGAATTCAATGATATAATATCATTGTATAAGAAAAACGATTCTGAGCGAAAACGGTCAGTCAGCCTATGATATTACCAAGTATATTTGATGATATTATTGTGAATAAAGTAATTTATATATAACCTATTTACGTGGAGCCTTGTTTTAAATTTTCAATCCTTAGCCATAAAAGTTAAACATTTTATACATTTTTAACTACAAAATAATTAATAAATTATAAATTTGATAAATGTTGTCGAAATTTGAACTTTAAATGCTTATAAAAAAAAAATTGTGCCTATGTATTTTTAATATTTTTTAAGTGCTATTAGAACGATGTATCAGGAGCCTTTTTTACCCAACAAATAAAATTTTATTGATATTTATAGAAAAAAAAACTAAAAAAATTGAAAACTGACAATGTCCGTAAACCACTCAAAAAGAGTCAAAATATTTTCAAAATTGTATGGTACATAGAAAATGCTAATATAAAGATTCAGTGAAATTTTCAAGTATCTACAGTCATTCGTTTTTTAATTACAATAAAATAAGAAAATTGTTACATGAAAAATCGAGTGAATATCAAATGTTGTAAAAATATAAATTTCAGACGCTCATAAAAATTTAATTTAAGTTTCTGGTAGACATTTTTTTTTTGATAAAGGTAGACAAACTTATGAGTAATCTTATATTACATTTTAAAATCTTAGATTTAAAAAGAAAAATTTTTATGAATTCTCAACTCAAAATAATTTGCTAATTTTCGTGATTTTTCCGTATTTTGTCAAATTTGAACTTTAAATGCTTATAAATAAAAACTGTGATTAAGGATTTTTAATTTTTTTCATCTGCCTTTGAAACAATAACTTAGGAGCCTTTTATAAAATTTTCAAGCTTTTTTAGCCAACAGATAAAATTGTATTGATATTTATAGAAAAAAAACTAAAAAAATTGAAAACTGACAATGTCCGTAAGCAGCTCAAAAAGAGTCAAAATATTTTCAAAATTTTATGGTGTATAGAAAATGCTAATATAAACATTCAGTCAACATTTCATGTCCCTGCGGTCATTTGTTTTAGAGTTACACCAAAAACCAAAATCGATTTTCTCAAAAACAGATTTTGCGTAAAAATTCCCGTTTTTCCTTAATTTTTCTTTTGTTTTTCACGTCGCTTTTGAAAACTACTGGGAAATTTTTATTTTTGACCCTCCCAAAGTACCAACTAGATTCACTTTCCTATCAGAAAAGTTACTGTTGAAGAAAATCCAAGCTATTTTACAGTCCTAAAAGGTGATGACAGACACAAAAATAAAAAATAAAATAAAAAAAAATAAAAAAAAACACACATCATTGTAAAATCAATACATTCATCGCTTCGCTCAGAATCTAAAATGTGAGAATAACAATTTTAAAATATCAGTAAATACAGCAGTAATAATTAATACCTACCTAATAATAAATTATAAATAATCAACCCATAAAATTAAAAATAATTTATGTTTGTTATTTTGTATCTTAGGTTAGTTTCCATATTTTCGGAGGTTTAAATTTATCTGGCAACACTTTTAAACATTGGAATTTTGAAACTTAATTTGTGCTTAATTTATCAATTAAGTTATTAAAAAATTAATTTGATGTTTTTTGGTTATCACTTGTCCTAATTGTTTTAAAACAATTTAAACAACATTTAAATTTACAACATTTTTTTTGTTTATTTTGAAACTTTATATAGAACCTTGTATTCAATTTTTAAACTTTTTTAAGATTTTTTTTTATATTATTTAGATTTTTTTACCTGGTCATCTACACAGAGCTATAATGCTATTGCTACTATAGGCTATACCTATGGGCTATGGGTCTATGGCAATATGGCATACTGCAATACTGCATCATACACAATGCACATATTATAATATTAAACTACCTACTGGTTACTATTCACAATATTTAAAATAATAATATGTTTAATATTTATTTAATTAAAAATTATAAGAATTAATTCTTTATAATATCTAAAATCCTATTATTGTAATAATTAATATACTATGGCCTAGGTACGGTAAACGGTTCGTCATCGTTGTCGACCAGCAGATAGCGCTGCTGCGGCGATGGATTTTCGGTGGGGGTACTCTTTCATACGATCGTACGTGTTGTTATTGTTTGTTGTTTATTTTTTTATAATTTTTTCGGCACTATCGGTCTGTCTCTCTCGTCAATGAACCGTCATGGCCTCAACCGTTTCTTATCATTGGCGGCCCCGCAGTGTAGTGTGTGTGCACGCCCGTGTGTGTGTCTGCGTGTGCGTGTGACAAAATATTTTGTGCGAGCGGAGAGAAAAATAAAAACGACGGTAATAATAATAATATAATAACGAAAATAATACGGTCACCGCCAAATTGACAGAGACACGTCGCACGCCGCCACCGCAGTGGTCGTCTATCATTTTACATAGACCGTACTAACTACCTATCTATTGGTTTTCGTAGCCCAAACCTTTTTTTCTCCACTCTTCCCGTCTTGCGAGAAATTTGCGCCGCACGAAATATTATGTCGTTTGCCCACCGGTCTACCAGCCCTCATCATCGACTTTAAACCCTCTCGTCGCCGCCTGTTTGAGGTTTTTTCCCTCGCCACCAGGACCCGCCACCACCAATCCCGGAATGACCGCATAGCAGTTGAAGGTAAGTTGTGTCATCGTTGCTTACCCAATTGTTGAGCCACCAGCAGATATTCGGTCACCTCCGTTTTGAATACTTAGCTCCCCGAGTCCGCTACAATATCCGCTTATGCTCACTGCCATATGTTGGTTTTGATTACTAAGTCCATTAAAATGCCAACCTATGTTCCTAATGTTGGTTCTGCTTGGATAATATAATGATCTATCACCATATGTAGGTAAGTCGTAGGTAATCTACCTTTCAATAGTTAGTATACTTATCTCATTTGATTCAGTATTGACGTTCCTTTGAATCATATGTTTCATTTAATTTTTTTGTTTGTATAGGTATTAGGTACCTTATTTATTATCATAATTTCTATTGATTTCAATAATATTAATACATTATAATGATTATTAAAATACCTAGTACACAAGTGCAAAACATTCGTTTCAGTTGTATACACTAGCACTTCAATGCCAAGTTATAATTACTGTCAACAACTGTTATTATTTTATCATTGCATAAACAATATTCAGCTTAGGTACATCTTGTTTAAATTGTTATGTATATTGAGATTAAATATTTTGGTTCTAAAATGATTTGTATAAGGTATGTAAAAAGTTGAGTAAAAATCAATTTTGGTACTAGATTCTATACATTTTATTTACTGTTTTACTATGTTGTAAATTATATACAATTTGTTCAACTGTCAATAATATTAATTAACGATTGAACACATAAGTAATTAAAACATATATTGTGATATAGAGGTAGGTGCCTACTACTTTGTTAAATTATCTATCTATCATTGACCTTTTAATGCACTTAAAACATATTGTTTGACGTTCTTCCATTTTAAAAATTGTAACATTTTAATGCACTCCTCATACAGTTAAAATGTACATTTTTGGTAGGTAATTAAATTATTTATGTGGGTAAAAAATCAAAAACTTGAATCTTCATAATACAGACGTACCTATTGTTACTTATTGCTTTTGCTTAATTCTACCATTGTTTTCAATACAATATATTTTTAATTAATGATTTAACTGTGTTTATTTTTACATGATTTTGTTTATTTTTATATTTTATAAGCAACTATAATTTATGGTTAACTAGAATCTAATTCTAAAGATGAATTTAAACATAACATTTTGAGTAGATAAGTAGATAATAAGATAAGATAAATACCCTGATAAATATATTATGCTGAATTGTGAATTGAATTAGGTAAATAATATATTACTTAGTGTACTCATCTACTTATCTGAGTATACCTATAGATTATTTTTATTTATATGCCTAACTTCATAGTTTACCTATTTATTAAAGATAATTTTGGCCTTGGCCATGGTTCTGTACGCAGACTACCAAATATTAATTTATATCCAAAAACATAAAAACCAATTAATCATTTAGTATAAAAGGTGCCAAGGCTGGGCAAGTTAATGATTTTTTTTTACTCAGTTAAGTTAAGTTAATATGCACCAATAACAAAAAGTTAAAAGTTAATTTAACTATAGGTTAACTCAGTTAGGTAAAAAGTTAATACACAATATTTGTTAACTTTTTATTAAGTTCAAAAAAAGTTATTTGTTTATACAACGCTAGCGTACTTAATTTTTTTCCAACCCAAAACTAAATCATACTATACTTAGTGCTTATATACTTTATACAGTATTTCCATATAGGTTAGATTCAAATGATATACATTTTTAATTTAACAGAATTTACGGTAAATATTTTTTGACATGAAAACGAAATAGACTGAAATAGTGAAATATAATAAAATTGAAAATTAAATATATTAACTTCACTTACTTCTTAATTCGTTAATTTTTAGTTAATTAAAAAATAAATTTAGTAAGTTAACAGTTAAATTAATGAAAAGCCAAAAGTAACTAGTTAAGTTAAAAAGTTAATATTAAATTAACTTTTTAACTTTTTAACTCGTTAATGCCCAGCCTTAATAGGCACAATAGTATTTACATAAATTATACATTGTTAGGTATTAAATTATATTAAAATAGATATTAACCTCAAAATATATTTTTCAATGACCGTTATGCAGTCATTGGTGTATTGCTGCAACTAGTAAAACGGTATAGGTAGGTATTTGTTTATTAAGTAACATACCGAATAATAGTCTTTTAAAATAAGTCAATAAAATAAAGAACAAATTAAATAGTAAAAAAAAAAAACTGTTAATTTTTTCCGACTTCTATTAGAGATTATAATATTATGAAACTCTTGGAGCACTCCTACTATAGAAACTTGTAGAACTAAACAAATAAATAATAATACATGGTTGTAAAACCAATAGATTTTTTTATTCTGTTCAGAATAAAATACTATATTTGGATACCCAGGGATCTATTTTTTTGTGTAATATTTGTATAGTCACTAGTAAGTAGGTATAAATGATAATTACCTAAATTACTATTGTTCATTGATTTATTAGATGGATAACACACATTCTATATATTTTGTTGATTTGTGAATTCGTGAATATTTACCTCGATACACCAATATTTTGGTTCTAACAAAATAAACATTTTAACGTTGATACCTAAATAACTATTATTACAAACCTATGGAATAATTAAAGTAAAATATTTGTACGAGTTATGATTAATTAGCTCGTACATAGCTGGTAGCCTTGCAGTTAAAAAATAAATTAAATATTGGTAATATAACGATGGTTGGCCAATAAATTGTATAATATTTTTATAACTTCATTATACGTTGTATTTAAATAAAACGATTGCTCGTTAAACATTTTATAGTTTAACCAGCGGTAGAATACAATGATTGACTGCCATATAAAACAGCTGATGCATATTGCATCGTGGCGTGCCGACGATTTTACATAATATACCTATATTATTATTTTATAGTAGCACGGTAAGGTATAACATTGTTGTGTGACTCGTGTCTTTGAGCCGAGCGTGCATGCTTTTAATTGATACAAAAAAATGTATTATGTTAATAATCAACAGTTTAAAACTCCTAGTCCTGGGGGCCATATGTTCGTCGAGGGCACTAAGAGATATGCACTGTAGCCCTTCGCGATATCGCGTAATGCTCCTGGCAGACAGACGAAAACTCTTCGTTTTAACATTATTATTTATATGGCGAATTTAATGCGTACATTAACGGGTTTATTGGTATTGGAAAATTATTGACTGATTGTTTACAATACTAATTAGTTCATAACTAAACTGTATAGACCGAGGTATAGATGTATTATTTTGTATAGGACATATCACAAAGGTATTGTAAATGTAAAAATACGGGGGCAAAGTATTAAGACAATTTCAATAAACTGTTGAGGTGATTGTTTAAATTTTTGTTCATACGAGTAGAAAACTATGAAGTGATTTGAAGTACGACGCCATTGAGGTACAATTCGCATTATAATTTCAGTCTACAAATTTTTCGTGAAACTTTCTTGAAGGCTTTTACCTCTATAAAGTTAGTGACTTGGGGCCGTTATTAAAATTTCCGGTAAAGTGTCGGTTAAGTGACCGACTGATAACAGATTTTATTATCGGCAGAATTCGGCCGGTTTAGTGTCGGTTAACTTTAACTAGACAATGCAAGAACGGCCCTTAGTGTTTTTTAAAATATTGCACATGTATATTTTTTCAATAATGTTCGATGATTGTTTGTAGTTTTTCATCTCGCCCGTTTAATATTTAAAGTAAGTTCCTACCATCTATAGAGTGCGACCGCAGGGGGAAATTTATTATCGTTAAAAACTGTTAAAAATAAAAAGCACTTGTCTGTAAAATAATCAGACACTTATAAAAACTCTCGGAACAATTATTTCAAATTAAGTGCTAACTTTTTTTGACTAAAATGCAGTAGGTGCCTAATGCTTATTAAAATGTGTTTTTTTTATTTGTGTTATAATGTATTGCTCATTTTTACATTAAAAGTTATACCAAAAAAAAAAAACAGGAAAATAATTAATTTTTTTCAAAAATCGTGGTAGGTATGTACCCTCAAAATAATGTTCATAAAATAATTTTGTTTTAAATTCTGAGTGGAGCGATGAATGTATTAATTTTACAATAACGTGTATTTTTTTTTAATTTATGTGTTCCATCGGCGTTTGGGCAGTAGGATTGCTTCGATTTTCTTCAAAAGTATCTTGTTTGATGGGATCAGGGGCGTATTTAGATAATTTTTTTTTTTTTGGGGGGGGGGGCTGTGGTATTTTCTCCAACTGAAATTCCCCAATTCAGCCTATTAAAAACAAAAGTTAGAAAATTAGTACACAATTTTAATTTTTGTTATGATTTTTTATGTTTTCAAAAAATTAATAATGAAATAATATATATAATAATAATAATAGTAATAATATAACAAATCATATTAAATTTAAATTTCTTTCTTTGCCACTGTTGGCTAATTTGTCTAATAAAATGTCATCTGGTATGTCAATGTCTCTATGAATAGCTAAAAGTGTGAGTTCCACTAGTCTGGATTCTGAAGTTGTATTTCTTAAATATGTTTTGAGTCTTCTCAACGTCGAAAAGCTGCGTTCAGCTGTAGCGGTGGATACTGGTATTATAGCTAGTATTTTTAGTAATTTATACATGTTTGGGTACATTAAATTATTACAGACGTTCAAAGCCTCTATAGCAGTTGTAGGCCTTAAGTTGTCTTCAATATTCTTCCACTTAGCTTGCCAAATTTCGTAGTCTGCTTCTATAACGTCAGACACATTACATGAATAACTTGTTCGTTGTTACTAATAATTCTTTATTAAATTATATTGAACTTTTACGATTTATATCTGATAGGACATAATAAGCAGACTTAATAAACAATTCCTGGATTTCGGAGGGGAAGGGGAGTAGTCAAGCCCCCTCAGCCTCCCTCATACGCCCCTGGATGGGATAGTGAATCTAATTGGTGCATTAAGGAGGTTAGGCATTAAGCATTAATGAGGTCAATAAAATTAAGGAAAAACTGATATTTTTAAGCAAAATAAGTTTTCAACAAAATGTATTTTGTTTTTTATGTACCTATAACGCTAAAACAAATGACCGCAGATACATGAAATTTTCACTGAATGTTTATATTAGCATTCCCCTCGGAATTCTCTATAGGTACACCATAAAACTTTCAAAATATTTTGACGTGCTTTGAGCTGTTTACGGACATTTTAAGTTTCATTTTTTTTAGTTTTTTCTTCTATAAATGTCAATACAATTTTATCCATTAGGTCAAAAAGCTTAAAAATGTATAATACAAGGCTCCTAATATATTGTTACAATGACAGTTCAAAAATATTAAAAATACAGTCACAATTTTTTTTATAAGTATTTAAAGTTCGAAATTTAATCACGAAAATGTGCAAGTTATTTTGAGTTGGAATTAGTAAAAATTTTATTTTTAAATCTAAGATTTGATAATTGAATGCAAGATTCCTCATAAGTATCTCTTACTTTATCAAAAAAAAAATATCTACCTTAAAGTCAAATTAAATTTTTATGAACATTTGAAGTTGAAATCTATACTTATAAAATCCAAATACCACTCACTCACTGATCACTGTATCTCAAAAACTACTCAACGTACAGACTTGAAATTTGGAATAGGGGTTCTTCTCATATTTTCACCGTGCAATAAGAAAGGATTTGCCAAAATTCGCATTTTAAAGAGGTGCTCAAACAGGGACATTGAAGTTTACATTGCAAATTTTATTTTTATTTATTAATAGTTCCCATTGGTTACAGTCAACAGTAGAATTTATTTGTGTTTGTTTATTATCGGTTGCCATTGGTTTTTTGGGCAGATCATGTACAAGCTTGGATCAATTCGAATTATTGAAAATTGTCTACCAAGGTGATTGGTGAAAGAGTTGCCTTTGTCCGCGATCCGACGTACTCGGATTGCCTACCGGGGTGGTTGAGTTGCACTTACTGCAGGCTGCAGCATGTTACACCCAAAAGTACTGGGTGGGGCAAATCAAACAGTGCAGTTTTGAAAGGTTGGTACTTCACGTGTGGTGGGGATAGTACGATTATGGTGGTTTCATTTCGTCGGGCAGGCCATGCCGTTATTAGTCATTACCATGGTTTGGTCTGGTGAACAACGTGGCTTTGCCGTCCGTACATTTTTTGAAAATGGTCGATCGTTCGTCGCAACTCAGCGAGCGTTCCGGCTGCAGTTTAACCTTGCGCGTCATGATACCGTCCCTCACCGTAATGTTATCGCGAATTGGGTGCGTACATTTGAAGAAACTGGATCTACACTAAGACTTAGAGGTTCAGGAAGACCCAAAACGGTAAGAACACCTGAAAATTTGATAAGAGTGAGTGAAGCTTTTGTGCAGTCGCCTACGCGTTCTGCCCGGAAACATTCAATTGCATTGGGCATTTCTAATCGGTCAGTAAGGAGGATTTTGCACCAAGACTTATTCTTCCACCCCTACAAAATTATGATTGTCCAAGAGTTGAGTCCACCCGACTATGAAAATCGCATGAATTGCTCACAAGAAATGTTGAACCGGATCCATGTGAGGTCAACATTTTTCAGTAGTGACGAGGCTCACTTTCATCTCAGTGGGGCGGTGAATAAGCAAAATTTTCGCTATTGGGCAGAAAATAATCCACGGCAAATTCACGAGACACCTCTTCACTCTCCAAAAGTGACCGTGTGGTGTGCGATTTCAAAATTTGGGGTGATTGGGCCTTATTTTTTTGAGGAGAATGGACAAACCGTAACTGTCAACGCTGAACGTTACGTTTCCATGTTGGACAATTTTTTTGAACCTCAATTGGAAGAGTTAATGGAAGAAACAAATATGGGGGACATCTGGTTCCAACAGGACGGGGCTACAGCACATACTGCTCGAGTTTCAATGACGAAGCTGCGACAGATGTTCCCTACACATCTCGTCTCTCTGAGGGGTGATTTGAGGTGGCCTGCGCGCTCACCAGACTTGAGCATTTGTGATTTTTTCTTGTGGGGCTACCTGAAGGAAAAGGTTTTTAAACATCGGCCTCACACGTTGGAAGAACTCAAAGACCGAATTAGGGAGGAAATTGGCGCTATACCAGTCGAAATGTGTCAAAATGCGGCAGAAAATTTCAGAAATCGCCTTCATCAGTGTATCGCTGCTGGCGGCCATCATCTTTCTGATGTCATTTTTAAAACTTGATATATAAAACGGCATGATGTACTGAAAAAAATTAAATAAATATAATTTCTGTAAGTTGCGTAGTTTTTTTTTAATAGCCTTTCAAAACTGCACTGCCTGTTTCGCCCCACCCAGTAGATTAACAATCATCATTTTTTTAAGATTTGCGTTTTTTTACGGGCAATGAAGTGCTATAAAAATTAATACCATTAATACCGTTAGAAACATTTCAATACGTTTTCATTAACCGTTTTTTATATTCACTTGCCGATCACATTAAACGATAAAATTTAAATAAAAAATTATACATATCATTGTCCAAAAACAAAATAAACAACCAATCACGGGCGAAGCTGTGACGGGTCGGCTAGTGTTACAATATAATATCTCTCGATTTCTCATGATAATGTATGCAGTGATTTTCTTATTTTGTTGTTATTCAAAAACGAATAACTGTAGATACTGTAGTACCATATACTTATTTTATCAATTCCCATACTTGATCAAATATGGGAATTCAAAATTATTTCATAGATAAAAATTTATAAAATGTTCAACTTTTATAGCCAAGAATTGAAAATGTAAAACAAGGTTCCACGTAAATAGATAAATAAATTACTTTATTCGCTATTATAATAGGTATCATCAAATATAATTATAGTAATATCATAGGCTGTCTTCGCTCGGAATAGTTTTTCGTATATACAATGATATTATACCTATCATTGAATTCAAATTTAACACCATCCATTACAGTGGATTACCTACTTGTATAACCTACTGTACAGCAGAACGACACCCATTTTTACGTTAAATATGAAGGAACAATCAAATTTTACCATTGTAAATGTATTACCTTCCTGTTAATTTTGACCTTTTTTGTAAGACAGTTCGATTTGGCTGGTACCGAATTGGTTCCTGAGCCCCACATGGTTCCCGTTTGAAAAAAGTATTTTATTAAGTTGAGCCGAATTGGTTCCCGTTTAATTACGCACATTTTCCTTCTTAATTTTACAGGCTTAGGACTGTCAACTTAAAAATAGGCTTGGTTAAAATTGTGCGTTAATGTGTTATGAAAAAATGAAATAATATATAAAATGTTAAATTGTTGATTTGGAAGTCAAATAGTCATCACTTAGGTTAGGTGTATAAAATACAAATAATAAAATATAATAAATACAATTGTTTAAAATCGTTGATTTGCAAATTTGAAGCAAACTTTCTTTAAGTACCTATTCAATTCGTGTAAGCTTCTCATTAATGTACTCAGTCATACAATTTTCCAAGTATTTGTTATTTCTTTCTTGTTTGCTAGTAAGTTTGCTAGTATTATTAGGTACTTCGAAATTTAATATGATTTAATGTCTGAATGCTGTTTAAAGTCTCCATAAAATAAAATATATTAGGATGGGCACTTGTAAATTCTTTATTCAGCTTTGTATGGAACGATTCGCAACAATTTGTAGTCCTATCAATATTTTTGTCAAATCGAGCCCAAATTTTCGGTGGAAAGATACTGTCTGTCTTTATGTTTGTATCACGAAAGTGTACATATTCTGTATGTTATCCTCTGCAAGGTTCTTTTGGAATCCAAACTTGTAATTATCAATAATCAACAACTTAGTTCCCTTTTCACTAAACATAAACTCCATAATTACGAATTTTTTTTTTTCACATATATGCATATGAGTGGAATTTACAATGACTGTGACAGCGTGGGGGAGTAGCTACCCAGCAGTAACACTCGACGCCGAAAAATTAAATTTAAAAATATAAATTAAAATACGAAGTACAAATTACAAATTTATATGGGTTATAGGTACTAAAGAAAGTTGTTCAATAACACGATGTGTTATTCGAGACTTTACAGTGCTCACTAACATTATTGTCATTCTTATATGGTATATAGATTATAGACGATTTACTATACAGCGATAAAAGTACGTTGGTATATCTCCATCGTTATCTTAATTGATCGGGGTATCACCCATAACTTGCTAAACTTCCAATACAACAATCTATTGTCATCTTATTGTATATTATACTATAGACTATAGAGTAGGTACTTTTATATTTTATACTATTTGATTTATATTTTGTACCAATTATTAAAAATTAAAATTGAAACTACTTTACCTGTACACAATTCGTCTCAACCTAATAAATTACTTTTTTTAAACGGGAACCTGCAATTTGGCTCAACCTAATAAAATAACCTTTTAAAACGGGAACCAATTTGGTTACTACCTTCGATTTTTGGATTATACATCATTAGCGCATCAACCGTTTAAAGGTCGTAAATCATTTACGCATCAATATCATTTAACAATAGAACTGAAAAAAGGAGTTGTTTTCTATATTTCTAGTGGTATCTATCATTTAAAACGGGCTCCTGAACGTCAAAAACTAGACTATAAATTAAATAAAACTTTTTACTAGGTACTCAAAAAAATAATCTATATTTTTGTCAATACTTATTTGATTTTTGAGTTTTGTCAAATTTTGAACTCTTTAAATGCTTATTTAACAACAACTTATTGCTATATATCTTTATTATTTTTAAATCTTATATCATTCATTATCTATATATAATATATATGTTGTATTTACTTTTATATAATTATGACTACAATTAAATTGAATTAATGCAATTTATTTTTAATTGTATCTATTTATTACATATGATATATGACAATTGACAATCATTGAATTTTCAATCAAAAATTATTTTATATACACTTCTATTGTTTCAGGTAAATATAGACAATGCGCAAACGATGTACTATATATTGGCACAGGTAAACAGATGATGCGCAAATGTTATACGGCCACATATTCTAGTTTTTTTGAAATAGTAGGTTTTTTAAATTGTTCTAAGGCTACACGATTTTTGGAAAATTTATATTTTTTGGTTTCATAAACAATGTTAAAAATTGCAAAATAGTAGAAGAAAAATAATTTTAAAAAAGCGTGTTGCTTCCACTGAACTTACTGGCATCTTAAGTCTAAACTAGCTTTTCGATGTCTACTAGTTACTACCCAAAACAAGTGAAGCCCTTCTTCTACTCGAGATATAAAACATAAATATACTTGTTATACAACCATTGTTCATTACAATCCAATGCGTTTCTGTTCGTCAAACTGATTCTGAAAAACAATTATTTATACGTCTGTGACATATTTCGTTGTAAAACTTATGATTTTTTTCAAAGCTACTATTTCATATGATAACAAAATTATAGGTATACATTTTATTAATCTATTATATTATTATACACTACCAATTTCGCTGCCAAGTTAACGTTTTTGAGCACTTAAACACCTTTTTAATAAGAATTCAAACAAGAAATGTCTTTAACTTCACGATTTATTAATCAGAAATTTGGAAAACACGTCATCACTGTTCAATTAATGTAAAAAATTAAAAACATAGTTTCCTCTGGAATCGAAAATACAAATACTTATAAGAACGTATTTTTCTTTATCTACGACTGTTAATTTTGAATACTTGAAATTTGGTCAGGGATTTGATGTATATATTAAAAAAAGAACCTGTACGTTATGCAATAGGTACACGATGGTTCGGAAAAAAAAAGGTTATGCAATATTAAACACGTAATACATATAATATTATACTATACAGTATACCTATAGCTACATAGTACCTAGTATATTTACTATTTACTATATTAATTAGTCAAGATAGAGAAAATAAATAGACTATAGGTCAAATATTTTTTTTTCGAACTGAGATTTAGTTTTTAATATAGTTTTTACCAAACATTTTTTTCGTGTAAACGGAACACAACATAATAGGTAACTTTTAATTTGTTAAATAGTATTTATGAATTGGACCAGGAATTAAATAATGTAAAATATTACTATTTAGTATTATTATTATCATTTATTTTTTTAAGAGCGTTTTTATTTTATTATAATTAATATAAATTACTTAAAACTATGATATCTAGTTAATATACACAACAAAGACTTACGTAAGATTTAATTAATAGACAGTATAGAATATAATGTAAAATTAACGAAACGTCATTATACACTATATAAATATCGTAAACTAAAAAATAAAAATTTGTCTATTGGTGACTTCCAGAAAGCAAGTAAAACATAATTTCAATTAATACTTACCAAAATATTGTAACTCATTAAATAATGATCGAATTGTAATTTTGTAAACTACAGAACCACATTAGAAACATTAATTCTATAATTAGTTAATTAATCAACATTATAGGTTCGTATTTTTTAAGTATTTTATTATGTAAAATGTCTAATTCAATTTCAATTGTCTTCTTGAAAAATCAATAGCTTTTTCTTTTCGAAAAGGTTCTGTTGTTTTACTCTGCTTTAATATAGTTATAACTTATAAGTATCTAATATGTGTACAGTGGGTATAATATGCTATACTAATGAAGCCAACTAACATTCACAAAACACGTATCGTATAATGACGGTATTATTATTACGTTATAGAAAACGAGGTTTATCTTGGTTTCTAAACTGAGTTGTATATTTTATAAATATTTGGCAGTTGTAGTTCCAATGAAAAATTGATCTTATTCGTATAATAATAATTAAAAATAATAGGTGGGTGTAGAATATTATAGTGTGTATCTATAACTGGACGTTATAAAGATAATGCAGCTACTATTATATCTACGTATCAATACGCGACCGCAATCGTATTACGTTGTTACATAATTTGTACAAAAATGCTTCAATTACATTATTGCTTTTTAATGCAATAATAATAAAATTCATAAAAAAATATTGATAATTCATATTGAGGATGACTGATGACTTAATCAAATAATTGCGTGTACCTACATAATTACACGATAATCATAAGTTTTTTTTATTGGTATTCGATAACCAACCTTAATACTTGTAGGTATATTAATACAATATAATATATATTATTATATTTGTATGTACCCATGTATAATTAATATAAAAATTATAGACATCTGCATATTTTTTCTATTGTTGATAATGATTTATTGTGAATGGTTTAGTTTTTGAGCATGAAATAGCGTTTAGTATGAATGTAATACAGTTTGAACTTATTTAACCCTTAAAGAATTGCAATAAAATTATTAGGTATAGGTACTTACATTTTTCAGGCATAATTCAGATTGAAAATTGAATGTGAATATAAGCTTCAATGAACCTACTGAAAGTGTTACTTACGAAGAAGAAAATATTTTTAACCTATAAATAATTGTACCTATACAAAATATATAAAAAAGATACAAGAACATATTTAGTTCGTTGTGATTTGTTAAGGTCTTGCTAATATAATATCCCATTTGCATGCTCTCCAGATAATTTTGGTTTCATATTATTTTTTCCTAATATTCGTTTGAGAAACGATATTAACTGATTTTTTTTATTTATATTAATATAAATCAATTTTCGAAATATTTCTTTAACGTAGGTATTAAATCAAAATATATACCGGAATATAGGTATGCCGGGTGGTTTAAAATATCAAAATAGAATTTGTTGATGTATAAACTCTAGTTAGTAAGTATTATATCATATTATATATTAATATATAGTAGCCTATATCATTAATATACTTTACCATTAGAAAAATACACGTCCAAAAAAAAAAAAAAAAAACCAAACGACTGTTATTGAAAAATTGTTGAACATTTTAAATAATTCACACCGTACAGAACTATATAATATGCAGTTATTATATATTCTACGCAAAACATATTTTATACACATCTGAATTTTAAAATTTTATTCACGCTAGCAATTATATAGCCACAGTTGGCAGTAAACATTTACATTTTTACTGTTTGCTTAACTGTGAGTATGATCTGGTTTATTTAACAGATGAAAACACATAGGTAACTTATAAAATTACGTATATGTACCTACAAATACAAAACTTTTGCCAAACATTTATTAAAATATGAAGTTGGTAAATTATGAGTAGGTATGCTAATTTATAAATAAGTATGTATCGAACATAAGGCATGTATATAGTTTGGGGGTATTCGTTTGTTGCTTTTCAAACTATGCAAAATTGCAAACGGTCACAAGTCACAAAATAATTTTTAATTTTTATTTGAAATCCTTAATTATTTTCCATGCATTCAATCATACGCATATATTGGTTTAGTTTGTTTCGTTCATTAATCTCGAGTCATTTAAATTCATTAAAATAATACCACAATATATAGGTATGCTTTCATATAATAATATTATGTTTTCTTATTTAATTAAAATTTGGATTTGTCATTATATTTCTATTTTTAAAGGGTTTGAAGGGTTATGTTATTATGTTTATCGATTATTCCATAGAAACGGAAACGTAGATAATATAGGTACCTATTGAAAACATTTTCGTCGAAATAACCAATGTGTTTATAGAAAAAAAAATATTATATAATATAATATATACTTTATACATAAATTACATATTATAGATATTACATATTTCACATATAATAATATCCATTGAAAAAAAACGGTACAGAAAATAAAGATAAATGTTTGATTTTATAATACATTTCATGTACAGATGTTTAAACGTAATATGTTGTAAACAATTTAAACGTCATAGTTAAACGTACATATACACGAGTAACAAATTAAAATGTAATTGGTAGTATCAATGGTATTAGCCATTAGGATATCAGTGATCAGTGATCACGTTGTTCCAAGCAGACCTCTCACGGTTATAATAATTTCAAGAGTACCCAACCTAATCTATCTTGTATTTATTTTGATCTTTTTGAATATTATAGTTTAGTTTATTTACCGAAATAATGTTAAAAGGATGTCACACCCGCATTTGTTGTCTCCGTCTTACAAATGTACAACATAGCAAAAACTGTTTTGCGCGGGACAACTTTTATCTTTCTGTATTTGTAGTAGTGGCTCCAAAATGTCTGAACATATAGGATGGAAAATTATCTACGCGCCCATATTTTAGATAACATAAATACAATAAAAGTTATTTGCTTCAAAACATTTTGTTTTTTTCATTTGCTTATAAAAAATGATTGGATAGTGCTATTAAAAAAAGCACGCTGTTGCACAGATAAAGTTCTTCTTTACGTGTTGTGAAAATTTGGTAGTTCTACAACAAATATGGTGCGAGAAAAGTTGTCCCGCGCAAAACAGTTTTTGCTATGTTGTACATTTGTAAGACGGAGACAACACATGCGGGTGTGACATCATCTCAACATTATTATATACGAATATTAATTATATTAGTATATAGTTTAGATACTCAGCATTAAATATATATTATAAGGTGTATATGTATCTACATTATAGATACATACTATACATGTCAATAAGTTAATTCGGTTGTTTAATAATATGTTTTATTTAAATGTTTTTCAGCAGCTTATGTAGATCTTCTGAAGAGTTATGTTAAACAGCTTGAGAGATGGTCAAATAAATTATGGAACTACAAATTGCCCATCTGCCCATGTTACGCCTCATAATGTCGCCTCAATACACCAAAATTCTCTTATATCGACCGAACCCTCTACACCAGTTTATCAGTGGAATGCAAACCACCGGCTTGAACATTTGTACGGCTTTCATTCCAGATATTATAATCTTGACTTTCCTACTCCATACCCGTCAGCTACTAATCAATATGTACCTACAAATGTGTACGGACAGAATTTGCCGCAATGCTGTCAACCGTGTTGTCGGCTCAGGTCTCAAAACATACCAAAAGCATCCCCACCACAAATGTTATATAACCCAAGACCAGTGCAACAATTAAATCGATCTTATAAATCAAAAAAGACTTTGAAAACTCCGTGCTCCGAACAGTTCCTACCATACATTCCAAATGATTTACCAGTTAAATATGATACACAAAATTGTTATCAACAAAAATATAGTAGTTCATATTTAAACAATACAAATTATTGTCCTCCAGCTAATAACTTGTGGATTCCACCTGCAGCCAATCCTAATTGGTCTAACGACAGATTACGACCTACTGGCCGTCATACCAGGCCGGTGTCGCACGATTTTAGTAGGGAAAAAAATTATCAAAGATTACCAAACTATCAAGGTAACCCTTATTCAAAACCTACAAGTGCTGCAAATCATATACCTTATAATTACATTCCACCTTTACCTGATGTACATGACTATCGACCTCCAGTCTATCATAATCCGTCAAAAAATAATACGACTGAGTATGTATCACACGATCACAGTTCTAGATTTCCTATTTTATCTCAAAACATTCAAAATCCGTCTTCATTACAACAGTACTATAACACTCAACCAGTGCCTTATTCAGATGTACAAATGCCTAGTGAATCATTTAAACCCCCTCAAATTACGCCAAAAGATACCTCAAAGAGTAATTTAAACGTACGTGAGTTTTTGGCTACTTGGGATGAAGGAGAAGAAGAAATCGGTGAAAAATCTTCTGAAACAGCTGAGCCTATAGTGGTACTCGATTGTATGACACTTGATGGAGATGCATTGACTAAAATTCAAGAAAAACTAAATGTAGTGTCCTACGAAAATTTAGAAAAAGTACTTAAAGAAAATCAAAATCCATTAGTTATTACCGCTGAAACAAATGCAATTAATTCTTTAAACAATAAACCCAAACTACCGTCGAAATCTAATTTCGAACCCCTAGATTACACTAAACGGGAAACTGGAATCATTAAACCATTCATTACTGAGAAAAAAATATCACCTGAGCTAAATTCTCAGTCTGAAAAAAATTATAGCGTTAATTTTGATGGAATGGTTGCTTGGTATGGTAAAAAAAATACAGACATTTCATCTACAGATCTCATTGAAAGATTAGCTGACAGAATTTTTAACTTGAGTAAATCGCAAGAAAACGAAGGCGTATCGTTTGGAACAGCAGCTTATACAGGGCAAATAACTCAAACAAATCGGTCAATTGAAAGTTCTGACAAAAGTACGTCAAAATATATTCAAAGTCCACAAATGTTTGACTTACAACATCACGTTGATAAATTTATTGAACCTCCTATCATGAATAAACTCAATTGTAATAAGGATTCTATTCCCAAAGTTCATTCTTATGTCTTCAACGAAAGTAACAAAGCATCAACTATAAAATCAAAAAACGTGAACTCCTCGTGCATTGTGGAAAATATAACAAAAAAATGTTTAAATGTTACCAATGAAGAAACTTCACCTTGGCATTTAGACCAAGGTGTCCACGAACAGCATTTGAATACATCTTTGTACGACCAAAGTGTTATTATGAAACCTCTCGACTTTTCTTCTCTTACCGATGAAACTAAAGGCAACCCTTTCGTGTTCGAAAAAATTACGTCAAGTGACAATAAACCAAATGACAGCATCAATAACCAGTGTAATAAAGTATTTAATCAAAACAATAGTTATAACTCTATAGTTTCTAACAACCAACATTCAATTCAACAAATAGATGCGTGTAATAGAAATTTTCCAGTTATAGTATCACCACATCGACAAGAATACAACGGATTTCATGAAAGTGTCATACAGAGGACTGGTTGTGATAAAAATAAACACGATAAAGTATCAACACAAACTGATTTTGAAAGCATTAATTGGAACTTATCCAACGATCTCGATAAAATTATGAAAAACACGAACATGATTATGGAACCTTCTTGTTTATATGACAGAAGTAATTATAATATTTTAGATGGTATGAATTCAGAGAAAAATATTTCTACTCGCTGGAAGGATAATGTACCATGTGTGGACTTGACAGTAAACAATAAATCTAATTCTCATCATGATTCATTTTTTGATGGCTGGAGCTTTATTGAAAGCTATGAAAATCATTCCGGTAAAAAAATAATGAATACGCCATCTATTGATAATTCCCACCACCAGCTATTTCCGAACCAGATGACTCCTCTGGAAGAATCGACAAAAAATAATAATAATTTAAGTGAAAATCATCGTACTAATGATACATTGGTAGTCAAAGATATGCCTCCATTTTCAAAATCCAATGATTTATTACCTTCTAATCGACCATCTCGAGATGTTTTTAATTTGAATAATCGAATACCTGATTTCAGTGATGGGTTTGAATTGCCAGTTATAAATGAACCGCAAGAGTATTTGCAATTTAAAAAGGATGACAACGAACACCGGGCTGATGGTTCAATTTTTGAACATCTAAATGAACCTAAGTGTATAACAACATTAAATGAAACATTAAATTATAAGAATGATCAGAATAAACTGGATTTTGTTGGTCTACCAAGTTTTAAAGAAAAAGAACCTTTAGCGCCTGTTTCAGCGCCCTCCAAACTTAATATTGTTAAACCTACTCTACGTGATCCAAGTCAAATATATACAGTCATAAAACAGAAGCTAAAATACGATAATACATGCGTAGACAATGATAGTGTTGTAACAAATACAACTGAAAACAATTTGAAAGAAAATCTTACGAACACATTCAACGTAACAGACTTAAAATCTAAGTACAATAGTGGTCAATTAAATCAATTTGATGTTTGGTCTGAAAAGTTTGTACTAAAAGGAAACTCAAATAGTTCGTCTTGTGCAGTTGTTCAATGTGATGTAGAAATTACACAATTTAAGAGTACTCCCGAAAATCGCAATACATTACCCAAGTCAAATATGAGTGAAAATTATCAGGATAAAACCATGATGTTGCCAGAAAATACAAATTGTAATTTAGCTGATGGTAAAATTAATATTATCGAGAATGATAAAATTAACTCTAACGATTTTCTTAATTGTTTAGAAAGTACGAAAACAGATGACCAGAAATATCGAGATACTTTTGATGAATTTGAAACGTCGTTTGGGTTTGATATACATTGTAATAACGAATCTAATAAATCGTTCCATGAAGATATTGTTGATAAATGTTTTGAAGAAAGGATTAATGATCATGAGATAAATAAAGTTGAATCAATTAACAGCTCCGACACTAATACAACATTATCAAACAGTACTCAGTTGCCTTTCCAGTGTGATTTTCAATCAAGTTTTTTAATTAAAAACTATTTTGATGAAAACAAAAATAAAACAGTTGTCTTGGATCAACAAGAAACTAGTAACCATGAAAAATCAGATACAACAATTTTTAAATATCACAACGAAAATTTACAAGAATTCGAATTGCAAAATAATGAAAATATTCATTCAGTTATAAATTCTGCAAACAACTCAGACTTTAACATGGATTGCCATGTTAGACAAATCCATAATGCCAATAAAAACAATAATTCAAATAAAGTCGAATCTTACAAGTGTCAACATGAAGACACAAAAAATATTTGTAATATATCAAGTATAAAAAAAAATAATTTTGATTATTTAAATATAGAAGATCGTAATTTTGGGTTTGATAATAATAAAAAAAGTATTCTCGAATCTGAAATTTCTCAAGAAATTACGGCAGTTAATAATTCTATTGAAGCTGACAGCATTAGCCAAATAAAACATAATGATTTGAATACTAATGAACGGTTTCATATTCGAAAAAATTTAAATGTTGATTTTGAATCAAATATTTTTGAACTAAATTCAAAATCTACAAGTAAAGTTATCCCAATTGAAACTAATAAAAAAGACGAATCAGCTAGAAACAAAAATAGTTTTAAATCAAAATTGAATTCTAACAATGCAGAAGAAATTGAACATAATATCAATAGAAAAATTATTTTTGAATTAGATAATAATAATAGCGGTATACATAATTTAGAAAAAATGAATGCATTTGATTTTAATACAAGAACTATTCAAAATTTGGGAATAGAATGTTCTTCTATTAATATCGGAAAATCGTCGAACTCAAATGAAATATTTACGAATGAAAGTCAAATGGAAACTAACTGTGGATTTGAAATAAATGACCATAAAAACAAAGAAAAACTAGAAACAAATTACAAAAACACTCTAGATATTCAAGAAGAGTTACAAATTGAAGAAACATCAGACTTAAATTGTAATAATGATGCACAACGTCATAATTTAATTGAAACTGAAAATATTAATCATGAAAATAATGTGGACCGTGTTTTTGAAGTTGGTTGTATTGTTAACAATGTACAAGATAAACTAAACCTTGAAAACCCAAAGACACTAACTGATTTTGATTTTCAAAATAAAAACACTGAAAATAATAATTTAAATAATTGCAATACTGGCGAAAATTCTAATCGGAGTAATAACTTAGAAGTTGAGAATATTTTTGTAAATATATATGATAATTTATCGACTTTGCATACTAAAAAAAATGATACTAATATTTTGGAAAATTCCAGTCAAAACGATATTAAATGTGATGTTTCTAAATGTCAGGAAATTACTGAAGATCTAAATTTAAAAAATAACAACTCGGACGTTATTGACAAAATTTGTGAACAAAATATGGAGGTGCTTCGTGATGCATCTGACAAACAAATTAAAGAAACTGATAATGTTTTAGTACAAAAACTTGTAAATAATTCGACTGATCGTATGGCGACTGTTTCGGTTCAACACAATGAATCGATTAATTATGAGAAAAGCAAACCAACGCTTATAGAATATAGTACAGATGACTCGAATATGAATAAAAACCCTGCTATGTCAGTAAAACAACACACTGAAGACATTAAAGAAGGTGATATACAGTCAAATAATTGGCAACCTATAAAAAAAATGAAGTCAAACGCAGTTCAAGGTAATGCTACATTAAATATATTTGAAAACTTGAGATGTAATATATTAAACGCTGTAAAAAATACAGACAAAAAAGAGTACACCCAAAATAATTGTTCAGAATCTAGTTCATTCAATCCCTTTGTATTAAATTCACAACAAAATTCTAATGAAATTTACGAAGTTAAAGATTCTATCAATTCTGGACCTTGTACATTAAGTCATGTTGAACTGATCCACCATCAAAATTCTAATGAGGTAATCGAGATTAAAGGTTTAAATAGTTATGGACCGAATTTATTAAATCACGGTGAATCAATATCACAACAACGCTCGGCAGAAACTGTTCAGCCTGTAGATTTAACTAGTTCTAGACCAAACTTATTTCATTACGATGAATCAATAACCATGCATCGTTCAGAGGAAACGGTCGATGCCATAGATTTAACTTGTTCTGGATTTAGTTCATTAAATCACGACGAACAACCGATAGAAATGTTAATTGCTAAAAATTCAAATAATCCTCAACTTATTTCAGTAAACCATGACGAATCAACATCCCAAAAGAATTCAAATAATATTTACGAGATCGAAGATTCAATTACTCCTAGACTTAGTTCATTAAGTCACACAGAATTAATAAACAATCAAAATTCAAATGCTGTTGACGAAATTGGCAGTTCAATTAAATGCGAATCTTATTTATTAAACAATGAATTAACATTCCAAAAATATTCCGATGAAATAGTTGAGAATGACTCGGTTAGTTCATTAAAACATGACGAATTAAAGTACCATAAACATTTAAATGAAATTAATGAGGTTGAAGATTCAATTAGTTCTGGACCTAATTTAATAAACCAAGATGAATTAGAATTTCAACAGAATTCAAATGAAATTTACGAGTCTGATGATTTGAATAGTTCTGGAACGTGTTCAATAAATCAAGATGAATTAGAATTTAAACAGAATTCAAATGAAATTTACGAGTCTGATGATTTGAATAGTTCTGGACCGTGTTCAATAAATCAAGATGAATTAGAATTTCAACAGAATTCAAATGAAATTTACAAGTCTGAAGATTTGACTAGTTCAGAATCTTGTTCGATAAACCAAGGTGAATTAAAATACCATCAAAATTTAAATGAAATATATGAGGTTGAAGATTCAACTAGATCTAGACCTAGTTCAAAAAACCAAGGTGAATTAAAATACCATCAAAATTTAAATGAAATATATGAGGTTGAAGATTCAACTAGATCTAGACCTAGTTCAAAAAATCAAGTTGAATTAGAAATTCAACAGAATTCAAATGCAATTTACAAGTCTGAAGATTTGACTAGTTCAGAATCTTGTTCAATAAATCTAGACGAATTAGAATTTCAAAAAAATTCAAATGAAACTGACGTGGCTGATGATTTACATATATCTGGACCTAGTCCATTAAATCAAGACGGATTAGAATTACAGTCGAATTCAAATGAAACCGATAAGGCTGAAGATTTGACTACATCTGAACATAGTTCATTAAATCAAGACGAATTGATATACCATCAAAATGCAAATGAAATATATGAGGTTGAAGAATCAACTAGATCAAGACCTAGTTCAACAAATCAAGATGAATTAGACTTTCAACAAAATTTAAATCAAACTGACGTGGCTGATAATTTCCTTATATCGGGACCTAGTCCAATAAATAAAGACAAATTAGAATTTCAACAGAATTCAAATGCAATTTATGAGTCTGAAGATTTGACTAGTTCTGGATCTTGTTCAATAAATCGAAATGAATTAGAATTTCAACAAAATGCAAATGAAATTTACGAAGCTGGAGATTTTACTAGATCTAGACCTATTTCAATAAACCAAGGTGAATTAATATATCGTCAAAATTTAAATGAAATATATGAAGTTGAAGATTCAACTAGTTCTGGATCTTGTTCAATAAATCAAGAGGAATTAGACTTTCAACAAAATTCAAATGAAACTGACGTGGCTGATGATTTACATATATCTGGACCTAGTTCATTAAATCAAGACAGATTAGAATTTAAACAGAATTCAAATGACATTTATGAGTGTAAAGATTTGACTAGTTCTATAAATCAAGACGAATTAGAATTACAACCGAATTCAAATGAAACCGATAAGGCTGAAGATTTGACTACATCTGAACATAGTTCATTAAATCAAGACGAATTAAAATGTCAACAGAATTCAAATACAATTAATGATTCTGAAGATTTGACTACATCTGAACCTAGCATAGTAAATCAAGATGAATTAGAATTTCAACATAATTCAAATGAAATTTACGAGGCCGTAGATTTGACTATATCAAGACCTAGTTTATTAAACCCCGTCGAATATAAAAATCATAACAATTTGAATACAATTATTGAAGACGAAGATTTAATTGGTTCTGTTGGTAGTTTCTTAAATCATAATGAATTGATATGTCAAGAAATGTTTGTAGAGCCATCCATTATAAACAATTCGGCGATATTTGAACACAATCTTAATGAAACAAATCACGATTCTTGTACCAAGGAAACTGATTCCAAAAGTGTTGCGGATGACAAACCATTACCAAGAGTTAAATTTATATTGAAATGTCATAGAAAAAATATGATAAAAACAAATATATTTGACGAAGAATCGACTATGCCTTACAAAAAACTGAAAGTTGTAAAAGATGAAAAGATTATGACTCGACATATTTTCAAAAAAAGGATTGGTTGCTATAAACAGTATAAACCGTGGCAAAGTGAATATAGAAAAGAATCGATCGTTGAATCGAATGATAGAAATCAAATAGAGTCAATCGAAACAACGGTTGTCCCACCGACTACTAGTCATTCGGATAATATTGTAGAACAGGTTCAAACGATGTGCGAAGGAAAAAAAGACAACAATAAATTCGTCTCGTTACTGGGTCGGACGAACGACCATGATAAAAAACGAGATGTTGAAGTTTTAAATATCTCTGTCGGGATCGAAGGTGACCATTGTGTCGAAGGTGACACGATAGATGATGGTGACTACAACAGACTCCTCGATACACCAATTCCATCACCGTTTTCCGATTTTCAATCGGAAGACCACACGCCCGAACATTGTGGTGGCGAAGTGTATTGGGACAAGTCGCTGGAGGACGAATACAAAAGCGTTCTGCACAAAACTATATCAAAACTGGCAAAAGTTCGAACTAACGTCAGAGACAAGTTCAACAGCCGGTTACTCGCTCGTAGAGTGAATGAAACTAAACGGAGGCGACGGCGACGGCTATTGGTGGCTGACAAGGCAGCAGTAGTAATCGTTGGCCGCGTCGACGATCCTGTCATTAAGCCGGTCGTCGCAGCCGTCAAAGTGTCCAAAAGCCCGATGTACAAGATCAAGGTGCAGTTACCCTGGGGACGGATATTCAACATGAATGCGGTCCGGAATAAGACCAAGGACACAAAAATCGAGCTGGGCCCAGCCAAAGTGGAAGTGAGACTAAGCCGAACACCGGGTGAATGGCAGGTGGCGGCTTGCCGGTCGATGACTTCTTCCAAATCAGTGGTGGTCGTCAGACGGATAGTACTACAGAGAGCGACCAGTCCCACCGCAAACGACTATAACTTCGACGACCATCACCACAACCAACGACACGACGACGGCGGTCATGGTACAAGCGATAACCGTTCGCACGAACTCTCCAGGAAATTACCAAAAATTGTTATACGACGAAACGGTCAGGACAATAACTATACCAGTTACGTAAGAAGTAGTGGGTTCGAGAGTGGTGGTAAGGACGAAGATGGTGGCGGCGACAACAAAAAGGACGGCTGTGGCGACGTTGAAGACAACGGTGGTGGCAGCGGCGTTCCTCAGCTGATGGTCCGGTTGGTCAGAGACCGGAAGCTTGATGCAATGGCTGTCGAAGGGGTCACTACTCTACACTTGAAACATCTTGTTCCTTTATCCGAATCTGAGGCGGAAGCAGCAATGGAGTTGGACATGCACTGTGCCAAAAGGGTTCGATACTCGTAGATTGCAGTCGACACCATCATAAAAATTATTACCACCTTCAGTAACCACCGCCAGCTGCCAGGTGAGTTCGAATGTTTTATATCATCATAATAATAAAATTTACCTGTGTTATGTGCTACATGGGTATATCTATTGTAATTTTTTTTTCGCAGGATGAGTAAAAAACATGCACTTTTTATGTAAACTGGACAGTTTTGAAATATTATGTTACCAATAATAATTACAACCTTGAAACCTTTATCATGATTTTTCTCTTCAGTTGTTGTTTTCAATTTACGTTTTATATTTTTACGATTTTGGTTTTCGATATGATGTTTTTTGTTTTATCAATGCCTAATCTATATTGTGTATTATATTAGAAAAATGGATGATCCTATTGTAGTTATTATATTATACTTTTATTTTTTGTTGATTTTTAAGATTTTATTTGAAATAGGTATAATGTTACGTTGGTGATCATATAGTTATATTGTTATTTTTGTGAGGTTGTAGTTTTGTTGTTTTATTTTAATTTTAATTGTTGATTTTTAATATTTTCGACTATGGGAAAAAAAGAATTGAAAAGAACCAAAGATTAAAACATTGTTAGTTTAATTCGTATTTTAATAGAAACAGTTGACTGCAAATTGTGTATCCTTTATTTTAAACTAGAATCATTTTATAATTTATCTTGTTAACAATTTGTATTTTAACCACTGCGATAGGGATAATTTGAGCCTCCTTACACTAAACATCAGTATATCTTGTTTCTTAACATATTTTTGGCATAGTATAAATAATGATGGTCCAACAGTAATCAAAATTACTATTTAGCGTGCTATATGTATATTATTATTAATATTTTTAATCAATCCATTTTGCTTGTGTAGTGTAATATAAATTGTTCAAATAAACAGCTTGTGCTTTTATTAAAATTGTAATAACATTTCCCAATTCGTTTAGGTTTTTATATTAAAAATAATGATCTTTTCACCAAGAACTGCTGGCCTTAATCAGTTATTACGGGTGAAACGTTTGCTATTCAATTATTATTATAACAGAAAAAACCATCAAGTCAAATATTGTTTTATGCACATGCATATAATCCTTGTGTATACCTTATAACTTATAATTACTAATTAGTACAAATACAATTATTTGAAAATATATATTAAAATTAATTGTTTGTTTTAAAGCAATACTTAATGGTAATTAAGAACGATAAAATTTGCAAATTGTTTAATTCGTTTCGTCCGTGGTTACTAATAACATTCGTTCGACCTTTAACAGTAATTTATACCCTAAAATATTTCTCAATCACCGATATTACCCAAGTATGTTTACTGGTAATTATTATATTGTGTTCCTAGTCAGTATATTTTAATTGTTATAGGTATATTTATTAAAAAAATAAAAAAAAAATCATTAACCATTTTTATTTAATCTTTCATCAGCTTCAATTTAATATTCAAAGTTGATTACCATTTTAGCACTATATTAACCCAAATCATAACCAAAAATATTCCTGAATGATTTCAGTTTTAATTTAACTGGCTGTGATATAATGAGCTAAATCCCAAAGGTATTTTTGACGAAACGTAATTTTAATAGTTCTAATTTATTTATAAAATAATTAATCTCGAGCTTTAAATTTTTGTAAATGATTAATATTCTAAACTATTGCAACATGATTTTTGATCATAATAATTCTAAACATTGTTTTCTGAGTATTGTTAATGTAATATGTTTGTTTTATTTTAAATAATAATTTATATGGTTGATACGTATTATTTGCTATTTAACTTAACGGTTTGGTTTATTTTACATAGTTAAAGGACACTAAGGGTTAAATGTTAGTACACACAGTTAATATTTTTCAATTCAATTAAATATCTATTCAATGGTTTTTTTTAAATGTATATTGAATTTATCATTTTTGTAATACAAATTTAATACCTAGTCAAGTACGTTTTGAAAAATAGTCTGCATAAAGTGAAGAGGAAAAATATTAAATCTTAAAAATATAAATTATACTTGCTTTATTCGATATTTTACGTGTGAGTGTGATTGTTTTGTTAAATTGAATTTACAACTAGCAAAAATATCGTACAATATTTATTTATTCTATTTTAATTAATTTCAATTATTCGGCACTGCATATTCGTGTGATATAAAAATCTCTAACAAATTGTTAGGTAAACAATTTACTACATTTGTACATTTGGTGTATTTGCCTCTAAATATTTGTATTTTAATAAACACGCCTTTATCAGAATTACTACCTATATATTTTATATGTATTTACACGTTGGTACATAAATTATATTATATTATACTTACTTCTAAATAATAACGGACCAAATATATTGTATTCACTTAGATTTTAAGGAACCATAATATTGTTTAAATTTTGAATTGATAACAAATTATCTCAATCACAATTTATTGTTAAGTTGCGTACCTACTTAGTTTAAGAGTTTGAATTAAAGTCGGCGAAAAAAAATAACTTATTCAACCGTAGGTGTTAATTGAAGCAGGTCAACTATTATATTGTTTTTAAGACTGATCACATTAAAATTATATTATATTATTATAAACTCACCGAGATCTCAGAAATGATAAATTGTATAAAAATATAAAAGTAAAATAAAATACATAATATTATAGTATATAATATAAAATTATAGGTAGGTATATGGATATTTTCATATTAAGTATAACTAAACCAACTGTTTGATGAATGCGTACCGCGAAAACCGTTCTTTGCAACGACTACGCCCCCGGACAGACTTATAGTTTAGGTATAGCCGTATAGGACATCATTATTATTTTTAAATTAATCGTGTTTTGTAAGCTTACAGACAAATAATTACTCCTCGTCTTGTTCATCGAACTTTTGGTTGGCGCAAACGACCGCACCGCTGCAATTAATTATTGGTACACTTCTAGTTCTATACAAAGTCTATTAATCGATAGACTCCACCGCTTGTGGAAAAAAAAATACCTGGCTTTGGTAAATAATATACGTGCACACTGCACCTCTATATGCACACACCAATATGACTATATCTCATAAGTTATAATATAATACTTAATATTATGTTACCTGTATTACTATTCGGGTCTGCAAACACGTATTTTGATCGCGTCGGTTAATTAAAAAAGCGCGACCGTTGTATTTATATTTAAAATTCAGAACACGGAACGTCATTAAGTTGTTAATCATTATTCGTTGATCGTTATATTATATGGGCAGTTCCGATTTCAAACGTTTAAAAGAATATTAATAGGTATATAATTATTGCTAGCGATGTAGTATTATGCGATTATGATTTCAACGCCGATTAATTTTCACCATTTTGTACACCATCATAATATAGTATATAATACCCACATATACCGCGTGAGATATCGAATTTAAACGCACACAGAAACACGTGGTTTAGTTATATGCATATACATATTATTACCTATATTATATCGTCGTAATCGTATTATTATAATTATTCGTAGGTACGGGCTTGGATTTTATATTATACAAACACCTCATATTATAATGTCATTGTATTTTTTTTTTTTGTTTTTTTTTTTTTAAATATATTTATATTAAATGCATTATTGTATTGCTTAGTATTTTACACGAATAGATTTTATATATATATAAACATTATATATTATATGTATAAGTATTGTACTTTAAGGTAAAAGAAACAAAACTCGCAAAAAACAACCCACTAAAATATTATATTGTTTTTATTTTATTTTTAAATTTTAAACTTTGAGTTGTTTTTATATATTTATTTTATTATGTAATTGTATATCGATTTTGGTGTTTTTTTAAATCACAGACAAGTAGCTTACACTGTTATTTAGTTTTGGTACCTACCTATATATTATTATGTTTTTTTTTTTGTTGGTATTTATATGAATACACTATTGTTTTGATTTGCAATGTGTTGTGAAATATACAGGGTATGTGTATAATTTGTTCGATGTTATTTGTTGTATTCCTTGATTTTCCTCACCGAATAAAAATTGTACCTACGGAATAGACGTGTGGAACGTTCAACGTACGCTGTCGCGTGCAACGATGGTTGGTATAGATATTAAATGTGGTTTGCGACAAAATATAATGTACGCGTTCGTATAACGCCGCGTAACATTGTCTGTGCCGCGACGAAGAGTCAACCGGGTGGTAACTATATAAGGCCGGGCACCTTTATCGTATAATATACGGAAAGTAAAAAAAAATATTCCGTCCGTGACCCTTGGATAGTCCCGGTCAACCACCGAGTCGGGAATTACATTTGAATAAATTACCGAGAGACCATAATGCATATTGTAGGTACCTATAACACATGGCTCTATATTATTATTATTATGTTATATTATATGCGTACATTGCTCGTTTTAAAATCGACGCGCACTTCGATTGACGAATTTGACGTAACAATAATGAAGATGTCACGTAGATAATTAATATATTATAATGAGTAATGGTCGAACGCGACGACCGAAATGCAGCGTGTAATATACTAATATTACACACCGTGTCGTCGACGCCGCTTGTCTGGTATAGGGAGGTTCTGCCATAATATACCATGCCACCATGGTATAGGTAAAAGATACTATAAGCATGGGTGACCACCCGGGTTTTAGTGGCAAATCCTCGCCACATATTATACACTAATACACATCATGTTCTAACCAACCGTATCTTTCCCCAATCCCCCACAGTTAAATACCTACAAAATAACCTTCTGGCTAAATAATGACCATAGATGTTAGAGCCTTAACTCAATGACAAAAAAAACAATGGAAAATGATGCGATATGATAGTAAAAATATTTCATGACTCGAATTTGCTAATAATATTTCGTATACATTTTTACCCTGTACAGTGTAGATAATAAAAAATATAGTAATACAATAAATATTATTAATAATAATTATACCTTTATGGCTATTTATATGTAATAATATGTTCTTAATTATGAATTTTATGTATAAGTATAACAATTGAGAAATCAAAAAGCAACATTTTTACCAGGCCTGTTAACATGGACAGTCCCTATGTAAAAGTGAGAAGGAAAATGGGCTTTTTAGGGAATTCAGTTTACCTTAAACCTTATAAAACTCAGTCCTCAAATTATCACCAAGAAGTTGTTTCGGACTTAATTAACCAACTCCCGAGTTGGACAACGGTGTATCGCGGCGGTCGCACGGACTGGAGGGATAAACGATTTTTTTTACGAGATAAATGATAATGATGTGAACACAATTAATAAGTATACATCTGGATACGCCTGCAGGAGGTGGTGGTGGCTTGTGCGTGCATGTCTTGACACGCCGTCGTTGTGCTGGTGTTAAACGATCGTAGCACGACATAATATAATGTATTATGCAGACCGACGTCCGTAGTTATATAGGTAATATAGGTGGGTGAACGCGTGTCGGTGTATAGGTTCAATCTAAAATTGAAAAATAATCAAAACACCATTAAACGGAATCCATATACCTATATGTACCTATACTGTAGAGGTAGTAGTATGCAGTGGTGAATTTAGAGGGGATAGAGACCAGTGACCATGCCCCCCCCCCCCCCGAATTTAAAAAAATGGTTAGAAAAATAGATTAACCAACTATACAATTTAATTTAATATAATAATATACGCTTTTATTATTGTGGTACCTATTATAGCGGACGCGTAACCAGAATTTTGGAATGGGTGGGGGGGGGGGACAAAACCCAAAATAAAACCAGCGTCCGTTTTATTATCTGATAAACGCAAAAAAAATAAGAATAAAAATTATAACATGAATATTGTGAATGTCAAACAAATTTAAAAAATCACCTCTGGCAATTTTTTAACAGTTTTAAACTGATTATTTGTAAAAAATAATGGCCGTAATACGTTCGGGCACTAAACGATTGTTTTACACGGGAATTGAGAGAACGATTAAGGGAACACACGTTTAGGTACACATTTTTCAAAAACTTCAGTCGTATTCACCATTCATGATTCGTACTGTTCAATTTAGTAAAACGAATCCAACTGAGATTCTGAATGAGTGATTGAATGAATAAATAAATCTGTGCGTCATAATATTTTAATTATATTGATGCAGGTCGCAGGTGTAATAAAGATTATAGTCGATGACAGTACGTGTATTACGTATATATTCGTAGTCGCGTGTACTACGGTAATAATCATATATTAATCAAAATAATATAATTGATATTAATTTGTTCGGAGATAAAGTATCGAGCAATAAAGTTGAGTATAGTAAATACTAGTATAGTAGTATAGTAGATTTTACCACGGAAAGATCCTTTTCAACATTATGGCTCCTAAAATCTGGCTGAGTACATACAATAAGGCCGTAACTGAAAAAAAATGTCGGGGGTCCAAAATTTTTTTACTATGAATACTAGACACATCATTTTTACATTTGTTTTGGTTTTGCTCTCACACGTATCCATTGATAATACATTTCTATAGATATAGTAATAGATCGATTCGCAAAAAATAATAATCGAAAATTAGATTTTGTATTGTAATTTTCAGTAACTTATATTTTAAGATTTGTTGACTTTTGTACTATTTTGTATAACCTATACACTTATTATTTTTAAAATTAAAACACTTGTAAGTTTAATAAAAAATAATGTCAAGTCTGATAGATGTTCTAAAGTTAATAATATTTTGTACGTAGGTATACCTACACATATATTTTTATATATATTTTTTTTAGTTGTCACAATTAAGTAATTAAAAAGATTAATGGCTTATGTGGCTATGTGGGTTATATATATTATGGTACCTACTGACTTTGAACCTGACTTGTCAGTTGTTATCAAATATCAAAAAAAAAAAAATCAAACCTCAGAGCCGATACTGGAAGTAGGTGCCCACTACTCTCCGTGCAGTTATCGAATGATGATTATATTCAAAATGATGGTTTAAAAGGACTACGAAACCATTCAATATTAAAATATTATCATAAAATATATAGTTCTTGGCTTGCTACAAAAGAGGTGGTAAGTATATAAGTGACACTGTGGTACATAACTGTGATTAATTATTAATTATGGTATTTAGGTTTGCAAAGCATTCTTCGAATTTCGAGTATTGAGTTTGAAACATTTTTTTGTATTGCTGTAACCACTGCTGAATAGACGAAACAGAACATTTGTCTATTCTATGACATAAGGCATAACTATAATAAATATGTGAGTCTATTTTTTAATAGGCGAAAAAATGCTTAAGACAGCGCGTGACGCAGTGTTACAGTTTTATTCCGACGGTCTTGGGTAACCCATAAAATGTGCACATCGCAGCGTTTCGAGGTGGTTGTTATAAAAACAAAAAATTGCATACGATTGCCGGATTTAAAGAGCAGTGCGACACCGTTGTACATACTATTAGACATTTGGCTCATAATATTATATCATTGTTATTCGATCACAATTCAAAAATATTGTTCGTCATAAATCATAACATTAATAAACGCATCGTTCTCGTATCCGGGCCTGGTAAAATGTCATCTGTCAAATGTCGTTTGACTATATGAACAAAAAATTGTGTACGCAAATCGGCACTGGTTTGTTATCGAACCGTTAAAATATTATCGCCCTGCCACTCGTAAACCATGTACGATTGGGACTTTTGTGAATTTTTTTGTTAGATATTAAATAATATGATGTCAAGTAATTTAACACTTAAAATCTGTATATTTCAAACATCAATATATAATTATGTAATTGTATTTATGTATGCAGCCATTTACAGCGCAGCCGTGTAAGTGTGTATAATATATATGTAAGTATAATGCCAAGGTACGGGGGGGGGGGGGGGGGGCTATATAAAGGAAACTATTTAACAATTGTTTATTATTATAATACAGCACTGATAATAAATAGGAATCTTACAATAGGTATTGACAAAATATATGGTCATGTGTAATAATGTCACGATTAGCGGTGAAATCGTATTTAATATCGGTCACAATTTTTACTGTTCCGACTCCTGAGGATAACCATAATTAATAATGTTCTCAACTAAAATAAATTTATTTTACTGGTTGGTATATAATATATCATCCTAGTTTTTACGATTCCTGAACCTAAATATCATTCCAAGAAAATACTATTCCTACATAAGTAACATTAATTTCTAAATTATAACATTCTTTAGAAATATTGTTCTTCATCAACTTTTAAAATATCATTCTAGGAAAATATTTTCCCGGTTACTTACTTTGCAGTGCAATATACAAAAAGTCCTAATCAATAATTGGTGAATATACAAATTACGAGTACACGTAACGAGACGATAAAAATATGTTCAAAGCTAGTGCCTGTAGTTGACACAACAGCGCAGCGTCTGTGTAAAATCTTCTCTATTGAACACATAATATATTATAATATTCCATACATATACAAAATATAATATATTTTGTTAATCTATTTGTACGTAGCATTTCGTATCCAGCTGTACTTCCGGGCCCTAATGAAGAACGTGTTATCTATGGTGAATGTGGTAGGCACCACAACACTATACTTTATCACATTGTCATGTGTTTGGACTTCAGTAGAGCATTAACTGTATTATAATAATATGTACCAGCAAATGCGCTCGCAAGATAAAATACAACTCGGGGGCCGGGACAATGTCAAAATGTTTTATCATATTATACCGATAAAGTGATAGGTGATAAGCTTAAAAATATTTTATTCCGTAGTGTTATTTTATAAACTATTTATCATGTAAATATGGTACACCATATGCGTGATATAAAAAATCATAAGGTTTAGAATGGTCTCTTTGGTTTGAAATTGTTCTGTATAATATAATATGTATTTTTTTACGCCTTTTGCAACATAGGTTATTGGTTGTCTTGGAGTTTACAGTTTGGAACACGTGTTTTTATTTGGGGCAAGGATTCGTCGCCAAGAACCCGGGTTGTCTACTTTTTTGGAGAAAATTGGCCATGCCTCTGGGACGGCCAAATGTAACTACACGAGTCATGAATAACTTTATTACCTTAAAATTAAAAGATTACAGTGTATGTAATCTATTTTACACAACCTACAGGCTACAAGTGTTTCAAATACCTATAGTTCTATTGAATAACATTTATTGAATTTAATTATCTATTTATTTGAGTCGTCGTTTTTATATATTAGTTATAATTAATATTCAAAAATAAATAACTATAGTCTTGACATTTTCAACTAGCATTTATAAAAATATTTTTCAGACATTATTATTTGTTAACTCTTAGTATATTTTTTTTTGTTGCTATTTATAGATATTTAAGGTTTTTAATTTTTTCAGCAGGTAGGGATAATATTATGTACGGTATAGTTATATCGATAAAATGTTTTTTTCTTAGTAAATAATCTTAAAGCTGAATAGACAATTCCTCATCAGTTGTTCTTACAGCAATTAAGTAATACCATAAATACGTAGTAACAATTTATTTTCAATGTAATTTTTGTTTTAAAATTATTATTTTTATTTATTGGTTTTTTAATGTTATATTATCGTATCATAAATCATAATATTGCAAGACTGATATTTAAAAAATTAATATGATACTATCATAAAGAAATTAACATTTTTTAAACTTTCTTTCATTTCTTTAAAGTTCGTGCCTTATATATGTACCTATATGATTTTAACTCTATCTTGTGTAGGAATTAATACTGTCAATGCGTGTGATTACCTAATTTTGTTTGATACCATTTCTCGTCGAGAAGGCGGGACAATTATAGTTGAAATACAGGACATTCCCTGAAAATACGGGACGTCTGGTAATTCCTTTGCAAGATGTAATCCGGATTCCTGACCAAGGGTAGGCACTCCGGTGACGAATCGAGGTTCGCTCACACTGGGGTGCACCAGGGCTAAAGTAAAAATAATAATAACAATGATACGTCTTAAGTAATATGCCGTTCGACGATTTCGGACTTAATATAATAATATTACAGTTTGAATACTGTAATAAGTTGTTATAACCTCAACACGCGGCTGCACAGTATTATTATGTGCTCTGTTTGATTCGTCGTATTAATATATTGTGGTGCCAATGCCCAATACCCGAAGTAGTGAAATGCCTTATTAGTACCTTCCTGTTTTATATACTCGTATGGTATACGTTATAGTATTCGTATACGTTTGTCGAACACAATGGCGTTTTGATTCGGCGCCGGTGTTTTTTAATTACGATAAACATAACAATATAATGTGCGCCTGCCTGTATATCGCGCGCGCGCCTAGTAAAATATGCAAATCAGCAGCCAGTGACCGATGGTGCAGGTGGTGGTAGTGGCGGTGGTGACTGGTGGTGCGGCGTTCGAGGCACTAGGAAATCGGAATCCCTATCCATACCCACGTGTACCTATAGGTTGTACGTTGGCATATAAAATAATGATATAATATCGCGTGTGCGTATAATGTATAATAAATATTGGATATAATGATACTGGATAGGTACATATTATATACTGTAGAGGTACAAACAGTGGCAACGAAATAGGTACCAAATATTATTATTGCTGCCTGCTAGTAACCTGCAGGTTAGGGACACCCAACTATTGTATTAATTTATATTATATAATATGCGTATTACCTATACGACATCACGATCGTATATGCGTAATAATTATAAGTGTGCGTAATTAATAATTATGATAATATACAAGTAATATTTAGTGTTATATGTACCTATAAGTGCAGTTAATAATTATTCACTGTCGGCAAAAAGCTAAGTTAAAGTTTATTATTTATCATTGAATTATTGATATTAAATTAATACGATTTAAATGAGTTCTGCGCGATGTTCTTTATCATTTCTAAGTTTTTGTTAGGTATATAATAACATAATAAACACTATACAGACATACACCATATGCTATATGTATTTCTTATTCCACATTAATTCACCGCTATATTCTAACGCGTCGACTGCGGCGCTGGCAGTCGCGGGTTCGACTCCCGGCCACTGGGCGGCATTTTTCTTCGGGCAAGTCACGGTGTCCGGAGAACAAGTGCCGCCATCCCCCCACCCCGGGGCACGGCAGAAACCTACGGGTGCCCCATTAGAAATTCTGCCAAACACAACACACACGTGTACCAACCTACCCAATATAAAACCTACCAAACCTACCCAATATAAAAACCTACAGTACCCTCCCCACACCCAATGGCCTATGTTGCCGCGGGTTACTCAATAAAAAAAAAAAAAAAAAAAAAAAAAAATTCACCGCTATGGTGTCCACTATAGACGGGGTTCACTAGAGAAGTTTCACGTTTTACATATTTAATTTATTTCTGTCTCTATCTATCTCTGTTTGTCTTTCTATAATTTATATATATACGTCAAGATAAAATTGGGTTGGTTTTATTGAAAAATAATCGACTATATATTACACTAACGAATAACGATGTATTAAAGTAATAAGTCGATTGCAAATGTTAATAAGGTGAGAATTTAATGACACCGTTAACTTTATATAGGTTATAATAAAAGTATAACCACAAAGCCTATTTAATGGGAATTAATAGTAAGTAATTAATGGTTGTCGTTTAATGAAAATATAAATTCGTATTCGTTTTTCGCTTAAAAACTATCGTTAAAAGTAATTGATTTAAAAAAAATTACTGAACTCTACTGAAAAGTTATTATAATATATTTAGTAATTTTCTATATGATAATTTTACACTATCCATGCAAATTCCGTAATTGTACTAAGCTGTTGCCACACTTATGCATTTTTTTATGCGTTAAATTTATTTATTTTATTTTATATCAATATTTTTGTGATATTATTATTTATTTATTATTATATAGTCAGCATTATTGTCCTATACTAATAAAGTTATGGGACGGAGTGGCCGAGCGGACTAAGGCGTCGGGTGCGACGCGCACCGACGCCGGTTCGATCCCGACTACGGGCAGCATTTTTCTTCGGGCAGTCACGGTGTCCTGAGAGAAAGGCCGCCATCCCCCACCCTGGCATGGCAGATACGGGTGCCCTCTTAAAAATTCTGCCAAACAAACACTCACGTGTAGAAACTTACCGTTCCAAACCCTACCGCCACAATACAACCCTACAAACGCTAATGACCATGGATGCCAGGCTTAAGAATCAATAAAAAAATAAAAATTATCAATGATCACAAATCATAATATTATATATAATTTTAGTCACATATTATATAGTCTATAGGAAATCATGGTAAGTACCTACAGTCTTTTTTTTTTGTTTCCTTAAATATTATATTATACCTGTGCCGAAAATTTTTATTTTTATTTTTATTTTTATTTTTATTTTATTTTATTTTAAGCAACACGGGATGAGCGATGAGCCCAATTTTACAGAAATATATCTAACAATAACATATTATTATAACTTACAAAATGTTATTTATTTATGATCTTCAGATTATTAAAAATTACATACTTACTGTGGTTTAGAAATTGTTGGACTTTAGATGGGTATAGATATACAAATAAAATTATGAAATAAATATCTTTGTACCTATAATAAAATAACAAGTATACTCACGTGACGAAAGCTTAGAAAATACTGTTTGATATTATACTAGGTATATAGCTATTTGTATTATAGTGATACCTACAGTGCATACATATAGCTTCTATAGTTACCTAACCTAACCATATGATTGAAAACAATATTGTTATCATTATTATTACTAGACTTCTATAATATTATAATATATCGTCTTCGAAGTGGAAAACTAGGGGAGACGTCCCCATTTGACGTTAATATAACGTAACATTACGGAACAAATAGGATCCTGCACAGTGTTATAAGGTACTTACTGTTATACTAGACGGATCCGTTGTACAGATGGATGAAAAAATTCGCCGTTCCGAATTATTATTACAAACTTATTTTTACCGCTGAATATTTAAATATAGGTATGGTGTATATATCTATGTATATAGGCGAATTTTGTTTCAAATATTTCTCACCCTCTGCTTCGTCACACATTTTAGATTTAATTCCAAGTGCAAAATATAATAACAATACTATTATGATACATTATACATAATAAACATGTACGGTTGTACAGACGTTACAGTATAATATATTAAATTAAATACATAATTTATACATTATTACTAAATAATATCACAGTATCCTCTGTTGGTCAACACGTAATGTGTATATATATATACATTTTATTATTGTATTGTATATACCAATATATGTGTGTAGGTACTTAGCTAAATAAATTGCGGTCAATGCCGTCGTTTGCGGTAAATATCATAATTACGTCGTATTATAGTGCGATCAACAGGTCCTGATATGCGGTATAAACTATGGATTGGTAAGTTGGTTATAATATAATGAGTACCTTCATAAAAAGCGGTCGGGTAGCTCGTCTCCAGTCAAAACGACCCTTTTCCGATAAGATTGATTCTTTTCATTTTTCGCTGCTAATAACGGTAGTTAACGTAACTATTATCGAAATGCCGTATATACCTATATACGCGTAAATATTAGTTTATTATATTATCTACGTAGGTATATTATAATGTCGTAACTCGTTACCGTTATGTATTAATAGGTATTAATGTATTATCGGTAAGTATACCAATTACCAATACTGTAAACATCTCATTCGTGATGGCTTTGTGTACCTACTTATTATCGTAAAAACTAAAAAGGTATCACCATCATTTGAGACCACCAATGTATACTTTTCGACTGCCCTAATCTCCCAGTCCCCTCCTTTCCTGAAAACCTATCCCTGTCCTCCGATTCGTTTTACCACCCGGCTCGACGACAGCATTATTTAGTATTATATGGTTATCCTTTCGCAATAATTCAACTGCGCGGTTTCTTTCCGTTTTTAACTACCTATCTCGTTCGAAACGACTCAATTTTCTTGTCTCTCTTGTATGTACATACACCTACACACTGTAATAATATATACTAATTAGCATTACATATTCATCTGTAAATTTGTTCTTGTTCAATTGTATAATATACGAATAAAGTATATTGTGAGATTATTATCAAGGCAATGGTATAGGTTTTGTATTATATTTTAATTTTAAAGTGAGTTAAGAGTACCTACCTATTTTAAGATGTACAAACAATTTACAATTTTAAAATACTCATAACTCGATTTTAAATTAAAATATAATAAAAAAAGCCTATGTCATTGAATAGATAACACTTTATACCTTACCTTTAAATTTTATAAGAGTTTATTTCAATCTAATTTTTAAACCAACGGAGATAAACGTGATCTGCTGAGCATAACATTTTCTATGTTACGCGCACTTGCAAGACAGACACAACAAATGTCACTATAAGGTCCCCTTAAAGACTTAAAGACTCGCGCCATCAACTTATACTTATATTCAACCATTGATTATCCATAGTATTTCTATTTGTGTATAATCAATGATACCATTTACACAGTACACACGTATTATATACCTACAATCTACATGGCTACACCTTTCCCGAGTACAAAAGCCATTGACTGGATGGCGTGCTCAGCGGTACAACCAACCAAGTATAAGGTTTATGGACGCAACCTGCATAAATGTTTTAAAGGAAGAAGAGGGAGCGTTTCATATTTTCTTTGATGTGGTGAACGTTATAAAACGTTCTTTATATAGTTATGTTATAATTTTTTTTATCATAGTTTATTATACTTGTCCATATCATAATATTCGTAATAAATTATCTTATACGGTTCAAGGGCCTAGAGGGTACTCCAGACATAAGGATCCCCCCCTGGGCGCGCCAATGGTGTTTATAAATAAAGTACATATATAATTTATATTCTATTATACCTGTTCGTTTTTATAATGAATTTATAAGTATATAAAATTAATATACATAATACATGTATACAGAATACACATAGTTATTATATATAGGGCATAGGCCGTACCCGTTGGATGTTATTATTGTAGCCAATTTAATATGTTGTTTTCACTTTCCAAATTTCCACCAAATACATACTTATAAACCTGAGGAACTTATCGACCCAACGTCCAATCAATACTATACAATATAATACGCATGTAGTCAATCAGTCGCGTGTCAAGCTCATATTATTGTCATAAATACACGCACGAGTACAGTGGTCTATATATATCGTATATGTGCGCGTTTTGTAAACACATATAATATTCAAAGATTGTACATTTGTGCTATATAATATTGTCATATTCTAAGCTAGGTTTGAAATATTGATATATATTATATGTAATTAACTAAGCAAGTAAGATTTATTGTAATTTAATAATATAACAAATTGATAACAATAATTATATTTACATTTTAGCTTAAATAATATAATTTGTAAATAAAATATATATAAAATGGGTTGTCTCTATTTTCAAAAACTATGGCTTGTGGAGCACAGAAGAGTTTGTGGTGTTTATAATGTATCCTAGTTTACATGGTGTAATTTAAATATAGGTAAAACCATAAATTTAAAAAATATAAAAATAAACAATATAATAAAAAACAAAAACAATTTTGACTACAAATTATATTTAATTATTATTATAAAAAAGAAAACAGTATAAGATAATATGCAAATAATAATAAAAATAAAATTGAGATATAGAATCTTATAAATGTCTTATATTATAAATTATAATTAACTTAATTTGTATTTAAATTAGGTTTATAATAATATGCATATAATACTTGAGAATCGCAAATAACGAAAGAATAACCGTCCTTTGCGCGTATAAAACGATTGTATAATAGTGTGCACAGTATTATTATTATAATATAATAGTATAAGACGCAGTAGCCTATTCACAAAAATGTTGTTTCCAATGATGGTGGGAGGGGGGTTGAACACACAAGACCCTTCTTCCGGCCCTCATGCATACGCCGCACTGTTAAAACATTTTGTCGTGGAGAGTGGTTTTCGATTTTGTTTTTCAATTTACGACCAGTATAAACAAAATTACGAATATTTATAGTGTTTTTCAGCGTATAGGTATTATATATAACCTATGCAGGAAATAGGGATAGTAGGGGGTTGGTTGGTTTGAAAAACGAAAGACATTTGGGTTGGCATGGTAATGTGGTACGCGCTTAGAATTTTAAATTATATACTTACATAATATAGACTATATTATAAATTATAAATGTATACATGCGTTATGAGTGATTCGAAATAAAGCAATTTGTTCATTGTTTGCCAATAAAACGCCCCAGGGCTGTGCGTAAGCTGTCATTATAGGCTTGTCGAAAAAATCGAGGGCATTATTATTGCACGTGTTTGTTAGTAAATAATAATCAAAATTTAGTTATCGCTGTCTTATATAAGCAAGCATGGTCATAAACGAGTTAAAAAGTTAAAGCTTAGTTCATTTTAACTTTTTAAAATTTAATTTTCATGAATACTTAATTTTTAACTTGACTGATTTTTATTGATATAAACTTAATAAAATATATAACAAGTTATACTTTTAATCAAATCCTGGATACGTTAATTTATATATAATAAAATTATCATTTATGGTACATATTATTGCATAAATATTTACTTTTTATTATTTGAAACCATATTATTAGCTATTTATATAATAAAAAATGATTATTAATACTAGTATTCATTATCAATACTATAATAAACTATGAAACTTTTTAAATGTTTTCTATCAACTTAAGTTAACTCAATTAAAAATTACCATTAACTTACCCAAGCTTGTAAGTCGTAACTCGTAGCCCGCAGGTATGTAAGTATGGCGTTTATTGTATATATATATATATATAATATATACCTATAATACAATATTTTATTATCTGTGTCTGTGCTGCACGAGTATAAAAAGATATAATTATGCAATTTCAAATAATTAACGTTTTAAAGTTTAATAATATAACAAACCTGTCCGATATACTGATTCCCCGTCGGAATAAGCCAGTCCCATAATTCGTGCATATATTTCATAAACATATTTAATATATATATAACATTTATAACATTTACATAATATATTTAAATATTTTACTGATCGATTTCCGTCAGCCAAACACTTTAATAGTTCAACGACTATAAATATTATAATATGTAGGTACAATAATATATTATTATCAACATTACGCTAGGTACCTAATAATATATTATAATTGTGTTCAAAAACAATAATAATATAACAACATTGCTTTTAATGTTGTTCATCAATATACTAGGTATAGCTATATAGGTATAATATATCTATGAAGTATGAACCCTACAATTATAATAATTATCAACCCGTCGCCTATATAGAAATTAAAATACATGAAAATAAATATAGAAATTTTAATCACGATTTAGGAATTTCGGACGGGCGCGGGGCTGTATCCTATTTTGCCTTTTTTTTTTAACGGGTGGTCACTTTTCGGTCGTTTTTGTCATTAAATTCTTTTTACAGTTTTTAATCAGTGAATAACGAGTGTAATAATATATTATAGGGAGACGGAGTGGCCGAGTGGATAACGGAGTCAGTTCCGACGCATACCTTCGCCGGTTCGAATCTCGACCATGGGCGGCTCCTCTCTCTGGGCTGCCTGTCTAGAGAGCGAGGCCATGGCGATGGCATTCTGAAAATCTACCAAAACTGTTGCCCGTTAAATGTAACAACTCTATATGATTCAAACTTTGTTCAATTCATTATTTAATATTCGGTGTATGGTGTTCCAAATTTATCTTAACTTTTCCGTTTCCCGGAATAAAAATGCTGATACGCAGCAGTACATTATCAGGTATGTATGTATGTATGTATGCTGTTTGTACGTATGATTTAACTCTAAAGTATTAAAGTTATACCAAGTTTGTCGTTTTTACTTAATATAATCAATTTATACGAAATCCTATCCTAACCTAACCGTACTAAAATCCGATGAATGAAATAAAAAACAAATTTAAACCTTTGTAAATATTAACATATCTTCTTCCCAGAGGTCTAATCTACAAACTAACTATATAAATACACAGACTATAACTATACAGACCAAACTCTGGAACTACATATCAGATCTTATATGTATATTGACAAAAGACAAAAATACAAATCTAAAAGAAAGCCAGATTAACCAATAGCAACCAATATATTATACACAGGTGGATTTTCCTAAAACTTTCATTTATATAAACCTTTTCCGTGAAGTACTCTTTCGTTTAAAAAAAAAATCAAGATATTTATAATATATACAAGAAGATCTGATAAGTAGTTCCAGAGTTTAGTCTGTATAGTTATAGTCTGTGTATTTATATAGTTCGATATATATATAAATTAATGTTTATGGGTAGATTGGACCTCTGGGAAGAAAATAGGTTAATTTACAAAGGGTTAAATTTGTTTTTTTTTTTATTCATTGGATTTTGGTACGGTTAGGTTAGAATAGGATTTTGTATAAATTGATCATATTAATCCACTGTAGGTGGAATTAAGTAAAAACGACAAACTTGGTATAGCTTTAATGCTTTAGAGTTATACACTATATATCATACACTTACGCACAAACATCACGGGGTCCGCGATCTACCGCAGGTAAATGTACTGCTGTGAAGCAGAATTTTTATTCCGGGCAACGGAAAAGTTAAGATACATTTTGAACACTATACACCGAATATTAAATAACGAATTGAACAAAGTTTGAGTCATATAGAGTTGATACATTTAATGGGAAACGAAGTGCTCGGGATCAGCTAGTCAATATATATATATAAAAAAAATATATTATAAGATAATAGATTCTACTATATAAGGTGTAACAGAACTATTTAACAAATTGCCATTACAAACCTTACTATATTTGTCAAATAGTCCCGTTACTCCCTGTATACTGTGAATACTGATATGTAGTTTCTACTACAATAAACATATGTTCCATTGTTACTCGATTGTTATAATTAGCCTATACTAGTCCATAGTGTTTAATATTAATATATTATTTGATGCCATAAAAATAGTGGTGATTAAATATATAGATTTTATATGTGTCGTTACTTGTTGGCCGTTTACACACTAGTTTGTTGAAAAATATTAAAAATACTTAGTCACAGTGTTATTTTTTATAAGCATAATATAATGTTCAAATATTGACAAAATGTATCAAATTTAAAATTTAAAGATGATTTTGTAGTTAAAGATGTATAGTATGTTCAACTTTTTTGAAAATTTAAAACAAGGGTCCATGTAAATAGATAAATTACATTATTCACAATAATATCATCAAATATACTTAGTAATATATTATAGGCTGACTGACCGAATTCGCTAAGAATCGTTTTTCGTATACAATGATATTTATTATATCATTAAATTAAATTTTAACACCATCCATTACAGTTACCCACTTCTAACCTTATGTACAGAAGAGCGACACCCACTGGCACACCTTTTTTAGTTTTTTTTCTATAAATGTCAATAAAATTGTATTCGTTTGGTCAAAATGCTTGAATTTTTTCATACATGGTCTTAAACATTGTTACAATATCAGCTTAAAAATATTAAAAATAAATAGTCAAGATTTTTTTTTATATTTAAGTATTTATAATTTAAATGTTGACATAATTTATCAAATTGAAAATTTACAAATTATTTTGTTATTAAACATTTATAAAATGTTCTATTTTCAAGATTGCACGTAAGTAATTCATTCAAAAACAGTTTTTTTTTTGTGAGTAGTTATTTTAAGTTAATATTTGGACGAAATTACATATTAAGTAACCAAGAATAACTATTTTAGTTATTTTTTTGTAATTTTATAGTATTAATTTAACTCATTGGTTACCGTATTAATAATAAATAATAACAATATAAATATAATATATAATATCCTAGACTGACAACCCGTCCCCTCTCAGAATCGCTTATCGTATAGGTACAAATATATTATGTCATTGAATTTAAAATTTAAATGTAATACTATCCATTACAGTGACTCACTTGTAACGTACTATACAGCAGAACGACATCCACTTCCCCGCTTTTTATTTTTTTTTACATAAATATTATTCTTAATTTAGATTCCATATTTTATATAGTATTATATTTTTTTAAAGCATATTGTAAGTGCATATTATTTTTGAATATAATATATACGCGGGCGCATGTAAACTCCGCCACGAGAACCTTTTTTAGTGTAAGCTCCGCCAAGAAAATAAAACAGGTAAAATTGAGTTCATGTAAACTTCGCCAGTGAAGAAAATCAAGTAACAGTAGGTATACACTATACAATTAATATAATATACATATTATTATTAAACGAAAAATCATAATTTTATAATAATAACTATCCTTATTAAATAAGTATATGCCAAAAAATATAAAAAAACTTAAAAATAAAAATAATAATTGTTCAAATAAATCATACAAATTGCAATGGCCAGTATTATATTATGTATGTTAAAAAATAATGACAGACAATTGTAATAACTAATAATCAAAAAATATAGGTATATTATATTATTATGACATTATAATATGTTATAATACTATTGTCTATTATAATATTTTGAACAGTGAACTAAAATTATGAGATACAATTTGTAGATATTCAAACCATTAATAAATCTATTATTATAACTAGGTATTTATTATTTATAGCTTGCTCTAACACAATAATCTTTTTTTCATTTTGAATTTTTGATTTTACCTAGTAGAGAAATATCATTTAGTTTTACTTAATTAAGGCCTTAATACTGACGGAGTTTCCATCTTCCATGTATCCATTACAGGTAAGAAAATTAAAGTGGCGGAGTTTACATAAGACCTTTTGTGTCCAACCGGTATGCTGGTGGAGCTTACAATCGCCCATATGCACATATATATTTTGAGGTTTTTGATTAGGTATACCTACTAGAAGTCCTCAGCCCTTTTGACTATACAATATATTGTCTACTAGTCAAAATTTAAACTATGTGCATTATCATAATTCTTAATACATATTATATTATTACATAAATGTATTAGCGTGTAGCATTTTTCGCGACATTGTAGTAGTCATGAATAATATTTTGGCATTATATATTTATGATATATCATGTATATACCTATATATACATAAATAAATGTGTCATCGTGGTCACTTCCAAGAACGTCCCTCACATTGTGTGTAATCATAATAATATATATATATATATTTATATATTATAATAGGACCCAATAATATTTCAACAAGTTCATTTCGTTCGGGTTGAAAACGGGTTAAAATCGATTACATTAAATTATTCGCAATTCGTTTGTTGTGTACATCTTGATCATGTATTCATGTTATATCATATACTATATAGACATATAGTATAAATAAGTACCTATAATATAGTCGTAGTGAAGTCGTTTCCATTATTTCTGTCAATATTCGCAATTTGAAGTTTTCGTTGTTTGTTAAAGAGTTATTAAGGAGATTAATGAACTATATAATGGTGAACGTTGCATTATATATTACACCTAAATTATTGGTAACTACTCTATAATATCGAGTCGTAAAACAAGCGGAGCGTTTCATATATTGTTAAAATATTAATATCCATTATAAACGAATTTTATACACCACCATTTTACTATTTCATTTTCAATTTAGTAGTTTCACATAATATTATGTACAACATTTAATATAATATAATTTAATTTGTTTATGGTATACATAATAATATATAGGTATATAATAAGTTTGGCAAATAATAATAATACATTTATAATATATATATAAACATAATTATCATCTTTATTAAATATTTATATATGTTTAGTGTATACTCAGTTAAAACTATATACTTATTACACTGTTTATCGGTACATATATGGCTGTATACAGGTAAAGAATAGATACTGATATATATAATATTATAGTATTAGGTAATACTTTTTTGACAAGTAATCGCATAGACCACTTTGCAAGTTGATAGGGGTTTTTCGATTGTTTACACGGACGAAAAGTGGGTTCCCAATTACCAAATTGGGTCCCGGCAAAACCGTATAGGTAAAAAAATAAAAATCGTGGAGGGGTTCCAAAATTTTTTTACTATAGAATATAGATAATATACTGAATGCTCATCATTTTTAGGTACGTTTAAATTATAAAAAACTCTTTATTTTTGTTATTGCTGCTTTAACGAAAATATAAAATTATTCTCAATTATTCAATTAGTCAATAAACAATTATTATATTCACAGACAAAATGTTTTTACTTTAAATTTTTTTAAGAGGGGGGCCCCCGTCCGGACTCCTTGACCTACCGCAGTTACGGCCTTATTGGCTCCGGGAAGTATATATTACAGTATACAGATATATTATATATATACCAATTGGTTATTTGGTCCCCAGGTGATTTACAGGTACGAATATACGATGAACATTAAATTTAATAATAAAATTATGTTAAAATTAATTTTTTCAAACATATGGTTGAAAAATCATTGTACCTATCTATACATTAAACCGACACAAGGCTCACGGGGTAACAGATTTGTGTTGCTAACAAACTTTATTTTATGTATAATGTATATAAGTAGGTATAAGCAATGAGCTATATAATATATACTATTATATATTATGTTACTTTCTAACACTAGGCAATACAAATAAAATAGGTAGCCAGGTAGGCATATAATAATAGTCAAATGAAATATAAAAAAGGTGGATAAGTGGATGTCGCTCTGCTGTATAGTAGGTTACAAGTGGGTCACTGTAATGGATGGTGTTAAATTTGAATTCAATGATATAAGAATAAATGATATAAGAAAATTGTTACATGAGAAATCGAGTGAATATCAAATGTTGTAAAAATATAAATTTCAGACGCTCATAAAAATTTAATTCAAGTTTCTTGTAGACATTTTTTTTTTTTGATAAAGGTAGACAAACTTATGAGTAATCTTATATTACATTTTCAAATCTTAGATTTGAAAAGAAAAATTTTTATGAGTTCTCAACTCAAAATAGTTTGCTAATTTTCGTGATTTTTCTGTATTTTGTCAAAATTTGAACTTTAAATGCTTATAAATAAAAACTGTGATTAAGGATTTTTAATTTTTTTCACCTGCCTTTGAAACAATAACCTAGGAGCCTTCTATTAAATTTTCAAGCTTTTTTACTCAACAGATAAAATTTTATTGATATTTATAGAAAAAAAACTAAAAAAATTGAAAACTGACAATGTCCGTAAACAGCTCAAAAAGAGTCAAAATATTTTGTAAACTTTATGGTGTATAGAAAATGCTAATATAAACATTCAGTCAAAATTTCATGTCCCTATGGTCATTTGTTTTAGAGTTACACCAAAAACCAAAATCTATTTTCTCGAAAACAGATTTTGCGTAAAAATTCCCGTTTTTCCTTAATTTTTCTTTTGTTTTTCACGTCGCTTGTGAAAACTACTGGGAAATTTTTATTTTTGACCCTCCCAAAGTACCAACTAGATTCACTTTCCTATCAGAAAAGTTACTATTGAAGAAAATCCAAGCACTTTTACTGTCCTAAAAGATGATGACAGACACAAAAATAAAAAAAAAAAAATAAAAAAAAAAACACACATCATTGTAAAATCAATACATTCATCGCTTCGATCAGAATCTAATAGATCGAAATTAATTAAAATAGGAAATAAAAAAAAAATAATGGGGTATATTGATATAATATATTTACAATTTACAGTTTTTACTGTTTTGGTATCTTATTTTCAGTTGATAAAAAAATATTTGGACCGCCGGAATAATATGCAGCAATATACTATTTGTAGTAGTTGTTCTGAAGTAGGTAGGTATAGATGAATATTCTGTCAATATTTTCGGTGGAAAAATGCAGTTCAACAGTATCGCAGTAATAACAATATTCGTTATTACCAATAATTTGTGTACGTATTGGAACCAATTCGAACAATGATATTATAATGATATAAGGTAATATCGGGAATCAATTCGTACCCCCTATTTTGACCCGGGGAACCAATTGCGTATTTCCCGTTCACACATCAGGTACCCGTAGGCCGCAATGACCTGGGAGTTGGTGCGTTTTTTTTTCGAGATGGCACGCATATTACAATGGTACACCGTACGCCTTAGTACCTACAAGTATCAACAACCTGCCTCAGGAAAAGACGCGATTCATAAGTAAAACGATTATATACACCACTTGGCACATTTTATACAGCGAGGTACCATCATTGCGGAACCTTGGGGCAATCGTATATTTGTGCCCATGATCAACGTGACATTTGATACAATTTATATGGAAGCTACGAACATTTAAATGTGTAGGCACCAAAATCACTTACTGTGTTCGCGAACAACTTCTTTGTTAGGGCAATATGGGAACCACTAAATTCTTCATCATGTCATAACTGTATGGTTTATACCTCTATACTGCAGGTTATAGCCACTGAAGCCTCCTTGTCTGTGTGATTGTATTGGGCATTGGGGCCCTTCATTATAAAATTATTTTTATTTTAAAATACAAATTATGAATTGTTGATTAAATAGTAGTACGCAGTGTACCAGTACCTATTTTATAGGGTCATAAAGGAAAATATGTTATGTTTGTGACGTTTGCGTTGTAAGTTTCGAATTTTCGATGGTTGATAAGTTGGGACTTTGGCCTTTAGGAGTATCTATTTTTAGATCTGTACACCCAAAATCTTCATTGTCTAGTAAAATTTGAAATCACTGCGCGTATTTCCTTCCAAAATATAATTTATCATTATTGTGAACCAAATCACGATTCACGATGTTGATTAATATTGTAAAATAATTAAAATAATATTTCAATACTCTAAGTCTCAAGTTATTAAAACATAATCTACAGTGTGAGATAGACAGACAAAATTACCATTTATTTAATTAAAATAATGTAAATTGTAAATCAGTACCTATATACTGAGATGGACAGTATTTAAATAACTCGTTTAGGTAGTTTTATTTAAGTAAAATATAAAGTAGGTAGTTATTTGGAAAACAAAATACTAAATATTAAAATACTTAATATAATGTTAGTCGCGTTGGAATATTAATTATTTTTAGTAGTTGAGGCCTACGAGTATACCCAATCAGATCCTGATTAAACTTATCCATTGAAAGGAATATGTTTTATTATATTTGTATAAGTAATTAGAATACTGAATATGTACAACACGACTTCGGTATAACGTGTGAGATTATAATAATATAATATGTCGTAGGTACCTACCTATATTTTGTAATATACCTATATTATTCTGAAGGTGTGATTAGACTTGATCTGCAGGTGGATTTTATTATCTTTGAACATCGTGACATGAGCGGCGACTTCAGCACTGCAACAAGGCCTAACGAATTAATGTACGATAACTAACCCTAACGAAAACATTGGTTATAAAAACGAGTACAATATCGTCCAATAATATTAATTAGTCGTAAGCGTAACAATAATAAGTACCTTATAACGTTATAAATAATAATGTTTCCATATAATTATCGTATCTACCTAGGTATATTATATATTTATATCGCATGCGTAAAAAAAAAAAAATACAATAAAACTTTTGTCGCGTATAATGTTACGTAACTATAACATATAATATGATATTCGATGCGGATAATAATTTTTATAACGTTATGGTTTACTTCGGTACATTCGTATACGTAATTACTTATTGGCAATCGATACAACAGCATTGTTTGGATGGACATAAATGATATAATACGTACCACTGTCGTCTGACGGCGATCAAAGCGGTTGTACGTATAATAAGTAGTCGCATAATAGGTACTAACATGTAATAAACCTACTATGGTGTATACCTAAAGTATACAGTTGTGAAGTACCTACGCGTGTGTCCGTAACTTTGTCTCTTCTTATAATCGTTATAATAATAGAATATAGAATCACTGTCGGAAAAATGTTTTTTTTTTTTTTTAAAAGTAAAATACCGATGTATGTGCAGTGTGCACGTATAAGTTCTCTACGGGTCGTGACACGAACACTCACTCCTATACACGCGGATATATTATAATATATTATAATATATCAATGTTATTATACTATTATGTACACCTGAATCGGTCGCGATCGCATCGACGGATTTGTTTGTCGTCTCGAAAACAACCACAGTATAATAATATAACCACAAGCTGCATATTATGATCTATATAGGTACCTATATTTACGTGAAGATAATAAGACTTAGCCACCAATATAAATGATAATATAGGTAGGTATATTATATTGCACTTTTACACATTTTCTATTATACACTTGTATGCCGTCAGACAACACACACACGCACACACACACACACACACACTAGTGAGTAGTGACTCGGTGCAGTAAGTAGGCACCTATACAATTGTAATTACCGTGTATACATTTATAGCTGCACTATAATTGTCGGCGTTCGTGTGCATAATATTATATAAAATATATGTATATGCAATATGCTTACGTGTTGCATTGTACCTACCGTTATATTATTATGTAGATACGACGGCGGTACGCTTATATAATAGAATATTGTATATTATAATAAATTAAATCATATGTATAATGTACGATGTTTGCTGTGTGATAAACTATCTATATATAATATGATAGTCAGGTGTGAATACTATTCCGAGCTCGATGACGTGCTCGCAGATTATGAACAACTTGTGGCGTTGACTTGGCTAAGAGAATTATAAAAGTCATACGAGCCTCCGTTCAACTATCAACCCGGTTCGATCTAACCAGTGAATGATTTATTTTTTATTGACATTTTTACATTTTCCTCGTATTTCTCATTTGGGTGTTCGTATACTGTGTTGCAATGTCCGTCGTATGGCAATCGGAGAAAAGGCTCATCAAAAAAAAAAAATGCTAAGACAATAAAAATAAGAAATGGTGGCGTTCAATTCATGAAGAAAATATTTTTGTAAGCTTTATAGAAGATAATAACTGAGAACAGTATTTTGTATCCAGAGTTACGTTCTTCTTTTTTTAAATATAAAGATACCAATTATACAGGTTTAAAATTTCAATTGATTGTTCCTATTTTAACCTAACCTAACCTAATTAATATATCAATAGTATAACCGGTAGATGTAGATCGCACGTTCGACCAGTGCCTTATAATTTATTAGATACTTATTAGTTCGACAATAATTTTATTTTGAATTCTGAAAAAATGTTCCCTCAAAATTTAAAAAAAAAACATACCTTAACAGTAATAATAAATAATAACTGCTGAAATTTAGACGAATGTGTATACCTATTCCATATTATAACCCTTGCGATGGTAGGTAGTCAAAAGTACTAAAGTTCTTTGGAAAATTCAGATATTACCAATCGATATTAGTACATAAATAATAGGAAATTAAAGAATATTTAGATATATAGATTACCTATTACCTATATATGTTGAAGATTCTGAGCGTACTAATTAAACAAAGATGTATGTACTTGTACCTTATACAATATACATGATAAGTAGTCGAAATAATACTTCAATTTTCAACTTCAGTATCTTTTCTGGTGGGAAAGTTAATCTAATTGGTACTTTTGAGAGGTCAAAATAGAAAGTTCCTAATAATTTTCAAAATCATCAGGAAAAACAAAATAAAAATTAAGGAAAAACGGCAAATTTTACGTAAAATCAGTTTTTTGTGTAACTATAAATATATTATTGTTATTAGAAAAATATTACATCCTTAAGTGCCTATTATTGTTTATATTGTAATAAATTGTATATTATAAGTATTTAAAAAAAAATAATTAACTACCAATTTATTTTTTATTGACTGAAGTTCAAACTTTCTCAGAATCTATAAATAATTATAATACATGGATTAGTCATTAGTGGCATAGAATTTGTTTTGGGGGAAACGGAAATTGGCCAATATCTCATTTGGTGGAATATAAAAAGGTTATCAAAATAATATGGTGTACTTATTTTGTGGAAACGTGTTACGACAGTGATACGATATTATTATTATCAAAAAACAATATGCCTTATGTTTTCTGCAGCGTTTTGTTATGATCATATCTATAATCTGTACATACACCAACTCTATTATTATTGTTATTTGAGGATCAATATATTTGTTGTATTCCAAAAGGGCTGCTTCCGGTGAGATAATGTCTATAGAGATACAATCGTCGTTGTTTTATTGTTACGAAATCACATAATTCAATAATAATAAATAACCATTAGGTATAACGTTGGATTTTGTATCGACACTTGCCTATGTATTATAATATGCTCGGCGTTATGAATGTATAGGACCCGGAAGTGCGTGTACTAAATATTAGGTTATCTATACCAAAATAATGGGTTCGTGAAAAAAATTGTATAGAAACATATTATTGTGTAGTGTATAAAATAATAATATCTATTAACTATATGCAAAATAATGCTATACAATCCAAGTACACATTTGTGGCTAATTTAGAATTATTTTAACTATTAAGTAAACACTTAAAACACACGGAAATTCAGTAACTTTTGGGTCATAAACTCATATATACATAATATTATATAATATGAAAGTGTTATAAGCTAATTATAGACGATATATGTAACAGTAATAATAAGTAATAACTCAATAAATTATAAACTAATAAGTAATAATAAAGTATAAAGATTACTGATTATGTATTTATAATATGTAGGTATATAGCATGTACTTTACGTTTCTGCAGCAACCACATATTTTGCAAATAAAATCATACTATTGTTAGTATTCTTATGTTATGACATCAGCATTTAGTATTTGTATAATTTGCTAAACCTAACAACATGTTCATAAATATTGTATTACCAATACCCGTTGTCCATTACCCATTTACTAATTGTACTTGTATAACAGTAGAAAATATCTGATACCGTGTTCAATCTACAAAAAATGTCCTTATAAAATATTATAATACTTGATTGTTAATTATATCAATTTATATGTATATATATAATATTCATGGTTTTCCTTGAGCATACCTTTATAGTACCTATATATGAATCATGGTCTTTACCATATCACAAATAAATAAAATAATAAGCAATATTGTAGCTCAAAAACAAAGGACGTAACGTCGTTACCTGTGTGATCTTCAATTTAGGGATGATGCGATTTCATAAGAGTATAAGCAGGCGTTATAATATTGTTATTATAATTTGTATTGGTCAATAAAAGTGAAAAAGTTAATCATAATGTCGGCTGTATAGTGGCTTCATACAGTTTGTCTATCTTTTTTTCTTTAAGGATTACAGTTAACCTACAGTTGGATGTTTCAATTTTCTAACGCAATTATATTGGTTGTCGCTATATAACACGTAAGTACAGCAATCTTCCGACTCTATTATTAGGATTAAATTACAGTGTTATCTAGATTTACAACGGTTTCGGTGGCGACACTAAACGCTCAGTCGTCTACTCGTTTGAATGTCTAATGTCTGTCACGATCAGTGCGGAGACGTTGACAAAAATACGAAAGTTCCACATTGCCAGGTAAGTATGTGTATACTGTACATTCGTTATTTATTATTTATATAACCGTAAATCGTAATATGTAAACTTAAGTTATGATACAATTAGTGTTTGTGAGGTTGAAAAAATCTTAAGCAGTTCAGTACTTTCAAATTATTACAACAATTATTAAATCACAATAAAATATCCACTGTAATGTTACAAAAAATATATTTTAGGGTTAATACCTATTACGGCGGCATATATTGGGGTTAAGTTTCAAATTTCTAAATCGTTGTTCTTGAATACTATTTATACTATGGTTATATTATTCTAGTTCCTTATATATTATACATTATAAATTAGTACTCAGTTTAAAAACGAATTTAAATATTATAGAATTTTGCATTTCACCTTTGCATTTTGCTCAACATATGCGCAGGTTTTATGATTCAAAGCGAATGAGTCAATTTTGGCTATATTTTGATTATTAAAACTATTTTATGCTATGTTATAAAATATAATATCCTTATATTTGTAATGTAATTTTTATGAACAAGGTTTAAATTGTTGTTATATTTTATTTTATCTTAAATTAATGAAGCTGAGAAGTCTGAAGGAAATGAATTAATTAGTCAATAGAGATATAAAATATTTTTGATACTAGAAAATATTGAATTTTGACCTTTTACCGTGAATTATATAATATCTATTTAATAATAAATTATATTTATAAAAATCATTTTTTAAATTGTAATTAAAACAAAAACTGCGATTAATCCAATATGTATATTATACATATTATATAAATTATGGCTTGATGCCTTATGTAACATGTAAATTAAGGTTTTTTAAAAATAATATAATACATAATAGAAGTTCTATAAAAAAATCTTTGTATCATATTATTTATAACAATAATAGGTACATTGTATTATAAGTACATTATAGTACAGTAGTACAGTACTACAGTGGCGTATTTAGGTTTTTGTCATGAGGGGGTAGGATATGAATTTATCCAGTAGCCCCGCTTTTAAAGATAGACTTCTTAAGTTATAAGAACTCCGAAAAATATTCCATATTATATACAGCCTATGAGGGGGGATTGATCCTCTTTATCCCCACTAAATACGCCACTGCAGTAGTAGTGTTTTACACTTATATTACTATATTAGTCAATAACTAATAACACGAAAATAATTAAATATAGGAGATAATGAATGAATATTTAGGTACTTACTACCTATACTGGTAAAATAATACTAAAATATATGTGTCTACCGCAGACCACGTGATCAAAATGAACATACCTATAAACAGTTTGAAAGGTTATGGTAGGTAAACCTATTATAATATTATATATATATTATATACTAAGGCTAAATGTATACAATGAACAATTAAATAGTTCTATTCAGCAAAATCACAATTTTTCGCTTGCGTTCGATATATTAAATATAGTTAAATGTTATAATATATAGGTAAATATTATAGATATGTACTAGGCCTGCAGTGTGTTCAACTAAATACATATAGATACACCCGATTTTCGGTGCCATACACAATCGTAAATAGTTGCGTGTGTATTATTTTACTAGGTAGGTATTATAATTTATTGTGTAGGCGTATTGTAATATACCAACTGTATATATATATATACACACACACACTCAGGTTTGCGACCTACTTGTGTACCTGCAGTGGAATCGGAACGTATATAGGTACAATGTATAATAATATGTATATGTTATATATTTGTGGTAGCGGTAGTTCGCTACATTATTAGTACTAGCTAGTAGCTATTATGCTAGCCATCAAAATCATTTTTTTTTTTTATTAATCGACAGCAGTTTGAAAATAAAATATTGTACACTCTTCGAAAAATATAATATTATACCTACGTATATTTGGTGAATTTTGGTACTGATGATCAAGCCATTATTATTAAACTTGAATATTCGCTTTTCTCATTCGCTTTTTTTGGTCTAAATTTAATTTTTGCATGCCATATTATTGGCTTATTGATTTAAAAACGAACCGACAACTTCCTGAAAAGTACCTAATAATTTTATATTATTTAAACTCACTCGAGCATGACCACTGCATATACACAGGTATAGGTGTACATTTATGCAGGAAGATTAAAAATACATCGTACCATTTGTACGTGACGTGTAATTTGTATAATTGTTAAAAATGTAGCATAAAAAAAAAAAATAAAAACATTTAGTTGAAATAATTTTTTGTAAAGAATAAAATAAAAATTCAGATATCAGAATATTCCACATCATATATGTAGTGGTTTTAATTGAATAATTATAATAAGAAATTTGTTTTTAATTAATAACATATTATATACTTTTATGTGCGAAAACCTACCTATATATATTATAATTTATTATCAAAAAATGCTAACGACATACGCACAGTTTAGGTAGGTATTTCAGAAATAATTTAAGTTTGTACTTCGAGTATGGTTTTAAAAAATAATTCTCACTTAAGGGCTATTATTAGGCATACGTATAATATGTGTTTTATACATTAAAATGTAAACGTTTGAAATTTAAAAAAACTGACATTATAATACCTATTATATTCAAATGCAACGATTGGCAATATCATTATTATGGTTTATGTGTATGTGATTTATAAAAATTTAAACAATAATCTAAGTCGCACTAAAAAGAGTAAAGACTGATGTTTGTTATGAATTATTTACCTGGAACAATACATATATACAATTTTTAAATGTATTGTTTTATTACACGGCGGTCACAGGTAAATATACTACCTATACATTATAAATTCTATGATATTATGTATAAGAATCCGATAATAAATGCCCAACGTTCACCAAAGGCACTCAAAATATTTGACATGTAATTTTATTGAAACTATACATTTATTAAATGTATGTTGTATGTATGTATAGGTAGGTACTATAATATTATTTACCTACCTAGCACACGCGCAATTTGGTGGGGGGGGGGAAGGATCTTAGTCTCATCAAAACATTATATTTTATTTGAAGTATTAAATACTTTATTAATTATTTTATTTACTAATACGCAGTAAACGTTTGAAGAAATTATTTTATAAAGTTTTTAGAACGATTCATTATTTACGTGTTTTCCATTGTAGATAATCGGATCCACCAACAGAAAATAATATTATTACAAATTAGTAATTACAATATATTATTTATATATTACTGATAACATTTCAATTTGTCTAGAATATAGTCAATACTCGAAAGTACCTAGTGTTTATTTTTATAAATTTCCAATTTCGAATCGAAAGCGGTGGTTATAACAATTTATTATAATATAATATGCAGTAGAGTCGCGATAACTCGAACCTAGATAACTCGAAAAACTTGACAACTTGAATTGTGTTTTATTCCCCTAGAAAAATTGTCCCCTATACATTAGTTAGATATCTCGAATAATACATATCTAAAGTGAATTTTTATCCCCCTTCAACTTCGAGTTATTTCGACTTGACTGTAATATATATATATAATATTATATAAGTACCAGCTATTAATGTTGTAAATTTAAAATTGTTTTAGTAAAATTATTTTTCATTTCAGAAATAGGTGAATGCATAGTATTAAAATAAAGTAATATATTTTAAAGGTATTTTAACATGGGGTGTGGGGGCAGAAAACGGGTCTGTTTCATTTAAATATATAGTAGGTATAAGTAATAATTATGTCCATATTATAACATATGGTCATAGGCCATAGCGTAACTTGCAGCATTATAATATGTTACATAGGTATTTATACAAACCTACAAATCTTTACGAAATCCAAAGTGCCTAGTGCGTTTATTTTTATAAACTGTAGCCTGTAGGTAGGTTGTGGTACCTCTTGGTAATCAATAATAAACCATTAGGTCTTTGGATATCTTTAGTGATGGTAGGTAGGTAGGATTTTTATTATAAGGTAATATACTAATGTACTAATATAATATATTAGTATGTTAATTTTATATCTTAGTATAATAGTATCTTACACCAATTTATATTGTTATAACTTATAAGTTATCCGATAGCTACTGATAAAACCGTAAATATTTGTCAATATTATAAACATATTATAATAACCAGTAAAGATATTAGAAATTCGCATTTGTGTTTTATTGCCAACCAGTAGTCAGAATTTAAAAAGTTGAAACTACTCAGAACAAAAGAAAATACTACAAAATATATCCAATTAGTTCCAACCATAAACCGCCCTCAAAGTGAAAATTTGAAGCATTTTTACTGCTCCAAAATTCAATGGCAGACACAAGAAACAAAGGAGGGAGGGAAGTAGGTAACTGCTCTACTGTACAGTAGGACAGGTATCGAGTGTACCTCGTCACTGTAATGTATGTGGTATGTCGTATGTGTTCAATATGAATTCAATGATCAATCAAAGCATACCAAAAAAAATTCTGAGCGAAGAATTCAGTCTATATTACTGAGTATATTTATATTGCTATTAAATAATATTATAATAATTTATTTTAATATTAGTAATATGCTAAGATGAATCAATTTTTGTCGAAAAAAAATGCATTTATTATATTATTATTATTTAATTATGTAGTTATATTACGGGCTACGTCCCCCATTCTCCATAATAATAACCAAAGTAGGTAACAATCAGTCTGGCCTTCATAACCACTAACATATGACTACGATTCAAAAAATCGCAACACAACATCCACAGAAATACAGAATAACAATCTAATACACACAAAACATTCGCAGAAACAACCGCTTACTGCTTGCACTATTCGCAAAAAAAGACCAAGCCATAGAAATATAGTATTTACTATTTAACACAGTTGAAAATGTATCCCAAATTGAATATATAAAAGCATTTAGTCTGGTAACAACTCCTAATCATAAACAATTTGCATTGCGTATTTCCAACGACAGGTTTTTGCATTTACTTCCCCAACAAGAATGTTGTTGAGTAAAATATCATCTCTAAACAACCTTATATTCAGTATTGAGTGTATCCAGATAAATATTCTTTTATCTTTTATCTTATCTAGATAAATAGAGATTATTAATTTAGACAGTTATCTAAGATAAAAATCACCGTTATCTATATGAATTTATCCAGATGATTTAATTTATTAAACGGCTTTTATATATTATAATAATTTATAGGTAGACAATTAAGTAATTTATTAAGTAGGTAGTATTTACTAATAACTTTACGATAACATACTATTAAGTTATTCTATATTGCTACGAGCTTACGGAGAGTGCCATAAACCAATATAAAAAAAAATTATCCGATAATTTATCTAGATAAAAAAAATTTTTTTTCATCTTTATCTAGATAACATTATAATAATTTATCTTTATCTTTATCTATATAAAATTATATTTATCTCGGCTCAACACTGCTTATATTGTCGTAAATAATATATAAATAAAATGATGTCGTATTGTCGTCTAACCCAGTGTTTCCCAACCTTTTTGATATGCCGACTCACAAATTTACTTTTTCTGGGTGACCCTTTACCAAAAATCAAAAAAATCAATTATGCCATAATTTAGTAATATTAATAATAATTTTTGATAATAATATATTATTGTTATTAACTTTTGAGTCTATATCGGTCTACCACATGGAACAGTGTAAATAGGTTCGGGGTATAGTTTATAAATCAGGCGTCAGTGGCGTCATTGTGGATATACCATGGGGGTGCAGGGGGGATATCAAAATTAATATTTTTTGCATTATTGCAAGCTTGTGGGGGGTTTCGCCTAACTTAATTTATCTCATCACATATCAAAATATTTAGTATCGTGGGCCTTGCGTGGTGACTGAAAAGAATTTTTTTTAATGCATGTAAGAATTATCAAAATAAGTTTAACAAATTTGTTATAATTTTTTTTCATTTTACAGTATTAGGTATACATAGGCGTGCGCATAGGGGGTGCTGCGGGTGCCTGGGCACACTCGGACCCTTCACCAAAAACGACAAGGGCTCTAATTATTAAGTAAGTGTAAATTGAATTAATGAAATTATTGACGAATTCAAAAATGTTGTTCCTTTTAAACGTATTATCATTATAAAATTGTATATCTATATATTGTTATGTAATATTTATTAGAATGAATAATAAAATAAAATAAATATTTTTAGTGCATTTGATATCTTTAAAACATTTGTCTGTAACTATAATTGTTTTAAAAATAATTTTGGGCCATAAGTTTTAGTGTGCACTCCCGGAACCAAAAGTCTGCGCACGCCTATGGGTATACGTATCCAAATTCTTAAGCTCTTTTATTTTTAATTTCGTAATAATTTATAAATTTGCATTTAAAATATTTGTAGGTATAAGACAATATATAAATACATCTTATGGAGGGGATTTATTACAACAAAATATAAAAATCGTTTTTGTCGAAAATAGTTTTTGCGTAAAAGCATTCTCGTTTTTCCTATTTTTTTTTTATTTTCCTCAATTATTAAGAAAATTATTACGAACTTTTAACCCAAAAATGGTAACTAGATTAGACAGGCTATACATCGTGTAAACAGTATACTGTATACACAAAAAAAAACACACATATTTGTAAAATCAATACAGTCATCGCTCCGCTCAGAATCTAAAACGCATCATTATGAAACCAATACATTCACCGCCAGGATTTATAACATTAAATAAAATATTATTTGAAAACACGATTCAAAATTCATACACAATATTATGTCAAATGTGATATACTGCTTTGTGCTATCCACCAGACAAATTAAGTAGGGACCTATTAACATATTATTATATTAATATATTATGCATATTGTACAATATTTATTGTGCTAGTCGCACGGTAAATATGCGTTTGTTGGACACCCTGCGGTTTTATCAACGACCAGTATCACGATATCGTCTCGGCGATTGTAAACGAACCCATAATCATTATTGTGTCAAAATGTCAAGTGAGTTCTGTTTACTGTTATTGTTGGTCGGGACAAACCGACCGGAATTAATTGATTAAATATTTCAATAATTAGTTTTTTGTGGGACACCGGGACTTAACGTGTGTATAGAGTGATCAACCGGTTGCGACTTCGACTTTAGTTATTGTACACGCAAGGGAGAATGGCTTCGAATCTAAATATGAACGACAGTAGTGCCGCCATGGATGACAGTTCGAAGCGACGGAGGTAAGTTCACGGTGGTATGATTTTGTTCTTTGTATAATGTATGTTTTTCTTTAGCTCGCGTTCGATAAAGCGGAGAAAATTTGATGACGAATTGGTCGAATCGAGTTTGGGTGCAGGTTTTGGGTCACCTTTGCCAAAAACTCAACGCACACGTACTCAGTCATTGAACATAACGTCTACGGGTTCGGGTTTGTTAATCTTTGTTACAGTTTTACACCATTTATAATAAGTTAGCATAAGTTGCCTTGTACTGTAAAATGTATAGTACACTGATTCCTAATGTTTACTTGTGTCATTTGAGTTGAGATATATTCAACTTATAGGTAACATTGTACTGTTTTGTGTTTCACCTACTCTTATACAGTTACACGTCAAAAAAGAACACATTATATAAAGTGGTCTAATTATCCGTGGTCTTAATGTTCATTACTCTAATAATATTATTGTTATACATTCCTAGGTATTTAACTAATACTTAATATAATACCTATTTACTTACTTAATAATTTTCTATATAATTTAGAAATTACTCTAGATTATATATCTAGCTCTTAGACACGTGTATGTCATGTTTATCATTATTAACATGAAAAAGTGGTCACTATCTGTTGTTTTATACTTATTGTATATTATAAGTAAAAATTATAAATTATACAAATGAATATTAATTAACTTTAAATACCTATATTTTATTTTATATAGAAATGGATAATGCCATGTCACCAGTTCATAGTGTTCCTGAAGCAGCAATTATTGCAAATACTACGCCATCTACTTCAACTACTCAACCACGGAAAGTTCCTCCAAACAGACCTCCTACAAGTACTAGTACATTAAATACTTTTGCTAATGCACCATCTACATCAACTGTTTCAACATCATCAAATCGAAATAGATCAAGGAAGCAGAAGAATTTAAATAAAGATTTGGGACGTTGGAAACCTACGGATGATTTAATGTTGATACAAAGTGTTTTGCAGGTAATATTATCTTAAAAGATAAATAAATATATTACTTAGATAGGTAGTTATTACTAACTCTAAAATTTAATATTTTGTATCACTTTATAGACCAATAATTTACCAATTGTCCATAGAGGTGTTAAATTTAGTTGTAGATTTACACTTAAAGAAATTGCACAGAGGTGGTATGCTTTGTTGTACGATCCAACAATTTCTAGACTTGCTGTATCAGCGATGCGCAATTTACATCCAGAAAGTGTAGCTAATATAGAATCCAAGGCTCTATTTTCTATTGCTGAAGAAGAACTCTTGGCTACCATACAATCAGTATGTTCAGTATATATTTTTTTTTGATAGGTGATTTATTGATTTATTATGTTTTATTAAGAACTCACAACCCACCATCGAAACCTTTCAAGACTTGCTCACCGAAAATCCAAACATATTCCATCGAAGACGCACAGCTAAAAGTCTTATGTGCCATTGGCAACAAATGAAACGATATTCTTTGCTATCAGATCAGTGTAGTAAGTAATCATTTAAACAATATTTATTTATTTAATTATTTACTGTGTCAAATACACAACAATTATTTTTAAAACTCCTGGAAAACATTTTTATTTATATTTAAAAGCGGTGTAATAGATGTATTTAAAAATATTTGTTTGGTACGTGTCTTAATTAGTCTCTAACATAATAATCAATATCTCATATTATAAGTTTTATAAATAAAACTTTTGGTAATAATAGTTTTATCTTTGTGTCAGGATAATAAGTAAATACTAAGTAGAATACTAAATAGTAATATATTAGACATTTGAAAGTAAAGTTTGAGTTGTGTAGAAATTCTGATTGCATTATTATGAAAGGTGGATTGTATGTAAAGAGCATTTTTGTTTATTGTTGTATAGAATACTGAATAATTACATTTTTATTATCTCTATCTACTTATAATAATTGGAGCATATTTTGTTGTTGTATTATAGGTGCCTTAGAAAATCCCATACCAATACCATTGATGAGCGCACTAGAAGATCGAAATATTCATATTCTAAACAATGAACAAGAAGGTATATACCTATTATATTATGCCTAATGTATAATTTATTATAATCAGTACTTATTACAAGCACAATAATTATATAAAAAACAGTGTGTTCCGCTTAATGTGATTGGTGCAGATCATTTTGATTCTGTTAACCAGATAATTCTACAAAACATTTTTTTATTTTTATATTTCTATATTTGTATGTTAACTCAAAATTAAATTAAAACAACATAAAAAAAGTAAGGAAAAGAAACTCAATTGTATTTTCAATTTTTATAACAACCTGAAACTAAAACCCATGTATGTAATTTTCCGTTTCTGTTTTGGGAAAGAGGCAAATTGTTTTCTTCATTAACATCAAATTGCTAACGATTTTTAAAATTTTGTTTAATATAAACTGGAGTTTAGCATTTTTTGAAACTATCAAAGTAGTAAACTTTTTTTACTTTTCTAGATAAATCAGTTTGCTTGACGTAATGTAAGAAACGTTTTTGAACAAGAACTAAAACAATTATACTAATCACATCTGATAAATCATTGTATACTTTACACCTATAGTCCGTCTGGAATAAGAACTTACCTGGGTGACAGAACCAAAACAGGTTTATTGCACGCAGGTCAAGCCTATGACTATAACTATGACAAGATTGCGGGTGGAAAACTTGTCGCCGCCTGCGCATTCTTATTCCAGACAGAGTATATACCAGCTATTTGTCTCCTAATATGATCAGTTTGAAAAGCCATAAAATCGATGAATATGTTTTTAAAAGTGATTCATTTATCTGGTACATAGTGATTCTAATTAAAGGTCAATTTTCAATTTGTAACATACGATTTGGTTTGGGTAGATCGTTTTTGATTCCAATAAACGATTGAATCTCTAAACCAGTAATCACATTAAGCGAAACCCTCTTTATTTATTATTTACATTTTCCAATAATTATAAGTAAAATTATTTTGTTTTTTTTTTTAAGTAACCACATTAACTTCGGAACATATTCCTACGTTTGCTGAATGTGAAGACTTATTAAATGATCAACATTTATTGATGGAAAGACCTGATCCCGTACTTGAAAGACATCTCGCTTTAACTAACAAGTAATAAAATAAGAGATCCATTTTTCACACTACAGTCTGTCCGCCATGAGAATGCTACTGGGTTGAGACGAAAAATCATCCATTCACGTGCATTCCCACCAATGAACCATCCAAAACACTGCCCATTGCCATGAGTGGAGAGAATTTACAGTAGCCAGTAAATACTTTAGTGGGAGAAATTTTGGTACAAAACTCCGGAGTCTGTTTATTTGAATGCGTGAAGGAGTAGTGTTCTGTCGGCGGCCAGAACTATAGTTTGATACTTTTAAGTAGATAATTCCTAGGTTATTTATTTCTATGCTGAATAAAAATATTACATATTATTCAGCATCGTTCCTTTTATTGTTTCAGAACATATCAACAATACTACTGAAATGAGAAAAATGTTGTTTTTTTCTTTAATAACTTAAGGTGACGCTATATCCGCATGTGTTGTCTCCGTCTTACAAATGTAGAACATAGCATAACTTTTTTGCGCGGGATAGAATCGAGTTGGCTACAGTCATAACTATGAAAACGAGATTTTCACCACATAAAAAGGAGAATTTTGGCTATGCAATGTTGTTTTGATTTTTTTGGACATCACTTATACGTAAAAAGTTATTCAAGGTTGAAAAACACAAACAATAATGGTTTTTGAAACAATAAGAACTTTTTTTGTATAAGTGATATCAAAAAAATAAAAATAAAATTACACAGCCAAAGTGTTCTCTCTTTTATGTCATGAAAAAGTTGTTTCTTAGTTATGACTAACCTTCTCGATTCTTTCCGTGCAAAACAGATTTTGCTAGTTTTACATTTGTAAAATGGAAACAATACATGCGGATCTTTCATTTATTTTCTTCTAGAAAACAATACTCCAAAGCGTCACTGTTGTTACTATTGTAATAAACTAATAACGTAGGGACTAGATTTCATTTATTGATACATATATTATATTATTTAATATTTGAATATTTCTTGCTTAAAGCATACTACAACTTACTCTCTTTACATATTCTATAATTTCCCAAGTATTATTCATTCTACAACAGAAACAAAATCAATATAATGAATCGTTATCAAATAATTTTCAAAAAAGTAACTTATAAATTATAATCCTAATATAAAATACAGAATGTTAATGGAGGATATGTTAAATATTTTGTTATATACATTTAAATTTCTATAGGTAATTAAAAACTTATACTTAATGGTGTATACTTTTATAGCTTTAATGTTTTCCAGGAACCTATATATTTCGACTTTTGAAAATTAACCCATCTAAATATGTAAAACTTTTCAAGTTATTGTGAAACTATATAAAAAAGTAATACTTTATAATTCTTTGTATAATTTTTAATATATTTCTTTATATTTACAGAAAAATAAAAAAGGAAATCAAAGTTTTGGAAGACGAATTACCTAGAGCACAAGTGTTAGTGTTTCCAATGACTGGTATCAATCCTGTGGAGTTTGAACCTCAAACATTGGCTGTGTTACGTGGCCGATTGGTCAGATATTTAATGAGGTCTAGAGAGGTAAGTTAACTTTATATTTAAATGTTTGATAGGAGCATAGGTTGACCAAAGTTTTATATATTGCAGATTACCATTGGACGTTCATCAAAGTATCAACAAGTTGACGTTGATCTAAAACTTGAAGGACCTGCTTGGAAAATATCTAGACGGCAAGCAACCATACGTTTGCGCAATACTGGTGACTTTCTAATTGCTTGTGAAGGTAAAAAGTGTTTATATGTTGATGGAAAACCTTTGGCAGCTGGAAGTCGCTGCCGCCTCAATCATAATTCTGTCTTGGAGGTTAGTAAACAATTTGAGAACAATTATTAATGGATATTTTTTTTAGGAATTACACAAGAAATTACTATATTACCTCTAAAAACAAAATTGAATTCGGTTAACAGCAATTATGTTCATACAATTTTTATTTCACAATTTTCTGAAATTGTTTGATTGTCTTATATCAAGAAATTTTTTAAGTAATGTTATATCAATAAAATCATTTAGTTTCAAAATTATTTTAACAGATAATTGTTTGTACTCAGCATCTCAGCAAATACAGATTTAATTATTTTTGTAAAACATTTCTAAATATACTTTTAATTTAGTATTATAAAATATTAGAGAGATTGTGAAGATATTTTTTAGAACATTATGTACACTGAAAAACATTTTTTGTTTTTTTTTTTATACCAACGAAAATCCCATCCTATAATACTAATAGTATTCAATTTGGGTTTGATACATCTGTCTATTTTTAGATTGCTGGATTGAGATTTCTTTTTCTTATAAATCATCAATTAATAAATACATTTAAACAAGAAGCCTGCACACAAAACCAGGTGCAGTTACCCGTGCAAATAGTTAACCAGACACCGCAGAAACAGAATGCCAATCAAAAGTCACAGAAGACTACAGTTACAAAAGCTGAAAAACCTGTGCAGACCATTGAACAGCAGCAGCAACAGAAAAAACTATTTGAAGAACAGCAAAAACAGCAAATGGAAGATCAAGAGAAAAGAATATTAGAAGAGCAGAGACAAAAAATATTGCAGCAGCAACAAGATGAACTAGAACAGCAACTTAAATTGTTAGAGGCTGAAGAAGAAGAACACAACCAACGTCAACAAAATTTGTTGTAAACTTTCCATTTAAGTTAATATTTATATTGAAAAAATTGTATTTATTAAAAAAAATATTTTTTTGTATAATTTAATAATACTATAAAACTCCTGTGACGTATATTACTGTACATGGGATAATATTTACTTTTATATTTTGATTTCATGTTAAACTAGTTGATTACACAACTTTTGATATATATGTATTAGATATTCTTTCTCATTTACACAATTTTTAAATTGTATGAGGTATCAACAAATTATTATTCAAATGTTTTATAGTCAGTTGATGAATTGTATTAATTTTACCAACCACTAAGTTTTTTTTTGTAATCTTACAGTAAATCAAATTGTAAAACTGTATGTGCAATGTGCATTGAGTTTCAAAACATATGTACACTGTACATTTTTACTTCTATGACTAAGAAGTTGTCGTTGTGTGACAAAAATTAATTTTGGTTGCAAACAACTAGAACTAGTAAATTGTATTGGACATGTTAGGGACACACATTATAGAAACAACAAATAAAAATCCAAATCCCCTAATTAAGATAATATTACTTGGTAATAAGCACTATAATCAGTAAACACTATTTCAATATTGCACAAATATGTTGAAATAATGCAGTTTAGATCGATTTTTGGGAATTTTTTTCGGGAACTAGTAGGTATATTTTAACGAGTTAGGTAAGCACAATGGTGCAATCAGAATTTATCGGCCGGTCATAGTTCCAAAGTTATAACATTTAAAAGTTCGGGATTCTGCGTACATTATGCAGATTATTCCACGAATCTGCGTAAGAAATGCAGTTTAGCTCCAAAGCAATTTTTAGAATTTTTTTTTTTTATGAAATCTATATATTTCAACTAGTTAAGTACAATAGTGCAATCAGAATTTTTCGGTCGGATCTAGTTCCAAGATTATAACCTTTTGAAGTTTGTTATTTTGAGTATTTTACGTCTACGCAGACTATTCCATGAATCTACTCGAAAAAGTAAATTTTAAAACTTTATAAAATAGTATGTAATTATTTATTTTAATGTATTTATACATATACCTACTTACATTTTACAGATTATAAATCACAATGGTTGGACTTTTAAGTTAGAAACCAAAATTTTTATTTTTTGGCGGTTTGCGAAGGGGAGGAAATGTTTCAATCCCTTCTCCCCCACAAACAACCAAATTACGCCACTGCAACAACACGCAATTGGAACTGCTGATTGGTGAAATCAAATTAACTATATTGTCCATTTGTGTAAGACATATGTCATGTGTGACGTCCATCGTCCTCTCAATATTAAAGGTAGATTTCTTTTAATGGGACACTCCTATTGTTATTTAAAAAGATAATAGACGAATAATTGTAATAATTTTGCGCATTCTTTGGATAAAAGCTACAGTTAATAAATGTGTGTATAATATTGTAATAACTATTTTTGCCAATATGCTAGTTTGAAATAAATCCGAACTTATTCGATCGTGGTTCCCCGTCGGGTTATAAAATGGATTCGTATAACTACTATAACTACGATATATTGTTTATATCCTTCACTTGAAATTTGATAAATTATGTATAAAAAATGATACAAAGACTAGTACTTACCTAAGTGTCCTAAGTGTACTATGTGAGTAGTTTTAAGTTCACTGTGTAGGTACCTAGATACTATTACTATAAATTATAAATTATAATACTGTGTAGGTAGTATTTTAGTGTTTACTGTTTAGTCCATAACGTATTGTTAATTGTTTAAAATTTAAACACTGCTCGGCATCAGTTACATCTGATTCATCTAATCTGAAACGCACCTTTTTCACGCAAAATATCGGTTAACTAAGGTCGAAGGTAAATTTGTATACTATTTAATATTATTAATGTATATATAAATATATTTTTTTTTTTAAAGTAATAACCCGGTGTTACAGTTAGGAATTTTCAGTAATTTACAAAATATATCAATGTTTAGTAATAATATACTTATACGAGTTATGAATAGTACTAGGTACATTAAAAGTAAAAATAGACATAGTACCTACATTTACCGTAAATGTTATCGTGACCTCTCTTTATACTATAGTTTATAGTAATAGTGTATTAGTACAGGGGCAACAGTGTTTGAGTGTTAATAGAGTATGTTGGTATATTATAGACGAACGGGGTGTATAGTAGCACTGCAGCAGGTAGCCATTCCGCAACTCACAAAAGTTACCTTTATTAGATAGGTATATTCATTTATTATACAATACGTTACATTCTTCTATTATAGTACTACAAAAAAAAAAGGTTAGGCTAGGTATGTTTGTATGTCTGACGTACTTACTATATTCGGCGTCGCAGACGTATCAGTATCAAGTTTCCAAGAAAAGTGCCTTATCCCATCATACGAATATAAGACTCCCACAAAATGAGATATATTACCCACTTTTCCGCCAAAACAATTTCTATACCTTCTATTAAAAGCTGTAATACATGCATATAGAATATATAGTAACTACTAACTTGTAAGTTCATTTAAAATACTGTGAAATAAAACAGTTAAACATTACCTGTAATAAAATAATTTATAAAGCAATAATATTATTGAACCTACCGCTACCTAGGTACTTATAAGTCTTGAGTTTGTCGGATATATGTATATAGGTACTATAATATAATAATATAATAATTTTATATTTAAAATCAGGGCTTGAAACCGAAAATATTTTTTCCGATTTCGTTTTCGATTATCAGTATTTATTTTTTCCGATTTTGATTTCTGTTTTGATTACTTTTATTGATTTTTTTCGATTTTGTTTTTGGTATTGATTTATTCATTGCCAAAATTAAATATTCCAATAATTTCATCACATTATCCATATACTAGCCGCTGTCGCTATTGAAAATTTGGAATATAATATTTGGGCATATATTATATTTTATGTTACTAAAGTAGTAAAGTCTAAAGGTACCTTTAAGTAGGTAGGTACCATAGTATAACGAATAAATTATTCGTCAAATTATTATATTGTTTGACAAAATTAAATATTCAAATAATTTTATCACATAGTCCATATTAGCCGCTGTCGCCATTGGAAATTTGGAATATAATATTTGGGCATATATATATTTTATGTTACTAAAGTCTTAAGGTACCTATAGGTAGGTAGGTACCATAGTACAACGAATAATTATATTTTTTTAACATAAAGACCGCGGCAGCTCTGGGCCATTGGCGGTCTGACATTACAAGTTACAATTTAATATAAAGGTATTTCATATACATACATATAGATTTAAACTTAAAATTAGAAGGTTTTAATATCATTGTACAAATTTAATTTTTTTTTAAATAAACAAATAGGTTGTGAATTACAATTGGATCCGGACTGAAGATTTCATAAAGATGTGTGGAGTGGAGGGTTCCGCCCGCTCGATATTTCTGGTAATTTCACAACGAATAATTATTCTTTATACAATGGGTATAGGTATTAGGTACTAGGTATCTCGTACCTATCGTACCTATTAAGTCATGCAAGTCATGTGTTCGGACGAGCTGTTATTATAACAGCAAGACAAGCGATAAATCACATTGTCCGCATCTAAATATTTATAAGACTTTCTAAAACGACACGCACGTAAATATATCATCCACTCCGGCGCAGTGTATAAACCGTAAGGCGATCTAAAGATAGGCACATCTCTATAGTAATATTATGAGGATACATTTTACTATCGTGTTGATCATAATTACTTATGTTTATTCGGATTATTAAAAACTCAAAAAAATATTTTGCTTCAACTGTAATAATATTATCATTTAACTATTTAAGTACCTATCTATACTATATATAAAATTGTAAGGGTTTTTCTTCGACCGCGCTAACCGAGAAAACTACTGGACCGATTTGGCTGAAATTTTTTTTGGCTGAAACCGGACACTCTGTTGAAGGTTATAGTACCACTTTTGTCAGTAAAAAAGTTCATAAAAGTTCATAAAAAATTAAAAACAATTGTACCTATATTGTGCGGGACGTATTTTGACCGTTTAATTTTTGTATTTAGCATAATAATATGTAACTATGACAATATTTAAAACATAATAATTATTAATCATATTTTTTTACCGCAACTAGGATTTTTACATATTTTGATATTTAACCTGTTTTGATACCGACCGCAACTCGGATTTTTTTTTTTACCTGTTATAATCTCGACCGCAACTCGGTATCAACCTCATTATCATGCCGAGAGCGCAAAGAGCACGCATTAGCAGAAGAACTGCCAATGCAACTCGAATGTATAACAGAAGGCAACAAAATAACACACCAGAACGTTCTCAAACACGTGCTCGGGAGCAACGTAACGCTTTGAGTATGAAATCAGCGTTTAATTATCAATCCGAAATTGATTATTTAAATATTAAAGCGCTTCAAATTGGACGAATAACTATATTATGTCCTAAGTGCCATGCAATAAAATGGAAAGATGAAACCCATGGACTTTGCTGCGCTGACGGTAAAGTTGTTTTACACCAATTTGAGGATCTTCCAGACCTAATTAAAAGTTTAATTGATAATTCTCACCCTCTATCAAAACATTTCTTTAATAATTCTAGACTGTATAACACTCTGTTTCAAATGACATCGTTTGGAGCAAACGAAATAAGTGAAGGGAACTAAATGCCCTATTTTAAAATTCAGGGTCAAGTGCATCATTTAATAGGTAGTTTATTACCCGAAATTGGAAATAATGTTAAATTTTTACAAATATATTTTATGTCAGAGTCGGATCAAATATATATTCGAACAAATATGATTCCAAATTTAAAAAGAGGTCTCATTGAATCATTGCAAACAGTTTTGCGTGAAAATAATCACCTCATACAGAGCTTTAGATCTAATCTGGAGTCGATGTCGTTTGATGAGTTGCAAAACTTTAAGTTAATTATTCATGCTGACAGAGTTCCTCAAGATGAACACAGAGGTCAATATAATGCACCTACCATCGATGAAGTAGCTGTATTATTAGTTAATGAAGATAAAGGTCCCAGAGATATAGTTCTGCATGGTCGGAGTGGACACTTGAGTCGAGTTTCCGAATTGAATAGATCTTATGATGCACTGCAATATCCATTGATGTATACTAGAGGCGAAGACGGTTATCACATTAATATATTACAGGAAAATAACCAAAATCGAACCAAAACTGTATCCTGCATGCAATTTTATTCTTATAGGTTTATGGTTAGAGAAACAAGTCTAAATCATCTACATTATTACAAAACATTATTCAGCCAATTCGCCGTAGATATGATGGCAAAAATGATTTCTGAAAGACTACACTTTATTCGTAACCATCAAAAACAACTACGTGCGGATGTTTATGTTCACCTCCGAGATGCTGTTAACAATGATGCAAATATTAATGCTAATAACGTGGGGCAACAAGTAATTCTTCCCTCCTCTTTTACTGGCTCCCCACGTTACATGCATGAAAAAAATCAGGATGCCATGACTTATGTTCGTAAATATACTCAGAAGTCTTATAAAATTCTTATTTTAATTGTTTTTTTTTTTAATCAACTTCAATCAAATTCTTTATCAACCATAAATTATTTCTATTTTATCTGTATTTATTTTTATCATTTATAACGCTAGAAAAATTTCAATCCGTTTTCATTAACCGTTTTTCATATTTACTTGCCGATCACATTAAACAATAATATTTGAATAAAAAATTCTACATATCATGGTCCGAAGGCAAAATAAACAACCAATCACGGGCGAAGCTGTGACGGGTCGGCTAGTATATATATATATATATATATATATATATGTGTGTGTACAACTTAAACGGTAGTATAGGTAATAACTGTATAATATTATGTTGCACATTTTACTTGACTATTATTTGATACGTGAATAAATTATTAATAACGCAATAAATGACATTTTCGGGAGACTTTACGGCCAACTTACCCTCTTGCTTATATAATAGACTTGGTGCGCCTCCCGGGTTACGCTAATGGGACGAGATTTTTTTGAGGGACTCAATTAAACCTTTTTTCTTTTTTCTATTTAGTTGAGATTAAATTTGCCTACCGTTATTCAGGAGTCGACTTAACTAAAAAAAAAAAACACAAAAACAAAATTAAATAGAAAGAAAAAATGGGAAATACGAGGACCTTATTGTATAATATATATTATAAGCATGCGACTAACTATTATTGTTCATGTTTTATTATCGTCGAAATAAATAAATTAAAAGCATACATACAAGTTCACAACGTATTATTTTTTTATAGGTGTGTTGTGGGTGTATCGTTATATAATAGAAATGTCCCTGTAGGTAATTAGGTACCTAAAGCCCACGTGTACATAATGATATAGAAAAAATAAATAATAATATGTATATAATGTAAGTCCCGAGTACCTAATTGGTAGGGTAAAAATACGTTTTATTTGAACATTTTTACCATTCCGAGAAAATGCCACTATTGTCAACATTTCCATCTGGTGATTTGGCGCTATAATTGATTTTAAATCATAATAAATAAAAATAGGTCAGATTACAAATTCACTTGGATTCAGAATTTACCATCAAACATAATATGTTATTACTTATTAGTTTTTACTTCTTACATAATGAATTATGGGCTATGGTACCGATTCATTTCTAAACAATTATATTACTTGTATATCATATGATAATAAATAATTATATGTAATTTTAAAAACTAATACTATTTTAATTCTATAAGATATCCTCCAATATAAAGTATTACACAAATTCCAATTGTGCACTCGTACGTTGAAGATCCTCTCATGTTAATTATGTTCTCATTAGAATATTAGATAATAGATATCATAAGGAAGTAAGGGACTTTAGGAACCCATCATCATCGCTGGAGAAGGATCAGGAGGTAGGTAGCTAACAGTTAAATTTCAAATTTTACTTCTATATTAAAATATAATTATTATTATGATGAAAAAGAAAAACAATATTTTATAACCAAAATAAACTAAACACTAAACAGTTTACACAATTTCATCAGGTTAAGATAGAACTTTTTGAATAAAAACTTTACATAGTTGTAAAGAATAATATATATCTAAAAAAAATAAAAAAAATTGACTGAGGACTTGCTCGTATAGTCTGCTGTACATAGTAGGCACCACGTCACAGGAAAGGTCATTTTCTGTGACTTTTTTTGAACTTTTTGTACATATTTTGTTGGCAGCTATTTTAAAATTTATTCAACATTAAAGTTCGTAGTGTTAACTACATAGCAAATAATTATCAATATGCAAAAACCCCTTCAACTGACAATATTCATATAAGCTATAACTTATAACATTGTTGGAATTTGTCAGAAACATGCTAAAAAGTTATTAAACTTTGAAGTCGGTAGTGCTCATCAGAGCTTACGCTAAGGAATTCTCATTTATTTTTCAAAATAGTCTAACATATTTTTGTATATGCGATTTTAAAAAAAAATTTTCCGATCGGTTAACAACTATTTAGGCTATACGATTTTTCGTGAACTCAATTTTTTAATATAACATAATATAGGTTAAAATAAACATGATCAAGGGGGGGGGGGTATAGCCCCCTTACCAATCCCCCTGACTACGCCTCTGTACTATATGTATATTTAAAACTTCCAAAAATCAAATGTTGAATTAACGCAATATTAAAAGACAAAATGGGGATGCGAGCATGCTTGGTGATCCACCAGTGGTTCGAAACTGTATAAGAGTATATTAACTTCTATAACTGGCGTGCACACAAGCTCAACTATAATGAGGAAAAAGTCACCCACGTTTTCAAACACTTATATATAATTTAATGACGTAACATTCCACGTAACATCGGGTAATGGGCGTTGGGGGATGTTTTTAGCGTCGAACCATTTCACTGCACCAGATGACTTGCGATAGACGGATGATTATGCTTTTGTTTCTCTCGTTGTGACACACATATTTAAGTATACACTTATATATGCGTCTGCGTGCGCTCGCTGATATATAGATTAATTACCTACGTCTTGAGAGTTAAGACGCAATTTTTATAGTAGGTATACTATCGAAATGCTTTTCGTGTAACGAGAAACGGAAGCACAGTTTTATAGGCGCTAATAATTATTATGGAAAGGTATAAGAATACATTTTTATTTTATTGAATGTAAACGCTGTGTAGCTTTTTGACAAAATAACATATGATGCGTTGTAGGTATAAATATTATATAGTATAGGATAATAACCAGTGTTCGGATTAGATAAGTGTTTTTTTTTTATCTAGATAAATATAAAGATAATGTAACTCATATACAAGATATATATAAAAGATAAATTAACTCATATTTATCTAGATAAAGATAAAAAATTAACTAAGATGAACGTTTAGATAACTTATAACTATTTATCTAGATAAGATAAAAGATGAACAAATAATTATCTAGATAAGTCCCAACACTGATAATAACCGTTATTATAGATAACAAATAGGGCACCAGAGGTTATAAATTGCACAGAAAATTTGCCGAAAAGCCAAAAGGCATACAAATATTGCAAGCGTTCGACTAGTTATGAACGTAAGTCGTAACCAAGTAAGAAGTGGTTACCAATTTCAAGTTTATCTAAAACATGGATTAATAAGCAACGAACTATAGAATTTAAGATTTCTTTTTTTAAGGAAATTGTTGAGCGGCGTGGAACAAATCCACTCTAGTAAAATAACAACATAGATTGCAATGTTGTTTAATACTCCTATAAGGACGACCATTTAAGAACGACAAATCCTATGTAGATTCAGTAGATTTATTCTAATATAAGTTAATATAGGTTAATAATTGTTAGACCAGGAATGCCAAAGTTTATAGTTTTATGAATACCAAAATTTAATTAAATTTGTCATCTCACGACCTGAAATTTTAAAACTCGTATTTTTGTTCCGTCTTGATGCCACGGATTTGTTGTAAGTCACTCAACTGTTTGAGTACCTATGAAAAATGGTAATAAGAACATTTTACTTTGGTATTGGATTAGGAGCAAAATATATGACTTTTGCTGTGGTAATGTAGTAGAATTTGTTTATTCATTATCAAAATGAGTGAGTGCAGCCGCAGTGGATCGATGACGGGTTAAAATACCGTCATAAAAATAGGATCTATAATATGGTTATTCTACCTAATATATTATAAGTAATGATATATATGGAGGAAGTCTATTACACGAACATTTAAATTGGAGAATTCTGAATATCGTTTTAACGCTTTCACGGTGTATTTATTTTTATTTAGTATCGACTGCCGCACAGTTCTTAGTGCTTGAAAAACCAACTGAATTGTTTGAATACATAATGCTCGTATTAAAAAAAAAAAAACCTTTGCAGCGTTTAGATAATGTCTATTGGCTAAGAATTGTGCTATTTATGATATATCAATACATATAGGTACCAACACAAACGTATCTACAAATCATATATATAGCCAAGTAGGTCTGTTTATGCATAATCTATTACGGTAAAATGTTACTCGCCCTAGGAATTCGTAGTTTTAAAGTATGAAATCCAATTTTGTTTAGATATAGAAGTAATACAAATTTGGATATCTCGTTGTATAAATAGTAATTCATTTATAGTTATTGCATAATATAAGATATATAGAATTTATCGCAATTTAACTACCTATTTATAAAAAATGTAATATTAGAACATAAGCGTAAGTTGTTTTTTTATTACCATGATAACGCTACGCCAAGAATAATATTTCGTTTAAATTTAACAAATACATACAACGTGATGGACGCATGAAAAATAAATTAACTTTTTTAATTGAAAGTAAATTAACTTAAGTTTTTAAATTTAAAGTACATTAATTGAAATTTTTTGATTTAAATTTAAAATGTATTATCTTTTACATATTTTAGTAGTTTAATAGGTTTATTAGTTTACCAGGTGTTTTTTTTTTGTCAAATTTGGAAAACGTAAATTTATTTTTCCACCAAATAAATGTATTTTATAAATAAATACACCAATAACATCATTGGTTTATTGCATTGCTATTTACTGCGTGCAAATACACAATAATGTTCATTGTTTAAAGAAAAAAGAAAACAAGACATTTTGTCCTTTAAATATTTGTACTCTTCAATTCATATTATTACTGTAACATTTTAATCTATATCAAATAATATTGTAATGTTTAATTTTGTACCTGTACAATTGTAATTGTGGAGCTATCATAGTTTCTACTAATAGCTAATAAAAAAAAAAAAATATTTGTACTTACACATTATTTCAGTACAATATTTAGTATGTTATACGTTTCAAACTTTTAAATAACTAGTACCCATAACTTAACCAAAATATTTTTGATGAACTTAATCATATATTTTGACTATTAATGATTTATGAGTTTAGGTTAGAGTTTTTATAAACATGCCATATCTAAAAGGTGGCAGGAATGTTTATTAAAAAAATTACCTATGGTTTTCTTTTTTTTTTAATTATGCCTATAAATATAAAAAATATATTTTGATAATGACTATGCTAGGTATTAATGTGCTATAATAATTAAACTTTAAGGTATTTTTTTTGTATTTTATGGAAAAGGGTTAAACCTTTTTTAAATTTGGTTGAAAAAGATAATGTAAAATATTTTGGTGGATAATTTGTACGAATAAGCAAGAGTGTGGCCCATAATAACTTGCTTGTGAAAATAATGTGCAGATAAAAGAAAGATCGTTTCAGTATCAAATAAAAATCATTGAGTTAAGTTGGCAGAAGAGCGATTAATGAAAATTTAAAAATACTACAATATCCATGGTTGGATACAAAACAGATTTTTCAACTTAAAACAAGTACACATAAGTATTATAAATTTTCTTTTCACTAATACACAAAATATACCTTTCAAGATGAAAATTAAAAGCAATCATTGCGATATCGCTAACAACCACATGTGCACATTACAGACGCATGTTTTTTTTTAATTTAATTGTTTTGTATTTATACTACAGTGGTCACGTCGTTTATCCAGCACTGTAATTATTGTGATCACACACATGTGTTAAATGGCTTAATAATATATACATACGGCGTATATATTAATATATCCAATTTGCGCTACAGCCGGGGCCGTACGATAACGATAGGAGGAAAGGGGAGGTATAATAAAGATAGATCGCTCTCACCAGCTGAACTGTTGCTGTTTTAATTTCCATATTGTTTGTCATTCGTCGACAGCGTTATTACTTATTACCCGATCACAATAATATGTTCATCGACGATCGACGTGTTGTGTAAAATATTAGAGCAGAGCATATAATATTACATCCCTGAAAAATTACAAAACATGTAAGCTCTCGTGTACTTAGAAACCCTAAAATATGCAAAATATTGATAAAAATAAATATACTTAATTTTATATAATTCCGACGTCAAAGAAGTCACTAACATATTTTGACGGTTTGTTCAACATCATTTAAAAAGAAAATTTGCAAAAAATACAAAAATAAATAATGTTTCAAAAATTACCAAAATATGCATTATTAAAACTACTACAGATCTTGGTTTGTGGTAACACGATACAAAATTGCTTCTAACTAGAGTTTTGATTGCCTAAAAGTTTTAGACTAAAACAAATATGTAAATGCTTTAATGCTTTATAGAAGTCATTAGTCCTAATAATAAGGTAGGTAGGTCATGAGCTCCCGCGCTTAATAATTTCTTTGCTATACCTACTTTGGTATAGTCTATACCAAGTCATCGGTTGATAGTCCATGTTTAATATAGGTATTTGAGGATTTTCGAACTGCACGGTTTAAGTGCTAACTTAAAAAGTTAAAACTAAACCAACATTTTCAAATTGCGCTCGGTCCGTTCATTCCATACTCCATAGACATTTTAAATATTAATTTTATAGTTGACAATTGCAAGTTCATCGATTTAATTTTACAAATTACAACAATGTAATTACACGACGACGTGAATATGTGACGACGTAGATAACTAGGTAACTCAGAAACAAACGTTAATACTTACTGTATTTTATTATTTTTATATTGTTATTTTGAAATTGGTTAGTTAATTTTATCATGCAGTAAGACAACAAACATGAATTATTCTTCCAACTGTCGACTGATATTCGTTCATAAGAACGTTTTATGTAAAGGTCGGAACGAGTGCAATTCAAACATGCCCTTTGACTTTTTTCCCTATAGTGCAATTCTGAAAAAATAAGTGCGATGAGGCCTACCCACAATATTGATCCATGGCATAGATTTAGTGTCGGTCTGTTCCGACAAGATTTACCAATAATCTATAATTACAGTACCTACGCCATATTACGTTGCAGACACGCGCGGTGCACTCCGCCCTAGCTGGTCTTACTGTCGTTAACACTGTATACACTATGTTGCCTATAAGGCTATATTATATGGTTTAAACAGTGAATCATTGTGTGTGTGGGGGGGGGGGGGGGAGTGCTCGTGGAGGTAAAAGGCTATTGGGATGGGTGGATAGGTGTCTCAGCGGAGCTCGTGGGCGTTCGGGGGAGCGTCAACACTTTTTGTCCCAGCAAACTCGCGCGCTTTTCGGCGTCGAGCAGCTGACCGACGCACGCGACCTTACAATAATAATAATATATTATTACGACGAATCGTGCGCGGGCGTACGGACGAGGAGGGTCATGTTCTTCGTGTTTTTTAGTTTCGGCATTGCCATCATCGCATTAATCGCGTAAATATTATTTATACACTCTTCGTTCGGACGGACGGCCTTTGGTCGCGCTTGAAATCGTATTTATAGGGCACCGTGCGTGCGTATACCACGTGCGCTTACTCGGTCGAGTCGGTCGCTCAACCGCCAACGCGCGGGGTGCCGAAGCCGTCCACGCGCCCTGTATGCACGCTCGCGCACTCGGCCGCCGGCCTTCGCCGCACACTCACACATACACACGTACACTAGTTCAGGCGCGCGTCCGTTTTCGTCGACGGCGAGTTATAATAAAATCGGGGGACGGACGTGTCCTCCTCCTCCGCGTTCGCCATCCCTTCCTCCGAGACTGAATCCCTGCTGCCGTAGACGACGACACGTCGCACGCACACGCCGGTCGCTTTAGCGTTACGGGCTGCCACGAGCGTTTTACACGAGGGGACGCGCGCGCCGCGTACGCATCTCATCAGTAGCGTGCCCACTCGCCGGTACGACATATTATTATTATTATTATTAAAATAATATAGGTACGCGTGCACGCACCGCACCGCACCGAACTGCACCGCCACCGGAACGCATCGCACGCGCGCGCGCGCCCTCTCACACGCTCACACACGCACACTCGCACACCCCACACAAGCACGCGGCGCGCCGCGGAATAATGCCAAATGGCCAAATCGCCGGCTGCGACGCCGTCGTCGAACGCACCGCCGTCGCCACTTTCACCGCCAATCGTCACCGTCGCCGCGGCGGCATCACACTGTACATCACCGTCAGCGGCGGCGGGGGTCTGCGGCACGTCACCGCCAGCCAGAGTGGCCGGCCACTTCACCGGCGGCGTCTCCATCGTCCGGTGGCGACGCCGGCAGCACGAGCAGCGGCAGCGGCAGTGGAAGCGGTGGTGGCCGTGGACAGTCGTACCACTACGATGGTGGTGCAGAAATTACGCTCAAGAGCATCGAACACACGCTGTTGCCGCTCGTCAAACAGGTACGTTCCGCTTAAAATATGATATTATGTTATTATAATATTATGTATCGTCCATCCGTCTATGATGTCGTGTGATAAGTACTGTGATTTGCAACCGCGGCATTCGAATTATATCACTCCGTCCACGTCGCGACCGGCCGGCGTAGTAACCGACCACGCCACCGTGTTCCTATATTATGTTTCGTTCCGCTGCGACGACCACGCCGCCGCAGTAGTTATGCACGCATGTACATAATGTATACATATATGTATATATATGCGAGTGTGTGTGTGCGTTGAGGCTTACACAGAGGTCCACGTGTAGAATCTGCAGTGTACGTGATACCGTTTCGAATAAAGCGGTGGCCGCGGTGGCATGTAAAAGAACAGCTCCGGTTCTGAAACCAAAATAGAACGCCAGGTGTGACCCACATTACGCGTGCAGCGTTACGACCGATGACGACGACGACGATGAGAATAGGTAAAAATGTACGCATTAAGCCGCCTGACCTTTTTTGTGCAAACTTGACCGGCTTCCGATTGCCCGCGTATCACGACCGTTCGCACACCGAAAACGACGACGTTGAAGTGGCAGAGACAGAGCGCGTGAAAGAGATATATAATAAGAGATTTACGGCGGTGGTCGGGAAAAGCGATGCGTTTCATCGTCGGTGCGTTTCCCGTCGGGTCCTATACGGTTTGAGGTTAACCGTGTCATGGCGAAAAGATACGCCACCGCCGCCACCACCGCCGCCGGTGGCATGTACCGATGGTGACGACGGTGGCGTTGTCGGTGGCGGCGGCGGCGGTGGAGGTGACGGTTTCGGAGGAGACGGTGCAGGCCGGTGGTGTCGGCGGCGGTGGGTTTTTATTGATTGGCGGCGGCGGCGGGTCCGGCGTCGTCGTTCGCGCGCGTTGCCCGCACGCGCCAACTCCGAGCGCGCGCTCGCGCCCGCGCAATTATACGCGCGCGCACGCACAAACGCACCGGACGAGCAGCAGCCAGCACAAGCACCAGCAGCCAGCACAAGCACCAGCACCAGCAGATCGCCGCCGGACGCCGCCGACGCTGCCGTCGCTGCCGCAGCCGCCGCCGCCGCCGCCGCTGCCGTCGCCCCCCCTCGAAACTTACACACACACACACACACACACACTCACACACAAACACACTCACATACACACATACACACTTACACAACGGTAAAGATATAATATTATTAATTTGATAAAATATAATATATTATATATTAATTATTTAAAATAAAAAACCCATTCGCACCACACACAAAAAAATATTATATGACCACTGCTGTTTTTTTCGTACAATTAATTTTTGTCAAAAATTTTTTTAAAAAAATGATACATAAAAATACGTGCCGCTGTTTCACCATACTCGTACAATATATTATTATTATAATATATTGCAATAATAATAAAATATATTGTTGTTGTTCTCGTTGTTATTATCACCATCATCATCGTTGTTATTATTATCATTGTTATATTGTAATATCGTCGTCGTAAGTTTCGTATCGTACCGTATACGAGTATACGACGGGTCTTGCGCGTCCTCGTCGTCGTCGTCGTCATCGTCATCGTCGAATCTTCCCCCGGTTTTCCCGTACGTCTCCTCGGACCTGGCTGCAGTGCGAGCCCTGCTTGTGCGCCACGCGCGCGGGCGGAATCGAAAGTGCCCGAACACCCGGCACACACCCTGCACACGCCGACCGACGGATACGCCGCGACATGGCTCTTCTGCTCGGTGACCACTGCGGCAGACAGCAGGTAAGCCGCCGCCGCCGCCGTCGTCACGCATGTACCACGCGGTCATATCGCGAGTCACAGTGGCCGAGGTACAGGTGTCCGGTGCCCCACACGACGGTCGACCCGCATTTTTTTTGGGGAGGGGTGGTTGGGAGTTATTGGGGGTGGGGGGCGCCTGTTTTTGGAGACTGCGATCCGATGAGATTGCGGCGCGGGCGGGACCGGGCACAGAAAGCTCTCCGGATAGCGCGTCAATAGTCGGCGACGGACAGAGCCAATGGCCAAGCTAAATACTCCGCGCGCCCGCACCGCGTCCGATCAGTGTCCCGAAAGCTTTGAATCTTATATTGACGTGTGCGCACACACCACTGCAGCCAGTGTTTTCCGGCTACCTCTCGTGGCGGTTCGCGACATACAGACACCTAAAATTCGAGGGGAAAAAAAAGAAATTCGAGTCGTTAAAAATGTCGAGATATTAAAAACCGATCAAGTGTTGACGTCTTGTTTAGGTACTTGTATGTATTATAGTGGTTGGATGAGAATTTTTATATTGGTGATATCGAGATATCAAGGTTCAAGTTTCGAGATTCTGACTGTAATATATACATATATATATATATATACTCAGGTCGGAACATCATAATATTGTACACCGTTATATTATTATTCTCAGTGATGTTTACATTTTTGGTGTAGATCCCTTTTTGATGGTATATTGGATATTTAATACAACTGTGTTATTGTTTACATATTATTAACTTAGTTTTTCTTAAACATATACAACATGAGTCTTACAAACTTGAATACTTTTGGACTTTTGGTGTTATACTAAGCAATACTTTTGCAACACCTATTAATGTTTTGGTAATTAGGTAAAACTGTTATGGCTCGGCTGAGAAATACCGTTATACCAATCCCTCCCCCTTGAGCAAAAACTATAATATTAAGATGATACCCAGTGGTTTTTTTCGTCCCTGAGGTTTTTCAATTTTGAAATTACTGCGGTTGGGTTACATCTTATTATTATAAAATTATTTGTAGAACTGTGTAGAATATAGATAGATATTATAATCATAACAATAATATTATGTTCTACATAATATCGGAAATTCGTTATCAATCAGACGGCGAATTTTTTTTTCTCGATTATACCGACCAAAGGATATTCAATTGTGCCCCTCGGACCCTTAGTACGAGTTTTTTTTCTTAAAATGGCAAAAGATTGTTGGCGGATTCGTTTCATTTATACATTTCTGCGGGTACGGGCTACACAATGAATGTCGGAATGAAAACATCATTCATCAAAAATTTCAACATTTCCATTTATTATCAGTCGGAGAACTAATAGCGTTGTTTGAAAAGTTTTTGTTCCTATATACTGTTCACTGTTCGGCCATCTGGACTAATGTGGTGAGTCGACCTAGAAAAGTTTTCCACAGGGTTACTGACTTTTTAATACTGACCAAACACGATGTTGCTATAAAAAAATTAAGCGAATTAAGTATAGTTCTAGGTAAATTAAATATTATCAATATTATAAATATTCTAATTAGGATGATTTTAATTAATATATTATGTTTGATTTCAATTTGGTATCCTATCTACTTTTGGAAAATCGTGATGAATACAATCAGAAAACCATTTTGTATTATTCAGTTATAATTTTGACTAACCTTATAGGCACATATAATATATTAGAACGTACCTATATTATTTGTGAAAATCATAAGATAAATATATTGGTCACATATTTTCTGGATTTTCATCAAAACTAAACAAAATATACAACTAAGGTTAGGATATTATAATATCGCTATAGGTTTATTTTGAACGGTTGTGAGTAAATGTAATAATTAATAAAATATGGTAGTACTTACCTATAATATTTTATTCGATTTTTTATTTTAAACATTACGTAAATGGTAAATATGCAGTTTTAGTTTAGGCTTATTTATCAATTTTGGATGGTTATTTTTTCTTTATCTTTCTTCGGACAATTTTAATGATGTCGGACACTTGGCGACAAAGTTAGCCGACTCGGTTTGATTAATCGTTTTCAGTTTGTATTTATATAGAGGTGAACGCGGTATGCGTTGACCTCCGGTCATTTTATATCCAGCTGTGTGACGTTCGATCTACGCTCATAATGTGTTAAGACATTTGTTTAACCGGAAAGATTTCGGCACAGTACAGGACCAACGGTTTTGACACCGACCATTTAAACGAGACCTCCAAGAAGTTTCGTGTCTTTCAAGTTGTCTATTACTGCAAAATGTTCGACTCCGTGTTATGAAATATTATTGTCGAGTTTTTTCAACTGCAACAGTCTTTGTCCGCGTTTCGTACTGAGTTTAGTCATATCTATACATTAAACTTATGTACGATTAAATTGGCTTTTCGTGGAAACCGCTCAAGTTCACGTGAAATACGGCCAACTTTCGTGTATAGGCAAACACCCTTACACCCACCCACCCACCCCACCCACCGATCACCATTTTTGAGACACATTAGACTCTAATGATTAGAGGTCGGCAGGTAGGCAGGGTACCTATGTATAATATATGTATTATATAACATTACATTTAGGCGTATATAATCAATTGCGTATAACACGCGTAACATTTCATTTTTGCACACTAACGATTTTCTTCCGTTGATAAAGTAAACAAAACCGGCGGAAAAAAAAAAAAGAAAAAAAAGAAATTCACTCGTGATACCGCCCTAAGGGGACGGGTCATTTAATTCGGAATTTACTTGATTACTCGCGGTGTTCGGTGTATCCTACACGGTGTACGGTGTACGGTGTTCGGTGTACACGTGTGTACAAATACGCTAAAAACAATATTACTATGCTTTTGTTTACTTCTGCCGTGTTAATTTTTACGCGTGTTTAATGTCTCGTGTATTTCATAAATCGTATTCGCATGCAATGTAGTAAACATAAAACGCTTTTCCGCAATGACGTAAAATACATTATAGAGTTTAATATTGTATATTACTATTATATGGCCCCCGAAATCGGTAATATTGTATATTAGCTGCAGGGCCACATGGGCGCAATTTAAATAAAAATATTACAGCGGTGCCGAGGCCTATAACCTTTTTTCGGTTGGTCTTATATGATTATAGTCTATAGATTACACTAAACGACGAGCAACTATTGATCCCCCTCCCCTCGGCCTCCCCACCAATCAATATTCAAAATATTTTTTATTTTTTTTTTTTTTTTTATTTTATTGAAGTAATCTACAATCTATACATGTACAACTATAACAAATAGGTTTGATGAGTGACGAGTAAGAATGATATGGTAATAAGATTAGGAAAGAAATATATTTTTAATAACGGTTTCAATGATATTACTAACAAAATACATAAATAATTATGCTTATTTTAAAACTGAAGGTGCTAATCCCATCTGAGTCTCAACCAATTTGTGCCTATGTGTGCCTATATTAGAACGGTCTCGTCAAGTTTTACGATCGAGTCATAATAAATAACGTAAAAGAATTACTATTAGGTACTTATTTTAAAAACGTACAAAAAATTATTCATTTCACATAAATCGTTAAATTGTTTCGTACACTTATATGTATAGGTACCTAATAAGTATAATATTCAAAACCGAAAATACGTGATCGCATCATGTAGGTGGTTTTCAAATGTATATAAAAAACCACGTCGTATAGCTGGTACGATGAATTTTAAACAACCGTATAAGAAACATATATGCATATGCATTTTACTGACGAAGTGGTATTTTTTTTATTTATCTCAATTTCGACATCGGTGCATCAATAATGTATACCTACGCTTCAGACAGTTTACGTCTGAAACATTTTTTTTTCTCGTTAAGTGGAACTCGTGTTCAATATAATATATAGTTCTTCGAGTTCGTATAGAGTGATACGGGAAAAAAAAATACCAATATACTTTCACGTTTTAAAGTACTTCCAACACGTGCTGTGGAAATAATGTTTATGCTGACAGAATTTTGCCTGGAAAAAAAGTAACATTTCTCGACCAACGTAGCTTGACGGTCAGACCTTTTGGGTTATGCCCTCTGAAATTCAACTCGGAATAAGGTTGCCTCGGGAACGGTAGTTTTTTTTTCTATTGCGTGTTACTTAAAAAAATTAAACGTCTGTAACACGATGTGGCAAAATCAATGATAGGAATTTTTTTTTTATATATATTTTCATTTGACTAATAGCACTATTAAACCCGTGACAAATTTACATGAACACAAATACACAATACGCGCACACATATCAATGTATTATGTAACTGACACTTACTGTTAATGTTTGTAGTCGGTGTCAGTGAGCGAATGCTGACAGTCACCTGTGATTGTTGACGTACGGTAAAAGTCAGTGAACGTTGGCAAATTCTTTAAAAGTACTCTTTATTATAGGTACTTATAGTAATATGTGTTATTTAGTCATGAATTCTGTCATTTTCACAGCGATTTCATTGAATAGGTTAGGTATTAAAAGCCGGCAGTATATATAGATATAAGATATTATTACAGGATTTTTTTAAAGACAATAGTCAATAACAGATAATAATTTTAATCCTACATTAATTCATTGTGCATTCATGAATACAGAATACCTATTGTTATAAATTGTTTAACTTGGTATCTAATATTTATTATGTCATATGGGTTATACACTTGCACTCAATAATAGCCGCCGGTGTTAACATGTCTTATTATAATCGTACGCTTTTTTTTATTTGAAATTAAAACATTCGCAAAGTTGTCGTGGAAAGAAATTTTATAGTTTATTTATATCTTAAGGGCATTTTTATTTCTTTTTATCTGCTGCTGAAGAAAAAAACTTTGTATTACCTAGTGAAATGCAGATCAGCGTGAAAAACATACTATAATAGCGTATCAGCTGCTAAAGGCGAATCAAACGACAAGGAAATGTTTTAAGTAATTAAAACTATGATCAGTCTTTTAAATCAGAAAACATTAGAATAAACCGATTTAGAAATATGGTGACTTTAAATGTATTTTAAATCACTACAATCTCATGGGCATAATTTATAAAATCAGTATTATAATTTTTAAGGCTGTTAAAATCCAAAACCGCAGAAGAGGTTCAGTATTACCATATTATAATTTATAAAATATACGTAGTTATTATAGATATCCGTTCGTTTTTATCATATTATATTTTAATTTCCTGCAATTGTTTGGAATTCGTCAATTACATTTTGGAAAAGCCACACATTTAATGTGGAAGGACAATGGTGTGAACAATTTTCACGATAAAACACGTATCAGCCAAACACAAGAAAGGGCAAATGAAGACAGGCATCCCGTATAGCTTAAATAGATAATCACACGAATAAACGATTGGAACGGATGTATATTTTATTCAGTAGATCGATAATACGGCTTAAAATGAAGACAAAGTCAGTACCTTTCTTCTTCCATCTTTTTTTTCTCTGTTCTTTCTCTGGGAACAAAATTTATTGAACAGACATCGAGAAAGCAACTAAAAAATACATAGCAAAGAGTGAGTACGTATTACGGATAACTTACAAAATAGGTGAATATACAATATAGCCAATAGGCATGTTTACAATAAGTACCTAATTATCATCTGCATTGGATTTTGAAATACGACGAATACATTTTATGTAAAATATATTCAATATTCATTGTTTATAACAATAAAAGTCTAATAATTTTTAAAATACAAAAAATATAACATAATATAAATTAGTATTAGACATTAGTCGTTCAAAACCACGAATTATTTGTTCCAGAAAAAAGAAGTTGGACGAATACGACTAAAAGGCGTACAACTAATATAATATGACCGCCCAAACTAAAGTTTCTCTTCTTATACTAAAATCAGTGGTTCTGTATAGAATTACGAGTGTTTGGTAGTTCAGAACGTTTAACGTGGAAAAATAGACTCCAAAAATACTTTGGCCATTGTTACGGGTGTGCGTACAGCGTATACAAAGACTTTTATGCTACAGAAAATTGTGTCATAAATCAATTATGCACCAGTAAACAATTTCTCGCGTGCTCTGAAAAGTTTTTGACAATCAAAGATGTTTTGTCATCGGCTGATATTAGTAGGTACCTATATATAATATCAGCTTCCACGTCGAGCGTGGCGGACAAGGACTAAAACTTCGCTGTTATAAAATTAAACGCATCAAGGCACCACTGACGGCATAATAATAAATAATTGAATTTCGAGAAACAACTTCTTATGCACTTATAATATTATACATGGGTAATCATATTAATTCCTCGTTGGGTGGGTGGGTATACGAGTATATACACTATTATGTTGTTAATAATTTACGTTTATCAGGGTGCACAAACGTGTCGCTGCATCACTTATATTAATTGTACCTATGGCGGAATTTTAGTAGCAGATTCCGAAATTATTTATTTATTAATTTCGTGCACGTTTTATACATTATACCTACTGTCAACAATCACCGCGGTGACTGTATTACTATATCTGACAGCAACATTTACATAATATGCACAAATTGTCAAAAAAAATTTGGAGGGACGTACATATAAGTCTCATATAATATTGATTAAAAAACCATTGGGCGTAACCCCCGTCCCCCATCTTCAACTATATAGTTGTCGATACACAAATACAAATTATTAATTGCATAAATTACATCATTCACATTCAACTATTTTATATATGTTAAATAAACGGAGTAGATGACAAACACACATGCAATTTATATAGGTATATGTGGTGTATATAGGTATAATCTATATTTATGTGGTAACATTTTACATGACCTGGTCTTATTTTGTATGATATTATAATATATAGTTACCTATATAATTTTCTAACTACATTTTATACAGAAGAAACAACAATACTTATTGTCTAAATTTCTTCATCCCCTAAATTGTATCTATACTGTATACCTATACCACAAAAATAAAATTTAAAATAATTTTTTTTTTCAATTATATTTAATGGGTTTAATTTTGAAATTTCAAAAAAAAATATTATTTACTTAAAAAGGACTTTATTTTGGGAGACTGCAGGTTTTTTTTGGGGGGTAGGTGGATTAAGCCTCTATCTCTTTCATATGATTTGCACGAAGTTAATATATCCACTCTAGTTTAACTGGGGCCATTGCAACTGTGTAACTGTGGCATTCTTAATCAATATTAACAAAAAAAAGTGCGTAAGCGGATGTCGCTCTGCTGTACAGTAGGTTATAAGTGTGTCACTGTAATGGGTGGTGTTAAATTTGAATTCAATGATATAATATCATTGTATAAGAAAAACGATTCTGAGTGAAAACGGTCAATCAGCCTATGATATTACTAAGTATATTTGACGATATTATTCAGCTGTACAATGTAAAAACACAGTAACCAACACTCCTATCAAAAGTAACTTTTTTTCATAATCTTTGGTAAATCTTCATGCTGAATTTTTCTATCTAATCTTCTTTGAAATCGCACTATTATTTCAGGAGTTATCGCATTTTAAACACATAGCAATTCCACAGTGTTAGGTCTGAAATAATTTACTAAATAATTTATTATTATGTTTTACTGTGTTTTGGCATTGTGCAGCTGTATTGTGAATAAAGTAATTTATATATTTACCTATTTACGTAGAACCTTGTTTTAAATTTGCAATCCTTAGCTATAAAAGTTGAACATTTTATAAATTTTCAACAACAAAATAATTATTACATTTTAAATTTGATAATTTTTTTCAAAATTAGAACTTTAAATGCTTATAAAAAAAAATTGTGCCCATGTATTTATAATATGTTTCAAGTGCTATTGCAAAAATATATCAGGAGCCTTGCATTCAATTTTCACGCATTTTATTGATATTTATAGAAAAAAAAACTAAAAAATTTAAAGCTCTCAATGTCCGTAAACCGCTCAAAAAGAGTCAAAATATTTTGAAAATGTTATGGAGTATAAAAAATTAAAATATAAACATTCAATAAAATGTTCATGTATCTACAGTTATTGTTTTTTAAAACAATTAAATAACAAAACCGCCACATGAGAAATCGAGTGAATATCCAATATTGTAAAAATATGAACATCAAACGCTCATAAAAATTTAATTTGATTTGCTTGTAGACATTTTTTTGTTGATAAAGGTAGACAAACTTATGAATAATCTTTTATTACATTTTAAAATCTAAGATTTAAAAAGAAAAGTTTTTATGAATTCTCATCTCAAAATAATTTGCTAATTTTCCTGATTTTTCCGTATTTTGTGATGATTTGAATTTTAAATGCTTATCAATAAAAACTGTGACTAAGAATTTTTAATATTTTTCAAATTTCATTGTAACAATATATTAGGAGCCTGGTATTAAATTGCCAAGCTTTTATCGTGTATATAAAATGCAAATATAAACAACCAGAGAAAATTTCAAGACTAAAATCGGTTTTGTTAAAAATTAAAATATCGTAAGAACTCCATGTGAAAACACAGATAATGTTCTTACATTTGAGTTTGTTAATATAGGTCAATCATCTTTATCATTAATAAGGTTATTACACAAAATTCAAACTGCTGAACACAAAATTGTTAAGTCGTAGGTTACGTCTGTAAGACGGAAACAACTCATGCGGGTGTGGTGTCCTCTCAAGTCTGTGCGATACTGTATAAAATGAAATAATATGAACTATTATTTTCGGTCACCGGCGGCATTGTTTTAGTTCAGAGTAGTCACGTACTCATTTGGAAAGAGGCGTATTGTAGACGTGTAGTAATTTCCATTCCCTATACCTACCTAATACGCCGTGGATATAATATAATGCGTACCTACCTAAATGCATTGTTATTACTTATTATATTGTTTAAGACTTTTGGGGATGACGACTTCGTACAGTGAATAATATAATAGGTGTTCAAAAATAGTATCGTTTATACTATATATTTATGCTAAATAATATTATAAACCGTGCGCTTACGGAAATTCCTTGATAGGGATAATATGTGCACCTAAAAAAAAAACCGTTTGTATGTATACACTATACCTACTTCACGGTATTGATAAAACACATATATTTATAATGTAATATGAGATAATATTATTATTCAGTTCCTTATTGCAATGCACCCTAAAAAATAAAATTAATTGGCGTTTTCGTTTGACTAATATGCGATGTACAGTGAGCAGGGTTTAGTAATGCGAAGGGACATTATGTTTCATGTAAAGATACTTGAGAAATTCTATATGCCCACTTAAACACCTAGTTTCATATTATGTAACATGATGAGTAAAAAAAAATGCAAGTGCATATTTTATCAAACTTTCAACAATTCACAGATTTAAACTTTTTAATTTTTATGTATCAAATGGTTGGAAAAAAGTTACAATATAGTACATATTTTAAAAAACAATTTTCATACTTTGATGTTTGATATAATCGTGTAAACGTAATTAAATAAATAATATTACATGCTATGATTTGTTTCAACTTTGTTTTAAACAAATGTACCTATGAAAGTGTAGAATACGATATTTTAGTTTTCTTAAATGGTTATAGTTTTTTACTAGTACCTACCTATAATCTATAAAGTGTTATATTAAACAATATAATCATACATATTCTTACTATAAAGTGCCGTTTATAAATTAAAAATAATTTCATGATAATTGAATGGTATAATAATATACATTAGAGAATAATAATAATTCATTGCATTTAGCTTCAAATTTCAAACGCTGGATCGCGTGATGACATATTATTATTATGTAGGTAGGTAATCATATATATTATTTAATATAAATGATACATGAGTCGTGTGTTTGGGAAATAAAAACGCAGACTTGGATATAGTTCTTTAATTTTGTTTACTTTAAACATAGTTGTTGAGCGTAAATCGTAAATAATTTAAATTTCTAATCGGAATAGGAAGTAAGTAGTCATTATTCAGCACTATCAAAATTAGCAGGTATTTAAATAACGCCGTAACTGTGTCCAATACCCCACACAGCTTATAAAATCAATAATAGTAAGATAGTTTATTATTATTCGTATGGCTTTCAGCTTTGGCTAACAATTGAATTGCCGTAACCGACTTCCTAAAACATTAAATTTTAATATTTTAATTCAAAAGTTAATGTTTATGCGATTATTGCTTTTGAATATGGATTTATACAATGTTTAGAATTAGCCTATTATGTACAACCTTTTATTAATAAAGAACTTAATTTATATTTTATAAAAATAAATACATGTGATATTAATTAATACAATAATATATTGTATAAAAACCTTAAATTTCTAATTAGATTTTTCATGTATTATATTATGTAGTATAATATATTATTAATATTTGTATTACTTTATTAAATTATTGTTATTATACATTTTTCTGTGAGCGTAATTTTTAAATACGTTTTTAAGATTGTTTGTTTATTTCTATTATTCATAGCACATTTCATATTTTTGAACTAATATAAGTACTTTTTTTTAATGTTTTAATAAAAAATAATATAAGAAATACATTTATAATTTCTATGAGTATTTTATTTACACATAATTTGAATTTAAATCAAATAAATCTTCATTATTTTACAATTAATATAACAATATAAGTAACATATACCTAGGTATTTGTCCAGTCTTGGCATACGTAAAATTAAAAAAAAAATACAGTGGTCCGAAAGCTTTATTTTTTAAAATATAATATAGTTAGTTGAAAATTGTAACGGTGGCCGACTACCAAGATAAATTAGGTGGGTTATACCAGTTTTGAATACTTTATATAAAATATAGAAGAAAATATAATATCTAGAAAAATGAATAATAGATGAGTTGTATATAATTTATAAAATACATTAATTTTTTTACTTGAGAATAGTGTAGGACACCTGTTGGTTCAAGTCCAAACATTTAACATTACAATTTTGCATTTATTAGTAGGTAGGTTAATTATCTTCATACCCTTATAAAATCTTTAAAAAAAAATTGTCTTAACCTTCTGGCTCAAACATTTATTTTGTACAAATATATATTTCAACACAATATAATTATTTTTATCACTCTAAAAATGCTGTTGCTTCATTATACAAATGCTTATGCTGAGCTATGCGTATGTGTATATTCATGCTAATTGGAGCCCTTTATTAAATTCTGATTAATTTAACGAAAAGCGCCACGTACCAACTGTAGTTCAACAATAAACACAATGCACGGTCAGTTCACATCTTTAAATTTGGCGAGTTCCCATATAGATTCTCCTATAATATACGTATACATCTACTTTTTCCGTGTCCTAATTTTAAGTTCGTACGTTCCTTCATTACTTAGACAGTAATCCCATTAGACACGTTCATACGAACCCATTAAATTGTTTGCGGCCGATGAAATTGTCTTGGATCTGAAATTAAACGCTAATTTTTGGGCACGTTTAATTACAGACTAGGTACAATTAATCCATTTGGCCAACACCAATCACGTTTTCTTATAACACTATATGAAACATGTCTAAGTAATAAACTTAGTATGAATGTTGATGGACAGTAATTTTCATCGAGTGTTTTATATCAAGTTAATAAATCGGGATTTATTTTTCGATAAATAATTATCACTTCCGAACACATTTTATTATATTTAATTTATTACTGTCGTTGATTTTATAACGTTATTTGAATATTTTACAACAAAAAAATAATAATATATTGTTATTTGAAAACAAGTTTCCGCCGCCGAATAGTCTTAGTCTGTATTTACTGCAGAGTTACGAATACCTTATTCACATAAAATGCACTGTTATTTTGTCGGCACCTAAATGTGGAATAGTTTTTAAGTGTTCATCAGTTCGTTTGATGAGAGTTATAAAACATCAATGAAAAATAATACGTCTAATAATTTTCGTGATGAACATTCATTAAATGTTATTTTAATATTATACAGAATGATATGAGCACCTACTGTAGGTTTATGATTATGGCTGTACAATATTGTACATCGGACAGATGATACACAAATACTTTTACTGTCGATTACTTTTTTTCACATAACAACCAACCACGAGTATATTTTCACCAGTTTTATTTTTACATTACATAAAAACCATAATATAATAAAAAAACGATTAAGGTCGACATTCTCCCATACTAGTATCTGAGCTTTAAAAGCATCGAATAATATATTATTTTTTGTTCGTATTTTATTGTTTCATGAAATAGAGAATAGTACGTACTTAAGAGTTTAAGTATATGTATATGCACGCCTAAACGGGTATAATATAATACACTTTTCTCCAATTTATTTTTATAGACTACTTTGAAATGTAGCTACGAATATATAGGTACTATATATATAATATATACATTATTAATTTGAGTAATGAAATTCGTTTATTTTATCTACATGACTACATATTGTTATAATTTTACAATTTATTTAGTCGTTCTAAAAATGGAACAAGTCATTTCTAATAACTGAAATGTATTATTCCCATTTTTTCTTTCTTCATGTACAAATAACTATACCTACTATAGTTACAATACTATTACTACAGTATAACCTACTTATACTTGATTAGGATTAACTGTGGCCATGTTACTTAAATTAAAATAAGTTGTAAAAACTTTTGAAATTGTTTATTAAATGCGTTTGGTATATTTGTTCAGGTTAATTAGGTTTCCCTTTATTTTTTCATAGTTACTATAATTTCATCGCGTGTTTTTTTTGGGGGAAATTCATAAATATTAATTCTTGTGGCATGCTAATTTCGAATTTTGTATTCATGAATCTGCTTAATGTAGATAAATCAGATTTAATACATTTATGTTTATTCCAACAATGCGTTGAATAAAAATATTCACACTTACAAAAATAATTTATAAATAATTTTGAAGATACAATGGATTATTGCTTATCTAATTCAAATATTTTATTAATTATATAATGCTAGGATTAATGTATGAGCTGTCAACTATTTTCTTGAAAGTTATTGAGTACTTATACAATAGTACAGGCAAAACTTTGATGACATTTCAGAGTTTAATTGCCTTACAGAATAATAATAATAATAATAATAATAATAATAATAATAATAATAATTACCAATTAGTTATTAGTATACGCAAGCGTTGTTTATAATTTAAAATAAAAGAACTCGTCATGCAATAGTACACATTACGGTGGAACAAAGTTAAAATCAACTTTTCAGTAGCTACATCGCACGTATACTTTCAAGTTTCATTACGTGCTTATAAGTTATTATTACTTATCTTATTTAAAATATAAAAATAGAGTTCAATACCTACTGCATCTGATTACATATAGTAGAATGACGATAATTTATTGCCAAAACGCAATCGATCGATACAAACTCTTTAGCCAATATTATGTTCCTAAGATGATTTAAAAATCGATCGAAATGCCCTAAATCGCAGAATCATTTATAACTGTTTCTACAGGAGTACAGCACATATTATTTTATAGTTCCCGATGCAGGGACTAAGGTACAGTAAAAAACAAAATAGTAGATATCCGTTGTGCGTATAGTAAGCATTGTATGATGTATTCGTATACACTATAATATTATATACGAGTAGTGATAGTGGGGAGCTGAACAGTGTTGAATAAACGAAACGCGCTTTCATCCCATTGAAATAATAAAAAAGAAAATAAAACAATAACATTGACGAGTACCTAACCTATATGCATAGCACGCTACACGTATATAATTGGAACCAGAAGCGTTGTGATATTTTTTTACACAATGAATCTCCGAGCTTTTGGATCGAAAAAAGAATAGAAAATGTCGTCATCGTCGTTAGGTTGTTCCGCGCGTGTACCTTAAGTAGTAGTTTGTTCAGTCGATAGTCGTCCTGCGGATTTCACACGCGGCCCAACACGAAACTATAATAATATAATGTTGTTGTACACATAAATATATTATTATTACAACTACGCACATAACAATAATAATAACGCCGTACCATTATTTATCATAGTGCTATTGAATATTTTACACAGCACTAGTTATGGGTATTAGCCAGTGGCAAAATATAAAATAATAATATTATACAGTAATAATCAACTGTATATTACACTATTTACACACGTCGAAGATGTCCCACGGCTATATTCGGGGGACGTTTTATGACCAGTTTACCCATGTTCATTTTTTTTCTGTTATCTCTGACTATGATATTACCCCAACATCACCCTCTCTCCTATAAATACATATCGAAAAAAAATTCCATCACTAGGTACACATATATAATATAATATGTATATATTCGTGTATAAGAAGATAAGAGACCATTATTAATATAATATATTGTTGTACGTTGCGTTACAGATATCGACGTTGGTGGCGCACCGGGAACGACCGTTCTGCACGGAGAGGACGGCCAGGGCGATAGCCAGGGTCGGCCAGGGGGTGAACTTGGCCATCGAGCGGTTTGTGACTGTCGGCGAGACCATTGCGGACGACAATCCCGAGATAAAGTCCGACATGTACCTGGAGTGCAAGGAGGCCAGGGCGGCAGGTGAGTTTACATGCACAGCATATAATATATACGCATAAAATACAGTGGCCCGAACACGTCATGGACGGAGTGCGCGAAGGGTTAGTGTAAATGGGGGTGCGTATAGGCGCGTCACGCCGAGATATAGAGCAGAGCGCTCCACGTCACCCCCGCGTGCCACCCACGCAGATACTGTCGTACATCGACCAACTACCCTTTGAAGCGGACCCCGAACGACCCGTCCGTCCGACCGACCCGCGGCACCCGGTCGCCGTAGTGCACCCACGAGCACATCCTACTCGTGCTATATACATTCATAGTTGAGCAATTTTTTATCTCGACTTGTCATATCATAATATGTATAATATTATGCATGTGAAATGTGCGCGCGCGTGTGTGCGTGTGTGTGTGTGTGTGGAGGAGTAGAGGCGTTTTCGACGTATATCTTCACTCTCTGTCGTATACTCGTACATACATAATATTGTATTTGCAACGACGGTTGCAAAATGCTTTCTGGTCCGATTTCCGGAACTTTTCGTCCGATTACCATAACTCTCGCTCCGCCACATCCATCAGCACCAGCTGCGCGTTATCTACCCACCCATTCGGCGATAAGTCTCAATGGTACTTCTTCCCCTTCCCCTCTCCACCACTCATTATACTCTTAAAACCATCTTGTCGTATTTTAAATGATTAATTTATCGTTAGTATTATGTTAGTGGTTGTTATTAATTTTTTTTTACTCGTTCCGGATGTAAAAATCTCCCGAATCCGACGACGCGTGGCTTACACTGCAGTTAATCCGGAACAGGCCTACACAGCGGTATAAACACACGGATCGTCAGTTCGGCCAATGTTTCCGAGTGCATATTGTTATATTATATCATTGTGACTATAACCATATGGTTTTAGCTGATTGATCATCTAGAAGTAGTAGGTAGGTACACAAAAATTTGAAAAAATTACGAAAGTATAATTTTGAGTTATTCAATTCCGAATTATTTCCCTCGAATTTCAAAATTATCAACAGTTATCATTTTCATTAATAATTATTATTCAGATTATATATATATAATATATATTATAGTTTACTCCACGCGAAAAGATTACAAAGTGAAAAAAGTGGGTAAGCAGATGTCACTCTGCTGTAATGTAGGTTACAAGTGGGTCACTGTAATGGATGGTGTAAAATTTGAATTCAATGATTAATATCATTGTATAAGAAAAACGATTCTGAGCGACAGCGGTCAGTCAGCCTATGATATTACTAAGTATACTTGACGATATGATTGTGAATAAAGTAATTTATATATTTACCTGTTTATGTGGAACCTTGTTTTAAATTTTCAATCCTTATCTACAAAAGTAGAACATTTTATAAATTTTTAACTACAAAATAATTATTAAATTTTAAATTTGATAAATGTTGTCAAAATTTGAACTTTAAATGCTCATAAAAAAAATTGTGCATATGTATTTTAAATATTTTTCAACTGCTATTGTAACAATATATCAGGAGCCTTGCATTAAATGTTCACGCTTTTTTACCCAACAAACAAAATTTTATTGATATTTATAGAAAAAAAAATTTAAGCTGACAATGACCGTAAAGAAGTCAAAATATTTTCAAAATTTTATGGTGTATAGAAAATGAAAATATAAACATTCAGTAAAATTATTCGTTTTTGAATAACAATTAAATAACAAAACCACCACATGAGAAATCGAGTGAATATCCAATATTGTAAAAATATGAACATCAAACGCTCATAAAAATTTAACTTGATTTGCTTGTAGACATTTTTTTTTGATTGAAGTAGACAATCTTATGAGAAATCTTGTATTAAATTTTAAAATCTTAGATTTAAAAAGAAAAATTTTTATGAATCTCAACTTAAAATAATTTGCTAATATTTTCGTGATTTCTCCGTATTTTGTGAAGATTTGAACTTTAAATGTTTATAAATCAAAACTGTGACTAAGGATTTTTAATATTTTTCAAATGTCATTGTAATAATATAGTAGGAGCCTTGTATTAAATTTTCAAGCTTCTTTACCTAACAAATAAAGTTTTATTGACATTTAAAGAAAAAAAGACTAATAAAATTGGAAATAGAAAATGTTCAAAACAAATCAAAATATTTTGAAAATTTTATCGTGTATAGAAAATGCGAATATACCAGTGACAATTTCATGAATATACGTTCGTTCGTTTTAGAGTTACATCAAAAACCAAAATCCAATTATATAATAAATAATTTTGTGGAAAACCAATTTTGCGCAAAAATTCCCGTTTTTCCTTAATTTTTATGTTGTTTTTCCCGTCGCTTTTGAAAACTATTGTGAATTTTAAAACTTGACCTCTCGAATGCACCAACTAGATTCACCTTCCCATCGAACAAGTTAATGTTGAAGAAAATCGAAGCAGTTTTACTGCCCTAAACCATGATGACAGACACAAAAATAAATAAAAAATAAAAAACACACATCATTGTAAAATCAATACATTCATCGCTCCGCTCAGAATCTAAAAGTTAGATAAAATGGACTGATTTTGTGTATCCATAATTACTCAATTGTATTTTGTGACTTGAGAGTTGAGAGAATCACAACGGTACATACAGCTTGATTCACCAAAGCATTCTCATTCCTCTTTTTTCTTCAACAATGCAGTTATTCAAAATCTGATATTTAGAATTCTTAAACATTCTTAAAGACTATATTTTCAAATCATTGGGAATTTTTGTTCTATTAAAGAAGTATTCTGTGGAGATACAAACTTCTGTTTTTCTAATGAGAACCCTTCTTTTCTATTGCCTAAGTTATTTAGTGGATACATTTATTTTCTGAAAATGTTCACGTATCAAAATCAAAATTCGAATGAGTAGCTTTTGATTTATTTAACTTTGTGTATTATGGTTAGTAGTCCATGATGGATTTGGAAGATGTGGTGAATTAAAAGCTCTTAGGATTAATCTATCAACATTAATAATTTATAAAATTGGTATAAGTATGGTAAAATAATACTAGATCCAATATGTAACAACTTTATATTTTTGTAAAGCCATTTTTAAGGACTTGGTAGATATCAACATTTTAATAAAAATGAAAAACTACTCATTCAAATTTTGAATTAGGTACCTAGCTACTACTTACATCAACATTTTTAAAAAAATATCCACTAAATAATTAAAACGGGGTTCTTGTTTGAAAAACAGAAGTCTGTATTATTTTTTATTTTCATTTTTTGCAACATTGAATAAAGTATGAAATAAACAGAACGAGAAGTTGCCTCACTTGCGTGTTTATTAATGTAGAGTTCTAATTATTACGCCGTATACACGTCATTGGGCGCAATGTCATTCTGGTTTTAGGTTTTTAATTATTTAAGACTAAAAGAAATTATTTAACAAGTTGGATAATAATTATACTAAGCAAATGTAAGAATGTTATTCTAATACTCCAAAGTTATAGGCAATAAACTTGTATTTAAGCAAACTACATTATTTTTAATAACTACTAACAGTAAGTATTACGACCTTGTTTATAAATTCTAATGATTTTCGTTACGACGTTAACCCGGGTAACCGCAAATTACGGATACAGAATTTGAAGCTTCTGTTTCGAATAGAGATACTTTTTATTTTCTAGATATTTGAAACTAGTTTATTACAGAATAGAAATCAATTTCAAATAATTATCATTCTCCTACCTATATAATATCTTGCTTGCCATATCAATTTCATCATCGTATAAAAAAACAGAACTTAAAATGTTTATCTGCTATTATTTGTGTAAAAACTGCCTAAACTTCAAACATTTTATCACGATATCGTCTTACATGCTTTATTTTTACTGTACGACTACACTCCTTAAAAGGTCAAACGTTATAGCTCGGTATCAAACTACTAATTTTGTAAGGGGTTTATTGACCCATCAAAATGTACAGAGAATTATGCTATATTGATGTTGTGTATATGGTTCATACTTAAAAATCCAAATACCCAAAATGCATATAAGTTTACAGACTTACAGTACAGCAAAGAAAGTAACAATATTTCAAAGTACAAGGTAAAATATACAATTCTAAGTATCCAAAACCTTAAAAAACAAAACGTTTTATAACAAATAAATATTTTGAAATAATGGTTTATTAAAAAAACACTCTGCGTACTACTTGATAAATTAGTTTCGAAAAACAACAAGAAATATTTACTTTTTAGTTCTCAATAAAAACATAAAAAGTTTACATCATAAAAACAAACATTTTGTATCAAATTATTTTCTGCTTTTTTAGTCGTGTTGTAAACACCCTCACTAGGTTAAATGCACATTGGACATTGGTGTATCATATTTTATTTGTCGACATAAACGGTGTACGAATACAACGATATATTCTAACCCTAGAATAAGATAAAATAAATAAACTAACTATCTATTTCCAAATTACACTTATATAACAAAATTATTATTTTGTGTTGTAGTATATAGGTTAGGTTAATTATATTTTAACGACCTACGTGTTTTTAGATAAATCAAGACACTATTTTTTAAAAAAAATATATATTTATAGAATGTATTTTTGTTATATTGATGCGTATACTATGAACAAAATACATGTTGGTACCTACGTCTATATAATAATATGACAAATAATAGTATCATGAAGACAGATAAATATAAATAATTATGAAAAATGATTAATATAAATACAAAAAAAAACTGTTTAGTTTTATAAAAGTTTTTGGCGTCTTCACAGTTGAAAAAAACGTACAATTTAGCAACTTCCAGTCCTCATTAAAATATACGTCTCCACGTATTCCGGTGCTCGGTTGCCATTTAACCCGGAGACAAGAGACGTCTCTTGTTAAGTCATGTAAATTAATGCAGCCAACTTATAAACAAATTTAAACTACCTATATGCCACTTTTATCTGCAATGACACGTGATAAATTATTATTAGTGCCCGGATTTAAATCCTGTATAAACCGTAAAAAATGTTCTTAAAAATAGCTAAAAATACCTTTTTAACGCCACAACGCCCTTAAAAAAAACACCCTAATTTTTTAAAGGCACGCAACAGCGCAAGTGATAGGAAAACGACGGTTTAACTTTTGGTATAATTTAATATTATTTATTACCTATATACTATCATAAAAGTCGTAACTAGATACGTAGTACTACAATAATATTGCAGTTTCTATTGGTATTTCATCGTATTTTATTCGTTTTTTCATTTAAAAACTCATAAATTTAATAATTTCATATTAATATACGATAAAACACAGTACTGCAGCGATTTGAAACAATATTCTTTTATTATCGCGGTAAAATGTTTGCCGGGCGAAAGTATAAATTATTTACGTGTCACCGAAATAATATATTATATTGTTTGGTATTGATGTGCCGATGAAATAAAACAAATTACATCCATAGCTATGTAGCAATAAGGACGAGCAAAACGTGTTCGCTCGGCATTGGAGAATGGAAGTGTAACTACTATCATTGTGCTTTCCGTGAACGTGTTGAGTAACGCGCGTAAACAATGTTGTCGAGAGTAATGGCCCATTTATTTTGGCATTATCCGGAATATTTCAATGGCAGTAAAATGTAACTCTAAAATATTGTTCTTGCGTGTCCTCGTGATATTCCATAGGACATTTTCAGCATTTCTTCGAATTATGCCTGCAGATGATAATACTAAAATGTCCAGTGCATATTATACCTATATTATATTGTCATCAATCATCATTGTCCCCATACTTAATGGGATTTTGGCCGTCTTCTGTCTAGTCGATTATTTGTTTGCAATTTCTTTTTAAAATAAATGTCTCTATATCGAAGACCTACCGAACTACCTATAATGTTTATTGATATTGTATGGTTATATTTAGTATTGTTATTATAGTTATTTTGTTCTATTATATAATAACTATACACATTGTTCTCACCATTATTACGGATTAAAAAAAATATAGCAACATTATTTTGCGGTGACATTAACTCACAGGAAAAACATGGTTATTAAAGTCTTAAATATTAAATTATTGTATAACTATACAAACTGTTTAAATTTTATAAATATACCGAGTGTTCGAGAAAACAGAGTACACTGTATAATTAAATTACCCATATTACTCAGTACCATATACATATTTTTGAATTTTGTTTGCGGGATATGAAACTAGACTATTGGATTATAAATCTTCCGCAGACAGAATTCTAAAATATGTATAGCGTACTGAATAATTTGGTTAACTGAGTTATAGAGTGTACCCAGTTTTTGCAGACACACTGTATGTATTTAATATATACCTATATAGTATATACAATGTGTTCCGGGAGGAAGTTACCAGCCGACGCCATATGAAAGTAGTATACCAAAAATTATGAAATAATACCCTTTAATGAGTGGGTCTAACTTTTTATTTTTTAAGTTATGGGAAATTAACTTTTTTTATCAAAACCATACCTATCTAGCATTTGTTTATCTATCTTAAAAACTTTTCAACATTTTAACATAATTTATTTTTTTTAAAGCTTATTAAATGTCCTATCAACTAACATACGCAATTAAACCAGAAATGTGCGAATAATTTTTAGTAAATTGAAAAAAGAAAACATTTTTTTATCAAAAATTAGTATTTTTAAATATATTACAACAAATAATTTAGTATTTACTATGGGTTAATTTTTAAATGTTTACTTTTTTCAATTTATTAAAAATTATTTGCACATTTCTTGTTTGATTGCGTATGTTGGTTGATAGAGCAATTAAATTGCTTTAAAATAAAAAAAATATTACATTATATAATTATTATAATATATCATATTGTATATTATATGGTAATACTTCACATAATGTGCGATGAGTAAGTTGTATTCAGATTTTGACTGTGGTTTACAATACAATTATTTAAATACTTTTTCTTTGTATCTACACCTAACGATTATTTTTTCGAATCAACATTTTTTGAGTGCATTTCAAATACTTCTATACTATAGAATTATGTAATAATTTATAATTTAGTAGTACATAATGACATAATTGTTGAAGAGAGAAACTTATTCAAAATGTGCTACTCTTTTATTTAAGATTTTATGCAAACTTCGATTTTTATTGGTTTAAAAAAAATACATCTCGAATGTTTTACAGAAGTTTTTTTTTCGTGCTTGACACACTTCTTTCCGCTTTTGTTAATTTAATGTCGGACGTCGGTACTGACTGTTGGTGAGTACTTACTCATAACTCCAAAAGAAAACTTAGTCGATTCTAAATGACATTTCAAAATCAAAGTTAACACTTTCATAACTTGAGTTTAAACCTTTTAGCGTAATCTTAACAGATACAATTATCAACATAAATGTATTATATAGAAAAAATAAATTGTAAAATGTATTCAAGATTTCGACTAATTACTATCACGAATAATCGCTCGATTTTGTATAATACAATTCGTGTAAAAATAGTTGAATCAATTGGAAAAATATTTATTTTAGTTTGGTATTTACTGCTCTTATTGTGCATGCATTTATATACTTTTTTGTTTTTATTCCAATGTTTGGGTTTACAAAATATATGGTATATCATTGTAAGTTTTGCATTTATTTGAAATATACGTGATACTAGTTCATTCGTTTCGTGAACAGTATTATATGTTATATGGTAAAACAATAATGTACCTATATTATGAGTCTGCCAAAGTTTTTGTGATTCATTATTTTGTGTATATATTATAATTTAGTATTTCGATTAAGTCTATATTTAAATGCGAATATAATTATGTACATTTATTATTTTGCATTGAACGTTCTGCGTGTAAACGACAGCGTACCTACCTATATAATAATATATATAAACGAAAACTATATTATAATCAAGGCCAGGATGTTAAGGGTTAGTATTCAACCACCGCCACATGGGGTTTCTTTATTAAACGTACGTACGCTAGCAAACTTGTATTGACATATTATGATAGAGCCGAATGAAATATTCTGTATTCATATATACATTTGAGTATTGAGTAAAAGATTTATTTTTTAGAGTTTCTGATTTCACACACGACATAGAATACAAAAAGTCAGGAAATATTTTACAGTTGCAATAGCGTAATAAAATATGTCCGTGAAATATTGCAGTGATTTAAAAAAAAACATTTTGGCTTCTTGCCTAAAATAAGATCAATACGTTAGTGTAACATTAGAAAAAAAATACCATACATAAAAGATAAAACATAATACAAATTTTACTGTTGATATTCAACAAAATTATTTCATATTAATTCCTTTAATGACTAATTTATTGTATTAAGTAAAGATGTAGATATCTCTTAAATATATAATTACTAGCGTACTGTAAAAGGTGTCAAGTTTCAACTTTTTTTTAGGAAATAGTGAAATACCTATATAGGATTGTATCGCGAGTACTATACAGTTATTTTTCCACATAATCACAGTTCAAATTAATACATTTTTTGTAGACTTTTCACCAATTTTTGTTACCAGAGTAGAAAAAATCCCACTCCACCTTCTTTTTGCCACTTTTCAACAACCTCTATTACAGTTTCACCTCTAAATCATCGGAAAAATGTTTAGCATACTTAGTGAAGACGTCATAATCACTATGTGCAAGTAAGTGAGTGGGTGACGGTATTCTATCCAAAGGAGATTAGGTTCTGTCATAGTTGTAAAAGAGGCTAATAATACCATTGGTAAAAATTTCCCATTTCAATACGAAATAAAATGTATGGATATTGGATATGGTTCTCCAAGTAATTTTGGTTGGTTCTTAAAGTGTTATTACTTATTACTGAAATAAAATGTACATTGTATACACTATAAAATATTTTATTAGGTTTAGGTGTGAAGCTAACATTTTTATAGCGAAAACATTGTAAAGACTCTGTAAATGATTAAATAAATACTTAAAAGATTTTTAAAGTTTAACAGTTTTAAAGCTTTGCGAAAATTGAAATATGTTAGATACATAATATTAGGTATGTTAAATTAATATAATGATAGCATACAAATTGAATGTACAACAGCTATATGAATATAACTATACGTATTGTAATTCTTGAGTAATAAATCATTGATGTCCGGAACTACAAGTCATTTGTGTTAAAAAAAACCCCCCAGGTACCTATAGGTCGCGACTAAAGGGCCAAAGCTTTTATTGTGTTTCGCTGGCATACATTTTATTATTTTTGATTACTTATGATGATTATTTGAAAATTTTAAGGTCATGTAGAAAATAACTTTTCACGTTCAAACTAAATGTAATATAAATTATAAGTAATTTACTTTTTGAAACTTGTATAGGTACTTACTACTTAGTAACAACTAAACTAACATTTCAAAATAAAAACTTTTATTAATATAATTTTAGTCATAATTGTATTTCTTACAATTGCCGTTAAATGTAGTATATGTTTAATAAGCATCAAGTACCTATTTAGAACAATTACCTAATATTTAGTAGTATGTCTGTTTTTATTTTTAAGTTAACAAACTAATACGTACAATATCATAAATTCATTAACGAGGTTGAAAAATATTGAGGTAACAGTTAATAAATTTATGTTCAGAATAGGGCTGTGTAATGTTTTATTTACCTAATATACATATTTATGTGCATTTGTGAATTTTCGGGCGGAAAGAATATTTATTAATCCTCCCCAGGGTCTTAAGTTTTATCATAATTTTTAATTCAGTTTTATAAGCTCATTATAATTCAATTTTTTAATCTTTGGTTTACTTAAAGTATAAAAAAAATATACGCAGCATAATTTTTACACTAAAAATCCTGTCTAATAGTTTTTTAAGTATATTATTATGATTCTTATAGTATGATGTTCATATTAATAATTTGTAATTTGTAATTTCGTATAATAAAATATGTACTTACTTACTACATAGGATTACAGTTGTATAGGTAATATAAGATAATTTATAACAGGAAATCTCTAGTTATTAGCTTATTTAAAATGTCAATTACATTTTGTAAAACCTTAACGATGAACGAACTTAAGTATAATAAATTGATGGTTTAAACTTACTATCAGCAATACGCCAATACGTATTATTTATACATATTATTGTTTCGAACGGAGAAGAGAACAAATTATAAGAGCAGCCAGTAAAAAGAGAAATATTATATACCCTAACGTGGGATCGGGACTTAATAGAATAGTGACTTAATGTACTATAATCCCAAGTATTTCCAACTGTATCTCATCTTGGTTTAAGCGTGGCAGTATTAAATCAAAGGCCACTGTACCTATGTATAGTATTTAGTATTTACATTAACTGATTGAAACAATAACCGCATTAACTTGAATGTGTTTTTCGCAGGTGCTTCCATCGAAAAACTATGCGAAGCCGTGTTTGAAGATTCGATCAATGATCGAGCATCTGTGATAAGAGCTGCCCGGTGCTTGTTGAGTTCAGTCACTAGAGTGTTATTATTAGCCGATGTAGTCGTTGTAAAGCAATTAATTTCAGTCAAAGACAAGGTATGCATGTCAAAGATATTATTTAAGCTTACGAAATAATAGTTGGTTAGGTAATAGATGTACAGACTATAATGTAGGTACCAATATTACGGTTGGTGTTTTAACAGAGGATCCATACTTGGGTATACTTTTCAATTTTCAATAAATTATATAGAATTTTGATCATAATACAAGACATGCGTAGACGACTAATTAGATGTAAAAATTTTCAATGATATCATATATATTATATATATATAATATATATAACTCAATATTGTCTTTTTACTTAATAATTTTTCACTCATATCCTGTATTATGGAAGTCTCAAATGTTAACAGTAAAGGAGTTCCCATTCTAGAATTATTAATTATGTGCTCATTGTACACTTATTACCTAACGTCATTAAACATAATACAATTACTAATTAGATGACTTATAACTTATAAGTGCTACACCTAGAAGTTATCACCCTAATAACACATGATAATTTATGAACATGTCTATACCTACATTTTTTAGAATTTTAGTATTTTAACATATTATATTAAAATTGTGAATTGTGAAGGAATTTAATCCATTAAAATACTATCATCATTTTTAGTTAACAAAGTATTATTCATTGTTCTACATATTATTATACTACAGTAGAATGTATGAATTTTTAATCTCTAAAGAAGAGTAACCCTTTTTGATTATAAGACAAAGACGATTTTTTATATAATTAAATTTTATTATATTTTTACACCCTTATATAATATTGTCAAGTTGCAATAATACTATTATACTATCAATAATTGAAAATCATGTTTGGGTGGTAGGTTTTGCAGATAAAAAATAAAAAAAACCGGGGAAGTTGCTCTTCAGGGTATAGTAGGTGTCGAGTGTACCTCAACAAGTGGGTACCACTCCGCTGTACATTAGTTATCTAGTGGGTTCCGTGTAATGGATGTGTTAACTTTGAATTTAATGATATAAAATCATAGTAGTGCGGACAATTCTGAGCTAATTCTGGTCTATCAACCTATATTATTAAGTATATTTTATGATATTATTGCAATTTATTTTACTACAGTAGGTTAAATTGATTTTTTCCGAAAACATTGCATTTAAAATTATCAATGTGTATATAAAATATAATAAATAATAAAATATGCATTTTTTTTTGTTAAAGGTTGACAAAATTATAAGGATTATTATACTACATTTTCAAATCTTAGATATAAACATTGTTTTTTATTAATTTCTAACTCAAAATAATTTTCGTGATTTTGACGAGTTTTGTCAAAATTCTAACTTCAGACGCTCGTCAAATCCTGGATTTACGACAACATTTTTTTTGCTCCGCTCAGAATCTAAAATAATTTAAAGATGCTGATTATTTTAGAATAATAATAATACAAAATCATAAATTATTGATTTAATTAAAATATTTCAATATTTCAGTATTAAATTATTTTACCTATATATTTTAATACTGTATTGAGATTTTGTAACATGTTTATTTTTTTATTAGTATAATTCAATTTGGATAAGCGTATCTCAGGTATAAATCGACTAAGTATGTTAAGTCAATTTTATTTGACATTGTAATTACGACCTTTAATTTTCGAAACCATAAAGGCATAGACTGTACAAACATTTATAATGAAAAATACAGAATACTATTATATGTATCTATTTATAATAAAGGTACCGATATTACATCCATTCCCTTTGCAAGGACTTAATTTCAACCCATATGTTAATCCGGATAATAGTCAATAGATGGAGTCATATTATTGTTTAATGTGACAGTATATTATAATAATCGGTAGGGTATATAGGAGGTATACATTTTTATTTTAAACTTTATATATTTTAGCTATAGATTAATACAGAATATTTTATATGAAACTAAGTGATCGTGATGTTACACACTTATACACCTTAAGTATAATATCACTTGTCAGTTATCATTAATTTAGTCATTACCCAGTAGGTTCCTACTTATTTATAGGTATATGAGATTCAGAAATATCTGCGATTCTGTTGTCAATTCGAGGTACAATATGTCGACGTACAGTTAAAATTGTCAGTTGTCACCGATTTCGAAATGTTTTGATATTAAATTGAATATTTGAATGTACATTATCTCGAGTATGTAATTTAAACAATTAGATAACCACTTAAATAAAAAAAATAATCATAACTATCCAATGTTAATACACCGATTTTACAAACGGTGATTTTTAGAATTTTTACACTTCAGAAGTCCTTTTAAAACATTAATTTTATATTATTTTTATAATATGTTTTCCACTCAATTCCACTAGTACTGTACTCCTAAACGAATAGAAATATTTATAATAACTTAAAAACTGTATAATTTATGAACATTAATTTAATACCATTAGTTTAATAACTATCATAATATTTTTACAGAAATTATTGTTTGAGCTTACGTAAATTCGGTCAGAAATATTTTGTGTTCAATTTAGTTGAAGCAATTATTTTTAAAAAAAATATGTAAATATATTGTATATAATTATGTATTCAAATAAAAACAGAAATTAAATAACGAAACGTACTTAAACCAAATAACGGTGATAATAAATTTTAATAATTCTGTATAAATTGTGATTTTCTGTGAAATATATTACACTTACCATCTTTTAAATCCGACATGTAATTTAATTACTGTTTGAGTTTTTTTTTTTCATTATTATTTACGTTGGTAATATATAGCGGACAAAGGTCATTTCATTTTTATAGAATAATGCATAGGAAAACATTTTTTTCAAAAACAAAATGTATTTTATTCTAACAATATGTATACTGCAATATTATTGTATGTGGCTATATATATGCATAGTATACCGTATACGTTAAGAATCAAACAAATCACTGCAGTAATTTAACATTAGATACGGCAAAAATCTAATAGTCAGTCAAATATGCATTACGTAGATTGTTAGGTATATAATAACGATATATTACAACGAGAATGTTTAAACCGGGGACGCTTTTTTACATTTTATAAAGGTGTCGCGAAGTCTGGGTCGGTTGGAAGGCGTCAACAACTTCACGGAGTTCGTCAAGGCTTTCAGTCACTTTGGCACCGAAATGGTGGAGCTGGCTCACTTGACAGGCGAACGGCAAAACGACCTGAAAGACGAACGGCGGCGGTCTCAGATTGCCGCGGCCCGACAGGTACTCGAGCGGTCCACCATGCTGCTGTTGACTTCGTCCAAGGTAAGTACGCCAAACCGTATACGACAATGCGTAGTTAAAATGCCGAAGTGATTGGTAGGCGTGCGTGTATAATGATATCATACGCTTTAGTGTACGGACCACGGTTATCTACTAGTAGATGTTACGGACCAATTATTATAGGTGGTGTAACGCCGCCAGGGCCTGGTCTGAGAATATTAACACCCGGGAATGGTAACAAAATACGAATTATTCATTTGATATTTTTTAATGTTTATCGGTTAATAAATTTATAGGTTATTTATAATAAATTGTATAGGTAATTTATAATAAATTTAATTTTATCGTTAATCGTTGAAAGGGTTGCTATTAAATAATGTACCTACAAAGAATTTTAAGCGAACAAAACATATATTTAGTGCAGGTGCAGTATAATATAATAAAACTTGGCTTAATATCAAAATGTATCTTATAAATTAAACAATTTCATATAGGTGCAAAAATTAAAAATCCCCCCCCCCCCCACTATAACTACAGCCATGATTACCCCGTGGTTATGCGAGTGACCGTCTCCGAACGGTTTTGTTTATTGGGACATTCATTAGAATCTGGTACCTATATTCTATAATCGGAAATTTTATCTTTAAACCGTATCTGAAAAGAAATGCATACAACTCGTTATATTATTTATTTTCAATGGATAATACTAGAGAGCCTATTTAAGAATATAAGATATAGTTAATACATAGGTAATATTTATATTTATACTATATTTAATCAAAATAGTGAGCCTATAATTTCTCTAAGCGAAATCACGTGTGTAGACACCAATACAATATTGTACTACAGTACTATAATTTTCAAGACAATCAAGCACCTATTGGTGATTGAAAAGCGAAAGCTGTAACGGGACAATCCTTAACAGAGCCAACAACCCTATATGTAACCACAATAACCCTAGTACTTACCATATAAATCGAATAACCAATATTGAGTTCCACCTATACATCACCTTTACATCATCTATAGCAAGATAATAGGTTTGATAATATATCGCATTATGCATGACAGTTTGAACTATACATAGTTTTTATATAAGGCTACCGGGAAGCCAGGAATTTCCCGGTTGGCTGCACTCCGTATTTGAGCCCTTTTTAAGGTCTAACGCAATGACTCATTGACGGATTTTTTTCATGTAAGGGCCCTTTTTAAAATTTCCCGGTAGGCCAAAAATGGCCTATCCGCCTATGTTTTTATGTCAGTTTCATCGGTTGTAATTTGTGTTGTATGTCAAATAATTTTCCTTCGCAGACGTCGAACATGAACAAAACCCTAATTGTATACTTAATAGTTTAAGATCAGTGGTCGAAACGACGTGAAGTGTTGTCGTGCTGATCGTCACATTCTACGGGAGTATTTTGTTTTTGCACTTCTACATTGATTACATTTTTAATGAGGTATAACTGACGTTTTAAGCATTATAAATGTTTCCATCGTACTACCGTTTTTATGATAAAAGCCATATCCTTTGAGATGTAGGTAAAAACGTAATGAACATGTAATGTGACCACGCATGTGCATTATAGAGCATAAACTATAAAGTATAAACTATTTTCATTTTTCCCGGTTCCTCTCCATCCCGATACTATAGTTGGCCATTGCAGGTCGTCTTATCACTTTATCTGGGAGGACCCACCACTCTATATCTTATATAAATAACAGGTAAATATATAACATATTATTGAGAGCTTATTATATCTAAGTACAATACTAGTTGCGACGGGTGAGTCCTAATATTATCCTATATAAGTGTACACCAGACACCTATACAGAATGACAGAATGTAAACGTCGCGCAAGTACCTACGATATTTTATAATATAATATATTACACGAGTGTGTGTGTGTGTGTTACAGGCGTGTCTGAGGCACCCGGACAGCTCGGAGGCCAGCCAAAACCGGGACACGGTGTTTTGCCAGATGCGCAGGGCCATGGACCTGATCCATTACGTGGTCAAAGATGGCGTGAAGGAGAGTGGTGGTGAGTCCATGGCCCTGACACCGTACACATCGGAACAAGACGGTGGCGACACACTTGGCCACGCGCTCAACGTCCTGGACTCGTTTGTCGACATGACGAGGTATATATTTAGTGCGATTTAATTATAAAAATAATAATAATAATAATAATGTTAATGATAATAATACAACAGTGGGCGTTAGCGTAACGTAGGTGGGCGGAGGGTGCCGAGTCGCTATATTTCTATAAACACAATGCAAACGCGTCCTAAAATTTGTTGTTGTGCGCTCACTCCACAGTTGGTACTAGGTAGTCGCTATATATAGTCATATATTATTAGGCTCGAGTATACCGCGGCTCTCTTGAAGTTGTTCGGTCGACGTTCAGTTGTGGAAACTGTACTGATCTTTTTATAGTGTTTAAATTAATTTTATATTTTGGCTAACATAAAATATATTGATTGCAGTAAGTGAGTAAATTCAATTTTGCAATACAAAAAAAAGTTATCGTCTTTTAAGTTTTGCTACACACGCATCTTGTACTTTTATACATTATCAATGTAATTTGTGCCAAGAATTTAATATTTCTTGAGGTTTACTTTATTTAAAAACCATAGACGTCGGTCAAGAAATTAATATAGTTATAAATGTATAATAAAGAATATTTTAACCATAATGTGTTTAAAAAAATTATATGTAGGTAGATATTATATTGTATGCATAAATATTACTTATTATTTTGTATATATAGTGTGTTATGTGTAATTAATATTAAGTATGGCATATTTTTAAGCATTTTTGAATTTGAGTGGTTAAAAAACCCCTTAAGAATTTTTTTATTTGTGTACAGATAACATCAACCCGTGATTTCTGTGAGAGTTAATATATAGGTATAGGTTAGGTTAGCTAAACTGATAAGTGTTAACAACTTTCATGAACAAAAAATTGTTTTTTGATTTACACATAATATATAAATTAACTTACCTTCTCATAAATAATTTAATTTTACAGTCTTACTTAAGTGTTATCATCGTCTTATCTAAATTTGTATTTAAAGTTAAAATTTTACAATTAATTTGTTAGGTGAACCTAATATATCATCTAATGATATTCAAATTAATTTTAAGATTAGCTATAAACTAATTTGTAGATATGAGTTGTATGAAAAATAATAAAGTAAGTAATTTACTAATATTTACATTAAATATTTAAAAAAATATATAAGCATTATTCAAATTATATTTCTGTATACTCATCACTTACATAATAAACAGAGTATAATATATTATGTTATGTTTTATGTAGGTTTAATATGTATTTAGTTGTGTGGAAGAATTTATTTTGGTTATAAAATATTCTAAAGTCTAAAATTTAGTTTGAAAAATGTTCTTGTGATTCTCAAATCATAGTACATACTTACTAGACACAACACATACTATATAATTATAAGAATAAATAATATTATGAGCTTAGCTCTTCAAGTAGGAATATTATTTTGTTGTGCCTTTGAGAATTTGGTTCCGCTTTTTATTAATAATATTTGATCGTAATGCGTACAAAAATAGTCTACTATTTAATTTAGCGTCATGTTGACATAATATATCATTTGAATTAAAAGATTATTTAGATGAGACACCAAGATTTTCTTCAGATTTTTTACAGCAGACCCTTAATTATGTACTATAAAGTATACAGCATTCAGTGACGTTTGTTAAATGAAGAACCTAATCCTTATAGCTGACGTAACTGTACTAAAACTACTACTGAAGTTTCTGATCCTAATTTCAAGGTTTGCTACTATAATCCTCTAGTTTTGTCTGACATCAAGGATAATTTGATACGGCAGCCGTTCTACTCACGAGAGTTAAGTCCACACCACCCCAAATTCAGCAGCTAATCACCACGCCCGTATTTAGAACTATTCTAGGACTACATTATTTATATGTATATATAGAAAACTCGGGTAGGTAGGTAGGTTAGTGCACAGTCCTTGAAGGAAAATCCATTAAAGGTACACACTACACGTCTACACACTTACCGAAAACAAATGCATATTATGAGACAGGTAGTTGGTTGGTATGAGCGTGCTCAATGGGGGGTTTAGGGGGTTCAACCCCCCCCCCCCCCCCACCCCTAGACACTTTACAAATATAATATGTTATGAACTTAGGTCCCTACATATAATTATAATAATTTATTGGGAACAAATCTAGTTTAGCGCCCACTCGAATTTTTCAATTTTTTTTTTCGGAACCCTATGTATTACAACGATATAAGAACGATGTTGGGGAACGGAGTGGCCGAGCGGTCTAAGCTAATTTAAATTTTTGATTATTTTCATATTCACCCAGTGGTCACTCGCTCGCTGCGCTCGCACGGATGATTAAAATCGAAAGCCTCCCTAAACTTGTTATGTAAAATCTTCTTGGGTGGGTCTTGAAGTTAAAGCAAAATTATTAAAAGCACATATACACCCAGCGTGGTCTCTCACTGGCTACGTTCGCTCGGACAATTAAAATCAAAAACATCCCTAGACTTGTTATGTAAAACCACCATGGGTGGGTGTCAGAATTTTTTTTTCACTGTAATTATTAAAACGCTGATTTACCTAGGTTTAAAAAAAAATTGAAAATTCGTTATAAGCGTGGTAAACTATGTGCGTTGTGCGTGTGCGTAAGACACTGGAAATCGTGAACTTCGTAAGGCTATTATACAAAAGCTAATGATTTCTGGCAATTTATTTTTGCACCATTGTTCTTAACTCGTTGTAATACAAAGGTTTCCGACAAATATTTCAAACCAACTCCCATCCGAAATTCCTGAGCACGCCACTGCTGGATACCTGCTATATTATATATAGGTATGAGGTATCTATTCACCGACACAGAAATCATAAATATTAGTATCTTACCATATTCTTATGAAATATTGTATTCTGATTGCCACGTGCCGGTGGTAAATGCGCATCTTGAGAATATTATTCACTCTTGTCAGTTTAAATGCTCGGGACGCATATTTTTATTTCATAAACGCGCATTGTATAACGACAGTGACGATTCGCAGGATTTGCGACTTTACCGCTTATATTTCCACTCCAATTCGATGTCCGACTCATTTGTCTTTCGCGATCCATTTACTTTAGCTGCGCATTTTTATATTTTTTTGTTCGTATAAATCCGCCGCTCACGTAGAATGGAAACTGTCAAACACTATATCGTCAATTCGAGGTGTCGTGTATATACTATTATATTGTATAGCTGCGGGGCTCATTAAAAAACGATTTGTCCGGACGATCTACCCGCCGCCGACTCGCTCCTGCCGCCCACCCGCGATTACCGTCACCGTGGGTTGTTAACAATTGCGTGCCTTTACATCATATTATATTCATATATTTTATGTATACTACACTTGTATTACTAATATTATAATGTACGTCGTATCTGTGTGTGTGTGTGTCCGCAGGCTGACACTCGTGCTGAGCGAGAAGGAAACGCTACTGCGCACCATGGACGTGATCATGGAACGTACGCAAGACTTCACCGACAGCGCGTACACCAGACACGAGCACCGGGAAAATATATTGACACTGTGTGATCGGGTCAAGACGCATCTCGATCAATTGATCAGAGCCGGAGCTAGACTGGTGAGTTGTGTTTAAAAATGTATATAGTTTCCGTTACCCGGTACCAACAATATATTTTTATATCAATGATTACGTCATGACGTAGGTAAACGGCCCACACAGTTTCTAGAAACATTATTACTTTATTAAACCATGCGCGGTTTCTACCATATTAATGTACGCGTCATGTTATTACTATAAAACATTGATGCGTAAATGTACTTGTAGGCACAATTTTATAGTCACCATTGCAGGCATTTAATAATTTATTTTATTAGTTTTACACTATTATTACTATTATCACAAAATGTACAAAACGCAATTTTCTAGGTTGAGTTGTTTGTTACATGTCTAAGTGTAACTAAAAAGTTTTATTTAAATAGGTTTGATTTTTATTTAAAAAAAAATACAAAAATAGCACACAGCGCATAAAAATATAAAATTAAACATAATATTGTATCTCAGATAGACAATGTAAAACACGCTAACGAACACTTTTCAAATCACTTTGAGCGTCACGTCAACACGAAATATGTACACTTCATGTAAATGTAAAGAACTTTTCACGTGATTTGAACTAGACACAAGTAGAAAAAGACTTCATATAAACTAGAACGACGAAGAAGAAACTCTATAAGTAGTATCTATACAAAATAAATTAACTCATGAAAGTAGTTATTATTTATTTAATACTTGCAAGTTACAAATTTTAACAATTATACCTACCTACATAACACACAACAATCATATATACATAATATATATGTATATATATTATATTATATTAACATCAATAATCTTATTTGAATAAAAAAATAGTTTAAGATAAAATATTTATAACTAATAAGTTATAGTTATAGGTTATAATTTAATATATTTAACAACGAGGTAATGTTTGAGACTTAAATTTTAATAAATTTTATTATGGTTTCAAACTTTTGAAAAATGTACTTTACATTTATACATTTATACAACAACAAAATTTTTTGCTTCCAAATGTTATTCATACATGCATAAACACATACTTTATACTACCTATTAGTCTATATAATAAACGTGCTTAATATATACATTTATACTGAATTTGAAGTATAAGCCACCAACGATAAGGTCAACTTAATAATGTAATAATACTAAAAACTATTGAGTTAAATAAATGTAGATATTTTTAATTTTTTTTTTAAATTCTTTAAAATAAATTAATTCTAGACATTGAAATTTAACTGTAAAATTGTGTGTGTACAAGTGTTACTATAATAGGTAGATAGGTAAACACTTTTTAGTTTTTAGCTTGTAACTTGTAAGTAACTAGTAGGTATACGAATTGTCGAAACATTGAATATAATTTAATAATATTAATTTCTATTATTAGGTATGATATTGGTTCATTTTTAGATAGTTAAGTTAGCTATGATTGAACTTATATTTGAATTCAGGTTTGAACAATTGTTTAAATCGTTTTAAGCATAATAAACAATCTCTAATGGAAAAAGGCTCTTAAAACCAACTCACTCTTTTATTATAAAATAATATCTGTTTTTTATTCATGTAGCTTAAAGCTTTTCAAGTTATTTTAAGGATAAAGTTTACTGACTTTTTAAAAGGATACATTGGTTGTTCATAAAGTTTTGGATCTGATAGCTTATACGTTGTGAACCAAATACATCATACAACAGCAAAATACTTTATTACTTCATTACACCATAATATAAAACCTCTAAAATAAGTCATAAAAGTCTTGTATACAACTAGAGTTAAGTTTTTTTAACTTTAGAAAGTTGAGCATGAATTTTCATTTATTATAAACTGTAGGTACCTACCCAATTAAAATACATACTTGATATATTTAACTAGGTGTTTACGTTAATTTTGAATTGTTCTATTTTGATCAACGAATATCTATTAAATAATTAATAATAGCATACCACCAAGAATAATAAGACGGGGGTTTTAAGATTGGTTTGGTTCGTCTGACACTGGTCAATTAAATGTACGGTATATCATCCCTATGTAGGATAGACATCCCTCTTACTATACGCGAACAACCATCCATCCACTCAGGCACACATCAATAATGAATGAACACAACTACCTATACACATTATACGCATTCTAATTTAAGTACTATATCATTGCCAACATCTAGACACTGTCTGGATTTAAATTAAAACCATTTTAATTGATCATCGTTTTTTGTATCCGATATTCCACCGAATATTGAATTTATTGATAGTTGAAATACCTACTATTTATCCACCACTTTGATCATTTAACCACATATATAATATGAAGGCGATTAGTGATTACCGGGTAGAATATTATTACAGTATTATTTGTATGATGAATTCATCATATACATAAGAAATTAAAAATTGTAGGTAATGTTATTCATTAATTTAATTTTTTTGTTTTAACCGTGGATAATATTTTTATTTGTTCCGTAAGGGTGAGGGAAGCACCCATGCATTTGTTGTCTCCGTCTTACATCCTCCGTCATTTTCGTTCATTAGTTTCAATAGTGTGCAGTTAGTTTTGATATTAGAGTGAATTTACCAATAAATTATCAAACTTTTATTTAAGAACATAATCTATACTTATTGCTTAAGTGTCAGAGATTTCTTGAAAATTAAAATACCGAAAAATTGCTGACGCTTAAGCACATATAATGTTCTTACCTAAATGTTTGATAATTTTTCAATTCTTTCTAATATCAAAACTAACTGCACACTATTGAAAATAGTGAACAAAAATTTGGTATGTCGTACGTATGTAAGACGGAGGCAAAAAATGCATGGGTATTGCATACTCTTAATAGATAGGTATGCATTTAAAAACTATTACAATATTATTTTTAATTTTGATAGCTATACAATTCTATAATATATGAATACTTACCTACTAGAAAACTAAACGACGATATTGTTAATCTTTTATTTTAGTCTTTCCATTGAAGTCTTTAAGTAAAATTATACGTACCTATTTGTCTAAAACTCTAAAAATGTTAACGGAATAAAAAAAAATATATTTTCATCGTTCGTATAATTAACAGTAAAAAAATGCTCATAAATAATACCGGTAAACAGAATTTTAAATAAGAATATGAAGCTTAAACACGCATTAAAAATATATAGTAGGTACTGACTAGGTAGTTGGTTAGATTATATATTGTGTATGACAATAAAAATTAAATAAATAATAATGGTAAAAAAGCATTAATTTGGTTCAAAATAATAAAAAATTTCATAATATTGTAATAGTTTCGTAGCAAAAAAAAAAAATAGACGTATATGAAAAATAACATTTAAGTATTTCTATGTGAATATAATTAAATTTAAAACGCTGCTAAGAACTCAGTCACATCTCAAATACAACAATTAAAATTCAGAAACCCCTACACACAAAAAAAAAAAATTAAACATAAAAAAGTTTTTCGTAGCCTGTTTGGTTTTGACAGTTTACTTTTTAGTCCTATGATCTTATCCCATTTAATTTGTATAGCCTGCACATAAATCAATAACAACTATATGTACTGGATGACAAACTTATGAAAAATTCACAGAGTGTTTTTATTAACACAATAATAATTATATAATATCTTATAACAAGAAAGGCAAGACATGTTTAAAAAAAATATCAAAATATTTTAATATTATAGCTATTGTATCATAGAATAACTTTGTGCTTCTGAGCTTCACGCCAAGTAAAAATTTCGCCAAATCATAATCGTTTTTTAATTCGCTGTGTGTCGCCTAACCTACTCGATGATCTGGTGGTGAATATGGTTACCATGGTTAAAACGTCGATGAGGGGCCGCGAAAAAAAAATGAAAGGGTCGAGTGTTGTTTGAGTGCGCTGAGCTAAAATGTTTATTCAATGCGGTACGGGCAACAAGTATATAATATAATGATGTATATATGTATTATAATAGTATAGGTGTGCGTGCGTCAATTGGCGCACCGCCGTGATATCGACATTTGTTTGAGTCAAGAGAATGTAAAACGATAATAACAATGACGAGAAAATGCACAACGATGATAATAATAATATAACAATAGTAATAAATCATTTTTGGCTGTTAAACGTTTTAAATGATTAAAACAGTATTTCGATTCATTAATCAAAACAAAACAACAACAAAATAAAAATAAATTCCACGACGAATATTGTGCCCGATGTTAGAATAGTAATAAATCGATATATTATTATATTTATTATGTGGCGCGTTTATGTCAGTTGCACAGAACTCGGTCAAATAATAATGAAAAAAAAAATACCGTAACGATTGAACCGGATAAGACACTGTCTGTAAATACAATATGCATGTACTACAATATGTCTATATATAAATAATAGCTGTATTCACACATATCTACACGATGCACGTATATAAAATATATTACATCTGTTTTTTTTTATAATATTACATTTTGTCTCTGTTGAAAATACTTACAACACACAATACACACACTCGCACACAAAGTCGATATTGACGTAAAGGCGAACAATAAATTGTACCAATGTAATATAGGTACGTAATAATATTGTACTGATTGAATGATTTTGTTCTCCTCACAAGTCAATTCTGTTTTATGTCATATTCTCCAATCTCATAAGACTGATAATTATTTTCGTCATTATTGGTATTTTAATCGATCTCAGTGACGTGACAAGAAACTATACAATTTAGAAATTAAGTTCTGACATAGAGCTCCAATGAAAATCATTTTTTTAAATTCGATTATCTTTTATGCGGTTGGTAATTTCCTTGGTTGAAAATTTAATAAGACAAGTAAACGTGTAACGGAATCCTAGTGATTCCAGTGGACAGTGGGATCCAATCTATTTATTTTTTTTTTGGTTGAAAACCAGACCAACTCAAAGTTAATTGATACCTGTAACCTGTAGTCTTTGTTTAAAAAAAGAACTCTATCTGAAATATAAATCTGCGAACGTTATTACTTGAATCAGACTTCTTTTAAACTTAAATAAACATAGGTAAATAAAGATCTGAGCATAATTATATATGCAGTTGCTATAGGTTATTCTATTTTAGTAATACCATAGTTATTTTATACTGGCAGTCTGGACTTTATTTTATAGCAATATAATTATTTAACTTAGATAATTGATAACAAAACATTTGGATATTTTTTCTTACAAATTTAATCACTGTTCATTAAAATAATTATTGTATTAATACAACTTTTTAAACTATGGTAAAGTTTGATGTAAACTGCTAAAGTTATGTTGTAGCTTGTAGGTACAGGAATGGTAAAAATGTCATGTTGTCAAGGTGAAGAATAAAGTTCAGTGTATAAAAAACTTTCTTGTTTTTAGGTTTGTTATACATGAAAATATAAACTCTTTTTCAAAAATGTATAATCTTACATTAAATATACTGTCAAAAATATGATAGATGATGGTGTGAAGTTTTGTTTTTATTGAACAAAACATCATACTGGTTATGATGCATAGGTATGATATTGATTATATTATAAACGGTACATGATAATTTTAGTATTATATAATGTTTTCACAAAGTCGGTTTTAAATCGCATTTTATGTTTCATAATATAATGGAACAGAGTAATAATTCTTACTCTAAAATATATTTTGTGTTATTATTATTTTTAGGTTTACTTAGTCAATATTTTAAAATATTAAAACTATTTTCGTAAAGTTTGAACAAATATCTGCCGTGTCATATCATAACTGCAGTATACGTTTACCAATACTAACTTTTGTTTTGATAACGAGTTATGGACGAAAAAAAGTAAATAAACTGTATTATAACTATAAACCAATTTAGAGAACAACTTAATTTTAAAAATATCTCGAGTGCAATTAAAAATATGGCTGCTGTAATAAAAAAGAATTTTATTACTACGTTTTATAATATCAAACCTCGGTAGGTTCATATATATCTCAGTTCTGCGTTTCCGAGTTGTATGCTTATAAGTTATAATATATACTATGTTCAATGTCTTGTGTAATTCCGAAAACATTTAAACGAATTATATTGCATATACGCCAGTTAAATTTTCCAACGAAACCCTTGTAGTAATTCGTTGACTTTGTTTTTATGCGTAATTGGATGAACGTTTGTACCATGAATAATATTAATAATTGGATCGAAACCGTATAAATTTAAAATCTATGATGTCCTAATTCTAATTTAATCATAAAACTGTCATTATATATGATACATTACAACCACGATGCTGTGATTCGAGGGTATGGATGTTACTATCTTAAACAACGTTGTTTGTTTGGAATTTTTTTAGGAACAGTGTGACGAATACTCACCTACGAAATCGCTGGAAGTGGCCGTAAACCAGTGCCTCGACGCCACCAAAGAACTCAGACTGCAGCTGATAGCTACGTGTAAAGAACAATCCCATGACTTACCTTTAATAATTAGGACTGGCTATGACCTCGTAACGTGCATACAGACTACGTCTTCCGATGGAGACGTCGACAGTCTTAACAAGTACGGCGATCAATTCGTTGAAGTCGTAGACCAAATCGGAGAAGTAAAAAATGAAAAAAGTAATAACTAACTAAACATCTTAACAAAAATACTGTGTCTTGATTTCAGATTTGTAAAGTACTGAGGCACATTGCAACTGCAGAATCACTTCAGGTTTCTGCGAAACACGCCGAAGTCAATTTACGAGTGTACGCACCACAAATCGTTACTGCTGCTCAAGCATTAGCTCACTATCCTTGTTCAAAAATCATAAAGGAAAATTTAGAAGGTCGATCATCGACATTAGTATATTTGATATTTATTTGTTAAGCTTTATCGATGTTTTATTTCATAAATATTAACGTACCTATATATAATTTGTTTTTAGTATTTGCGGACATGTGGCAAGCCTTGACTCAAGACGTGTCTACGGTGTGTAAAGAAATTATGGAAAAACAAATACCGGAAAAACAAACATACATGTCACTCCCCAGACCAGGCGTAAGTTGACATTATACTTGCAGGATTTCGTGTTTATAATGTTTATTTCAAATACTGTTGGTTTTTTATGACTAATTTCAATTCGTTACAGAAACACGGTACGACGACAAAACCGCTGAAGTCGGTGAGACTAGATCTATCGGTAAGACATCGAATTAAAATTTAAAACCGTCGTCGAGAAGAGATTTTTTTTTTATTTATAATTTTTTTTATCTTACTCTTGTTTCCCGTAGGAACAAGATCAAATCGCCAAGGCTGGTCTGGAAATGAAATTGGCGTCGAGTGAAGTAGACACGGAAGCGGACAGGTGGGGCGCTGGAGAGGAAGACGACGCGGCCATCGAGGAAGGCGCCAGCGTGGACGAGCGAGGCAACGCGACCAAAGCACACGAAGACAATGACATTGTGCGTAGGGCGAAGAACATGTCCGGCATGGCGTTGAGCATGTACGAGTTCACCAAGGGAGACGGTGGGTCGTCGCTGAGGACCACTCAAGATCTGTTCACGCAGGCGGAATACCTGGCCGAGGAAGCTAACAGGCTGTACAAATTGGTCAGACAGTTTTCGTACCAGGTAAACAATGTTCTGCTGCAGTTGATAAACGAACGACGTGATGTGTACCTCTTTACAGTAAAACTATGCTTTTGAAAATAGTTGAAATTTAGTCGTGAAAAATGTAAATGTAAATGTTTTACAAATAGTTTTTGGCCTAATTATATATGTAATTATATATTCGTTAATACATTGTTAAAAAAAAAATGTAAATACCAAATAAAATATTATGTACTGCAGGAATTAAAAAGGTTTAGGACATATTAAATTATGGTGTTGGCAAAATTCAAGATTTATAATTTTGTAGTATTGAAGTGAAAATGTAAGTAATAACTTTCCATTGTCGCAAACATTAATAGATGACAGTCATTTAAGGTCATTCAATATTTAAAAATATTTTCATAAATATGGTTCATTGCTAAATTTCCACATTTTTAAACTCAGTATGCGCCACATTGGGTTGAAAGTCATCCGTTAAGTGTTTACTAAACACTTTAATCGCCTAACCTAATAATTCTGCGTATCATATGCCTTTGTAGTAACTATAATAGTTTAAACAGTTTTAACTAAATGTTGTACTTTGATGAATTTGAAAATGAATATTTTATATTATATTAGTATATTACCTACTTATTTTAGATACATTGAATATTCTAGTTATTGGATTTTTTATAATTGTTCTGAGTTATACGTTATATGTAGATATACATTTAATATGTAAGTGTACTATACTACTATGTTTAAGTTTTAACAGCATATTAACATAAATATGTTTTTGAGCTGGGTACAGTTAATTTATTTTTTAACCAATTTTTCGTAACACATTGTATATCACCATAGAAACGAATAAAAATGTAAAAATTACTTAATTTTCACTAGGTATATAATATACAATTAATTTATTAATGGTTACTTATTAATACGTATTTGTGATTCATACATTTACTTCGAACTTTCGAAGTGGAAAATATCAAGTAGCGTACCACGCTGTCATTTGGCTATTTTTTTGATTTTTAAAGTACTTACGCCAATTAACATTTTCTTATTTTTACTATAAAATTTTAAGTACATAGCATAATTTAGACTCATCGTTTTCATATTAAACTTAATTGTATATTTCATGAATTTTATTTAACCAAATAATCCAAATTACAAGTTTATATAGTTGTATTAACGTATTTTCTAATTTTAAACTCAATCATTTGTTTTTAGGTTCCTATGGGTGCAAACAAAAAAGAACTTTTGGAACAGTTGGACCAAGTTCCAACATACGTACAACAGTTGCAATTTACAGTAAAAATGCCTACGGTCGGTAAATCTGCTACATTTTCAAAAGTCGACAGTGTGATTAACGAAACTAAAACGCTAATGAACGTTATATCAAAAGTAGTCACAACCTGTTTTGTATGTGCTACTAAAGTAAGTGTTGTTCTTAAATATTGTATACGATAAAATTAAAGAAAATCATTAAAAACTGTCTGAGAACCGATCAAAGATCGATTTTATTTTACTCGTAAAAATATTATCTGTACCGTCTTCGGATGTTGTACTTTATTTTACATTTATTTCCCTTACCAAACAGCCAGTAATCAAATGTCTCTCACATCTTTCTGTTCGATATACGTTTGTTCTCTTGTACTCAGATCCTTCATATTTGTATTTTATACACATCACCTATGCTCATATTTTAATATTAAAACAATTTTTTTTAGTACAACTTGGACTTCCAAGGTCTGTCGGCCAGAAGCGGTGGCTTCGGCGAGCGCGGCGAAGACGGTAGCGGTGCTGGTTCCGGAGGTGAAGGTGGCAAACTGAGTGGAGGATCAGGCTCGGATGGATCCATGTGACAGTTTGGGATGGGGCGGAGGAGCAAAGGGGATGGCCGCCGCACCCGCGTGTCGTTCCTGCTCTTCTGAGCCCGTGCAGCTACACTTGCAGCCAGCACGAAACCCACAGACTAATTACATGGCTTCCAAATCCCTGCATACAACCAATACTACTGGAAAATTATTTCCGGTATTTGGATTACTAAAGTTACCGGATAAGTTTCGCTCAACAAATAAAAGTAGCATAATATAATATATTTACATTGTATTTGTCTATAATGTTTATTCGCCGTCATCACATAAGTGGTGAATGGCTATTATAATATTATATCCGTGACACGATTGATTTAACGTAATCGCGCCCGACACGTTTCTGTTAACGTTCGATTCGCATCGATGTACCGTACAGTTATTTGTATTATTATTTTTAATATTATGTTTTATCAACGGTGATTTACCAAACGTTTAATAATCATTCGAGTACCTACACTCCTTCCGAGTTCACACGTGTTATAATAATATATTATATTATAATGTCTCGTGGTATGAGGAGTATCTACCTGTAATTCATATGGAATAGAACTATTCTATTGCGTAGGCCAATGGACGACAACTATTCAATTCTAAAGTATAGTAAATACTAAATAAAACTATGCATTATGATTTAACTGACAATATTATAATGTTATATTGTCGTTAATGTTTTGAGCAAAGAGCAATATATACACATATATTAATTATATTATATTATTATATAAATAATTTTCAATAAATGTTTTGATTTTTTAAATCATAATAAAATGATGTCACTATAAAAATGTTATTTAACTTAAACACAATCTTAAGCTTATAGACAATCAGGCAATATAATTTACTAGGACACAGTTAATAAAGATCTAAATGAAATAAATATTTTAACTACAAAATATAATATATATATAATATATGAGTAATAACACGGTGTTCATTAGGATATCTTTTACGATGGACTCGACCTGACTGCTCATATTGAGTATACCTATAATTTGATGTGTTTTGATATTTACCTACTTGTACATAAAAACCCTATTGACTGTACAATTTTAACCTGAATTTTGATATCATTCGGCTTTAAGTCATAATAAATGTATCGCAATATAGATGTGTTCTCAATAATTAGCGATTATTAATTATATTACCACACATACTATACGGTTTCATTTGCATTGGACATCTATCTCCAACTAAAAACCATTCAATAACGATTCAAATAATGTTTTAACTATTTTAAATAATGTAAAAATTACGCAAATTATTTATATTTTTTCTGAGATGTCAAGACTGTGTCTTCCACTCGAAAAAAAAAATGTTTTCCATGTCAAAAAAATTCAAAGTAGAATATTAAGCTATGTGTCTTCCCCAAATTGTGTTCCATTGCCCTATAACTTCCCGTGTGTTTTAACTTATTAGATATAACGATCTCTGAAAAAATTTAGTTGTTGATCAATATTTTATTATGAATTGATTATTTTAATACAATTTCGAATATTTATGGCGTTCTATTTAAATGCCAAATTTTAAAAATTCGTATATCTTTTTTTGGCTTAAACATTTTTTAACGATCTTTAAAAGTGATTTTGTAAATACATACATTAGACTGTGCCAAATTTTTAACATCGTTTGATCAATTTTAAATAATTTGTATACCGTGTTATTTTTATGTAAATTATCAAAATACAATTTGTTGTTAAGAGTGAAAAATTTGAATTTCTACCACGTTCATCGTTATCGTATTACTATAATAAGAACGTTCATATTAATAGACACTACGCATAACAATAGATAAAGAAAAAATATCATTTGCTTTGAACTGATGTCCAATTAACCGTGTACATAAAACTGTTGAACGAATTACATACTGAGCCATATTTATTTCTTGAAGTATAAACTTTGATTTAAATATGTTCATTTTTTTTTAAACAAATAAGCATAATTTAATGCAATCGACAATTATTCATCTTTTTTTAAGATCAATAATATTTTCTTTTTTGTAATCAATTGTTTCGTGAGATATATAAATAATTATTCATTTATTATAATACACGTTATTAGGGGCTTTTATTTATACGTTTGTTTGATTTTATAATATTCAAACTAAATTAATAACTTTTTTAACTAAATCTAAAATATGTTATACAAAATGGTAAAATTTATCAAAGTGAAAATGTAGTTCAGTATACGAATGGAAATATATATATATATATGTATTTTTTGTTTTTGTGAACAATCGTGAATCCTTTATTAAATTGATGAAATTTAAAATAATGCAAGTGTTTACTTAAAATAATCCTTATACGTGAATTTAACGATTTTTCCTTTCTTGTACAGTTTGTAGATGAATGAATAATTAAAACATTTAAAAAAAAAACCTTGTTTAGTCAAGTGATTATAGTCTTCAAAAATTTTAGTTTACTCATAAGTTAATTATTTCATAATTTACTATAGTTTTCTGTAATTATCTGATAAATTGTAAGCGCATAATATAGATTATCAGTTAGGGTATAATAATTTAGGTTCTGTTCAATATTTTACTAATTCCTAAATCCTGATAGAATAATTAAAAAATTGTTTATGGTCGCTATAAGACTTATACAACGACATTAAACAAATTCTATACAATTTAGCTATTGGTATATCAATGTACATTTTATATTTTACAATATATTAATCACCTAAATTGAAAAGATAAAAATTCATCAAACCTTTTTTTTTTTAAAAACCTATGATCAGTAATACTTAATTTACAAATAAAATCTGTATGATGGTTATTCTCGTTACAAGTGACAATGAGTTTTTACAACGGCCCATTGAAACGGATAATAGATTCACTTTTTCTTAATTGAAGCCTTTCTTAAAATTATTATACATCAAATTCAACGCATTAGTAAAAAATACACTCGTTAAATTGTTGAAAACATAGTTTTATTTTTTATATTCATTAAAAACGCATTTTAACTAAAGCTAGTTTATATTATACAGATTTTTTTAAATATATTGTACAAAGTTATATAGTAATGTTTTATTTTATTTGTTTACATTAATTTCTGTAAAAATTTGTTGTTAAATATTATTATTTTAGATTGCATTTCTAATATTTAAGAGTTATAAATATATTATTTTTTTTATCACTTACTTAAATTATAATTTTTAGACAAAAGCTTGTCAACTGGTAAACATATTTTTGTTTTAAGTCAATGATTTGAAATCTGATTCAGAAAAATTATGGACATTAATGTTATATTTACTCATGACGAAAACAATAGTTCGATTTAGTGACGTAGTGTGCTTTAAGCATATTTCGGTAACAGACAATCTTTTGATGTATTTTTTTTTTAATTAACCCTTAGTCGTTAGTTGGATTACAACTAACGATTTAACTGTTTTTTCAAGTTAAAATTTGAACTTGTTTTTATAGCTAAAAAATAAATAAGTATTTTTTTACCGTGTTGAATGTCGAATGACGCCGAAAGTCCTTTATTATACAAAATATGAACGATTACATCACTTTGTACATCTGATATTAGTGTGTAATTTGTTGAATGTTAATTAAGATTATTTAAATATTTATAACACACACACATAAACACACACATCCATATATGTTTTATATTATATAAATACATACATTACACATACTTACTACATTATATAAATAATATTGAGTGTGTATTATATTTTAGACAAGTCTAAAATTGAACTTAAACTATACTAATTTGTGGTACCATTGTAAAGCGTCGGTGATTTTGTTTTTATTTATTAATTATTATAAGTAAATAGAACGCGTTTTTTGTCCGAATAATGTTTTTGACTTTGTATTTCGTCATTTTTTTCGAATTGTTTTTTTATATGCATGTAAAAAAATATATTTGTAAATGTTTTATTGTACATCTTCGTTACAAAACACTTGAATAATAAATACAATTAAAAAATAATTGTTATTTACTTATACCTCTCCAAAACAATAGAAGAAAAGTTGTATTTGTTAGTTTCAGATTCTGTATGGTTTATTTATTTTATAACTGATAATAATTTTATTAATACAACAAATATAACATAAAATAATTTAAATAATAATAAAATAATATTTTAATGCATAATTTAGTTAGGTATGTAATAAAAATAATACAATACATTTGTCAAGAATTTGTCAAGTTTTTAAAATTCATAAGAAGATATCACAGTTCATTTAATACAAATTTCAGTACATAAAATAAATTAACAAAATCACAGTATATAAATATATATTAAATTTAAGTATTAGTCTTGAATAAAACATGGTTATTTAAAGCACTTATATAATTTAACAAGTATTTTGTAGGTGACTTCATGTTAGATTTAATTATGATAGTTATTATAAATTATTATAATTAATAAGTAATTGCTAAAAACACTGGGCACATTTTTTGTCTCAAAGTAATGGTGAGAAAATGAAAATTGACAGACACATTTATGTGATATGGTTATTAGGCCAAAAAAGCATCAGACGATAATAATATGAATTGTGTTACATTTTTCAATTCCATATTTATCATAATATATTGTGCATACTTATATTTTCACTTATGAAAATTATTTAATATAATTTTATCTACAACATTTAATATCGATATTTAGATTATTTTTATTCCTGTAATTCTGGAAGAAACCTACAATAATTTTATTTTTTCACCGGATAGGTTCATTTAGAATTGTAAAATACTACAATATTTAATATGTCACCGGTTACTAAAATAAAGTATCCATTGTCATGTATTTTTTTTCTCACAGTTTTATCTAATGATTCTAGACAAAAAGTTACCTAGTGATTTTTACAAAATATCATTAGTTTATAATTTATAATATTCAAAGAGATACAATCCTTTAATATAATAACAATCAAATAGTTTTTTTTTATTTTATAGGTATGGTTTGTTTTTAAAATTAAATATATATTAGTAAAACATAGTTCAAGCTATTCTTAATTATAAACGTCGAGTATTTCATCTTGAGTCCGTTTCATTTCTTTTCTAAAACAAAATATATACCAGTTTTATTATTGATCACCTACATCAGAAATTAATTAATTATTAATAATTAAATTAAACATTTATGTGATATTATGATTCTATTGTAAAATAGTTAATATTATTTTAACAATAATTTTAATTATATGAAAATATTGGTTGCACCATATAATTTCAGATCAATAAAAAATGTATTATGTGATATAAGTATTGAGATTATAGAATTTAAAATATTAAATTAAAATAAATTGCTAATAACAATTTTTTTTAGCAATTATAAAGGTAGCATTTCTTTTTTTTATGGTTGTCCTAAAAAATTATAACCAAACTTACATATTATATGAAAATATCTTTAACATTCAATTACTTGTTAATAATAACAATTTTTTTTAGCAATTATAAAGGTAGCATTTCTTTTTTTTATGGTTGTCCTAAAAAATTATAATCAAACTTACATATTATATGAAAATATCTTTAACATTCAATTACTTGTTAATATTAAAGAATGGAAAAACTATGAATCCCCCACATTGTAAAATATATTTTATGCTTGGGAGGATGAACAAAATACGAAAATATAAGATTATTATCGAGTATCCAAGTAGGTAATTATTCTTCTTCTGCTGCTATTTATTACTCTCTGAGAGTTTTCGCCATCAAATAGGTAAGTGACGTAATATTTTATCGATCTTATTCAAATACATAAACATGATTTACTTACCTATACGGTTTATTTACGATCTCCGTCCGGTGTAGTTGACTTATAGAATTTGTGTGTTTTAGTATCCCGGGTGTGTCTAAAAGGCGCTTGATTTCTTTCGATTAACGGAACAGGGCATGGTCCGCTCACTCGCGGTTTATATTCGTTTCTGTAATGACTAGTACTGGACTCCATTGAAGAATCGCCCAGACTGATATGTGACCTGTTTGTGGACGACCTCGACACCCTATCTTGCCGGTGCATAGCGCTAATACTGTTCCGGTTGTCTGGAGGGGATACCACGTATGTCGAGTCCAACGTATTGATGCTCTTTCTTTGGGCCGCCGCTGCCGAAGAAGTGGTATGGGGCGCTTCGATATGCGTCACATCTCCTTTGCGGTGCAACACCGAATTACTCAGATCCGTGTTCGAACTTATTACGGATTTACGGTGATGAGATTGGTCACTGTGTGTTTTCCTATCGAACGAGGACGTGTCGATGTTCAACACGTTGGAACTAGTGCTGTGCAAAGACTTCCTGTACGTTGCAGTGGAATAACTTTTTACTTCACTGCCATGCGAACGATTTGTAGAGTGCTCAGATTTTTGTTGTGACGAAAGTGATTTAGAATTGTCCCGATTGTTTTCATTCTGACTTTGGCTACTGGTCTCATACCGGTTGCTTTTATTCAACTGTTCATTCGATACAGCTGACTTGTTTGAACGCAAATCCGAAGAATAATCACGGCTAATCGAGTTTCTCTCATTGGTATTTCCGCTAACAAACGATTGTCTTCCTACTTCGGTTTTGAGAACTTTACTCGTTTGATTATTTGAATAATGTTCAGAACGCTGTTCTGTAGATGACGCATTTCGATTATTTGTTGATTTTTCGTCAGACAGAGTTATAACAAAACTTTCAGGCCGTCGAATTTGTTCACTGTTTTTCGAATTACTAGTGGTAGTGCTCTGTTTAAAGTTTTGAGCACTGGTTTCATTGGTATGTTTTTGACTAGACTGACCAATGTTTTGAAGAGTTTGATGCTGTGAAGAATAATTTCGACTATCGTTATTACTCAGATGCCCGTGTCTATGTTGTGTAGATTGTACTCTGTCAACAAGGTCATCATTTTGTAGTCTATTGTGATTCAACACCCCTCTGGATTCTTGAGACTGTCGGGAAGAGTAAATGTGTTGTTCACTTGTTTGTCCATGCCGCTGATTTGAATTACTGACATTTTGTGAAGACATATGGTTATAATGATTGGATGAATGTTGACGAGTTGTATTATCTGAATATCTTTGATCATTCTTCTGGTTAAGTTGTTGCTTCGATGATGATGCATTTCTACTACTGCTTAAATCTGTTACGGATCCTTTTAAATAATCTCTCTTTTGAGAAGTCTCCCATTTTTTTCTTTCCACGTGTTCTTCAGATTTTGAGCTTCTTTGATACGTAGAATCAGATGATTGTTTCACAACACGATTTTCAACGTTTTGTGATTCAGATGATTGTCTAAGTTCTCCTTCAAATTGTGACTGACCATATTTGACACTAATTTTTTCTTTTGTATTTGAATCTTTAGCATAATCCCCCAAAGAAATTTGAGATTCAATATGCTTTCTAGAATTCGTATTGTTCTGCTGATGTTTGTGTACTGAAGAATAGTTTTCAGTATTTGAAGAAGAATGCGATTTTTCCATTTGATTTATTCGTCTATTGTCGCTTACAGTTTGATTATTTTCAGTTATTTTTTGAGAATATCCTGAATCTAATGACTTTTGATCGGAATGGATGTTTTTATTGGTAAAGTGCATTGTTCCTTCAATTTTCAAATTATCCTCATGTTTCCTGATTATAGCTTGCTCAACCTTTCGAACTGTATAAGTTCGATCTCTTTTTTCAAATTCTCCTTCCATCCGTAAATTATCTTGAGGCTTATAAGCAAGAGTCCGCTCACCTACAGTTACTTTTTGTACGACTCGTTTTTCAAAATCACCTTCTGATTTTAAGTTATCCGGATGCCGTATTTGTTTTGGTCGTTCACCTGGTCCATAATTTTGTTGAGAAGGTCTATCAAATGCACCTTCTGGTTTTAAATTATCTTTAGGTTTTACAATAGGCGCTCTATCACCAGGACCAATTGTTTGATGTGTACGTTTTTCAAAGTCACCTTCCGGTCTTAAGTTATCTGGATGTCTGATTTGTTTTGGTCGTTCACCTGGTTTATAATTATCTGTAGACGGCCTATCAAAGTCACCTTCCGGTCTTAAGTTATCTGGATGTCTGATTTGTTTTGGTCGTTCACCTGGTTTATAATTATCTGTAGACGGCCTATCAAATTCTCCTTCCGGTCTTAAGTTATCTGGATGTCTGATTTGTTTTGGTCGTTCACCTGGTTTATAATTATCTGTAGACGGCCTATCAAATTCTCCTTCTGGTCTTAAGTTATCAGGATGTCTAATTTGTTTTGGTCGTTCACCTGGTCTGTAATTATCTGAAGACGGCCTATCAAATTCTCCTTCTGGTCTTAAGTTATCTGGATGTCTGATTTGTTTTGGTCGTTCACCTGGTTTATAATTATCTGTAGACGGCCTATCAAATTCTCCTTCTGGTCTTAAGTTATCTGGATGTCTGATTTGTTTTGGTCGTTCACCTGGTTTATAATTATCTGTAGACGGCCTATCAAATTCTCCTTCTGGTCTTAAGTTATCAGGATGTCTAATTTGTTTTGGTCGTTCACCTGGTCTGTAATTATCTGAAGACGGCCTATCAAATTCTCCTTCTGGTCTTAAGTTATCTGGATGTCTGATTTGTTTTGGTCTTTCACCGGATGTGTATTTATCTGGAGACGGTCTATCAAAGTCTCCTTCAGGTTTGAGATTATCTTTAGGTTTAACAATAGGAGCCCGGTCACCCAATCCAATAATTTGAGTAGTACGTTTTTCAAATTCGCCTTCCATTCTTAAATTATCAGGATGTCTAATTTGTTTTGGTCGTTCACCTGGTCTGTAATTATCTGAAGATGGTCTATCAAAGTCACCTTCCGGTCTTAAGTTATCTGGATGTCTGATTTGTTTTGGTCGTTCACCAGATGTGTATTTCTCTGGAGATGGTCTATCAAATTCACCTTCAGGTTTGAGATTATCTTTAGGTTTAACAATAGGGGCTCTGTCACCGGGTCCGACTACATGTTGAGAACGTTTTTCAAATTCACCTTCAAGTTTTAGATTATCTGGATGCCGTATTTGATTCGGTCTTTCAGCACAAACATAGGACAATTGTTCACGTTTCTCAAATTCCCCCTCCATTCTAAGGTTGTCTTCATGTTTCATAACTGAAGATACTCTATTCACAACGTGTTTACTATAATCATTTCTCGAGTGCATATCAATAAACTCACCTTCAATTCTTAAATTGTCTTCTCTGTGAATAATTTCAGACCGCTCCCCTCTAGTTGCTGAATAATCACTTCGTTTAAAACTATCCATGAATTCACCTTCTACTTTCAGATTATCCTCATGTTTAACAATTTCAGAACGAATACCAGTTTTATGCGTATAATCGTCTTTCTTAAAAATAGAATGTTCGCCAGTCATCTTTAAGTTATCTTCGTGAATGTGAATAACGGCTCTTTCACCTACAGATACTTCAGATATGTTCTTAATATATGATGTGTCTAATACACCTTCAGGATATAAATTATCCTTAGGTTTGACGATAGCAGCCCTATCACCTGGACCCACTACTTGTTGAATACGTTTCTCAAATTCGCCTTCTAGAACCAAATTGTCTTTAGGTTTAACAATTGGGGCACGATCACCAGGCCCGACTTTCTGTGGTGTCCGTTTTTCAAATTCACCTTCAGGTTTCAAATTGTCACTGGGTTTAAATGGAGTCGGTCGTTCACTAGGTCTAAACTTTTCATGTACCGGACGATCGAAATCTCCCTCTGATTTAAGATTATCAGAAGGTTTAAATTGTTTTGGTCTTTCAGATGGTGAATACTCTGGATGCTTGGGCCGTTCAAAACTTCCTTCAGGAAATAGATTGTCTTGAGGTTTGATTTGCTTAGGTCTTTCGGATGGTTGGAATTCATTAGGTTTTGGTCGTTGAAATTCCCCTTCTGGATACAAATTGTCTTTAGGTTTAACAATTGGTGCACGATCTCCAGGACCAACTTTCTGTGGAGTTCGTTTTTCAAATTCACCTTCCGGTTTCAAATTGTCACTTGGTTTAAAAGCAGCAGGCCGCTCACTTGGTTTGAATTTTTCATAAACTGGACGTTCAAAATCACCTTCGGGTTTAAGATTGTCTGTAGGTTTAAATTGTTTAGGTCTTTCAGATGGTGAATATTCAGGTAATTCAGGACGGTCAAAACTACCTTCCGGAAATAGATTGTCTTGTGGTTTTACTTGCTTTGGCCTTTCAGATGGTCGATAATCATCTGGTTTAGGTCGTTGGAATTCACCTTCTGGATATAAATTGTCTTTTGGCTTAACAATTGGTGCACGATCTCCAGGACCAACTTTCTGTGGAGTTCGTTTTTCGAATTCACCTTCTGGTTTTAAATTATCACTTGGTTTAAAAGCAGCGGGACGTTCACTTGGTTGGAACTTTTCATAAACTGGACGTTCGAAATCACCTTCTGGTTTTAGATTATCTATAGGCTTAAATTGTTTTGGCCTCTCAGACGATGAATACTCTGGATAATCAGGACGATCAAAACTGCCTTCTGGAAACAGATTGTCTTGTGGCTTGACTTGCTTAGGTCTTTCAGATGGTTGGAATTCAATAGGTTTTGGTCGTTGGAATTCACCTTCTGGATATAAATTGTCTTTAGGTTTAACTATTGGAGCTCGATCACCGGGGCCAACCTTTTGAGGTACACGTTTTTCAAATTCACCCTCTGGTTTTAAATTATCACTAGGTTTAAATGGTGTTGGACGTTCACTTGGTTTGAACTTCTCATAAACTGGTCTCTCAAAATCTCCTTCCGGTTTAAGATTGTCTGTAGGCTTAAACTGTTTTGGTCTCTCAGATGGAGAATACTCTGGATGCTCTGGTCTTTGAAATTCACCTTCAGGAAACAGATTGTCTTGTGGCTTGACTTGCTTAGGTCTTTCAGATGGTTGGAATTCATTTGTTTTCGGTCTTTGGAATTCACCTTCAGGATACAAATTGTCTTTAGGTTTAACGATTGGAGCACGATCACCGGGTCCAACTTTCTGTGGCGTGCGCTTTTCAAATTCTCCTTCAGGTTTTAGGTTATCCGTTGGCTTAAATGGTGTTGGACGCTCACTTGGCTTGAACTTTTCATAAACGGGACGTTCAAAATCTCCCTCTGGTTTAAGATTATCATTTGGTATAAATTGTTTTGGCCTCTCAGACGCTAAATACTCGGGATGTACAGGACGTTCAAAAGAACCTTCGGGGAACAAATTATCTTGTGGTTTGATTTGCTTTGGTCGTTCAGACGGCCTGAATTCATCTGGCTTACGCTTTTCAAATTCACCTTCCGGTTTCAAATTGTCACTTGGTTTAAAAGCAGTTGGCCGCTCACTTGGTTTAAATTTTTCATAAACTGGACGTTCAAAATCACCTTCAGGCTTTAGGTTATCAGTAGGCTTAAATTGTTTTGGTCTCTCGGATGGTGAATATTCTGGATACTCTGGTCGTTCAAAATTTCCTTCGGGGAATAGATTATCTTGTGGTTTTACTTGCTTAACTCGTTCAGCTGGTTGGAATTCATGTGGTTTCTTTCTTTCAAATTCCCCTTCGGTTTTCAGATTATCTGTTGGCTTATATGCGTTCGGACGTTCACTAGGCCTAAACTTTTCATGTATTGGACGTTCGAAATCTCCCTCAGGCTTAAGATTATCAGTAGGTTTAAACTGTTTAGGTCTCTCAGATGGCGAATACTCTGGATGCTCTGGTCTTTGAAATTCACCTTCAGGAAACAAATTGTCTTTTGGTTTAACAACTGGTGCCCGTTCTCCTGGACCAACTTTCTGTGGTGTACGTTTTTCGAAATCTCCCTCGGGTTTTAGGTTATCTGTTGGTTTAAATGGTGATGGTCGCTCACTTGGCTTGAACTTCTCATAAACTGGTCTCTCAAAATCTCCTTCCGGTTTAAGATTGTCAGTAGGTTTAAACTGTTTAGGTCTCTCAGATGGCGAATACTCTGGATGCTCTGGTCTTTGAAATTCACCTTCAGGAAACAAATTATCTTGTGGTTTTACTTGCTTAACCCGTTCAGCTGGTTGGAATTTATCTGGTTTCTTTCTTTCAAATTCGCCTTCTGGTTTAAGATTATCTGATGGCTTATATGCAGCCGGACGTTCACTAGGCCTAAACTTTTCATGTATTGGACGTTCAAAATCTCCCTCAGGTTTAAGATTATCTGTAGGTTTAAACTGTTTAGGTCTCTCAGATGTCGCGTATTCTGGATGCTCTGGTCTTTCAAATTCCCCTTCCGGAAACAAATTATCTTTTGGTTTAACAACTGGTGCCCGTTCTCCTGGACCAACTGTCTGAGGTGTACGTTTTTCGAATTCACCTTCAGGTTTCAAATTATCACTGGGTTTAAATGGTGTAGGACGTTCACTTGCTTGGAACTTTTCATAAACAGGTCTTTCAAAATCACCTTCCGGTTTAAGATTGTCAGTAGGCTTGAACTGTTTTGGTCTTTCTGAGGGTAAATATTGAGGTAATTCTGGTCGAACAAAACTTCCTTCGGGGAACAAATTGTCTTGAGGTTTCACTTGCTTTGGTCTTTCAGATGACTGATAATCATCAGGTTTTGGTCGTTGGAACTCACCTTCTGGATACAAATTGTCTTTAGGTTTAACAATTGGTGCACGATCACCTGGACCAACTGTCTGAGGTGTACGTTTTTCGAATTCACCTTCAGGTTTCAAATTATCACTGGGTTTAAATGGTGTAGGACGTTCACTTGCTTGGAACTTTTCATAAACAGGTCTTTCAAAATCACCTTCCGGTTTAAGATTGTCAGTAGGCTTGAACTGTTTTGGTCTTTCTGAGGGTAAATATTGAGGTAATTCTGGTCGAACAAAACTTCCTTCGGGGAACAAATTGTCTTGAGGTTTCACCTGCTTTGGTCTTTCAGATGACTGATAATCATCAGGTTTTGGTCGTTGGAACTCACCTTCTGGATACAAATTGTCTTTAGGTTTAACAATTGGTGCACGATCACCCGGACCAACTTTCTGTGGTGTACGTTTTTCAAATTCTCCTTCTGGTTTTAAATTATCACTCGGTTTAAAAGCAGTAGGCCGCTCACTTGGTTTAAACTTCTCGTGAACTGGACGTTCGAAATCACCTTCTGGTTTTAGATTATCTATAGGCTTAAATTGTTTTGGCCTCTCAGATGCTGAATACTCAGGATAATTAGGTCGATCAAAACTTCCTTCAGGAAACAAGTTATCTTGTGGTTTCACTTGCTTTGGTCTTTCAGAAGGCTGGTAATTATCTGGTTTTGGTCTTTGGAACTCACCTTCTGGATACAAATTGTCTTTAGGTTTAACTATTGGAGCTCGATCACCTGGCCCAACCTTTTGAGGTACACGCTTTTCAAATTCACCTTCGGGTTTTAGGTTGTCTGTTGGTTTAAATGGTGTAGGACGTTCACTAGCTTGGAACTTTTCATAAACGGGTCTTTCAAAATCACCTTCTGGTTTAAGATTGTCTGTAGGCTTAAATTGTTTAGGTCTTTCAGATGGTGAATATTCAGGTAACTCAGGACGATCAAAACTGCCTTCTGGGAACAGATTGTCTTGTGGTTTGACTTGCTTAGGTCTTTCAGATGGTTGAAATTCATCTGGTTTCGGTCGATGAAACTTACCTTCTGGATATAGATTATCTTGAGGTTTAACAATTGGAGCACGATCACCAGGTCCTACCTTCTGTGGTGTACGCTTTTCAAATTCACCTTCTGGCTTTAAGTTATCTGTTGGCTTAAATGGTGTTGGACGCTCACTAGGTTTAAACTTTTCATATACAGGCCGTTCGAAATCTCCCTCAGGCCTAAGATTATCATTTGGTCTGAATTGTTTTGGTCTTTCTGATGGTGAATATTCCGGATATTCAGGTCTTTCAAAATTTCCTTCGGGGAATAGATTATCTTGTGGTTTGACTTGTTTTACTCGTTCAGCTGGTTGGAATTCTTCTGGCTTTTTTCTATCAAATTCCCCTTCAGGTTTTAGATTATCAGATGGTTTATACGCTGCAGGTCTTTCACTAGGTCTAAACTTTTCATGTACCGGACGGTCAAAATCTCCTTCTGGTTTAAGATTATCAGTAGGTTTAAATTGTTTTGGTCTTTCTGATGGTGAATATTCAGGATATTCAGGTCTTTCAAAGTTACCTTCAGGAAATAGATTATCTTGGGGTTTGACTTGTTTTACTCGTTCAGCCGGTTGGAATTCTTCTGGCTTCCTTCTGTCAAATTCCCCTTCTGGTTTTAGGTTATCAGATGGTTTATACGCTGCAGGTCTTTCACTAGGTCTAAACTTTTCATGTACCGGACGGTCAAAATCTCCTTCTGGTTTAAGATTATCAGTAGGTTTAAATTGTTTTGGTCTTTCAGAAGGTGAATACTCTGGATACTCGGGTCTTTCGAAATTACCTTCTGGAAACAAATTGTCTTTAGGTTTAACAATTGGTGCACGATCACCTGGACCAACCTTCTGTGGCGCACGTTTTTCAAATTCACCTTCTGGTTTAAGGTTATCCGTTGGTTTAAATGGTGTTGGGCGCTCACTTGGCTTGAACTTTTCATAAACGGGACGGTCAAAATCTCCCTCTGGTTTAAGATTATCTAAAGGCTTAAATTGTTTTGGTCTTTCAGATGTTGAATATTCAGGTATCTCAGGACGATCAAAACTGCCTTCTGGAAATAGATTGTCTTGTGGTTTAACCTGCTTTGGTCTTTCAGACGGTCGATAATCATCTGGTTTAGGTCGTTGGAATTCACCTTCTGGATATAAATTGTCTTTTGGCTTAACAATTGGAGCACGATCTCCAGGACCAACTTTCTGTGGAGTTCGTTTTTCAAATTCACCTTCTGGTTTTAAATTATCACTTGGTTTAAAAGCAGCAGGACGTTCACTTGGTTGGAACTTTTCATAAACTGGACGTTCAAAATCACCTTCGGGTTTAAGATTGTCTGTAGGTTTGAATTGTTTAGGTCTTTCAGATGGTGAATATTCAGGTAATTCAGGACGGTCAAAACTACCTTCCGGAAATAGATTGTCTTGTGGTTTAACCGGCTTTGGTCTTTCAGACGGTCGATAATCATCTGGTTTAGGTCGTTGGAATTCACCTTCTGGATATAAATTGTCTTTTGGCTTAACAATTGGTGCACGATCTCCAGGACCAACTTTCTGTGGAGTTCGTTTTTCAAATTCACCTTCTGGTTTTAAATTATCACTTGGTTTAAAAGCAGCAGGACGTTCACTTGGTTGGAACTTTTCATAAACTGGTCGTTCAAAATCACCTTCTGGTTTAAGATTGTCTGTAGGTTTAAATTGTTTAGGTCTTTCAGATGGTGAATATTCAGGTAATTCAGGACGGTCAAAACTACCTTCCGGAAATAGATTGTCTTGTGGTTTTACTTGCTTTGGCCTTTCAGACGGTCGATAATCATCTGGTTTAGGTCGTTGGAAATCACCTTCTGGATATAAATTGTCTTTAGGTTTAACTATTGGAGCTCGATCACCGGGGCCAACCTTTTGAGGTACACGTTTTTCAAATTCACCCTCTGGTTTTAAATTATCACTAGGTTTAAATGGTGTTGGACGTTCACTTGGTTTGAACTTTTCAGAAATTGGTCTTTCAAAGTCACCTTCTGGCTTAAGATTATCCGTAGGCTTGAATTGCTTTGGTCTCTCAGATGGAGAATACTCTGGATATTTGGGGCGTTCAAAACTTCCTTCAGGGAACAGATTATCTTGTGGTTTGACTTGCTTAGGTCTTTCGGATGGTTGGAATTCATCAGGTTTAGGTCGTTGGAATTCACCTTCTGGATATAAATTGTCTTTTGGTTTAACAATTGGAGCACGGTCACCAGGGCCAACCTTCTGTGGTGTACGTTTTTCGAATTCACCTTCAGGTTTTAAATTATCACTTGGTTTAAATGGAGCAGGGCGCTCACTTGGTTTATACTTTTCATTTTTTGGTCGATCAAAGTCTCCTTCTGGTTTCAAATTATCCGATGGCTTAAAAGGAGATGGTCTTTCACTGGGTTTATACTTTTCTTCGATTGGCCTTTCAAATTCTCCTTCTGGTTTAAGGTTATCTTGTGGTTTTATTTGTTTTGGCCTCTCTCCTGTTTTGTAATCTTTTTGTTTCGGACGTTCAAAGTTCCCTTCCGGTTTTAAGTTGTCTGTAGGTTTTATTTGTTTAGGTCTCTCTGATGGCTTATACTTTTCTTTTTGCGGTCTATCAAATTCACCTTCTGGTTTTAAATTATCTATTGGTTTTTTTTGTATTGGTCTTTCTGTCTGAATGTTTTTATATTGTTCCTTGGAATGTGTTCTATCATCAAATTTGCCTTCAATAGTTATATTATCTGTGTGTTTTTTTATAGTATGTCGCATATTAGTTTCGTTATGTTGTTTAAAAACTTCTGAAGTTGTAGTTTGGAAGTATATTTCTCCATCTTGCTTGGTCCATGTACGTCGCCTTACCGGTTTTTCTAATTCTACGGTTTTTGCGGAATAATCAGCCATTCGTGACGTTTCAAAAGACATTTCTCCTTCACATATTAAATTGTCTGTTCGTTTCTTTATAATTTCTATTTTTTTCGTATCGTGTCGTTGATATGCTTCTTGAGACGACGTGTTCGAATAAAAATCTCCTGTTGTTATATTTAATGTATCTTTTTTTTTTTTTCCTTTTTCGCTTCGGACGACTGGACGTTCTGGGTAATCTTCTTTATTTTTTGGTACTACCTGTAAGATATAATTATATTTGAAATTTTTTTTTTAAAATATTGTTTTCATATATTATTTATTTTACCAAAATATCTCCTTCCAGTTTGGTCCATGTATTTCTACGTATCATCCTTGGACGGTCTGTGGCCTCTCCTGTAAACTCCGTTCTTTGTGTGGTGGTATCTATAAATTAAATTATAAATAAATTATTGCTTTGAATGTTTTAATAATATATGTTTATTTAATTTATATTTTTATTTGCTCTGTTTTATATTATTAATATATACAAATATAATATAACCAGTTGTTATAAAGTATTAGAAATATTATCATTATAGGTGTTTATGTCTAAGCACTCTAAACATACTTAAAACTAAAAATATAATATTTATGTTTTATAAATATTACATTTTTTTCGTGATTTATTTTGAATTTTTTCTTTTTTCCACAGAATACTTATATACATATTTGTATAGAGGTTTTTTTTTTAAATCAATAATCTTTTTATCGTCTTAATTAGTGCTATAGTAAAAATGTTGAGTTTCACTAAACCTAGTGATTTTATAATTTCTTAGATTAGAAGTATTTTGCTTATAACATTGTTATTGATCCAAAATTCAGTAAACATTATAATTTGGGAAATTAACATATTATAATATGCTCTAGACCAGCGGTTCTCAACCTGGGGTACGCGTACCCCTAGGGGTACGTGGCATGATCTCAAGTGGTACGCGAAAAAAATTGAGTAATGACGGAAAAAGTGAAATTTAATGAAACTGAAATAGTTTGCTATTAACGAAATATTTAAAAATTGTGTACTGATTACAATGTAGAGTCTGCGATTTAATGTTATTAATGCGATAACATTTTATTGTTATAATAATATGAACACTGTAGAAGTGTAGAATGTAGATAAAGTAGATCAATTTTTAGAGATTATTTTTAGACAATTGTGGAGACTCGTTATATCGCTGTATTACAGATAGGCCATATAAGGTACCTGCACATGTACAGTTAATAATCGTCAAATATTCAGTTGTGAGTGGTACATGTTTCAAAAAATTAAGTTCAAGCAAACAAGCTCAAGGTTCACATTAAAATAAATTTGTTTAGTTGATATTATTATTTTTATATACATTGTTTGGCGCAAGCTAATTAAAATAAATAAATATTTCCAAATTTTCCTTAAAAATTATTATTATTATTATTATTATTTTCCATTATTTATATTCAAAATTGATATTTGACGTTTGAAATAACCAATTAGGTATAATCATTTTCCAACTATGAGACTAATATACATATATTTTTTATTTTTTTGTAAAATTAGTTATTTCCTGCCTAAGTTTATTATATAATGTCTTAACAAGTTTTGGAATTTATTACAAATTAAAGAAAGTATTATTATATTACATACTAGATAAAATATAATTTGTTTCATCATTTAATTATAAATTAGTCTATAAATTAGTATTTAGTATGTTAGATGAAACTTTAAAAGATAACTACTAATATTTTTTCAAAATGTCAAATTTTTAAATTGATATTTAGTAATTCAAACAAGGTCCCCATCCTATATCTTTCAACCTATTTATAATGTATATTGATTTGTTATAAATGTATATTATTATTTGAATATTATAATTTTAAATACATAAGTATAAAATAATATTTAATATAGTTGGTTATAAGTAAAGACCGGATTTAGCATATTATGCATATTCATATTTTTATAAGCTATTACATGCAGTAAATGGATTTTCATCAATCATAGTTAAATAAATAATGTTACAAATTTTTATTTTGCATATTTTTGCATATTTCGGGTACAAGTGCATATTTTCCATAAAAATGCATGTTTTTGCATATTACGTATATATTTAAATATTTTTATTTAATTTTATAACTGTATGTACCATTATTATACACAAATTTGTTCAAAACACAAAAATTGAAAATATTTTTAAAAATATAATAGGCAGATTGTATACTGATTTTCCCGTCGTATAGTTTTATCTTATCTAACATTATCAAGTTATCGACTATCGTTTATTTATACTACAGAACACAGACTGACAGACTAACGACTGTAGTTCGAAGTGTACATTCGGCAATAGTCAACGACGTCAACGTAGTTCTAAATAAACACATATTAATTTTATATAACATTGTTTGTGTTTTTAAATTACAATGCCAAAGTTTCCAAGTTCAAAATTACCATCACTTAGAAAATGGATTGAACCGTATAATAAATCAGGTGAGGTTTTCAAAACCTTAAATAATAATTCAGTTTTTTGTCAGTATTGTAATAAAGTAGTCGTAGTAGAAAAAAAGTTTCAAATTGATCAGCATGTTAAGTCATTTTCACACGAAAAATATTCAAAAACTCCAACTTCTAAACAAACATTCGTTAACCAACAGTCAACTTCAAGTGAAAATCAATCAGTATTTTTCCAAGAACTTTGTTCAGCAATGATTTCTTCTAACATACCACTGCATAAATTACAAAATACCAATTTTAGGTCTTTTTTGGAGAAATATACTCATCTACATATACCTGATGAAAGTACCCTAAGAAAGAATTATGTAATCAAATGTTACACAGATATTTTAACAAAAATACGAGAAAACATAGGAAGTTCATTCATATATTTTTGTATCGATGAAACTACTGACCCACGAGGCAAATATGTTGCGAATTTTATTGTTGGAAAGTTAAATGTTGATTCACTATCAAAATCTTATCTTTTAGCATCTAAAGTTCTTGAAAAAACAAACAATAATACTATAGCAAAATTTGTAAATGATTGTCTTAGAATATTATGGCCAGAGGGAGGTAATGACGAAAAAGTTTTGTTAATGTTATCCGATGCAGCCCCATATATGGTTAAGGCTGCCAAAAATTTAAAACCATTTTATTCCAATCTTATTCATGTGACTTGTGCTGCTCACGGGATTCATCGGATTGCAGAAAATATTATGGATATTTTTCATGAAATAAACGATTTAATTAACAACGGAAAAAAGATTTTTTTGAAAGCTCCTTATAGAATTCAATTATATCATGAAATGCTACCTAATAAACCATTACCGCCCCAACCTATAATAACACGATGGGGTGCTTGGTTAGAATCAGCAATATTTTATGCAGATAATTTCGAAAATTTTAAAAATGTTATACAAAGCCTACCAGAAGACGATGTAAAAAGCATTAAAAACTGTAAGCAAATTCTAACTAAATCAAATATAATTAACGATTTAACTTATATTAAAACAAATTTTTCGGTTATTGTTGAAAGTATTAAAAAGCTTGAGACTTCAGGTTTGCTACTCATAAATGCTTTAGAAATATTTGAACAAGTTACAAATGCTATCAATAATCTTTCAGAAAATGAAAATAGCGTATTAATTAAAAAAAAATGTTCCGACATTATTAAAAAAAACAAAGGCCTGCTAATTTTAAAAGAAATTTCTAAAATACACCAAGGTGAGAATGTTGACTTAAGTTCTTCTATCAAACACTTTTCCCCGGAAATGTTGTCAAGTTTTAAATATGCACCCATAACAAGTGTTGATGTGGAACGAAGTTTTTCTGCATACAAACATATTGTCACAAATCGCCGTCATAATTTAACTGAGATCAATATGGAACATATTATTGTTACTTATTGTTTTTCCAATAACAAATAAATTATATATTTTTTATCACAATCATAAATTCATAAAATATATTGTATATAATATTGTAGTTTATTATTTTTTTTTCATCATAAATGTTTTGATTTTATAAATTTTCCATAAATAAAAAGCTGTAATAGGTAATAAAAATTTATTTTGCATGTTTTGTGATATTTAAGTGCATATTTTCGTCATAAATGTTTTGATTTTATAATTTTACCATAAATAAAAAGCTGTAATAATCAAAAATTATTTTGCATGTTTTATGATTTTTAAGTGCATATTCAGAACTTTTTAAGTGCATATTTGCATGCATATTTTAACATTTTAAATGCATATAAATCCGATCTTTGGTTATAAGTTATTTGAACATAACACAATATTAATAAATTATACTGAGCATATAGTTAATTAAATATGTAAATACATTTTTATATTATGTATCTTAATTTTTCTTAGGTATTTAATATTAAGGTTCATGATGATTTACCGTTTCTGATATAAAATATAGATAATAAAGTAATTCACCTGTAAATTCTCCACCAATTACAAGTTGGTCTTCGTGTCTTCGGATTTCAGCTCTTTCTCCTTTTACAATTTTCGTTACTGTTCTTTCTCCGTAGAATTCGCCTTCTGGTCGTAAATTGTCAATAGGTTTCTTAATAGGTGCTCTCTCTCCTCTCTTTGGTACTTGGGGCTGTTCTGGTCTATCAAAATCTCCTTCTGATTTTAAATTATCTGGATGTTTTACTATGGGTGCTCGATCTCCAGGTGCATATTTATTAGGTTTGGGCCTATCAAAGTCTCCTTCAGGCTTAAGGTTATCCGGATGCTTAACTATTGGTGCTCGATCACCTGGTCCGTATTGAGATGGTACAGGCCTATCGAATTCACCTTCAGGTCGTAAATTGTCTTTTGGTCTAATTGGTTTTTGTCGATCTGCCGGTTGCACTTTGGCGGGTGTAGGCCGCTCGAAGTCACCTTCTGGCTTTAAATTGTCCGGATGTTTGACAATTGGTGCTCTATCACCAGGCCCGTACTTAGATGGTTGTGGTCTTTCAAAGTCACCCTCTGGCTTCAAATTATCGCTAGGCTTAATCGGTTTTGGTCGTTCTGCAGGTGTCACTTTTTCACGCGTAGGTCTTTCAAAGTCACCTTCAGGTTTTAAATTGTCCGGATGTTTGACAATTGGTGCTCTCTCACCGGGCCCGTACTTCGACGGTTGTGGTCTTTCGAAGTCACCCTCTGGCTTCAAATTATCGCTAGGCTTAATCGGTTTTGGTCGTTCTGCAGGTGTCACTTTTTCACGCGTAGGTCTTTCAAAGTCACCTTCAGGTTTTAAATTGTCCGGATGTTTGACAATTGGTGCTCTCTCACCAGGCCCGTACTTCAATGGTTGTGGTCTTTCAAAATCACCCTCTGGTTTCAAATTATCGATAGGTTTTATCGGTTTCGGTCGTTCTGCTGGTGTGACTTTTTCACGAATCGGTCTTTCAAAGTCTCCTTCAGGTTTTAAGTTATCTTGTGGCTTACGTGATGTATAGCGATCGCCAGGAAGTCCCGTATACTCTTGTTTTCTCTGTGGAGAATAATCACCTTCGAGATGAAGTTGATCTTCCATTTTATATCTATTTATAAACATAAAAAAAATAAATAAGATTTTAATCACATTTTTATTTTTATTTCAAAGATATTATTACCGGAATTGACGTTCTGCATGTTTTTCCTCAAACTCCGATCTGTAGGCCGTAGTATTTTCAATTTTTCCTTCGTTTATAGTTAGTTCAGTATTGAGTCTCTGCAAGCTAGGCCTTTCGACGCGGTCAAATGGTATTGGTTGGTACTCTTCTTTATTTCTTGATAATTTTGGAGACGATATAGGCTCCAAATCTAGTGGAGACCTATCTGTTCCAGGTGTGTGTGGACATCGATGACGTCTTTAAATATGAAATTAAAATTTGTTTAAAATTAGCAACAAATTAATTTAAAAGTATTTATTTTTTTCTATGAAAAATATTATTAGCTAACTCAAAGTAGCGATTATAAATATTTTAGTTGCTTGCACCAATGTGAACTACGTAGAAATTCTTGTCAAAGTAATGTACACTGTGACAATACGCGTTTAAGGATTTGCATTTAGCCTAATCAATAGGGCACTGAACCGCTTGCACCAATTGTACGTACTGGCGTATAGCCAAACACTGATATTAGTTTAAAAGTTTTTTGCCATCGAGCATGTGTAGAACGTAATTTAACAAAAAATAATCAATCTTTCAGAACATTATTAATGATGGTGAAGCAATTCATATATTTTATTCGTCTAATGATATTGATATAGTCGATTCTATTTTTGTTAAAGAACATATATTTTATTCTTCTCATTGTATTTGTAACTTATAGCAGCATAATATATTTTTTGGTTAGGTACGCAATACTTAGTTAAAAAATTGCACGTATTGTTATCAAATAAAGTAATTCGTCTTTTAAAATTTGAATTCCAAGCAATTTTTTCGCACAGGAAAAAATATAATATCACAAAACTCAACGATTCTCCTGATATTTTCAAACTTGCATAATAATATAATATAATCTATAAAATTAAAAAATAAATTTTTCATAATTTTCAGACATTTAAAATTATGTGCGGAGCGTTGAATGTAGGTATTAGTTTTACAATGAATGTGTTTTTTCATGTTTACATGAAAAGTAATAGAAAAAACTTCAATTTTTTAACTTTGAGGTTGGTTTCTAATAGAAAATTGGATCTAGTTGGTACTTTTTAAAGGTCAAAATTAAAAACAAAAAAAATTGGAAAATTGGAAAATATTACTCAAAACCGATTTTGTTTTTTTTGTGTAGCACATAAACAAATAACCGTAAATACTATTTTCACCAAATATTTATATTAGTATGTTTTATACATGATAACATTTTAAAAATATTTTGACTCTTTTTAAGCTTTTTATAAAATTTCCGATTTTTTTTTTCTTATGGTTATTATTGATAACAAATTTTCTCTAGATCAAAAAATTTGTTAATTTAATGCAAATTTCCTCATATGTGGTTTATAATAGCTATTCAAAAATATTAAAGACACAAAATCATAATTTTTTTAAGCATTTGAAGTTAAAATTTTGACAACATTTGTCAAAACCGTAAACATTTGCAAATTATTTTGTAGTTATAAATGTATAAAACGTTCAATTTTTATAGCAAAGGATTAAAAAAATATCTGATAATTAGTTAATAGTTGATACTGTAATCAAAAACTATAAAAAATATATTTTAAGTTCAAATTTAGATGAAATTAGATATTTAAACAAAGAATGACGATTTTAGCTTTTTTGTTGCAATTTAAAAATGTTATACGCGGTACTTATGACTATATAATCAATGCTAATAGGTAGTAATATAAATTATATTAATCCCAATAATATTTTTAAATATACTTAATAATATAGGCTAAATGACCGTCTTCGGCCTTCACTCAGAATCGTTTTTCGGAAGCAATGATTTATCATTAAATTCAAATTGAACACATAGATTACAGTGATCCACTTGACACTTTGTCCACTTTGTTTTTTAAATATAAATAACAACAGTGTAATTTGTATTTGTAGTAAAACAAATTTAACAAAATACAATATTATAGCATAGATTAAATATACTAGTATATTTAATCTATGATTATAGGTACTTCAAGTGCATAAATTAAGTTACCCCTAACCCTAACCTCTATCCAAAATGTATGCTAAAAGTCATACTTTTGTTTCAAAAATATACTATTTTGTACAAAACTACTTATTTTGTTGATCTGCCATGATAAAATAAAATCTTGTATGGTTTAGAACTTATGAACTTTGCATGCCATATATAGATAGGTAGCTTCTAAGAATATCATTAATTCATATGTTGATGTATCTAATAGGTACACTGGTACTAGCAAGCAGCAATATATAGCATTATGCAGTTAATCATATAAACAAGCATAAATAGTTTTATATATACCTAATATATATTATGTTTGAAAATATTTACTACATTTTCACTTGCCAACAAAACAAAATATGATAAATAATAAAGTAAATTAATTATGTTCTGTACAACCTTGTACATTGCAGATAATTATCTACTGCCATGAACATTATTTTATTATTAATTGTAACAATATTTCGAGAATATTATTGGTTATCGGTAAACACTAAAATGATATATATTATTATATATTTTAAACTTTTATGTAGGTATATATTATGTATATAGACATATTACTATATTAGATATTATTCCTTTAAATCATGTAAAAAACGTACCTATATTTATTAAAACACTAATGTGTCACCTAGTGTTAGTATTACAATTTTTACCTTGGCTAGGTATTGCCTAGTGATATAATATTTGTACTAAACTAATATGAATTCACTAAAATGTTCATAGAATATTATAATATTGGCAAACGATATAGTGTTTCAATGGAATTTACTTGTATTGTTTCCTTACACGTTCTGCTTAGAAGTCTCAAACAAGAAACAGTGCAGGATCACATTACACAAATCATAATAATAGGACATAAAAACAATAACAACCAGTTAAAACTGCAGGTCGATATAAACGAAAACTCTACTTTTACAGTAATCGGATACCGGGATACAACTGTAAGTTTAATAATGATACATTTACATTATTTTACATACAATTAATATCAGTCGGTCTCTTATTTAATGGTCATTGGATATCAGCTAAACCAGTAAAACCAAAGTGTAATTTATTATTGTGTTGGAAAAGTATTTAATAAATTATTTAATTCCTGGCAACGAACGTTTTTTAGTAGACATCATTGACACACGTTTTTAATTAACCTGTGCATTAAATAGGTAAATAAAACAAAATGTATCGTGAGAAATAAATATGCATATCCGATGCCTTGTATTTAATTCCATATGAATTTCAACGTGTTTTTGTACCTATATTAGGTAGGTATGCTATATTATTTATAATATGAACTACGTTAAAACTTTTTATTCGTTGTATAATATGAAAGGCAAAAATTCACGGGCAGGCATAGTGTTGAAGTCTGCAGACTATAGATTATAGATTTAAAACTTACTAACTTCGTGAATACAGTTACTTTTTATAGTATGGTTTTATATACCTAGTGTAACATTGGTCGTTGATATAAATAAAGTCGACGGCGTTAACAAGATAAGGTAGGTAGGTAGGTACCTATCGATAACGTAGGTAGTAATATTTTTTTGAGATAAAATAAAATGAATAAAAATTCGTTTTTTCATAAGTACAATATAAATATATGCAATGCTTTGATATGAAGTTTATTTGCTTATATGAACATAACAGCGAAGACTCTTGTTAGGATTACAAATAATTTATTGTGTACAATTATACAAAAAAAAATGCTGATGTATTTAAATTTGACGTGTGTAACAATTTAAGGTGCTGATAAATGAAACTCAATGGTTTCTAAAAAATAAAAATAATAACCGTAGGTGAGGCACTGCAGAATGTAACGTCGTTATTACCTACATAGGTTAACCTTGGTACAACAATGGCCACACGTTGCTAAGGCTGAAAAAGTCATTTTAATATTTTTATTCTCAATCATAATCAAACTGACACGTTCTAGGCCTTGCTAGATGATTGTGTTTGCAGTGTTACAACACCGTGTTACAATAATGTTAATATCAACGAAATTTGTATGATAAACCATAATAATAAGGTTCAAAATAAAACAAAAAACAAAACAAAACAGAAGTGCTGCTTTGAAATTAGGTATACCAAATACTGTACCTATAATACTATATAATATGTACATTGTTTACTCATAATACAAAAAAAAATACTAAGGACAAGAGAGAGTATTGTATTATAATAATATAATATATTTTGACATAATATAATATTATTATATTATAATATTATAATAACGTAAAAATAAATGTTTCTATAGTTACTTTTGATAGTTGACTATATTATACTACTGCATAGCGCACAGAAACTTAACAGTGTATAACATTATGTCAGCAAAACTATTGTTTAAAACGTAAAATATATTTTACTTATTTACGAGAGTGATTGTTGGCAGTAAATTTAAAAAAATTGTAATTTAGCATATTTTATTCATATTCGGCAATGTTTTTCTATTCTTATCCGGAACGCATATTTAATATTGTACTGTTAAACTCATTAGAACGTGACTCAAAATCGTGGCTATTTAAAATCATTCAAAGTGAGAATACGTGTAGTAAATAGATAGGTAGGTACATAATATAGGTACCGGCTCAGATCACGCTCGTTCTATACCACGACAATAAGTATTTCGATAATTTAATTTGTATGTAACTCTATAACGGCTTGAATAATAATAGTAAGAAAAATAAGAATCGAACGAATGGGTTTCATTCTGGTAAATGAATAATGACCATTTACAGTAATAATAATGTATAGTGAAAGGGACAACGTGACAACGCATTGTAGGTAGGTTATCGCTACCGGAAGTAAGTAATAAGAATATTAAAATTTGTAAAATGAATGACAATTTTCAGTTGAGGCTTAAGATTTAATGGTGGAGATATCGCGTAGGTACAGAAAAAACTTAGTCTTAAGAACGCATAAATAAATAATACGAAAAATATTACAGTATGGATAGTAAGTTATTATGGTAAGGTATAATATAGGATTTTGGTGACGTAGAACGCATTAAATATAAACTATTAGTAATCAAACAATGACAAACTAAAATTAGTGATAAATGTTGAGGACAAATAAATTATAGAAATACCTAGCTTATACTACAGAAGAAAAATACTTGTTCGATAATACGTGTTATCTTGTATAAAATATAAATAATTCATTTTTAAACCTATTTAGCACTAATTAACTATAGTTTGTATATGTACTAATAGTATGATTCATCGGTTGTTTCAAACTTTATTTTGATAAAAATATTTTTATTGTTTTATAAGTTATGACTTATAATAAACTTTAAACGAAATCTTATTTATCATAATATTATGATATTATATCCGTCGTTATTAAAATGTGGTTTATTTTATTTTTCTATTGATCGGCGACTAAAGGCTATTAGTTACATAACATACTCAGGGCCGTATTTACACTTTTTGTGCCTTGGGTCAACACTCAACAATATTTGTACATCCCCCCTCGAAAAAAAAAATGAATCCGTTTTTTAATTGTTTGGTTATAGTTATTTATTTATGAAAATGTTGTTAAAAACATAAATTATAATTATTAATTATTTTAATTACTGTCAAAATGTATAACATGTAACAACATACAATTACATACTATAAAAAAAATTACAAAAATTAATAGTTATCATTGATTGCCAAAATGAGTAAATGACGCCAAATGGCCGTATCATAGTCATGCAAAGCAAAAAGTATAGGTACTCAAACAAATTCTTACCAAAAAAAAATTTTATTTATATAAATTTATACACCGGTGCCTGGCCGCCCCCCTAAATATGTCAAAAATTGGTCACCCGGGGAAAATGTCCCCGTTGCCCCCCATAAATACTGCCCTGAACATACCACAGTACTAACATTACTAACGTGTGTTTTAAGTTATTGATTTTATACCTATCAAAAGACAAAACAACTCTGTTCATAATATATTTTATATGGTATGTTACATTGCTTTTGTATGTACAAAATATAATGATTAAAGACCTGCGGTTAAAAATGTAAAAAAAGTACATATACACGTACTCGGCCACATAAAAATGATCAATAGAAAACAACTGAAGAATACTAAATTTGTTGCACACAATAAAAACTTCACAGAATTGATATGTAATCATAAACTCAGATCTCTGTGATAAATATGTCAAGAATTAAATAACTAGGCGGTAAGCACATAGTATAAACATTCTTGTTCGCACTGACACACATTTAATTCCTTTTGTGATGAGTGTTTAATTTGTCATGTAGTGCGGTAACTATGACACATTCACTAAATTAATTCTTCCTCTTCTATTTTCATTCATACGTATAGTATATAGTGAACGGATAAACTCAAATATTTCTACGATAAATACATTTAATGTTGGCACCTCTACCTATATAGAGCAGAACACAATAATAATTGAATAATTCCATGACTTTTTTTAATAACTTTTTATCAATGATATTATACTGGTGCTATACCTGCAGTTGGATTACATATTATACGATTAAGAATGAAATAAAATGTCTGAGAATTCGAGCCTGATTTGTTGATAGAGCTGTACGAGCATTGTTATTTATATACGAGTAAAGTAGCATAAATAATACATTTTATAGTTTGAAACTTAATTGTCCGTGACCAATACGCAGTCACCTATAGGTAGGTACATCAAGGGCACACTGTGGGCATTTATTATTAGTAAACTTCGGATATTGCATTACACCTGACTGATGTATACAATGAGAAAAAAAGAATCACCGACTAATTAGAATGGCCAAATTATTATGTACGAAAAAAACATAGTACGATATGTACTAATGTACCAATAACATATTACGTACCAGAGCACAATAGTATAATAGGTAGGTAATAATGATTACACCATTAGCGTTAGAAAATAACTTTTATGAAAAAAATTAATATATTTTACTTGTTGCAATATTATATACAACATATCTTTGTATAGGTAATAATATAATTATTTACCTACGTGTAGGTTTTATTTATTTTACACTTTTGGGTTCATCGTAAAATCGGTACCTGTTACTCGACATTTTCATGAATCGTTCAAGTCCTAATAACTATAGTAGGTCGACTACACCTGCACACACGAGCCGATTGACTGATTTTTACAGACTCGTGCTCGTACGGTATAATATGTAGTACCTATACGGCTATACATATATGTGCGTGCTCAACTCGTTTTACCAGACACGCTTGAACATTTTTATACACGGTAAACGACTATATAGGCATACACGAGTTCACGTGATCACCGGGCGCGTGCACATTTTATAATGACGACGGACATCGGTATTATTGAAGAAATAAAGTGTCGAAAATGAGAGTCGCCAAGAGTATTATTAGTATTTATTACCGATATCATATTTTTTCATATGACGTTTTTCCTTGGACACACGCCCGATCCAACACGGTGGTAAACGTTATTGCTGGTAGTTATGGACACCTGACAATATAATAGGTGTAATGAAACGTATATGATCTCTAATAAAGATTATAATTTTAAATTTTTCGTTTGAATAGAAGCAACTTTTTTTCGAGAAAAATATTGTATTTAACGTTGGCAATAAATTGTCGTATTTACTACTGCAAACCGAACACTAATACACCGTTTGCATGCTAACGTCTTCTGCTAAACGGAAAAATACATTTTTAATGAACAATTTATTTTAACAAATTGGTTTTCTAAAAATGTTTACACGTGACAAAGAAACAAGTATAATTCATCAAACCAATGTACCCAAGAAAAAATTAAATCATTTTTTACTGTTTTTTTGTACGCCAATTTGTCTCTCCCTCTTTTTTATAATAACTCTTGATTTATTCATTTAGCCTCGGGATGGGTGAGTTTTATTTCTTCGGCGCAATTTAATAGATTTATAAATATATATAAGACATAGGTAGTACCCTATATGTAAAGTTTGTTCAACAGCATCAAGCATTGCATCAAATGGTACCAACTAAAACGTGATCTTATTATCTTGTTTATTGAATTAAACCATATTAAACGGTCTCATATTTTAAGTCACTATTTATTTCTTAAGAGGCGCCCTGTGCCAATGTAATTTTATACTCAAAAATATGCTCTTTACGGGAATAATGATCCTGCTCTGAAAAATCAACCAAATTTGATAATTTTTTTTAACTAATAAAGGGCAATATCCTACAGGCTGCATCGAACTCCGTTTTTCAATATTTTAATGTCAAACTTTATAATTTGTCATCAAAAATAATACAATTTTAAGTTTTTTTTACAAATTATAATACACCATTATTTGAAATAAAATAGAAATCAGAGTTCGATGCGACCTGTATGAAGTCTTCTTTTTTCAGATAAAAGAATAGTTATCAAAATCCGACAATTCTACAAGGCCTGAGAATTATTCCCGTGAAGTCATTGTTTTCGATATAATACATTGATACACCAAATAAACCCCCCTTAAATAGGTATCTGGCAATAGATTAGTGGAAAAGTATTATAACTAAGGTGGTAACTAAAATATAAAATAAAATTTTCAAATTTTATAGAATTGCGGAAAATTTAAAAAACTGGCGCCGAGAGCCCCTTAAAGATTTTTTTACTATAAATATATGTCGAAATGTCTTACAATAATACTTTGTTATATAATATATATAATATTATTTTAAATTAAACATGTCACATGACATAATTGAAAAAGCTAATTTATTAGTTCAAAGGTGGTATGAAAAAACAAAATCATTCAATTAAGTAATTTTAGATTCTGAGCAGAGCGAGGAATGTAATGGTTTTACAATGATTTAACAAACACTTTTCCTCCCTCTAAACTTGCTCAAAAGTATCAAGTATAGCATCTTTACTGAAAGGTAATGTTCTTGAGCTTTTTTGATTTTCGAAACGCTACTCGAAATAAAAGCGGTTAAAGGAGAAAAAACGTACGATTTCACGATTTTATAATATTAAATAATTACGGACGTTTTCTACCAGAAATATTGCTTCAAATGAAAAATGACAAGAGATATTTTTTGTTGTATTTTGGTTTAAAGTTCGGAAGGTTTTAGCCATTTTTGAGTTATTTATAGACATTTTAATTTTGGGAGTTTTTTTGTTTTAATTCGGTTAAAAACATTCGTAAAAACTTGAAATTTGGGTTGTTTACTTATATTAGCCTTACCTAGACATGGTAAAATTTTCAAAATATTTGAGCTACTTATAAGCTTATATTTTTTTCATTTTTATGATATTTCCTAATTATAAATTATAATTATAATTATATAAATTACCTATTTATATAAATCGTTCTTAAGCTGTTCTTAAAACGCTTTGTTTATCACTATAGAAACGAATAAAATTAAATAAAAAAGATTTCCTCGTCCGCTCAGAATCGTTTTTTATCGAATGCAATCATTGCATTCAAATCGAATACAGTAAAATTACACTATCCTGTGCGAGGCCCGAAGGGACGATGGACAAACATCCACCATCGAAATGCGCTGACCTACTTTTTTATTTCGTATTCCAAAGTTATTTGGAATACGAAATTTATAAATACCTCTATCAGTTTAAATTCTTTACGTATCGTTGAGGGTAATGTTTTATTTGAACACTTGGTGCAAAAATGAGTGCAAATATTATTTGTAACGACATTCTGTGACTTGTTCTTCGTTATTCCAATTGTTTTTAAACACGATAAATAGGGAAATAACTAATGAGGTACGACAAAAATGTTTTACATAATATTATACTTGTAGTATCTATTTAACTGTATGTATGCGATATAGTAAAAGAAAATTACGCCTATTACGTGTCATATAAATATTTACTATGGTTCGCGAATCGCAAAACGACTGCAGTGTTAACTATTTCATAAATAACGTCTGAGGAGCGAGGTACCAAGATCTCAGACCGTCTATATACAATTATATATACCATTATTACCATTGTAATAAAACCCACATGTAATTATAATAATATATGCGGCGGTATAGAGATGGTTATAAAACGTCGTGCAGTGTTGCACAACGGGAAGTATACAATAATAATAATAATAATATATGTACACAGAAAGTCGATCATTTATAAGGTGTAGGTATATACGTAGCCAGCTATATAAAGGCTTGTGGACGGAAACAAATCAAGATTATGAATAAGCGTCTATATAATGTACGTGAAAGTGCGTTGACGAAGGTATATATATTATATATTATATATACAATGTATATAGGTTGGTAAATAATATATTTTATATATACCTACATATCACGCTGACGGCCGTCGTATCTCCCGGCACTACAGCAGAGTCCGACCAAATCCAACACGGTAGGTATATTAATAATAATAATATATTCTTTTATCGGCGGTAATAATAATAATAAAAAAACCGAGTTAGAAAGCAGTTGGTCGTCGTAGTCCTCGTCAACATCGTTGCTCATACAAGTGGGAACGACAATAATGCATTATGTGTATATGTACATCATATAACATAATATACGAATATACATATAGTGTGTGCGCGCAATAAACGCGTATACCGTCTGACGGCAGAAAGGATTGACCTCGCACAAGCCGTTTATAAATATATATATATACCTATAATATATACTATTATATTCGGACCATAAATGGAACTATAAGGTATATATATATATTTGGAGGCTCGTTTATGTGTAACGCCGATGACTAATTGACTAAATGTCAGCCATCTGCAATGTGGCGCCCGTCAATCGATCGTAAATCGACCAATATGGTAGGTACCTATAGGTATTATAACTGAAAAATGTCAACGGAAATACTTTCCAGAAAAATATAACATGTAGATCAGATAATATTTTTGGTCGAGATAAAATGTCAGGTTAGGTTGGATTAAAGATAAAATCAAATTAAATTAATAAAAATAAGTTATTAAAAAAATCACAAAAACATTCATTATAAATTATAATATTATAAAATCAAATAATAAAAATCATTTCTATTTGATAATACGACAAACCTCGACCGAAGTCAAAAGGTCTACTATATATTTTATATATTAATTTTTATGGTCTGCCATGTGTGTATAGGTGGATTTCCGAGACTACTCCACTGTAACTTATAAAGTTTTATTTTATTACTTAAGAAATGTTTTTATGAACATTATTACCTAGACATATTCAATATGCATACTTAATATATATTTTAGTATTTTACATACACGCAACCGAAATCGGGAACAGTTTGTAATAGAAATATTCTTGCGGATACAATACAGGTACAGAAAGTTCGTGATAGAAATTTGCAAAAAAAAAAATGGTAGACGCCTCCTAAACGTTTCGTTTTAGCACAGGATCCAGCTGGACGACTGAAAAATCCTTTCTCTCAAATCAATCCTAAGTCAACATAATCGTTAACGGTGCTAGTTGGTACACCTATAATATCGGGAGGTAAGTATATATAATATTATAATAGTATTATGTGCTGTGCAGCAATTCTACGACAAGTAAAACATTGACCGACGTGGTGACAACGTATATATCTAACTACGTCAACAGAAAATAACGATGACGACTTCAGGCTTTCAGCTATACGTTGAAGGTTACTATAGGCTACACACATTATTATAATATTATATATTATTATAACCTATAGGTATCGTCATCGAAGTGAATTTTGAAAATATATTTTATTTCTACAAAAAACCAAGGCTGGGCATTAACAAGTTAAAAAGTTAAAGTTAAGTTAAAAAGTTAATTTTATTTTAACTTTTTAACTTAACTAGTTACTTTTGGCTTTTCATTAACTTAACTGTTAACTTACTAAATTTCTTTCTTAATTAACGTGAAATTAACGAGTTAATTTTTCATTTTAAGAAGTAAGTTAAGTTAATTTATTTTGTTTTTAATTTTATAATATTTCACTTTTTCAGTCTATTTTGTTTTCAAGTCAAAAAATATGTATCGTAAATTGTTTAAAGTTAAAAATGTATATCATTCGAATATAACTTACATGGAAATACTGTATGAAGTATAAACAGTATACCCTATAATTTAGTTTTGGGTTGGAAAAAAATTAAGTACGCTAGCGTTGTATAAACAAATTAACTTTTTTTTAACTTAATAAAAAGTTAACAAAAAGTGTGTATTAACTTTTAACCTAACTGAGTAAACCTATAGTTAAATTACTTTTACCTTTAAATTTTTGTTATTGATGCATATTAATTTAACTTAACTGAGTTAAAAAAATTATTAACTTGCCCAGCCTTGCAAAAAACCACCGTACAGCTAAATGATTACGTACATTATACAGTATAATATACAAAATACCCAATAATAATGCTATATAATATCAGTTGCAGACTACAGTAGTTGTCGTCGGTTTTTACTGCGTGCTGATCGGAAACGGAACAACAAAAATTAATAATAAATACTGATCGTTTACAACACGACCTATTCGTGAGTATTTACCGAGTGTGTGCGATGTACACACGGTGTATAGTACCTATTATAGAGCTGTAATGTGTACCAAAGTGTGTGGTGAAAATATGTACGAAATACCTACGCTCATCCGGGAAGTGAGCAACCCGGAGCGTTTTTTCATTTCAGTTTTAGCGTTATCGCGGGAACCGGTCGCCCGCGACCTATAGCTATATTATATAGTTTGGGTACACGCCCGACTCGACGACGGCGAAACAATGGGTTTGCAAACGACCATTTTGTGCAGAACGGACAAGAGTTAGACGGCGAGGCGAGGCGGCGACTGTGGAATAATAATAATAAAAATAATAGTAATATAAACGTCGACGGTAAAACGTAAAAAATTATCCACGTCAGCAACGGCAGTCGTGGTCCCCAAACCTTTTTCCCATGACCCTCGTCTTAATTGCATCGACAAATATGTCCAATAATATTCGCCTTAAACATTTAAAACGATTTTGCTTGCAAAAATAACACACATGTACACCACCATTTTAAATAATAATAAAAAAAACTTTTTTATTATTTATCGTTCTGTAGTGACCGGATTTCTAAGACACCTAAAAGACTACCGGCAGTTTTGGTAAAAAATGATTACGGGATGGTTATAATGTATAAACTATAAACACTATTTAGCACAATTAGAAGGGGGAGGAGTGTTACTAAGAGTTTATCAAGACTATATCTATAAAATAAAAATAAAATAAAAATAAAATACGTACCTATAAAATCGAAAGAATTAAAATTATGTAGGTAATATTGATTTTAATATAAGCAAAATTTGAATCAGTGAATCATACTTCATACTATTAAAAATGCAGTCATTATCTCTGCTTAATTTAGTAGCTTTATTTATATAAATATAAATTTAAAATTTTTACTGTAATTTTTATTATATTGACCTATATTATTGGTATTGACCAATTCATTCAATGAATGTAGGTACCTAAATTATATTTAATCTAATTAATACATTTACAACTACAGCTGTAATCCTTATAAGCCGGTTAGGGCTTTATCATCGGTTAACAATAGTGTTTCAATTTTATTTTGTTTTTTTTAACCAACACTGTTTGCTATATTGGAATAATTGTATCGAAACAAAAACCTACTATCGATACGAAACTAGCCCGCGAGCATTTAAATACTGGCCAAATGGTATTTTGAGTTTGGAATCAGAATAGTGTATAAGTACCTATACACAATATAATATATTATAATCGAAGGCCCATTGTCAAACTAGTCGTCGTGTCTCGTGCGAAAATCAACATTGCGTCTCCTAATTCATTGTATGTACGCAAATATTGACGAGCGACGGTACGTAAATAAGCCGTCGACAATCGGAGTCGAATTGGCAACGGTGCCGAGTACGTTGGATGAAAAATCGCCACCGGATCCCTGGAGACGGGAAACGCGCAAGAATAAAACGAGTTTAATTATCATTAATAATAATAATAATAATAATAATAATAATGTTCGTAAACTTTCTTGCGGCGCGTCGTGAGAGAATTGATCGCTATTCGCTTTATATGACGTAATATAATACATGTATATACCTACCATTTACGTGTTAACCGTTTATGATCGTTTCGCGTGTATACCTACTACGGAACGCAGACGATAGTTATACACACACCTACCTATTACGTTTGGGGTTATAATATTATATGTGTTTATTTTTAAACGAAAACTGGCCATATAGGTAGGTAGGTACCGTTTTTTTATTGCAGATTTGGATTGACGGACAGATAAAAAAATAAACATTTACGAATTGCTGCGCAGATTATTTTTTACGGGGAGTTAATATTATAAATAGGTTTACTGTCATACATAATATAATATAATTATAGGCACCTACCACGGTTATCTAGGTACATAACTGTGGTATCTATACATCATGTATACCGTACTATCGGTTCGGATACGCGGTCGGAAGAACGGTCGAACTGCAAACGAAACTAACGATTCCTGCATAACTGCTACATGGACAATTATAAATGCATTACTAATTTAAATATAAACACAAATTAGCATAGATGTACCTATGTGCGGACGTCATGATGTGGTAAGCCTAAGGGCATAGTATCCAACCATACTGTCCGTAGTAACTTTTGTTTACAGCGAACATTTACTATGTTACTTTCTCATATTGAATAATCGTGATTCGTGAGGCAGGTAGGTACTGGACAATAATGAATTACGATAAAATTAAGTTAATAACGGATTCTGCGTAATAGGTACGTAAACTTTTTTCTAAAGGTATAATGTACCTACTTACGGAATGATCAGTATGTGGCTAAACTAGATAACTTTCTTAATCAATTTTTATGATATTGGAATTATGTTTGTTTTTTTTTCTAAAGCTTTAATAGCTTGTATAACACTATATTTTTACAAATGGTTTTAATTTATATTATGACAACCAATATTTATTATTTTTCATTCTGAAATGTACTCTCCTAAAAACATTATTATTATAAATATCAAATACCTACTAAACAAATAGGTTTTTAAATGTATATAATAATACGCTTTTAAAGTTTATATGAGCGTAGTGATGTGCGTCGTCAAGACGTACATATACATATATCTAAAGGTTCATCTAAATTTGTATTAACAATAAAAATGTATTTGATGATAATTTGACTATTTAAATGACTATTTAAAAAAAAATATTCTGATATAAATCGCAAAATTAAAATAAAAGATAAAAATTTGAAAAACAAAACATTGATTTATTAATTTTTACACGTCTTTTCACTGTCCCTAGAAACACGAATTAATGACGTTTCAGTGCATTTGTTAATAAATTTAAGTTCTTTTTTCTTACCCTCTATTGGTTCAGTTGTTTTTTATTTTAAGGCAGATATATTTACTAACAAATTGTGTACGCACTGTTCCAGTTCCCAGTGCAAAAAAAAATATTTATATTTCAAAAGAATAGGTAGGTAGTAGATACAACATTAGTATACATTAGCAAAAACTAAATAATAAAATATTTTGTAGATCATGCGAACGTTAATTGAAGTCTTGCACAACGAGTGAAAAATGCCTAACCCACATAATTATTATTTCAAATTACATTAAATATATAATTTGTCACGTCTATTATTTGATAATCACTGTATACCTAAAAGACTTACAATTCAAACAGTTTTAAATATTCTATTTTTATGATTTATTATATTTATACTGTTTGTGTATGTATCCATCATCGCTTGTATAATACTTCAAAAAGATACTTTAATAATTTTTCATAAATCACATATTAACATAATATATAATACCTATAATTATTACTTTAAGTATTTACATTTTACTCTAATATATTAGGGTGTACCCTGATTAAAAATCTATATCAATATACTTAAATACTCCAACACAGTAGTGTCAAGATGTCAAGGTGTTCATTAAATATAACTTTGTGTACATCAATTTTATCAATTTGATGGCAAATGTAAGAATATGATAATGCCAATAGCATACAACACCTAGCACCTAGCTGTTACCTAATTGACACTAAAAAAAAATATTTATAAAAAGCAAATTCTGTTTTTCTGAGAACTTATTATTTTTTTATTTATAAATTAGCATCATATGTGCAATACTAAATGCTTGAATAATTCAAGGTTTAAATGCCTCAATAATCAAAAACTTAAAACATTAAATTCAGGGACAATGTCTACATGTCAAAAAAATTATAGTAAACATCATCATACTCGATTAGGTGTACTCGAATGTTTACAATTCATTTTCTTTAACGTTTCAAGACTTTAAGTTCAAAAAAAAAAAAAAATGATTTTAAAACGTACATACCTACTTTGAGTTAGTAATTATTTTGTATCATTATAATATTTTATTTACATGTAAATGTTTGATTTGACTTACCCACAGGTACAAATTTCGCAAATACATTGTTCCTTCGGGGTTGCAGTAATTTCCTTTTGGTGTCTTGACTTTTTGTCTACTTTATTTTCTTGGACCTTTTTCGACGAAGATACGCGGTTTTCATAATTTTCGGTCATCCCTTTCACTACTGATTTTTCAAACACCACTTCGGAAGTTTTTCTATTTTCTATAACTTCTGCATGATTTGAAATAGACACGAAGTCGGTGATATCTTGAACAACGATGTTATCTCTTACATCCCTATTTCTAGCAGGCCTTTCGGGATAATATTCCGATGTATTCGATGTTACTTGAAAATCTTGAACTATAGATTGCTCCGAAAACTGTCGAGACTCGATGTAAGATTCTTCGGAAACGTCATAAAATACATCATGAACGTGTTTAGTATCGATTAACGACGTATTATAATTATTATCAAAAGGCATAACGTCTGCATTCGTTTTATCTGGTACATCAGATTTCGGTTTCCGTGGAGACCTCTCGGGTCCTTTATAACTTTTTACGGTTTTCCCATCAACGATTGTTGTACTACTGTCATTACTAGTCTTAACGGTCTTTATTACTTCATTATTTGATGATGATTCATCAATAATATAAGTTGTATTTAAAACTTGAGAATTAGTATCTACATTTACATTAGTACGTTGGCTGTTTAAATTAGTATTTAATGTATTAGATTTAGAAGTATTTTTTACAACATTTCGAGATGGCTCTTTAAAAGTTTTAATTAATTTTCCGCCGACCATGCGTACCGACAAGCCTTCTTCGTCAACATTATCAACAGTAGTTTTTGGTTTGGACTTATCTATTTTAGGTTCTGGTCGTTTCTTGCTTTTTGTAACATCTGGTCGATCGGTTTTTTGATTTGTAGAATTAGACGTTTTTGATATTTTATTTATATTTGATTGATCACTTTCTACATATGAGCTTGAAACCGAAGTTTGTTCATTGGTAGTAAACGATGTTGACGTTGTAATATCTCTTGATGAAATATCACTAGTTAAAATGTTACTTGACTTCAACACGTCAGTAGTATTTTTTTTGGACGGTGTTGGCTCTTTGAAAGTCTTAATTAATTTTCCTCCAACCATACGCACAGATAAACCTTCTTCGTCAACCTTTTCAACAGGTTTATTTGGTTTAGATTTTTCTTTCTTAGCATCTGGCTGGCTCTTGTTATTTATTTCATCTGGTCCGTCTATTCTATACACAGAATTAAATGTCTTTACATTAGACTGATCAGTTTTCCCAGTTGAACTTGATACCGAAGTTTGTTCATTTGTAGTAAACGATGTTGACGTTGTAATACCACTTGAAGAAATGTCATAAGTTGAAATATCACTTGACTTCGACACATCAGTGATAGTTTTTTTTGTCGGTGTTGGCTCTTTAAAATTCTTAATTAACTTTCCGCCGATCATGCGTACGGTTAAGCCTTCTTCATCGACAATATTGACAGTAGATATTGGTTTAGACTTGTCTTTATTCACGATTGGCTGTTTCTTATTTTTTGACTCATTTAATTGGTCAGTATTTTTATTTACAGACTTGAATTTCGTTGAAGTTTTTATATCCGATTGGTCAGTTTTTCCTAATGAGCTTGAAAATGATGACTGTTCATTAGTTATAAACGATGATGACGTAGTAATATCATTTGAAGAATTATCACTAATTACATTGTTACTGTTACTTGATTTTGAAATTTCGATAATATTTTTTTTTGATGGTGTCGGCTCTTTGAAAGTCTTTATTAATTTTCCGCCGACCATGCGTACAGACAAACCTTCTTCGTCGACAATATCAACTGTAGTTATTGGTTTAGACATGTCTTTTTTAGTCTCTGGCTGTTTCTTATTTTTTGAATCATCTGTTTTCTTATTTTCAGACTTCGATGTTTTTGATGTGTTTATACTCGATTGGTCAGTTTCACCAAATGAACTAGAAAACGACGATTGTTCATTTGTAATAAACGATGTTGATGTAGAAATATCACTAGATGAAATGTCACTAGTTAATATATTAGTCGACTCCGACATGTCAGTAGTATTTTTTTTTGATGGTGTCGGCTCTTTGAAAGTCTTTATTAATTTTCCGCCGACCATGCGTACAGACAAACCTTCTTCGTCGACAATATCAACTGTAGTTATTGGTTTAGATAAGTCTTTTTTAGTCTCTGGTTGTTTCTTATTTTTTGAATCATCTGTTTTCTTATTTTCAGACTTCGATGTTTTTGATGTGTTTATACTCGATTGGTCAGTTTCACCAAATGAACTAGAAAACGACGATTGTTCATTTGTAATAAACGATGTTGATGTAGAAATATCACTAGATGAAATGTCACTAGTTAATATATTAGTCGACTTAGACATGTCAGTAGTATTTTTTTTTGATGGTGTCGGCTCTTTGAAAGTCTTTATTAATTTTCCGCCAACCATGCGTACAGACAAACCTTCTTCGTCGACAATATCAACTGTAGTTATTGGTTTAGACATGTCTTTTTTAGTCTCTGGCTGTTTCTTATTTTTTGAATCATCTGTTTTCTTATTTTCAGACTTCGATGTTTTTGATGTGTTTATACTCGATTGGTCAGTTTCACCAAATGAACTAGAAAACGACGATTGTTCATTTGTAATAAACGATGTTGATGTAGAAATATCACTAGATGAAATGTCACTAGTTAATATATTAGTCGACTCAGACATGTCAGTAGTATTTTTTTTTGATGGTGTCGGCTCTTTGAAAGTCTTTATTAATTTTCCGCCAACCATGCGTACAGACAAACCTTCTTCGTCGACAATATCAACTGTAGTTATTGGTTTAGATAAGTCTTTTTTAGTCTCTGGTTGTTTCTTATTTTTTGAATCATCTGTTTTCTTATTTTCAGACTTCGATGTTTTTGATGTGTTTATACTCGATTGGTCAGTTTCACCAAATGAACTAGAAAACGACGATTGTTCATTTGTAATAAACGATGTTGATGTAGAAATATCACTAGATGAAATGTCACTAGTTAATATATTAGTCGACTTAGACATGTCAGTAGTATTTTTTTTTGATGGTGTCGGCTCTTTGAAAGTCTTTATTAATTTTCCACCAACCATGCGTACAGACAAACCTTCTTCGTCGACATTCTCAATAGATTTATTTGGTATAGATTTATCTTTCTTAGTGTCCGCCGATTTCGCGTTTTTCGTTTCATGTGGATGATCTGATGATTGATACAAAGATTTGGTTGCTTTAAGATTTGATTGATCGCGTTCTACATATGAACCCGAAAGTGAACTTTGTTCGTTTGTAGAAAAGGATGTTGATGTAGAAATATCACTTGATGAAATATCACTAGTTGAAATATTACTTGACTTCGAAAAGTTAGTTGTATTTTTTTTTGAAGGAGTTGGCTCTTTGAAAGTCCTAATTAATTTTCCACCAACCATGCGTACAGACAAACCTTCTTCGTCGACAATATCAACTGTAGTTATTTGTTTAGGCATGTCTTTTTTTGACCCTGGCTGTTTCTTATTTTTGAAATCATCAGGTTTCTCATTTTCAGACTTCGATGTTTTTGATGTGTTTATGCTCGATTGGTTAGTTTCTCCAAATGAACTTGAAAACGACGACTGTTCATTTGTGATAAATGATGTTGATGTTGTGATGTCACCAGAAGAAATGTCACTAGATGAAATATTACTTGATTTAGAAACGTCAAAACTGTTTTTCTTGGATGGCGTTGGCTCATTGAATTTTTTTATTAATTTTCCACCAACCATACGCACTGTCAAGCCTTCTTCGTCGACATTTTTACATGGATTTTTTTGTTTTGATTTATCTTCCTTACTGTCCAGCTGTTTTGTGTTTTTTGTTTCATGTGGTCGATCTGTTGTTTGATACAAAGATTTTGATGCGTTAATATTAGTTTGATCACGTTCTACATGTGAACTCGTAACCGAAGTTAATTCATTCGTAGAAAACGATGTAGATGTTGTAGTATTACTTGATGAAATATCACTAGTTGAAATATTACTTGATTTCGATGTATCAGTATTATTTTGTTTGTATGTTGTTGGCTCGTTGAAAGTTTTAATTAATTTTCCACCAACCATACGAACGTTCAACCCTTCTTCGTCGACATTATTAGTAATTTGTTCAGATTTGAATTTATTATTTTTGACTTCTTGCTGTTCCTTGTTTTTAAATGTATTTGGTCGGTCGAGTTTTTGATTTACAGAATTAGACGTTTTTGTATTTGATTGATCAGTTTCTCCATATGAACTTGATAGTGATGATTGTTCATTACTAATAAAGGATGTAGACGTTGTAATATCACCAGACAAAATATCACTAGTTGATATATTGCTAGATTTAGAAACATTAAAATTATTTGTGTGGGATGGTGTTGGCTCATTAAAAGTTTTAATTAATTTTCCACCAACTACGCGAACTGTCAATCCTTCTTCGTCGACATTTTCAACCGATTTATTTGGTTTAGATTTCTCTTTCTTAGTATCTGGCCGTTGTATGTGTTTAGTTTCATCTGGTCGGTCTACTGATTGATACATTGATTTTGAAGTATTAAAATTAGAATGATCGTTTTCTACAAATGAACTTGAAACTGAAGTTTGTTCGTTTGTTGAAAATGATGTAGACGTTGTAATATCACTTGAAGAAATATCCCTAGAAATGTTACTTGACTTTGACACATCAATTATATTTTTTTTTGACGTTGTTGGCTCATTGAAAGTTTTAATTAATTTTCCACCAACTACGCGCACCCTCAAACTTTCATCATCGACATTATCAACAAATTTTTCATTTTTTAAATCTGGCTGTTTCTGGTTTTTAAATGTATCTTGTTCGTCTGCAGTTTGATATACAGAGCTGGAAGTTTTTGAATTTGATTTACTTGTTTCTCCAAATGAACTCGAAATAGATGATTGTTCATTTGTAATAAAGGACGTTGATGTTGTGATATCACCGGATGAAATGTCACTATTTGATATATTACTTGACGTTGAGATATTTGATACATTTTTGGGGGTTTTTGTCGGTTCTTTAAAAGATTTAATTAATTTCCCACCAACCATGCGTACTGTTAAGCCGTCATTTTCAACATTTTTATTTTTTCCAAATAAATCTTTTGAGTTATATTCAGTATTATTTTGATACCTGGAATCATCAATTTTACTAGTTTTATCATAAAATGTTTTTGAATTTTCATTACTCGATGACGTTATTTCATCAATTTCCTGATTTGATCTTGAAAATATCGGTATATATTTTTGTGTTATGAACATCTCAGAACTATAATCATTAGATTTATCGGTAGATATATTTTGATCAATTATATCTGATTCAAATGAAGTTTTTACGTTATTTTGATACTGTTGTTTATTACCATCCACATTGTATGTTATATCCGTCTCTTTAGTATTCACGATATTTTGAGATTGTTTAGATGTTGACGGTGTATTAAATTGTTTTATCAATTTTCCACCGACCATTTTTACTGTTAATCCCGAACTTATATCTTGGCTATCAACAATATCTTTAGAAATTTTATTTTCGTAGTCCCGTGAAGTAGATGTTTTTTCTTTAAAATCACTTAATAAATTTAAATTATTCGCAGATGATTTTAGTTCTATTGATTCGTTATTTATTTGTTGATGGTTTCTACCATAATTAAAACTTTTTATTTCGTCAAGTTGGGTAGCACTCAATTTATTTTCGGATGAATTTATATTTGTATTAATCATTGTGTCTGTAAAATCGACTTGTCCGCTAATATTTGGTGGATATGAATAATTTGAGTTATCACGTGACATATCATCTATAGATTTAATTAATTTCCCATTTACTGACCTTACTGTATTTTCGTGTTGTATTGTATCATTTGCGTCCAACAGTTGTTTTGATTCGGAACTAACGTGTGAGGTAACGGTATTATAATTGGTCTCCGTAGACATCGACTGATCAACCGACGATGATTCATTTTCAAAGTTCTGCGACGAAGTTAGGCGATTTGATGTAGAGTACCGCGGCGAGTTCAATCCCTCTGGCGTTTCTATGGCACCTTCAAAGGAATATTGGTCGGCATACTCGGCATACTCGTTGGCCGAATCTGCGGTGTTCGACTCTTCGGTAGTGGTTTCTGTGGTCGATTGTGGTATGTCGTCTACCGTTTCCACGGTCGTATGGATATTGCCATCTTGATCGACGGTGGTGATGGTCTTAATGCTTTTACCAGTTGTAGTCTTTTTTATGGAAGACGAGCTTAGTGATTTTGAAATTGAAGCCGTGGATGATGATTCTGCAGCCTGCCTAGATACGACGCCTTTGACTAACGTCTTTTTCGTGGTATGTGGCGTTGAACTGCGCCCTTTACCGCTTACGTTCAATGGCTGTTCGTTAGCTACCCTATTGCTGAACATTTGTTTCGGAACCACCGTCGAGCTTTCATTCTTAATAATAGTTTTTTCACTTACCTTTGCAGTGTCACTTACAGCTCGATTTTTTGTGGGGTCTTTGGTTTTTTTTGTAGATTTAAACATTTTTTTTAATTATTATTATTATTTAAAGTAATTAAACAAATAATAATTTAACAATTCTTATAGCACTGCAATAGCTACAAAAAAACACTCGACGCACATTAACGATCGCACAAACAAAAATATTAATATTAAAAATAATAAGTAAACAGTATAACAACAGAGCGAATGAGTACAGCGTTATTCGACTACTAACTGACGGACGAGAATCTCGCTGAACGCTGTGCTTCGAGAATCGAAGAGGTGGCCCGCAGTAAGTGGGATACGCCTTCACAAACCTCCACAACTACACTATTATAATGCAACTCTCTTAAACCAGTTTCGTCCTACGCCGACTACCTATGACAATTTTTTATCTTACTCATCTCTAATAGTCGCTTATTTTTTGAACTAAATAAATTTATCATTTAGAACTTGATAATACTTCATGTTTTACTTTTTCTAAGTATCAACGATTCGTGTTTAATCGTTAGAAATATACACGTAATACGTTAGTTATTACTTATTATTTTAAATTATACTCGCATTTCTCGTCAGAAACAAAATATAATTAATCAATGGCTAATATAATAAATAATACCTATATAAAAATACGTTATACACCGTGAATATATTATGTTGAGTATTAATAATTATATACGTATTTTAATTCCTTGGTATTAGTATTTGCGCACATATTTCAGTACATAGATAGACTTTGTTATTTTAGTTGTTGATGTGTATCTGTAATGTATAGCTATAGAAACATAAAACAATTTAAATTGTTTTAAATGATTGTATTAGTTCGTGCATTTAAAATACTTACCTATAAAGCATTGGCAGACAACTCGTAAACAATTCGTGTATCCATAAAAAAAAATACAATTTATGAAATCGTGCACTTATTATGAAAACGTATTATTAAACATTCGTAAAATATACCTATATAACAGCTTAATACTAAATTATACAACACAGTACAGACTACATAGATACTGTTAAAATAAAAACTAAGTATTAAATACTTAAAATTATTTTAAATAGGTATACGTACCTATCTTTAAATTTTAAAAATTATTATTATTTCTTTATCGATTACTCTATTATCACATCACATGACGTGTGTTTTAGACGTTTTAGTACACTATTATTCAATTTTCTTATTATTTGTAACCTTTTTTTATTTATAAAGTATCACTTTATAGCTAAACAGTATAATATATAATAAATAAAATAATATCATTTATTACATACATGGAATGATAATATTGTGTTAATTAAAACTTATACTTTTACGTTATTTTGATGTTTAAATTATATGAGCCTCCAAAGCATTGAAAATAATAATAATAATAATTCAATAAATATATATAATGCTTCAAAAATTCAAAATATTGTGGATATATTTTAAATATAATATTATCTATTTGGCATTACCTATATTATAGTTTATTTTCTTGAAAATTATAAGAGGCTGGCATGCTGCTTGCAATGAATACTTGTTTTGTACTTTTGTGTGTAGTCGGTATAAGTAGGTAACCGTATTTAGCCATACAAATAATATTTCGAGAATAAGATCACCGGTACTGTACATACTTCTTAGAATTACTTCGAGGTCCAAAGAGATGAAAGAATATACCTATACGTCATAGTATAAATGGCACAAGCATGTTAAGCATTTTAATTCAATTATAATTATGTCCAATTTACTAGTAGAACATTATTGGTCATAAGGACACATTATTTTAAGACATAGCATAAATTATTTAAGTCTATGAAAAATAATTTAAAATCTCATAATCTTCAACTCTTTTTATTGATTGGATTAGGTAGGTTTTTGGTATGACAAACCTTAAATAATGTATTTGTTAGTTTATTTATTTTATAATATACGAATAAAAACCACGTCGTTAAAACAACAAATGTACATCAATATTGTCACCAAACAAAAGAATGTTTCCATTAATGAGTGCAAAAGTTAAACAAAAGTCAAAACAACCATACCCATAAATAATTATCGTTTTAAAATTATTATATGTAACTTAAAAACGAATAACAGGTACTTATAAAATGCGTATAAATGTGAAGAAAGTGTATTTTTTTTATTCGATGGCTATTATATTATTATACAGTGTCCCACCGAGATCTGACAAATGCCATAACTTTCGCTATATTCAAAAAGTTTTTTTTTATGTATATAATTTTTAGTCACTCGCGCTACACGTATAATAATATACAAAAAAATATTTTAATTTTTAATACTGAAATAAAAAATTTTAAATTTAATTAAAATATTTTTGGATAAATTCAAAATAGCCAATTTGTGAATCGGATTATGAGAACAATTTTTATGGTAAAAACATTTATATAACTCAAGAAGTTTATTTTTTAGAATATTTTGATTAAATTATTTTGGAACGTAATAACTTTTTTAAAAATATTAATTTTGGGAATTTGCTGACATGAGTATATTTCTTAAATTATTTACTGTTGCCATCGTTACAGTAGTTTAATAAGCAAATAGAAAATTGAAACAAAATAAAAAATGTTAACTTTTAAGTCAACGCATCACTCATTTTTCTAATACGAAAAGTAGGACTTATACTAATACGTAAGTTCGTTTTAGGCGTATTGGTATTTGGTACACCGTACACAACATAATAAAATGCATACTTTCTCAACAACAATGATGTGCCTTCGTTGTACTCAACGTAATAAAAATAGTGGTGGTGGGAGAGGGGTATTTTGGGGGATTACGAACTCTTGTCTCGGCAGAATATAGTAATTTAACATTATTTTTCGTTTTATATAATATTTTATAGGCTCAGTTATATATATTGTGCCTCCAAAAATTATTTTCTACTATTATATTTTATATACATGACATACCTATCTAATTCCGTAGGTATACCTATATTACGATGAAAACTGTGCGGTCGAGATTTTTCACAATAATATTATTATATTTTGTTGTTATATTATGCGTGCCCGTCGTACCAAACCGGTCGCACGCGTTACGATTTCCTTCTCCGATTCTCCGGACCATGTAAGGCACTCCCACTCAAATCTTCGTATAAATATCGATGATGCAGCCTTCCTCCGCAGGACGGCGGGATATACGTAGGCAGCCGGTTTATCCGGCGCGAATACGCGAGATATTAAGACATACCCAAAATGGAAATCGAAGGAGAACCTATGTACCTAAATACACGCACACGCGCGCTCTGCGTCGGTATATATTATATTATGCACGTAATATGTATATAAATATAAAGTCTGATTAACGTTTCCAATGTTTTCATAACGCCACGATTGACCATATTTGGAGGTTTTTGCAGCGATCAAAATAATATAATATACAATAATAGTATATTGTGTTGTGTTCGGCGCGGTGCAATCTCTCAAACACTATAATATTATTACCTATAGCCATTGTATACAAACCGCGAAAACATGATTTTTCCATCGCGTTAAAAAGCGGCGGTCTGCTCCTCGATCTCCAGTTGAAATCGTTACCTACCTACTATAGATATTATGAAGGTTTTGCACTTGTTTGCGATTGGTTTGCTGTTTGCGATTTTCCGGGTAAATTGTTCTTCGCAAAGCGTGGCATAATATTATGCACGAATACACGAGAGTCGCAACGTCAGTATAATATTATATGTCATTATTTTGCGTACGTCTTGTTGCAGTGACAAACTATAAACACCAGCTATACTATAAGGCGATTAGTGGTTGGAGAGACTTGGGGGAGTTATTGACCCTCGGGGCCTCAACGGTTACGTACTACGTAGGTAACACTTATAGGTACGTTTTAATCTCTCCTCTGCCCCTCGTCCTACTAATATATGTGACCTGCAAATATCCACCCACGCGAACCACAATATCGTTGTATAGATTACATACATGTATTATGTATATTATAGTATATAGCCATATATGAATCATGAGTATACTGCAGCAGTAAGTACTGATATGTAGTATGCATATGAGAATAGGACTTCCCACTCGTTATATTTTTCCGTCAACTATAGTTGGGTTGTACAATCGTCCTACTGACTCAGATTATTATTAAATTAATTTTATGAATGAAAGCGTATTACAACTGCAATCTGCTGGGTCGATGTCATGACAGCTATAGTGCAGTTCGTCTGGCCTGTCCAACTATAACTACTGCATTAGGTGGCCAGATGATGAATAGGATGGCCTACTCGACGATCGCTCTTGAGGGGAACCTGACCTTATTTTACACACATCGAGCCCAAATAGCAAAAATATTTAATAATATATTTATTGGTTTTATTAGATGTCCAACAACGAACTTACGCCTTGATAGGCTGCGGGGGCCTGCCGTGGTGAACCATACACGATACACCATCATCACTGAAAATAGGTACCTATATAATATATAGGTTATGGATGATCGAAGTAATAATATTGTGGGTTCATCGCGTCAATGTTTGGATCGCGCAGACGATGCCAGATTGATAACAAATTACATTTATACAATAAAAACCCTAAAAAAACATCAACATTCTCCATTATAGGTAGGTATATTAATATATTATTAAGTACCTACCATTCGTATCAAAACACATACATTAAACACGTTCACGTTCTGTGTAGGTAGGTATATCACCAGGACGTAATAATTTCGTAACGTCCGTGATTCTGACCGTTGATTGGACGTAAAACAACACAATGTATTTTAAGTGCTAATAACAACCATGCAAATAATAAACATTTCAGCTGTATAATACCTACGTACATTGGTGAGGATATTATTCAGAAGCGGACATTTCCAAATTATTATTATTTTTTAGTCGGGTTTGAATATCGGGTGGGCAGTTATAACTTATATCATGTCTCATCAGTGATGTGGTATGGTTGTGTTTGTGTAGCACAACAACTAATAATATATTATACCTATAGGACATACGGGCTATGGCATTATTAAAGTCTACTACTGTCTACTTCACTGTATGTCTGCAGTATAATAATTAACAGTAATAATTGTAGTAAATGGTCTAGAGCTGGTCAGTTGCGTGTTTATAAAAATAAAATAAAATTGATGTCGTTCAAATGATTGTAGGTGACCTAAGACCTACCGGATACCCCATATAATATTGTTATTCCGATAATTAATGTTATTTAGTTGTTTATTATTCAATGCACTTGATGCAATTTTGTAGATGAGTTTTTTGTTTGCGCATCCTTTGAAAAAACTTATCATTACCCTTACAATGGCCTCAATTTATTATACTATTGTATTTTTATTAATATTACTTCACTATCGGTCTTATATCAATATTCAATACCCACACACCTACTCAACCTTAAGGTAGGTATTGCCTGAGCAACACCTGGACCTTAAGTTATACGCCACTAGATCTGGTGTAGTCGTGTAGATAATGTGTACACCTGCAGCAGAGACCTCAAGGGCCAAACTCAAATTACCAACGGTTTATAATTTATATAATCATATATATATTTTATACGTCAAATGTTCGTGAGAAAAAAAACTTTTAATTTACTTATTTTAATACTAATTTCAAAATAAACAAATACAACTTGTATTGATTATAATTATTATAATATAACTGTATTTAATACTAGGTGCCTAGTATAGGTATTACAAGGGCGCAAACAAGTTGCCTACTGAAGTCAAAAAGGTCAATAATTTGTATACGAGTTGCATCCCGACGTACCCTAAATTTTATCGTCAACGAAAAGGGTCTAGTTGCCTCTTAATTATAGACACATATACAATTATCAAATATTTTTTTTAGGAAATCTAGTATATTATACCTAAGAGACTGATGTTTTTTAACTAAAATATATATACACATTTTTAAAAACCTAATGACTTAGTGTAAAACAATTTATAATGTATACATGACACATATATTAAAAATAATTAATTTAATTTAGTATTTCTGAAATAAAGTTTTTATTATTATTATTATTATTATTATTAGTTAGGTAGTGATGAAGTTTATGAACCACTACTTAATTCTATATGGGAGGCAACTAGAGTGAAAACTCATGGGAGGCAAATAGGCAACTCGTATATGATTATGAACTACCTGGTCATCGGAGGCAACTAGTGTATTGTGTATATTAACGATAATGATCAATATAGGATAAATCCTCCCCTATGGCCCTATAGGCTGTATACAATATTATGCAAACATTTTCGGAGTCCTAACTTGAGACCTCTAACTTTAAAAGCGGGGATGCTGGATAAAATGATTTCCTCCCCCATGACAAAAACCTAAATACGCCACTGATATTGACAACCGTTTATGTAAGTACTTATATTATTGGGATGTGGTATGCTGGTTGTCATATCGTATTGAATTTGACTAAATATTTTTGATCGGTGTTTGCAAACGTTATAATACCCAAGTACATATAACGCGTAGCTATGTAGGTAGTACTCGTACTTATTAAAATAACTAATAAGTGGCTACAGGTGTGTGATTTTATTATAATATTGTATAAGTTCTCACTGCGTTCGCTGGTCACTAGCTGTGTTATACATTTATAGTTATTTGTTTCGTATCACCGAAAGTATCAATTCGAAACGGTGTTGTCTCGAGTCTCGGTACACCTACTGCTTGTAAAATTTAATTCAACATCAACATTCATATAAACTCGTATTTTATCTGTGCAATGGCATCGCGAAGACCGCATAAAAAATGTATTATTCATTTATTATAAATTTGTTAGTGCCACATTGCCACTGCAGTGGTAATAATAATTACGGAAATAAATAAGTCTGTGTGCACACAAAATATACGTGAGAACACAATGTATTTATTCTTTCAATCGGTTTATTGTGTATACGGTGTACCTATAGTGTATAATATTATTTACGTCATATGGTTAGGTTTAGTGTTTATTGTTAGAAACTTAGAAAGATTAAAAACTTAAAATGTATATATATATATGTATAGTACTATATGTACTTGTATGTACTTACAAGTTAACAACCTACTAATCTACTCTAGTCTGTGAGTATAGGATAAACGGATAAACCTTTAATATGAGGTATTTCCTGCAATATCACTAGCGATTTAATTTTCGATGATTATTTTATTTTAACTTTTATTTTATTTTACTACGATTTTTGAACAAAACGAAGATGCGTTTCAATTTTACGTACCAACACGTCTCACTATGGTATACAGTTTGTTTCAAAACGGCCATACATCTATCGATTGGAAATTGGACACAACTACACTAGTAAAAGTAATTTTCAAGAGTTAAAGAAAAAAGAAATAGAAAACTAACAATTTATTATACTTCAATGTTTTGGTGTCAGATAAATAGATGTTACAATTTTAATGTTTAATTATTTGTTTTCAATGTACTATGTACCTACCTGATTTTAATAGTATTATTAGAAATTATTTATTTAAAAATAAATATTGCATCAAATAGACTAATTTATTGTAGAAAAACTAGTCCATAAAATTAGTATATATACCTACTAGTAACTAGTAGGTACCTACCTACTGTTATAGTAAGCTTAATTTTAATCATTAGTTAATGAAGTAATTAAATTTAGAGTTGTATCATAAAATGTGTTGATAAAAATTGTTTAAAATAATGAGACAAGGTTTACTCTAAATTCATAAAATATTGCGTACCTAACTATCAAAAATTATTATTTATTATCAGGGCTTGAAATTTTATAAATTAAAATACAATAAAATACCTATGCATTTCTATTAGAATAAACTTCAAAAAAAGTTATAATAATATGAAAAATATGCAGTTTTAATTTAAAGTGCCGGTGCCGGTTTTTCCAATTTTCCATAATTCAGAAAATTTGAAAATTTGATTGTATATTTTAGGTACTACCTTAAGTACAATACTTTTCCACTAATCCTATTTAGGGGGGGAGGTGGGTTGATACGGTGTATTATATCAACGAAAATGACTTCACAGGAAGAACTCTCACGCCCTGTAGAGTAGTCGGATTTCATTTATTTTTTTTTTTAATTTTAAAGAAGAGAACATTTTTCAGGACGGATTTTCATTTTACTGATAGAAAAATACATTTGGAAAACAACAAATATTGGGCATTATTCCAATGCATATTTTAATTTTATAACTATAATTTTGAAAATCAGGCTTTAATCCGACCTGCAAAATGTTCTCCTTTAAAATAAAAAAAAATTAATGAAATCAGACTATTTTACAGGGTGTGAGTTTTTCCTGTATGACATGTTATTGTGCTAAATAATGCACCGTCTCCAACGCCCTTAACTTTAAATATTAATATAAAATATATAGACTGCAAAAAATCATAATACAATCTATGATAAAATTCATAACATAGATGGCCATGGTGGTTCAGTTGGTAAAGCTCTTTATTTTTAAATTATTAATTAGATATTTCTTATTAGGCATTAAATTTATTAGATTACAAACAATATAATAATGTACAAAATCATTAAATAGTTATGCAAAATACTTCAACTTGGTATTATTATATTTTACATATCTACTATGTATCAGTAGCGTATCTACAAGTGGGATTGGGGTCATACCCCCCTGGGAACCAAATTTTGTACACAATACAATATGTATATAAATATATAATAATATGAATATAATGTGTATACTGAATGTCTATAAAAAATTGTATATCCCCCCCTTGAAAATATCCTAGATAAGCTATTGCTATGTATATTATACATACATAAGCTTGTCTTTTTTTTATTGACAGTCTGTGCCATATGTTTGGTAATAGAGCATATTATTTATGATTGTTGATTTTATCTAATTCAAGTTAAAAAATAATAAGATTAAAACCAAATCAAAAACTATTAAGTAAATTAATAGTTTAACAGATATAACTGGTAATTTGTAATTCCAGTTAGAGCCCAAGAACCACTGGAATCCAAATTAAAAACTATTTAATGGTAAAAATTGTATTTCTAATATGATTATAAATATTCAATTAAAATACCAAAGTTCAATCATTATAACAATTTTTAGTAAGAAAAGAAAAATAATTAAACTGGCCGAATTCTATATGGATACTATTTAGTCATTGTATATAGTAAAACAATAATCAAATCAAACTAGAAAATTTAACATATCAAACATATTATATAGTACTATTATAGAGATTACTACTGATGCATTCAAATGCACACAATTATCTTATTGCGTTTCACCAAATTCGGTTTAGCAATTTCAACAATCAGTCATAGACAAAACTACAGATCAAAAATGACAAATATAAAAAAAAAATGTAATAAAATATATAATATATATATTATATTATTTCAATTAAAACTTAATACCTACAAAGTAAATAGATACAATTTTTTACTTAAATGAGTGAGTAATACATATTGAGTACTATATTCAGGATTGGTATTCTTGAAATTCATTTGCCACACAACTGATAAAGAAAAAAAGGATTATTTCTTGGTTGGAGGACAAATTATTTAGATATATTTTGGCTTGACCTATAATGATGTTTATAGTAGCAGGCACAAAAATGAGCGCTGCCGGTCATGCACTAAGCGGCATTATTTTGATAGTAGTATCGAAATTATATATTCATACATTTTTTTAATATACCAAATTATTTATAATATGGGTATTAATTTTTTTTTGTATTGTGAGGTTACTTATATTTTTAAAATTGATTTATATTATAATACAATATGATATAAATTAACATAACAGCAGCGTGACAATAAATGTTGTGAATCAAGGATTACTACTGTGGGTATAAATAACGAGCCGCGGGGGCCAATGATCATTTTTCATGCCCCCAACTTTCTTCTAGTATTGCCCATGAGCATGTTTGTGACCCACCAAATAATAAGAATAATATTTTGAACTCTATCACTTCAAGAATTTTAGATTTGTTGATATATCTCTGATTTTATTGAACAACTCATTATATATTGTTTTAGTAACTGTTGAACTTTCTTGTCGAAGTATATTTTGAACCTTCTATTGTTCCAATTCTGTTTAAATATTCTTTCACTAAAAATATAAAAAAACATTTTTGTAAAATAGTTTTTAAGAAAGATTATTATGATTTAAAAAAACAATATTCCATATCAAATATCAAATATCAAACATACAGAATATATTAACATAAAACATTCAACAATTTTTAACTGTTAATAAAACATTTTATCGCTTGCCGAGGCTCTATTTAGTATTTCCCCCTCCAAGTTTCGGGACGACAATAGGCGACCAACACTGATGCTGGCGACGCCAGTCGGCAGTCACGTCCTGCCGCCAGCCGCTATGAGTGGGTGACGCAAGGAGATGTGCAGAATGAACCGATTTTCGTCGGGCCGCGGCATGTTCTCTCGGCAAACAGAGTATAGACTATAGTTCTGTTATATTTTATTTATCTTTTGGATTACAAAATTGTCTAAAAATAATATATTACAGTATTAACATGTAGTAGTCACTAGTCACAATAATATAAAAAAGTTTATTAGAAAATAGAATTTGTCATGTTGGCTGATATATAATCTCTACTATTTTAAGATAATTGCTGCTAATAATCAATTGTAATACTCATTAAAATAACAATAGAATTATAATATTTTTCTTTATATTATTGAACTTGAGCCTGGCAATTATTGCCATTAGCTATTGTAGGGATTATGGTTGGTACAGTTGAAATGGTTAGTTAATAACACATCTATGTATGGCAAGGTTTTTGCCACTACGAACCTATCCGAGAACTAGCGGCAGCAGACATTAATATCTTGTTAATTGTATCTTGAAAAATTAACACTTTAATGAGTCCAAAAATCTGGTTTTTAGTTAGACTACAAATAATAATGCAAATAATTTGTCAACAGTATTCAGTACTATATGACAACTTTCCTACAGATACATACATAATTTTACTAGCTGCTTTATATTGCAGTTGCAACATACACAAACAGGTAACTGATATTCTTCATCAAAAGTCTTGAAGTATCAATGAAAATAGTATTTGTTAAGAAGTTTGCCAGTCTTGATATAAAACCTGAAATCAATAAAATGTATACCATTGATTAAACAATACTCATGACGACATCACTATATGATACTAAGATGGATTCATAAGAAAAGTTGGACTAGTTCTACTACTTGGCTGCAGCCAGCCATAGGCATTTATAGTATAATGTATATATACATCAGTTGAATCTAATTAGTGAATGCCATTTTTTCTATTTGTGTGGTCGATTTCAGTATTATTTAACCAATGTTTATACTAACAAATTTTAAAACATTATTACAATATTAATTTTACTTTTCATAATGTATGCTTACCATATTGATTTATTGATATACTTTGAATTCCCAAACATCGAAAGATTGACACAGTTTTGTCTCATGTTGGAACATCGTTTAGGTGCTCAAATTTGAAGGGAGTAGATCAAAGAAAATGCAGAGTATTAATTAAAAAATAATGCAAAGGTTTTCGAACTCTCGGTTCAGCAACATATGCATAGGACACTAACGTGCAATCAAATCAACAGAGCCCACACAATCTTATCAATCTACTCATCATTTTTGGGTAAATGCATTTCATGTTGAATGGTTGAGAAGAAGAATGACTGTGTCAACTTACCTTCCCATCCACTAACCATAATTTGAGGTGCTTCTCGTCACTAAAAAGTCCAACATGGCCTGGGTCAAAGATGGCTAGTAATGAGTAATAAGTATGTTTGAATCTATTCAGTATTGCTCTACTTAAAGACAGCAAATTGTATCCTATCTCCATCGTTATTTGCCTGATCCGGCTTGCCCTTTTTTGGGCGCTCAAATTTGGCGGCAGTGGACAGTCAAAATAAATGCATCAAGAATCAAGTGAAAAATAATGAACATGGTGGTCTTTGAACCCACTGCTCTGCACATCGTATATTGGACAATGAGGCACAATTAACTGAACCATAGTAATCTCGACACACTCCTCTTTCGGTCAATGGATGCACTATACAATTAAGAAGAAGAGTGAATGTATTAAGGTCTGAAGTGTCATCAATTTTGTGTTTTGAAGTAAATCTAACAAATTATTTTTAAAGAATATATAATTTACCTTTACTTATATTTTTACTTGATTGTAATTGACTCGTTCATAGGGTTTTATAAAATGTAACCAATATAAATTATAAATCTGACAATTCCCGACATTTCGCATATATTTTGCTTGAAGTGAAGTGTATTTGAATGTATTTGATAATATTAGTGGAAATTATACTTACCAACGTATACAGTTAGCTATAAAAGCGTATAAAGTTTCGATACCAAAATTCATTTATTATAAAAAGTGAAATAACCAGTATATAACTATATCTAAACATCCCGAATCGGAAGGTACAAACTGTTTCCACTAGAGTCTGTAATCAATCTGCTTCCCCAATATATTATCTGTGGTGGTTCTACAACTACTATCTAGTCCATGGTTCTTTAATAATACCAGATACTAGTTTGTTGGTCTATGGTTAATACCATTGATTTTAATAAATTAAATTCTGATAATCGCACGACACGACACACAAGTACCCCTATCCCCTATACATACTGTGATAATATTATTCTGCTTTGTAAATGGCGGCCGACTTCGATGACAAGAAGGAGACAGCTATCTAGTTGTTGTATATATCCGTAGACCTATAAACAAAATGGACAGCGCTTAGAGAGAGAGGTCAGGAGTACGATATAGAGTAAAAGAGAAAAGAGAACGTAGGGGAAATATAGTATTAGTTTCATACGTCAATGATTACCCCCTTTATGTTCTTTCTCTCTTTTCTCTCCTCGTTCTTTCTTCTTTAAACAGTGCACAATCATTAGCACAATCTTATATGATTCCGGTACATTGATGACAGGGCGGAGTGGAATGCGCTGTCCATTAGTTTATAGGTCTATCGTCTATGTATATATCTATGCACACGACGTAGCTGTCAATGCGCCTTTATTGTGTTTGATCATGGCTTAAATATATTTAAATATAAATTAAGCCTTGTGCTTGATCATAGAACAATATATAAAAAAAATAGAAGCGACACTCGATCAGAAGCACGATTTAAAATATCGTGATCAGGAGATTCGGTTTACGTTGGTTTGGTTACCTATACTTTACTCCTTGCTAACTATATAATTTGCCGCTTAATTTTAAATATAATTTATAATTTTGCTAACATGACATGTGTTTAATAAATGTTTTATTAAACATCTATGACATATAGACATATAGTTATATACAGTTATATAATATATATTAACAAAAAATATCAAACAAGTCTTATGAAATACAAAATTATTGTATTATTAATATTTTATATTAATCTATAAAATGTGACAAACCCCATTTATTTTAGGCCCTCCCAGGTTCATAAACGCTGGGTACATACCGGCTTGATAAATCTTTGCACCCCCTTCAAATTTTAAATAAGTATTCCCAGTTACTCTGAGTAATTTACCTAACTAATCGCATTTTTGGTTTGAATTTTGGCATTTTATTTTAACATTTATTTTAATAGGTATGTACTATGTATATTTACTTACTCCGAACACAATATAATATATAAGATAATACAGCGAATTATTTCCTTTATCAAATTGAAAACTTTGTATAAATTATTATAGTAATATATTAAATAGTTACTATATTTACATTTCTTATTGATGTGAAATAAAATTATCTATCTATTTTATTAACTCAATATAATGTGTTTTTCTTTAATTAAATAAACATCAACTATGAAGTATATTATATATAATGGAGAGGGTCCCCTACTGGCTACTTTATGGGTCTTAGCAGGATCATACATTATTTCAGCACTCCTATGACGTCATTCCCCAGCTAGGAGATTGCGTCAAACGTTTATCAACCATAAATCATAATATTATATTATAATTAATAATATTATCATCAATCATAGTATAATGTTATTACAATATATAAAGTGATTCACTAAACATACTCACCTAGTGAGTAACGTTACCCCCATATTTCCTTTAATAATACATATTTTATTCAAATTCTTATTTTTAATTTTTAATTATACCTACTTGGCTTTTTATTAACACTTAAGGATTATATTTTAAATTATTTGGATATTTGTACCATTTAAAAAATTCTGTGGGGATACAAACTTCTTTGTTTCAAATTAGAACAAACCTTTTTGCACTGTAAATTGTTAAGCAGATAATTTTTTTAAAAATGTAGATTCATTTAAATAAAAAATCAAACGAGTAGTTTCCAAGTTTTTGAAATGTATTTACCTCATTACCAGTGGCGTATTTAGGGGGGGGGAGTACGGGGGGAAATTGCCCGAGCGCAAAATTTGAAGTTCCTCAGAGGGGCGCCGTCACTAGAGGTTAAATTGTTTTCAAAGTGAAGTTATTAAAAGTTATAAAAAGGAAGTTGAGAAAAAAGGGGAGCCTAAATGTATGTACCTAGGGCGCCGAAATCGTAAATACGCCTCTGCTCATTACCTTTTAGATACATACTAATTTAAAAAATAGGTAATCTGATTAATAATTTTATTTTTTAAATAAAAAAGGGCAATTCTTACAAGAAAAATATCGCCATAGACAATTCTATTTAAATATTATAAAAAATTTAAGTATTAAAAATATGGTGCTTAAGTATAGATTTAAACAATAAAATCACCTAACAATATAGTTAATTCGTGATTGAAATCAAAACTTGTATAATTTCATTATTGAATGAAAAACGGGGGTGAGCAGGCTTGGGGAATCCGCCCTGTACATAAAAAGAATATTATAAAATACTTTCCCGTCGGTACACCATAATAATAATATTTGACAAAATAGACGATGGAACACGTCCGTGGACGGCATGCACGCGGTCAGGCAGATCCACCATAGATAAAAGATTAATGAACCAGAACTAGAATACTAGATACCAGAGTTGAGAGTCCAGAATAATGAATTCGTAATAGTGAGTCCGCCGCACTCGGAACTCGGAAGATACGTGCAGCAGGCACACGGCTATAATTATAGATATTATGGCCGTGGTTGCAAACACTCCGCACGGCGCACACGACAAGTCGGCCAACACCGCTCAGCTGTTCTCGACTGGCTGGCAGCCTTGTTCCATTGTGTCCTTCCCGCCCCCGACACGCCGCGTGGCGATCGTAGACCGTAGTCCTCACTCCTCACTCCTCCGCCGTCGTGTTCTGATAAAATATGATAATAACAATATAACATATAATATATGTATACAAATTACAAATACAATATAGTATCGTGGTGTAGTACAACTGCAGATCGTTCCGTCGAGTAAAACGTTTTTTTCCCCGATTTCGATCTCTCACCTTCCCGTACTCCCATCACTATACTCCGGTATCCGATGCCGTCTCGGCCGTTCCGACACCGTCGCGACCCGTAACACGCACAAGGCACAACACGCGCGACGACTCTGCAGCCGCCGTCGACGATCTGCGCCGCGTTTCCTCTTCGTTCAAAGTCGTCGTCGTCCCGTTATCTTTGTTATTGTTTTTTTTTTCGTTCGTTTTTGCTATTTTTTTACGCACTCCCGCCGCTCTCTCTGTTCGCCACCACCACGGCACCACTACAGCCTGCCGTACGGGGACACGATCGCACTCGCGATTCACAAGTTACATACAATATACACATTATTGTTGTTAAATACGTGCAATAGTAATTATAATATTACATATTATTTTTAAAAAAAACATATTATTATCATTATTGTTGTTGTTATTACTATTATTATTACGCACAAGAAACAACTTTCGGACCGCCGCCGCCGCGTCGTTTTATTTCGTCGGACGAATAAAAAAAATATAATATTATCCCATACAACCGTATAATACGCGACGCACAAACATCGTACGCGCACGCACACGGCCGTGCAATAATAATACATTATATTGTTGCGGTTCATCGTCGTCATCGTCATTCCGTGTGCCTGCTCGTTGTTTCGTTTAACTTGGTAACAACGGTCGTAACAATAAAGAAAATAATGCGCAGTGTGCTCGCCTCAGTTGTTTGAAGAAGAACGTCGCAGTTATGCGCCTTTTGTGAAAGACAATTTTTCGACTTTTTCCGATATCCATACCGTATTGATATAAAATTTACAACAATCATATACTATAAACGCACTGATCGTAGTGACGACACATTATTTATGGCTATCAATCAGATACTATCGTCGAGCGCCCACAGAGCCCTAGCGCACGAGTACAAGAGTCTTCAGGATGAACCCGTCGAGGGATTCAGAGTGAAGCTGATCGAGGACAACCTACGAGAGTGGGAAGTGGCCATATTCGGACCACCGGAAACCCTGTACCAAGGAGGATATTTCAAGGTGCTTTATTTTTGTCTTTCCTATCTTTTTTGTTTGTAATTAGGTAGGTATACAGATATTTTCCTGATCGGTTTGTTTTGAATGTATCTAATGGTATTTTCATTTATGTAGGTCACCAATAATGGTTTATTTTCAATGTATTTTGTCAAATTCAAATAAATTACAGTGCACCATACTCAGATGAAAAATTTGTTATTTACATTTCCATAATAGGAACCTACCCATAATACGTACCTACCAATCTACTTAACTTACTTACCTCAACATGTCATTTGAAACTAAGTACCTAACTATATTGTGGTATGTTTATTTGCAATGCAATTCTTGATTAAAATAGGTATTAGCCATTAGGACTGAAACATTTCAATCACTATTGTTTGCCTTTTCTTAGAGGCCAAACTTAGAACAAACATTAATTTGTGATTATATCTGTTGTATACTCGTATATCTTAGGTATAAGTGACTTTAATATACCTACAATTTGAAATGTTATTATCATCTTACACAGTATGTTTATCTATTTTATATGTAAATTATTACCTATACTTATCTTGAAATTACTAATTAGTATAAGTAAGTGCAAAATTAAAAGTTAAACATAAATAATTTTCAAGCATTTCGGGTAAAGTAAAAAATGTTTTATAGGTATATACCTTAAATATACTTATGTAGATACATATTTAATATTTATAAAATATCAACTTAATTTTTTTTTTGTTTTATTGGAAATCAGAAAAACAATTTATGTATTACAAATTTTTTTATTATGATATCAAAATACATACATTTGTAACAAGAATCGCTTGACAGACAAAGTTACCCTCATCCATTGGTATTATTCCGGGTGTAAGTTATATCATATGACATTTAGGTATAAAGAACGGAATAAAATTGAGTATTTATTTTGTCGGAGTAAGAAGTCATAATTCCAGTTTCTTTTTAACCAGTGAGTGGGCTTACCATCAGGGCCGGATTAAGACATTTTACGCCTCTGGTCAATAATTGCACCTCCCTCCTATTTTTCGCCCTATACCTACCCCTATAGTTTGATATTTTCGCCATACCTCATGTCCATAGGCACAATTAGGGTAAACATTCTGGGGGGGGGCTACAACCCACCTTAAAAAACTATTTATTTAAAATAACTCATAGGGGGCTTATATCTAAATTCTCATACACATTATTATGAGTCATAAGAACAATAATTAAATAGTTGAATAGTATGTATTACTATATAAACTAATTTTAAATTAAATAAGATAAATAGTGTAAAAAAAACCAGTAACGTTTTAATTTTTAAATTTCTGATGTTATCTTTCGAGATATTAATCTTTATAATATGCTATCAAAGTTACACAAAATAGTGGACAACTTTGATACCTATATTTCTTAATGTAATATCAAAGTAACCCCATTTTATCAACAAAAAACTATTAAATTATCATGGTTCTCTGGTGAATAAAAATATAAGTGTATTAAAGTTACCCCATTCTACTGTGGTTTAAATTCATTCGTAAAGTATTAAATTACACATTATTTTTTACCACTTTTATAATGGTTAAAAAAGAAAGTAACCAAATTGCACACACAGTTTTGTGTGTAGAATACCTCTTCTTTCTGTTGAATTTAGGTAAGTATTTTCAATATTCAAAATATAAATTCTAGATAGGTTAACCTTTGCTAAAATCTAATTTTTGAATTTACTTACCTAGTCAAGTATTTCATTCAATAGGTAGATCCTAGTGATCCTACCTATCTAGAAAATATTTTTATAATTTATATTGAAATTTGAAATATTATTCTATTTTGATCATAAATAATCAATTAAATATATTGTTTTATAGGCTCATATGAAGTTTCCAGCAGACTATCCATATTCGCCACCAACTATAAGATTTCTGACAAAAGTATGGCATCCTAATGTGTATGAGGTATGTTACTTATATTTTAACTTAATATTTATAATCCCATTTACAATTTTAAAATAAGCATAATAATAAGCAACAAATAAAATTAGATATTAAATATGTTGGTAATGGATGGTAGGTATTTATTTAAAATACAAATTTAATAGCAGAGATCTGATATAATATTTTGAATAGGTACCTATTACCATTTAATTAAAGGTCAATTTGAACTAATTATTAACTAGTTCAAAACTGTATTAGTTGATTATGTTGATTGTGCAACATGTAAATTTCTTAAGTTACACATATGGTAAACACTAAACGGAAACAACAAATAACCAATTGCTGATACTTCATTTTGAGTTATATACTTATATGAGGTTAAGAATATTAAATTAATAATTCAAACTTATCAACTTGAGTATGCAATAGTCTTAGGTTTTAATTTAATAAAAATAAATCTAGGTACTATGTTATGGAACACTAAAAGTATGTTACATAAATATTTTATTATTTTTCCAAAGAATTTTTTTTAAGTACATAATTACAATTAAATTTTTTGAATTACGTAATATAAATGTGAATAGGTATATTTTTATTAATTCTTACTGATAGATTATTTGTGAAAAATAATTTCAATGATCTTGCCTTTTATAATATTAGTCATATCAGTTATTACTTATTACTCATTATAATACAAAGCTTGCTCAACTATAATACTAGATCGACTTTTAGTTGAATATTAAAAATACCTATTATTATTATAAAGATAAATACCACAATGTGTAGTGTTTTAATTATGTGTATTGTGTTGTGTATTGCAATTAAAGATTAAACCTACTATGATGTTATCAAAAATAAAAGTGTATATAGTTATATAATTTTGTATTTCAATTTTAGAAATTTATTATGAATTGCCTAGTTACTAAAAACCTAAATGTTTAAAAATGTTATTTATTTAATTAAACTATAATAAGAATAACTTTAAAATCTCGTTGATCTTTTGATTTTACTTTTTTTAAATATAAAAACTTACATAGGTATCAGAAAAAATATGATTTTCAAAGCATAAAATACAAGATGTAAAATGAATATTCATTTGCATGTTTACCAGACTGGAAATAATTTGTATGTATATCAGAGGTATCAGATTAATTACTTCATACGATGACAACATAACAGTTAAATAATAAAATATGATAATTATAATTTAGAAATTGTGCTGACTTGTGTTATGTACCAAAATTTACATACAATATAATAAATCATTATATAAATCAATAAACAATCTTTTAAAAAGTATTCGAATATAAATAAATTGAAAAAAATATTAATTTTTTGAATTTAACTTGGTATCCTTAAAATAATACCTTAACATCTCAAAAAAATGTAATAAATTGGTATTGTAAATGTTCTACAATTATAATAATTTTCTATTTTAATTAAGTAATAATTTAATATAATATTATGGTAGTAAAAATAATCCATAATATGTAATATTAATTGTTTTTTTTTTAAATGGTAAATATTAATTTTAACTTAAGTGGTAAATAATTGTTGAGAGAAAAATATTAGATGTTATAAAGATATTTATTTTGCTGTAATTCTCTGTGTATCAGGGACAAATGTAAGGAAAGTCACACTAACCTAGGAGGTCACTGCCAAGTTCTTGTCCTTTTAAAGAACAAATTGGTTCTATTGAGCCTATTACTACTTGAGATTCCACTTTGTGTTATGAAAATACCTGTTTAGTTGTAACATCAAGGTAATCATATTAAAATGATAAGTAGGATTTTGTTTATGGCCCCAAGTGAGTTCAGTATTTATTCGTTTGTAAAGAAGGTCACATTGAGTACTAATAGTAATATCAATATAAATTGTGTATGATTCTATATGTTTTGATCATTATTGTTATTATAGAGATAGAAGGTTAAAATTTAATAAAATAACTTAATACATTATTAGTTTATATTAATATGGGTATTACAAGTTCCAACATAATTGTATTGATTACTTTAACATTATTTTATTTTATTTTTGTTATCTATTGACCAATAATCAATATTGATTACATTGTATACTGAATGAAATAGAAGGTTAAAATTTAATAAAATAATAATTAATACGTTATTAATTTATATTAGGTAATATTAATATTCCCATAATTGTGATGATAACTTTTTCATAATTTTTTTTTTTTTTGTTATCTATTGACCAATATTGAATGATTATCATAAAATAATAGGTATATTTATCAACAATAAAAACTACATCTGTAATTTAGATGAATACATTTAATTTAAAGGCTGAGATAAATTATATAGCATTTTAATTGTCTGGTAAATATTTGTTTCATAAAACTAGTGTATAAGAGTTGTACTAAAAGTGGTTTGAAAAACATATAGGTACAAAGAAATTAACAAAGAAAGCGTAAAATTCTACACTTTCTCAAAAAAAAATAAGATTTTTGAACAAACCATTACCTAGAAAATTAGCCACTGTAGTTATTTAATTTCTATAGTTTAACAACTCAGTAACTCACCAATATTTCAATTGATATATTATTATTGTTTTAAAATATACCTTTGTTACTCCCTTCAAAAAAATTATTATTACATACATATTTATTTGGTTACTTATTACTTTATTTCATGTTCCGTGTATATCTAGGTCAAGGTTAATGGGTTTTTAAATAATAAAATATATCATTACATTACATAATATGATACATTTTTTCCAGAATGGTGATTTATGTATTTCAATTCTTCACCCACCAATAGATGATCCTCAGTCAGGAGAGTTACCATGTGAAAGATGGAATCCTACCCAAAGTGTCAGGTAACAACGCTACCAAATTCAATATGCAATTTATTTGATGTCACGCTTTCACAATTTCTCTGTTAAAAAAAGCCGACAATTGTAATTTTAAAATAAGTATCAACATAATTATTTTCACTATTTTGTTTTACATCTATAGGACAGTATTACTATCTGTAATTTCTTTACTAAATGAACCAAATACATTCAGTCCTGCTAATGTAGATGCTTCCATCATGTACAGACGGTGGAAAGATTCCAAAGGAAAAGATAAAGAATATGAAAACATAATAAAGTAAGTTTTTTTTTACTTGAAACATTTTATTAAAAATTGGTTATTAGTTGCCATGTTAATTTTTACTGATTATTTCAGAAAACAAGTTGTAAGCGGCCGATTAGAGGCTGATAGAGATGGAGTTGTGGTTCCACTTACTCTTGAAGATTATTGTAAAGTGAGCCATGTTGCTCGTTCTTCAGCTGCTGCTGCTGCTATGGATAGTGATTTTTATGTAGAAGACTACGACTTAGATGTTGAGTCTGATGCTAACTCTGAAGAAGAGTATCAGGATGATGCTACTGATAGTGGCAATGGTGAATCGTGAAACCAAACAACTATTAGGCATTTACAAAACATTAAACAATATTTAATAAACAGACATAATAATTGCTATTGAAAATTTGTCTGTGTTGGACAAAATAATTTAAGCCATTGATTTATGTTCTGTTTTGGGGTCAATGGTCTCTTTGCATGTGATCTTAAACATTAAGATAACAATATGTGACATTGTTCTGATATCCTACAGTCACTTTCATATATCCCTGTATACATTAATACTTACATTTATATACACATACATACATAAGTATATATTTATATACATATAATTTTTTGCTTCCTCCAAATTTTAACTTAAGTGTATAATTTTTTAATAAATTACTACTAAAAAAAAAAATTAATAATAATATAATATCTATTGACTTAGTTTATAGCTTCTTCTTGGTCATCCCATCTTCTATAAACTTAATCCTTCTTAAAGTGTTTTGTTTCTTTAATTATTTGTTTTAATCCCTTGTAGGCAGTTAAAATGACTGAAAATGTTATTTGTCAAATTTAAATACTGTGTTATTGCTACACTCTTGTAGATAGTAAATTGAATTTAATGTTTATTATTGTTTTTAATACTTATGTCTTATATATGTGATAACAAAAAAAAAAAAAATGAGCTCATTACATGAAATAAACATTTCATTTAAAATTCATTTTTTTTTTAATTTGTCTATTTTGGTACTATAAAATTTTTTGTTTAGAATTATAAGACAAAAAAAAAAACAAAAACAAAAATAGTTTACCTACCAATTTATGTATTTATAAATTTTAATGATGTCTTTAATTTGTTCACTATTGATCTACATACTTTCGTATTTGTTATTAGGGTATTATATATATAAAGACACGGCTAAGAATGATTGCACATTTTTTTAATCGGTCAGACCATTTTATGATATATTTTATTAACGTGTAAAATGTATTAAGAATATATGTGTATACGTGTTTTGGTGCGAATACCTACTTAAAAATTAAACAAATATTATGAACTTACGAGTTATATAAGTTCACATAGTTGATTAAGAGATTAATTTTAAAATTGTATTCTATTATACTATTTAGTTGGTGGTTTTATTTATTTTGTGTAATTAACACACCAATGTTTCTTGTCTAATTTGGTCTAACACAATACACATATTAAATTTCACAATATTAGTAAAAATAAAACCTGTGGTTGCTGTATTTGATATACAGACTTCAAAAGAGAAAACTTTAATCAACCCTAATTGTTTTATATAACTGTTGGATAAATATAATTTGTTCGAAATTGTGAAATACTTTTTTAAAACTATAGGAACATTATTCAAAAGATAAAATGTCTGTCCAAGAAACACTATGATATAACAATATTATTATCTTTAATAGTAAATTATGTATTGGTAGAATCTATACATAAAATATATACCTCCACAGGACCCGTGATATACAACAATGGATATTCAAATACATATATATATATATACATATAAACATATAAATATTTTTTATGTTTGATTATACATTATTTGTATGATTGTTGTTATTATAACTGTGTACGGATCAACAATATAACATTATTTATAAGTAGAAAATTATCCTACTTTTTTGTACGTAAGATAAACGCCAACGCTTAAAAAAAAAATAACTGTTAATACCATGTAAACACGACTTCTGAAATCTAATGTGTGAATGTATTGTATAATATAGTAAAATGTATCTTTTGTAATAATATCTTGTTTTTGTTATTGCATGTGCATGCATTATAATATATTCCCGAGCGCTTACAATTAACAAAATATTTCATATTTTAAAATACGTGAACCTAACACTATTGGTGAGGATATATGAGCTTTTATCTTCATAATTGTATTCAATATTTATACTGCACATTCATCTAAGAGAAGATAAAAAGTATAAAGTATGTTTATATATTGGAACTATGGGTAGTACTGTAGTATAGGTACTTGCATATTATATGTAAATATCTATAGGTGAATTATTATTAATGAATTATGGATCTACTTCAAAAGTGTTTAGTCTGTGTAGATAATATGAGCATCTAAAATAAAAAAGGTTTCATAATGCTTTTAATCTTTTTTTTTTAGCTAAATTTTGTAGTACTAGTTATCTGTCAGGTCATAGCTTAATTATTTCTAAAAATATTGTTGCCCCTCCAGTTATGACGACTGATGCGTAGATTAGTTTCTAGTCCAATAATACTGTGAACGATTATTTAGTGTAACTAAAAATAGTAAAACAAATGACCGTAGGGACATGAAATGTTGACTGAATGTTTATATTAGCATTTTCAATACACCATAAAATTTTGAAAATATTTTGACTCTCTTTGAGCTGTTTACGGACATTGTAAGTTTTCAATTTTTTTAGTTTTTTTTTTCTATAAATATCAATAAAAAAATTTTGTTGGGTAAAAAAGCGTGAAAATTGAATATAAGGCTCCTGATATATCGTTCTAATAGCAGTTGAAAAATATTAAAAATACATAGGCACAATTTTTTTTTATAAGCATTTAAAGTTCAAATTTTGACAACATTTATCAAATTTATAATTTATTAATTATTTTGTAGTTAAAAATGTATAAAATGTTTAACTTTTATGGCTAAGGATTGAAAATTTAAAACAAGGCTCCACGTAAATAGGTTATAATATATAAATTACTTTATTCACAATAATATCATCAAATATACTTGGTAATATCATAGGCTGACTGACCAGATTGTCGCTCAGAATCGTTTTTCTTATACAATGATATTATATCATTGAATTCAAATTTAACACCATCCATTACAGTGACCCACTTGTAACCTACTGTACAGCAGAGCGACATCCACTTATCCACCTTTTTTTCATTTGCTTATAAAAAATGATTGGATAGTGCTATTAAAAAAAAGCACGCTGTTGCACAGATAAAGTTTTTCTTTACGTGTTGTGAAAATTTGGAAGATCTACAACAAAACAGTCCCGCGCAAAACAATTTTTGTTATGTTGTATACGTTTGTAAGACGGAGACAACACATGCGGGTGTGACATCCTTTTAAACAGTTATTTTATGTAACATTGGGAAATAGATAGATGAGGATAAGAATTTTAAATATTAATAATTATAATTCATAATAATTATTATTATTATTATTAGGAGTTGCTTTTACAAGTTTCACTTACTGTAGATACAATAATTTAAGATTATAAAATAAAAAATGAAAATATTTCGAATGATCGGTAACGGTAAGTCAAATAATACAAATAATTATAAAAGAACCATTGTTTCAAATCGTGATATATGACAAAATAATATTATTGTTAAAGTTTGAAAACTATTAATAATATGTTAATTTTTTTAATGATAAGTACTTAATAGGATATTTAAACCTAGTGTATAATTATAATTATATATTAATAATGTGGTAATTACACAAATTATCTTTAAAAAAATATTTGAACAGTCAATTTCATGTGATTGTGAGTAATATTGTAGGTAGTCTGGGGATTATTTTTCCTAGGGTCGGGGATTTTTATTCCGCAATTCACTGTATATTATAGTTAAATGCATATATTGTAAAATTATGTACAATAATCTTACAAATATATCGACATAAATCGTTTTATTGTAATGTAGTCTGCAGTATTCTGTATATAAAGAAAAATAGAAATTCTACTACCTACTCTATGCTTATAAATACATTATTTTTTTTGAGAGTGGAAGCCCCCCACAGACACTTTAAGTTTAATATAAAGTGTGTATTAACAACAAAATTATATTTTAGCCTCTGCGTTGAAAAACCTATACTTAATATGAATAATAAGAATAATAATAACAATAATAATAATCATTATGACGTTATTAGCTATTACTGAATTACTGTCTAATGTGAAATTGACTGAAATGTATTCACTTATACTGAATTCAACAACTGGTGTTCATAAAAGAGCGATTAATTTGTGTTGATAAAACTGTAATTTCAACAGGAAATGGGATGTACTTATAACTTATTTTTTAAGGTACCCAATATGTGACAACTGACAAATATAACTTAAATTGGAGGCCAAATTCGACAAGCTATTACGATAGCGCATCTAATATGCAATGATTTGTAAAAGGGTTACGCTCATTTGGTAATACAAATAATGAGAAGAAAAATTCAATACAATATGTGTTATATGGTGTAACGCAAAATATTTGAATTTAGCATTACCTAGTTGTTGATTGCTGTGAAGCAACTGAATGTGTACACTACTTTTTTGGTATAGTTAGTAGTAACATTTTTAGGTGCAACATATGTAGAGACTAGAGTTTCAGAAACAATTGTATAAAAACCAACGTATTCGTCTGTTAAAAAGATTTTCTGCTACGAGATGGATATTATAAGTTCTACAAACCACTTAAAAATCAGCTATGAAAAAACTGACAAAAAAAACAAACATTTATCAAATAGTTTTTTAAAGCAACTTAATTCATTTAAATTTGTTCTTAAAATGCATAATATGACGCTCAAACTTTTAATTACTAAAATATAAGGGACTTGTAAAATATGAACTGTATAAATAGTTGATGATATATTGATATACTTTTGGAAAATTTTTAAATATGTAGGTAGATACCAACCGTAGTCCTGCCCTATCTACCATAGTAGGTACCATTGGCGCAAATAGGGGACTTAGGTCCCTACTTATAGACTTAGTCTCCCCAAATGCCAGTCAAGTCCCCCCAGTTCAAAATCGAGTAATTAGTACTAATTTTTATATTATGTGGTATTAAGCAATATGGCCTATGGGGAGGGGGGGCTTAAGTCCCCCCCAAATTTTAGTCAATTTACGCCTATGGTAGGTACCATGTTTAAGTATAGGTAATATCCAAACTACACATAGTAGGTATAGCACTTTTAAATTAATTTATGCAGAAAAACCTACTAATTAGTAGGTAATTAGAATATTTGTTTTACTATTATCTAATTAAAAATGTGTGATTTTTATTTGTTTAAAATTCCATATAGACATATATATAGTGCTATAGTGGTAAACGTAGTGTATTCATTCAAAAAAGTTTCAAATATTTTGGTAGCATTTATTATAAGCTCGTGGATTGTGTAAATGTCCTTTTAATTCGTTATACGTTTGAGATATTTCAAAGTTTCTATATCAGCATATTGTAATTTGTTATTCAGAATGGATAAATTTAAATGATCATTCAAGTATTATATGTCTCCTGATCAGTGGTAGTTTTTACCTATATAAATTAATAAAAAAAGTAAGAAGCGTCGCCGTGCTAGATATACAGATAAAACTCGAATCAACCAAGTTAAGAAAGCTATAACAAAGTACAAAGCAATCAAACACCAAGAAACTTTAGGGTTTCCGACTAAAATTAATTTACGCAAATGGAAAATTAAGAAATTATCTGGTCTAGCATATAGTCCCACAATTGATTATAAAAATAACATTGGCACTATGAACCAAGTCAAAATAATACTAATTTTCAGGTGGTTATTCACGCTGATAGAAAACCTGCTAATGGACACAAAGGCTGTTACAATGCTGCAACTACTAATGAAGTAGCTTTAGTTATAGTATGGGTAATTTTGTAATAAGATTGTTGTCATACATTATTATTTTGTATTATATATCTATTAAAATTAATCGTCTGTCTTGGTCTGCGGCCGTCCGGTTAAAGTTGGGCTGTAGACATTTTTTATACTTAAACCCGGCAACGACGGGTAATTCAGCTAGTATAATATAATATAATTTGCTTCGATCAGAATCTAAAATGTGTTGTGAAAAATCCTTCATATTAGTGATGAATAAATAATATTATTATTCTATTGTTATAATTAATACAAATTATTAGTTTTTTATAATGAAAAAACCGTAGCCGTTGCGGGACGCCTGCCAGATGCGAAACATCAAATAATGTTTTCTTAAACTAGTTAAACAATAAAAAAAACTTTTAGTTTTGTATTTTTGAGCAGTAGGTACTTATAACTAAAAAAATTTTAATAAATAATTATCGTACACATATTATAACGTTGCCATGAAAATTAACGTTTGGAAAATCAACAATTCGTATCTATGTAACATATTTACCAGTTGTAAATATTTATCTCTTGCGTTCATTACTAATATTTGTTCAGTCAGCAGTCAGCTAGTTAAAACGTATATTAATTCATCTGCCTATATATTATCAGACAAATTAATATGTCCGACATCCACATCCAGTCCAAGAATGAAACAATGGAACAGGTTTTCAACGACCTCCGAAACAATCCACCCAAGCCTTTGGCCGAAAGCTCCATTTTGAAGACATTACGGGTGCATGAAAGATATGTCTTTACGTCAAACTTGGCCCTGGTCGATACTGATACCTCAGCCATAGCGACCGTGATTGAATATAGATCAATGCCGAATCTAAAGTTTCGGCAGGTCAGCAACGAGGTTCGAAGACTGGAACACGGTGAATCCAAAAGTTTGACGGACGGCAGGCAGTGTCCATCCACGCTGAATATCCCCGTGCGTCAAAATCCAGATGGCGATGCTCCAGAGTTGTTAAAGAGTCCACGTAGTTCGCCGGAGGGCAGCAGGTCATGCACTGTATCAATTCCGAATATCCCCGCGCCCGTGCCTCCAAGTCCAGCTCCCAAACTTGACTGTGAAGGATCCTCGCCTGCAACTTCCCCGAAGCCCGACATCTTCGAGTTGTACGAGATGTACGGACCGCGGATCTACGGTCGTCCACGCCGCCGCCATTCGGTTTGGTATCACGTAAAAAAACATTTCAACCATTTAGTTAATTATTATCACATTCACGTTTTTGGTAGTGTACTTCTTATTATAATAGGTCTAATATGCATTTTCCCATAATATATAATTTTCGCGATAACTGCCAAGTAGATGTACATGGATGATATGTATTCATGTATTAAAGGGTTCGTCCCGTATTGTAAAATAAATAATCAATGTTTCTATTATAATGTAATGATGTAATAAATAATAATGTATTAATGTACTAACAATGTAATAATTTAATAAAAATGTAATAATGTAATAAAAATGTAATAATGTACCCGACCGCGTTGTATTAACCTGTTGACGTAGACCGTAGACGCCGTTTGTGTAGTAGATCCACTGTGGTAATTGTCAGTATGTAGTAGCGTTTACTAGCTGATGCAATCCGCTAGCTCACTTTTCTCCTTTAAAAATATTAGCTAAATTTAGTGTGGTCTAATAATTAGAAGCAATCTATCTACAGTGTGTTCACGTTAAGAGGTACCACTAAATATTTCAGTTCGATGACCTTGTATTGAAATGGGGTTTTCGCTGAATCACAGATAGTACATACCTAACCTAACATGTACAGTAGGTGAGCAAGTGCATGTAGATCTGCTGTGCAGTAGGTTACACGTGGGTCACTGTATAATGGATGGTATTAAATTTGAATTCAATTTCGTTACTCACGCAAGCGTAGATATACTAAAACGTCCAAACAATCACTCACGGAATTTGTGCTGATTTAAAACCAGCTCGCGCCCCGCACGTAAATATTGGCCTATCCGAATCAGAGTCGGTAGGTGTTATCGTGCGGTGAGCGCGCTACACTTTCCGTATGTACAACTATCCGGAAACATATAACATTTACGTGCAGCGTGTTTCGACGCATATCAGGCGTTTTTGACTTCGTGTTGGATATCTCCACCCACCTCTCGTCACCCATCATCACATATTTTCGGTAGTACGGACGGAGAAAAATTATGCCATCATCAGTTCGGTAACTCGTAACGGCGAAAAACCAACTACCTATGAATTTTTTCCGTCACCACACCACCTATCGGCACCCACTCTTAAATCCCAAACCTATACCACCTCACCACCCACCACACTCACCTCACCGGTGACCCATGTGGTCAACATCAACGACTTATGGGGCAGCCGCAGGTGTAGGGACAAAGGTGACATAGCCACGGGTGTTCGTTCACCTGCATAGGTGACGGGGGCGCAAGCACACACACTTCGCACACTCCCGCATTACAGGTCATTCTGTATACGTAAGGCATGAGGCAAGCACAGAGACAACCGACAGGGACGGTTTGGTTATGGCGGTCAACACCGAACACCAATCAGTCTGTTCGAATGTGGAAAGGGTTTGCCGCCAAAAGCATGGACGCTCCAAGTATATGTCGAAGCTCCGAGTGACGCTTTCCCCCTCCGCAGTCCCGCGCCGCCGCGACGTCGCCACTGTATCTACAATTATTTGTTTTTGAATTACAACAAAATGAGAAAATCGCTACATGAGAAGTCGAATGAATATATTTAATGTTGTAAAAATTTGAATTCAAACGCTCATATAGATTCAATTTGATTTTTTTATACATTTTTGATTAAAGTAGATAATCTTAGAAGGAATCTTGTATTACATTTTAAAATATTGGAAAAAGAGAATTTATGACTTATGCAGTCCTTTTTAAACAAATTATAAAAACAATTTATTGAATTTAATGATTCACTAAAAATTTAATGAACCAATCACGAGCCACTAAATCTTGTTTAAGGAACCATTAGCTCACTATTGATCACGGACTTAGATATCTTAGTCCGTGCTATTGATTCATTAAATGTTTTGTGCAGTCAAACATGGTATCATGTCTATATTATAACAAGTAACCACAAATCACTAGCTGGGTATAATATGTACCTTATCGAAGTACTACCTATAATTAGTCTTTAAATAATTAATACAATATTAAAACTTATACTTCTCTTCATCAAGATTCAGACCTCCCTTAATTTTTAGGAAAATTAAAAATTTCTATCAGTGTTCTTCGGACGTATACTTATAAGTAGTTATAACGAAGGAAAAGGAAATACCTATCGGACCATAATGTATTAAAATTGTAATTTTTATAAAGACAATTTTTATAAGGTCGCTACAAAAGTAAAAAATATTATAAACCCACGACATATTAATAACTTATTAGGGAATATGGGATAAATGATCCTAGTTGTCTCAGCTAGTCAGCTATATAACTTTATATTATCTGCCTCCCATAGGATCCAAAAAAACAAAATCTTGGCTACGCCATAGCCCAGTAAAGTACACTAATTACCAATGTTACGCAAAAAAATTCTCCGATTACCACATGATAACAATTTATATGGATTTTATCTATAACAAAATATTCATGGCAAATTCAACGAGTGTATATTTAATGAAATGCATAAATATTTAGTTGTAGCATTGATTATAAATACTACAGAATAAATTATTTATTCTGTGTAAATACAAGGTAGTATCATGTAATTGTAATACATAGTATACTATGTATAATCAATGCTATAGTATTAATAATCAATGGTTATAGATGAAATCCATATAAACTGTAATCGTTAACTCGTAAAATTGTTTTGCCCATCACTGCTAAAAACTATATCCGTTGCTACCAATCCCAAAATAACACTCAAATAGTTAAAGATTGAAGAATTTTTACTGCTTTAAGAAATTATGACCACAGTATAAAGAGTAATATTACTATTCTTTATGCAGTGATATGACTTATGACAGTCTCAATAATAAATAAAAAAAACGCTTCATTTTAAAATCAGTACAGTAAACGCTCCGCTCGAATCTAAATAGTAAATTGTGTGCAGTATTACCTATATAGGTCATAGGTGCGATTGTTAGAATGAAGACCGACAAATATGAAATAGCCGCCAAATACCGACGATGAATATTGATATAGGTATATTATGTAAGTCTACAGTTAAGTATCCGTAAGTATATGCGGTAGTACGATGCTAAAAATTAAAATTGTCTTTATTTTTTATTATTATTATAGTAATAATATTATATTATATCTTTAAGCTATTATTGATAGTTAATATTATATTCTATTATAATATATTTATATACTTATGACTAATGCCTATGCCCCGTGGGTATCTACAACATCCACGGGTGCTTTTATTATCATATAGTAACATTGGTGTTGCCTAAATGGGATTTTCGAATATACCTATACTACTATATTATATGTACTAGATCGATCCATGTTTGGCGCGTCCCCGGGAAAGACGTATAAAAAGATAATACACTGCATACTTACCTATACCTGTATACGGAGCAAGTCATTAGAGAAATATAAATGATTGTACACGCACGCATTGCCATATAGTATCATTTAGATGACGCGATTTTCCATATTCACCTATTATTTTAATTGTATTATTTCCCTTACGTTCGAATTCTGCGTCATCGCCGCAGGACTTCCGAGTTCCGAGACCTTGCATTCGCTTGATGATATAATATTTTACATTTTTACACCATTAACATAGAGGTAGGTCGCGTACAAATTTGCCTAAAAATAGGCAATAACATATATAACATATAACATATATCACTATATAGTGTTCTGTGTTCAGTAGCTATTTACGGAAACTACATTAGTACATTTTATACAGAGTGGATACTTTATATTGACTGTAGCATGCAAGTGCGGTTATACCACTTTTACACTACATCAGTTCGGAAATATCATAATATGTGTGTAAGTGTGTTGCTCCAACTAAAAGTGTTTTTGACAGTATTTAACACTACAATATTGTTACGAAAAATTTTAGTGGCCGTTTAAAAACTGGGAGATTTTGTACATTATAATTGTTGGCTCTTTCGCCTCAGAAGGTTGCCGACCTATGCGGCTATGTAATATTATGTTATAACTTATAGCCTAATGTGAAAATCGGGAAATTTGAAGTTTGAACCTGTCGAGCAGTGTGAACAGTAGTGAATAAAAAATAAATGTTTACACAATCATAATATAGGCAGGTACAATTTATTTTTCTATTTAATAATATTTATTATTATTTTATTTTATAAAATTGTTCAAATAAACCGTGATAATAGATAATTTGTAAATATGATATAAATAATAAATAAAATTATAAACTTTATAATTTTTTGAAGATAACACATTTATACTACGATGTTTTTTTTTTTTTTTTTTGGTCGAGTCTTTGACAACTGAGGTCATTAGCCTGTGGAACTGTGAAGGAGGGTACTGTAGGTTTTGAACACGTGTGTGTACTATTTGTAATATCCACAATTAATGTTTACATTCGATTACCCCATACTATATTAATTTGATTTTTATCACTAATAAATAATAATGAACAAAAAAATCAATTTCAACGTTACTGGTATATTATATTATATTTTATAATATTTACCTTATATTATAAGATGAATGTGTTATTTAAAAAAAAAAAATTAAAAATACTTGATAATTACAATACATTCTTTCTCACCCCTGCAAGCCAAAGTCCAAAATATGCCAATATGTATATTATTTATATTTTATGTCATAGTATTTAAAATGTGGTGAAAATACAAACATTATAAATTATAATAAAGTGCATATTGCATAATTTATTATAATAATATAATACTTACGTAGTACCATTGATTATAAAAACTATTATTTATAGTCAGTAGTATATAGTACGTTTATAGGTAGGTAATATGTACCAACTAAAGTGACAGCGTAACTGCTGTCTGCGACTTGAGCGAATTGGCTCGCCACATCCGTTCGAGGAATCGTGATTAAGTATTCACAAGTCACAACAATATGGTACAAATAGCGAATATATTATTATTATAAATGTGTAGGACGTAGGTATCATCGTCTCTTTGTGTAATATTTTTGGCACTATAAAGGCATGCTCATTCCGTAGTCGGCGAGGAGGTTACTAAATAGACTTTTTTAATAAAACGTTGTCATTCATCATCGGTACGCAAAAATATTTCGATTTTATGTAGGTAAGGGACCCGGTGTCAGTTTTTCAAATTTTCAGCAATTCTATAAAATTTGAAAATTAAATTTTATATTTTAGTCGCCGTCCTTAATTATAATACTTGTCCACTAATCTACTGCCAAAACCTATTTAGAGAGTTGATAGGGTGTATTATATCGAGAAAAACAACTTCACGGCAGTTGCAGTTTTGATAGTATTTTTTTAGTGAGGCAACTTACGTATCAACCCCCCCCCCCCTTCATAGCAACCATTAGACTTTCAATAAATGGAATTTAATAAAAAGCACTGCATCACGCGTAAACAAATTTAAACCAACACAACTACACAATCGACGATTCGACAAGACTGAAATATAATATTATATTAATATTACAACAGTTTAATTAGGGCTGTCCCGGCTGTAAATAACAAACAATTGGTTATGTGTTTTGATGTTGAAATTCGGGCTGACCATAATACCAGTATACCCACATCTATTTTAAGTAAACATAGGCGATGAAAATCGAGCCTCACCATGATCGTACTGCGTACTAAGCTTACTAATTACTATGAATTTAACATCAGTCATAAAAGCAAGTCCTGACAATCTAACATTTCCTTGTTGATTCTTTAAAAACGATTTTAATCAACCAGCTATAAACTAACCACAGTGAAAAACTGTAAACAGTGTAGATATACATGCAATGCTATAATTGAACCAGCAATTTCACTATAAATATACACGCCACTGGATACGCCACTGCGTGTCATCCATTATTATTTTTCTTTTTGTAGATAAATAATATGTACTAGATTGTAAATAAATATGTATAGGTATTTAAAATAGTTTGTTAATTTACATTAATATCTGTACGCCTATGGGCTATGGCTAAATAATAATATCTAAAAATTATTTATCGCTACCTATACTTAGAGAGCCTTTATAATACGATAGTGGTCAACCAGTCAAAGTTTTCTATTAGTTGGCTGTTATCACTGATCATGGGCACCATTTTTCGTCCAAATTTTCATATCGACTTTGAATAACCTATAGACGTATAGACGTATATTACGTCATAGTAAACTGCTATAAAATATTACTTATTTATTAATTTATTAATTTTCTTAAACTATATCATCATTGAAATTGAATCGTGTCATCATACCGGGTTGTTGTGCTTATGGTTGTCATAACCGGAGTGAAAATGGATTTAAAATTAATGTTTTCCCTATAAATAAAGAACGTTGTGCGTTATGGGCTGTTAAAGCGATAGTTGGACTCCAACTGATCATTCATATCTTTGTGAAGTAATTAATGAATTCTCTATAGTCTAGAATCTAGACTAGAGAGCCTTAAATTTTAATATATCAAATATATCTTAATATATCTTACAATTTCATAGTATTGTGTAAATGTACATAATTCATTATCCTTAGTACCTACATGGCTATATAAAACGTAATAAGTATTAAGAGGATGTCAGCGCACTATTTGTTTTCTCTATTTGACCCACGCGCAACATAGACAAAACGCATTTGCGCAGAATCGTTTTTTCTATGATTTCAAGTAATCTTAGAGTAAAATTATCCATTACAAAAAAGATAGAGAATAATATTTTAGAGGGAATGACATATCGATTTTAGATTTTATTGTTATTTGAGTTTCAAAATAAACAAAAAAAATGTTGTAAATTTAAATGATGTTTAAATTGTTTTGAAACAATATTTAGAGAAATCGATATGACATTCCCTCAAAAATATTATTCTCTATCTTTTTAGTAATGGATGATTTTACTCTAAGATTACTTAAAAACATAGAAAAAACGATTCTGCGCAAATGCGTTTTGTCTATGTTGCGCGTGGGCCAGAGAGAGAAAACCAATAGTGCGCTGACATCCTCTTGCTACCGTCAAAGCGGGTGAAATGGAACTTGAGTGGTGACTTGAAACACTGTGACATTTCTTTATTGAATTTGATAAAACTTCGTGAGTTTTGATTAGATATCGTTTATCTTTCCATAATATTTTATGTTGTTACCACGATTAAAAATATTAAGTATTATTATCTTTAATCGTGGTTGTTACATTTCCAATCAGAAATATTTTATCAGATTTTTGGAAATTTCTTAAACAGAAATTAATGTTACAAACTGTTGTCAAAAAAACATATTTTTCGTAGACCAAATTTAAGTCACTAAACTGATACCATAGAACAATCTGATACCGTTCGAGACACACAATTTGGGTATATGCATAATTTTTAATTGATGTACAACAGTTTTATTACAAACTAGTCCAAACATTATTTAAAAATATTCATAATCTGATTTTTTTAAGAATGATTTTATTTTTAATTTTAAAGGCTCTCCTCTACCTATACCTATCTATCTTGCTACAGCCTACATGGAGGTTACTATGGATATAATATATAAACTATACATACTCCATAGAAATATAATAAGTACATTTACAAATACAATATTGAATCAGATTTTTTTAGTATAGATACCTAAATAGACAATAGTATTTCGAAGGACCTATACTATACGTGGCATCGCAACATTTCAGAATTTCAGATACATATATATATATAATTATCAATCATGGAAGGAGGTACCTAATATTATTATGTAGATATATTATTTTAGTAGTGTAGAAGAATAAAAATTGTATGTTGCTAAGCACCCTCAAATTGCGCCTATATGGATAGTAGATGAATAGATGTACCTATACTTCAAAAAACAAAATGGTTACGGTCGTATTGCAGAACTACACCCCATATTTGTTTTATAAATTAAATAGAACCTTTCAAAACTTAAATTTTTTACAGTGGAAAATACAAGGGATAACCAATTGGCAATTAACTACACGGCTACGGCACTACCTACTATAATATTATAGTACTATAATAGTATACAGTATAGTTATACTCTGGTTTTAGGTGCCTTTTGAAACTTCTTAATTATGATTGACTTATATAATATTATTGTTATTAATTAAAAATTGTACAGCGTGATTCACCAAGCATGCTCACCCCCATTTTTCCTTTAGTCATAAATTTATCCATTAATTCCGATTTTTGAAATTTTTAAATATACCTATATTATAACCTACTCAAAGACAATTTTTTCAAATTTTTGATTTTTTTGTACTACTTAAGAAGTGTCCAGTAGCGATACAAACTTCTTCGGTTTTTCTATTTGAGACCTCCCCTCCCTATTTACTGTAAATAGGGATAAGTAGTGGATAATTTTTTCGAAAAGTTTGATGTAAGTACCTACTACTACCTACCCAGGTAGAGTAGTTCCTTAGTTATTAAAATGTTTGTATTAAGGGTAATGTTCTAAAAAATGGTTTTACACAAATATAAAATAGACGTAATATCGAAACTATATAGTAAGTATTTATTATAAACTTGGCCACTTGGGCCATTTTTACAAATTATTAATGTTGATAGTATTAAATATTAAAATGTTCTAATCACCATAGTGTAATAACTAATAAGTAATAACGCATAAATAGGATAAATATAAAAACGACTCCTGTTGTTAGTTATATTAAAATTGGATGTTAAAGTTAAGTATCTGTATTCTGTATGATTCTCTACACTTATTACTGCTGGAGAATAATACCAGATGCATAAGTACTAAAGTCACGCTATTAACTTCCTCTAGGTGTTCGGAGGGCTCTCTCATTTTTTGATATCACTTATACTAAAAAAAAGTTCTTATTGTTTCAAAATCCATTATTATATGTGTTTTTCAAACTTTAATAACTTTTTTTTTAAGTTCCTATAACGAAAAAATAAAAACGATATTGCACAGCCAAAGTTCTCCTATTTATTTGGTGAAAATTTCGTTTCTACGTTATGACTGTAGCGTTCTCGGTTCTTTCCCGCGCAAAACAGTTTTTTCTATGTTGCACATTTGTAAGACGGAGAGACACATGCGGGTGCAACGTCCTCTTAATAATGGGTGAAATAACGCTTTAGTTGATTACGTGTTAATTCATAGAAATCACTTTTAAAAAGTAATTTTGTTACAATTTCGTTACTTTAAGTAAAATGTAATGAAATTACTGCTGTGTTACTGAAAAAGTAATTGCTTTACAGTAATTTGTAATTTGCGTTACCGTACTACTCAACACTGAATAGCGGTAGGCGGCTTTATCAAAAGGTTATCGTGAGCCTGCAGGGAACTAGATTATTCTTTGGCGGCAAAGACTCTTGTTTACCCTTCCTTTTCTCTGGCGCTATATAAGAAAGTCACTCGTCCTTCGTTTTACCGTTATAAGTGCGTGCCGATTTCTTAAGCCGTGGTTGTATGATACGGATCGGCTATTTTTGTCGTTGATAATGGTTTTATTGCGGGTGTGACCGATTTCTATGTGCGATAGTCTGGCCGTTATTTAATAATCTGTTCAATTTTAGTTAAATTGTTTTATAGGAGCATATCATTACAATAGCCCCAATATTATCTTATAAACCTTGAATTACCATGGACCTTTTGTCCTTAGTAGACACGTAGCTAAGGGATGGCCTGGCCACCCAAAATATTTAAACAATTAGAAAATATGGTCTTTAAGTATATTTAAAAATTTTAAAAATCAGATTTTAAATAACTAGGTATATTATTGAAGAAAAAAGGAGGTGAGCATGCTAAATGAATTACCCTGTAATATTATACCTACCTGCTAATAACTAATAAACTGCGAAGAATTATAATGTATTATTAAATATTGCTCTATCTACCATCGTATATACTGCAGTCTGTAAGGGCGTTGACTCGAGGCCAAGTAGGAAAGGGGTCAACATTTTGAACCTCCTTACATAATGTTATTGGATAAAAAAATTTCTACCAAATTTGACAAGTTAGGTACCTAACAATTACCAATCATTTCAATGTTTTTTAAAAGAATTATGAGTATAATATCACGTAATGGCCCACGTTATAATGATAATGAATTAATAAACAAATGTAGGTACTTCAATTAGATATATTTTATATACCTAGGTACGTTTTATTTATCATATTTTTTGACATAAAATGACAATTTTCGCACCACAGGACCGGCGCCCAATTATTATACCATACCAGCGGCCATAGGCTTTGTCAAGCACACTCTGACCAAACGCCGTCTTCCGTCTGTGACAATCGGACGAAAACGTGCTAATAGCCCTGGCCACGGACACGGTCTGTTGTACGACCTTAGAGACCAGACCCGTTTCGGAAAACTCTACCGGCCGGACTTCGGGTTAGGCAGAAGGAGACCGTTGCCACATGGTAATTCAAAATATAATAATGTAAATTTATTACGAGAGATTATAATATTATATATTTTAGATAATTTCCTATAGGTATGTGTATTCAATTCTAAACGTAGCGATAGCCGATAAATGTATTGATTTTACAACTATGCGTTTTTTCTGTGACTGAAAACAAATTTTCTAGTAAAATTAGAATCTATAGTTGGTACATTTGGGACTTGGGAGGTCATAACTGAAAATTCTTTGTTCTTTTTAAAATAATCGGAGGAAAAAAAACAGTGGGCAAGTGGGTACCGCTATGCTGTACAGTAGCTAGATGTCTATATTATATAGAGCCATAGAGGGTCGCTATAATTAATGTGTTTGAAATTTGAATTTAATTATGTAAAATCACCGTTTACGAAAAACGGCTCTATATCTACTATATGTCTATATTACCAAGTATACTGCGGCCGCTGAGAGAGCCGCTATTTGGGCGGCGACCAAAACTCGTCCGATTTCGCGCATTCCCACCACTAAACCTGCCCGTACGCTGGCCGGGGCGCTGCCATCGTCGTTGCAACAACTAGGTGGTAGAGTGAAAAAAAAAAAATTTGGGTACGAGAACGCGTAGGTTAGGTTAGCTCGGTCATTTGGATGCGCCAACAAGTAGCGCTCTTTCACCGGCGGTAGTATAGTATTTAAGATATTATGCGGATCAAATCACTTCACCAATTACTGCATTAAAACACGGGAGGAACCTGCAAAATGTTGTGATGAACAGATGGAATTCCAAACAGATTTTAAAAGTTTCTGATGAGCCAGATTTGGTTACAAACATCGGACATTAGCAGTATCATGGGATATCACATAAACACATGCAAAATGCAAATACAACATGACAATAATTTTTGTTTCAAAGATATACTAAACCGCCCTAAAGATAAAGTCTGAAAATCAAAAATCACTCCACTTCAACATCTGCCGTACCACCCTACGTCATAAATCAACAACGCCTCTATCACCATATATAACGCAGTTTTTACAGAAATATCAAAAATATAATAAAATGTATACTTATTTTTTAATAGCAGGTACTCCATCATAGGTATCCTCAGTGGTGAGATAGGTCATTTAATGCACTATGCTATATATATATATATATATTTAGGTACTTATACAATAGGTATTTACCTACTGAAAATTGTTATTTCTTGGCCAATAAATATTATTATTAAAATATTTGGTGAAAATTAAAAATATCTTACGGAGGAGACCAGCAATTAGCAAAAGTTTGTTTAATGAAAGTTTTCAATGACTATAGAATAGATAATACATATTTGAAAAGGTTATTTTCATATTCGACATGATATTATTCAAAATACAATTTTTTTTTTTTTTATCACAATTTATTGTTTTAATTTCCATAATTTCGATTAGTTTTAGGTCTATGGGTCTATGCATAGGCGCAATTAGTGTTTGGGATTTGGGGGGCTTAACTTAGCCCCTAAATCCCCCTCTATTTGCGCCTATGGGTCTATAAGTAGAACCCGTTTAAGATACGCTCTCCTAGGGACCAGTTAAAAATAGCATCTTAAGTAGTCCTAAGTGGGAAATCGTATTATGCGTATAGTAGGTATTATTACGTTGTCAAAATCAAGGGACTCGTAAAAATGAGCTTATTAGGCGGGAAATTGTCTTAAGCTAGAGCGATGGGTTCAACGGCTTTTGCATGAATGAAATATATGTTACGCTGTATTTATGGAATTGCCAATTACAAGAAATCGGCAGAAAAATTGTCTTGGCTACCACATTTACGAAATTGGCAAATTTTGATTGCTAATTACATGAATAAGGCAGACTTTTTTCTGCCGAATGCATGAATTCGGTAACACATTATTATGACATAATTACAAATAGTAGTACATACCTACCATACGAATTGCACATTAAAAAAGTGCATATGTAGAAAAAATGATAAAAATTGTGTAATTCGGCGTGACTGTGCACCACGGCCGTAGTTGCCAAAATGTATAAATATAAAACTAAAAAAATTAATATAATTTTATAACTTTCGATTTTTTTTTTGTACAAATAGTTTATTTTTACAAATTACAATTAGATTTTATTATATTTCCAGTGTTTTATGTAAGATTATAAATATAACACATTCATTTATAGTAAATTATGCGTGTTATAGATAATTTTTTTAAGAATAGTCTTGCCGATTTCACGCAATGATGATGATACTAATATTGACTAATGATGTAAAGGAAATCCCTACCTATAATATAAATTGATACAAAAATGTTATAACATTAAAAAAACTGTACACAGGCTAAGCTGGGTTATTCAGCTAGTACAGTTTACTCTCGATTATCCGCTGTTTTCCACGGAATCGTCTACATACCTATATGTATACAAAAAAATATATACGTATTGTATCTTTCCATTATAAATCATTATAGGTTTAATTGGGTTGTCAATTTGTCATAGCCGATAACTCGATAACGACGTAAAATACGCCTATTTAATATTAATACACGTGTATGTACTTGTATTAATACACATTAAGTTATGTTACTTTAATACTAGACCCTCGAATGTACATTGTACATCATTATCGGTTAAATTGGGCTGCGATAGTCGATTATGCGATAACGTACATTACATATTGCATTTGATCAGTTATAACGCGTATACCTATTTAGTCTTCTGTCTACTATCGACTAGAACTTCGCATTGGTGTTTAAAGTGTTTTGCGTTCATGGACCAGGGGGTAATTGCTTCTATGAAGAAAAATTATAGAACAAGTTTGCTTAAAAAAAGAATTGAAGAGCGGGCAATGGTCTTAAAAGTTTTTGGAAAGATTACACAATTCTTGATAGCATTTATGACATAAATACTGCTTGGGGGTTAGTTAAGCAAACTACGTTAGTCAAGTCTTGGAGAAAAAATTTACCTAGTGTGGAAAATACTTTGATAGGGGAGGAAGAAGAAGAAGTCTCCGCTTTTGATTTGGCTAATTTTTCTAAATCTCTTACTGGAGAGAATGTTGACGAAGAAATAATTAATGAGTGGATAAATTGTGATGCCAATGATCCAGGATTTGAGCGTCTTAGTGATGAACAAATAGTAAGTGGAGCATTTGGTACAGTTTCGGAAAGTGAAGGTGAAGAAGAAAAAAGACGATGAAGTAAATGAAGTAAAGCAAGTGAGCCATGAAGCAGCTCTAAAATATAGACGGGATCATTAAATATCTAGAAGAACAAGACGATACAACTCTGTGTGACAAAATGTTATTAAAAAATTTCAATCACAAGTTAAAAAGAAGTTTTCAAACAAAGAAACAACTTGTGACTGATTTTTTTGCACATAAATAATTTATAATTTTTATTAATTTTTCATTATACATGTACTGTACATACATGTGTATCTTTTTTAATAATACATAATATGTAATAATAATTTTCAATTTAGTTTTTATTATAAAATTGAATTTTGCGGATTATTCGCGATGTCCTGCCACCATATTCCACGGATAATCGGGAGTAAACTGTACCTATATATTATAAATAGGTATAACGTACATGAACTTATTTTATTTTGTTTCGAAGAACACTTGCCAGCACCGAACACTTACTATCCAAAAATGGACTCAGTACGACCCAAAGCACCGAAAGCATCATTCAAAAGTCGCACGTTGCAATTTGGCCGTATGGACAGTAGTTATCCGAGTCCGAACACGTACACGCTGCCATTGCCGGACGTATATCGGCGGTCAAAAAAACCAGCATTCGTCAATAAAAACGCACCGTAAGTCCTTAACCGACATTAGGAGAACCTATAGATATAATAATTGGTAATTACGTAGGCTCACTCATATACGTTTCTATCGTAATACAATTATGAAAAACGTACAATTTCGGTGCTGATTGGTAACATTTTTATAACATTTTGGAAGTTTTGTAAATTGCAAACTTTCAAACAATAATTGTTCATCTCGTATATATGTTTTATACTTATATATTATGCGTTTATACTAAATTATACCTATAACTTTTAGCTGTTGCATAATATTAGTTACATATAGGCAGAATAATTGTAAAAACGTATTTAAATTCTAGTCTATAGATCTCAAATAGATTGTTTTATACGAGGAAGAACGAGTTTAGATAATTTGCGCCTATGAACCAAAGGCAACCATTAATAAACAAAAAAGTTTCGATTTCCACAGTGAATCTTAAGAACCCTGTTCTACCATATGTTTGAAAAGCGTATATCATAAAATCCTTTCTTATTACATATCTAGATCATTAGAGGAGAGGAACCACTAAGTATTCCAAATATCAAGTTTGTAGGTTTTGTATTTTAAAACCAATATTGTATATTTAATTAATATACGCAATAAAATCAATAAATACAATACGAGGTACGGGATATTATTAATCTGTGCTCACCCGACATAAATGCACTACCTTAGGCGTTTCAAAGTTGTATCCGAGGCAGTACCGGCGCCGAATACATATTCGTTACCCGCAACCGGCACCTACAAGTATGCACAGACTATGCACTCGACCATACAACATAGGCGCCAAGAGAAGATTGAAAGTCGGGCGCCGCCGCCCAACAGGTACTACCTAACCGCTACTAATGGTCCAGCCAAGACGTTTGGACAAAAAGACTGTCACAAGCGTGCCGTTTACCTGACCGTCGAAGACCTGTGGTGTTGAACTACCATGGAAATTAATATTTTTTAAATTTTTAGGAGTCACCAAAATAGTTTTAAAATTATATCGTGTTAATTCACTTAAATATAAAAAATAAGAAATAACAGGGTAAAATGGATTCTCTTTACATACAATTTGAATATAAAATGTAATAAAAAAAAAACAAATATCATTGTAAAATCAATATATTCATCGCTCAGCTCAGAATCTAAAATTGTGTACAACAATAGATTTTTGCAAGATAAATAGATTATAATTCGTAGAATGTACCTAAGGATAATAGGGAGTTTTGAATGTTTTGTATTGTTTAAATATTGTACAACAACATTCAAAACTCCCCAGTACCCATAGATTGGATTTTCTTCTCATCAAATGTTAGTTCCGACAGTAAAATTAATACATCCACCATAGTGAAACTTGTTAAAAAGCAAGGAATATTTAACACTTTGTTTTTTAACAAATTTCCCTACTGTAGACATAGTATTGATTTGATTGATGACATTTAGTGATTCCTCTGTATGTTATGCAACATTTAAAATAACAGAATGCTTACAACAACACTCAATAATTCCATTTATTCAGAGATAGGTGTTACTTATAATGGCTGTTCATCTAAACCTCAACTTTAACAATAGGTAGTAAGAAATCAAAAAGATTTTATAATACAGTATAAAATATTTGAGTACTTACTGTAAAAAAATATTAAAAACGTATAGAAAATAAAAGTGCGCATTAAGTTATGATTTAATTTGAGCATTTTGTTTTTCTTAGTTATGAATATAAAACATAAAACTATTTTTAGTTTAAAAAGACCCTCTTATAAAATTAAAATTAAGAGTATTATCTAGTCTGAATTTTTTTGATATTTTAATTTTGATGCTTTCTTTGAACAGTTAAAAATATTATTCTAGTGACGTGTACGAAATGAACAAAAAAAAGATCAATTGCTCAATAATAACTAAAATACACAATTTTTGGTTATTTTTTTATTATTTTTTGGTAAGTTACACTCAATGAATTCTGAATGTTCAAATAATATTTAAATTTCAAATCTTACATAAAACAGAAATATTTAAAAGCTAAAATCTGAAGGTTGGTACTATTTTCCATATTGCACTTTATTATAGTAGGTTTAAGAACTACAAGCAGTCACTAAACATAATTTCTAATACAAAGCAAAACATAAATTATAAGATTTTTAATTGAAAATGTTAAACCATTAAGAATTGTTTAAACGACACTGGAATTATGAAAAAAAAAAATTTAATTATAAAAATAAATTCTTTATGTTTGATTGTAGTATGTACCAAGGATAATAGGAAGTTTTGAATGTTTAAAAGTGGTACAAAACATTCAAAACTATCCAAAACCAATAGATTGGATTTTATTATCATAAAATACATCTATAACAAGAAACATGTCCAATTGCAAAATATATAAGGCCCATTGCATTTTTTTTGAAGTTAGATTTAGAAGTACAAGCTGTCACTTAACATAATTTCTAATACAATGCAAAAATATCAGTTTATCTATTTTAAATGTAAAATCATTAAGTATTCTTGTTTGATTGTAGTATGCACCTAAGGATAATAGGGAGTTTTGAATGTTTTGTATTATTTAAATATTGTACAACAACATTCAAAACTCCCTAATACCCATAGATTTGATTTTCTGATCATCAAATGTAGTTCCAATAGTAAATACATCCATTATAGCGAAACTTGTTAAAAAGCAAGGTATATAAAGGCACTTTGCTTTTTAACAAATTTCCCTATAGTAGACATAGTATTGATTTGTTTGATGACTTCTTGTGTGATACCTCTGTAAAACAAAATTCTGAATGTTTTGTAACATTTAAAATCATAGAATGTCTACAATAACATTCAGAATTTCCATTTATTCAGAGATTGGTGTTTCATCTATACCTTGATGTTTAAAATATTTCTTGTTAACAATAGTAAGTTATTAAATTTATTTCATTCATGTTAATTAAACATTTTTGTCATTAATTATGAATTACCTTTTTTGGGGTAATTTATTTAATTAGGATAAGTCGTTGATGTCAGTAGAGAAACAATCCAGAAAAAGGTCAAGTACATTAAAGTTGGCCACCTTGGCTCTAGATAATAGCAGGATAAAGTCAATGATTGTTAATTTTCAAAAGTTACTGCCAATACAAACACATGGAGTGGTAAACACCAGCTGCGAGATAAGCTATGTAGGAGTGAACAATTTTGGTCAAATGTTGATACTAATGATAATTACTATTAATTTGAATACACTATACTGTTTCACAAAAATGGTCTGCATGCTGAGCAACATTGGCTATTTAATCATCACCAGGTCAGCGCGTCTCAATATGGTGCATGTGTTATGGTCAGATTGCTTGGATTAAACTACTTGCTGATCAAAGGCTGGAGCTAAGTATGTATCTTCGGAAGGGTATTATTTATAAAATAGAATTAGTGTATACCATAGATGTTTAAATGTTGACCGGTCCAAAGCACAAATTCCCTCACTTAGTGCTGCTACAGTATAGGTCGTATATATATGAATTATTCCGTTCAGTGTTGTCAAATGTACCATACATTCACAAACCGTTGTTGAGTGGAGGATAACGTTTTGGTTGGGACATGGTAATGATCTCTCCTGGGCAAGAGTATGCAACTATTCACTGTGACACCACAAAAAAATGTTTTAATAATGAAAAGGGTAATTTTAAGATCACAATATTCAAATTTTAACTGTGTATTAAGAAGCACCGGAACCCTTAGCATTGGTGATGCATATAGATTACTTACTGAATTGCCTTAATCACATATTATAGCAATAAACCATAAAGGTCATATAGCGTACTGCGTAGTAGTACCACATAATAGTTAGAATAGGTAGTACCAGTAGTAGCAATTAGGGCGTCTCAAAGCAAAACTCACCGAATCTAGACTATATAATATATGAAGTCTATGTAGACTAATATCATTGAAACTTCTCTTCTCCGTGCATTAGTAGCGAGTGGACCATAAATATCAATACTGGCTTGTCGTGAAATCGACTGTGGAGAATAATACGGACATTACGAACAATGATTAGATTACCAAGTACTCACCGAATTTGAATTCAGAAACAACATTGATGTAGTGATTTCTCGAGCACCGATGCGAATGGATAAAATGTCGGAAGTGAAAACGTGTAATGTACTAATGTCAAGTGGCGTAGTTTGTAACAATAACAGAAATACTACATAAGCGCCATTGCTACTAAGTATTCACAATTCACTATTAAGTTTTACGGCATCCGGCACCGGCCAAATTACTTAACAGAGTTGAGTGGGAGTGATTTAGTGAGGACGCCGAACGCCGCGTCACATCATATAATGGTGGGCACAGTGTTGCCAATTTTCATTACCAACTATAGACCTGCAAGGGCCGTACATTTTCGGCCCGGTCCGGTACATCAATTTTATCCTCTGGCCCGGCCCGGCCCGATCCCAAAATTATTGTGAAAAAAAAAGCCCAGGCCCGGCTCGACATTTTTTTTAAGGCACTATGTGTGCACTAGCAATAGTACCGTGAACTGTTGTTGTAGCAACTGGAAATTTGTATTCTTCAGTCAAACTCAATGAATCTTTTATAAATATTCTAAATTACCGTTTCTATTTTATCTTTAAATAGCTTTATTATACCCACTAATCAAGATATTAGGTATTCCATTAAGGGGATTCGATACCGTGATTTTCTATTTTTGTCTAACACACGCGCGACATAGTATTTTAGACGTGTTTTTTGCCAAACATTCCAATTGATCTATTGAAGCGATAAGAATTCTGAAAACAGATTTGAATTCGTCGTCAAGTCTACTTAAAAACGACTTTCCCACACTTTTTATATCACCCCCAAATTCCAAAAAACGTCATATTAAAAAAGAGTATTTAAACATTTTTGTATTTCAATTTTTGGAGAAGCTAAAATTAAAAAATCAAAATTGTGGGAAAGTTGATTTCAAGATCTTGACTTCTACACTTGACGACGAATTCAAATCTGTTTTCAGAATTCTCATCACTTCATTAGATCAATTGATATGTTTGGCAAAGAATCCGTCAAAAATCCTATGTTGCGCGTGTGTTAGACAAAAACAGAAAATCACGGTATGGAATCCCCTTAATTGTGATTGTATCTATTTGTACCAACGTTGGTTTTATCATTATTATTTATTGTCGAAGAAAAATGCCCGGTCCAATCCTTTATTTTATTTTAAAGGCCCGGCCCGGTCCAATGTCACTACAGACCTGGTCGAGCCAGCCCGGCCCTTGCAGGTCTTCATCACCAAAATACCAACACCCAATTACGGCGCATCACAGAACTGCCGCGGCAAACCGATGACAATTCAAACTACATAGTACATAGGTATTACCCTCAGGACAACTGACGGGAAATTGGAATAATTAATTCCAAGTTCCAATAGTTGTTCGCATTGTCGGATAAATATAAGGATAGGAATATACTAATACCATCGAATACCTTAATTTACTTTGTTGGTTCCTAAACTATCGAATAGTTTAAAATATTATAAGACCATCAAGAGTAAAAATTGTAGAAATTAAATGTAAAGGTCAATTACTTTCAATTATACTCTCAGGTGTTATTTATTGGTAAATCTAGGTAGCCAATATCTTATATCCGTATAATTAAATGTTACAATAAGTCCAAAGTAATGTAGAGTGTATACAGCATAGGCGTGCGCACGGGTAGGGCTGATTGGGCTTTAGCCCCACCTGAGATTTTTTTGTACGTGGGTGGGTTGGTACCTTATGAAGATATAACTAAAAGTAGGTGTAGCCCTTTTAGTTTTTAACGTTTGTGTTTACCCGAGAGACTATACAGGGTGATTCATTTAAAAATTAACACTCATTATTTCAAAAAGTGTTATTGTTTTTGAAAATATTTTTTTACTTACCTAGTTTTAAGTCGTTCAAAAAACAACTTTGTTACTAAAAAATTATATTTTTTATCCTTCTAATTTTAGATTTTGAGCGGAGCCATGAATATGTATTGATTTTATGATGAATGATGTATATTTTGTTTTGTCTGTACACGTCAAGTAGTCGAAATAGTGCTTAATTTTCCGGTAAAGCACGATTCCGTACGTTTTACCTTTTTGGGAATACGATTTCATTCGATTTTGATCAAACAATGGATTGTCAAAATGACCCCAAAAACAACACGATTACGTACGATTTTCTGTGCAATGTTGCCATTTATTATTTATTATTGTCAATTAAATAAAGTTGATGAAAATCTGTATAGGCGCAATTAGGTGGGGTCTTGGGGGGGGGGGACTTAGCCCCCAAATATTTATCTAGCCTCCACATAATAGGTACAGCCGTACAGGTACAAATTAAAAATTAAGTCTTTTAATATCATCAATATCAACATTTTCTTTTTTTAAACCAAGCAATTTTTGGCAACAACCATAGGCGCAACTATAGGGTTAAAATTCTGGAGGGGCTAACAAAACTATTTATTTAAAATAACCTATAGGGTGCTTAAATCTAAATCAATAAGGGATATTTTTTTGTGGGGGGCTAAATCGTAGTCAGGGGGCCAAGCCCCCCCCCCCCCCCAGTTGCGCAAATGGGCCAACAACCTATTTTTCTTATCACAATTTATCATAGAATATCATAATTTTATTTGTAACGACTCGGTAAAATAATAAAATGTCGACAAATTTGAGGTTTATTTTAATTTGAAAAATTCGTCTTTTCTGGTAAAATGACGTTTCGCCCCCGTCAAAAAAGTGAGTCCAAGGACGTAATGTCCCCGTCTATTATTAAGATAGGACATTTAGCCCCCCGGAGTTATGTGATATTATTTACCTACACATGGGGAGTTTGGTCCCCGGTATTTTAAATCACTACATTTAAATGGCTTTTTTTAATTTAAAATTTCAATTATTTTTAAAAACGTACAATTTCAATATAATTTATATTAATATATGTGGGGATAGCGACAAAATTTAAATTTGGTTTAATAAATCAAAAATCATTCTACAAATAACTAGTTCACACATAGTCAGTCAGTGTCACCTACCAACAACTTGTAATAAAATTCCTAATTTTGATTTTTTTTTTCGATTTCTGCTCTAAGCTAAAAACTTGTATTTATAATTTTAATATTGATGTTTAATTTGTTCTCAGTTATTTAAACTATTGTCTTCATGTGTTAAATTAACGTTAATTTTAGTCTTTCAATACGACAATACTGTATCCTTACCCTTTGGGGTCTTACATATATTTATTTATTTAATAAATATTATATTATTATTTTTAAAACTAATAACTTTTTTCAAAATATTATTTTTGGCAATTTCCTAACATGTGAAATTACCAAATTTGTTTGAGTTGTTCGGCGACAAAGACAACGAAGATAATATTAACTCCCGGGGGCCATAAATGTCCTATCTTAATAATAGACGGAGATGAAACGTCCGCGAATCCTTTTTTCTGCAACGAATTTTTATTCGTTATAGAAATTAAGAAAATTTATATGTAACCTATAAAATTGTGTAAAAATAATTATAATTTGATACCTTGGTACTTATTACAAATATTTGATTATATTTTTATGAATTAAATATTCGTTATATTCGTTGATTGTGTGATCTAAACGTTATTTGGCGAGTTTGGTTTTTGGTATAACTATAAAACAAATTACCGTAATACATGAAATGTTCACTGGTTAGTTGTCAATAAAATGTTATTTGTTGGGTAAAAATGCATGAAAATTTAATACAAGGCTCCTGATATATTGTTACAATAGCAGTTAAAAATATCAAAAATACATGACACAATTTTTTTTTATGAGCATTTAAGTTCGATTTTTGACAAAGTGTATCAATTTTACAATTTAATAATTATGTTTTAGTTAAACATTTATAAAATTTACAACTTTTATAGCTAAAGATTTAAAATTTAAAACAAGGTTCGACGTAAATGGGTTATATATAAATTTTATTCACAATAAAACAATAAAATATATCATCAAATATACTTAGTAATATCTTATTATGCTGTCTGACTGTCTTCGCTCAAAATCGTTTTCTTATACAATGATATTTTATCATTAAATTCAATTTAACACCATCCATTACAGTGACCACTTGCCACCTACTGTACAGCAGAGCAACACCTACTTTAGAAAAGCAGAGTTGAGTGGTATGGGGTTACCCCGTGAAATTTATGTCCACTACTCTGCTCATCTAAACTTAAAATATTTATCTCATAAACTAATAGCCCTAAAGTCGATTTCCTGTGAATAATTTATAATAATAAATAAATATTGATGTTAATTGGTAATTTTTAAAATTATATATTAGATTTAGAAAGTTTTTGAATAAATTGTTTTATTAGATTAAATTTGATTAAAATTTTAAATCAATTATTGATGAATTTTGTGTGTGCGGAATAATGAAAACTGATTGCTTACATTTTCCAATCACCAACAAAAGGGTCACTTAAAAGTTTGTTGTGAAAATGTCTATAATTTTTTTCTTGTGTGACCATGGCAAGGGGTTGCGTGATCAGACTGAATTTAGCCATACCTGACTCAGAGGTCAGCACACATCTATATAGTAGACAGTTTGATATTCTTATAATTCGTAGTTTAATTTTTTTTTTATGTAAAATACTAAATACTAAATATTGTAAAGAATAATCAATTTATATTTGTTACCCTAAAATAAATATTACTTACAAATTAAATTGAAGTGAGATTTAAGCATTTATGTAATAATTACATGCTCATAACATGCATACAATTTAAGAATTGTATAAAAGCTAATATATATACAATTGTTTTATTAACTTTAATAATAGATAAATTTACTCTTATACTAAAGCTAACTCAAGGTTGGTTCTGCACTTCTGCAGTTCCACTGAACGTAAATGTGCAATATGGCACATGGGCCAAGAAGATGAAACGAATAGTACTAATATCAATTACTTAACACTTGAATATAGAAAATGAGGCAGTATCACTATTGAAATCATGACATTCAAAGATAATTAAAGTTCTTATTCTCCTTAAGTGTATATGGGACATAGTTATGGATACATAGTATAACTCTGTAAATATAAAAAAAATTCTGATTGAAAATATTCTGTATCATTTAAGAGTTGCACTTCAACATTTAGAAAAATATTATTTCAATACAATTAGTTCAAACAAAAATTTTTTTTTTAAGTATCCTAGAAATAGAAGCTGACACATTGTCTCTGCTCAAGATTATTTTTTATATGCAATGATTCATCAACAAATTTCAATTTAACACATCTATTACTTCAGTGTGAGTTGCATTCAAAATAAACTAAACAGCAGAGCAACTTCCCCAGTTTCTATACTTGAAAATAATTAGTTTAATATTATATAGTGAAGCTTGGCTTAATGGTCACCACTTTCAACAATTTGATTAAAATAACTTATTATTATATTGTCAAAAACAACAAAATATGATAAGCACGAGGAAATATAAACATTTTTAACAATTAAAATATACAACAAAAAATTGTATTTTCAATAATAAAAACAATAAAATATATATTTTAGACTAACTTAGAACAAAATTATAATTGAGGTAAAAAAATAAATTAAATATAAGTATGTTGACAATAATAATTAATATTAGTCTAACTTAAATACGTAATATAATGGTTTTAAACACTATCTACAGTATACTAAATTTTTAATATTAAACACAGGTATACACGATTGTTGGAGTGTAAGCTATGTGTAACATTTGCTTTAGGTTATATCTTAATTTAAAAATAATAATGCGAGTTAAAATGGTACAATTAAATGGAACTAGATGACATTATTTATTTTATTGACATTTTAGTTTTATTCTGTAAAATATTATCCAAAATACTATTTTTAAAACAAGACAATATCTTTAACATTACATTGATTAAATACAAATAAATACTAAAAAAAAGTCTTTTTTAATAGAATTACATATTTATTACCTAGTTTTTTTCATAATTTAAAATCTCAATATTATATTGTTGTAAACAACTACATATCTATTTTATTCATTAACATGTATATAGTATATATTTATATATATTCAACAAAAAAGAAGCCAACAGTATGGATAATTATAAGAAAATAAATTTTAGACAAGCATTTTGATTTGGGAAACCATACAATAAGAAACCATAATTTTAATGCTATTACTAGTAATAAATTGGATCTCAAATGATGTATTCTTCACATCAATATATTAATTATTAACACACATTGTATAAAAAAATATTAAATTATACCAGTCTCATTTTTAAATCAGATACAACCAACACAGTTAAATGTAATATTTTTTTCTTTCTATTTGGAACAAGTAGTTTTATGTTTATATTGTATATAACATTGTATGATTTGAGTTATGTTAACATTATGACTATATAGACTATATATACTTAATTTGAGTTGTACTACCAACAATTACAATTGTTTAAATTTTTCTTTTTTTAGTATTTCAATATTAGTTAACAATTTTATATTTAATTTCGATTTAATTAATAAAAAAAACTACATTTGGCACAACATATAACATTCGTAAGATAATCAAGATAGAAAATAAATGTTGTGTACTGTGTAAATCACGATATGTAAGTGAAGAAATAACTAGTTCATTTTGTTATTACATTATGTTGGAACAATTAAAATGTGGATATGATACTAGAGACAGTAATTAATAATTATCGACTGAACAAAATTGAGACCATGAGTTGTTTAAGAATGATTATGGATTTTAGACCTTATATGGCCTCCACTAATAATTTAGTTTCTCAGAATAGTATATCAGTCAAATTTCCTTTAAATAAAAAATTAAATAAAAATATATATGGAACATCAGAAGTATTATGATGTATTCTTCTTAGAAAATAGTAAAGGCAATGAAAATTCACCTTAGTCTATTTAAATCGCTAAGGTTAGAAGTATTGACATGATTTGTTAAACATTCAAAATAAAATATAGTATTATTAATAGTAAAATATAGAAGTCATTAATTAATATTGTTTTAAATTGTCTAGATAGCTAATACACTATGTAAAATGTACTCATGTTCTCTAATCATAAACTAAATTAAATTATTTTATACAGCTCAATATCAATTAAAAACTAAGTATAACACGAGGTATGACATTATTCTAGAATGTTTTTTTTAGCAATATTTTATAAAGTAAACAAAAACATTTTACAATTATAATAACTAAAACCTACTGACTGAGTTGTGAATACTGAATACTTTAGGTATTGTTTAATTGTATACTTAATTTTCAACAGTTTCAAAGGACTTTAAAACAAATTCTTTGAACACATTGTATGCTTTATCTAAGGACTCGTTTATTATAATACAATCAAAGTTTCCAGGTGTTTCTCCTAGAAATATGTATAATAAATATTATGTTATGTTGAATATTTACAGTTATTTATCAGTTTTAAATTTACTGACCATAGTTAATTTCCTGTTGTGCGACATTCAATCTAGCTCGTAGATTATCCTCAGACTCTGAATTCCGTCTGCGCAATCGTATTTCGAGTTCACCAATACTGGGAGGTTTAACAAACACACCAACCGGTTTCAGATTAGCCACTTTTTTGATTTGAATGACTCCTTGCATGTCGATATCAAGAACACAAATCTTGCCAGACTTTTGAACATTTTGTACCGCTTTAAGGCTGCCATCATAAAATAAAAAAAAAAAAACACGGATGATGAGGATGTGCGGGAAAACGCAGAGAGAAGCCAATCTTACCTGGTACCATACATGTTGTTGGAGAAGATGGCGTGCTCGAGGAATTCTCCTCGATCGATGGCCGCTTGCATTTGGTCCTTTGTGGTGAAGTGGTAGTGTTGGCCATCCACCTCGAAACGCCTTGGCGATCGGGTGGTGTGCGACACCGAGAAACCAAACTTGTCGGGATATTCGTCGAACAGCTTGCGCAGCAGCGTCGACTTGCCGGAGCCCGACGGTCCGCAGACCACCAACAGCCTCGAGTTCTGTCGCACCATTTTCGTCGTAACGCCTATTATTATAGTACAATATGATCACACAGAAAAAGTTAAAGAAAACCGTGTGAAATGGATTCTGCAAACGCAAATAAAAGGCTTTGAACAGTACGATGGGGTTAGGAGCGAGCGGGAGTATTTGTATTATTGATAAACGATAATCGATACTATATCCGGACGCTTTTCAGTCGTAGGCACTATAGGTACCCCCCACGAAATCGAATTAAAAATTAAACAAAAATACCGGACTGAAAACAAAGGTCTCGAAAACCACGCGGTTGTACGAAACTACGAAATTAGTAATAGGTATGTATAATTATGAAAACATTCCATACAGACGTGTACTATCTACAGCAATACCAAATACCGACGTAGCTACTATCAAACCACCAAGGTATAGGTATCACGGTTGAATTTCGCGGCAATAAGCGAGAACGGTGATGCGATCGAAACACACGAGGACGCGAAGAATTTGCGTAATAACTAATTGACCACCGATTGGACAAGGGTACAGGTTAGACAAGATTATTTAGTGGGCCGCCACGGTTTGGATTTTGGAAACGAGACGTGAAAAACGTCACAAACGGAGCGGCGCCGGTAAACAACGTATACCGACCAATAGGTACACAGCGTTTCGATTACACCTATACGGTATACGCCTCCACACCGCGGGACTGACCAGTGAAAGCGCAAGGTGGGGTGTCCCACGCCGTCTATCCGTCACCATCGGCCATCCTTCTATATATTTTCTATGATCCTCACCTCTTATAATAGTGAGCGGGGTTCGCCAAAACATAATATTATTATTATATTTTATTATTTACTATCGCAGAAACTGTCAACAAGTGAACGCTATAGCGCCGGCAGTATAATAGCCGTTGTTGTTATGTTGGGTACTTTGGTCACTCGAGTGTCGCGATTAGACTGAAAAATAGAAAATAAATGATGACGTTACCTGTGCAGTTGGCACTTGGCAGACAGAACTCAGTCGGTCGGTGAAACGAAATCGCAGAGTTGAGAATACAACGTGGGCGAGCGGACTGCGAAATCGGAAATGCGATATCGATATTATGCAAACATAGTAAACATACGCTTCCCTCCGACCACCAATGCACGGACGGTAGACAGACGCGTTCCGCGCATGGCGCACAGGCACAGCCGTTTACTATTATCATTTATCACTTATCAAATAGTATCAACTATCAGTGTTCATGGGACTTATGGTCTTATCGGCTACGTACTCACGTGTGTGCCGTGTCTCACGAGTAGTCGCGGCACTGTCTCGTCTCGAATTTCCTAGCAGCTGCACACCGTTTGCTTCTAGCTTCAGTGCTGCAGCTGCACTACAACAGTACAAGACGCGTACAACTGCAGTCGTTCGTGCCAATGATTAGGGTAGTCACCGCATGTCCTAGTGTCCTACCACGGTTGTGGCTGTCCGTACGCCGAGCACACAAATAATTAATAACGATATTTAGAACTTTAGATCGTTCACACAAATATTTGTGCGCCATGACGTCGTCATCCGATCAACAGCTGCACGACGTCCCACTGGTTCAGAAATTCAACGCGAAGGTGAGTTGTAGTAGTCTATTAAGGCATGGACCAATTGCGCCAAAACGAAATTTGTATTTTAGGGTCAATATACCAATTGCGCAGCTTATATTTTAGGGTCAGTGTACCAATTGCGCTTCGCCGCTTCATATATTTTACGGTTAGTGAACCAATTGCGCACTTTATATTTTACGGTCAATATACCAATTGCGCTTGTATTCAAATTTGCCTGGCGGCTACCTTCAGATTTAGAATTATTGTTGTTCGATCTAATTCCATCAACATCAACATAAACACACTAAAATGCTTGAAAATTAAAAACGTATTTTTTTCGTATTTATTGATCAATTGATTACTAGTTAGAATGACTGGTTATAAATTATAGTACATTTTATAACAGTATCGGTAATTGTATGAAACATTATTATTACAGACATTTGATCACGGGAGACAGAAGTATGCATTTGAGTGATAGACGAAAACAAGCTATCATTATCATACATTTTATATAATTGACGATCAAAAAGTAACTTGTTAAATGTGAAGAAAAAAATTGCTTATTTATTTATATTATATTACCTATGTATCATACTATCATGCATTAACACTCGCAAAAAATCGGTTAGTGTAATTATTTACTACATAAATATAATTTATAACTAACTAATAAGTAGTAACTTTTCCTCCTTAGGTAGTGTAAAATATTGACCCTAAAATGTATAAAGCTCAATTGGTCTATCGGCCCTACAATTTTTAGGGCGCAATTGGTATATTGACCCTAAAATGTTTAGTGCGCACTGCGCAATTGGTATAGGTATGAAATGGTCATTTTAAGCGCAATTGGTAAACTCCCGCCCATTGCTCCGGCAACCGGACGAGTGTCGCCGGGTAAGTGCGCATTATAAATAATTTAGTGGCGTCCTGCAGGAGCACTCCCAGAAATGTTAGGAAAAAATTTGAAAGTTTAGTTAATTTAGTTGTTCCGTCAACGTAAGACCGTGTATTAACATTGTTATTTGTATAAAGGTTTCAGCAAAATTCAAGTTTTAAATGATGTTTTCCTATGGGCGGCCGTGGCATACAAGGGATCCTATTGTTATTTGTTAAGAGGATGTCAGCGCATTATTGGTTTTCTCTCTCTGGCCCACCCTCAACATAGACAAAACGCATTTGCGCAGAATCGTTTTTTCTATGTTTTTAAGTAATCTTAGAGTAAAATCACCCATTACAAAAAAGATAGAGAATAATATTTTTGAGGGAATGTCATATCGATTTATCTAAATATTGTTTCAAAACAATTTAAACATCATTTAAATTTACAATATTTTTTTTGTTTATTTTGAAACTCAAATAACAATAAAATCTAAAATCGATATGACATTCCCTCTAAAATATTATTCTCTATCTTTTTTGTAATGGATGATTTTACTCTAAGATTACTTGAAATCATAGAAAAAACGATTCTGCGCAAATGCGTTTTGTCTATGTTGCGCGTGGGTCAAAGAGAGAAAACAAATAGTGCGCTGACATCCTCTTTAGCATCGCCCCTATATAATAAATTATCCCTTCCAAAGAAAAATCCTGTCATCTTAGCAATGCCACTGATTATAATATCTTTACGGTGCAAAATTAATACAATATATCTTCACCGCCTGTTGATAGTTAATTTATTGTTGCTGTAATAGTGTAGTCGTATGCAATCTTATTTCCGTAATCTGAGACACCAGTTCGCATTGGAGAGTTGTGATGAAGGTATTATACATCGGCTATTCCCGAATGAACTCAATCTTTAATAACAATTAGATGGTTCGACGATATGATAATAAACTTATAGTGGCGTAGCCAGGGGGGTGTTGGGAGGCTGTAGCCCCTCCCCGACATTTTAAGAAAATTAAAATATTGTTTCTATGATCTATGAAAGTAACAACAAATACAAATTTCAAATATTTGTATATGTACAAGAACCGAAACCAAAAATAAAACTTAACATCAGTATGCTAAACTTCCAAAAAAAAAATCCTGGCTACGGCACTGGGACTTATCTTTATGTTATGATCGTGTACGACAGACCGAGTTGTACTCACTTGAGTTTGTATTAGGACTTTTGAATTTTGTTTTGCGTAAACGTTAAATTTTATACCATTTTAGTAGGAAGATATATGACTTTACATAAAAATGTTAGTTCTTCCATTGACTATGGAACAAATGCACTTTACCTGTCCCACACAATTTTCAAATTGTTTTAAATTGTTTTGGGGTAATTTAAGTATACCAGGTAGTCGCTCCATAAAACGATTTTTGGTAGTAATTTCGTGCGGATCTACCATAAATTAAAAAAACTTATAATTTTATTATTATACCTACCTATATACTTTTACCCTATCAATAAATATGTTCAATACATTTAAGACTATATAGTGTATACACTTTTATAATCAAATTGGAAATTCATACGTTAAGATATAAATAATTACTTATATAGAGAACTGGGAATACACGGGAGAACTTTATTTAGTTACCATTTCCATGTACCACCGTACCGTATAATTATAGGTACTACGCATCTTAATGTATTACGAGTTACTTATACACGTGGTTTTATTTATTAATATTTAATAATGAACTCGAACTTTGTCCATTTTTATCGAAGTATAGAATCGGACTGGCTCCAAAAAGCCTACCGTGAATTTTAGTTATATAGGCCCACAAAATATAACCATAATACCTATGTATACGTCAATTATTAAAATTATTCAATGATACAAAAGTACAAAATTAGTATATTATATATTTATGTAGGTATAATTTTTAAAATGTAGTTTTTTAGATAACCAATTTTTGTTTTTCTATAACCACTTATTGCGGTTATGAACATAAAAATTCGATAATTTTCTAACTGACATGAATGCAACATTTTGTTTATAAAAAATAATAAGTGAATTATTAAGTGACATAGTGTTATATATTATTATTTAATATTTATTACTATGATTATTATTAGTTTTGTAGACGTTATCGGTTATTTATATTATTATACTAATGATAACAGGTTAACTGCCATGGCTTTTTTTAATGTTTATAACATGTTGCTATGTGTACCATTTCTGGTACACGGCTGAACATTATTATCGAGCCACATGTACCATATAAGGTACATTCGATTCATTGACATTAGTTACACCGTGCGCCAAAATGGGTACACGTAAATGTGATTTTCCTATGAGTTATGTTTGTGTGGCCTCCTAGTAATGTTTTAGTAAAAATAGCGAAACAAATTTATAATTTTTTAACATTTTAATCAATATTTTTATTAATGACATGTTCGAAAATCTTATTTTATGATTATTGTGGTATAGCGTATTGGACAAACATTGTAATAAATTGTATTAATTGCTTGGCAATACAACAGTGTACCATATATGGTACATATGGCAGTTAACAATATATTATCATACCATATATGAACATTGAACATATTTGTGTAATTAATGTATAATACATTTTTGGGTGGATCGCGTACTGTTAAAAATCGAGTTTGGTTAGATTGTGTTCGACATCACTACCAAATTTTTATACCCTCATTTTATGTATAAAAAACAAGTTGTTTTAAAAAAAATAAAATCGAAAATTGTGCATTTTAACCAAAATAAATATGAATTAAGTTGTTGTTCTTCTTAGAAACACTCTTACATATGTTTAAGGATGATTATTAATTTGTTTAATTTTACATTTTTACTAAAGCATTTTAATTAATTTTTGTCAAATAGTTTTTACCTCGGTTTTTACTTTGTAAAATTATTGATACTTCTGTAGATAATTGCAGCAATCATTTTACACTTATTAATAATTGTTTTTAAATTATTTTACTAAAATACAAATTACAAATTGATACTTGCAATTTAAATATAATGTATTAATTGGTATCCTTATATTATACTATAATAAATAATAATTATAGGTATTATGTATTTATAACTATACTTCATTTAAATTTATATGTTATCTAGCTCTATAAATAAGTTTGTATTCTAAATAGATTCTTTGCACCATGCCACTTTTAATATCAACATTGTTATGTAGACATCTCATAAAAAAAAAGTCATTAGGAATATGAACTTGTTTACAAAGGTTCATTTTGAGCAACAGTTATCTTTTTATATCTTATAAACAAAGTTCAATAACTAAATAATATTAGTACCTAATTCTATTTATATGCATAAATAATAATAGTTGGCATCAATATTTAAATATCTATATATAATAGTATTTTAATGTTTGAAATGATTAATGAAATATTTAAGAAAAAAAATAATCATACCACTGAATTTATTAATTATTTGTTTAGGCATTAGAATTTAATACTTCATTGGAGCTAAAGTGGAAAAATTTCAAAAAAGAATATGAAGAGTTATATACATGCTTGGAGGAATTTCCTAAACAGTTATCTGTTCCAATATTGATGCCACTTGGACCAAAAGTGTTTGTACGTGCACAATTATGTAATACTAATGAAGTGTTCATTAGATACAATGAAGTTTTCACTAAACAGAGTGCTTATGAAGCTAAAGCTGCGTGCGAAAGACAAATTAAAAGTATGTATTGTTTATAAAATCAAAAAACATATTTATTCAAGTTGTTAACGTTATTAGGGTGTGACAATATGATTGAAGATTTGAGAAAAGAAAAAGAATTGTTCACCAAAAATATGTGTGTTAGACAAGAAGTTGTTGATGTTTCAGAAAAATTAGTAGAAATTAATGAACCATATGATGAAGTAGAAGAGGCAGCCTGGAATGGTAAAGTATTGTCCGATAAAAAATAAAATTATTATATGCTGGCATTATATATATATATATTTATATACCAGAGATACATAGGCAGAAGGTAAAAGAATATAAGAAACGTTTAGCAGAAGAAAAACACAAACAGGAATTAGAGCAACGTCAAAAAATATTAAATGAATTTAAATCGGTAGGGTTTGATGATAAACTTAGTGGATTGAATAGACCAACACTGTTTACTGCATCTACAGTACACTATACAATTATGAACGGGTTTGTCTTTATTCATTTTTAAAATAATTATAAAATAATTTTTATATTTTTGAATATTTAATTAATACTCGTTATAGGGAAGACATTGATAGCAGTCTTTCAAATGAGAATTTTATTGATATGGATGATGATGATGATGATGATGACGATTATGATGAAGAGGAGGAGGAGGATGATGATGATGATGATGATGATGATGATGATGATGATGATGATGACGACGACGAAGATGAAGATAGTAAATTAGAAATTGTTTTCACCAATGATATACCTGAAACCACTGGAGCTATAAAAAAAAATAATAAAAAGCAAGTATCATTTAATAATGATGTTCAAATAAAAGAATTTGTACCAAGACCAGGAGAACATTTCATTCGTCGAAGAGAAGAAACAGCAACAGGATCATCTATAAGACCTGAAGTAATAATAATAATATTTTACATTATTTTAAATATAAAATGCATTCATAAGGAAGGCTCCCACCTAATAGTTCTACATGACAAATAAGAAAATATACTTCATTGTGTGGTTCCTTACATAACTGCTTAAGATAACAGTACATCTGCATGTGTCGTTTTTTCCATTTTGTAATATTATAATAAATTAGCATATAGTCTAATTTAAAGATAAGAATATTATCTTAGGCATACCAATAATTCAGCTAAGGTAGTAAGGCATACCTATGCAAAATATTACAATTTTAAAATAATCATAAACTCACTTTGAAATGTTAATAATACCAATAAACGCGCCTACTTAGATAATATTCTCATCTTTAAATTTTGTAATTAGTCAATTGACCCTTTGTTTCAATTAAAAACACAAATTGGTTTCTACTAAAAAGACATTTGGTATGTTGTCCGTATAAGGACATACATAATTTAAGACGTGTAATATGTTCTTGAACATTTTGTTGTGATTTTAATTTGTTCAGTTTTGCAAGTTGTTACTTTAGCATTCCCTGTGTATATATAACATTTCACATATGAAACTTAAAGCAAAACTACTTGATGAATATTAAACATTTTGTAAATTTTAGATACTTGTTACGGAAATTGATGACATTGTGGAAAGAGTTTCTGATTTATGTCCGCAAAATGAAACTGATGATAAAGAAGAAAATGAAAGACCCATAAGTAGGTTTAAATCTAACCGGAAATAGATAGGATCAATAACATTATAGCAGATGTGTATATATATATATTTTTTTATTTGGTTAATTTAAGCAGCTAATAAAGCTATTGTATACATCATAATATATTTGTATATAAACAATATTATTAGAAGTATATAAATTAATTAAAAACCAATTTTGTATAATAAATTATAATCATTAAAATCTGTGATGTTTCTTTTTTAAAAATATATGAAATAAACTCATAAATATTATTATTTTCAGAGTTCTTATTTAAATATTTAGTGTTGATAGTGTAATAAATATACAGTGGAACCTCAATAAATTTAAATAAATGCTGTTTCCTTACCTAATCCTTAGTAAGTCAAAAACATCGACAAGTCAAAAAAATTGAATTTCCCTTGAATTTTGACTTATCAAGATTCCACTGTATATAAAAAATGCAGAGCCGGAATTTTATCGGTTCAAGCAAACTTTTCCACAAAATATAAGTTATTATGATTAATTATGTGAAAATAAAATAATGTGCAAAATTAACAAGGCATGAAAAGGAATGGTAAACACTAAACATAGTAAAATTTAACTTAAAACTAATCATAGTTTTAACATTAAGAGTACTACTATACAATCAAGTGTACTATTATGAAACATGACATGCTTTAAGTCAAGAATGTAACTATTTAACTTAAATATAATTCACAATCAAATGAAAGTTATATTTTTTACAAACTGGATTATTTATTTAACTATTATTAATACCCATTCAACATACAGTTTCCTTCACAACCAACCATCACTTATATGTACGATAAACAATTATATTGAACCTTCAATAATATATTATAGTAACCATCATATAAAAATATTTTGATAAATATATTTTAATTATTAGACAATTAATATTAAGGACGGTAACACTAGTGTATACCTAAAAAAAACTAAATTTTCATTTAAAACAATATGACAATTAATCACATTGAGTTATTAAAATTTTATTGATTACAAAATTTTTAGTATTATTTGTTGCAAAAAATAAAGATGAGTAACTTATAAACACTATTATATAAAACATTTTGACAAAAAATAATAAACAGATGGGTTAAATTTGAATATTTCATATATAAGTATTAAGTCTATATGTAACAAGGGCATGGCTTACAATAAATATCATGCTCAAATTGCACACCAGCCGGATACATTTTAAGTAAAAATGTTGTATTCAATATAATAGTTTCTAATAATTATTATTACAATTACACTTTATTTTTTCAATTTGCGTCACATACATTGTAAACAAGGCTATTATATTAGTGATTAAACTAATGTGTTAATATAATTTTGTACTTTACAACCTAATACTGCAGATTAACGATTATGGTAATACAGGGATACATTTGTAGTAAACATAATACTATGCTCTTGCCACAAATTGTTGAGCAAAAATGTAGTGACAATAGTGAACTGTTAATGTATAAGATTGAAAGCACCAACTAAAATTTGTCCCTATACATCATTAAACCACACTATTAGTATATAGTTAAACATTTAAAAACAATGAAATATCAGCTATGTCAATAGTTATATAATTAAGTGATAAAAAAAATAAAAAAGTGTAATTTAACTTAAAATATGAACAGTAAAACCTATATTTGTTTTGACTAGTATATTTCAGACCACATAATATTTTAGCTATACAATGATATGACAACATTTTGGGAACTTAGGTTTCTAATAAGTAACAAGAGTACATTGAATTTTGTTTGATTAGATTAATTTTCTCATAGTTATTAGATGACTTTAAATTTAACTTGGTAGTTTGATCGTTATGGTTCAATTAAAGTACTTGATTAAATGGATGATGAGTATTCATATACAAGCTTGTCAGTATACTTAAGCCCTTTTAAAAATAATTAAGAAAGTAAAGAATTAGATTGTTTATACTTTTTTTAGTTAAAATATTAAATTGATTGATTATATAACTAGCATTTATGAAAAGTTATGTTAGAGAATATATTATAATAAAAAATAATATTGAAAGCTTTTTTTGTTTTAATAGTTTAGACACAGAAATAACCTAGATTTTGAAAAGCACCACAGCTCTTTATTCAATAGCTGTGTAAAGCGCACAATTATCTATTTTAAGTGGACGGCCAATAATAAAAAAAACTTATACTTTAACAATATAAATAAATATATTCAAGATGAGAATACATGGAAAGTAAATAGAAAGTAAAAATACACACGTTTAATGAAAATCAAATCTCTAAAAATTATTAATTTGGTCAAATAGTATAATATACTGAATGATAATCCCAAGAACTTTGTTTATAATAAATAATAATTAATAACAAATGTGTGAATTAAAAAAGGTAAAAATCTGAAAATACATCAATGTTAATAAATAAAAACCTAGTAGAAGACATTTTTTAGTACAAAAATATATGAAGTATTTTTGGGAAGTCTTATAATTTAATAATACTTTTTAAATTGGTCATAATTTAATTCCACACACAAAATCACAATACATATTATGTATATTATGTATTAAGACTTATAGAAAGTAGTTTATAGTTGCAACTTTTGTAAGTTTCTGAGTGAAATATTTGTTTTATAGGTAAATATACTAGTGATTATGATTTGGGGTTGATGGATCGTAAGCAAAATGAAGGAGACGGCGATGGTGAATACACTACAGTGGGCGGTGGCGGAATTCTTTGACGCAGAGCCAATGTATTTGGGGGACTTGTCATATCATCTTTAACTTGGCGGTAATGTAGGCCGCCTAAACCATCACATCGACTCAGCAAGGCCAGCAACAACGTTTCCAGTGCACACAAATAACCTAAAGCCTGGTTGGAGGTGAAAGATACACAAAATATAATACAAGGTATAAATAGTTTAGTTGTAAATACTTACTGCAGCAACGAGCAATTGATGGCGCGTAGCACGCGGTACCCACGTATAAAACTCATGAAATGAATATACTTGATGAAGGACTAGCGAGGAGCTTGTGAGACACAGTATGGTCATCATGACGTAGAACAGTACATTCTAGTGGAATAAATTAAACAATCGTTCAGTTGAAGTCATAAACACAATATTGTTAATTGTAATAATTGGCATATGCTTTTTCACTAAGCTAAAATGCTTACCAATTTTCCCCAGTTGAACGGAAATAGGTATACAGTGTGCGTGACATCCAAAAAAAGAATAGCTCCAGTTACTAGAAAATTGAACAATGTGACGAACAGTATGAATCGTATCCGATTAAGCATTGGCAACATGAACAATGCCAACCTGGAAGTGCCAGCAAAGCACAGGCATAACAAGCACAAGACACAGGTGACCTGGAAAAAGCCATTTAACAATTAGATTAGTCAGTATGTGTTGCCATTGCGATTACCGGACGAAAAGCCCAGACTCATACCTATTTTTATAAGGAACAATATTAATAATATTAATTGTAAATTGAAGGAAAAGAATAAATGAATAATAATCAAGTATAATAATGTATAAGAAAATTAAATAAATGCAAATTTTTATAATTTTAAACTAATGAATTGTCTACCCCAAAAACGAGTGCGACTTTTTGACCGATTATCCATATGTTACCGAGGCAGTACAAGGCAAAACTCACCAACAGTATAACTCTTATGACGCCCGACGGTGTCTTCATTGGCCTTTTGTCGTAGTGCAACACCACCCCGTTGTACCTGGCCCTAGATGCCTCCTGATGTTTGTAGTTAGCGTGGGAATCCCATGATCCCGGCGTCCCTGCCATGCTGTTGGTGACTTCCAGCCACGATCCTCCGGTCTGGCTGCCGTTGATCTCGAATTCTTGTTCGTCGTCGATGGGAGCGATGTTGCCCTTCGGTTCCAAGTCGTGGATCTCTTCGAGCAGCACCGATATTTCGTCGCTAACGTACAGGTCTGACACGGAACTCAATTGGGCTGGGCCCCGCTGCATCACTGTTCTGCAGACACCTGGTATACCACCTGTCATACATCACACCGTCCATCGTCCAGTATAATATTCTCATCATATATATTATATTATTACAACATAATAATATACTTTGGTTTCAAAGTTTCGATAAGACGATACAAATCAAAATGAAACATTCTTCCAAAAAAAAAAACACGTCATGCGAGAAAAAAAAGCTAAATAAAAATCGAAAACAATACAAATAGGTAATAATAAAAATAAAAAACTCAAATACATATATTATAATAACAGCTAAGTATATATTATAATAGTGAGACGGATGTGCGACTCGTTGTCTTATTAATCGTTATATTATGTTCGTACCATGCACACAAAATATAAATATAATATTATTTATACAATATAATGATGCTTACAGCGAAAAGGAGAACGCTCAAAGGCGTATAAAATGTCTTAGTACTCGTACAACGATCTGTTCCGTGGCAAAAACTGTATACATTGTCTCCAGAGACGACCAAGCGTGCGGTGTAATACGTATAATATATTTTATGGGTAGGTTAATAGGTAAGTAAACACGACGGCTGTAGCCTTTGCCACTGTCGGTCAAATGAGCTGAACACAAACACGGCGATAGTGTCATTTACTCAGAAAGGGTTGCACATGACGATGCACGCATAAACTGACTAATGGAAAACTGTACATCACTCAAAAGCATTTCGTATAAAGTAATAACGAAAGGGGTTGTTAGTTCAACGACCGAACCTTTTGAATTATAAATTTCTCTGGGGAGAATGCGAATAGATAAAACCCACGCGACTGACACAGAGAGATGTCGTCTATATATATATAAAAAAAAAACCACGATAACAAAAGTATTTTTTTTTTTTTTTATTCAAACCACCGAGTTTTTTCGGCCGATTAGTTTGATCGAATTAATTCATTGATACATTAAAGTTATTCAATCTACTATACAACACTCAATAATTGTTTCAAATGGTATGTTAATCAAAACCTAAAGTTAAAATATTTTAATTAATAAAAGATATTTATTTTTTAAAAATTAAAATACTACCTTGGAATTATATTACTACAGTTATTTTTCGATTGCATAAAAACCTTTTATCCCTTGTACCTATAGGTAACCTCTATACACTTGTCAGTTGTGTACAAAATAATATTTACCATGAAGCCACCAACGTAATATATCTTTTACTCTATCGTGAAAATACTAATTGTGACAAAATTGATTTTTTTTTTAGAAGTATTTTCATAACCAATAATTATACTAATAAATAATTTCCTTTGAGAAACCTCTTTAGTTCCATTACCCAACTAAGTTGTTAATTGAGTTTAGCACTTATAACGTATATTTATTTAAAGAAACAAGAAATGGAAAGTATTGATTGTATCGACAAAAAAATTACAATCGTATAATATTACAAGTATTTACTATTTATTTTTAAATCAATAAAAATAAATCACATAATAATAAATATTTAAACATAACAAAGCATGTGATAACAAAAAATAAAATAATATCTTTAATAATTATATAAGTATAATGTAAATTTGAAATACACGCAACATAAAATAAGTAGGTATTAATAGTGCTTATTTCAAGTCCAATACCAGTAAAAGTACGCTTGAAATAAAACATGGTTATTTAAGTATTTTATACAATAATAATAATACTAGGTAAGTTATTATTTTTATATACCTGGGTATTAACCAACTATACAAATTAATAATAATTATAGATAAAAAAAAAATCCCAATCGGCGTTACAGGGCCGACAGACCATTTAATAATAATAGAGTATATCTAACTAACATAACTGCAGAATATAATATATTTGGGTGGTCGGATATTATAACGTAAGTATATGATTTTTTTATTTTAATAACTCACTGGCATAAACAAAAACACGGGTCGGCCAAAACTACATTATTATGTAGTTACAGTGGAAATCGTACAGTACAGATGGATTCGCTCGCGAGTCACATCGGTCAGGCGGGCTGCGCGGTCTTACAGTTGGACTTTGCGTATATCTTCTTCTCGGAAGTCGACCCGGAGTCTGAGTATCTGCCGTATGCAGTCGGGCGTCAGCTTCCACGAGAACCGCATGCCACTGTCCGGGTTGGAAAACTCATTGAGATCGGACGCCCGTTCCAGGTTGAGCACTGTGGTGACCTGCACCAGTCGGGCGAACTTCTCGCGGACAGGCCACGCACTGGCCCCGCTAAAGTAGTTGATGAGCGTCCGGACCACCTTGTCCAGTGCCATGCCACCCAGCCGGTTGAATTCAGTCTTCATCACGGCCCGCTCCAGTTGCGCGGCCGTCTCCGCGGCGACGGCCACCACCAGCATGTCGTAGTTGTTGGGCGTCAGCCGGGCGCGGAACTCGGCCAGCGTACCGTCGATGTTCCGTACCAGTGCCACCACGAACGGGTTGTCGGCCACCGTCTGCGCGAATTCCGTTTCGTCAAGCGTGAAATGCTGCTCGTAAAAGGGTTCCGTCCACGCCAGAGCCTTGGGCTCGACTAGCGAACTCTGCAGCTGCCTGAACCCGGATCGGTTGCCGGCCACCAGCGACGCGTTCACCCGGCTGAAGTCGTGCAAGCAGCTGTCAAGCTTCTCCGCATGACAGCCGCGCAGCCTGGCCGGCACCTCGTCCCGGAACGCTTGCGACAGCGACTTGGAGTACTCGACCGCCACCTCGGTGCTGTTCAATGCCGCTAGGAACGTCCGCCGCACCTTGTCCAGGTCGGGCGTGAACCGGTTGAAGTAACCGGACCCCGGGTAACCGGCGCCCAGTACTTGCGTAAACACGGCGCACATGTCCGCTTCCAGGGCGTTGACTGCGTTGTTGATGACCGCGCACAGCACGTCCAGGCTGCCGGACCGCAGCGAGCGCATCACGCACTTGCGCACGATGAAGAACACGTCGTCCACCATGCTCGACGTGAGCGCGGCGTCCCCGTCCCCCTCGATCGTGTCCATCAACACCGCCTTCCTGATGCTCTCCTCCATGTAGTATCTCTCCAGCTCCAGGTACTTGCCCATCATTTCCTGTATGCAACAGCACAACCGGCTGTTGTCCAGAACCGTTTTGGCCGTCCGTGTTTTCGGTTCAACGCCGTCTGCGTTCACTGTCCGCTTGCACACGAACTGTGCGTACAGATCGTACCGCGCCAGGATCATCACGATCTCCTCTACCAGCAGATCAATGTCCTTGGAGTCAGGCCTCGCCGCGGCGTTCGCGTCTGGTTCTTCCCACACGGTCTTCAGGAGTTCTATGATCTTGCGCGTCTTGAGGAACGTCCGCAACAGGATGTCACCGAACGTGTCGCAGTGAATTTGCAAATGGGATAAGAACTTCAACACATACTCGGGACCGTAATGTGTCTCGATCAATGGCTGTTGAACCTCGATCGTCTTGGCTACTTCCTCGAAAATAAACGTCAACCCGTCAGCAAAAATTACACTGGAACGGTTGCTCGATAATGGCGTTTCCATGACATTTTTTAAATTTTTGTCCGCCGACACTTTTAATAACCGTCCCAAGTAATCGACAAACTTTTCCAAACCCACTTCGTGCATTCCGAGTAATGGGAATATTTTAAAATACCTTTCTATAGACTTCGAGTCTTGGACCAAAGACGCGTGCTCGAACCTTTTAGACACTGTGTCCTGAAGGAGCTCTGAAGCTTCCTGCAAGTGTTTAAGAGCACTTGTGATCATTGAACAATCTTGAGCCATATCGTCAGCTGTGCGTTGTAGTTTTGTTTGGTCGATAGACAGATAGCGATGTATATGTCCAGCGGCTTGTTCTAATTCATCGTTTTTCATAGCAATCTGAACACCTTCGCTACACAGCTGTAGGTCTAATAAGTCTTGAACTCGTTTTTGGCATTCTGATACACGTCCACGTATTTTGTCCAACTGCCGGACTTTGGACGATATGTCCTCGGCGAGTTTAGAAGAATCGTGAATTCTAGTTTGAATTTGAGATAAGTTTTCTTTAATTGATGTTAAAGTACTAAATTTTTTAGTAACAGAGTCAACCTCCTTAATAACAGTAGGCCATTGATTGGTAAACGTTGCCAGACGTTTCCTAGAAGCAATTTCATCTCTGTCCAGCAACTCCAGTGCATTGTTTATTTCATCCAGTGTAATATAGTCTTCGTTACTTGACATCATAACCTTTAACAAAATTATAATGTGGAAAAAACTTAACTATTTTAAGTTGTAGCAATGTACAATTATACTTTCCATTTTATTACCTAATTAATTTTTTTTTTAAGACTGCAAAATGATAAACTTAATTTTTTTAATCATCTGCTTAGATTTATAGTTTATATGTAGGTAATTCCATAAGTAAATTAAAGAAAATGATAAAATGTGGTACATATTTGATTATTTTATAATATTTTAAGTAGGTACCTATACGTATTTGAATATTATTACATAAATTAAATAAAACATTAAAATGGTTTATTAGTTTTTATTAGTTGTGTTTAATACTTTTATCTATTATTTACAGAAATAAATTTGTTCATGAACAAATACAATGGTGAAAAAATCCGGGATTTTCAATAAGAATTACAAATATTCAACCAATTTTGTAAAAATAATAACAATAAATGTCTATTATTTCAGTTCAAAATGACTACATACTTCAAAAAATTACATTATAATAATTATATAATAAAAAACTAACTGGCTTTAGATTTTCATAAACAAAATAAAAATAAACTTTCTAAATGTTGGTTAACAATGTAAAAATAACTACCTAAATAATTTATAACTAAATAAATATGAATACAAACAAATAAAAATATGTGGGGAGCTTAAATATAATATATGATAATATGTTTATTGGCATATTAATTATTAGGGAATATTAACTAAGTAGGTTTACATTATAAATGTCTTTCATAATTTAGTAGATTAAAATATAGGCACCTATTATATAGAAACCCTTGTTAGGTGGTGGGTTTAATAAGTATTTGGTTAAATAGCTATAATTTATAAAAAAGTATTAAAATACATAAATCATTATTGCTGAACAGTAATTGCTAATTGCTTTAACTGTTTTAAAACAGTTTCTAATAATTTCTTTTTATCCCTTTCACTTTTCTTCAATACTGAAAATACACTTTTTTTATCAGCTTCTTTTAATTTTTCTAAAACAATAATTGCTGTAGTTGGTTTAACATGAGAATATTTTGACGTTTCTTGACCATAATCATGAAAGTAGGTTGACCAATCCCAGCTCAGGAGTAAGTCCAAAAGTTGTCTCAATGGTGCAAAATGTTGAGAAAAATCTGGTTCATCAGTTTTCCCAACAGGCTCTGACGCAGCAAATAGTTCGCATTGTATAACATCTAGATTCAATTGATTTAAGGCACCCATAGATAATTGTTTAATATCATCACTGAGTAATAAATTTAATATAGATTTTGATATGTGTTCAAATGCTACTTGACACACATGCACAGACACTTCTTCAGTAAGATTTCTTAATGCATTAAAGACAACTCGTAGAAAGTTTATTAAGTCAGTAACAAATGAGGAAGCTTGACCAGTTGGTTCGACTAACATCCAATCATAGTCTTCTAAATCTAAAAATTCATTCAATTTTAATTTCATTTTATCATACATATGATGTTCAGCATCATTTCTGGCCACACCCAATGTTATGCCTGCATCATCACCAACAGTACCACCAGTAGATCCAGTAGCTTCTGATACAAATTGTTGAATTGATTTTGATGATTTTTCCAAATATCCAGTGTCGACAATAATCTGTATTACTTGTAAAAGACCAAGTCGTGGTTGATGAAATGCAGATGATAAGCATCCACTAAAAGTTCGAGATAGTAGCAATTTGGTAGATTTTTGAACCATTTCATCTACTTCGCCTTCACTAAAATTTAGGTCATTGGAAAACTTTAGACAAGCAAATATAAACTGTTTTACTTGATCATAAACACTAGGCACCATTGAAGAAAATGGAAATTTCCTAGGAAAAGTTGAGGATTCTAATTGATCATCTTGATATGGAAAAGTTCGTACAACATTATCATATTGATCTTGATTGTCAACCTCGAGATGACAAAAAGTTTCTCTATATAAAATATCCCTAAACACTTGAACCCATTTTTGCATAAGTATTTCGTTGTAATGTTCTTGTATTTCATGCAATAATTCCATATAGTTTTTAACAGGATATCCATAACTTCTAAGAGTTATGCAAAATACCATAATTAAATCTTTAATTCTTAAGAGTAAATTTGCATCCGTACAGTACGCAGTATTTGTTCTCATTATGCTAACTACCTTATCAGAAGCCATTTTCCACAAGTCTTCCAAATAAGGTCTTGTCAACAATCCATTACCGGTGTTTAATACATGATCTTCTACAACAAAAAATCCTACAATGCACTGCAAATAATAGCAATAGCTTGCAATAGATTCGTGCATGTTGTTAGGAGGATGTAGAGTTAAAAGTGCTTGTTCTCTTCTTTGTTGCCTATAATAAGCATCAAAAGTGTCTCGTGAAGATAATACAGTACAAATATGAAGACAACGGTATACAGGTGAAAAATCAATAAGATCTTGTGCACTCAATGAATCTTCATCGTCAGAGTTATCTTCTGGTGAATCTTTTTTCTTCTTTAATTTCGTTAGGCCAAAATCAAAGTTTTGTTGTTCAACACTATGCTTCATTGCAGCTTCACCAACTTTTGATGAAAATTTTCTTATGGTTTCTAAAAAACAATTTAAATCTGACATGGATGATTCTTTAATATTTTCTCGAAGTTTAGGAATTTTATCTATCATTTGTCTAAAAAATTTATAATGAGATACTTGAGGCAAATATAATTGTTCAAGTTGTTCTAATGTTTTCAGCGCAGGATAATAGCGTTTATCAGCCATTTGCTTTTGTAATTTACTGTACGAAGAGAGTGCAGGCAAACATAAAGATAAGCTATTAATAGCCAATTGAATATTATTTTCCACCTGTCTGGCTTTAACCAATTCTTCCCCAGCATTGGTGACCTCAGAAACAATAGTTTGTACATTTGAATTCAGTTGAATAACTTGTTTTTTTAATTTAGATGCTTGGTTTTCCACTTGCTGCAATTCTCTGATGGAATCTATGAAACCTTGATAATAGAAATTGCACATACGTTCGATTTCTTTGTCGTACTGCTTGATTCGGTTGTCCAAAGTGTCAATGAATTTGCGGCTGTCGTCATCTTGGTCGTATATGGCTCGGAAAGTCGGGCCCCAGTAATCATCGATGCCCTCAATCTCTTGTAGCAAATGCTCTTGGTTCTGCATGTTTTCTACACAACAAGCTAGCACAAAAACAAAAACATAACTGGTTTCTTTTTGTAACTTACAAAAACCCTATTCCTATTTTAATTGAAAATGGATATGTATGCCCTAACTGTAAAGAGGACTCTCATTTTGGTACATAACATAGTCAACCCTAATTGCTTGACTAATTGGTCATTGGACTCCCCAAAAGTTTAAATTCCAACACAATACAACTACAAAAGAAAATCAAGCCAGCTAACATAGGAATAAACCATGGACCAAGGTATATAAATCTTAGTCGGTGGAATAATCAAAATAAAAAATAATTCTTGCTAACTATAAAAAAAAAATAAGACCAGAAATACTACCTACAAGCTACACGTTTGGTACACTATAATATAATATTTTTGTTATTATTGAACATTGTTACTTACATTTATAAAGATACGTAGAACGAACGAGACATCAATCTCAATGGATGGTGTACGGTTCGGCGGGCAAACTTCACAGATTTCCGGTAAAAAAGTGTTCAACGACACAGGAAAACTGTACCTAATAATCGTTCTAAATTATGATATGACAAAGTTCTGTCGTTCGGCGGCAGACTACGGTGTACGAGTCGACGACCGGAATTTAATATTAAATAATAAATATTAATATCTAAGTGGAAGGACAGCAAAGGGTAGAGCTTCACGTCTCGCGATCCGCTGGCAGGCGGCTGCTGCAGATGTGCAGAATGCAGATTAAACATTAAAATATTAGATGAAAAAAAAAAATCGAATGTAAACACAGTGAGCCGTCCGTGGCGGACGCCGTGGACTACGTCACCATGCAGTGTGACCAACCTTCGGTGGCGGGCTATTCGAACAAAAATATATAAATAATATATTATTGTGACAACGAAATCGCGTATTTTATTTTTCATAGATAGAATAAACTATAAAGTATTAACATAACAACTATTATTACGTTGCAACGCGACTATCAAACAATATTTTTGAATTTTTCTTTTATTTTGAACCTTTGAATACAATTATATACGTACACTGAAACAAATAATAATAGCTAAGTATACGAGACGGAATAAATATCTAAATTATATTACATAACATAATTCTACGACGAAACGACGCGTAGAGATCTATATAATATCATTAATATTATGGCCGATGCAAATCCGGTAAGATCCTTTTGAAATTAATACCATTGTAATTCCGTTTCGTGTGCAATTCGTTTGATCGGTGTTTGTAAAATAATTATGTTTATTATCATTATCCGTTTCAGCTTGCAAAGTTGCAACTAAATTAATATTAATCAGCAAATTCATTATCATTGTGTAGTCGAGGAGTTATGATGTATAAAAATACATAAAAAATTATTATTATTATAATTATTATTATTATAATAGGTATGATATGACATATTCAGAGTTCAACACTATGACGTATATTCAAATGTTTTTTTTTTAAATACATACAACTGCCAGATATTCCTGATATATGACCTGTGTATATATATTATCAAATTTTTTGGTTTTTACTTTTGCGCAGAAAAATCGAGACGAAGGCATATGGTCGAACAGCGTAGACGGTGTGAAATGGCAGGATCTAATATCCACGCTCATACTGGATCGATTGGAAGCGTCGTTCGACAACTGGGACGATGAATTGCCACACACGACGGGGCGAATGACACAAAGTACAAAAACCGACTGTGATGGTCGTCCACAGCAGTGCACCATCGTCCAGGGGGAATCGTCTAGGATGGCATATTTTGATTCAGTGTGCTATGACGACGATCTCGTGCACTCGACTACCGACCGAGACTCAATCGTATAAAATATTTATATTTAAATCTAAACATTATGATGTTAATATAAATAGTTGCATAACACATTTTTTCCCTATAAAAAAACGTATGATTTAGTATCGTTTATACGAATATACGATGTAGAACGACGTGATATAACACCCTTGCGCGCACCCTTGTAAATAGTGACTATAGCGAGTGATTCACCAAGCATATTCATTGCTCACCCCATTTTTATCATTCAATAATGCAATAAATATGCACATTCATTTTTTTTTAAATATTTTTTTTTTTACCACAAATTATAATAAATACGGAGATTTAGGTATAAAGGTGACCTTATTATTTTTATGTTAGGCAAATTATTTTTTTGAAAATGTTTATGCATCTAAATTCAAACGAGTAATTTATCTGAGTTATTTAACTTTATACATCTACTCAGGATAATATTCCTTAATAATGGTTTAACCAAACATAAAATACAATAAAATAGATGTAGGTAATATTAATATTTAGTCTATAGTTTTAACTATTAATTATACTCAGTAATATTGAAGATTTTTACAAATTATAAAATGTTAGGTTAAATGTTACTATTGTCTATTAGTTAATATTAATTATCATAATGTTCTAAATGTTTAAATAATCATGGCCCCATAATTATATCTTCTAAGGTTAAAAATCCAAACCTATAGTATGGACTATTATTATCCTTTATAGTACATAAAGTTTAATAGCTCAAAAACTGCTCATTCAAAGTCGGAGTTAGATGCATAGTTTTCAAATTAATATCATCTATTTAACAATTTAGGTACAGTATAGAAAAAATATAGTTGGAACAGGACCACAGGACTAATTAGATCAGATAAAAATCAAAATATTTGAAAGTACATAAAATATGGTCTTTACTCTTTAATCTTTATAACTTATAAGTATAAAAATCACCGGCATCTATAATAAGTAATAATTTAAGACGCGAAGATTTGGCGCCGAGAAACGGCACGACAGATATTATTTTTTCCGCAATGCGCAGCTGTTATACTTTATACTTATACAATATACATATTATAATATTATGTATGATATGGTGTGTGTCCTATATAGATTTTTTTAGAAAATATGAAGATACCTACGTTGAAAAATGACCAATCTTCGTCATATAATTCTAACAGTATATAAATAATCCTTTATCAGCCTGACAGCCTCTACCAATTTTATTTAACAATTTTATTTTTACGTAATAATTAGTTAACATATAAACAATATTATAAATTAATTGGATATACCTATTCGTATTCGGAAAGCGAAAACGAGAATGTTAATGTTATTATTCGGAGTTATAACTTTTATGTAAAACTAATGAATACTATTAATCATAATAATTTTATTATATTATGTTATAACTCAAAATCATAATTTAAAAATATTAGTTTTAAAAAAATAGGTTATTGATGAATGATTGATTATTAAATACGTTAAGAAGTGAGCTCTTGAGACTATACTACTGCGTAGAGTCTACACCGTAGACACCATATAGTCTAGACTCTAGAGTCTAAAGTATAAGGCACCTTGTGGCTTGTATTTATATATAATGCACCTATACAGGCGTGGACTGGTAAAAAAGGGCACGGGATGCTACACAATTTAATGGGAAAATAACAAAACATTTTTGGGAAAATTTAATACATGTAGATTATTTATAAAATATTAATGTCTTATTTTGTTTAAAAAAAATATTAAAAGTTGTAACCAATTTTCGATCAAAATTGTAGAGTATTATAGATTACTAATAATCGTAAGTTGATAACGATCTGCTGTTATTAGGTGTCTAGAGTCTTTAAATGTATAATAAATAATATTAGGACAAGGGATGTTCATATTTTTAAAACATGTATACCTATTACCTACCAGTCTTGTTAAGTACAAGACACTGACCACCACTGGTTGGATTGGCATTTATCTTGATCCATTAAATATCTTTCTTCTTATTTAATGGGTGGTACTGTGATAGTAGTTTATAATTTAAATACAAGTTTTGGTATTAATTTTATTGAACTTTTTTTTTATCATATTTATTTTAATTTGTACAATCTGTATAAAATATTTTTACAATAAGCACAATATATGGAGGGATACTTAAGAGGGTTTGGTTGGCTTGATTAAAGAAACTATTCAATAATAGTACTTCATGGCGTGTGTAGTATTGGTTAGTCGGTTTGTTATTGAATTGATTTAATTATTGATTGTTAATTGTTCATTTATTGAACTTAAAAAAAAGTATTTGAATACGTATTTTAAATAGAAATTACACCAAGTATTTAAATACGTATTCTGAATACATTTGAAAAGTATTCTTAACAAGACTGTTACCTACATACTGCCTCACTGTACTTAGGCATGCACGTCGCTGTTGTACGATTGCTCTACCGATGGATTTCTCGATGGAAACAACAGCTGTTGCAGATGCGGTATGAAACCTCAATATTCTCTTAGTTGTCTGTACGTATAAAATTAAATATTAATCAATAAAACACAATTATACTCGGAGTACATTTTAGTTAAATTGATGAATATAATTATTTAAAATATTTTTCATTGTTGTTTTTTATCCGTAACTAATTTTACCAATTTGAAATATTTATTCTCAAACCAATTGATTTTCATATATTTAGTTTTTACTTTATATTTATATAATAATATATTTTAAGTTAGTCTAATATATCATATACAAACCGTCATTTTTAGAACCAACAATCCGAGTAGTAGAGAATCTATCTCAGAGAAAATAAAAAAAAATGAAACTGAAAACATAAAACAACAAGTGGAGATTTATAGAAACCGATTAGAGTGCTTGTTGAAAATGAATTATCAACTGCAATCCGAACTTAAAAAAACTGTATGTTTTGACTTAAAATACAAATATTGTATATCTCATTTTATCATAATATTTTATCGCACACAATTGAATTTATATTTTATATACCTAAATGTATTACCTATTGCAGATTCGAAAAAATTTATTAATGGAACAATATATTGCAGTAAGTTATATAATATTATATATTCTAAGGATTGCATTTATGATTTATTTAGTATTTTATTTATTTAGCTATTATAATTTATAACAAATATAACTTATAGAAAATGTTTCATATTAATTGTATTACCTAATTTATTAATAAATACTAAATATTTAATGTGTACTAAAATCAGTAGAAAGACAAGTAGAATTTTTTTAACGTCCATTGCTCTTTGTGTCTTATTATTAGTATAAAATATTTAGAAATTATAATTCAATTATAACAAATTATTAAGTCATAGTATGTACTATAATAATGCATTAATGCAGTCATATAAAGTTTAGGTGAGTAGTATATAGGTACTAGGTAGTGTACTACTGTGTAGGAACATAATTGGATTTATAATTTTGTATCTCATGTCGATAACACAATTCACTTTGATAAAAATATGTGATGTTTAAATTTACTGTTAAATGTCCATATAGGTATCGTACCTATCATAACTAATAATTAAACAAATTATGTTCCTATACGAGTATACGACCAAACGGGTGCACGATTAGGTAGGTACTATAATATGTTTATATTATAATATACTTTAGTAGGTACTTACCTTGTACCTATATTTTTAATATAATTTATAAATATAATATTATAACTAATCATAAATTATTATTCTTTTGTATATAATATAGTGGCCATATACTGTAAACAATGGGAAGGTTGAGTTTCCTGGCAAAAATGATTTGGTAAATGTTTATTCAAACTTTTGGATATTGAATATTGGTTATGCATATTGTTATCGAGACTCGAGTCCGAGTATCAAAATTATAATAATATGCTCGTATTAGTGTGTTACATTTTATAATACATTTTAACGTTATATGTACTTAGGACCAACGGTTCGAATGTTTGTTCAAAGAGTTGGAAAAAATACGAAACGAGTTGAAACCTATTCAAAACGAAAGCTATATTGTCAGTAAATTGGAAAAAATACTACACATACCATTGCCGGGATGTTTAAGTACTTGTAATAAATCTATGAATAAAAAATAGTAAAATCTGAATGCAATATTGCTTGATACATTATATTATATAATATTTAAACATTGCATACATAATAGTACCAATGGCCTAGCTGCTGGCGAAGTGAAATATTTTATCAGACAATTCATTTTTTGAATGACCTACCACCCCTTATATTGACTACCACTACATATAAATATAATACTCATTATCATGAATTGATTATTCTTATTAAATATCATATTCAGATTTCAGATAAAGTTAGTCTTGTTATACAATTTCTCACTAAATCCAGTAGGTACTCAAGTAATTAATAGGTACTCTTCAGTAAATAGTAATTTTGTCTAGATGTCTATTTGTTGTAAAGTAGGTACAATCGTACAAAGTATCAATTATCTAATAGAAAAATTAGTTCAGATCCATTTTATCTACTTAATATATTAAATAATTAATTGCCCTGGCCGGCCGGCTGCCGATGAAGCGTCAATAACTCGCGTCTCGCACCACCGCGGGCCGCGGCCCAAGAGCCAATCAATCGGCCCAAAAACTGGCGCAGATCAGACAATTATGCACCGCGCACAATAAGAATAATCTACGGCGATATCGTTGAATATGTGTCTATTGTTATTTGTGATTTAAAATACAAATATACAATAACAATTATTTAAAAATTAAAATAGAATGGTAATACATGAGAATCTTTTGTCTTTTTAGGTGAGTACCTATAGGTAAAAGCTATTAATTTTGTGATTTTAAATTAAAAGCTATGGAAATTAATACAAGGTTAGTTTGATAACTATTATTATTTATAAATAATTATTTAAAACTAATAAAACTTCAATCTATGATCAAAAATCGTCTGTCAATAAAGATTTACATCAAATAGGTAAAAAAAAAATATTTACCTATAGGCTATAGGTTTTATAAACTTTCATTACATTTTAATTTAATACATTGACGTCTTATAAGTTATAAATTATAATAACATGGTACATACAAACAGTTTATTATAGGTAGGTAGGTACTTTAAGCTGCACCCTGAATCGTTTTTCAAATGATGCAAGATGAATTATTTTCAAATCAAAAATAATAATTGTATTTCTTACAAGTTATAACTACGTACGTTACAGCTCGTGTAACAACTGGGGAGACGACTCCTGCAAGGGTGGTCTAAATACTCAGTCTTTGTCCTTTGGTATATTTTAAATTGTGTCTTTATATTATACCAACGTATTACATAGTGTATTACGACCATATAATAAAAATATTTTAATTATTCATTAACACATTATTACCCAAAGGCCAAAGGTAATGTCATTATTCACATTTCGTCAATGATAGGTCACACAATTATGGGGGTGTGGCTGGCTGTTTAGGGCCGTCGGGTGTCTAGACAGTAGACACTCACCTTGAGAATTCATTGATCTAAAATATTATGGTAGTTCCGAGTATACCAATTATTTCGCATACAGCATATATTATTATAAAATATAATTCATTTTTTTATCCATTATCATTGTATATTATATTGGTAATAATGTAATATTACAGTAAGCAATTAACATATTGAAAATATAGATTATATGTAGGTATAAAAGGTACACGTTACAAGTAAAAAAGAAAAAAATAGAAACAAGAATTAGTTAAAAATTAGTTAGATACACTTTTTTCAGATTATTTACAATCCAAGTCAAAGCACAAAAAGTGAATTTGATAGAGTTACCTATATATAGCCACGGACTAAGATATATCTTAGTCCGTACCTATAGCTTATAGGAAACCAGTAAACCACGGATATAGATACTAGTATCTATATCCGTGTAGGAAACTAAAACTTGAAATTTACGAATTCACGAATTTGAAAATCTGATTTTTATCTTATCACTCTCGGAGAACTGGGCATATATATATATAATAGAATCTTAAATCTTCTATTATATTATGTCTATGGGTTTGGGTGTCACCCTTAGATTATAATATACGCTATGTTTGATCATAATAGGTGTCAAGATCACAATTTAAGAATTTAAGATAATAATGATTTATCTTTATCGTGCATAATAAATTATTATCTATATTCTATACAACTGTCGTGGTGTCATCATTTTTGAATGTTTTGTTTGTATTGATAATTCTTATCAATTCGTTTTTGATAATTATTAATTAATAATATTTAATGTGTAATGTGCTGTCTTTGCAACAATAATGATTTAACTCATTGTTTTTAATTTTATACTTATTATTACCGAATTTCCGTAATATTATACAATTATTTATGTAGGAATTGTTTTCTATTTTATCTATAACCACGTACATACATGTTATGTAATTTATTCCGATCATTTACTGACTTAAGTTGTTACTGTACATATATCAGTTTAGTTAAAATTAAATTAAATTGATTGGTACTGCAATAAGTTACCTTTAAAATGTTCTCTACTCTCTAGATAGCTTTAATCCTATTATCAATACTAATAAGTATTCTTCAACTGTAACTTCTATTAAGTTTTTTTATTTAGTATTTCTACATTAATTAATAGATTTTAATTATGAGTATGGACCGTGATTATGCACCGCTTAGTGCTGCGTGCGTTCGGGCATTGAACGATAAAATGTATGATAAGAGAAAAGCGGCAGCGCTGGAAATTGAAAAGTAAGTGTTTGACAGTTTTTTTAATTATTTAATTTTCTCATTAAATCATTTTATCGGCTTAGGATGGTTAAAGAATTTGCTGCTGTCAACAATTCCATGCAAATACGACGGTTGTTAAAAGTGTTGGGTCAAGATTTTTCAATGTCAAAAAATGCTAACACTAAAAAAGGAGGACTTATAGGACTTGCTGCTATGGCTGTTGGACTGGGAAAAGTATACATTGTTTTTTTCATTATATGTGCAATATAATAGTTTGTAAAATTATTTAATTCATAGGATTCTGTAAATTATATTGATGATTTAATTATACCAATATTGGTAAATTTGAATGATGCTGATTTAAAAGTTCGATACTATGCCAGCGAATCACTATATAATGTTTCTAAAGTGGCCCGCAGTGCTGTTTTAAAACATTTTCCTGACATTTTCAAATCTTTAAGTAAATTGGCCACTGATCCTGATCAAAATGTTAAAAATGCTTCTGAGCTATTAGATCGTTTAATGAAGGTATGTATATTTATATAACACATAATATATACATGTACAACTGCTATTAATTTATACAATATTATATATTTTTCATTATTTTTAAAGGATATTGTTACGGATAATTCAAACATTTTTGATCTTGTTGGCTTCATACCATTGCTTCGAGAGCGCATTTATACAGAAAATACTTTTGCTAAGCAATTTATAATTTCATGGATTACTGTTTTAGATGATGTCCCCTCAATTGATTTAGTGATATATTTACCAGAAATTTTGGATGGATTGTTTAAAATGTTGTCTGATCCTACATTTGAAATTAAAAAAATGTAAGAAAAATTATGTTTGTAGTATACTTGAATCTTATCTATTACAATGTAACAAAGCCTATAAATATATTATGTCTGTCCATTTTAAAATCATAATTTAGAATAAACCGTTTTTATAATAGTTGGATACATGATTTTTACATGTTAATGACGGCAGTTAGGCAAAATTATTCATATCATGTTCTTAAATAAAATTAAAGATAATTATTACAGGTGTGATGCTGTGTTAAAAAAATTTTTAGATGACTTACGCCATAATCCTGAAAAAGTGAACTACACAGATATGATAAATACTATTGTTATTTATTCATATTCTACTGATGAATTCGTTCAGGTAAATAAAAATATAATATTCTTCTCAGTTATTTCTAACTATATAATATAATTTAATGTTGATTGTTTCTTTTTTAGTTTACAGCAATGTGTTGGATAAAAGAATTTATTGACATGTACGGTTCAAACATTTTACCATTTGCATCTAATATTTTAAAAGCTTCAATGGCATCAAATTCGAATCAAGATATCGAATCTCAAATACGTAAATATTGTTATTTATTAGTTATTAGTTTATTACCTACCATTATTATATACATATATATATAAAAAAAAAAATTATAATAAATATATTGATAAAAATTTCAAGAATAATAAGTTTTAAAAAGAAAGCCTATGCGGGCCACTAGATAATATTTTTAGCTTTAAATTTGATAATTTCACCATTCACTCTAATATTAAAAATAGCATAGTTAAACAAATTACTCTGAACAAATGTCATGCGTTTGTAAGATGAACAATACTCATGTAGGTATAACGTCCTCTTAATAATAATTCAAATTCTTCATTTACTATTAATTGTAAAGTTGTTTAAAAATGAATTCCTAATTTTTGTTTTTTTTGATTATTATAGGAATCAAACAAACAGCTAAGTTAGTCAATTCAACATTAATGGAGCTAATTAATGGTGTAGAAGACAATACTGATGTCATAGAAAAAGATGAGGAAGTAATTAATTATACAATTTAGAAAACGGTAAAAAAAAAACTTATTAATCTGTTATTGAAATTTAGGGAAAAAATCTAGATCTTGCATCAGTTATTACTGTGCTTATTAAAGAATTGGGCGGATCTACAATTGAAACTAAAATTACAGTATTAAAATGGATTTACCATTTATTTATTCATTTACCAAATAGAGTAAGTAGGTAAGCTACTAGGTTAATAATAAACTATTCAAGTACATTATTTTGTAATACACTGATTTATTTATTCAAACAGATACTTATGTATATGGAATCAATATTTCCTTTATTGTTAACTACATTATCATATCCTAATGAAGAAGTTGTGCAAAACGATTTAAAAGTTATTGCAAAAATAATTTCTCCGTCAGCCGCTCAAACAAACAATAAACAGTATTTTGACCAATTTATTTTAAGTTTATTGAAACAATTCAGCTGTGATCGAACATTATTAAAAGACCGTGGACAGTTTATTATAAGGTTTGTGTATTTGATTATATTGTGATATTTATTGGTTATAAATATAAAAGTAAAACCATTGATCATAAAAACTAGTATTTATAGTAAAATGTATTGTTTAATATTATGTTTAACTATCCTGAATTCATATTTATTTTTTTATTTAGACAAATATGTGGTTTATTAAATTCAAATGATATTTACCGAGCACTATCTACATTTCTCTTGGAGGAGACTAATATGAAATTTGCGTCTGTGATGATAGGAACATTGAATACAATATTGTTGACATCTCCTGAACTTTATGATCTGCGAACTCAGTTGCGAGATGTTGAAAAACAAGTAATTTATAACGCTATTTTATTTTTATAAATTGAAACTTAAACTAATTGGCACGAATTATAATAGTTATCCATAATCAATGGTACAGTTTAAATTATGTAAATTATGCTCCAAGTTCCTTTAAAAGTAACATTGACACAATATTGAAGTATATATTCTCTTGTTGTTTTAATGGTTGTACACTTAAAAAATATTCTGTATTTTATAATGTATAGCTAATGAATTAAATATAATACTTAAAATAAATTAAACAATTGTGATAGTTCTTTATTTTTTTTAGGAAAACCGAGAAATGTTTTTGTGTTTATTTCGAACGTGGTGTCATAATCCAGTGGCTGCAGTAGCACTATGTTTGCTCACTCAAAATTATTTTCTTGTTTGCAAGCTGTTACAGACATTGTATCCTTTTTCATCGAAACTCAATTGCACATTTATTATATTTTAAAAGCTCTACATGGTGTCCAATATTATTATCATTGTATTATAAATCCCAAAAGTTTTCCTCAGCTAATATTATGTCAGCGCATCAATGGATGTTACTATTGACTTGCTTATTGAAGTAGATAAATTAATTCAGCTATTGGAATCACCAATATTTATATGTATGTTTTTATACAACGAAAAAGACTTATCAGTATTAACATATACTATTTTTAGACTTGAGAATGGAGCTCTTGGAAGAACCAATAAATCAGTATTTAATTAAAGCACTGTATGGACTACTGATGATAATGCCTCAATCAGATGCTTTTCATTTACTGCGACACAGGTTGAAGTGTGTTCCTCATTCAAGAATAGGATCTGAAATGTATGTACTGCATATTTATAACATTTTATATAATTATTCAAAGTTATTATTGAATCTGTAAGGTATTGTCTTCAGTTTCACTATTAGTTTATATTCTGTTTTTAACACTTTTCTTAAGTTTGGTTTCACGTCTGTCTGTGATCAAATCTTGCGCGCTCGATTTGAGGCACTTTTTGAAGATGAAAAATTCTGAAAATTGGTATAGACCTTGGTCTTGGATGACAATACAATAATCCGTTGTCATTTTGGGACATGGACCAAAAAAAAAAAAAGGATTGTCCCCACGACGTCGCCGTAATATCTCTCGCAGATATTGAACTTTCTCTCTTCCCCAAAAAAAACCGCAACCTCTTACGAAGCAAGTATAGGCGTGTCCTATCCATTATTATAATATCTATGGTAACAACGGTAATTATTACCAAATAACATTATACCGGTATTCTGATATAGGTACCGAAAACACCGGATAACATATTTCTTAAACGTTTAATAAAAATATTTACTTTCAACTAAAAAGTAGAAAATAAAAAATAAAAAAAAAAATTTTAAAAACACACTTTTCCATAAAAACATTTAAAAAAAAATTTTAAAAATTGCACTAAAAAGACAAAAATAATTCTCTGTACTTAAAAATAATGAAAAATTTATTGATGAAAAATTTAAAAGTGTGTGGTGCATAATACAAAACATTAAAAGCCGAGCTAAGTCTCACATACACTTCTTTGTTCAATCCTGTTTATAAGATAGTGACTGGCAGTATATGTCAAGTATAAGAGCAAAATAATGAAAAATTTACTGATGAAAAATTTAAAAGCCAAGGAAAGTCTCACATACACTTCTTTGTTCAATCATGTTTATAAGATAGTGACTGGGAATATATGTCAAGTGTATGAGCACCACACACTTTTAAATTTTTCATCAATAAATTTTTCATTATTTTTAAGTACAGAGAATTATTTTTGTCTTTTTAGTGCAATTTTTAAAATTTTTTTTTAAATGTTTTTATGGAAAAGTGTGTTTTTAAAATTTTTTTTTTTTTATTATTATAGGCCAGCCAGTGAAAATGTTGAAAAAGATTTCAAAGGAATGTTTGACACAAGTACAATGTTAAATCATTTTACAACACTACAAGAAAAACATAGGAATTACCGAATAAATACCAATTCTATTCAGCAGATTGATAAAGCTATCGCCAAAATTGATATACAATAGTTATTATTACATCATTACCGTTCAATTTATTACATATTATATAATTTCAATTTATACATTTTATTTTGCCATTTTAACCTTTTAAACAAATACCAATATTTGTTATTACCATTTTATTTATTATTTGTGTTAACATTTTAATTAATAGAAGGTATGTCAATATTATTGTTATTTCATATTTGTTATTTGTTTTAGAATAACAAACATTTTTTTAAAAATAATTATTAATTTAAAACTGGGTATTTAGTTTAATCTAAAATTGCATATAACATTGTATTTGTATCTATGTATTATGATTTATATATTTTGCAAAGTAAATGCATTATTTGTATTGTTGTGTATGTAATTATTGTATTGAAATATATTTGTGAAATTATAAATAAATAAAATATATTTATTTAATATTTTAGATTCTGAGATGAATGTATTAATTTTACGTGTTTTTTTTCTGTCTTAGTTACTATAACTAACGCGCCAACGTCATCCACATAATAAACAGTCCATGAACAGTTTATAATATATACCTATCCTTGCCATATCCGCCGGTGTTATGCATTATTTCATGATTTATGTCGCAGCTTCCTTCGCGTCTTTAGTGTCTATAGTGTTTGATTGTTTAAATATTTCTTGGAAGTTAGAACTTAATATAATATTCTTGTAGCGTTTATGCTGCAGGTTAGGTTAGGTCATTATACTCTGTATAAACGAGTAAACAACTAACGAGTTTTTTGTTGAAAAAATATTTTTTAAAGATTTTTTAGTCATTAAATCTGTAGACTGTAACAATTGATTTATTCACTCGACAGTACGAACAAAGAAACAATAATTTTTTGTGTTCACAAAAATATTTTTATTAATTTAACAAAAATAATACAAAAAAGGTGGGCAAGTGCAGTGGCACAGAAGTCCAAAATTTTACCTATGACATTAGACATCTCCACATAAAATGTTGACACCCACCTCAACTATAGAATGACAAAGGTGACCCCATACCTACTAAAATCACCTATGACAGTCGTCATAGGTAAATATATATTTTGGCGCCACAGAGCAAGTAGGTGTCGCTTTGCTGTATAGTAGGTTACGAGTGGGTCACTGTAATGGATGGTGTTAAATTTGAATTCAATGTTACAATATTGTGGTAATGTGAAAATAGGATGTGCATGCAATGTATACGTATTTATCTCCTTTTTACTTGTATATTATTTACTATTTAAATATATTGCGTACACACTCTAAATTACCACCTTATCGTATATATATATATATATATAGTAGATTAACTTACCCTATATCGACTGTAGACTTGCTATATTATATTCGGTGAGCGAAAGAAGAAGAAATAGGTTTAAGATTAATTTACTTAAAATTATTTTTATTAATTAAGAATAATATTAATACATTAGAGATACTTTAAAAATAGGTACCTACATTTATTATTTAAGATATACAAATATTGAACTGAACATATATTATATACCTCTTTACGTATGACCGTCACTAAGGGCATACGCAGGGAGAATGCTGTTGTGAGGATCGGACCGATGGTCGATGGGTATCGTCCGAGCTGAAACAGTTTATTTTACAAAGAAAAGGGGTAAATAGTATATGACCACATATCATAATATAGGTATATGTTAGGGTTATGATGATGACACTCTTTTTATAATAGTATATTTATAAAGAGTGTCTATCATTACAATATTGTATAAGAAAAACGATTCTGAGCAATGACGGTCAGTCGCCTATGATATTACTAAGTATATTTGATGTTATTATTATTGTGAATAAAGTAATATTTATAGATAACCTGTTTACGCGGAACCTTGTTTTAAATTTTCAATCCTCGGATAATATAAAAGTTAAACATTTTATACATTTTTAACTACAAAAAAATTTTGTCAAAATTCAAAATTTAAATACTTATAAAAAAAATTGTGCCTATGTATTTTTAATATTTATTAACTGCTATTGTAACAATATATTATACGGAGCCTTGTAATACATTTTCACGCATTTTTACCCAACAAATAACATTTTATTGACAATTGTTATAAAAAAAAAAACTAAAAAAATTGAAAACTGACAATGTCTGTAAACAAAACTGCTCGAAAAGAGTCAACATATTTTCAAAATTTTATGGTGTATAGAAAATGAAAATTTAAACATTCAGTATAATTTTTATGTAACTGCAGTTATTTGTACCAACTAGATCCAATTTGCAATCAGAAATCATCCTCAATGTTGAAGAACAAACAATGGCTACTAATAAACGACGATTGTTTTAAATTATCGGCGACGGCCTAGGACGAAATACGGAATCGGCTCATTTGCAATTTATTCTGACTAGCTACACGCGAACAATATTTACCTGTGAAAATGGTTGAATCACAAAATAACGATACGACCTACGAAATCGAAACCATCATCAAAGACGTCTAGGACAAAATCACGAACAACATTTATTACGAACTGATGGAAGAAAAACTAAGATGAATCGATGACATTGATGAGGAACCGACTATTGGGGATCAAGCGGGCCTTTTGTTTTATGCGATAGTTTGCGGGCGGCGACTTGATCGGCTGGCTGGACCTCTGGCAGCGTCTTCATAAACAAATAAAGTATTTTTAAGGTCTTTTGTGTATTCTATTACTATAATAATTAGTAGACATTTGGTAAAACATTTTTGAACAAATTTATATCTATATCTATACTTCTATACTTCTATACTCTATACTACCATATAAAATGAAGTCGGTTTTTTTTGTTCGGGATAAACTCCAAAACTACTGAAACGATTTGACTGATTCTTTTTTTGTTGGGTTTGTAATTGTCAGGACAAGGTTCTTATGAAAGAACATTTTAGGAAAATCCACTAAAAAAGTAGGAAATAGGGATGTCAAAAATACAACAGTGGCGCCATCTGTCTAGAAAAAAATAAACTAAACAATACAAAATTTAGTTTATTGTTGCAGATTAAAACAATAATAGTGTACTATATATAATTGGTTGCTATTGGTTAATCGGGCATGTTTATTGATTTGTATTATTATTTACATATATATATATATAGGTATATATAAATGAATGTTTGTGTGTAGATTAGACCTCTAGCTTTATTAAAAAGGGTTAAATTTGATTTTAGTACGGTTAGGTTAGGATTTTGTATTAAGAGGACGCCACACCACTCGTAATTCGGTTGTAAAAACTGTTTCGCGCGGGACAACTTTTCTCGCATTATAATTTTAATAGAATAAACAAAATTTTACTACATATAGAGGACAATTTTATCTATGTCGTAGCGTTTTTATTATTTGGATAACATAAATACGTTTAAAGTTATAGGTTTGAGAACATTTGACTTTTTTGTATTTTTCAAATGATTGTTAAAAATTATTGGGTAGTGCTATCAAAAAAAAAACGACGCTACGACACAGATAATTTTCTTCTTAGTAAGGATTTACAATTTTGGTAATTCTAATGTTAATATTGAGGGAGTAATGTTGTCCCGCGCAAAACAATTTTTAGCATATGGAATTATTGTAAAATAATTTTTCTAATTATTATCGAATTATTCCCTGGTGGCGTAAAACGACAAAACGCGGCTTCCCCCACTCCATTCAAGCACTCGCGTTTTTCGTCATCGGCCGGCACCGGGCAGCCGCGCGACAAATTGTGACAAAAATAAACATTTCCGATAATCAGAAGTCGATAGACATACTATTATTATCTTGAATAATGAATATAGACCATATCTAAACTTATTTATAAGCTACACTTGATTATGTCGTCGACCGTCGTAGTCACCATATGACAGAATACGCTGTGGAATTACTATATTATATTACGATACCTATTATAATTTAGCAATATCAGAAAGGCCTTTATATTAATTACTCATTATATAAATTGTATTTAATTTTTATGCTGTTGTATCTAACCATATTTTTTTTCGTGCCAAAATTGTATTAACCATTGTTAACATAATGTCACCAAAAAAAATTCGCGTCATCCAAAAGAAAGGAGCCCGATCGGGTAAGACTTCTTTAAAAAAAAAAATGAAAAAAGTTCGTAATGGGGTTCGTAAGGATGTGCAGTAAGTACTTTTAAATATAAGCTTCAAAATAAAAATACATTATTTCATGTCCTATTTTGTGACTTTTTGTAAGTAAAATATTATGTTATTTTGTAGAACATAATATGTTAAATTATAACTATACAGGTATATATAATAGTTTTATTATTTTATGAATATTACTTGATTTATATGCATATGTTCATATATTTTATATTGATGTGAGTCTCGTATAAATTTGCAAAAATATTTACGATTTACATTTTTTTACCGTTCAAAAAATTGAGTGATCACTTTATTTGTATACTTCTATATTTTTATCGAGATTTTAGAATTATAATACAAATCAATATTTTATAAAATTATATTGATTGATAATATGTTTTTAATTTGTAACATTTTATTAATTATTTTTATTTAAACACATAATAGAAAACTATAATTATTAATTATTATTTTTAATAAAGGGATTAAATACTAATGCTTTATTTTATATTTGTCTTGCCTTCTTTACATAATTTTGTAAAAAAAAAATAAATAGGTACACTATAAATTTAATTTTAATAAAAATTTACTAATTTTACCGTATTTTACCTAACAAATTACCAAAAAATTTTTTTACGTAAAATACTTATCACTTATATTTTATAATACAAAATAAAATAATATATTATATAAGGTATTATTATTACTTAATTTTTTCCTATTTATATCAACAATGTAGGTATCTGCTATTTAATTGTAATAAAATATTTTAGATTCTGAGTGAAACGATGAATGTATTGATTTTACAATGATGTGTGTTTTTTTTTTTATTTTTTTATTTATTTTTTATTTTTTTTTTATTTTTTTTTTTTTGTGTCTGTCATCACGTTTTAGGACAGTAAAAGTGCTTGGATTTTCGACTTCAGTAGCTTTTCTGATAGGAAAGTGAATCTAGTTGGTACTTTGGGGGGTCAAAAGTAAAAATTTTCCAATAGTTTTCACAAGCGCCGGGAAAAACAACATAAAAATTAAGGAAAAACGGAAATTTTTACGCAAAATCGGTTTTTGACAAATTCGAATTTGGTTTTTGGTGTAACTTTAAAACAAATGACTGTAGGAACATGAAATTTTTACTGGCTATTTATATATGCCTTTTCTATACACGATAACATTTTCAAAATATTTTGATTTATTTTGAACTGTTTAGGGACATTTTCATTTTCCATTTTTTTTTAGATTTTTTTCTAGAAATATCAATAAAATTTTATTCGTTGGTCAAAAAAGCTTGAAAATTTAATAGAAGGCTCCTAGTAAATTGTTCCGAAGGCAGATGAAAAATATTAAAAATCGTTAGTCACAGTTTTTTTTTTATAAGCATTTAAAGTTCAAAAATTGACAAAATATGGAAAAATCACGAAAATTAGCAAATTATTTTGAAAGAATTCGTAAAAATTTTCTTTTTAAATCTAAGATTTAAAAATGTAATACAAGATTCCTTATAAGATTATCTACCTTTATCAAAAAAAAAATTTCTATAAGAAAGTATAGGTACTATTATAGGTCAATTTTTTTTTACCGATTTCTAATACCATAGATACGTATGTAATATGTTTTAAACCTAGACTGACATACCGTCTCCACTCAGAATCGTTTTTCTTATACAATGATATTATATCATTGAATTCAAATTTAAAATCATCCATTATACAGTGACCTACTTGTAACCTACTGTACATGCAGAAGAGCGACATCCACTTACCCACCTTTTTTACAGTGTATTACCACTTTTACCTAATGATTAAAAATTAAATTATATTTTTGTATTGCATATATTTGCTATAATATACATCTTATACTTTTTGTTTATAAAAATTTAAATAAAATTAATAATTAATTATTACTGCAAAATTAAAATCAAGTACCTACCTATTTATGTTTGTATTCAATTTTTGAATTACTTGACTGGGTGTAATAGTGTACCTAAATAATTAGTTATTACGAGTAAATAATAATTTATGCAAAGTTAAAAAAAATATACAAAAAATGGTATTCAAAAGTGACTATATATGTTATGAAATAATTTTTCAACATTTTTTTTTGATTTTATATTTATTTAGAAATGAAGATTTAATTAATGAATTAAATAATGTAATTCCGTCTTCTAATGCAGAAAATATGATTTTGAATTATAACTCAACAATTGTTTACAATAAGTATGCATATTTGTATTTTCTTTAGATTATATTTTAATCTATCAATTTTTTTTTAATGCAGTGTTTTAGTACACGATTTAAATCTTGATGAAACGTCTGTATCGTCTGTAGTGAATACATTATCATCGGATATAAAGTAAATATTAAAACCAAGTTAAATTATGAATATATTGAATAACTTTGTTATTTTATGAAGTAATTTAGATGCAACATTGATTTTTCCTGAATATAAGGCCTCATGTTCTCGATTAGAGTGAGCAAAGATTTAATACTATTTTTCTTATAAGTACTATAAGTATTTACAAATAAATTAATATGGGCATAATAATAGTGTATAATATAATTAACAATTATTGTAGAGACAACAATATTTCTGACCATAACCTAAGTGTTATGTATACTGCATCTGAAGATAGTTTATCATCGGAAAATACTACAACTGCCGAGTAAGTGTGTACAAAAAAACTAGTGTTATGCAATTTAATTTAATTTTAATTTTTTACTAGAACTTATAATATACTGTAAAACATTTATTCAACTATGTTATTTTTTGTTTTTTTTTTTTTGAATTCACAGACCTTTAACAGGCCGAAGAATTATTGATATTTTTCACTTTATCAATCAAATCCAAAAGGTACACAGTGGTGGGTTCGGTTGTTCATTTATTGACATGGAGTATCAGAAAGAAACATTTGTAGGATTTCAGTCGATTTTAACATTCAAATGTAAAGTGTGTAACATCAAAAGTAAACTTTATACAGAAAATCCTAAAACAGTACAAGTCCCAATTAATAAAGCAACTGTTCACGGCTGTCAAGCAATCGGTATTGGTCACACACAGCTGTCTGAATTGTTTTCATTTCTTGAAATCCCATCGTTATCGATTAGTGGTTATACGAAAGTACAAGAAAACGTAGCTGATATTGTGCATGCAACAGCATGGGATGAAATAAAAAAAGCTGGTGAGGAAGAAAAAAAAATGGCGTTGGAGTGTGGTGATATAGACGTAGATGGCACACCAGTCATCACAGTTGTTGCAGATGGGCAGTGGTCTAAACGCAGCTATCGGACAAAATACGACGCCTTATCCGGAGCAGTAAGTAGGCTAGAGTTTGCATATTTTTTATTAATCATTAAAACATAACTTATTGATATATAAATTTGTTTTAAAGAAATACAGTCATACTGCATATGTAATTAAAACTGTAGTTTTGTTTGTATGTTTAATTTTTTTTTACCTTTAGTACATATTTTGGTAATATATCTAATATAGTATATATAGTTTGGTAATAATGATAATTAAACCAAATCTTATTTATTTCATTTAGGCTACGATAATTGGTTTTAAATCTAAAAAAGTGCTTTTCGTTGGAATACGCAATAAATATTGTTGTATTTGCCAAAAATCGAAAAATAGTAAAAAAGTCGCACCTGATCATCAATGCTTCCTCAATTGGAAAAAGTCCTCAACAAGTATGGAGGCCGATGGCGTGGTTGAAGGATTTATGAAAAGCGAGGAAATGCATGGATTAAAGTATAATTGTTTAATAGGTAAAAAAATTAAAAAAAAATACTTGGTAAAATAAAAAAATTGTGGCATTTAAAAACGTAATAGGTGATGGGGACAGCAGTGTGACTAAACGCTTAAATGAAATTCAGCCGTACGGTCCCAATTTTCACATAAGAAAAATTGAGTGCCGAAATCATTTGATGCGAAACTATGCCACCAAACTTACAGTGATTGCTAGAAACACAAAATACCCACTTCGTGTTCGAAAATATATTCTATCGAATATTTTACGATTTAGAGGTGATATCACAAAAGCAGTTATACATTGGAGAAATATAATTGGAGTAACGAAATTAGAAAAGATAAAAGGTATTTTGTGGAAAATATTTTACAATTTATTATAAATTGAATGATTTTTAATTTGTAGGTATTCAAAGAGATGTTGCTAACGCCCCATACCATCGACTTGGTCAGCATCTAAAGTGTGATTCTTATTTTTGTAATGGATCGAAAAATAATGATTTAAACTTAGTGCCAGAGGCTGAAAGCTCTGGAATGATGAATGAAATAAAAAACTATGTATCAAGACTTGTTTTAAATTCCGAAAGTTTGTTAGAAAATAAAAATAACAACATGTGCGAACAATTTAATTCTTTAAATAAACAAACACATAGCCGGTAAAAGATTAAATTTTTCGAGTAAAAGAAGCTATAATACTAGGGTAGAAGCAGCCGTAGTTTCATTTAACTCTAAACAGTATCTAAGAAAAATACACAAAAAGATCTCCAACTGTAGTCCAGGTGTGTTGTAGTAAAAAGTTTTAAAATTTTGAAAAAGGTATCTACATTAAAAATAATTATTTTGTTTTATAGGAAAATTTGGGAAAAGATTCATAAAAAATTATGAACGAATAAGAACCAACACATTAAAAAGAAGACAGTTATTCCCAGAAGCTAGAAAAACTAAAATTATTTGTACTGACGGTCCAGATGCTGACTATGGTTTGGCAGAGCCGCTAACAAACCAATATTCACCACAAGATTTTGAAAAAAAAAAAAAAGAATTCCTTACATCCTTAGAGAATGCAGATATTAAAAAAATTGAAGATGATACTAGAAATCAAAGTGAAAGTGAGAAGTGGTACTATGAACGCAAAAAACGAATTACTGCCTCTAGATTCGGACAAGTTTGTAAAATGCGTTCTAGTACCAGTTGTAAAAACACCGTGTACAATATACTTTATGCTGGAAATGTCCAATCTAAATATTTACAATACGGCAGAGATACGGAGCCTATCGCTCGTAAAAAAGCAGAATGTATAATTGGCGAAAAAATACAAATTTGTGGTTTGATAGTGGATCCTGATGAGCCATACTTAGCAGCAAGTCCAGGTAAAATATTTGAATATTAGGTATTATATTATATTATTTATGTTTTATAATTTAATTTACGTATACAATTTAAAATATATCGGGTCTAATATTATATAGATGGCTTGATTGGTAAAACGGCAATTATTGAAATTAAATGTCCATATATTGCAAAAGACACTTCAAGTGCAATAGATGCTATTAACAAAAAATTAGTAAGTCATGTTGTTTACATATTATTATAATCATTGCGTATACTTTAAGCCTGTAGTTTTACAATTTCATTTTTTTAAACTTTATAGTTGCCATATTGTAACATAGTAGATAATTGTACAAAACTTAAAAAAGATAATATTTATTATTATCAAGTAATGGGCCAGTTGCATATTACCCGCAGAAAATTATGCTATTTTGTAATATATACCAGTAATTGGATTACGGTAGAAAAAATTTATTATGAACCAGAATTTTGGACTTCTAATATGGCAGAAAAATTAAAAATGTAATTTATTATCTGACCTAACTTAATAATATTTTAAGTAAGTACATTTTTAATTTGTTTATAATTTTAGGTTTTATATGGATTGTATGCTACCTGAAATAATTCAACCACTTTATCCAATAAGAATGTTGAAGTCCGATATCAAAGAGCCTGAGCGTATTATTAAAATTATGACCACAACTAATAATAATTTTAAAAAAATGTGACCTTTATTCTCATCAGTTATTCTATAATATTTTTAATAAATGTGAAACGTGTTTTTAAAAATATATTACCATTTCAGATTTTATTTAGAATGTTTACTGCCAGAAATTGTCGATCCACTATATGGAAAACGATTTTTGAAAAGTGATATTAGAGAGCCTGACCAGTGACCACATTAAACACCAAATTAATAAAAAATAAAAATATACCTATATTAGTTTCATGTATGATATAATAGTGTTAACATTATAATTGACAAATGATTACCAATAGGCAATACTGTATTTTTTATTTAATTTAATTTGAATATTTAATAACTCAATAGCATATATAGTACCAACGGTAATCGTATCTTTGTAGAGAAAGGTAGAATCTTAAAAATAATAATAGATAGCTTTGATACGGGCTACTGTATCATCTTTAAGAAGTACCCAAAAACTGTAATTTAAAACGTATACCTACCTATGTAGTAGCAGTATAACGTAAAATCATATATTCAATAATTAAATTACTAAAAACTAATACCTATTTAGATATTTAGGTAGGTAATATTAGTTTAGGATACTGTTATAAAGTAGATATTATTTACTGTATTGTTTATATTTTGTATGGAGTAAGCATCTAATAATGCAATAATTATAAGCTGAGTCGCCGAGAAGGTATGCGCGAATATTACGGCGGAAACGCGTCATAATATAAGGTGTTTACATTTTATATTTACGCGATCAGACACAGTCGAAGGTTGAGGAAATAATAAACATCGCTCCCGAATGAGCACAATCGTCCGCCGGTCGCCGACAACGAGTATTGGGCGTGGCTTAAACGCCGCGTGCTTGCGCATCGTGAAAACACTTAACAGCGCGTTCTCTCGGCCGTTCTATTCGTTTCGCTTTAGGTGTAGCGTCCTCTTAATTGATTATATTAATCCACTGTAGGTGGAATTAAGTAAAAACGACAAACTTCGTATAACTTTGATACTTAATAGTTAAATCATACAGGCGGACCCCTTTTCGGCCAAAATGTACCCTTCCCTTTTGGGCCAAAACGTACCGTTCCCTTTTCGGCCACTGTTCCTTTTCGGCCAAAGCTTACCGTTCCCTTTTTGGCCAGTTTTCTGTAGAATGTACAATTATAACAACTAAACTAAACAATTTTTATATTTAATTAAATAAAAATAATATCATTACAATTGATTATATTATATTAGTATTTATTTAGAAAATTAATAATGTAATCTTATAATACCTATGTAATAATAATAATATAATATAAAAATATGAATTTAATAATTCATGAATTTGCCAAAATTGAAGATATTATTAGTCTTATAATACCTCCTACGATATTTGTTTTACAAATTTGTAACGACATATCTTACTATTTTTATAGTCTTCAATGTAAGCTTCATTTCTTCGTTGCCGTTCCACATTTTTTGCATCACGAGGTGTTTTTAAAATGTTGATACTTCTAATTTTGATGTATATATCTGTTTGAACTTCATCAACGAGGACAGCTAACCAGCTCATTATGGATGGAGTATGTTTATAAAAGCTTTGATTGAAAAAGGAGTGGAACGACTCACAAGCATTAGTGGTTCTAGCCAAACTTCCTGACGCAGCAGCCCAATATTGAGGTGGAAATAAACTCTCTTCATTTATGAAATTGTCAGTCAAGTAATCACAGTATTTTTTTAATCTTTCATCATCAGGACAGTCCGACATAAAATCATTTACAAAACATTCTGATACTTCATATGGGTCTAAAAACAATAATCCAAAAGTATATCTTTGTATCCATTGTCCTATTTCAGATGATATATCATAATAATCTACAGATAAACCAATTTTTTGTACACTTCGCCACCAAGCTTGGGTCTAATGGAATCTGCAACCCACTATTTCAGTATTAAGCCAAACGTCTTCGACAGCTTTGTGAATTGCCATCTCAAAGTCTATCGTGACCCATTTTGGAGAAAATTGTATACTTAATTAATTTAATAAATTATTTATTTTATGGAGAGTATATACATAAGTTTCATAACTTTTATTTAGTAATAAGCAAAATATAATAGGAATATAATGTCCATTTTTAAGTATGTGGATGGTAAGCATTTGAGTGAAAAACCTAGGACAAAATTTAAATGTACCATCCATGTATATTGAATCTATTTCCGATAATAACTTTAAATTTGTGTTGCAAGAAAATATAATCACGTGTTTTTCTATGTCGTTAAATAATAAAAAAGGCTCACCTTCCTTCGTCACCGGTTTCATATCTTCTAATGCTTCATGTACTCCGGCGAGGTCTTTAGGTACAGAAGGAAGAATTTTCTTTCGCTTTTCATAAATATTTTTGGTTATTCTTTTTACGTCTATAATATTGGCATTCGATGACAAATTTTTACAAATTTCTTGCATAACAATTTTTTTTGGTCCACTATGAAGATCATCTTCAGCTTTTCTTTTACAAGCTGAATTAATTATTTGACGATCAATCAAATTCCTTGTATATGGACCATGGTTTATGACTTATGTGTGTTACATTCTCGCTTTCGGAGCAAATTTTATTTGATTGATCTGTATATACTATGGCATCACATTTACGATCAATGCACTTCCAACGAGTTGTGCCATCCAATTTTGTATTAGCTTTTGAAAATTTAAAAAGTTTAAAAACTAATAAAGACTTTCCCCGATTACTTTCAATAAATTCTGCCATAATTTAATTATTTAAATTTAAAAAAAACGTCTGTATGTAGGTTAGGTTATGTATACGAGAACACTTTCAACAAATTGTTGGTGTAGTTTAGTTGTTATAATTGTACATTTTAAAGAAAACTGGCCGAAAAGGGAACGGTAAGTTTTGGCCGAAAAGGAACAGTGGCCGAAAAGGGAACGGTAAGCTTTGGCCTAAAAGGAACAGTGGCCGAAAAGGGAACGGTAAGTTTTGGCCGAAAAGTGACACTGGCCGAAAAGGGAAGCGCACATTTTGGCCGAAAAAGGTGACGCCCAATCATACATTTACGTACAAACAGCAGGGGGCCGCGATCTACCGCAGGTAGATTGCCTACCTGATAATATACTGATGCGAAGCAGAATTTTTTTTCTGGGCAACGAAAAGTTAAGATGAATTTTGAACACCATACACCGATTGACCGATTATTAAATAACAAATTGAACAAAGTTTGAGTCATATAGAGTTGGTACCTACATTTAACGGGCAACGAAATGCACGGGATCAGCTATTTTTGATAAAAATATATTTATCATTAATACCGCTAGAAACATTTCAATACGTTTTCATTAACCATCTTTTATATTATTTGCCGATCACATTAAACGACAAAATTTGAATAAAAAATTATACATGTCATCCTCCAGAGGCAAAATAAACAACCAATCACGGGCGAAGCTGTGACGGGTCGGCTAGTATGTAATGACTAAATAAATTCCAATAATCCAAAACATAATATTATATTGTATTTCTACATACCGGTGTAGCTATATTGCCTAGACAATGCGCCGTCCAACAAAAGAGATTGAATATAATATTATAATTTAAAAAAATACTGTATGCAGAAGATGCTGAGACCAAGTGTTGGATATTCGTTACGTCTTGCATAATTTATTATTGATAAAAATCACACAAATGTTAATTATTATTGATATGCATGCATTTCATTAAACAATTAAAGCAGCTTTCCTCTTAGATTTTACACAACTTTTTTTCTACTCAAGAATTTTTGCAAATGTTTTTAATGATATCAATATCGATAATATTATTTTATTGGAACCTTCATTGGCATCAAAATTATAATTATTCAATCTATCTAACTATATAAATGTGAAATGAAAATCTTTGTACAGGGTAAGCTCTGGAACTACTTATCAGATCCTCTTAAGAGGACGCTACACCCGCATGTGTTGTCTCCGTCTTACAAACGTACAACATAACAAAAACTGTTTTGCGCGGGAAAGAACCGGGAAGGCTATAGTTATAACTAAGAAACGAAATTTTCACACTGTAAAGATGAGAACATTTACCGTGCAACATCGTTTTTATTTTTCCGATATCACAAATATAAAAAAAGTTATTCAAGGTTGAAATAATGCATTTTTAAACAATAATAACTTTTTTGGTGTTTGTGATATCGGAAAAATAAAAACGATGTTGCACAGTAAATGTTTTCATCTTTACAGTGTGAAAATTTCGTTTCTTAGTTATAACTATAGCATTCTCGGTTCTTTCCCGCGCAAAACAGTTTTTGTTATGTTGTACGTTTGTAAGACAGAGACAACACATGCGGGTGTAGCGTCCTCTTAATTTTTTTTTTAAACAAAAAAGTATATCACGGAGAAGGTTTTTATGAAAGACAATTTTAGGAAAATCTACCGGAAAAGTAGGAAATATGGATGTTAAAAATACAACAGTAGGGCGCCGTATGTCCAGAAAAAAATAAACTAAATAATAAAATAAAAATTTAGTTTATTGTTGCAGATTAAAATAATAACAGTGTATTATATATTGGTTGCTATTGGTTAATTGGGCATGTTTGTTGATTTGTATTATTATTTTTTGTCAATATATGTACATAAAAATGAATGTTTGTGCGTAGATTAGACCTCTGGGAAGAAGATAGGCTAATTTAAAAAGAGTTAAATTTGGTTTTTTTTATTCATCGGATTTTAGTACGGTTTGGTTAGGTTAGGGTTTTGTATAAATTTATCATATTAATCCACCGTACAACGGTGGTTCGCGATCTACCACAGGTAGATTACCTACCTAATAATATACTGCTGCAAGTCAGAATTTTTATTCCAGGCAATAGAAAAGTTAAGATACATTTTGAAAATCATACACCGAATATTAAATGATGAATTGAACAAAGTTTGAGTATTATAGAGTTGGTACAAGTGGGCAACGAAGTGCACTAGTAATATTATATGTATCAAATTATATGAATCAGGTAATATTTTTTTAATTTGATCTTAACTTAAAGCAAAATCTAATATTTCTTATTATGTCCTAAAAATAGCAATAATAGTAATAATAGTATCTATCTTAGTAAACTTTTTCAAGTTATAATAACTAAACACATAGAAATAATTTTCTGAAAATCTATTTTAAAAACGAATAAAAATATTAGGCTACATTGGCTACAATAAATCACGCTAAATCTAAATACGTATAATTGATTATTTATAAAAATTCTTTCAGTGTTTTCACTAACTCACAATATAGTTATTAACAGACAACAGTACATTTTATAAATGGATTAATAATATGTTATATAAATGTCAAATGTGTCATGTATTTATAAAATGTATGTTTACAAAAATCATTTTTTTCATAAAATATTAATTAAGTGATTTCTCGATAGGAAAATCCACCTTGGCTGATAGGTACTCGGTACTCGCATAAACCATAATAAGCGCTCATACGTTGATATGGAACACTACCATAGAATAAAGGTAACGCCAACACTGTATTTATGAAGCTATGTTGCCTATACTTTACGCCAACCAACACAAGAGTTATTATTCAGGATGAGCATTATTGTTTGCACTGGTGTTGCATGTAAATTATAATTGTTATTGTATTTAGAGATAATTATGATTGGAAGTATCGAAACATTGAAGACAAAATTCAAAATTTTCGTTTTTCCCCAAAACTTAATAATAAAATGTATTACTTGTTTACTATTATTGGAGAATAAATAGGTTTATGATATAACTGCACAGCGATATCTGAAGCTACCGTAGTTTATTATTTCTGCCGATACTCAACAAGATCGAGCCACACGAAAAGATTTAGCTTAAATAATAATATTATCATCGCATTGATTTTTGGGTATATAGTTCGTAATACATGCGCGTGGAAGTGTGGTGATGGCTGCTGGATGGCGGGTAAAGATCGTTTGCAAACAAACAAACATTATTGCCACGAAAATAATCGCAACCTGACGATCGACCAAATCGCGTTCAAAACGTACGTATAGGTATTTTTTCTCCCATTAGTATACACTGTCCGTATTAACTTATATCAACCGCACTGCTACGGTATGAGTACATTCGTATTTTTTTTGCTATAAAAAATCATATCAGCTTTTGATATTTGATTTTTCCGTTTTACATCACGTAGTTGACACCCTTTAAAAATAGTAATAAATAAACGATATTTCGAATCATATTCTAATACACTCGAAGTACACGAAGTCGACGATAAATCAGAGTAAACTAATATTAAAAACTTAATTATAAATCATATTTTAATATGATATATATATTATTTATTATTTTAACTTTTACCTCGTTAATACCTTACAAGTCGTATTAAGAGAACATAATTTTGAATTTTTTACGTAAGTACTTACCTGCAATAGATACTTGGAGATCTATAATATATAAGCATACTCCACTTGGTACTTTGTACCCATGTCGCAAACTTTAATATTATGTTTCATAAATCAATAATTAGGTAGTTATTGCAGTTTTTGCAGTAGGTATATCAATATTAAAATCATCGTTATTTTTTTTTCATTACGGTAAAAACTATTATATAATATTTGACAGGAACGCAGCGAGAGGATAATAAAAACAATTTTTTTTGAAAATAACAAACGAATAGTCATAATCACTAATTTTACATTTTTTTTTTTTTGATTTTTCTTTTTACATTTTCAAAAATTCATACATAGGAACAGAATATTAAATTTTTAACAACTTACAACAGTGCGTCAACTACTAACATAAGTGCATTGACACGTATAATTTATTTGTATAATATAATATATTATTTTATTATTCGTAACTTTGAATATATTAGGTATGTTATTATTATGTATGATATACAATTATTATTGTATTATAGTATATTGTGTATATATAGTACTATTATTGGTTACAGAATTTCAACTTGGGAAATATGTATGTATTTTGTATGTGTAAACTGAATAAGTACTAAAATGACTAAGCATATTGGCACATAAATATTGTTTTAAAAGTATATAAGTGTACTATATTTAAATTTGCTTCCAATTGATTCAGGCATGTACAACAATTCCAGTAACATTCTATTCGTTTATTATAAAATACAAAAAAAAAAAGATTTGCTTCAGCCTCCGCCAATTTTTTTAGACAGAAAATTACGATATTTAAAATAATATTTCAAGTATAATCTAATTTTTGAGCTGGTTTTTAATTAATGTATAGTGAAATATTCCAAATACAATCGTTTGGTATTTTATTTTTATTTTTATCCAACTCATATATTTATTACAGACTAAGGAGAATTGGACGTTTATTTAGATATGAGTAAAAAAAAAAAAAAATTATAGAAATAAAAATTTAATAAAAACATTACATCATTTATTTTATAGTTCAATGATTTCCTTTTTAACAAATTATTGGTTTCGTTTGGAATACAATGTCATATTTTAATGCCACAAGAATTATGTTGCATAGCATTTTAATCTGCGTGGGTTCAAGCATAAAAACTATATCACATATCAAATTAGGTGAATGAAATTTGTTTATTCTGGGTAAAATTTGTACTATGTTTCAATTTGGAAAAGGTATAACAGATAAAGGAATTTCAAATTAAAAGCATACCTTTGTCACGAATTGGTGAAACACACATTGGGTAGGCATGCCAATTATTTAATGAATTAAAATATTTATTTTAACTGAAATGTAATAAATGTCTTAGAATATAATAGGCTACCGATGTACTCTTGGAATTTTAATGTAAAATTCATAATCCAATACATATTTTTTATCGAAATTCATAAATCTAAATCAGATCGATTACTTTTTATAAATTGTAACTAATTAGTAATTACTCTTTTTATTTATTATAAAATTTCAACAATCTTTTAGTATTAAATATAGTTAAAACTATGGCCTAAAAAAAAAATTTAAAAAAAATGGGAACTAAATACCAATGTACATTTTAATATTGGTTAAATACTTATTATGTACAAACGTTAACAAATTTGTCCTTATGAATATCACGTCGAAACCGAATGTCATTAGTTTTCATATTATTCCAACTATGAATGTACAAAAAGAAGAATCTCACCTCGATAATTTTCAATTTGATAAGAAATATGTAATTAGATTTCAAACAATATGATCGAGAAACATAATAATAATAATAAATATAAGTTAATAATATGATCGCCCAATATGTATATGAACATTATAAATAAAGTTATTATGATAAATTAATAATTGACTTACAAAAAATATTTAAAAATCAAATCTAGACTCTTCAGTAACGAACTATTTCGACGACTACGTCTACGTAGCAAATTTGTTTAATAAACTTATGATTATTCAAATTGTGTTTTTTTTTGTTTAAGAGCAAAACGAATGTATAGAAATATATAATATGCATTAAATGCGTGTGTACATATAGGTACACGTTTTATGCAGAGTATAATTTGTTGTTAGTATCCATAATAATTAGTATAACAATTAATAAGGCTGTTTGAATGAGATTTAAACAACGCTACCTAATCATTATTTTTTCACTCACTAATCTGTTCAACTGAAAAATGAAAACGAAATTTAAGCCTAAGCAACAAATGTATGTACATATCGATATACATAAACAGACGAAAGCCAGCGATGGCTGAGCCAGTTTAAATATAGTTGTACATCATACGATTTCACTAAAATCTTTCATCATAGTAAATATTACGTAAAATATAATAATTATAATTTATAATAAAATTAGCAATACGTACACAGCGAACCTTCATGATTTATCGATTGCAATAATTTCGTTCGCGTTTTGTTATTGGAGTTTTGTCGATTGATTTTCAGATCGAATGAGTACACATTTTGATTCATTCAATTTGATTGATTTGGCATTATGTGAATATTTATGAGATATGTGATTGTTGTATGGCATAAAAAATAATAATAATAATAATAATAACCTACATTTTCCTACCATCCAGTGAACAAAATAAATTAAATAACGATCTATAAGTTATTGCAATTAATAAATCATAAAAGTTACACTGCATAAATTAAACAAACACAACACATTTCGTTTCAAACAAATATTTCGTTAGTTTACACCAACTAATTAATTATAAAAAAAACAACATACAAGACACATTTCCAATGCCATAACTCGGTTATTTATTTAACAACATAAGGAAATCGATTACTTAACAAGTTATGTTTTTTTTAACCAATTAGTAATATTTTGTTCATTAACATTATTTTTAAACTATTGTTTATATAATAATAACAAAACAAAAAACAATAATTATATAGATACAATTTTTTGTTAAAATATTCTAAAAAAAATAATAATAAATAATCACAAAAAAATAAAAATAATAATGGTGTTACTTAGGTGATAAATAAAAAATAAAAAAAAACGTCAAAATAAAATTATAGATGAAATATTATAACGTAAACATTTTAATATCAGTAAATATTTGTTTAAACTTTAAATAGTATATTGACAACCATAACAACAATATGTTGTAAAATAATATTTCATTGGAACAACAGTAAATTATTGTGGATTACAAGAAAAATGTTTGTGTTAAGGAATGTCGGTAAATAAAAGTTAAAACTTATACAACGACTCTATTCAAATAGGCTAATAACACAAGACACAGACGACAAGGCAAACAACAATACTGGTTGTTTGGTCGGTCTTAACGGTAACCATTATAATGTGTTCGTTTGGCGTATTTAACAGGATGGTAATTAATTGTTTGTTACGCATGAAAAACGACAACATCTAATAATATCGTAGAAAGAAAGTATTCAGATAGTCTCTTTTCATTCACAATTCACAGGTGTTACAGTTGAAATTGGCAGTGAATTATTATGTTTTAATTATATCATAATGTTAATCGTAATAATGTAGGTAGTAGTATTATGGTAGTGTTAGACATGTTATGATATTTTGGGTCGACGAGCTTAAGTAGAACGGCCCCGTTGGGTTTTATTAAACCTTAAAATTTAAGTAGAAATATACGATCGCCACTCAACATTGTGGTGTTAATGCGATTTTATGGTTTTAAAATGTTGAACAGCTGACAAAATGTTATGCTCGTAAATATACTAAATAATGATCGATTTGACTTAAATATGTACAGCGAACAAAAAAAAAAAAAAAAACACAGCCTCATAAAACAATGCTACGCCCAACTCACTATTTATTTAAGTTAATACTATCGAGAAGACGAATCACCAAATAGGCCGAATAAATTCCTACGCGTTTTTTTTTTTTCATTTTTATTTTTATTCGTCTACCTAAATTTAACTAAGTATTAAAGCCGATTTTGATAAATTGAATGTAAAAAAGTTCGACAAACGTTGTTGGTGTCGCATTGTTTTTTAAAGGTCACAATAAATATAAACCTATTTAAATATATGTAATAATATATAATATACATTATATGATGTTAAGCTTAAGTGCCTATATGAGGGCATACGAGTAAATTATAACAATAATCATAATTTTAGAAAACAGTGATAATGATTTTTATCAAATACAATGAACAATTTTATATTATGTGCAACAATTTGTTTAACGTAATAATACTAAAAAACAAACAAAACATTTGAAATAAAAAACAAAACCATTCGATAGACGCCTGGCGTGTTGAGAAAGTTGCCGGCCAACATAAAATTAGTGTAAACAAGTATAAAAATTCGTACCTGACGGACGAGACGTGAGCTTCAGGTTACTTATGAATAAATTGTGATCACTTCGCGACCACCACCTCTCACCATCAACACTTTGTCGAGGCCTTCGGTCATCACTTCTAAGAATTCCATGTCTATAAAGTGATGAGTCAAGGATACATTTATTCTAATTACTAACTTATCTACAAATTGCAATTTGTATATGGTTTATTTACACGCAAAATTATATTTCAATCATCCTGAATAAACCACAAGAGAAAAAATACGGTAATATATTTGACATATCAGATAGGCCATTTGGGCTTAAGGATAATTTTTATCGCATTTAAAATGAACGTCAAGTGGAAAGATATTTTTACATTTATTGTTGCTGTTTATTTTTAGATTAATTAATGCGATTTTTATCATTTTGACAATATTGTTAAAATGTACGGCGAAACTTCAATCAAGCTCCTTTAAATAACCTAATAAATAGCTGTTTTTATGGTGCGTAGAATACATATTTTCAACATTTTAATACTTTGTACTTTCAAGTCATAATAGCCTCGCATGTATTTGAAACTCTGTCAACTTTAAAAAAAAATGGTTTTCCTACCTAAAGTAAAACTGTAGTATTTGAATTTAATTTTAAGTATATTATTCGTGTAGGTAGGTTAAATTAAATCTGTAAAAATGTGTTGAAACTAAAATATATAGCGTTTGTTAGTGGCTGATTATAGTATTAAATTAGGTTTATAAAAAAAGGATACAGTTTGATTCTCTCTCTAATTTTGTGTCTTTAGGCGGTCCTGGTAAGTTGAATATAACCAATTGAGCGTCTCTCGATCTACTGACAATGACTTCGTTCAGTTTAACAGCTGTGTGCATTCTCCTCACATTATCTTCGTCTCTGAAAAAACATTAAGCGTTTTGAACCACAATGTAATACGCTACCGGTCACCAAGAATATAGCTAGGTAATAGGTATTATAATATTTTTATACTTACGGTCGCATTGTCGATGTAGACGAATCTGTTGTCTCTTTTGGCAGTGAGTCTTTTAACACTCCCGGTTTTTCACCATTACTAGTTGTTCGTTTCTCGTCGGCATCGAATGCACTATCAGCCTGTACGTTAAAGAGTTAGCGTTATGTATAATACAACTTACGTTTGTTATGCTTACAGGTTTCGATTTTTTCGCTTCGTCGTCCATGCTGGTTTCTTCCTGGAAACGCACTTTAGTAGCCGATCTTCCTTCCGAAGCGTCTTTTCTATGGTGCTGGTCTATTATGGATTGCACCTAAATTACCAAAACAAGACGGTTATACTGATTTGTAAAAATTATTATGTATCATTCAAGATAACAAAACGTTTCATGGTTTTTTGAAACATTTTGAATGCCCGTCTAAAATGCACAGCTATACTGACAAACTGGATTAGATAAAACTATGTCAATGTACACAGCACGGTTGAAAACAATTACGATATCAAGCCTTAATAAATTATTCTTGCATTAATAATAATTAATAACAATATATAGTATATACATGATACAGGTAAACTATTTTAATAAGAAATTATAACAGCTAATACATTGTAATGTTATTAGTATATATGTTGATTTAAACAAACAAAAATAGCGATAACGCATTGGTTGCTAATGAAAAAGTTGTGTTATAACTATCACGAGCTTTTATCTAACATAGGACTATCAAAATATTTTACGTATCTAGTATTGAAAATCGTAAACAATTAAACCTAAAATATAATAATATATTCATGAAAATAATTAAAATCACGTATGCATTAATATTATTATAAAATTATATTCTTATAAATTTATATTCTTCAATTAATATTAATGAAAATGTTATTCAAAAGCAATATTTATAAGTATCTATAAAAATTAAAAAGTAACAATGCGGAATCGATAAATAAAACTTCTAATACTAAAATAATATATTCTACACAATGAAGCGTTTAAGTTTATGCAATCATATATTATGTTAATACTTGAAATTTGCTTACGGTCTACACTACTCGGGTACACAATTAATATTTATCTACGAATTTTCAATTATCAACTAAGTTCATAAAAACTCTAAAGCGTTCCTAGAAGTTAAATAAACTGAAACAAACCAATGGTGTATTCTCTCCAGTCGATGTTTCTCGATTGAAATCTATGATATTACGCATCTTTTGTAAGCCAAAAAGATAAAACAACAAACCACAAGCCGTGTTTAAAGATAGTAAAAATGAAGGAATAATCGAAGTTGAAGTTTTATTAATTCATTGTAAAGTTTAATACAACAAAATGTAACGTTTTAACTTACCATTCCAAAGCTTTCTTTCTTATTAAGCCTGAGTTCCCTTAGCATTTGATTTCGCTGTTCCATCATGAGTGTTCTTTCATATGTATAAGCTGATATATCGTTATTTGTCTGAAATATAAAAATCATTTTAATACGTATGTCTGTTTGAATATATTTTTTCGAAACGCAATAGTGGTGAAAATTAGTAGGTACCATTTCAACCACTTCGACTTCTGCTGGTATTCTGAGTTGGTATAAGAAAGTCTTTAGATCCTTTTTCATCTGGATGGAGTTGTCGTCGGTCTGTGCCACTGTGAATATTCTCAACTTACAGTTTTTCCAGGTCCTGTGTTGTTTCAACAAGAAAGGTATGAGCATCAGAATGCCTCCGTCGTGTACGATCCACCAAATATCGATTGTGCCCGACAGCTATTATACAATTACATACGTGTGTACAATTACTGATTTATTGATTGTCGGTCGTTCAAAACCATTGTTGCAAAAATGTCTAATCTTAGTTTTTACCTTTGTCGCAGAGTCTGGGAACGATCTTATGCCTTTGGGTACAATTAGAGCCATTTTAGCAGCTGTTACGATACGAATGGTGTGTAGAAAAACTTGCCACGATCGGTCGTTCTCAGATTGTTGCCAGCTGTTCGGCCAGCCTAGAATCACGGTGTTGGGTTTTAATCCTCCAAGTCCAGCGATTTGTATCCTATATAGGTATAAGAATATGATACATATAGTCAATGACGTCATTGGAGTGTCACTCCGAAATTAAATACGAAAACTCACAAATGGCTGAGTCCCTCTGATGTGTTTTTGGAGACTAAAACATCCGCAAATCCTTTGACCTTTTCCTCGTCCATCAACCTCACTAGTTCTTTCTTGGTGGCTTGCACATCGTGACCGGTTTTCTTGATGAAATCGCCCTCGATTACGGTCGCGCTCACTGTAAGACCTTTGCCTGCCTTAAGTTGGGAGACCAGTGAGAATATCTTACGGTATTTTGGCAGGTCCGCGTTGAAGTTGACCAACATGAGAATCTGTGGACGCCAATTCTTGGTGTGTGGTGGCGCGTCTTCCAGTCTGAGCAAACTGTATCTCGCAGCCGATAAAGCTAAACCGCGCATACCGTCACCCCATTCCTTTTCCGCTCTGCGATAAAACACGATTATCAAAACGAATAATAATAGTTATGATTTATCGTGCACTATGTATTGCATGTAACTATATATTGTATTTTGGTCTGCGTCCCGGGTAAATAATTCGCAAAACCCGCAGGGAAATAATATTTTAATATTTAATACGTTCGATTAAACACGGTTTAAAACCGATTAATAAAAAAATAATGTGGCTTCTATATATTGTTATTATGTAGGTACCTACCAAATATTATAATCGACGAAATTAATTATCGCCGAATTTTGTTTTTTCCCTCGCGCGTAGGTATAATACCATAATATAATATATAAGCCACAATAATTATTATTTCAAACTCACCCTCGATACTCGATGTATTTGTAAATTATTCCCGCCATGCCCAGAGCTAACAGCGCGAAATACCAACTTGACATGAACATGACAGCAATGCACAACACGAGTCCGGTGAACGATAGTGTCCTATAGAACAATTCATACGAAATCGAATTACACTAAAATACAGATACTGTGGTCTACACGTGGCGCTATATAATCAGACCCGTAGCCACTGGGGAGAGGGTGGGGCGGATCGCCCTGTCCATCCATAAACCCATCCGTTGGCACCCTAGCAAGTTTTTTAATTAAAAATGTTTATAATTCTATTTAAAAAAACGCGCAAGAGATGTTCTATGGCCGAATGTATTATAACATTTCAAAATTAAAATTACATTATAATATTATGTACTAAAACTTAAAAGGCTTTATCTTTATACATTTTTATTGATGCGGGAAATTGCATCATTTTTAATCGCTTTTTCATAATATAAATTATAATATGTGTAGCTGTGTAGGTATTTAATTTTATAAATGTACAGCATCTGATACAATGTGGGAATTTTTTTAATACTTTATTAATGCTCAAATGGTCTGATGTAAGTTTAGAATATTGTATTTGATATAAAAAAAGTAAATTAAAAATTAGGCCATTGTGAGGTACTTATTTTTTATAATAAATAACCCACTCCTAAATTTCTGTTCTCTCCTTCCGAAGATCTGGCATTATTATGGGCTTGTTTACAATATTGATTAATTGTACGTTGCACGTGGTTTAAGATTATTTGTTATACGTACCAGTGATAGTACTTAAACCTAGGTCTCCAGTTCGGCGTACGCAACAGCGTCTGCAAGACGCACGCCAAGTTGACGAACGCGTAACACATCAACAGGAACATGGCCAATAGCGGAGCGAGATTGTCGATGTTTCCGATCAGTATGCCGCACTGACACACGGCTACGGTTATCAGTAAAGCCCTAGTGGGTTCACCGGATGCCGAAGATTTGGCAAACGGTCGCAGGAACGGTATGATGTCGTCCTTGGCTATGGCCTGTGCGGGACAACACATTTCGAACGGTTGTTATTGCACATAATATTATTAACGCCGTTTGCGAACAACTAATATTTACATTAAAATAATTGACGGGATCAAGACGATCGATCATACTATATTATACGAGGAGATCATAATACAATAAGCTATACTTGTTTTTATTATTTTAGGACTTGGCGACTTACCTGCAACAGCCTCGGCGCCCCGGTGAGACTTTGAAGTCCGGCTCCCAATGTCGATAGTGTCGCGCCAACCAAAATAACCCATTCGTTTGGCCATGCTATGTTGGCCACTACCAGACGTCCTCCAATGCTCTGACCAAACCTATGAACATTAGAAACACACATATAGGTACAAGTTGTTACAACTGATCGACAACTCTTATCGAAAGACAGTCGATGTATGGGTGTATATGTTTTAATTTCATTACGATGTTTAACAATAATCGTCTCATGAGATATAACTATATATAAGAAATATTGGACGATATAACGAAATAGATAATCAATAATATTATAGGCATCTATAATATATAATGATAAACGCTTAGTTCTGTGGTTATTATTTGAAATCCAAAACCCGAAAACGATTGATCGAAATTATTGCAGCAAATGCACGATGCACTTTTACTTACGAAGAAAATATAATAATTATTTGATTAGGTTTATTCGTTACCATACCGTTTGATTGAATTTCGAGCCGGAAAATCTTTAGGAAATACTAATATAATATAATGTTAATCGTATTGAAATAACGGAAACTTGAAAATTGTATATATTATAATAAGCAACTATACACGTTGACTGCCTCGATGGCTATTTCACTTATAATAAAAGGTCGTTCTTTAATCTCGAGAAAAGGTTTACTTAAACGAGAATAAATTTAAGTGCAACATGATTAAGTGTAGCATTTTAATTTAATTTCTCAACAAATATATATTTTTTTTATAGAATTCAGTTAATTCGATTAATTTAAGTCAAAATAAATTAAAATAACAAAACAATAAACGTAGGTATTAGGTACTAAATCTAATATCGTGGAAACACCGAGAAAGTACAGTTAAACGATTAGAACTATGATGGTTTAATCGAATGTACCTACATAATAGTTATCATATCGAAGATGTATATAACCTAAATGTGGTCTGATGTGCATAAAACATACACTGTCTGCAACATAAGCAGATTAAGATATAGTCGAGCCTAACATATTTTATTGAAATATATTTTTATTAAACATGAAAAAAAAATAATTTTAAATCTTTTAAAAAAAAATCATGACTTATTTTCGCATATTATATTGTATTATGTATTATGTATATATATATATGTATTATCATATTCAGGCACTACCCGCCGACAACTGTCGTAACTATATCCCTGCATCCATATAATACACGGCTGTAGATAATATATTAATATTTGACGTCGACGACGTAGCGGATTTAGTTTGGTATAATGTTCTTCAAAGTTGATGATTTGAATTTTGAATCCATATATACGATAAGATAATGTCTGATGCATTATTGAATCGAAGTTGTGTATATAATATGGTGAAAACTACAAAGTGGACGAGTCGCTTCCGCCGTTATGTCTTACTATCTATAAGAGTCTAATAAAATACGTAAAGTATGCTATGCAAGACGGTGCTCGAAAATATAATTTTTTCATTTACAAAGTATAAGATACAAATAATATAGTCCTTTTTCAGATAACCTATACAAAAAAAAACAGCATATAAATAAAAAAGAGATAACAACAATCCTGCTATGGTACAGTATATAGGTAGTCTCTTTTAGGACATTCAGCTAAAATTATGTTCCATTGAATATATTAACCTCACTGTCCGTTCTTTTCATTGGTAAAATCAATTTTGTGCACTCAGTTATTTGATTGATTTTGAATAAGTACAGATGAAAATAATGACTGTAGGAAATGTATTTAAATCGAATGATATCAGCACCAGATTAAAATGTAGCTATTCAATTTTTTTCTTTCAAATAAAGGAAGTGGTAAATGATTGTATGAGAGCAACAAATGTAATTTCTTAAGTGGGTGCTTTTTTATGCTTACTTGTCTCTTAGTAGTAAATTATCAACTGTAGCTCCGAATAGTAAGACGGCAGACAGGTAAACCGATGATGTACTCAGAATAGCCAATATTGTACCAATGGGAATTGATTTTTGTGCATCTGCTAGATCTCCGGATCTGTTAGAACCAGCCATGATTCCTAATGAAAAATAAACAAATAAATAACAATTATAGAAATAATAATAATACAAAAAAATTCAAAAAAAAAATAAAAATACTGACCAGTTACGGACGGAAAGAATATGCCAATAAGTATGGTGAATGTTGTAGTGATATCTACCATTACCATATTATACGTATTCTTACTCGATGCCAGGATATCTTCTTGGAGATGACCTCTGGCTATGTACTGTCCTTTTTCCAAAAAGTTACCAAAGATATTTTCTGTAACATATAAAGCACAGTTTATAGTTCACATTAATAATGTTGACATTTTTTTTATTTGGTTAAAACAAAATAGTTATTATAAGTCTAACGAATTTAATTGAAAACATTATAAAGTGTTTTAATATAATTTAGTTAATAATTACCATATCAAATAGATGTTTTTTTATAAATTGTTTCGAATAAGTGCATATCGCTAAGGCACAATAACCATAAATGAAAAATCTTAGGTTTTTACAATTAACTTTTAGCGTAGGTATACCGTATACCTAATGTTTTACTGTGGTATTAATTTAACTATTTAAGTAAATAACGCAAACAATGTCTACATTCAGTATTTTTGCGTAGTTGGACCAGTTGTAGTAAAAATGTTTTAATATTTACTTTGTTATTTCAGGAAATCTATACGGGTATAATAAGTCAGTAGGTACCTAGGTAGTGTTATAAAATGGATACCTAATTTATAATAACTTGGGTACATAATATTATTTGATGCGAATCGTACATATTATATGCTATTATTATTAATTTTCCTATACGAAACACGAACCAAAGAAAACGCCGCTGCTAATGCCCCGAATGCCTTTCACGATCGATGTATTATGCTTGGTGAAGTAGTCCTCGCACGCTCCGGTTCCATTGGCGCAGTACATGTTGTGCAAGTAACCGCCTATCGCTTTGTTACAGTGTTTCAAGTCCATGTCCTTCAGTAGCCGATTTCCCAGCGAACACATGCTGAAAAGTCACACGAACGCGTGTACAACGTTAGGACAATCATAATATTATGGTTATATATTGATAATATAACGATAAAAAAAAACCGTAAGACGGGCTCAGGGCGACCGGTTTGGTATACTTAGGTGCTTACTAGAGTTTATCGCTGCCATGGAAGTTATAAAAAATGCCCACGTATACAGACAATATGGACAGCAGCACGCAGGCCAGGGCCACGGACGCGAATTTGTTGACGAACTTCACGCCGACGTACACGATCGAGCTCATGACCATCAGCAATATTGTCCCGTACACGCGGAAATTGTTGTACATTATGCTGTTGTCTTTGGAGAAGTCGCCGAAAATCGATAAGCTTGGCGCCATGTACGTCTATCGAAACATAATAAAGTTCGACGTTTGAAATAGAAGCTGTCGTAATTTTTGCACACATGTGACTTACAACATACGATAATATTATTATTATTATTATTATTGATATTTATTTTTTCGAAAAAGCGTTATTATTGTTTCGCCGTTTCTTTTATGCTTCGCATCGATTTAGAATTGAAAGAATAAATATGAATTATAAATATCCTATCGTACAAGCATAGTTTGTTTGGTTTTACCATTTATTATATTATACCATTATAATATATGGTTTGCTTATTATATTTAGTAAACTATATGTGATTAGGTAATCAATGGTTAAAGTGGAGGATACAGGAAGGGAACGAAATCCAGCTCCTACTTAAAACTTACATTTTGCATCCCCTTTTGTGAACTATTAATTTTAATCTAACCACGAGTCGTTTAGCTGTTGTTAACCCACTTAAAATATTAAGTATCATACATATTATAAAAAAATGTTGACGGCTTTATAGTTTATACCTTTTTTCAATTTTTTTAAAAAAATGTAAGTTATTCTAATTAGGCAGTATTAAACTTTTTCAAAAATGTTTAGAATGTTTTTTTTTATTACTTTGTTATGTTTCAAAAATATTTACAATATACTGACTTTATAATCAATAAGTTAGTAACACCATTATATTATGTCATTATATCAAGGACAATTGAAAAAACCAAAATGTTCACAAATCAAGGAAAACTGTAACACATTTCCTGACGACTATAAGCACTCAGAAGAAGTTTATATGTAAAAAATGAAAATTAAACGATCGACAGTGTCAAAATAAATCTACCTAAATTTTAAACATTGTTTTTGATGCTTTAAAAATGTCGTGTCAGACTAAAACGTGGTATGTAGGTTTTGAAAAGGTAATGGCAATAGCACGTTTTAAAGTTGTTCCTAATTCTGTTGATGCAAAACGCATTATTGCCGGCAATACCACGTTTTAAAGAAAAATGTAATATTAGAAATACCAAGTTTTGCAATGATATCAAGTATGCCCCAATACAAGTAACTTAGGAAATAATACGTTTTTACTTGAACATGATTGAACATGATAATATCACTTTTGCTTTGACATTAAATGTGGCAATATCACGTTATGTATGAACATCAGTTTTAAAATAAATTTTATTCACAAAAGTAATCATACAATTTAATTCTGAATGCAAAATCGAATTCCTCACATTTTTTCCCATAAAAATCGATGTTTAACTCGATTTTAAAAATTTTGGCAATAATACGTTTTAGATTGTAACCCCTCAATTGGAAAATGTATTGGATTAAAAATATACTTATTAAAAATGTAATTTAATATTTTTAAAATAGTAATATTACCAACTACCTACTATTGTATATTAAAACAATTAGGTAGGTTTTAAATTTGCTTAGTTATTAATTTCATAATCAAGTGTTCATAGCATAAACTCATTAAAATGTTTATGGTTAAAATAATGTGATAATAAATATTGATTATTTGGTATCTTGTAATGAAAATAAAGCTCACGCAAAAATATTATGAGCCAATAAATTATTACAAGTACCCATGCCCAATGCCCATAGTCCCTCGAGATGTATTTCCATATTTTAACCGCTTCGGCCTATCGACGAGTAACTTACGAGAATGATTTCAACGGCCCCGATGATGTACATAGATGCGGCCAGTGTGATACCGGTGTAGAAGAGCATACCGACAGCTCCCCCGCACTCGGGACCCAACGACCTGGATATCAAGAAGTACGGTCCACCAGCAGGCACAACGCCGTTCGTGGCTATGGCACTCATCGAAATAGCAGTCAACATTGTCTGAAAAAATAAATCCGTTCATTAAAATGGACTGGGGATGCATTTTATCTAAAAGGGTACATGGCCAGTTGGTGGTGGGGGCAGTTTTCGCACCGCGTAATATATTACAACTACGTCAAGTTGACATCGGAGTTCAATCTCCGCGAGGGAGAAGAAAATAATCGTTAAAATCATGGTTTCGTTATGTACATTTAAATAATTGGACGAGCGTACAAATAATGTGATGCGCGCGCATATACAGAATACAATAATAATATATTATAATGTATACTCGCGTGGGTGAATGGCTTAGAAAACGTACTCATATATACCTATTATATAATATTTATATTATATAAATATTACATACATGCTTACATACTTACATACATATATACATACATACATGCATGCTTACATATAACATACATATATACATACTTACATACATACATACATACATATATACGGTATAGTGCATAATGGGTTGCATTAAGATAATTAAACCATAAATGTAATAGGGAGTGATATGAGCGTTATGAATAATGGTTGTAAAATGATCCCTTCGTGCGTATCACGGTTGTTGGATTTTTCGTTTAACCTATAAATGTAATGGTTTATGTAACGAAATCTGAAAAAAACATAATCGTCGTTTTAATCATCGTTTTTATGGACTTCAATACAGTGCGTCTAATTCAAGGAATCCGTTTTTTCATACACGCCTTTATATTTCTTTTTTCCAAACACCATGCGCGTTTCAGGAAATACTCGTAACCAGGAAATTTTGAAAAATATTTATAGTCCTTGTATAATAATAATAATAATATAGACATCGAAAACGGGCAATATCCCGGTGCAGTATTTTATGGGGTGGTTTATCCAGTGACGTAACTAGGATTTATTTTCGGAGAGGGTGATATATTGAGTACAAACCATATTCGTAAGGAAAAACGGTTCTTTGGCCATTTTCAAATATTCAAATAGAATATACCACGAGGACGTTTTTGATATTATATATTGTAATATGATGTTGAAGTATAATACCATCAACAGCCGTGGTCATCCATATCCTTATCCTTATATAATATTATTATATATAAAAGAAACAGACCTTGTTATGTACCACGTTTCTGACGTCACTATTGAACTTTTTTACGCAAAATTGTCTGAATATTCCTACATTCTTTTTTTACTCATTATTAGCCAGTGTAAGGGAAGAAACATTATATTTCGTTTTTTCTACTTTTCCAACAAAACTATTGATTAATTTCACGCTTTAATTGTTTTTTCACGAGTAAAGCTAAGTCATTCCACCAATAGTTTATACAAATTAAAATGACATAGGTATAGCTACGGTTTTTATACAACATAACTGTAAAATTCGTCAGGTAATATATTAACATCGTATTGTGTATCTCAAAAATTGACAATTTGAATTTAACAAAACAATTTGGAGGGCCAGTAGTAGGAACAACTGGTTATATTATAAATCTATAGCCTATAAATAGGGAAATACTTTGTGTCCCATCGTATACAGTACTACAGTACTCGTATATATGTTTTACACTTTTACTAATACGAATTCCAATCAATTTGAAACAATCATTATTTCGATGATATTATGCGGTTGGTCTGCACGTCATCGCATGCATTTGATCTTGAGTATAGACTTTTGGCCTCGGAGCTACTCATTTTCTGGATGGAATTTATACGAATGTATCTGCCCTGCATATTATAAAAGCGATGAAAAACTAATAGCAGAAACTCGTAAGTAATTAATAGTAGAGGAGCATCATAATGTATAACGTATGGAAAATATGCGTCAGAGGATAAATTAATATTTGAAATATTCGAAAGACGCCGTGCCGTCTTAACGATGTTCAAACCTGTAATTATTCATAAAGAATAACTTTTGATTAAAATACGGAATTCTGAAGCGTATAGAGTTTATAACGGCATGCCATGACGCACATAGAGACATCACGCTTGCATGAACTTAATTCGAATTCTGTACACCTACTGCGTACATTATAACAAACAAGTTAGAAGAATCCTCCACCCAGTCGCTTATGAGCGACCTTTATAATTTTTAGCGATAATAATAATGCACACGGGCAGAAATAAAATTTCAGTCAAAACGCGCAATAACGTCCCTCTTACAAGGGTAGAATATACGTATAACGAGCACGCGTTGGCGGTAAGTATACTTTTCGTAAAATGACTGAAGGGGCGGGGGATTGTAACGGCTAAAAAAAGCTCGTTAATTGATCGTTAACAACACAAAGCAGTGGTCGGACCAGCCTGCGTATTCGAATAAGCAGCGTACCAGCTGTTTGTTTGACTATAATATTGTAACATTTAACAAACCGTTCGCCTGAAAACTAAAATGAATCGCAGACGCAGTCAAATGGGCGAATGGAGGCAAATGAAAATAAAAAATGAATAAAGTTATGCAAATTATGAACAATTTCAAAATATTTTTGTTTTCCCCAAGTTTGTGAAAATGCATTACTTTAATAATACATAACTTTATGTGCGTTAATAATTTATGATATTGGTATGTAATATTAATAATTTATTTTACATACAAAAATTAATATTGTTCAAGTTAAAATTAATAGATTATGTTGTCATATACGATTACAAAGGTTTTAAAATTTAAACAGACCACCTATTCAACTATATATTTTAAATGTTTAAAGCGACAACCAAGTAGGTACCAACTTTTTTAAGTAATAATTTTGCAATGATCTATAACTGTTGGCTATCTTTGCAGTTGGCATATACCTACTATTTGTTCATTAATCATTAAGTATAAGATAAAAGGCGGTTGCTCAATGAAGTATTATTTTTTTAGTGAAATTGTGTATATTAGAGATAAATACCAACATATACCCATATAATAAAAATAAAACGATGAAAAAGATGGCCATATAATAATATTAGGAAGTGAACTAGATATTACTATTATTGTCAAGTCGCATGGGACAAATATGAGGATAGTTGAGAAGAAGATAGAGTGATTTTCGAAAGAGATCAATTCTAGTAAAATGTGCTTGAGATTGACGAAGTTAACTGAAGCTTTATAATGTTATGAGCTTTGAGAGCGACTGACGATTAGCAAAAATATTCAATGATCATGGACCGTTAATCTATTGTCGCGTAATTATTATAGTTGGTGTTGTATTTTATATTTTATTTATGCATAATATTATATCAGACTTACCACGCAGCAACAGGTGAACACGATTCCGAACCCGTAGACGACGCCCGCCGTGCCGACCACCCACGACAGCCGAATGAACAAAATTACTCCAAAGATGTTCTGCACGCAAGGCAGGTAGACGCCGACCAGCGTGCCCATCCTGGACGATCCCTGTTTGGCAGTGGTCGACTTGGTGTCGGACTCCACCAGATTCGGGATGGTGTTCGAATAGTCGGCGATCGAGTTGAGGAAAGTGGGTACCCGCGGCCGGTCATCCATTTCATCCTGCAATCAGTCCGGCACACAATGATAAGAGCTCGTTATGCCGTAGTAATCATAATGTCGTGATCATCATATTTCTATTGCCGTTGTCTGTCTGATCGTCGGCGTAAGTCGATTGGGTTTTAAAAATAATTTTCGTATAAACGTATGTACACATTATATTATAATATACCAATTTTGTATCTATCCTCAATGATTTTATTTATATTTCAACGGTTCCAAACAATTATTAAGTGGATGTCACATCCGATTTTGTGGTCTCCGTCTTACAAGACGTGCTAACATAGCAAATTTATGTTCAGCAGTTCACGTTTAGCATCGATAGTCTTAATATAAGTGTTAATTTATCTATTTTCAAACTTAATATTATTACTGAATGGTGGTCATTATAGCAACCACTTAAAAAAATGCCCCAATATAGCAAGGGGGAGGTCCTCAAGTCGTAAATGTATTTTTATATGTACTTAACACCACAATTGAAAAAGTTAGTAAAGTTAGTTTTCGATTATTTATTATTAATTATGCTCTTTAAAGGGTTAAGCTTAACTTATCAATTCAATCTTACATGAAAACTAATGAAGCTAAACTTGAACTGCTGAGCATAAATTTGGTATGTTTATCATTTGTAAGTCGGAGACAACAAATGTGGGCATGGCAATGTAGTCGCTCCTAATACACGATAATCACAAATCAGTATAATTGTATTGAACACAGTTAGAATTGAAAATTTATAGGTTATATTCATTGTATTTAAATAATAATAATGGAGTTCTGTAGTTCTGTAATAATACAAATACATATGAGCGGGTTTCTATTATCCACGGGAGTTTTAAAAATTTAATTTGTGTACGTAAAGTTGAGACGCTGTGCAGAACTTCATATTATTTCTGATATCCTAGTAATCATGAAATATAATAGGTATTATCAAATGTTGTACTACTACGAAACGTTTTACCTAAATATTATTTTGAAATATTAATTAGTAACTGGTAATCATACAAATAAAAAAGAGTATGAATATTTAAAATTCCCAAATTTTATTAATATGTATACAGCCACTATATGTATAATATTTTGATATATATATGCATACTATGTAGTTAAATGTAAATGAAAACAGAAAACTTTTAAAATAATAATGGAATTCAACTATTAAGTTTTAAATATTATTATAAATGTTTAACATTCAGTTTAATAATTTATTTACTAAAAAAACTGGATAGGTGACTTTTTAAAGATAGACTTATTTTTAATGAAGCAAATCGTATCACACTTATCTTGGTATAATTTAAAACTACTATTACTTAGTTAATTATGTTCAATAAAACAGAATGCATTATAGTTGTAGGTGTAACATATTTTTCAATACCTATATGAGTAGATATTATGTACTAAAAGGTGTGTTAGCCTATTTTTTCTAAATAGGTTGGTGATCTTGTACAAAATATTCACGAAAATTCAACAAACAGTTTTAAAGGGTGATCTAGTTATAATATTGAGGTGTCATATAAATTCTAAAAATAGAATTTAAAAATATAAAATAAAGACAATATAAAAGGAGTAAAGCGTGTCCAAACCTTGAAATATGACTTTTAAGTATTGGATTATTACGGGTTTTTGGCAATAGAAACAACTTTTTTCATGAAATAAAATAAAGTAACAACTCTTAACTATTGATGTAACCATGTAGGTAAATTAACTGTTCAAGATTTGCAAAAAGAACTAAACATTAGTTCTTCAAAGTGTAGCTGATAAATAATTACAATTATACAATTTATTTTGAAGGCATTTAACTTATTTGGTTGACATTAACTTACTATTTTGATAAATATACCTACATTTTTTTTTGGTTTTTTTTTTTTATTGAACTTAAGCCCGGCCTAAATGGCCATTAGTTGTTGTAGGAATCATGAACTGTGTTTGGTACGGCTGGTATTGTTACGGTTATTACGGTAGGTGAACAAAACATGTGGATGTGTGGAAAGGTTTTTACTATTACGAACCCGTGTGGTGACCACCCATCCAAGAACTAGTAGCTGCGGGCATTACTTACTCTCAGTCACATTGCGTGACTGGTGTCAGCCATGCGCCGCGCCAAGTCACATATATATAAGAACTATATAATTTGTATCCACCACAAATATATGAGATGTCTATTTTGTGTGTGTACAATGTTTATATGTTATTATTATTTACTTGTCAAACACGTCTCTATAATATATTTTGTAATGTATAACATAATATCACTACGTGTATTATAAAATACACGGCTTAATATGGCACTTAAATACTTAATTCATTTTTTAAAATAATATATAGTTAATGATAAATAAAATAAGATAGAACTTAAAGAGACTTGTTTAAATCAATTTTATGTTTTTTCTTCTATTTCTAAATAAATTTAAAGAAGTTTTAATAACTTTATCGATTTCCACAAGAAAAAGTTATGTTTATTCAATCCACTGGTTTGATTGTATTTTTTTTTATATTTATTGGAACGTATACAATTTGGCGTTTTAGCCTTGTTTCAAACAATGCCCCATTTAAAAGCTAATTAATTTCTTTTGGAAAACTTCCAACAGTTATATTATCAGTTTTGGTACTGGTAAACTACTAGAATTTTTTTTTCCTTCCGATTGTTCAAAAAAGAGGTATAATTTAAATTTATGTTTTTTACTTGAATATTTTATATCTCACAGTAATACTTACAGAATAGAGGTATAAATTCGTTTCATATCCAGAGTTTCTGTTATTTTCGGACGAGTACGTTTCATCTTTAACATCACCTGTAAATAAAAGTATTTTCGTTATTATTTTTATGGAATATGTATTTGGAAAAGTAAAATAACAAACACTTTTTATAAAAATTGGTATAAAATATGGTTTATATTGTATCAAGGAATTTATTTTATGGTTTCAAAATGTATTTAGAACATTAAAATATTTAAATACAACTTTTAACAAATACAATATTATAATAATAGCTGCTAGTCGTATAAGAATAACATGGTAATATTATGCACAAATAATGTATAACAGCTTTTTATGATGTAAACAGTTAAAATGTTGTTTTAGTAATAAAACAATGTTGAATATTTAAATGAAATCATAACACAGCTACTATAATATAATATTCTATGCTGAAAATTATGAGAAATCAAAAAAAAATGTTGAAATATTTTACTAAATTCTGAATTGCCGTTAGTGAATTACAGCTTTCTCCACAAATCATTCATATGAAGCTTTTATTTTTACCCATGTATCAAATTTACCTATTGCTTTAGTTAACAGATTGTAAGATATCTTTATAAATAAATAATAAAAAAAGTAACTGTTTTATGTACTGATGTGCTGGATTTAACTATATGACCTTTAAAATATCAATATTAGAAGACTATACGATTTGTATATGATTGGTGTAAAGTTAGGATTTACAAAATTATATGATAAGTGCTGGAAATATGTTTTTAAAAAATGTACATTGTACGAACTACAATTTATTTATCAACTAGCAAACAAAATACAACACCCACGGTCCATCGATTTAAGGCATTCAAGTGAGAGCTGGGAAATCTTCATTTGCGCCCTGACCCATTTTTGTAATGCCCGTTATTGTGGTTAGGGAGTGAAGGATAGTGGAAGCGGTTCTATTGATTTGCACTTCAATAAAAATGTAACAAACGGTTTTTTTAAACTAGAGACAAAAAAGGCTTTTACATTTTTTATTTGTATTTATTTTTATTGTAACTTTTCCCTACCACAATTCACATAAAAACACCGATTACTGTCGGCTGATTATCAAATGGATAAATAAAAAATAATAATAAACAATAAAACAAAACAACGAGAAAAGGATTTAAAAATATTCAAGCAATAACCCTATGGCGAGTAAGTATTTACACATTACACATTCAAATATCAAATGAGTAAAATATGTAATCATTAATCATATATATAATATTGTGTTAAATACTTAAATTTAAAAAGTGTTTTGGTTTATAGCCATTGATTGATTTTTGATGCGTAAAAAAAACAATATATAATTGTATGTATTATTAAGAAAATGTTTAATGTTAATACAATTATTTGTTTCAATTAAGCCTTGCGACTTAAAATTATTAAAATAATAAAGCAAGTAGTAGTAAAATGTAGTTAAATAAAGAGTTTAATGTGTAAAATAAACACATTAAATACTCATTATAGTAAATTAAAATACACTATAAATTATGTAAAATCATTTAGTTTCCAAGCAATAAAAATATCTGTTTAAAAACTTACAAACAAAATAAATTGTTCCAAAAGTTTTGTCATTACGACAAACGCGTCAATAATTAATCATAAATTCTAATTAATTTAAATATTTAATATAAACTTTTCAACTAAAATTATTATATCAAAATAATTCATTAAATGATATTTTGTCTGTAGTTCAGAATAATGTTAATACATTTATATTTATGATGATAGAGGTTAATACAATAATTGAAACAATAGACTCATATGAAAGTAAAGTATAAACGATTCTTTAATTAAAGAAATAATATGGTATGGTTCCAATTGCTTGCCCTTGGTAATATATCAAGTATTTCCGTTACTGTATGTTTATTTTTTGATGAATTATCAAAATTTTCGTTTTTTTTACTACATAATGTTGTATTGTGATATTGTAGCATTCAATTAGGCACATTATTTTAAAAACGATGGTTAGGCATAAGTAATAACCTACCAATGAGACTATATATGTAATATTTTTTAATGGAAATATCCAAGTACGTACATGTTTCCTACAAACACACATTTTTATGAAGGTATATACCAATTATCTAAAATTGACAATTTTAATGGTGTACCTACGCACTTGAGCATTAACATTTTATTACATATAGCTTTATTATTAATACACCAAAGTATAAGGATAAATCATTACATCATGAGTTTACGAAATAATATTTCTGACGGTTATTATAGTCGGTACAAATGCGATGTCAACAGCAGGAACTATAACGATTTTATGGTACTGAGTGTGTGTAAATATATTTTAATTGCCCTTGTTCAGTATTTCGTCGAACTATGTTGATCAATCGCTAAGCATTATTGGCAATGATTTAATTAATTTTCTTTCGTTAGCGCGATGATATTAATTTTGAAATTATACTAATTAAACACGTCGTCGTAAACGTGAAATGCGATCAGTATTCATATTGTTTCGTCCTTGGAATACACGGACGTGGTTTCGTTGTACCTATACCTACTTACACTCCTGCAATTGGCCAACTTTAAAAAAAAAAACCGTCAGATTCAAGCGTTTCAGTCTCGCAGTGCCCGCCGTAAACTGTCTGGTCCAATTATTATTACACACTAATCATTTGTCACATTTAGAACTATGATTATACACGTGATTCAAAGTGACACTCAAAAAAAGTATAGATGTGTATTCCTAACCCTTGGATGAGTTGAGGCGTGGTCGCCCACTCATATACAGCCTCTTCCGCCAACTTCATCGTGGTTGTATATAAATTATAACAGCAGTATTCGAAAAAAATATCAGGAAATATGAATGATTGTACATCGTACAAATAACTGTTCGTATTTTTAAAAACCATACCCATCGCCCACATGGACGTTTGTATAAATCACGCACATCTTCTCTATATCGGCAACAGCCAGCTCTATCATACGTTTGGTTTTCTTTCGCTTGTAAAACGAGACGAGAACTTGGAAGTTTCGTATGTCGGTTATAAATTATAATAATAATAAACAATGCTCAGCTCGGATCGGACGACTGTATGATCGTCTCTCGATGACTGGCAGCCGGGAGTGGGCGTCACAAGTATTGTCGCTACCGCATATCGACGAAATCGTGGTCAGGTTTGTGGTATACGTGTTCCACGCCCCCCCCCCTACCACGCAATCACGGATCACCGATTACCATCAGTAATCCTTGTCGCAACGAGCTCCGCTTGGTGGGATACATCGGTGGATGGGTGGGATCTATGACGTGCAATATTCCATTCGTTTGTGTCGGCAACAGACACGAAAAATACATTAATATTAATATTAGACTTATAAACAAATATTACGAAATAACGCGCGAAATGAGTATAAATCCCTAGGCCCACTTATTATAATTATGTTCAATCGACAGAGGGTAGACACGCGGGAAGTGATAAAATATCAAAAAAAATAAATAAAATAAAAACTACCCGAAAATGTGAGAAAACATAATATCCAATGCTTGGGGGAGTTCAGCACAACTCCAAACAACCAGCCGTCGGATGGGTACGTAGAGGCGAATGGAATTCATAAATATATTATTAAAAAATAAAAAGCTTCAGGGATCCCCGTTACTCTCTCAGTCGCCCCCAATATATTATATTCACCGGTGCACTGACGTTCACGCGCTTTTGAAATTTATTATAGCCGTTAATGACGACGACGGTGTATTCATATTTTATAGTAGTTCATATAAATTATACAAAATACAATATACATAATATATATAGTACATGTGTATGCGTATACATATATATGCACATTTATTATTATTATTATCATCATTATTATTATTATTATTATTATTATTATCATTATTATTGTTGTTGTTGTTGTTGTTATTATTATTATTATACCGCATACCGAGCCAGAAATCGAAGTCTGTGCGGGGTGGTTAATTATTATCGAGTGTGGCGGTGGCACGACCGAAATCGTTTGCACGACGACGGTGCGAGTTTGATATTATATTACTATAGGCATACAGGTAAACGACGTACGAATAAATTATGCAACGTCCCTCGATGGTAATTTGAGACTTAGAGAGCCCAATGTTTGTCGTGTCTTCGACTTTCGGTAATACACGAACGTACAATATATGTAATATATGTATATAAACAAAATTAAATAACATATTCGTTCGACTTGTTTTTCTCGTGTACAATCACTCGGAAGGTAATAGTAGGTACTAGTGGTGATTTACACAGAGTAAAAACAATGTTTTTCAAACAGAATAATATACTCTATTATTTTATATACAGTAGAATCCGCTTATTCGGGACACCACTTAAAGGGCACACCTGCTTAATGGGGACATTAATGATAGTCCCGAATGAATGTATTGTATGTACAATTCTTCGGTTAATCGGGACAGTCTGGATAATGGGGACAAATAGGTCACCGCCCGATGTGTCCCAATTAAACGGATTTGACTGTATACGTATATACAAGGGATGTAATAAATATTTAAAATGCTGTTCACGTTTTCCCGTATTTCCCCTTATCTTTCCATAAAATTATAATTGAAAAATTTGACGTTTTATTGTTGGGATTCTCTGCGGTCTAGGAATTCGGTATTGTGTCAGTTTACACAAATTGTATACTGTTTAGTACTATATATATAGTGTACTACAACTATTTGCTTACAACCGCCTACACCGTATAGGCATGTACAAAACTACAATATTATATACTATTATTATTATTATCATTGGTACCTTGGAATTTTATACTCGCCAAGGATGGATTATAGAAAGCGTGGTCAATTAGATTATAAATGCCTTACTGAAGGTTAAAATTAATTATTAATCTATAGCTATGTTATAAATGCAACATTTTTACCTCCGTCAGTCCGAACCCACCACATTATATCATTATTATATTTCTCGTATGGTTTAATCCAACACTAACAGTATTAAAATTAGTTACTATAGCAACAACAAATATTACAATAAGAAATATAAAATTTTGATAAGATGTAGAAACATAAAATAGTAGTAATTAGTTAAATAAATAAAAGAAATAAGATAGAATAATATAAAATATATACGAATAATTGATGGTGAGTAGGAATATTATTAGTATAGTTTTAGATTCTAATGTCCAGATTGGTTAGCCATTTTGTTGCCGCTGCTGTAACCTTGTGGAGGTGTTTCATTCCGCCTGGTATCTTATGAAACCTTACAACCTTTACTAAAAGCACTACGATCTGGGAAATTGCTAAGGAAAGAGTATAGTTTTGGTATTGATAAAACCGAGTTCTCATTACAAATCAACTGCATTATGAGGGGAATTAGGGTAGTTATACCAAATATATTTAGAAAAACTATACTTGGAGAGTTACACACAGCACATTTTGGAGTTAATAAAATTAAGGCATTAGCTATGCGTTATTGTTGGTGGCCAGGTATTGGACCTTGATATTGTTGAAGTAGCTAAGTTGTACTGAATGCAACAAAATAATGAATAACCCATATAATAGGTATCGGTACATCAGTGGGAGGAACCAATAGAACTATTTGAAAGAATCCATATAGGCTATGCTAAATAACCAGTAAATAATATATTGTATTATTTAGTTATAGTTGATGCATTTAAAAAATGGCCTGAAGTATTTCCCACGAAACAGATTACCACTAACAAAACAATTATTATTTTACGTTCACTATTTGCACGTTTTGGAATTTGTTCTATATTAGTGTCAGATAATGGAACACAATTTACTGCACATGATTTTTCACTTTTCTTAAGACAAAATGGTATTAAGCATAAACGCACTGCACCGTCCAGCTACTAACGGTTTAACTGAAAGATATGTACAAACCTTAAAACAATCATTGAGGGCAATGAAAAATTGTCCCTGTTGTCCCAATTGTTAAACCTAATGGTAAAATAAGACTATGTGAGGATTTTAAAACCACAATAAATACATTTTTGTTAGTGGATAATTACCCATTACTAACTGTAAATAAACTATTTTCTAATGTAGCAGGTAGTGACAAATTTACAAAAAATGATCTAAGCCGAGTCTACTTACACCTACCGTTACTCCAGGTATACCTATTAAAATTTGTTCAATTTCTCTTTGCCATATAGCGGGTGCAGACGTTACACCGGACATTAGTCTAGTACATTCATATAAATCCTTATGTGTATTGAGCGTTAATATATGTCTGTCTGAAACATGTACACGCAAGTGTAAGAAGGCTTGGCTTAGATTAATTTTTGTATTCTCATTTTATTAGTTCCAAAATGTGCTGTGCGTAACTCTCCAAGTATAGTTTTTCTAAATATATTTGGTATTACTACCCTAATTCCCCTCATAATGCAGTTGATTTGTAATGAGAACTTGGTTTGATTAATACCAAAACTATACTGTTTCCTTAGCAATTTCCCAGATCGTAGTGCTGTTAGTAAAGGTTGTAAGATAAATTTGCTGTAGTTTGTTGTGGTAAGTTTTATTTAATTACATATAAAAGCATAATACTGTAAGGATATTCTTTATTATGAATATTGAAGTAATGTATTAATTAAATTAACATATTATGAAAGAATAATAGAGCAATAAAGAATGGAAAAAGCGTTCGATAGCGAATTATATAATAATGATAATACTAGGATATATGATAACAATATTCACAGTGAGTCCACATAATACTCTTCTCCCTTAAGCTTTAACTATTGCTTATTTTAGTACTAATTTAATATATTAGGCACATTTATTTTAAAATAATTATTTGATATCTCTTAGTTGGTCAATGTGTCGTCTCCAAATCTGTCCATCCTCTAGCTCAATTTCATAGTGGAAGTTAACCAATTTTTTTAAATTATTCCTCCATTTGTCTTTACCCAAATAATTTCTAGCTCCAACCCTTTTTCCTTCAGCTAACTCCCTTATATTTGGTTTTTGTATATCAGTTCAGGTCTGTTATGGTAGTGAATATTATTATTAACCTACGCGTATTATACAGGTCCGTTAACTGTTAAGCTAGCTGCCATGTTCTAAATTTTTAATTTACGTTCAGTTCTCAATGATTAGCAAGTAATTTGTACGTCGTATATCGACGATATTATAGTATTTCTTTTTAGGATTATTATACGTTATAAATATTCAACTTTTAAAGTTTAGATTTTATAATGTATTACATTAAAATCTATTTGAATAGGAACAGTTTTTTTCGATAAATTTTGTACTTATTTTAATGTTAAATTTCTTGATTTAATTCTTGTCGTATCTAAAGTTTAATATAAAATAAAACACTTGCAATATTAAAAAAAAATAACTTTTTCTAAAATTATATTATATTATACACATGCTATTTCATTGTATTAAAAGATCAATATGTTAAATAAAAAATCATCGCTGTTCATTGTTTTATTGTATTTCCATCAAAAATTTGAATGTGTAACTTTTAATGCATAGTTAATTAGACTGACCTTTAAAGTAAACCTCGAAATATCCAATTTGTGGTTATACGCATCTCAACGGAAAAATCAATAATTTTAATGCGCTTATTACATATGAAAGGACAACTACTATGTATAATAGTATAAAGACTCTTTGTAATAAAGAAAATGTTTGCAATATTTTACTTTTTCTCGGTTTTAAATTAGTATAATCATACAATCTTATGTATTATATAAAAAAGTAAACCCTGTTTTAATTATGTAATTTATGTTTAGAACATCTGCAGTTTCGTAACATAATTATTTGCAGGTATTGTAAATAGGTACAGCATCATATTAAAATTATTTCGTTGGATACGAATTAAAACAAACCAGATGTAGACCACTTCAATCACTTCGACACTGGATATATTATTATATAATGATGTGATATTTAAGTAAATCCATTGATTGTAATGATGCCACAAAAATAAAAAAATAATTATGAATATAACTTGTTTAAAACGCTTGCTGCTTGCTGACATAACTTTGATGTATATGGCTGTCAGTAATTTTTATTGGGCTTAGAAAATAATTACATAATCTATAAATATTTTTCGATCTGAAAGGGTTTTTTATGAAATGTTTTGAAAACTCATTCTATTCGAAATTGTTCATAGAATGAGACAACAATAATTATAATAAAAAAACGATTTACATCAAAACAATATAGTCATACACTCTTTAGCGTTCAGTCAGAATATAAAGTGTAGCTAGGTAATTAATTTCATCGCATCCCCTTAAAATGTATAGGTACTAATTATTGTTTAAATATCTAATCTAACGGCAGTTGACGTTTTTTTTATACCCTATATGGTCTATACTATAAAAAATTTTTCAACTGCGTGTTAACTGTTTATGTATGTTTCTATATGGTAGGTGTATACAATATGAGTTGTACATTTTTCTATAAAGAAAGTTTTTTGAGTATTTTTTTTTTCCTAAGCGACCATGAAATAAAACGTTTTTTTTTGGGACACGTCGGAAAATCTACGGGGTTCCAGGATCGTAAATAACAGTAGCTCATATGAACGCCCTTCTCCAATCCTCTTTCGTTGTGTTTAAACATCAAGGGCTTCCATTCAATAGATTTATTACTTTTTTTTGGTTATTTATTTTTTTTTTCTTGTTCCATTAAACAAAAAGGGTCTTGCAGAAACCCGGGTAACTATCGGTGTGCTGGATGAACGCGTTGTGTACTTGTTTAAAAATCTCGGGGTCGAATCACCGACGAATGCGTGAAGCCCGTCATCGGGAACGGGGCTTCGAGAGTCGAGACGTAAGCATTCATTTGAAACGGTTTATCGAGAAAAAACAACTATCGTTCCTCGGGAATGTAAGTACTACTCGTATGCAGATCATGTGTGTTTGGTGGACCGATCCCAAAGATCCACGAGATTGAATTGGCTCGTTTAGAAGAATATACCGTAGTTAAGATCTAGACAAATTATAAAACAAATAAAATATAAATACATGTGTCTTATCGCGCTAAAATTTGATTTTTTAACTTGTTTGAATAACATAATGTTATAATGTAGGTATTGGCATACGATAGTACCCGAACATTTCAACCCCATCAATTTCTGTTAATTTCTACAGAACAGTTACATTTATTACTCTACATAATTTAACAGTCAACACGATTATGTTGTTAATATATTTTAAAAATATATTTCAATGGCAACCGATACATTAAACGATTTGGTCGACTCTTGTTATCCGAAAGAACCATATTTCTAGAACAGTATATAATATGATAATTAGGGATTTTTGTTTCAAGACGTTTATAGTGTCTATAAGGATGGACTAGGCAATACACTCTTATCTTAAATAAAGTAGGTATAGGTATATCAGATTAATGTTTCTATGCTTAAGCTTGAAATTCGTTCGTGAATCTATTAAATGTATAATAAAATAGGGACTCTTGACCGAGCGGCGGTCTTGTTCACACTGATGGTTATTGAGACTCTGCCTAAGAACGTAGGTAGGTACCTCACCATAAAATTCATTTATTCTATAAAGAGGCAAATGGCATTTCCCCACTTTATGTGATGCAAATTACATAAGTCCTCGAGGGCAACTTTAAAACATACTATGTAATGCATACGGTATTTTCATTTAAAATAAAACCAAAAAATATACAATGGTAAGTTAACTAGGCTTTGTTATTCTAAAAAAGTTAGCTCAGTGTTATTATTTTGTGTTCGTGATGAAAGACAAATAATAACTTAACCGCTGGCGGGTTGAATATTTTACGAGATCGCCATTATGACACCAGTCCCTATAACGTTTTCTGTCTTCCTCGTCTTCGCCTTTTACCTGTCTCAAGTTCTTTATGAAATTTTTTTGTATAAATGAAACAACTATGGAAAAGAGAAATTCAAAAAAGTCCCTTAATTAATCCTTAATTCGCCAGCCTTCCCGCGTTGAATGAATTATTCAACGATTGTTAAAGGGACGACTGTTTGTTCAAAGCGCGTTTGGTCTCCCTTCTTCATCAAAGTTATAACTTAGTTAGCAAAAAATTAATTATTTTCTATTGTCTCGTACGTTTTTCTTATCATATATATCTGTCACCCTTAAACCGGTACATCGCATCCACTGAAATGTCCTACTAATCAGATACAACTGTGATGTTGGAAATAAAAACAGCTGGCAAGTAGTTATTATAATATACTGACAATATTTTTAAAATATTAAAATATTAAATTATTAATTTTGATTATAAACAAATAAAAAAATTTTTAATATCCCAATATTATATGTATTAATCTACAAAAAAATAATTTTATTGCAATTATTAGTTCTAAGTAATAAAGTAAAACTGTTTTCCATTTAATTTTCAATTAAATATCTTATTTGAGAAAGAATAAAGATGTAATAAATAATAATAAATTAAGTAAAATTAACTTAAAATGTAGTACAAATAAATACAATTAGAAAACCACTGTGTAACCGACAACTGTTATTTGATATTTTCACACATAAACTAATTGATTTTTAAAATATATATTATATGGTTTTTTATTGTATTATTTTGTTAATGTATCTCAAATTGTTTTATAATGATAAGCGACCCAATAATCAGTTTATATACAATATATAGGTATACATATAGGTAGTCACTAGTCACATTAAATTTTGTTTAGCCAACCTCACATTAGGTATCATAATGCCTTATTATTAATAGAATGTTTAAACAATCCAATCAAAAAGCAACGGAAACAATTCATTAAGGTTACTATGTAAGCATAAATATCGAGCTATTATTTTAATAAGACCAAAATCAAATTGTGAGGCGAGTAAAAGGAAAGAGTTAATTGTGTTTGACGGCGATAATATATGTAGGTACCTATTAAAAGATACGCAGTATTATAACAGTATAACTTACTGAGCAATTATAAGTTTATGGTAAAACAAAGAAATATTATTGAAATAGTGAATTTACCTATGTCAAATATACATATAAAAATAAAGAATTTTTTTTGCTATTAGTCACTTACACATAAGATTTGTGTTTAAATATACCATTTCAGAATGTGCTTACTATGTACTATGCTATCATAATAAGTACCTTCTGATGTTAAAAAAAAAAAAAAATGAAATATTAATTATTTATGATGATAGTTTAATGTACTACGAAAGTATGAATTATGAAATGACTATTTAACATGATATTATAGAGTTTAAATAACAATTGACGTTCAAGCATGTTATATATAGAGATAGCCTTATATATTATTCATTGTCAGCGTCTTAAAACTCAACACATGTTGGCAATGTTCCGAGGTTAGAATCAAAAACAAAAGTAGAATGACACAGATTTTACTTTAAGATTCAGTCCTTATTGTTAAACAGTTAAATAATATTATCTACATTGTTCAATACGTAACATAAATTTTAGATTATAAGAAAACTGTAGAACAATATTACCTAAATATAAAAATAATTTTAATAAATTATTAATACATCTATACGATTTTCATATACTTTATAACAAATATAACTTCTAAAGTTAATTTAATTTTTTTAGATACCTATCTGCAATGGCACTCACGCATATTTATTAGAGAATAGTAGTGTAGTATGTACTACTAACTTAAAAGTAAACATAGGTTTTTTGGCACGATAAAAATAACCCCATTAGTTAGTTAGTGGCTGGTTATTTTACAGTAATGAAACACTTTTTAAATCTAAGTGCATAGATATAATAAATTATAAAACGTTTAATGCTTTTATACATTTTGTTTAATGCACGCAAACATAAAAAAAGAATATTTCGTATGTACGATGTATTAATTACTAATAATGATAAAACCTTAAGCATTGTAAAAAAATAATGTTAGACTTAATGTATTGATTTTACAATGGTTTTTTTTTCTTTTACTCAAAAGTGAATAACAATAATAAATTGTATATACATATAATTTAATATAACTACTATACTGTTAAAATAAATGCAATGTTTTTGGCAAATAATATTAAACTAACCTACCGTAAGACTTGTCTCTTATACTATAAAAAAAATTACCTTAACGATATCAAAAAAACATGAAATATAGCCTGCCACACCATCTTTGCTCAGAATCGTTTTTTATATGGAATAATTTATCATTATTCACCCAATGGCCTATGTTGCCGCGGGTTACCCAATAAAAAAAAAAAAAAAAAAAAAAAAAAAAATTTATCATTGAATTCAATTTAACACATTTGTACATTGTAGTGACTTAAGGTCCCCACACACTGGGGCGGTGGCGCTAAATTCTATTGTCTTGGCTTTACCGCCGTGGTGAGCGGTGAAATGTGTCCTGCAGCAATTCACCACCACCGCTGCAGTGTGTGGAGACCTTTACTCGATAATGACTGATGAGTAATGAGATACACTCGACACCTACTGACTACTGTACCTACCAGGAGAGTGGTTACTATTTTTCCCTATTTTAAAATTTAATTAGAACTCTTATTAATAATTGTTAAACAAACTGTTATCGGCTTGCGTGAAAAATGTATTAATTTAATGGTTCCATACAATTTAATGGACCAATTATGGACCACTAAATCATGTTAAAGGACCATTAAGCTCACTATTAATTCGTTAAATGTTAAGTGATTGTTTATGCAACCAGGAATAAGTCTGAAATATCAGAGTTTAAAATATTTAAAATATTACTAAATTAGTATAATATTGCGTATAGTATTGAATATTTTGTATGTTATGAAATAATTGGTATACTTATAATGTCAGCGGTGCCTTTTCTACACGCAAATGCAGGACATTTTGAATGTGGTAACTGTAATATTACAAGATACTCATGAAACATAACAAAAGATTAACAACTTTACCTATGTTAAACGATGCGGTACAGGGGCATTAGATTATAATATATTCAATTTTCTGATTCGAATGAAAATAATAATAATTGCATAAAGTTTAATAACTGTGGAGCTAATACAGTCGCCATGCAAATTTCCATAACACGGATTTTCCAAAGATACGAACGTATATAATACCCCCGCACGTGGTCTAAACAACGTCACCGAATAATACAATAGTACCTATGGTTGTAATTAAGATTATAAGACGTGACTTTTAAACTTGGTATTTTAATGAAACAATATATTACGATATAATATGGATACCGGATAGTATCTAGATAATAATATATCGAATGGTACTGCATAACATGATATTATAATTAATAATTCATAATTAACTATGATTTTTTTTAACAGCGATTTACTTTATAAGTTATTACTTATTTTTAATCGTTTTACTCTCAAACGAGTTGAACATAATATTAGACAATAGTCTCAATACAAATAAGAGTCGTTATAAATTCGGAATCGCCCAGAATCGCCATATTACATGTAGCATAAACAGTATTTTTATTTTTTTATTTTGGTACTCAGCTTACCCACAACTTTTGTGTTCAATGTGGTTGATAAATCGGCCACGTGCGATACATAATATATTATATTACATGGCGGCCAGTGCAATTTATCAGAGCAGCAAAGTCCATTTAACCGATAAAAAGTATATATATATATGTTTTCCTATAAAATAATATGTGCAGCTAGACGATCCGACGTTATAATATATACCTCTTCGCCGGGTTTGTGCGGTGTGGTACGCGAAACGTGCGAAAACTGGGAAGCGTAAGCCCCGCGGGTTGAACGGTCGTCACGTCAGCCGGAGACCAAACGAATCGTGTCGGTTTAGACGTACATATAAAATATAAAATAAAGGTCACTCCTCCTCTATGCACTAAGAACGACGCCGAAAGTGGTCTGCGGTGAAAATTCGTCGAAATTCCGAAGCGGGGTCACCGGTCGACGACAGACGTAGCAACAATAATACTATCATTTATAATAATAATAATAATAATAGTAAATAGTATAATATTATAATAACAATCCACACCTGTTGTTGTCCGCCCGTCCGTCTGTCGAGCTCGTGGTACGCGAATTATCATCACACCTATACTGTTTATCGATTAATAATAATAATATATTTTATCGGCTCACTATACGCGGCGATTTTGTGTCCACGTGTGACGGTTAATACGAATATGACGATACCATTATTATAATACACGGCGAGTGAGCCTGCAGTCATCACATTTTCCAGTTTTTCTGTGTTCCCTCAGTGGGAAATCACAGCGACCCTAGTCCCAACCATAGTAATAAAATGTATGATGTGGTATATGATTATACACACAACAATTATTATTACTACTATCCTCACGTTTCCGGCTCGTTGTGTACGAGAAGGTATATATATATATTATTATTATAATATAATAAATATTAACCCCGAAATGCACTCGTCCGAGTAATATTATATTCGTTTACGATTTTATATATATATTTGTATCATATTATCTAACTATATAAATGTGAAATGAAAATATCTCTACAGGCCAAGCTCTGGAACTACTTATCAGATATTCTTGATTTTTTTTTTAAACAAAAGAGTATTTCACGGAGAAGGTTTATATGAAAGAAAATTTCAGGAAAAAATCTACCGGAAAAGTAGGAAATCTGGATGTAAAAATACAACAGTAGCGCCATCTGTCTAGAAAAAATAAACTAAATAATAAAATAATATTTAGTTTATTGTTGCAGATTAAAATAATAACAGTGTATTATATATTGGTTGCTATTGGTTAAACGTACAAACAGCATGAGGTCCGCGATCTACCGTAGGTAGATTGCCTACCTGATAATATACTGCTGCGAATCAGAATTTTTATTCCGGCCAACGGAAAAGTTATGATAAATTTTGAACACCATACACCGAATATTAAATAACGCGAATTGAACAAAGTTTGAGTCATATAGAGTTGATACATTTAACGGGCAACGAAGTGCACGGGATCAGCTAGTATAATATATGGGTATATTAAAATATTTTAAATAAATTATATTACCATTGCAAGTATAATATATAATATTATGTGACATTGCGAGATGATATCGTTAAATCGTTTCCGCACGGTTGCAGGAGAAAGTGAGTGCCAAACCCTGCCAATGTCCATCGGCCAAGAGGACGATTATCTAATGCAAGCAACTTACCAACTGTGTTATGTTTTTATGTTTTAACATGTATGTTTTTAGTACTTTTATAAGGATATTATCAAAAGAGGCCATTTGAATACAACATCTGGTCTGTGTGACTTGGAGTTTTCAAAACTAGCCCTTTGCTAAGTTTGAGTTTGCTCATCCCCGATCCAGTATGTAAAAACATATATCTATGAATATACGACGATTACTCGTACTGATTATGTGGTTTTAGTAGTATGAAGTTTAAAATACGCGAAATTTCAGAGACAATGTCATTGTAACGCATTGTCATAATACAACGCTAGACACCCCTCCCCACCACCGTAAATACACCACTTGTCGTCACCAATTAATGCAAACACCATAATTCTCATACATTTGTTTTAGAATGGAAAAACGAATTTTGTGCCAAACGTACTTACAGAAATTGAATTGGGAAACGACGTATTCAAAATTGGACTAAACATCTCAAATATTCCAATTAAAATTGTGTTTTTGCATGTAACAGACGCATGCAGTGTGTGCAGCTGGGGCTTCAGGACACTCGTTTACAGATAAAATGATTTATGGTTTATATGGGGGCCCGTCAGTTCCACCAATATAGCATCGATTCCACCAATACATGTAGGTGGGTAGTTTTAAAACAACCCATTGATTGCATCACCTACCAATTTTTACTTGTGGCCATCGTGGCTGCTCCTTAACTTTATTAACTAATTAAATTAAAATTTAACAACATTTTTTTTAAGATGTGCTAATAAAAGATAATACAATTGTTAATTTTCTATACACGTTTCAAGCAAGTAATTTTGATTGAATATAATATTTAAGTTTCACATTTTTGTGAATTATTCTCACACTTATATAGGTAGGTACATAATATATACATAATTAATAGATAAAGTGTATCCAAAATGTACATGCATAATGTTAAAAATAATAATAATATATTAAGTATCTACAAAATAATATATCAGGTACTGATCATAATATAAAAATTAAATTTTATTTATAGACTCTAGAACATTTAAAATTAAAATTTAATAATCAATATAATATTGTAAGTACAATATAAATAATAATATATACATTTTTTTATAAATTATTTTTAAACAATTTGAATAATTCTCAGTCTTAAGTAATTGGTACACTTAAACCAATAAAACTATAGATATCTGGTATACATAATGTATAATGTTAGTTAAAAATTATTGATGAAATTACGATTTAGAATTTTTGTTTAGAAAGTATGTATTTTCATATGGGTACTGTCATGGTTCCGTTAAACTTACAATTCATAATTTATGGATTCTATTAGTTGTTTCAAGACTAGGTATCTGTACTGGTGGAATCGATGAATTCCTATTTATACCAACGGGCTTCGATTATTCGATATCGGTTATAAAACTATAGGTACCTTTTACGTAAACCGTCACAGTTTTTGCGTCATCGTTAAGTGACGACTCTGTTCGTAGAAAAGTTGAAATAAAAAAAAGGAAAAACGAAACCGGAAAAAAGTGGACAGTTACCCTATCTGTTGTTCCGATGTATGAACAAAAGAGTTTCCGTCCGTAAGTCCGTTCACGGCTGAGTAGTGTTTGAAAACGTGGTTGTAACGCACACCCACGGGACCAATCAGTGGTTGACCGGTCACGTGGTGCTGCTGCAGGTTTTTCACATAATAACTATGAATTATGATGAAAGCAGTTGTGTCAGGTACTCAGGTGTGTACAAATAACGTGACAGACAGTCATTGGCACGATGGTTAAGTACAAGTGCGTGTTATTGCAAAAGATTGAACATTTAATTCATATTTAATTATTTTTTAAATCTTTTATTTAACACATATAAATATTTCACTATGTATATCTTACACGCAATTTACAGTTATTTATAGTACTATATACATTCATCAGAGTGGGACCTTTGTTTTGGATATAAGTGATATAACTTATTTCCTTGACATAGGCAAATTATAACGCGTTATCAATCGGACTCTTCGTTATCGTCAGAAAAATAATCATTGATTGTAGGGTCTAAATAATATTGTATAGCCTTAGCAATCATCATTTCACAGTACTCATGGTTAAAATATCCAAAAATATTCGACTTTGTTATGTATTCATAGGTGTAGAATAAATTGAAGAATGATGGACCCTCAACAGTTTCTGTGACATTCTTTCCCCCATTCCAATGAATTTCACAGCCTGTTCTAACGAATATGATTTTCTTTTTATGAGGTATTAGAATATACCCATTATTATAAAATATTTTGTGCAAATATGTTTGTACATTCTTAACGACGAATACGTTATTAGTGAACCACTCGTTGGGTGTGAAATAGAATTCCATGGTATACCCGATATATTTTTTCGACCGATTAACTCTGCTATCTGTCAAATGTCTGAGTATTGGTACATTGGTACATCGTGAGGTTGTATTTCACCCTTCTGCGTATGAACTAATGAATTCTTCGTGAAATTAAGCCAAAAGTTCGGAATCCCCACAACTGTTTCTTTTTTGGCTTCGTGTACAATTTTCCATCGTTTGTCATATCTACGAACTAGTTCAGCGACACCGTCTTCCTCTGAAGATGAACCGTATTCTTCTTTGATAGGCTCATAATTTCTTTGAATTAATTCCCTTCGTTTATTAAAAAAAGGCTCGTACTCTTTTTGAAATTTGCATTTAAGAAGATGAACTTCAGCATTAAATTTTGCTTCAGCTTCAACTTGTGCTACAATAAGGTTTTTTTAAAGCACGCATCCCACTTTTTATTAGAAGTGAAATATTTTCAAATGTATTAATCTTTTGTTTCTTCTGCAGTAAAGTGTTGGAATCCATTGAAGATTCATCAAAGTTATAGTCTTCTATAATCATTTTTCACACGACGTATTTCATTGGCTTTTGTCAAAATATTACAATTAATCGCAGGCAATCTATCAGTAGCACTATGATTACTAAAAATATTATTATTACTTTCAGAAAAATATAGAAGAATCAAATCAAATAGAACTCAACTTGTGTAACTAATAGGTTTATATTGTTATATTATTTATTTAAAACAATGAATTTTATGTTGTCTTTGTTATAATATTTATGTACCTATAGGTATTATAGTAAATATTATTTTTTTGATAAAAAAATATACCTCTCAAAATTTAAAAGTGTTTATTTATCATATTTATAAATTTATTTGATAATACTGGTATATTTTTATAAGATCATAAACTTCTGAAATATAAAAGAAGAAAATTCTTCTAATTATAATATCATTTGGAATAGGAAGTATCATATAAAACGATAATTTGTTTATGATATTCCACGGTATACAGACAATTGTTTAAGTTGAATATATTACAATAATTTAGAACAGAATTAATAATTTTTATGTCTTTTGAGACTTCATTGTAGCATGAAAACATGAAAATACTATAACATCAGAGTTGCAAATATTAATATTTTTGACTAGGCAGGTAACCTATAGTGTAATAAATAAGAACTTTATAATTTCAAGTTAATTGCATAATTACTTTCATTTAAAATGTAGAAGTTCACTAAAATAATAATAATTATTTAACACTTCTATGGTCCAAGCTTATGCATTAGAAATTAATTTTTACTACATTGAATATTTTATAATTAGTTATTTATTTATAATTTTTAACTTTATAAGCTATTATTTTTATTGATTATACCTTTGTTTATATTTTATATTTAGTTAAAAGTTGGCTTTTATAAAAATTAATTGATTTCTTCTATTTAATAATTGTATTGATTATATACATATATGCAGTATATATTATAATAATATAACATACATATATAATTAATATTTATTTTAACTTTTATAAGAAATTTATATTTATAAAAGAAGAATATGTCAAAACAATTCTCCGTCTTATATATCTAAAATTGTAAAATTATAATTAAAATTATAATATGATATCATGTTACTGCATTAGGTATAGGTACTTATTTGAAATGTGCTAAAATCAAGAAGACAATTTTATCGGACAGCTAACAGACTCATAAATATTATGTTACAACAATACACACGCAACACAAAATATATTGTATAATTATATATAATAAACGAACCTATATGATGAACCTTCTGCTTTATGTGAAGTTGTGACTTGAGAGTGGTTTAATAAGTTTCCAGAGTTTATATTACTTATATGTAGGTACCTACTTAATATATTTATTTTAAAATTCTATAATCACTCTAGAGTCTGCAAAGCAACCTAAAATATTTACACAAATACAATTATTTGAACGTTTTAATACGATGTATGATATACTTCTATAGCTATTTGAGTTATATGTTTAGTAATAGTGTATTCAAGATTTGTGTGTAAAGCGAAGAATAGTAACAAAACTTCATTAAGAAATGTGAACGTATATTTTATTTTGATTAGGTTATACAATTATTATATTATTTATATTCAATTGATTACTATGTATCTAATTACCTATTGTTAGCTGCACAAATTATACGAATTGAAAATGAAAATGAGTTATATACTAATCAAAATTACTATGAATTTTTAATTTATACATAAGTAAAAATATCACGTTCTTCGTATGATGTTACTTAGGGCCTTTGGGCCTTGGGGTAGTAAATTAACAAAATTCGTATAATGTTATTAATTATTATTTTTCTAATGATTCAATTTTTATAATTAATAATACAAACATATTGACGTTTAAGACGAGATAGTTATTATGCTGTATATACGGCTTAAAAGTCAATTAAGCTGTCGATACATTAATATTAATGGACTGCCATGGCAAGAGTTGCAACACTTAACTTTATACCAAGATATAGTTTTAGATCACAATATTGCACTATACAATATGTTAGAGAGTATATTTTATTTTCTGACAGCAGACATTACGGGTTTCTGTTTTCGGAACCCAATACTTTACATTGGCTGTTTCACTTACTACATCTACCTCTCTTTAATGATTTTAACGTGTTTTTAGCAGACGAAATCCGAGTATAATAGTGCACTGAAAGCGGAAACTAACTTCCACAAAGTTTCGTTGATCCTAAATGAACGGTCCAAGTTTTCGGTATCTTAAAACGTGCAACACCCATTAACAAGTGCTATTTGGGACTTTAGTCAATGTTTTGGTATGCCAGCTACAATATGCTACAGTGAGTGTAAAACCGTATAAGGTTTATGATTAAAGTTGATGTTCATTTTATGTATTTATAGTAATTATGTTTCAAAAGACGATAAAATGTTGTATACAAAATATATGTTGTAATGATTAAACTATTAATTATTAGAGAAACATTTTTAATGGGAAACCCACTAAAGGTGATTTTTATATTCTTTTAAATAAACTTAACAGCTTCAATTTCGCATAATATGATTAGTATTGTTTATCAGTTCAAACATCTTAATATTTTATTGACGATTAAGATCATTTAATCATATTATTTTATATTAAAAAGCTTATAGTATTGTTATTATTATTAAGGGTTTAAATTATACAGTTTCGAAATGTCATGTAATAAAATATATACTGTGGAAATTAAATTTAAAAGCCAAAAAAATGTTTTCGTTTGTACAATATAGTTTTTATTTTTTTGATAATAATATAACATGTAAAATCTAATGTACATTTGTATCGTTTGTTTATTTTGTATATAGGTACCTATGCATCAAAAATAGAATCATGAAAAAATAGATTTCAACATCACAAATCTTCTTTATAATTTTATTTTGAAATCTGCTAATAAAATCATATTTACAGCGATGCTTAAAATTCAAAAACAATAAATAAACTCCAATATTGTTAAACACGGTGCTCTAAATGTTATTTGTTTTTTCGAATTATATTGAATCATGAAAACATACATACCTATTTTAAATAAATGAGTTGGTGAACATCGTCAAAATTATATAAAGTACATGTAGCAAACAATAAATTAGTCATAAATAATTTATAATTTTGTGAACTGAAATATTATTTTTATTGTCGGTAACATTGATTTGTCGTAAAAAAATAAATAGATTTAGAGAATGTATATTATCATTAAAATACTAACGATCGGAGACACATAATACATGTATATAATATACTATTATATCATATTGTATATAATAAACTTTACTTCGAACTGTGCGTAATCGTTTAACGCGAAATGCATTTGATAATTGAAAACCGTAACTATTAAAATTTCGTATTTTATAGCTAAAACTATAATATATTGGCACACACGAGCGTATAAACTTACACACACACACACACGTGTACACACACACACTAACTAAACCGCACACGGCGTCTCTCGAGCATTTTTGATTGATCATTTTGTGTGTGTGTGTGTGTGTGTGTGTGTGTTGTGGTATTATACCTATCATTGTATAATATAATATTATAATGTGTGTATTGTAATAATATATCCGGTCTACCCCGACCGATATTATATTATTAATAATATAATATTATATAAATGGCCGGGCATCGTCATAACCGCATCTCTTTGTGAACGGATATCCCCCCTCCCCCCCCCTCGCCGTTCCTCTACGCGCATATTATAATACATCGACCACACCGGAATTTGATCGAAAACTCGATTACCGCCGCGACTGCGGTCGTCCTATACCTATGTAGAGCAGGTGGCGTGGCTCGGACACATTTTAACACGGTCGCGCGCGCGTATTGCGCTGCTTTACGCGGCGAGGCTGTGCGGCGATGACAGTAATTTTCCGCTTTCATGTTTTTCAATGACAGTTAATTTTAGACGAGTGGGGGGAGCGGGCAAACGTGAAATATTTTGCACGCCCGTCGGACATAATATTTTATTTTTAGATCGAAATTTCGGCACGGGTGCGGGGTTCGGCTAAGCACCCGCCGACGTTGGTTTGCCAAGAAACGAGGAAAAAACAAATATTATATAAATATATACATACTATTTTATACATGCAATATGCACAAAATCGTATACAGAGCACACGAGCGTAATAAAGGTGTACAACATGGACGCCGAAATGACCCAGCAGGTGTAACAAAACGCCCAGAACTATGTTTAAATAATGCGCATTTGCCCCGACGTTCCAGATCATCTGTCCATTAGTAAGGAAACTCGTAAAAAAAAAAACAATAATAATAACAAGATTGATATGAGACGTTTAATGAAAAATTATACCTAAATCCACTTCTTCAAAAGAATCGGCGTTTCACTTTTTATCAAGCTCTCGGTGAGTGTTTTTTTTTTTCACAAAGTACAGACATTAAATGTTGCCCAATACCCGCGGCCGGTTATTTTAAAACGCACATCAAAATATGTATATGTTACGACGTACACTTAAATAGCAATGACAGGGTTGTGATAGTATGCATTTTAACTATTCCAAATGAACGTAATAAATATTTTGTACCGTGTCCTAAGTCCTCGGAGAATTATTTTTTGATTATTTTATCTCTCAAACAACTCACGATTGACACAATGTAAATTGTATCAGACGCTAATACATTTTCCCTTTGATGGGTAGTTAAATTAACTAGGAAAGAAGCCCGGTCGGAATTTTAGTTTCCAAAGCCCACATAATTTGAAAATGTTTGATTACTTAATTAAAATGTTTCTATTTTGTTTGTTACGATAGTGAGGGCTTGATCGGACATATCTGAATTGACCAACTGTTATATACCACCACATTATTTAAGTTAATAGTAGGTACCTATATTTAGTTGGCCTAATATAATAATTTTGGTGTTTAAAAGAGAATATAAGACCACAATAAATTATACAAATAAATATTTTGGACAAAAATTCTTAGATAATCTTGGTCTTATTCTTACATGTTACAACCTCTAGGAACATCATGTACGTAAACTAAAACAATATAAACAATAAATCTATAAAACTTAAAAATAATTATAATTATAAGATCCTAACCTAACCTTTAAATTGGTTTTAAATATTTACAATTTATAAATTGTCGAGAAAAAAGTATAAGTACAAGTATGCTTTATAGTATAATATAAATAACTCGAATTCAAATATAATTAATAATTAATAGTTACTTACATAAATTATTTTTATTTTTTAAGTCTACAAATAAAACTTTAGTCATTTAATAATACTTTTAAAGGTTCTATAAAATTATAATTTATATTTGAATTTGAGTTCATATATAGTTAAATACTATACTAATTATATTGCTGCTTTATTTTATACTGACGAAATTTTTTCCATGCGATATTTATTTTTACTGACGATATAATTTCTTTGCGGTATTGTATTGATTTCGTGATATTTAAGTGGCAATATTTATCGGTTAGTAGGTATACTGAAAAAAATATTTTATATTTTTGTCGTATCCTCGTTGTATTATGTAAACAATTCATATAAATATGTATGATGATGTATAACCCTCTCTTTACTTAAAGAAAGGGGATAGATAAATAAAAAAAAAACTTATTACTTTTTAAGTTGTTTCGTTGTTTTGTATATATTTGTACAAAAAAAAAAAATCCCACTGAAACTACACGTTTGGTAGTTTATTTGGTACAATTATGTGAAAACACACACAGACACACACAGAAAATATATTTTTATAAAGAAATTTTCATTAGTAAAAAAAAAAAAAGTCATAGACATATTATACTGTATGATATAGAATATAGATAGGTACCAAGAATTTTAATCAGACGATTATAACGCTATGCTCGCATAGACTATGTAGATTCGTAGAGTACACAATATTATGTGCATATTATTATGAACGCGTCGCCGTGGCTGATTTCCTATTTGGCCGCGGGCCCAACACCTGTTCCACGCGAAAAACTCGGTCACGACAAACGGATGGTCCGCCGCGGTTCTTTGGATGGACGCGCGCGGTTGAAATCTATGGTCCTCTCCTGCATGAGCGACGACTGTCATGATTATGATTAAATTACATACGGAAAGCACATAGATGATTCCGTCCAAAATCGCACTCACTGGGGCGTATACATGGGCGGGTATCTGCAGGGTCGGACGTGGCTCCAATGGCCATTTTCTTTCATGTGCAATTTTGTGAAAATATAATGTATTTTAGTATGAAATAACTTAGAGATATAAAAATGTTGTTCGTGTGAAAAAATGTAGCTGCGTTATAATATACCTTCAGTGTTTCACGTAATATTAAACTATATATAATAAACTATTAAAATACGCAGCGGAAATTTACACAAATGATGTTAGTAAACCACGATATTCCGAAGTAATTTACGAATCGAAAAGAAATAATTCAATAATACTGTTTATTAATTTTAGCAATAAATGTTGAAATAACGTGTTGTAAAATATACATAAACCTTTTAATACAATGCATAGGTCATTTATATAACTTCATAACATATTGCGTTACCAAGCCTTTTAATTTGGGGGGGGGGGCTTGAGTTTCACCTAAAATTATTTTTCCGTACACTAATGACCTTTTTTTTTTGTTTGTTTAGTGCATTAACTATATACAGTACTTGAAAAGCCTGTTTTTTTTACACAGGTTAGATTTTTTCACATTGATACAAACTTATGTATACACCACTGCGTGGCACGTATATATAAAACGTGTACAGGGGCACAGGGCGAATTATAATGTTTAACCCGACACGTTTGCTTTCATGGAAGGTTGTCGCATTGTCCGTAACCTATCCCTATATGTAATAAATACGATTTTATCACGACGTGGCCAATCTCACTGCCTTTTTGCAAATAAATAAGCAACGTATTTTATCATACCAAAGTTGTATATGCAGCTCTATGTGCCCTTTCAAAGAAAATAATATTGTTTCCGTTCAAAAGTTCACTGGGTAAAATAATTAGCCGCCACACCGCTCCTACTAAATACGTATAATTATAGGTATGCATATTTTTAGAGGTTTAAAAATAACTACAGACCGTTATTTGTTCGATAATCGATAGTATTTTGTACACCAGAACTTAAGAGGACCAACCGCTGTCTTAATGTCTCCATCTTATAAATGTAAAACATAGAAAAAACTGTTTTGCGTGAGACAATTTTTCTCCCTCTGTATGTATAGTAGAAATACTGAAATTCCATAACGCATAGGAAAAACTTTATCTGTGTCTTATGTGTCCGTATGCATACACACAATTCGCTGAAATCGCCCTTCGTTTATACACACGAGATTCAGCAGTATGTAATACATATAATATTATTATGTATTATATTGTGTGACTTCGGGGATTACTGCATAGTTTTTGAACTGCCCGCAGATACATAACGAACGCCGTACGATTGACCGTTGTCCGGAGGTCCGGAGTGGGGCCGTGACAGAAATGCGTGTTATATATATCGTATATATACGAGCGAAACGTAGTGGACCGAAAAATGACTGTGGCTGACGACCACCACGTCTTTTCGTCTTTTCACAAAATCAAACGGAGACGATAATCGGACTAAAAGGGGGCTTACTTCAACTGGCTATGTATAGCCATACAATATACTTAATAGTATATTGTATATATGTATATACGATACGCGTATTCCAGGGATTCTTTACGGCAAAGTTTACGAGCTCTGCAGTTGGCCAAACGGTATTATAGGTATTATTATTATTATTGCTATTATCGTTACATCAGACCCTTATTCTGAGTCGGTTGTCAATCGCAAAGCGTTTTTCCCAAGTCAAAATTACACGTAGGTACGTGCATTTTCCTATCTCCGACAACTACTCCAATATTTTTCGGCAACGCTTCCGACTCTCGCATGTACGTACGTTGCCTATACGTAATAAATTGTCAAATGATTTTTCGATCGTTGTGTGACAAAAACGGTTGGTGGGGATTACGCCGGGTTCTCGGGTGCTGAATGCTGATACGATGCTCGTCGTTTTTTCGAAATCCACAAAAAAACATATACCTATTAAGAACATTAAATTCTTGTACATTATTATGTTGTCGCTTAACTATTCGGAAAATAAAAAAATTTTAACTATAAAAAATGGTCAAAATATTGGTTTACAAAAAATTTATCATCCAAACCTATATAATTGTCAAGAATTAATTGTCCTTTATTGGCTATTAGTATACAAGTATAAATAACTGAAAAAACTACTCGTTAAAAATTGGATTTAGATCCATAAAAATGTTGTGAAAAGGTTGGTCCTCTTTTGGAAAAGATAAGGTAGTTTGTATCGCCACATGCACTCCTCCAATGGTACCTTTATATATTTCTGTCCGTGTGTAAGTATTCTAACTCCTCCTAAACAGTTGCACCGATTTTTATGGAATTGTTTGTGTATGCATGAGTGGGTCCTTGAATGGTTTGGATTCACAATTATACCAAGTAAACTCAATCCGGGGAGGTGCTCAAACAGGCATTTTGAGATTTACGATGGACATTTTTATTAATTATTTATTATTGGTTGCCATTGGTTACTCGGCAATCGGGAAGATAAGATAGGTAACAAGCATGCATAAAATCGTATTTTCGCACATTGCCTACCAGGGTGGCCAAGATGCACTTATTTCAGCGAGTTACACCCAAAAGCAGTTGAACAATCACAATTTATATAAGAGTTGTATTTTTGTATGAAGTGCGCGGGACCAGCTAGAACCTATATGAAAAATCCAAGCGATCGAAAATATTATAATAGTCTTGCGCGATAAGTATAATATTTAATATTGTCAAATATCAGAATTAATTAATTATTAATGAATAAAAAAAATGGGAATGAGCTGCGTGTTTCGCGAATCAGCCTGTACCAATATTATAGAGGCTAGGTATATAATTTGCAGTATAATATCATATCGGTACGATGGACGGATTTCCGTCATTATAGACGCAGCCGCGCCACATAAACTGCACACGGGGTGTCAACTTGCAGCAAAACGCAATTATCTCCATTCGAGTGTACACACGGTCGCCGCATAAATGTATATATATATATCACCTACGTATATGATACGTGTACTGCAGGCGGAGATCTCGGATAGGTATAACTTTGTGCGTCTGCAAAGGTGTGAACGACGTTATAGCCGCATATACGTGCGTGTCCTTTGGATGATTAAATGTTATCATTTTGGTTCGCCATTGAGCGCGCCTTCAAAGGAGCCGACGGACGAAAATACGAAAGCACATAATATGAGTATATAACATTATATTATTTTCAATCCGTTCGGAGCCCGTACAAGACCACCCGCCGGAAAACACGCACCGCCGCGGCGCTGCACACTATACCTATTACATAATAATAATATAATACGTCTCATAGGGCTTACGAGAATATAAACGTTTATCGTATAATCCTTGCCCGTTAATAATCGCTTATTTTGTGTATACTGCATGCGGTCCGTTATCGTGTTATCGACCCGATAACACGATTCATTTTAATTTAGTCGTATTTTTACATGTACGGCCGACGACATATACGGATACCACGACTGCAAGTATGGCCATGATACAATAATAATAATACGTATATTATTATAATACAATATAATGTGTAACATATAGACTATTGCTATGGCTTTTTGAGGAACGCCGAGGAAATTGCTTACTTTCAGGTTGACACTTTTTCGTTTACGATTTTCCGATTTGTTAAAATATTAGTTAGGAGGTATAACACGGCGTAAATTTCACTTGCAAAAACAAAATAATAGATAATTTAAAATAATTTAATAATACTAATAAAAAATTGTTTATTTATTGATGAGCCGTTAAATTATGATGAACATTATTTAATCACCCAACATTTTTGAAAATACTTCCTACTAATTTTCAGCTAGATATTTTTTTTTTTTATATTTTCAATATTAATATAGTTATCATGACGTAATAAATTGATGTACAATTTAGTTACGATGTTATTATTATGGTTGACAGATTTTAATAACTCTTGGGAATATTTATGGTATAAAATCTAAATTATGCATTGAATATAGTATCTTAATAGGGTTTATACACACTTTAAGTGTATGAAACTTCTTTTTCCCCTCTAAATATCGAAGTCTCAAAAATGGAAAAAAAATCACGACGCGCGACGTGTATAATATTAATTTTCGAAGTTTTAGGACATAAAATACGAGGTTAGAAGAAAATCAAACCCCGGCGCCAGTAAGGCGAAACTGGGTCAGTGAATAATTAAAGGAAGGTTTCTTTTTGCGAGGTTTTAACCAACCTCCCCCGCTGGTTGGAGAAATTGTTATTTTTAAGAACCCCGTCCTGCGCTTGACTGTAAATATAGTCGACAAGTAATTATATTTGAGAGCTTCTGACCGCTTCATCTGGCGCCAAACTGGTCATGACTTAAATGTTTTATGTCATTTGCAAAATAACGTATTATTCCGCAATAGCGTACATCGCTATAATAGTCATAGTGTGCAACCATACTGTGTGATACAAAAGTCAAAAATATATTATTTTCAGGCTATTAAATTTCTATACGAGTGACCGTGATAATTATTGCGTTGCTATAACCAACACGGTTATTTATGGTTTTTTGGAAATAGCGAAAATGGTTCACAACGACCTTACACTATATTATCATATGCACACACTGCGTATTTGAATTCAATAAAATAAAATAAATAAAAATATATGTCTGACTTATACGATAAGAAGTCAACTATATAAAAACGGTCTTAAATCTTGTGTATATGTATAGGTAATAGGTAAAAGAATATTAATATTCTGCAGGTAAATAATATGATTGTTGTTACAATTAGTAGGTAGTTTCATTAAATGAAGAGCAATATTGTGTTATTCATTGTATCCCGGTCACACAATATTTATAAATATCAAATAAACAAATTCAATAAAATTACTAATTTTATCATCTGTGTTGATGAAACAAGGTTTGCGTTTGGTTCTATGTACATTGTAGAATACAAATCATATGAAGACAACTAGATAATGTTAAAAGGACAATCTCATAATAATGATTGAAAAGGTACACATCGAATAAAACGTAAAACGATACGAATAACAACATTCATAATGGTTGCGATTGAAATTGTCCATCTGTATAATTTTTTAATCTGAATGTAATTTCTTATATTAGAACATAACATTTATAGCAATACCTACGTTTATAATATTTTTTTTTTCTAAAAGTCGTTTTTTTTAATAAAATACCTATAAATACATCAGTTGCGTATATATATTGTATATATTATAAGGATTATATTATAATATTGGAAATTAATGAATTAATTAATAAAAATAATGTTGCGTTATAATAAATTTATATTAAGTGTGTTAAAAATTATAGTAAGTATCTTCTGATGTATTTATTCACAAATAATTTCTGAAGAATTAATGTAACGTGATCGCGTTTAAATCGTTTGATGTGTAAGTCCTCGGGGTCCTATTTTGTGGGTTGAACATCATTATAATATTATATATTATATGAATTCGTAATAATAAATTGTAATACCCACCTATACAGGGTGTCCCACGAGGATTTACACATTACGATATCTCCTGAGATAATAAATATATCATAAATCTGTTTTTTTTATGAGACTCACAGAGTCAAGGACTACACATATTTTATTTCTTCATTTAATTAAATATTTTGGCAAAAAAGTATTTTTTACATTTTTGAATCAATTGAAGATAACCATTTTATAGAGTTATTCTTGTGAAAATTTTGACTTTTCAACATTTTATTTACATTAATCTCATGGTTTTTAATAATTTATTTAGTTTATAGGTAAACGGTTTTTGTCCGGGCGGAGAAGAACCTCTCTACAGCTAATGGGTATATCCTCACGTGACACTCACTTTATTTACTACATTAATTATAGATATATTTTATGATGCCGATAATAATATTATGCTGAAACTTGAACAGACCATTTAGACGGCTATAGACTATATAGTGTTCCTCGACGCTTGTCGTGATTATCATGAAGACTTTTTAAATAAAACAATTACCTAATAAAAAATTTAAAACTGATTGTTCAGTTAGACAGTATAGCTAAATCATTTCTGTTATCAAACCGGTCACTCGATATAAACGAAGGTCGGTATTAAAACGTGCATACGTTGAACGAGTATTTTTAATTTACATTCGCGGATCAATGTTAATTGTATACCATGTTTTTAGTGTTTAAAAATTAATTGACCCAAGGGTGTGCAGTGTACACTCTTTATAATAATGTAAATGCGAACAAATGTAATAGTGTTTAATGTTCATTACGATGAAGAGATAATGACAATTGTTTCGGTAATAAGGTTCGGTTAATAACGCAACTTGAATTACTTAACATTAATAATTAACTTTTTTTTTAATCTATAATTTTATTATTATGGATATAATTTTAATTGAAAAAAAGAAAAACGTTATTCATGTTAGACATAACTGCACGTCAATGTTTTCACGACAGCATAACGAGCTAAAAATTATTATTTTATTTTTATGTTTTAATTCATTTTTGAATGTAGGTATGCCTAGAACTCCGTGTTTAAAATTTAAATTAAATAACTTTTGATTATAGATTTGTTAATTTGTTGTATTTATGTATACATTTCACGTGGGTTCAAATATCATAACTCATAATTGAAAATAATATATTTTATTTTTGGTTAATTTCTATTCTTTTTATATTTATTTTTCAAAAATTATAAAGTCTCGAGTTAAAATTTCACTGGATTTAAACATTTTATATATAGGTAGTCCAAAACAGCTGGATTAAAACATTTTTTATTTATTCACAAGAAATACCTTTGAACGATTTTAACATAATATAGCACTTAAGTAAACGTCATGTACACATTTTGTATTTAATTTGAGTAATTTCAGTGATTTTAATATATTTTACCAATACATCAATTTAATTTTCCGCAAGATGTAACCTAAATCGAAAAATCGATAAGTAATTCATAAAATATTCTACAGGTACAGATATGAGTGAATAAATAAAATGTGTTTCACGGAATTTGGAATTTTTAAAGCTAATAAAACGGTTTATAGTCAATTGTATGTTTGTATTACGGATGCACAAAAAATACGCACAAACAAACAAACAAATAAACGAACGAATATCTCGGGACATAACCTTCGTCTATACGTCGATTGTTTGAGCGATTTAATATTATTACGCTTACATATATAATATACTTTTGCGCTTTACATTTTATGTTTTTATATAAACTAAAATATAAAACGTAAGTATACGTCATAAATACGGTTAGAGCTCTAATATTTGGCGACGATGGTGTGGACATTGACCACAGTGGCACAGTCGTATACAGAATCGATAGAATTTATAAGTGCTACAATATAAATTATATTATATTATATTCAATGCACGAACGGCGAATGTAATGCATGCACATGTAGTCAGGTACCCTCTACCTACCTATTATTTACATAGCCCCACATAGGTCACACCGCATTGGTATATAGCCGACTTCCACTGCTTTGACTTCCGAGGATTAAAATTACAAACCAAAACGAATCACGTGTTTAAACGATTTTCAGTACTATATATGCGTGCAGGGTGGTACATAAATACAGATGAGCGGTAATAATATATTGATTTCAGGTTTTAGTGCGTCCCCTATACATTCTACGTTATATTATATTATACACAGTTTACGCGACAGTTCTGAAATGAACGATTGTTCGATTTAATTTCCATGTATAATTTTAATATATGTAGTATTATAATTATCCGGATCGATTGGCTTCCGTCCAGTTCACGCATTGTTCTCGCGACTAAACGGCAATAAATTTAATGTTTTGATTTGGGCGGTTAACCGTTTTGGCTTCTCTTCGTAATCGAACGCCGCCACACAGTCGATGATTATTATTATTATTTTTATAATATAATATTAAAGGTTTGAACGATACAATTAAAGAACAAATTTCGCACCGTTATACCCGTGGACGCGGACCGACCGTGGTTATTTTTATAATTTTATAAATCCGCACGCATTCTTATTGTGACGGCGTCCTAATTTTTTTTCTTCGTCTTCTTTTCTTCCCCTTTTTATTTTTTAAAGTATTTTTTGAATGCGAATTCGGCGATATGTGTGCAGTGCACACTACCGTGAATTTTACTTTCTGCACCGTACTATATCTACGAACTTTTCATATTAAATCGAATTAAAAAAGAATAAAATAAGCAAAGGGGAAAAATACGGCACAAGAAAAACACTGACGTGAAAGTTTTCGGCAGTGTTCTGCGGACCGTTAACGGAACAAAAATAATCGTATTTCGAATGTTTTAATCCTCGAAGTTTAATAAACAAACGCGCCTAATGCATATGTAATAAACGTCTATAATATTATATATTATTATCGTCGTATAATATGTAATGAGCATTTTTGCGTATTCATCACTCAACATTTGCAGGTACATTTCTGGTTGTACATTAATTTATATTTACGTATACCCATAATAATAATTATTATTATTATTATAAATTATAAAGAATAGAATAATGAACAATTAATATCGGGACGTGTGTAAGTACCTAATTGGTCGGATGAACGTAGATCAGAAAAAATGTTCAAACATGAATAATGATTACCTATATTTATATTATAACTTATAAGTCTTCGAATTTGTACCAGGTTTGGAATACAGTTGGATCATTTACTGCACAACATCGGATCGTTATTCGATTGTAATATATAATAGCTAGGCAAACAATTTACAAACAAACAGTATGACGTACTGAGGATATGAGAATATGATGTATGAGGATTCTGACTCCGTGGTTTCCATACGTAAACGTAATTTAATTTAAAACGAAATATACTATCAACCAATAGCTGATAATGTTTTAGTAATAATATTATAATACATACCATTATGTTCAAATTTACATTACTAAAACAGTAGCTATATATTATAAACGCATGCAAACAACGCTTGATAAATAGTGGTTGCCGTACGAATTACAGTAGACGATTTAATTAATTTTATGACAATAAGACACAATATGATGATAATAATAATAATAATAATAATAAATAGTACGATAAAGAAACTATGAATTTGATAACCTCTAGCGTTCTCAACTACTAAAACCACAAGAATGTTGGACGAACATATAATCGCGGTGATATGAACGCGTTGAATACGTTTATTTGTTTTATGTAAATCAACTCAAATTATATTGACGAGCACGGCAATGAATGTCGTGGCGTCGGACAAAACGCCGGTATAATAATCATTATTATATTGCAAGGTACAAAATATTATGTATAATCCGTGTAGAAAGATCTAAAACGAAATGTTGTTATTTAATAATTAAATTACCGTTTCAGTGTCATAATAACACCACTATTGTTTTAAAATCGTTATGCTTTTTAAAAATGGTCTTATACAGTCGTGTTCGTCCTGTTCCTATGTATTTTTCTGAAACCGTTACGGTGCCAATTAATTAGTACAACTGACTTATACAATTTATAGTGACGTTGAAACATTTCCTATTTTAATTGATTCCCCGCTAGAAGGACGTCACGACGTAATTACATTCGATTTTTTTTTCATATCCATAACATAAGTAGTTAATAATACCGTGGGCGACCTTTATCGTTTTTAAAGGTTGAAAGATAAAGATTTTCAATTTTTCAAACCTATCGATGTCATGTTGATTGTTGACAGGCGACAGCTGATATACAAGAAAATAACGAAATATTTAAACGGAAAGTAAAATAAAACATTGTAATAATAGTTAAAGAGGACGCTACCCATGAATTTGTTGTCTTCATCTTACACACGTAGGACATGGCAAATTTTCATTCACTAGTTTCAATAGTGTGCTGTTATTTTTTATATTAGGGTGAATTTACCTATAATTATAAAACTTTTAGGTAAAAACATTACCTGTGCTTAAGCGTCGTTGATTTCATAATAATTTAATTTTCATGCAAGATATGGGCATTTTTAATTTGTTAAGTTTCACTGACGCTCAAGCACATATTATAATGTTCTTGCCTAAAAGTTTTATAATAGGTCAATGATATTCCCAAAGATGGACGTACGGGCTGATTAACATTAATCCAATAGGTGCGATAAAAAAAAACTCGTAAGTAAAAAAAAGTGAATCTGTTTCAAAATGTAGGTATAATATATAAAACGATATGATTGAAACTGTACGTTTTATGCTTCCAAAATATTAAACGTTCAAAAATCATAACGTTGTGTAAGCGTAATAATTATTGTAATTACTTATATTATCATAAAGTCGATAAGTTATTATCGCCCAATTTCGGTTTGTTGAACCTAAACGTTTAGTGAATGTCCGATAAATGAAAAAACACATTAAACGTAGACTTGGTACACTATTTTTTTTTTTTTTATGATCCTGTGGTTATGTTAATTGCTGGCACTTAGGTAATCCCTCGTGTGACTGTAGGTAGGTGGCCGGGTGGCCGAGTACGGTTAAAACGCAATTTACATTTTGCGAGGCAAAAACGAGATAAATTCCCTGGTTACACCTTTTTTTCTTTATTTTTTGAGGAGGGATTGCAGGAAAGGTTTTTTTTGGACTAGTGCCCGCATTTGTCAGTTTACTGCAGATTTCTCTTTCAATTTGCTTCCAAAGCGCTCATAATACGTACAACGAGAAACCGCGGTAGTACCTAACTGGCCTTTTTCTGGCCGTTAAGCACGCTGTTGTTTTCCCGGCCACCACCAGCCTATCCATTGGCTGGGGCCCAGTAAAATCCTTCAGTCCCCGACACCACCCACACCTAAAACCACCCACCCCCGCCCGTCGGCGTACCCGGCACCGATCCACCGACACTTGTCTGCTGTAGTAGTAGCTGGTGTACCATCGAAAGAGGGATTGTATTGGTGGCATGGGGATTTAATCTAGACCGATTTTCTCCAACAACCACAACAGAAAGAAAAAATCAAAATCATTCGCCGTATCCTGCTACAAGCATTGCTTGACGGTCATATTATATATTCTTGTATAAAATAATGTCATATATAATATGTGACTTGTCGATATTATTCTGCACGCAAGGTTTGCTCATGTGTGTATGAAACGCACCATAAGATATATTATTTTAATGCAAATCAACAGTATTTGGTGACATTTTTGTTAATCTCGTCGATTAACGAGCCTCAGCCAAATGTCAACGTGGTCAAATATATTCATCGATGTGAAATCCGCGACCGATGTGTAATATAATGCAATGTGTAAACTTAAAATGACTGTACCAACGGCTGAACTTGCATAGTAAATATAACGATTTCACAATTTCAACAATTTCGGAATGAATTTAATTAGTATCGTTGTGTGCCTATTAATTGTGTTACTATAGCATTCGCGAACACTGTTTAATTATCCAATAGTTCATTCTGGGGGTTGCTTAGTTGATTTGTAACAATAGTAAAATACTGAACGAAAATATAACATAGGTACGTCAAAATGTGGGTAATTGAAACCCCAAAAGTCCATTTTCACATTTGGTAACAACAGCAAAGGGTTTTAACACAATTTATACAGTATAGCTTTTTGAAATGTATATATTTTGTAATGACTTTTATTGTTGAGTCATTAAATACAGACATTTCTCGCTTGACGGCATGGCTTTATTTTATTACAGTATAATAACACGTTATTAAAATTCGATCTGAACAGTGAACAATTTATTTAAAATACAATTATTTAATCTTTATTACAATTATAAATTATTATACAACTAAATTTTTTCGAAATATAATGTTTTTACTTTGTATATTGAAGGCGCAGGTTTTTGGAATAAATGTTTTGATATGAAATTATGTAATTATGTGTATTATCGTATAGTTAGGGATGAACATTGTATTTTCCTGTTTAAATTTTTCAATTTCAGTTTGATATTTTTATTTTATAAATTATCAAATAAATTATTGATTGTAAATTATAATAATAAATCGAATAATAAATTATATACCTATTAATATTTTTCCTATAAAAATCATATTTTGTGTTGGTACTTAACTTTTATGATACCTATTATTTTAAAATATAAATTTAAATAATAAAATAGATAGTACCTAATGTTTAGGTATAAAATACTATTTTAATTTCATAAGAAACTATAAGTTTTTAGGTAAATAAGTTATTGAGCATAATATTATATTATGTAATATGTATTTAGAAATAAATAGGTGAATAATATGTTTATTAGTTCATGTCATAATATGATAAATACTTATACGGGTGCGTATTTATGACGGTTCTAATAATCACTTTGCTAGTCATCGACGTCACTAGACGTCATCGTCTGATACTATGAATAAACTATAGGGAATAAGGGAAATAATCATAACATTCATAACGATGGATCAATAACCTGCAACAGACGGGTAAATAATGATTATGGAGATTGGAAACGGTGATTTTCTGTCTTTGTCTAACACACGTGGAACATAAGAATTTACTATTTAGACGGGTTTCATTCCAACGTACCGATTGATCTAATGAAGCGATAAGAATTCTAAAAACACATTTAAATTTCACGTCATGTCTACTTCAGAACGATTTTCCCACATTTTTAATTTTATCTCCGCCCCAAATCCTAAAAAAAATTGTACTAATAAAGAAAATAAAATATTAAAATTTTTGGAGAAAATAAAATTAAAAAAAAAATTTAGGAAGATCGATTTCAAGTAGACTTGACGACAAATTCAAATCTGTCTTTAGAATTCTTATCGCTTCTCTAGATCAATAGGTATTGTTGGAATGAAATCACGTCTAAATTCCTATGTTCCACAGAGACAGACATTTACCGTTTCCAATCCCCTTAATTAATTAAAAAGTTGGTTATTAAACATAATTTAGAATTTTCTAGAACTTTTGTTAGATATAGACAATTATATATCCACTTAAGCATTTATGGCCAAATTCAATCAACCAATAATTATTATTTATTACCTAAATAATATTTGAATCGAATTAAACCGAACATTTCTCTACCGACAAATATTGGTGCCGGTTCCAAAGAAAATCGAGAATCAGTTCTGGTAAGGTTCTAATAAACGTACTAATATTTTTAAAAGGTTGAAATAGTTCCAGTTCAAGTACCGGTATTTTTAATTTTGGTTCCAAGCTCTGAATTCGTTTTCTATCATAACTCAGAAGGTTATATTTGAATAATAATATTAGTTGTCCCTTTAACTAAAGTAAAAGAAGATTTTAACTATATAGTTAAACCCATTGATTTGTATACGAAAATGTATATATTGAATATTCTAACTTATTATTTTTAATGGTAATTTATTTTCCAGGAAATTGTAACTATAATTATTATTGATGTATGGTTACTACATAATATAGAATCTACCATTCGCATAGTATTGGTAGGAATTTTTTTAAAATTATAAATCATCTGTTTAGACATTTGACAACGAATGTAAAATACTAAAATAGTTTCGGTTTAATTGAAATATATTAATTGATCGGGCGAAGCAAAGCGTATGACTTAACAATGATGTGACGATTGTCAGTTGAATTTTAAACGAATATGTGTGTCGTAAAATTTTATCCACAAAAAAAGTATGAAAATTTCCACATTTTATCATTAAAACTGTAATTGACATTTTTGAATCTTTCCTAATTAGATATAATTGTAACTTTGTGTTGCAGCTATTGTTATAATTTATATTAACGCTACCAGCTGACATAGGTACCAATTAAATGTTAATAAATTATTTCAGTATTTTAGTCACGGAAAAAAAATTAGCTAAATATGTTTTGGACTTCAAAATACTAATATTAATATATTATTATTATATAGTTACAATATAAACCTGTCATAGTATAATTTTGTTTTATGTACAATTAGGAGTAAAATAAAACGAAATGTTATAATGTATTATAAATGATGATATTATTTTTTAAATATTATGACATATTTTTACCTTTCTAAATTGAATAAACTATTAAACATAACATTTGTTAACTGTAACCATACTTGTTATAAAGTTTAAACATATTTAAACATTAATTTACTATAATAAGGATGATTTTCAATAATTTCTTGTAAATATGCAATCAAAGAAGAAGTCGCATTTGTTTTTTCATTGATTGCCATTAGTAAGTTTTGACTAACTTTTTCGAATTTAAAAATAATAAAAGTTATTAGAGAAATGTTTTTAAATTTAAAATTATTTTCTGAACATATTTTGATTGTATTATTGTAATCGAGTTAGGTTTGAGAAAATTGAATTATTATTGAACGTCCTTTGGTCTTATTATTCTTTGAAGACCGAAACAATTTCTTTGGCTACAAAATTTGAATTTTGTTAAAATAATGTATTTCCTGCAGTTATAATGCTGCGGGCACTGGTGTATTGATGTTACATTACATTCGGTAATTAATTATTAATTGAATTCAAATGGGTTAATGTTTTTCACCATAATTGGATTACATTACATAATATGTATAATATATATTATATAGGCAGGTATAATAATAATGTACCGCAACAAAGAATAGTTTCCTGAAAATTGTACAAAATAATATGTGCGAATTGTACAAATATTTAAGACGACGAATTGGCATTCTCATCGTTACGCGTTTTAGACCACGAATTGATACGAATTTACATAAGTTTGATGGCGCACACAGACAAGTGCTACACATGGCATACTTTCATACTTATAGATACATGGGTAAAACATAAAACATGTAATTTCCAATTAAATACGATTGCGTCTGTGTATTATAGGAAGCATTATAGAGTAGTTATATACCTCGTACGTATATATATTGTAAATCATTATTTTCAAACTTGTTTGCAAACGTCAATGGCGAGGGTGTAATTGAACGATTTAAGGACTAAGCATTCTAAGTATACGTATAATAAACGCGTCTGAAATGTCATGTGCAGTATGGTATACATTATAATATAGGGACGGCGTACATAATATTTTTCACGGTCATTCGTTTAATATTATTACATTATAATAACTTATATAATATATTATAAGCGATCGGTTTAAGCCTGCACGGTTTTCGGCCACACATATCGTTACAAATTTCCAACGATAACTGTAAATATTAGTACTATTTACCTATTTACCGTGGGTATTATTTTGCGGGGTCGGTTAAAGCAGAATGTCTCTCCGGACAACTTTATTACCATACTCTTCACAAAAGTTTTGTTTTTCATCTTTTATTGTTTTTCGTAACCTCGACGGAATATTAACGAAATACTTGGCTGTATTATGTTTATAAAGTTGTATCGTTTATTACGAGGACCTCGAATATCAGTTTTCAAAATCATAGCGTCAAATTTTTTTCCATCGTATAATAATATACTAATATACCCGAACCATTAGGTATAGCGAATTCGGTTCCTTAAAAAATTGCAACTATTTGTTGTATTGTTAAAATTAAATATTATTATAACGTCGTTGGCAATCCATAACAACGTGATTGCTTACGTTATATTCTTAAAACACTAATGGTATAATATGTAATACAATTATAATGCGTATAGGTTAACCTATACGGACTATAGGTACATCATATTATTAAGTAAAATATGTAATCTTTCGTGATATAATATCACAAGGCGATTTTTCGTCTTGACGTGCATCTCAAGATCCGTCACCGACCGTTCTCGGAAGTCTTATGATGACATCGCAATGCGCACACACTATGCGAAATAATAATATATTACATAATATCATATATGACAGCGTGCCAATCTACGCGACGGAGTATAGAACGTATATCGATATGAATTCGTGTATAGCGGCTAATACTATATGACGATATCAACATAATATTATATCGGTAATAATAGCAAATTTTTTTGATTTAAATTTTAAACAATGTGCCAGCATGACGGCGGCCGTGGCAATGACGTCGTTCGGATACGGAATCAATCGATACAATATACGCATAAGTGTTATACATATGTGTACGGGTCCTGTGCGGAGACGATGATGACCGCCACACGATCGCATGTAATATAATAATATGCTGTAATTATTATTATTGTTTCATCAGTTGTGTAGTACACAATACAGATTAGCCGGTACAAATTATTTAACATTTCGGCGTATACACTATGTGATAATAATACGTGCACACGCCGTGTAATCTTCACGACGACGTGTTTCGGCGGAAAACGATATTAATATTATATTATGGTACAGCCGCCGTATAGCAGCTGTGTATAATAATATACAATATTATGCCACCGCCGCGCCGTCTCGACGATTGTTATTATTATTGGCCGAGTAGTCCGTCCCCGTTTTGCACAATTTTATAATAATAACTTTAATAATAACGACGCTGTACGCTATTCCTCGAGAAATTCACATAAACTTAAAAAACGTAAATAAATCACCTCACTCATCTCGTTTACGGACGACCGATCGCGATTAAACGGCCCGTTTCGCCGGCGCCAAATACGAGACCACGACAGCCGACTTAAACGACTGAATTCTGCGACCTTAGCGAACCGGTTGAACCCGGCAGTCATAAAGTGACCGTATTTAAGAATTAAATTGTGTGACAACACATAATTTTTGATGAACTATATAAAGAAAAATTATTCCAAAACGTATGTAATAGTTTTTATATGTTTTTAAAGACATTTTAGTTAAAAAGTTTGCCTGCTGGTCAAGATGTGTTGTTGAAAAGAGTGTGTCACACTGTGTATTCAAGTCATGGGACAAGTCTCATGTTTGTTGCTAACTATGTAGTAAGTTGTTCGTGGGCATACGCGTTATGTACGAAAACCGTTGTTTATAAGTTTATGACTATTAACTTTGGTTTCCCGAAATGGCGGGACGAGGGGATGTCATGGTGCCAAAAACGGGATGAACCCCTGGTATGATCACCCTAGGATAAGGCTGCCTTATGCCTAACAACTGCGGTGTTCCTATACAGATTTGCTTTGGTGTCATCGTCATTATAATAACTCGCCCGTCGGGCGATTCGTACCTCTCTTCCGCGGCGTGTCCGGCGACGGGACGACCGCGGCCATGGTAGCCGGCGAACCACCGTTCTGGTGCTGTCTGGCCGGTGACGATCGGGAACCTTCTTCGAGCTGCTGCTGGTGCTGTACCGGCAGTGGCGGCTGCGGCGTGGTTTCGGTGCAGACCGGTTCGTCGGCAGTGGCGGCCGCGTTGGTGGCGCCCGGATTGTCGGACATGTCACGCGCGCACCCTACACACCGCGACGATGACGACGGCGAGTAAACGCGACGGCGGAAAACGCCAGCGATTAGATCGTAAATCGGTACGGGACGTATAGAAACGTGTTCGATTCCAGTATTATTTTATTAATATATATATATTATATATATATATTTTTTACGCACACACGCTGACGTAGTATATTATATTATAGGAACACGCCTGATCGATTGTAATAATATTATCAATATGTCATATAGATCGCTTCAACGGCGGGTGTTTGGTATCAATCGGCGTTTCGGCGCGCGCGGTGGTGTCTCGTCGACGAGACGACGACGACGACAGCGGCGATGGGTCGCGGGCGTCTGTGTGTCGCGCACCGCACGGCCAGACTGCGTATTCGTTTATCATCAACACCACGCGCGGCGGCGGCGTCGGCGGCGGCGGACGCTGGGGAAGCGCGCAGCACACGCTCTGCCTCGCGCGTCCCGCCCCGCTCCCCCGATCGCGGTGGTCCCTTCGCCATCGCCCGGCGGTCGCTCTCCACCGCTGTCCCCGGCCCGCGCTGCGCCGCCGGTCGACGCTCGCCGCGTTCGCTCTCTCGCGGCCCAGGCGCGCCGTAGCGAGGCTGCGGAAAGCGCGCGCTTCGCCCCCGTCATAAAGGTTTCGGGGCCGCTGTTCGATAATTCCGAGCACCCCTCAGCCACCGCCCGCCCACCCGCTGGCCCATCCCGTCCACCACCCGGCCTCTGCGCCCGCCACCGCCACCGCCACCATCACTACCACCGTTGTCGTAGTCGTCGTCGTAGTCGTCGTAGTCGTCGTAGTCGTAGTCGTCGTAGTCGTAGTCGTCGTAGTCGTCGTCGTCGTCGTCATCATCGTCGGTCCCCGGACGCCGTCGACCAGACTATGGTCGGGGGTATGAGGAAATGGTCGTCGGGGTGGAGGGGAGACCTTTTGCACCGGAGGTGGTGTCGACTGCGGCGGCGGTGGTGGTGGCGGGTACCAGAACGCACCACGCCCGCTCTAGCATACAGCATCCGCCTTCTCACCCCCTCACCCCCCTCCCGACACAAACCGCGGTACACACACGCACTTATACGTATAATAGTGCATACAACCGTCAGTCGCGTGCTCGCCGCCGCTGCCACTACCACTACCATGGTATGCGCGCGCGCTTGTGTGTGTGTGTGTGTGTGGTGATTTTTGTATACAGTGTCGGCGATGGTGGTGTTGTTAGGGGGGGTGGGAGGGCGCCGCCGACTGACCCCGATGCGTGTTGTTCTTCTCGCGCGCGCTGCCACCACCGACTAAAAGACAACGACTGGCGAGGAATCATTTTTATTTATTTTTTGCCCTCCTCGCGTGAGACACACACCTATACCTATACCTGGTACCGGTTTTAGTGCCTTTCATAATATTATATTATTATTATTAAAATAGTTATATACTACGTGCAACCACCGAAATCTTTATCCAGTCCGTCGAGGATGAATTAAAAAATATTATACTATAGTAAACGACAACATTTGCCGACGCGACTCGTCTATCTCTACCCCTACCACCATTTCGTGATTTGTCACGAGTTACGTGACAGCCATGCAGGGGATTTTCCCGGAAATGATTTCCTTGTCCAGCGATGCAGGGTATCAACGTCACGCCGCTCGATTGTCATGACACGTGTCTACAGACACGGATCGACGGCGATTTATAATAATTAATAGTTATCTATACTGTATAGATATATTGCCGAACGAAAATCGAAACTTTCGATTGACACAGTTTCCCCCGAGTCGTTAAAAGCAGTAATCGGTCCGATTTAAGTAAGTTTCTGTATAGGTATAGGTACCACCGTTTATATAATATCCATTTATTATCGGCTGTAAATTGGCCATTAAAACCATTATTCCGTCGTACGTACGCATTTTCTGCCATTCTCCAGGCGTCAGTAACTCCGCAATTTTATTTTCTAACAATATTTTTTTATGATTCTACCTCCCTGCAGCCTTATTAATCTTTGATACCTTATAGTGGCCAGCGATGTTTTCCCCCGAGCTCGAGGTATATATACCACTTTGGTTCGTAATCATCGCCAATCCATTTCAACCGTTTCATTGCTATATATTGCATCTTACAATTTTTTTTCTTTGGTGCAGTTGGACTCTATACTTATTCTCCAGTCACCTGTACTATATTATACATATATCGAGCAAATGTGTAAATGAAATAGTACATTTTTTCTTTTAAGCTCATGAAAAATAAGTGAACATCTCCCGTCGTCTTACGTTCCTCATTTTCTGCATCAGCCGTCGTAAAATGTGTATACGTAGGTAATAAATCTAGTGTCGCTCACGTGTAGCAGGTTTGGCTGAAACCCACCTCGGTTATCACCAAAGTTCTCTTGTGAACACCTTATAATCCTGTCCAGCGTGCAGCAGTTTTGTACCTACCTACATTAAACTAGAGCTATATCTCGGAAATCGTTAAATTCCCGGTTTGTACTTTTTCCTTTATTAAGCGTAACGCCTATCTTGTATTATTGTGACCATCCGTCACTACAATTTCAGTGCCATATCATGCACCTATATAGTTTGTACAATTCCACAGTTGATCTTATATAAAAAACATATTATAGTCTATATAGTATAGATATTTGTACAATACTATTTGTAACACACTTTCTCATGTATTACTTTTGTCATTGTAGTGATAATAATATAATATAACCGACCATTGAAATAACGGCGTATATTAATATTATAGTTCAATCAATTAAATGTTGGACTATTATTATTTCGTACATCATCAGCTATACTGTTCTTAATATATTGCCATTTCACAATAATATAGATCAGAGATTTTATTTATCGCATGCGTGTTGTTTAGATGTGTTTACCGTATTCGTAATGACAAATTTGAAAACGTATCGTGCTTGATTAGAAAACATAACGTTAATTACTGGAGATATTTCATTATTAATGGACACATAAATCACGTGCAGAAACCGGGGACTTGGTACGCTCGGGGCCGAGTGTAATTTTTCCCGATACTTGTTTAAAATAATATACCTTCACGTGTTGTAGATAAATATAACAAACGTAAAAAATAACTTTGTGATTACTAATTTTTCAACTGCTGTTCCTCGACGTTTATTACTCGACGGAATTTTATGCGCGTTTTCCCATTTACCTACGCGGCTCTTATCACCGTCCGTTTATAAATCGTTATTTTCGAAAATATAGTCTCATCCGCCGTGGATTAATAGTGATCCCACGTATTTTATATTGCTTCGGAATAGACTCTATCTACAGAATTACGAAATTGAGATAATATTTTAAAATTATTGCGTTCGCTTGGACTAATAGATTACCAAGGGATTTTGTACATTTAAAATTATATTATTTAGCATTCCTGCAGTTGTTGGTTTTTCGTATTTTGACGTCAACATGACTTGTTTTTGGTAAAAACATTTTATTCATCAACTATATGGACAGAAAACGTATTTTAAACTCAGCTTTCGCTGTCTAATCAATTAACAAGTCCAATATGTTGGACGTTGGTACATAATACCTATATAATATTATATATTATATTTTTACTTATTTATAAGCCCTAAGCCCCTAACTCCTACGGTTATTGGCATTTTTAACAAATAAATTACATTTAATGTCTCGTACAAAAAATATTTTGAGTATGATTCGTCACGGTATCCTATTTATTTTAATTAGATACATTTGATAATAAAACTATTTAACTACCTATGTCTATGTGTATACGTTATCATATTATATTATTAATGCCTATTATATTATGACTATAAACGTGAAACGAATAATAGTATAATATCAAACAATATAAAATATCGTTATCTTGAATAAAATTATTTTCCACTTGAAAAATGTTCTTTTTTTTAAAACTTGATATAATATATTGAATTTTTTGACATGTCCAATTTTTTTTTATTTCCTTAGACCTTCGAGATACTGAGAGTACACGAGCCATACTTGAAATTTTTTCTCACAATATTGTATAATAATTACGCACACATGATGACTCATGAGTATTATTTAAATATTAATTAAGGTAATGTAGTAGGGATGAACTTTTCTAGTAAAAAATTGGAAATCTAGCGCGTAGATTGTTCTTTATCTTTATTTGACCAATTTCTCGATTTTCTCAGTCATTTTGAGAGGATATTCGATAAAAAAGAAATCGAAACTTCAATGTATATGACTAAACTCGATGTCAATCAGATAATTTGTATTCAAATTTTATGGTTTATCAATACTTTATTAGATCCAGAAAATTATAATATATATGGTTCAGAGGAATTTGCTCACTTCTTCAGTTCTGTTCGATAACGAATGTCTGGCACGTGTGGTATTTGTATGTTTTTTCGGCTTAAAATTATTTAATGCAAAGCGTCATGGTAGTTCACGATTTTAAAAATACAGCACGAATCTAAAACACTCGCCCAAATGGCTTAGAATGCTTAGATCCCCATATTAGTGACCTACTTCACGTACGAATTTTTTTATGGTGGGGATTTTCGAATGCTTGTTATTTTTTCATTGAACTCATTGAAGGTCCAGTGTTATCTTCGGACGTTAACAGTAAATATTACGCAATAAGTATAAATATATAGTGTATGTACAAAAAAAGGGTACACTCTATATAACTCCATTACTTATATTACTCAGTACCCTATATATGTTTTTGAATTATGTTTGAGGGACATGAGACTAAACTATTTGATCATAAATTTCATAGAACTTCAAATTGTTTAACTCTTGCATTTCGAGCAAGTGAAAGTTCATTTTTTCTGTGTACCCTTTTCGAGGACAAAAGTATATAATTATTTAAATATTTAATTAGTTAAATACTAAGAGTTGTATTCATAGTCGATGCTTAAGAATAATATAAGCTAATTTTGATAATTTAAAAAATAAAAAATGTGTGATAAAAACTAAAAGCAATGCTCGACCAACCTTAATTTTAGTAAATACTTTTTCTTTTCTTAAGCCAAAGTCTCGTTTATGAATCTCATTTGAGTCATAAGTATAGGTTAAGCAATACTTATTCTTAAGCATCGACTATGAATACGGCCCTTATTGTTATGTAATAATTAAGTTACTATTAGAAATGTGTTCAATTATGATATAGCTATATTGGAAAATATTTAGTTGATAAAATGCAATAATAAAAATATGAAAGATCTCGTGGCATGATACTATATGCATTTTAATTTTATTTTTGACTATTCTAAGGTGTGATAGGTTGTTGTAAATCGCCTCTGTTAAACCTAGTAAACATGTTAATCTATCATAATCCGTTTTCAAAATTGAAATCCGTCAAACCAAATTCCTACAGTTTTGTATAGCCTTTTGGTCTAAATATCAATTTTTTAATCTACTAGACCCCCCCCCCCCCCTTAATACATTTTTATAATTCTTAAAGGTTTATAATTATTAATAAGGTATAATGTCCATCACATTCCACGTTGTCGTGGAAACCACACGGACGACTAACTAGTTTCAATAGTTTGATCATAATAATATAAGAATAACAAAATATATGCACGTAACTTAATACCCAATTTAGGTCAGTATTTTGTAGAGTATAAATGAAATACCTAAGCACAATAGACGCTATTGTATATTTAAGAGGGACACTAACCCGACCAATTTTATATAGCCACCGCCGTACAGCAAATTATAAACTATATGGAGTCGATAAAATAACATAATATTATATTATATTATATTGTATGTAATATAGTGTGTGCGACAGGTATTGTACTCGTATATTGAAAAAGATAAAAAAAAAAACCAATTACAATATACAGGTAAGTATAGAGGCGTATACCTTCACTTATTTTATACATTATAATATGTCGTGGTCTCCCGTATTATTCCGAGCCAGTCGAGTCGGGCCAATCAACGCTTCTTCTATCGTTAATCGTAAAACGCCTCTCTCGTCTAACCATCGCCATAATATGCCGAACCAAATGATTTCCACGTCACTATATTATACCTATTTGTACATATCGCCCAAAGCCCAATACACTATACCACCCTTAACCATGACCAGCATCGTCCCTGTCCCGGTCATAACCCCGCCACCGCATCTAACCGAGGTATCATCGCTCCCCCCACCCCCATTTGCACAGGTATCCCGATAGATAGTAATTTAAATAAATGTCCATTATTATATTATTTATTATCTACGCCGTATGCCCCCTCCCCATGTCCGGTTTCCACGTTCCACGACGTCACGTTCATATAATCATATATCGGCCTCCATCCGCTGCAGCAACTTTCCGCGCACGTCTGCAGGTCCAGATTATATTTTATCGAGTTTTCGAGATCATAAGTATGATATATAACTATAGGTTCGCCTTTTTTGCGTCTGTATTGGTTTTCATCCACGGTGGAGAAGACATTTTTTCAATAATAACAGTGCGCCGCACAATATTCTCATCCTGTAACGTTGACACGACCCCCCGACAATACCACTATGCAACGTTATAGGTATCCAACGAGTAGGTATATGGCAGAGTTTGATTTAAGTTTTTCTCGGCGATATTATTTAGACTCGTCGGAAGTGACACGAACAGAAAATAGCACTTATTACCGGCTGACACACCCAACGGACAAACCCCGTGGCTATTTGTTAATAACAAAATATATCTTTTTGAAAAATACAAATAAAAAAACATATTCCTGGGAGTTCAATTTATAATAGATACCGTTAAAATGTTTTTAATAGTTTTATTTTTTTTTATTATTTCAAAGTTCAAATCAAAATTTTTATTCTCATCCGTTTATAAGTAAAATATATATATATTATACATTGTGTACACAATAAATACGAAATTTACAAAATTTATTTAATTAATATTACATTATATGCGGTAGGTAGAAACATTTTAAAAATTAATTTTGTTTACAAACATATTATTTATTATACTATAATATCATGCATCAGCATACATACATACGAATAACATAAACCAAACAACCACAATAAATTATAGACGGTAAGTTTTACTTATCTAGATTTACTTTAAACTTATAGGTAATAATAATAATCTATAAGTAATAGTTTTTTTTTTTATAAGTTTTCAACCAAAAGTTATTATCGATAAGTAAAAGTTATACAGTAATACAGTTGTATATAGTCAATATAGTTTTACAAATATTTGAAAAATGTATTTTGTAAATTGTATTTTTTTTAATTCAGTTTTAAATGTAACGATATTTTTTTGAATACGGCATCATGAATAGCATTGTATACCACACAACAAAAATAATTATTTGGTTAAATTTTAATATACAAAAGCAAGAAATGGTTTTCAACGAGTTGAGTAATTTTTGAAGTAGGTTTTATGAAATTATATAATTTGAAAACCTTCTGTTTGAATAATATTATTAGCAACATGCTATTTTTCTCTGTGAGAATTCCGCTTAGCACTATACCTTCAAAGGCATTTAAGTAAAATAATGATGATGTAAACTGTAATTTTCCTGTAATCGATAATACTTATTTTCATTTTCTTTTAACAACTTCTTTTGACCTCTGTAACTGTGTCCGTTATAGAAGCTCGTCCGCCGGTATTTAATTGGCGAATCACATTTTTATCATCTTGTAAAGGCTAACTGCCTTTGGGTCGAACGAGTTTGCAATCCAATTTTCATTCTTATTTTCTAGTAAATGAGTTCAGCTAAGGCGAGCAAACTCATTATCCTTATTTCTATATATATATATATATATATATATTATATTCACCGGTCGTCGAGAACTAGGCTGTCAATTTATTACGACGCGTAAACGGGATCTATGCTGGTGAGATACAAATCATCTCAAGAGTAAAAGTTTAGGCGATTTCCTACGTAGGTATAGCTGAACAATTTGAGCATAATATTATACGTATTTAAAAGTACTTTTGTAAAATAAATATCGGACGATGTTTTTATTGGTGTATAAAAGTAACATTGTGACAGTTGTATACTTAGCGGTTTACAAAAAAAAAAAAATTATGTCGTACGTCGTTTTTATATACTTTGATGTTTTTTGTGTGTTTTTGTTTGATTACACTGTTAAATACTAAACAGATATGAATGACGTCGTGCTAATTATTTCAATCACGAATTATCAAAACAAAAACCATCGAGTACACAGTATACAAATGGATACAAATTGTCCCCCGCACGTGTTGTTATATAATATCTTATAGTTAATTTAAAGTTATGGCTAACAAGTTGGTTTCAGATGAAGTGAAATGGGTTTGAAATTACTTCGGACTTATGGGTAAATGATATATGGAAGGAGAACTAAATGCACATTCATAAATTCGCTAAGCTAATAATAATAACTATCATGGAAAAACGACCACGAGAGGGGCAGACGTCGTTTTTCTTCGAGTGTGCATGTTGGTGTATAATATACGGAATATTTATGTAGCTATATTTATATTTTGAGGGCTTAAGTTGTAAAGTTGAAAGTTTTGAATAGAGCTTTAACACACAATCAGAATTTAGGACGATTATAGTATAACAATCAGAACACTCTTCCAGTTCCAGAAACCTATTCAGATGAACAATTTTATTCTTTTGTTTCGAAATTCGCCAACTAACTATTATATTATTATACATCAACTCGTAGCTTTTGTTTATTAATTATTTTATTAAATACTGGTATGTATTATCTATTTATGTGGGTCTTTATTAACAACTTAAAGAAAATACGTACTCGTGGGAATTTGAAGTGTAGGCAGGTACTATTTTATACTACGCATGTGTTAAGTGTATAATTTTTACATTCTAATCCGAACAATGAATATAGTAGGTGTTAAATAATTATTGGTCGTAAATCGTAATATGCACATTTTATGTTTTTTTGTAAACTTAATTCAATTCATTAATTTTAACAGTATTCTTTACAATCAGTTAAACATTTTTGACTTAATAATACGCAACAATAATTTATTGCTGTCAAAATTATTACGATTACATCAATCGAATATAATATACTGTATAGGTTAATTATCGGTCATCTATATTGCTTTTGAAGTGTACGACCATGACTGATTAAAACAAAGTTGTAATTTAGTTAACTATATAGCTAGTGATATCGCTATAAACATAAAGTCTATATCAATTATTTGTTTATTGATGCTTTCTATTCTCTAAACAAGTCGTGAAATACTGTTAGATTGTTATCATAATTCAATACAGTGGGTATATCTATTTTATGCAAATAGAGTAATTACTGAAATATGTTAGGTAAATAAAATAAGATATATTTATTAAAATTTAAATATATCAGTTACCCCAGGATATATTATTGTACAGTATGTATAAGTATACTAAAATAATGTTAAGTGAAACTGTAAACTATTTATTATTCGTGACACAGATTTTTTTTTTTGGTGTGATCATCTTGTTGCAGATATACTAACATAAATTGTAATAATATCACGAATATTCGTTGACACTAATAATTTATTGAGCCCCATATATTAAATTTAGAAACCTAAAAACATAACAAATACCCTTGAAATTGTTTATATTAGGTACGTATTTTTTTTTTTTATACAATTTAATATTATTTTATTTATTTATTTTTCTTTAAATATAGATTACATCCTATATATAAAGAAATATATCTTATATTTTAAGCCAGAGCTTGTGATGGAGTAGAGAGTTGACAATTGTATACATAAATGCTTAGTTTAAAATAAATAAGATACACACCTTTTTGCTTAAAATTAAGAAAAGACAGCTTCCTAAAATATAAATATAAAAAAAAAAATGTACATGCAAAACATGAGATGGATAATACAAAGAAAATACAAAAAAAACTAAACATAATAAAATAATGAAATATAAGAATGCCAAAAGAACAAATGTCAAGATATAATATTTTGAAGAAATTATTAAAATATTTGTTGATAGTATTAATATTACATGTAATATAAAATATTAATATTAATCTTTTCTCAAATTTTTTACAGCGTATTATACAATATATTATTTAAACCAAAATATATGTATGGGTGTCAAATTCATATAGTCGAAGAAAAATGAAAAAAAACATAAGTAAAATAATAATAAAACCGTCGTGATTTCTATGGATTAGTGAAAAATAGTTAAAAACTACCTATAAGTACAAGAAAATAATTTTAAAATAGCAAGTAACTAAAAATTAAAACTAAATATTTAGATTGATTATTGATATGTAATTTAATAACATTTATTTAAAAGACTTAAAAAATTTTAAATTTATCAATATAAGGGTCCTCAACAATAAATATATAATTGTAAAGTAAGAAAATATTTCAAAAAAACAACGGTTTTTTAAAGGCCAGATACTTACCATTTGCATACTTGAGTGGTTTGATGTAAACTGCTCAAATTTTTATAATACAGTTGAGATCTTAGAATCACTAGTTAGTTTATAAAAATAGTAGCATAGAGCTTAACCTAAAACATTTTATATTTTAAACAGAACATTTACCAGTAATGAACCATTTATAATTTAAAATATTGTTTGCATTATTTTATATGTATTCGTATTTTAGATAACTATACTTAGTAAAATGTTTATTTCAGGATGGTTTATTTCATGGATGGTTCAGACACCAAGTTACTATATAAGTATATGAATAATAATAATTCATGATTACATTTGTGGTTGCCATTTTAATTTAAAACGTTATATTGTGCTATAGGAAATTAGAAAAAAAATGAATAATTCAACAAAAATAAATCTGCATACGTAATAGTGTACAAAAGAACATAATCTATAAAGTATATAAGGTTTGAAAATGTATTTTTTAATATTTTCCCTTACAGCATTATCAGATGTAACGTATCGTATGTGTGGCAAAGAGCTACATTTTATTGCACAATTCTATTACATTTTTAAAATTATTTTTGAACCAATAAAAATAAGTTATAACTAGTTTTAATTATTGGTTAAAAAATGTTTGTTTAAGTACAATAGTATATTATATTATATTACATACATTTTGTGTTACATAATATAATGTATTCTACAACTATTGTAATATTGTAATATTTTATACGTACGTTTAAACTTGAATTTATTATAATATTATTATACGTATTTCCCAATCGATTTCAATAGGCAACAATGCATTTTGTTTGGTATGGATAATGGCTTTTTTATTATGAGCACCGAAATTATAATATGTTCATAACTGTATTGATGGTATGGACACTCGAGCCGTTTTTAAACTGTGCCATATGTAGGTACCTACCCTTAAAATATATAGTTGACGGGTTTCTCACTAAGTCTCGCTGGGTCAATCGGTGAAATGAAACACACACACACACACACACACACACACACACACACACACACACACACACACACACATACACACATTCGCTCAATTAATACTTATATTGGGTACGTTTATTATTTTTTTTTTTTTTTAAACAGTGAAGAGTTTGGGTTTGATACTTATAAAGAATAGGGGTGTAATATTCAAATACAACACTGGAAATCGATGTGAAGTAAAATATTCTCGGAGGCTCTTCTGGTTACACGAGCCATTTTCGGAACGCACCGTATAATATACGCTCTCGTGTGGTTGAAAAAGCACATTATTTTTTTTCCCTCTTTGCGGATATTCCACTTTTACCAACGGACTTTGTCCCACTTCACCGTGTAGACCGGACGCCTTCCGGTACCATAAATGCTTTTTCTGTAAACCGTTAATGACGCTTATACGATTCGGCTCGGCTCCCTATACTAATATAGGCAAAGCCCACCTAGTGTTGGGCGTTAAACAGTCAACACAAAAAATCCGGAAAAAAATAATAAAGAATTCATATAGGTACCTACACAATAAGTTCGTTCTAAACAATGAAACGAAATAAATTAACGAATGCCAGTGCACTGTGCACGAAAGCAAAATGTATACCGCACTGTTAAATAGGTACGCCTTTGAGATTTTTTATTTATGAAAACAAACCTGAATAAATATGTCGTTTAATTCAAAAAGTCCGAATAGAAAACGTTTCAGACAATATGCGCCAACAATAATAATGTAAGTATTAATTAATTAATTTTATTTTAATTACATACGGATATTAGGCAATCACAATAGTATTCTTATAAAGTATTATTTTCTGGAGGTGCCGTCAATGGGTGACTTCCCCCTCCCATCAATAAACTCTCATCAATTTACCCATTGTATAACTTGAAAATACAGACTATAAGTATACTAAATTTGGTTCAATAAAAAAAATATAAAAATATTGATATAGATAACATACATCCCGATAGTTATACATTCGGATGTAGCTGGTATATTTGTATGTATATTAATTATTGAATAAGAACAGTGTTTAAAACAATATTTATTTGAAAATAATTATAGAGGTGCAAACATTTGCAGCGGACTACAATTTATTGCAGGCTGATTCTTATGACAGTAAACATTGATAAACTCGGCAAGTATTAACGTTGACACAGCTAGTGATACGTTGAAAATTATCGGTTTATTACTCCACTCAGTCCGGTCATCAAAACCTCAAAATTTAAAAACTTAAAACTAATTAATTATTACTCGTTTGATCTTTATATCCATCGAAATTCTCAATGGAAAACATTCAGAATAAAAAAGTAAAAATATATGCTATCATTCAAAAAAGTAAAATACTTAAAAACGAGGACAACGAAAAATAATAAAATATTACTTTCTTATAGACTTCAAACATTTTTAAAAACGTTAATACTTTTCAATATAATTAGTGATTACTGAGAATCACTCAGTAAAAATCTAGCCCATGGCTTTGCTAGAAATAGTCTAATTAGGTTTTCGTTCACACAATAATTTCCATAAACGATTGTTATACACAGGAATTGAGCATATTTTGTATAGTATTAATAACAGTTTTAGCTGGTAACAACGCCTTACAAGTTACATGCTTAAATTCAATATTTACCTGTGTTAGGATTGTTATAGAGTAGATTACGCGATATTTCGAAAGCAATATTACAATATATGGAATCTCCTATGAATAATATATTAAACTTACTAATTTAATGTGGTGGTGTGTTAATGATATCTGTGGTTCAATTTGTTACATTAGTTTATACTTGTGAGAAAGCTACTATATAATATGAATAAATACAACAATTGGTAAACATTTGTTACAAAGAGAGTGAAGATTAATATCTCATTATATTATGTAAGACGTAACACTAATAATATTTTACTCTTGTAAATTTTATACAATAAGCTACACTCTACAGTACAATATTATTCGGGTACATCGTACATACTGTCATTGTTGGAATATTTTAAAGTACCGATTATATATTATTATGCACAATTTCTAGTCACTAGAGAGGCTATAGGCTATATATGCTATACTTCTATAATGTTATATAATTATATATAATTATAATATAACGAATGAAACTTTTTACAACAGTTATTTTACGTAAAAATATAATTTCTATAAAAATATATTAAAAGTTATATTAATAGTATTATATCTACTAAGAATATAAAATTATATTAAAATACATCAATATTCTGATAATATATTTTCAGATTAATTAAGTTTAATATTATGGTTTTTTCATTAACGCGAGTGTATGCAAGTATATAATTTAAGGTTGTTAACATTATGTATGAAATCATATTTCCAGAAAAGGTAGTAGTAGTTAACTATGTATAGTTTATTTTTTATTATTATTTTGTGGGTTTTGATTGTTATCATTTAGATTAAATTCAGAGTTCAACGATTTACAGTCTTACGTATATATATTTTAATACACAATCATTATGTATGATATATAATACATTCCTTTTATTACATTTGTTAGTTTATTATTTTTGAATGTTTTATTGATGTAAATAATTTATTTCATTATCAAAATAATGATATGCATTAAACCATCATTCAACGAGTATATAATTTTAGTACCAACTGCAACAATGACAATGACATTCATACACAATGCTACAACAATACATACAATTTCAAACAAGTTTAACAATTCCATTATCGAAGTAAGTTCTTATGAAGAGTATCAAAATATATAGGTACTTATCAAATATCTACAGAATAAAGTTTGCAAATTATTCAACACGAAATTTGATGCGTACTCGTGATATTAGATAAATTGTTTTGAGAATTGGATTATACAACATCCAGCAAGTATAAATTTGTTTATAAACTTCTACACAATTATGATTTACTATCTACTGGAAGTATATATATTATGTATATTATATTACTTTTGACTTATAAGCAAAACGAGATAAAGATTATACAATTTTACGTACATGAAACATTGAAACGGGTGAATTAACGATTTATAAACAACAACAAGTTTTACCAAACTGTTAATTGATACTGTATTTCACATACAATCATAAAACAACTGTATTACTTATTTACTTATTTAGTACTTCTGTAACTCGCAAATAATAATGTACCTTTAGTTACCTATACGTGAGCCTATGGTAAGTTATTAGTTAATAATATGTTTTAGCTATATGTTGTACCATAATAAAATTATTTAATCTAAAATTATTTTAGGTTGACGAATTTAAATTATTATGCTCGTAAGAAGTAACTATATTGAATTACATTACAAAGCGATTGGAGAGCCTGGTATATCACTAACGTGTTCTGAGATCAAGCATCGGCTTGGCGTCGCTAGTTTTCTTTACGCTTTTTGTCAAAATTCTAAATTTAAATGCTTATAAAAAAAAAAATTGTGACAATGGATTTTTAATATTTTTCAATTGTCATTGTAAAAATTTATTAAGAGCCTTGTATTAAATTTTCAAGATCTTTTACCAAACAAATAAAATTTTATTGACATTCATAGAAAAAAAACTAAAAAAAATTTGGTAATGAAAATGTCCGTAAACAGATCAAAACAAATCAACATTTTTTGAAAATGTTATCGTGTATAGAAGATGATAACATAAACAATCAGTGACAACTGCATGTACCTCCAGTCATTTGTTTTAGAGTTACACCGAAAAACAAAATCAATTTTGTCAAAAACCACAAAAACACGTAAAAATACGCATTTTTTAAAAATGTTTTCTTTTCTTTTGCCTTGCGCTTTCAAAAACTATTGGGAATTTTAAATGTTGACCTTTTGAATGCACCAACTTGATTCACTTTTCCGTCGAACAAGATACTGTTGAAGAAAATCCAAGTATTTTTACTGTACTGAAAAGTGATGACAGACAGAAAAAAAAAACACGAATCATTGTAAAGTCAATGCATTCAACGCTCCGCTCAGAATCTAAAATTTAACTGAGATTAAGACAAACCTTATGTAATTATATAATGTAAAATATAAACGCAATCGTATTATGTGTAAACGTTGATTTTTAACTGTTTTTCCTGCCGACAAACTACAAAACACTTGTAGTTGTTAACTACCTATACGCTTAATTTTATTTAAACACTGTTGCAGTGATGTGTTTATTTAAGTGAGCTACTTATTGACACTCTTCAAGTATTAAGTTGTGACTGGCGATCACTGTTCTAGGAGAATTACATTATTGTAAGCTCAACTTAAATCTAACATCATACATTTCATTACACCAATAACATTGAAATTTAATAATTAACCGGTATTGAAACTGAGTGCAGTTTAACTGCTATCTTTTTTAATTCCTAGTTCAATAGGTCTAAAACAAGTATGGTTCACAATCAAAACTCGTGATTCATTGCACATAATATAATTGGATTATTATGTAGTAAAAATTATTATTAAACAAGAACATAATATTATAATATTATATGTTTACAGGTCTTGTTGGTGAAATAATAAGAGTAAGTTCATTATAGCTTAATATACGCAATTGAACACTTTTAGTAGTATTCCATTCATATAATAATCTTATAACATTGTTTCTGTCTGCTCGATACGTCTTTCATCGTATTCATAATATGACTACCAGACTACCTATCTCGTATTATATGTATTGTTAAAAATCTTAAGCATACAAAAACATATTGTTATATTGAATAATACTCTTGTATGATATTAAATATGATACATATTTTTAACTATTGATTAAATTATGATGCTTCCTATTTTATACAGTGGGTACTTAAAGTGTTAAATTTTTAAGTGCTGCGGAACGAAGTTTTAAATTTAATTATAAAAAGCAAAACAAGTATAGATATTTTTTATATTTTTACACCTACATATAGTAAATTTCCCCACGAAAACGTATTTAAATTAATAACTTTTTTCCACGCTACAACTAAAAGTAAATACTAGGTATGTATTAGAGTTATTAGACTTTTTATTTGAAATGGTTTCAAAAATATTTATTCGATTCATAGAAGTATTGTAAAATACATGTAGTTACAATACACTATACAAATATTGTTTATGGTTTATCGAAAAGTTTTAATGGGTTTAAAGTGTTAAAACTTTAAATTAAACGTAGATATAAGTATAAAAATTAAATGTTCAAGCAAAAACGAACTGAATATAAGTATTATGGTTTCTAGTAGATCTAATAAATAATTAAGTTTTGACACATTTAAGAATCTGTTTAAAATCATTTTCAGAATTAAAATTAATACCTATCGACTAACTTACCTACATCAGCAGAATAGGTACTTACATCGTAAATTCGTAATTAATAAATAAATGTATATTATATTTTGTGGATTTTATACTTTTGACACATATTAGTGTTATACATATTTTATACGCGTAAATGTAAAAAAAATTAAATCAATATAATATTATAGTTTGCTTGATAATATTAGCTATTTTACATTTAAGATTTTAATATCCATTATAATATAATACTGTTTGTTTAAAATATATTTAAAATTTGTATAGCTATAAAAACATTGAAATTAATAAAAACGTGTATTAATGTATTTTTAAAAGATGATCATTTTTCAATTTGACATCGATTATTTTTGTGTTATAAACGGGGTTTCAGTCAAATTGCAGTTTACCTTTATTGACTTAATATATTCCATATTTTGTTTAAGAATAACTCAAATTGAGTTTCGGCACATACATTTAAGTTTTAATGATTGGGGACGACAAATATTCGTATCATTCTTAATCCATTAATTTAATGTTTTTATAGCAAAATCTGATACTTCCTATCAAATATTATTATTTATTATATACAAAGAAAATTGGACGAGAAATACTTCGTTTCATTATTTGTACATTAATCGCGTCGTCAACTTTCAATGTCAATATTATTTAAAAAGTCGTTTGAATACAGAAAAGATATTAAAACCATAAAACTTTGATGGCGCAATCAAAAATCTCTTATGTACATATATATATATATATATATATATATAATATATATTATGTACACATAACTCTGACAGACGAAAGTTTTATTTGCGTGCCATTAAAATCTGAAGTTATTAATAAAATATTATTGACATAATTCACATAAAGTGAGTGGATATTTTTACTTTGTGTGATATAATAAAAATAGCAGTAGGTATATATATCATATACTGTCTTATGTAATATGTGGTATACGGAATGTTTGTACAGTTCATCTATTTTTATAAATTATTTCAGATCAACTTAGAACATATCGTTGAAAATATTTACAATCGTGTGCATAGAATATTCAATATTCGAATACCTACAAGTAATATTATACTGATTTCAGGTTTGTATTCAATTAATTAGCGATGGTTACCAACTGGAACGAGTGCACCGTAAGTTTTTTAAGTGTGTATCATTCAGATTATTGATTGGATGTTCACTAATAACTACAATCCAGTACTTCGTAATATATACCTGACTACGCTGGCCCATAGACGAGTTCAAGCCAATATATCGGTTTTGTCCAAATACTCGTTGATGTCTGACTGATTTGTCCTATTAAGAAAACTTAATTTTATCATCCTGGTTTTGAATTCCCGTAGTGTTTTCCCTTCCATATCCCTTTTTGTTCGGCGTATTATTTATTAAGCAGTCTTACTCCATAAAATCGAGAGTAGCGTTCACCGTTCCCATTTTGAAACTGATGTCTGATATACTGATATGTAATTTAGTTTTAAGAGTATTATGCATATAATACTTTATACTGGACATAGGTATTAAAGACCCTTGGCTGGCCCGACCAAGTCCTCAAAAAGCCCGGTGCGTAGTGATATTGGACCGGGCCAATATATTTAAAATAAAATAAAAGATTGGAACAAGCTTTTTTAAGTCTAGAATCTTATTCCGGAGCGGGCATGGGCTTTTTTTACAACTTTTTGTGCTGAGCGGAGCTGGACTTTAAATAATAAATCAATGGTTGGACCGGGCTTTTTAAGGATTTTTCTTAGGCAATAAATAATTATAATTTAAAATAATAAATAATAATGATAGAACTCATGCGTGGAATGTTTATACATTTTTAAACAAGTCCAACAAAAAAAAAACTTAAGATTGGACTGTGCTTTTTTTCAAAAAGTGTTTTGTACCGGGCTGCACCGGGATTATTACGAGCTTAGCATTATTTTTGGGACGGGCCGGGCTTGAGGATAAAATTGATGGACTGAACCGGGCCGAAAATTTAAGGCCCCTGCAGGTCTATAATATGTAAACACGATGCGGAGTCGAGTAGAGAATAAATATAGTATTACAGTTCCTACCGATTTGTCATATTTGTCGATGGTTTGGTCGTGAGTATTATGGTCTACCGCTGACTATTATACAATTTGACAATCATAACAATATCGCCCTAAAGGTTGAATGAGCGTAGAGTTATTCACGAAATACCTTTGGAAATAATAAAACAACGTCGAATAATACGACTGCGTTTATTATATCGAAAAAGAACCGGTAGTGATATTTTATATTAATGATAATAGCCAATCTACGGGGAATGGAAATACACATAGATGTCTTGTTGGATGCGACAGGGTAATTTTTAATTAAAATAATTATAATAAAAGGAAATATTTTAATATTACTTGTGAATGCTATCGGGTTTTCGTTTACCCGCTAGCATTATATACATTATATAGAGTGTCTATATCGTGTAGGTACCTATGTGTTTGTACGTGCCCGAACTTTAAAATTATGTATATACTCGCGTCTTTTCCAAACTTTAAAACTTCCATAACTATTTGAACATGGAATGGAAGTAATGGTAATTTTTAACTTATAAAATGTTTAAACTAATTGTCTTCCTCGGGTTTCCAACGAACACAATCACATATTATATTTTAATTGTTTTATTACAAGCTTTAGTAAATTGAACTAGTTACCTAATTTGAGTAATTTGTAACTACCTATATCAATTGTGATTCTCTAATAGAGTCAGACAATTATTAAAAAACATACTTAAAAAATAATAATATGACAATGACTTATTGAAGGCTAGACTGACCTTATTGTATACATTATCAAGAGTATATTATAATAAATCATAAACCCCATTAATCGGTAGCATTTAAGAGGACCCATATGTTGTCTCCATCTTACAACCCAGACAGCAATTTTTTGTTTAATAATATAATTATAACATTATAATAAAGAATAATATTAGTATAACGTTATTATAATACTATTATAATATTATCATTACAAAATGCTGTCTGGGAAGTGCGCAACATAGCAAATTGTACGCTCAGCAAAACACGCGAAGCTTCGTTATTTTAAAAATTAGCGTGAATTGACCTCTTATAAAATTTAAAGGTAAGATTATTATCTAGGCAATCTAGCAATTTTAAAGCGAGTTATGAGTATTTTAAAATGTACGAACAAATTACAATTTTAAAATACTCGTACATTTTTTAATAATTTAAATATAATAAAAATCCCATGATATTGCCTAGATAATAATCTTACCTTTAAATTGTATAAGAGGTCAATTCACGCTAATTTTTAAAATAACGAAGCTTCGCGTGTTCTGCTGAGCGTACAATTTGCCATGTTACGCACTTTGTAAGACGGAGACATCATATGCGGATGAGGCGTCCTCTTAAGTTAGTTCTGTAAAATTGTAGTATTAAATATATTATAGCGTACACATACGTAATATAATCTATTGCATATTAAAATATAGCCACCGTGGTAGAAAAAATCATAGTGCACCACCATTCACTGTCATGGTGGTATATTAGCGTATGACGTGTCCGGTTTAAGGTACATACCCAATTCTAATGACATTAGACACATGACAAAAAAGTAGTAATATATTTCAGTCCAGCAGACCAATGGCGGTGGCGGTTTGGTGGCGTTCGTTTGTCAGTTCACGATGAAATGAACAACACTCGCGGTTTCTCCGCCGTCAAACCACAGCTATCTGCTATACATATAACCGGAGAGTTTAAAAGGAGACGTTAAGGGTGTGGTTTTCGAGCGGGGGCTTACGGGCCGCCAACGTCGCCAAGTAGGTAGTTTAAAAGCAGTTATTAATTAGACCGCGAACAGCGGTGTATTATTCACGTCATCAACCCAGCGCACGGGCAAAGCCACCGCCACTGACTCCACTGACACACTTGCGGAAACATTTCCGCGCGTGCAGACTTTTTTCCTCTCAAAACGGGGCTGACTAGTTGAAAAACTGGAAATACTGACCCCCCCCCCCTTTCCCTTTCACCCATATCCACCTCACCAGCCATTTCCCGCAACCGCTCACCAAAGTATTCGCAAAAAATCTCTACTAATACGCAATATAATTTGAGGTCGCACTTTTTCGCGTTCAATTGACGGATTCTTTCCGGCGGAATCGGATCCTCGCCTCTCTGTCTCTCTCTCTGTCTCACTCTCACTCTCTTATTATTTCACCGAACTCTTGTTAAATCCGACCACAAAACTTGGGTACTTACTTCTAAGAGCTCTTTATATTAATTTTAATCGCAGATAAAAGATTCTGGGATAGTGTGTACCTATTACCTATATACACAGTCTTAAAGAACTTGCTTCCGGTTAGTCAAACTTACAAAATTCGTATATTTGGTTATTCAATGGTTAATTTTTTTATAAATAAATCAATTGTTGATGAAAATTATTTAATGCCTGCATTATTCACAATATTGTGATATTGTAATATTTGTTGTTATATAACACATATATTATTAAAATAAGTCATTCAAATAGATACGAGTGTATTACATATTTAAATCAAAAGATCATTTTATAAAATGTGTTTATGTTTGGTTATGGGGTAAACAATAAAGACCAATGAACAAAGTACACAGACGATACATTAAGTATCATTCTATACTAGGAAACTTTATAAAAATGTAAGAATAATATGTCTAGTAAACGAAAATCCATTGAATGTTTCGTTTGGAAAATGATTATTTTTGAGCCAAACTTGGTATGTCGAAAATTTTTAAAAAGATTTTTTATCTAAGATAACGTCTAGAAAACCTTTATAAAAACCGATGGTTGGAAAATATTTCAAAATCCTTCAATTTATTCAAGAGGAAAAAAAGATAATAATAAATAATAATGGATTTTCTTTGTGTAGTCAAAATTGTACTCAAATGTTCTTTTTTTGTTCTCCATTCCGTAGTTAAATTATTGTAATACAATAAATATTACAATTTCCAATAGTTATAACAAAACATAATATAATATTATAATATCTAGGGCTAGGTTTATATGAAATATAAAATCGTAAAATATGCATTTCATTTCGTTAAAATATACAAATAATTCATTAATATTTTCCAAACTATAACTTAAATAAAAGAATCTGATGAAAAATAATTTTATAATTTAAATAATTTTAGTTATCTACTATTAAATAAATTCACCTAGGTATACCTTTTTAAATACATTTTTTCGTATGAATTTTGAAACTTATCATAAGAATTCATAGGAATGGCGTACTAATTATACGAATAAAAAAATTGCGGAAAACCCATTAATAGTCATGGGTGGGGGTGGAAAAACGTGTTTCCAGTCCCACCCACGGGAATTTTTCTCTAGTGGACGGAATTTTTTCGTAGGAATTCTGAAACCTACTATAGGAATTCATAAGAATGGTGTGCAAATTATACGAATAAAACAAATTGCGAAAAGTTAGATGGGTGGGCTGGGGACATGTACGTATTTGAAATACATTTTTAAATTATTTTTTGTCAAGGACAAAATTGCTGGTTTTTTTAAATTGATATTATATGAGCATAATGTTTGGAGTGTAGTATTTTGCACTACTATCATTTAAATATATCATACAACTTGAATTTTTCGTGTTTATATGTAAATTACGCATTATACTTGAAATAATTAGGAAACATAATATGCAAAATAAAAAATAGATCATGTGTATCCATATGAGATGGTTGGTGAACATACCTACCAAACAAATTTGTTAAAGGACGTCATAAAAAAAAAAAAAAATAGTACCTCATTATTGAGCAGAACTTCTATAATAAAATATTGTAAAATCAAAACTAAAACATTTCATTTGTTAAAATTAATCTATGTTTAATAAAAATATATAAACTACGAAATAGAGACACAATAATTGGTTTATGAGAACAATTGTTTTTATACCTTACAAATTAGTTATTAAAAAAAAAAAAAATACCTATTATAAGAAATATGTTTAAGATATAATTATTATTATTTAAAAAAGGTACTAACGATTAAATAATTTCATATATTGAATAAATAAAAATGGAAGTTGTATGATATTAGTTTTAATGTACACATTTTTTTTGTGAAATATTTGACTGGTAAATGGTACGATTTTTTTTTGGTTTGAATTTAGGAGAACGAGTACCAACAAATGTATGCAAAATAATTTATCTACATTTAAAGGTAATATAATATTATATACATGGACGTGCTTGGAGTTTATTATTTGTTGGTGTTTTGTATTTTTTTTTATACAAACAATAAATTTGTTTACAGGACAATAACGTCAGAGAAATTTTGCTGTGGGTCTGACTCCGAATAAACCCGTGTCTGTCACACGTTTCTGATAATATAATAATATTATAATATATTATGATGTCGGTAAATAATTGCAAATTACGTCAAATAAGACTATAGTATATACTTTTTATGACCTTATAATATATGAATTATGTTAATTTTTTATTTCAATATAATATGTAGGTATGTAATCCGAGGTTTTAGCTTTTTTTTGTACATTTAAAAATTGGACAGTTTTGATTTTAACTAAAAGTCTAAAAATAAAATATTTATCCGTTGTTTCGTCGAATTAAATTTTGGAGGATCCATTAAAATAAAATATATTTGCATAAGCTCGTATTTTTAAAATTTTTTTTATTTTCATAAAATATTAATTTATTTTAGAACTTTAATAAAGCGCTTATGTATAATAAATAAATACTCTTTTTATTTACTTTTGTATTTTTTCAGTAAAATGTTAATACACAATATAGTAATGTATTTTAGAATAATACTTATTACAAAAATAGATGAATGGAAATATTATAAAAATAAATTAAACTAGGTAGCAAAACACTAGAGTAGGTATACCATTTAAAGAGTAAAGGTTTCACTCAAATTGTATGTTAGTTCTCACTGTATTTTTAAGTACCTACATAATAACGATTAAATATCATATATAAACTTTAATTTAATAATAATTTGTATAACTTGGTTGTTATATTATATTTTCTGCATAAATATAGTAACAATAATAACTAATCACATAATGTTTTTTTTTAAGTTTGGTGCAGACTATAGTTGGTTTTATTAAGTTTGGTAAATGCCATTGGTAAATTATTCCAGTATTTAATTATAATATTGAAAAATATTTATAAAAAAAGAAAAGTGCGAGAATAAATATCTCCTTAAATTATCATTAGATTTAAAAACTAAAACTATTTTATATAAAACAGTAATTACACTTGTCTGGACTCACGGAATTTTTATTTGGAAACCCCATATTTTTATTTTTCAAGCTTTAAAATTATTTTTCAATCTCACTAGCGCTCATTGGCTATGCTTTAAAATATAATTTTAATTCATAGTATAGGCACTCGAATAAAAATAATTCTAGATTTGTCACACACATTTTAGTGACTCTACTCGGTATAATCTAATTTGTATTATTATATAAGCTATTACTTCTGTGAGAACAATGGATTTAACTCTCAAGCGGAAAATCAATAGGGAAGTTATTTGAAAGAACTTACAAGATTTTTTTCCCTAAAATTTACATTATTTTGCTATTTTATGATATAATTAAAAAAAATAATAATATTACGAACCTATTAATCTACTCAGTCTATGAAAAAAAGCCATAAAGCATTACCCTCCAGTTTATCATCTAAGTAATACTATTAGATGGAACTAAGACTTGCAAACTGTTTAAAAAACCTACCCAAAAAACAATTTTAAGAGGCATCTCACACTATAATTAATACATTGTATAATAATTAGAAATATTAATACAATTATTATGTTGACATTAAGATTACTATGTTTTTTAAATTATTATTATCATTATTATTATTATTGTTGTTGTTATTGTTTATGCAATCACTATAATTGGAGATTAGTACTTATATATATTTTAATATTCATAACATGTATTCTAAGACCTATCTATTAGATTTAAGGATATATATGTAATACCTATGTGTTATCCATGATCAGTATATTAATAGAAAACAAACCGACTACAATATGTTACATAATATATCTTCGTTTGAAATCTAACTGAAAATAATTTGGTGGATATTAGAAGAGGTGTGTCGAATATTATACACATGCTTCAAATATTATGGGATAGTAGACTATTTCTTGAAATATGTATGTGTCAATATCAGTTGAATTTGACTAAAAAGTAGGTTATGGTACCTATCTATGCTATTTTATTAAACATATGAATTATTATAATTCTGTTTCGTTTATGAGCAAAATGTAAAATATTTACTATATATTATATGTACTATAATATGTATTCTATTGTATTATAATTATTAGTTATATACCACTGAATATTAGTTACAATAATTTAGTCACCATTGTCCATTTAAGAAACATACAAATCACATAATAACGGTTTCTTAGAAATTTTTTTATGAAATACATTAAATTAAACAATTTAGAAAAAGACGTAATCTAAATACTTGAAACAGAGATAAACCCACAAAAAAAAAAAACAATTCGGTACCAAAGAATAAGCGTTTTCCCAGTCTATTTTTCTACGCCAATATAAACCCATTAAATTCATATTATGGTTATTATAACGTTTTAACTACTAGACTATCAAAGCCGTTATCAAAATCTAATTTTTAGAATTTTCAAATTTATTTATAGTCGATATATTTTCTAAAAATTTATATTTTTTGTACCACTCCTTAGAGCAGTATTCAGTTTTATGGCGATCCAGATGGGGCCGCGGGTCCGACCCACCTCGCCTATTGTCGACCCCTGCCTTACAGTGTCCTGTGGTGGTCCCGAGTTTATGAAAACTCTCTAGTATATAAAGAGTATATACGCTTACCGCTTGGTTAATTGACCTGTAGGTACCTCCCTAGTATATTATATTGTTATAATTGCGTAAACCGACGTGATCACAACAACCTCCGAATACTGTTTCCGTATGCCTGGTGTCTGTAGCAGTATAATATCTATACATTGAAAACAGTAGCATTCCCAGGGAGTATTTTGGGTGTTGAATCATCCCCATCGGCCGTATTTATGCAAAAAATATATTTATATATAATAGTATATGATTCAGATTTCTACCAAATATATGTTATCCAATAGTTCTACCTATTTCATATTTTAAGTTATGAATATAAAGATTGATTTAAGAAGAGTGTGTTAAGCCCCCCCCCCCTCTCTCATCACATGTTATATTTTAACATACAACTGAAAAATAATTCCTGATCGCACAATATAATATACAACTATTATAAACATCCTGACCAGGTACTAGGTATATGAGGTATGACACACCTTGGAGATTCGACATTATATATTGTTATGCAGGTCCATCACGGCCAACAACACTATTATATCGTCGTTTCGCGTAAATCGGCTAATAGTCTACGCGCACCGGTCGGTATATTATAATAACGATATGGTACTATATAATCATATCGCAACAATACGTTCTCGTTAATTCGAGTGCGGACGCGACAAGGATTAAAACACACATTGTGCACCGCGAGAATACGATGACAGCTGCTCCTTGCGTACACACATAATAATAATATACAGCTCATTGAGCTACAAGCTTAGTGTTTGTCCGCAAAACCAACACCGCAGGTCAAACTTTTGAAGGGGCTTCTTATTACGCACACGTGCGCGAGTGCATATTATTATGTGCTCGTATAGTCGTATATTATTATATGAGTGGAAACATCGCCGATTCGTGGCGTACCGATACAATAGGTGTGCATATATTCTTATACTATCATTATGATATGTACACAATACGGGCGGTATATTATAGTAAGTCCGGTATGGTCGACGAACACGCGCCTTATTTACTTACACGTGAATTGAAGATATGTACCGATTTGTTTTTCGACCGATCGGTCGCCGACCAGCGAGCAGTTTATTGTAATATTTCATAAGGGTGTAACAGCTTAAGGTACGCATCAACTAAACATGTCAAATAGCGAAAGTAAATAATAGCGATAAATTATAAAACTGTTACTAAATAATATATAGGTAATATCAATACGAACAATAATGAATAATTATGTATTGTTAAAAAATGTTTACTGTCTACACTGTACATAACCGATACCGAATTTGATTGAAGTCTTGTGGGTATATGTTAACTAAATAATTTAGTTTAATTATTAAACAGTACCGTTATTTGGAAGACACACAGCTATGGCGATTTATATGGCGTAATAGAAAGAATTGACAAGTGTAATTATTAACTAACTAGGTACATATTATGTAATAACGTTTATTTCAATAAATTTGAAAAAAAAATGTAATTTATAATTATTCTGATTATTGTTAATTTAATATTAAAAAACAAATCAAATTTTAATAATAACAAAAGTTGTTAAATAATATTAGTTTATTGAATTATTATATTTGTATGCAGTTATTTCTGATATATTATCCTTTATACTTAATAGCTCATTTGGTGAAAATTACAAAATAAACGATCACTTATACTATATATTTTATCATTCCCATAGAAACTGTTATTCGGTGCTAGTTTTGTATTCTCAGTCTTCGGAGAGCTATTATTATAATAAAACATCAACGTTTCCTGACAATTATATTTTATGATGTACTCTTTTTATACTTTTTTATAATTGATATAATATGAATAATTATAATAACAGCCTTAGGCAATATTATACGTATAATCATTATCATGGTAAAACGAAATGACTAACGAATTACGATGATGGCCAAATGGCTTCAGCATTTTTTCAACAGTTGTTTTGGAAATATATTCGTAAATCGATAAGCTTATATATCTTTATCTTTTGTTGAATATAAAATGTGAAAATATTTTACAGATTATAGTAACTTTAAGAGTAAAATATCATATCAGCTTATATTACCGTATTTTATGTACATATATTTTAAAAATTCAAAAGTAGTTTTGAAAAAAAAAAAACGAAATTTAGCCGATTCAAGAGTTATTGTGAATCCCCAACAAAGCTGTCTATCATCTGTCCAATTCCCAGCTCTCCTACAGACATAATATAATATACTTTTATACACAATTCACGTTGCTGCTATGAGTACTTTTTTTTCTCCATGACTTTGGTCATATGAAAACTCTGACACTTATAAGACGGGTAGAATAATATTATTAAGTTATATACAATATCTAGACCGCGAACGTTCGGATAAAATGACCGCCGAGAGAAAAGTTACAGTTACTACCACAGACGTAAACGGTTTATAATCTCATCCGGAGTTTTTGTCGGAGTACGCTCGAATGTTCTCGGTCTGTGTTTACTTTTTTGTGCGATTCCGATATTTATTACAATGCTTAAATAAACGACGGCCGATAAAGAAACGATGGTTGGTTTTGGGTACATAAAAAATCGATGAGTTATTATTATACAATATTATCGTCGACAATCCAGAGTATGACAGTTCTTAACTATAAAAAAGGTGGGTGGGTAAGTGGATGTCGCTCTGCTATACAGTAGGTTACAAATGGGTCACTGTAATGGATGGTGTTAAATTTGAATTCAATGATATAATATCACTGTATAAGACAAACGATTCTGAGCGAAAACGGTCAGTCACCCTATGATATTACCAAGTATATTTGATGATATTATTGTGAATAAAGTAATTTATATATTTATCTATTTACGTGGAACCTTGTTTTAAATTTTCAATCCTTAGCTATAAAAGTTAAACATTTTATACATTTTTGACTACAAAATAATTATTACATTTTAAATTTAATAAATGTTGTAAAAATTTGAATTTTAAATGTTTATAAATAAAAACTGTGACTAAGGATTTTTAATATTTTTAAAATATCATTGTAACAATATAGTAGGAGTCTTGTATTAAATTTTCAAGCTTTTTTACCCAATAAATAAAGTTTTATTGACATTCATAGAAAAAAAGACTAATAAAATTGGAAACAGAAAATATTCCTAAACAATTCAAAATATTTTGAAAATTGTATCCTGTATAGGAAATGCAAATATAAACAACCAGTGAAAATATCATGTATGTACGTTCATTTATTTTAGAGTTACACCAAAGACCAAAATCGTTTTTTTCAAAAACATATTTTGCGTAAAAATTACCGTTTTTCCTTAATTTTTCTTTTGTTTTTCCTGGCGCTTTTGAAAACTATTGAAAACTATTGTTTTACTGCCCCAAACCGTGATGACACACAAAAATAAAAAAATAAAATAAAAAAACACACATCATTGTAAAATCAATACATTCATCACTCCGCTCAGAATCTAAAAATAAGAATTTAAAAAAAGTTTGACAATTTCAAATATTTATAAATACCTCAAAAAGAGACAAGATATTTTGAAAATTATATCGTGTCCAAGACTAGATAATATAGTTTTTTGGTAAAGATTTCAAGTTTCTACCGATTTTTGTTTTTGAATAACAATAAGATAACAAATATTGAATTTATCAAAAGTTAATGTTTCGTAAATATTCCCATTTTTTCCTAATTTTGTTCTAGTTTATTTATAGAAGCATTGGGAATTTATTACTTTTGAATCAACAAAGTAACAACGAAATCCAATTTTCTGTTAGAAACCACCCTTACAGTTGAATATTAAAATGTTTTTACTACTCCAAAAGGTGATGCGATGAAATAAAAAAAGCACATTTGTAAAACCATGCATTGCTAGCAGTTCAGAATCTAATATGATTATACAATTTTAGATACCTCTACATATATTATTTACATAATATTAAGACAAAACAATAATATTCTAAGAAGTTTAGCTCATCCAAAATTGTAATTAAATAATATTAGTAATCCATAATGTGTATAATTATACACATATAAATTTGACATACTTTTCTTCGTATATCAAGTACCTAGATGTGTTTGGAAAATTGAAAATATATTATTTTTTATGTAATATTATGTTTACACTTTTTGTTATAAAAATAATTTGGAAAGAACACGATATTAAAATTTTATATTTGATGTAATATCCTTAAATTTTTAAAAGCCATTTATTATTATGTTATGCATAGTAACTAATTCATGTGAAATATAATATTTACGTGCAAACAATTCTACTGAACAAATAATATTTTTACTCACGTAATAAGCGATCGGATACAATAAAATATATTCTTCAAAAATACATACCTGTAAAATAATAATAGTATTTTAATAATCATAATTAAAGATATTACCAGTTATCAATTATCATAGATATAATGATATGAATATTTATGATACCTATTATTATGTTATATATTTTATATTTATGATTAAAATATTTACGGATAACATAATTTTGGTTGCAGTTTAGAATTGAGTATTGTATCTACCTAAACTTGAATTAGTAGTATAGTAAATTGTTAAAAATATCGTTCTTTTTTTACAGATGGCAGTTTTTAGTCTTATTCACACTTATGCTCATTTCATGTCAACATTTAAATTAAGTATTTAATATTCGTATAAAATAACTTTTTATTTTTTTTACAAAAAATAACTGTTTCCAAGTTAATATAAGTTTTAATACTACTCAATATGGACATTTTACTTAAATACCAAGTTTGTATTTACATAAATTATTTAAATACTTTCTTTATACTTTCGTATTGAAATTTGAATAAACATAAACTCGTGAAGTATTTGATACCATATTATTTACTTTGTGTTCAATAGGGTATTTTAATTTCCAGCATAAATCTTAATATTATCAACATAAGGTATTTTTGTGAGAACATTTTTATCAAACAATTCCCATTCATGACTCATGGGTCAGGACATAAAATATTTTATTATTTTTGCCACAATAATACTAACTTATAATATACTAAATAAGAATTTTTATTTTAATTTTATCACCAAATTCTTAACCTATAGTATAATAAGGTTACATTTGTATTTAGATTATTAAGATAGCTGATATATTCATATTTTATAAGCAAGAGAAAATTTCATTTAAACAAGTGTCAAGTACCTATAATAGGTACATAATTTATCTGCAACATACCAAATAACTAAAAAATATATAAACAAAATCAAAGTGTCACGTAAAAATTTAAAATAATAATTTTTTTAAAACAACATTTTTTTATTAAGGTATTATACACAATCTGTTCACGAAAAGAACAATAAGTAAATGTGATAACAAAGAAAAACATAAAAAGGAGATGAATTATGGTGTGATGATAAAGGAGGAGGGGGAACTTTGACAAAGAAAATTATTATTTTATACCTATAACTTACGTACAATTTTATTTTTCAATCTGTGTTTAGAAATTCAACAATTAAGCATTTTTTGACTCAAGTTGAGTTGATAAGAACCGTTTTCATTAATTTTTTTTGTGTTTCCATTCCTGTTAAAATAAGATTAAAGGTAAATGCAGGATTTAAAGTTGATAAATAGCCGGAAGTGATTGATATAGATAATTTAAGTACTTTAGTATAGAATGAGACTTCACAGTCGATAAATCGCTTTAAAAAAAACTATCAAAAATAAACGAATTTCTTCTTCATCAAAAATTCAATTTCATCGGTGTCAACATTAAATCATTAGTAAAAAAAAAATGTTTTCTAACAATGACCTCGTTTTAATTACAAATTAGTAAATAAATTTACTTGATTATATCATTTAATTTTTAATATTAATATTTAAAAATGTTACTATTTGTTACAACGAAATATTTGGCATGTAACCTATTATAGGTATATAATATAGATTGTGTGTACAGTGTATACATATTAAACACTATACAGCGTGTACCTACTCCTAAAGGCTTAAGGACATTTTTATTTTTGCACTTTATCTTATTTCATTTTCTTAATTAAATGAAATAGTAATAATTATATATTTTTTCAAACACCTGTGTGTATTGTTGTTATAATTATTTCTTACAAGCGTTTGACAGTAATTTATCTTGTAATTCAAACATAAACTGTTAGCGGTTTACTGGTTTATGAACAAGACTTGTAAATAAATAAGTATCCATGCTGCTGTACATATTATATTTAAAGAATTAAAATGCGTTGGAAACATATTTTATATTTTAGATATGTTTTGGTTTTTTGTCGCTCAATGAATAATAGTACACCTTTAAAGGCTTTTTATATTGATATTATTACCTCAAAATGTACATAAAATACAATATTCGATATGCAATCAAGGGTTTAATTGAAATGGACATCCAGATGAGTTATTATATTTGAACATTATTGTTCTTGTGGATTATGGGACACATTGTTAGAAATTTCCAGTAGAAATTAAGACACTTTCAAGCCAAACAATTTAATTATGTTGTTCAATAGTTCTAATAATAGACGTCAATACATGGTTGAAAATACGTCTACTTATTATTTTTGTCCAAATCTCCTTTTCGGTCAAAGCAGTAGGAATAATCGTTATAGCCCGATTCTCTCTGCAAGGATACCGTTCGAAAGGTTTGTATTTTGACTTTATCTACGAACACTTTTATTATATGATGTGTATCTTTAATGCCGTACCTATCACGACCATAACATTTATCAACTCTCCTATACCATGGTTAAAAACATCTTTTTTCATGTGAAACATCTAATGCGGTGGATGACACAAGCTGTTAACGTGGCATCGAAGTGACTTCATACGCGCGACACATATTCTAATGCGCCTTTAAAATAAAGATAAATTTTTCTTAAAAAAATCTGAATATTTCGTTCATGATTATGCCATGTTTATTTCCTTTAATAAACCATCCTTTCAATATTGTCATGCATATTTTCCATACAAAATAATTTCAATGTTTCACATCTGCCAGGCGTACCGCGACGGCTCACTTTTTTAAATTAAAATTCATATCGACTGTATTATATGGCATAGTATGTCATTATTAATATACCTACAATATAGGATCAATGCACAACAGTCTTGTGCTTAAAATATGTTTATCTATGTGTAAATATATTTATGTAATGTATTTAACAGACTTTACATTATTTTAAAAGTTAATTAAAGCAGCAAGTTATCATAGGATTTTCATAATGTTTGAAATATTATTGGTTCATTACAAAAAATTAACAACATTTACCGAGTGTATCTACATCTACCAATGTAGACATTAAATAATTAAAACACAACTTAAGTATTTCTTGGTAAAATAATGAAAAAATAAAATCAATAAACAGAAATTATTAATTTTTAAAAATGAACTTGAAACAAACTATCCTAGTTTTGTGAATACAGTAATCATTGGAACTAAATCGTTATAGGTTATTAAATCAGATTAATTATTATATTTCGTGGCAGTCGCGTATACAACATGAACAATAAAAATTCATTCTAGGACAGACGTTTTAAATTTTTAGCCACATCGATTATTATTTATTAGTTTTACTGTTATACCTAAACTAATAATAGTTACTATTATAAGTCTCTGTTGTTTCAATTTATTATTTTTGTTTTTATAGTGAAGACTTCGATATCGCTCAACAGCGATATTGCTGGCCGGTTGTTTAACTATAAAAATGTGTTACGCCGTTATACACTGCAGTTTTATCTCGTTAAATGTAGGTGCCCAAAAATATTGGACAGAAGCATAGGAGTTTTCCGGTTAAGGTGTAGTACGTCAGCTGTAGTATACGCGGTGGGACGGGTGGAGAGGGTCGTCTCTACACATTTTCCAGGAATTCGGGTTCCTGATCGGTCGGCACATAGCCTGCAGGACTCGATGGACATGACGACGACCCCGTGAGAGCGAGCGGAATATTATTTCTTACACCGTCGGTGATAATGATTTATTATTGTTGTACCCATCTCGTTTATTGTGTAAGATATAGATTGTCGGAGATCGGTTGCGCATTGTTGAGTGAAAATCGGAAAATAGACCGTTGGCCGGCCGATGCTGATGCGTGATATATGGATGCGCGTGCGAGTTATATACCTATTCTGTACTCGGTAGGGAGTCAAGGGTGAAGTGGCTTAGACATTTTGTGACTTATCGTCCACTCCTGTTTTTTTTATCTGAAATGACGTTATATAGGTAACCCTGGATCCAGAATAGTAAATAAACAAAAAAACATACTATTTTTTTGTACTATAAATTGTAACATGAATACTAAATAATATATTCAAAAACATATAGGTATGTATCATTTTATCTAAAATATTATGTTTCCACTCTCTTCGATCGCAAAACAAGCTGTATAATAATAGCATATCTGCTGCCACTTCATGTATTTATGAACTGTATATGTATATAATTTCGTTATTGTACATTCGTATGCAATGAAATCGACAACGGAGATGACATAATATGGGACCACCCATAAATTACTTTGAATTGACATTTAAATATATTATTTTAAATTTTTCTTAAAACTTCGTAAAAATTTACCCCTTGTAGAACCTCTAAAAAATACCACTAGCGAAACTTGGCCATTCTATTTGATTTTGCGTCAGCGTCCCTTTCGAATCAACTTTGATGAGTTTCATCTACCGACGACACTTTCCGTTTGAAGAATTAATATACGCAGCAACCGTCTTTTATACGAGCATAACGGTCAGGTAAACTTACTTGTCAAACAGAAAGGAAATTCCAATCGAATAAGCGTATTGCAATAAGCGTTTGTCGCGTTGACGGATTTATCATCGCAGTGGCCGATGTACAATATATTATAAACCTCGACAAATGAACCCGTCCATCACCGAAGCGCTGACGCTGCTATTTCACAGCTTTTCACGTTTGCATTTTAGACGACCCGTCGACTATATAGGTTGGTATTGTCTACCTGTGTTTTCGACGAGTCCGGAGCGTTTCTGGAACTAGGCGACGAATCACTTCTTATTGTGACATGCGCATTGGTAACTTTTCGTCACGCATCGTCGTTCCGTTTGGGTGCACCCAGAAAGGACGTTACTAAGCTTATTGTCTCATTTTCAGGCCTACTCTAGATTTACTTACGATATAATATTATTGACATATCGATCAACCACGGCGGTCTGAATCATACCAGTTGTTTGCTGTCCGATTGTTTCACCGAAGAGGTAGTTTGCTGTTTTGGACCGTCGTCGGGTGTAATAGGGTTGGCGTTGTAAACAGATCCAAATAGTTTGTGCATGACTTGATGGAGGAAACGGGTCCAAGTGTATTATACGACCGAATTTGGCCAGTCCTCGAACGGAATCAGCCTTTTTCGTATACATATATAGTTAGCCACGATCAAAGTAAACATACGGTGACGTTTTCCGCTTGCCTGTCGGGCCAAGACCAGGGCACCGGCTAAGCTTTCGACCGACAACCTGGCTATATAGTTGGGTCTCGGCAACCGCCTGACAAAATCCAATCGTCTATTTGGACCCAAGGGTTTGGCCCTCGCCGACGTTTTTTTTTCCGTTCCGATTCATCCAATTTACTGGATTCCATCCTGTAGCAGTGCGCGCGCTGCTGTGAGGGTTGTTAATAACCAGACGCTATAAGCTGTGAGTCCGTCACCACGTTCCAAAATAAATTGTTTTTTTTTTTTTATTTATTTTTACATCGGTCCTCGTATAATATATACCACCGGTCTGCAGGTCTCGGCTGTTTGTTCACCACGGTGATTTTTCATATTTTTTTTTTTTTTGTTTTTTGTTTTACTCCTCCTCCACCTCCGACAATGATTTAATACCCGAGGAAAACGGCGTTTTGGTGAAATAATTTCATGGGCATTCCGCATATAAAACTCGGCGGTGGTGGTGCAAAGTTTGCGCACCTTGTGCGTGCGTGGCATTGAAGCACGCGGGACAGTGACAAAAACCGCAATCTTCCTCGCGCTAATACATCGCGTCGGCTGATTGCGGCCGCGGAGAGGTGTTTGAGGAGGGTGAGGCGACGTTTACGGTGGCCGGAAGGGTGGCGATACAGGGATAGGAAATGGGGAAGGGGAGGGGTGGCTGGTGCGCGGTGGCGCAATAGCCGTGTTGTTATTTACGATCCATCGTTTTGTCTTGCTCGTCTAGAACAGGCAAAGCCTCGCGAACCGCCGATACAGAGCCCTTCAACTTAGTCGGTGGTTCACGCTGACTATACCGTAATTTCAACAATCAACAAACATAACGACGCGAGCACATCGATAAGGTTAAAAAAACGATAAAAAAAAAAACCGCGATCTCGATTGTAAATGTATAATATTGAAAACGTATATAGACGGCGTGCACATACAATGTATTAGGATATAGACGCGCTGCGGAAACCTGCCGATAGGAGTTCGTACCGGATTTTTATTTGCTATCGGGAACGTGTATTTTTTTTGTCGAACGTATGAAATCTCGTGTTTGAGAAGCCAATTAGTCACCATTTATAATACAACACTGCAATAATAGTGATCTTTGTTTTGAAATTGGATGCAATTTTTTTTTTTCGGTGATTCTACAATTCAAAACGTTTGTATATAGTGTTCCATTCCGTAATTCGATGTCAATGTTCAACTCGAGATTGTATACAATTATGTTACATTCATAATGTAGTCATGTATCGAAATGCATAACCTAAATAATATAGTACTTATATACATTATAATAATACCTACGTTCCATCACAATATATACTATACACCCCTATAACATTATAATATTTAGATGAACGTTCCCGAACAATAATATTATACACTCGTAACGTTACAAATTCGTTATTTTCCATAAATTTATTTAATGCATAAATCACGTTACAGATAACGAAATTTAAAACAGAAAACATTTTTCAAATTTTATTTGTATCACAAACAATGTATTTTGTCTCAGAATGGAACTTAAGTATATTTTTTCAAATGATATGAATCTATATAGCAGTATAACACTATAACTGTATAAGTGTATATTCTTTTGGTGCGTAAATACGTAATAGCAAAAAAAAAAAAAATCGTGAAGTATACGTTATTAAAACAAAACGTAACAAATCAAATGCGTTTCGAAGGAATCATTTTGTAATACTGGCAATCCCTGACTTAAACACATTGATGGAATAGTGTATATATACTTAATAGGTCGTATTATAGACTTATTTATAGAGCAGTGGAAAACCGGTAATAATGTGGTATTCCATTTGAAACTGTAAAAAATAAATAGATATCTTATAAGACCAACGTAATATAATAAATTATACACCCACCGTTTACAACTTATACAATAATAATAGCTTTTTATTTTCCCCAGTTATATAATACATTGTATTTGGAAGTATGTTATTCCTATACAACTTACATCAACACTTATGTTGTTATCAAAGCATACCTCTATTGAATTATTCAACAATATAAGAAATATTTTATTAGGCACCTTGAACCTTTTTAAACATTTTCGGAATAAATATAATATTTCTACAGAAATGTACTATATATATTTTTCCATGCAATCTATTATGGTTTACTCTAACAATTTCGACTTGAAACTACCAATATATTTAAAAATAATATTGGGCATATAAGTTATTTTTCCAAAAATGTCACGTACAGTGCTGAGCTATTAAAGCGACAAATTGATTTCCTCTCAGTTTTTAACTCTTTTGGCCATTACTGTGGGAATACACGAGTACGTTTGGCTAAGTGGTTTATGCTATACTCCTACAATTACATTTTTTTCTCAAATTATTTGAGTTTGATTGCTCTTTTTATAGGATATTGACCCGTCAAAAACGATTCTACCTAATATAATTACACTGTTTTCAAATTCTGGAAGATACTATATGAGAGTACACGAAATACGGATTGTTAATAATTGTGAATACAAGCATGACAATAACAATAACACACGTGACACTTGGGATGTTGGAGTGAGTCTAACGTCAAATCTAATCGAATTAATTTGTATACTTTTCTTCTGGTGAAAAACACATGCAATATACAATTTATCTGATAGAAAATTTTTTAGTTTTTTTGATATTTTTTAAAAGTTAAACTAATTAAATTAAAAATAGATTGATTGTTCTAACACAGACCAGTAACTGATATATGTTTATATTGTAACGGAACGTACATCGAAAAGTATGTATGGATAACTTGCGCCTAACAATAAGATATGAAAAATAATCACCATATTCATTAAAAAAATTAATGTATTGCTCGTAGCTGACCGTCAAATTATTGTGTATTTAGTATTGATTGATAATTGCGACAGGAAGACGGTTTCAATCAAAAACACGAAACTAAGTATATCATATTGTATATACACGTTTGCATTATAATTTTAAATAATATGTACATTGACTATGCGGACTCGAAATAATATGTCAACAGTTACATACGTCACATTGTACACAGATTTAACAATAAATTGTCAAAAATATCAATAAAAGATACAAAAACAAACACCAGATAGAGCGGTACGCGTATAAAATATTATTGTGTATTAGTATAGAAAACCAACTTTTTATAAAAGCTGTGTATGCTAATTTAACGAATTGTTCGATTCCAGTTAAATAGTATACTGCAGTAATTAATACTGATACATTTGTGACCTATTTACGTTTGTTTTGGGTATTTTGGGATTCGAATAATGGAACATTAGTTTAAACTATTCGTAGTGCACGGAATACAAGGATTATATTACATATACTATACCAAACAAAAGCCAAATGGACATCTAGAACAAACAGCGTTTGTGTTAATATTTGGATAATCACTAATGCCGCAGAATAATGTGATTTCAGCTTGGGTATGAGATGACGGTGTTTGTACAAGATCAGCAAAGGACGTTTGAAAAATATGAAACAATTTAAAAGCGAAACTATTGATAATGGTATAATAATATAGTGGACAATGGTATAATGGTATAACCATATTGGTATCAAGAAATACAAGTTTTCATGAATCAGCAAAAGTCAGTTTCATACAGATATGATCTTTAATATTGTTTCTGTACTGAGGTGTACTCGACAGTTGTTAAAATATAAAAAAAAGTGAATTTATAAAATATTAATATTTTATAGAGCAAATTCAAAAAAATATCTAAACAATTATGTCTTCCTTTTTTTTCCAAAAAAATTCGTTTTGGGGCTGTTGGAAAGCAATCTGTTTGTTATAATAATACTATAAATTATATTAAATTATATTATATTATATAACATATTATGTAAAATAAGATAATATGTGAGTTAAATATCACTATTTCATTGAATTTAGAAATAAAATCAATAGGGAACTTGAATATACGTATACATATATTCGTATGACGATAATAATAATCAAGTTTACATGCTTGAAAGTTGAAGTAAGCATAGACTCACATAAACTGCACATAATAAATTGGTACTTAAAATAACTTAAAACGAACTATAAAGAATAAGTATTTTTTCTCTTTTAACGTAATAATGGAAGTACCTAGTAAATTCAAACGATTTTAACAAACCCAACTGTAGAACACAAGTCAATTATGTTCCTCTCCAGCGGATTGCCTAATAGGTTACCTTAAGGGTGAGCGCAAACAATATAATATTATTATAACATGTACTTAGTCAATAGGTATAGTTTAAAAAGATAGCAAATTTACAAAAAAAGTTATTTCCTTAAAAGTCAAACTTTATTTTTATTTTGGTATTTAAATAAAAATGTACTACTTAAGTTATATAAATTGATGCGTATAAAACAAAACAATTTATTGGATTTTTACAACCTTGAAACTAAAATATTATAACTAGACAAGGTTCAATATACGTGATTCGTGTATCAGATCAGTTTAAGAATATAAAATTTATAAAATCTACAAGAGCCGTTTGTAAGTTGCAAAATCAAGTCCACCAACGTCACACAATGCGTTTAGTTCACGGAAAGTTTAAAAAACCATTGAAACAAAAGAGTCAACTTGGGGTATTGTAAATGCAGGCATTCATTGTGTCACATACACTACAAATACTTTAAATGTGTGTATATGGTTTATCTGAAACGAATACGTGTTAATATGAACACATTTGTGTAAATAGTCCTGGAGCGAGTAGTAGAAACGAGTGAGTAAAACATAAATTGACCTGCCTTCAGCAGTTGGCGTCAGCCATATCCAAGGTGATATTGTTTTTTTTTTTTTATTAAATTTTTAACAGACGTTTTTGGATACGTCATGATAATTCTTGGATTACATTGGATAACTAGAAATCATCGATGGTTCAAATTTATTTCAATACTTTTAACATCAAGTTACTGAGACCTTCACCCGACCTGACTGTACTTCTATTCTATTTAATACTCAGTAAATATTATATTCGTTTTAATATGGTGTTGCTATTTATAAGAAAACAGCCTATTTTGATAATATATAAAACGTCGGTACTTATACAACGATGAGACCAAAGTACACACATCACTCATATATCAGCACATGCTAAATATTAATTATTGTTTTTAAATTAAATAATTACCTAATAAATCATTGTTTTTGGAAGAATATTCTTACTTGGTTTGGTTAACAATATACAATTCACCGGAAGTAAATAAAAATCAATTTTTTCCATGGTTAAAATTTCAATGATTTTAAGACTATTTTTTTTATAGTTTAATCCAAGTATTAATTTATACTTGTATTATAATATAGTGTATAGTTAATATGATATATTATATTACATTACTTATCTCTCGATATTATTAATGGTATCACATCATACAATACATTTTTCATTATTAAATTCCAATATAATATAGGATTTAGTTAAATTATAGTTTTCATAATTTTCCCGATGGTTAATTTATTAAGTATGACAAAATCTAGATAGTATATTTCGTTAAAAATATAAATTCAAATTTAGTAAACGAAGTGTTTTTTTTTTCATTATTTTTCAAGTAATATACAATCTGTATCATTTAAAGTAAGCGAAATGTAATATAATAAAATAATCAATATATGCCTACTATATATGTTATTATACTTATTTCTGTACACAGAAAGAAAAAATTTTAAATTTGAATGTGATAGAAATCCAATAATTTGTCATTTATGATTAATGAGTATATATAATAATATATACTAAGCCATTATACCCATAATACTAATAAGTAATAACAGGTATATATTACTTGCAAGACACAATATTACTGTGTAGTGTATAAGATTTTGATTTTTAAGTGAAAAAAAATACTAAGATTATAAAATCCAATGGCTGAAAAGGAAGTATGAGTTTTGATTTATCGTCTATAGGTAGTTGTATATATTATGTTTAGGTTAGGTGTATTTGTATAGGTATTCATAGTCTTTTCATTGGGAAAAGTCAAGTAAATTGCGTCACGTTTTTTTCCCAAAAGGCAAGTGTTATCCTCAGATTATGCTGTTAAAAAATGACCGGAAACAAAGACGATAAATAAATGTCAAGAAAGAAAATAGATGATCTTTCTATACATAGACTGAAATATATAATATATGTGTATCGATAATAAAAAAGTGACAGTTATAAATAACAATTATTCGCAAGAAAGGTTTGATTAGGTAGTAGAGTTTTTGTGGAATATATTTAAGTTTTTTGTATTTTACATTAGACACGAATTTAGGTGTCTTGTATTAATAACTGCCACACGTCATAATCTATATGAATTATGTACCTTTACCGAATACTAACTATATTCAAATAATTAATGATCATATGAATATTAATAATCATCGTCTCGTACACTCAACATTTAAAAACAATAATTTACTAAAAACCAAAAAAAAAAAATTTAATGATTTTACATGAGCACAAGTTGAGTGTTTTTCGTCGTTGTCAGGGAAAAATTGTCACTGTGACGAGTTTTCCATGACGCCTGCGCGCCTGACAAGGCAAGCACACATACACGTAAGTACGTAACGTTGGTCGTGACGGGCGATGAGAAAGGGGGGGGGGGGGGGGGTGTCGGGTAGAAATCGAAAAGGCGATTGCCAAATACCGTACGAATAAAATTCGCACGACGCGTAATTGATCGCGTCTATCTAGAAACAAGCGAACCCCGATCGAAGGAAATAGATAGACACTGACTGAGAGAGGCACAGAGAGACAGTGTGACACAGAGACAGAGGTAAAACGGTTATTTTCCGCGCGAACAGTATATATATGCCTAAAGAATCTATATACGAAATATGCATTTATAAAATATATACGGTGAGGTTTTACGTATATTATAATAATATAATATATATATATATAGTGTATTGATTTCAGTCGAGTAGGTAACACGACTGAAACACGTACCTCTCTATACCTACCACATCAGTGACCTAAAAATAATTTGTGAAGGAAGGGGGAGGGAGGGGGGGGGGAGGTTGGTTAAGCAAAAAAAAATCCCGGGAAGTAAACCGCGGCGGTGACGGTCGAAAAATCCGTAAATAGTGTACACACGCGCGCGCGCCAGCCCACATGCGAGTGCACGTATATTTATAAATATATATACACAGTATATACACTCGTAAAATGGGTGTGGTGACGACCGCTGATGAGTTCGCGTTTATGTATTATAGGTAGTGTGTGCGAGAGAGGTTTTTCAGTTATGTTGCGCGCGCGCGCGCCTTCGAACATTATTCATTCATCCTGTTACACATAGGTACCTATACCCTTTTAACAAAGCGCACACACAGACACACTCTGCGGGGCTACGTTAATTCGGAACAAAGATACCGTCACCGTATATGGAGGTAAACCGTATTATTATATAATCTGTACGCACGCACGCACGCACGCACGCATGCACTTACTTCCGCCTCCACTGTAATATACAACAGCCCCGGCGAGAGACTCCTGGGAAAATTATTGTGTTTTTCTTTCGGCCGCCGCGCACATAATACCTGCACCGCCAACACCATATAATGTAATCGCCGACGGCGACGGCTCTGTACACAAAAGGAGGTACGCAATATTACGCGTCTGAAGGTAGGTATGTAAAATATGTAACGGAAAAAAAAAGTAATAATATTACAATCGCGGTACGATGCGATATGTGTACAATAATCATATCAGTGCCGTATAGTATCGAATACAAACAGGTGGTTTGGACTGTTTGGAGGCCTGTGGACAAAAATTCAATGTGTGCTGTTTTTTCTTAGGCCCTCACTTTCCGTCCCTTCTAAAATGATTAGGACCTAATATAAAAATAATTATACATCTTTGGGTTAGAATACCAAGAAGAGCTCATTAAAAACTTTAACATAAAAAAATATAAATAGGTATTGAAAAATAAAAGTCTCATAATATGAGATATTATATTATAATATATTATATAGATACTCGTATCCGGGGTACTTGACACGAAAATCTTAAACGGAACGTCGAAAAAACTGTACATGCTATTGATTTTGAAGAAATGTCTCAAAACTATGACGATTCCAAATTATTTTTAAACTTTCAAATTGGTTTTCTTTGGATTCCGATGGAGACAATTCTGCACAAGTATATTACACTATGACGCTAAGGGCTGTATACGTTATCATAACTGATGAGATATATTTATAATATACAAAGCGTTTTTCAAAGAGCCTAATCACGGGGATGTACATTACGATTGCGACATATAGACAAATCCCGATCGAGACGTAGTTTCAGTTTCAATCGAGTGTATTATAGATCTGTTTCAATTCCAATCTGAATAATAAATATTTTAAGGAATAATTGCATACAAACGCTGAGAGGGTTTAGAGTTTTTACTCATTAACACCTAGGTAAACACTAACCCAAAGCCACACAAAGCCCTAAAACTGTATAAATGAATACTTAAAATTAATTTTATCAATAATTACTTAATGATACATATATTATTTAATATTATGGTAGACCCGTTAAGAGGTGTTTAGTACAAGACACATAAGGATGAATTCATTTTTTAAAGATAAATTGTATAACATGTAAATCACAACTATTTATATTAAAATCCATGTATTATAAATAGCTAGGATCTATAGATACTATATTATTATAAATATATCGATAATTCATTAAATAAATAGGACCTATAGCTACACGTATTAAAGTTTATAGAGTAATATGCCATAATAGGGAGATAATATAGATGTAAACATTGACAATGCAATTGAACTATCAACCCAATTAATACATTCAATATATAAAAATATTTCCTCACAATTATTTTATACACAATTTAACTGTGCAATATATATGAATGATATTTTAATTTAGTATTTTTTTTGTTATTGTTATAAACTTCAAAGTTTATGTATACTTTTTATATAGGTACTTAAATAATGTTTACTTCGTCTGATAATGCATTTAGTTATATCATATTATTATAAACTTCAATTTCTAGATTTAAGAACTCCTGATTTTTTACTCTGACCATTTACTAATGTCTATGACGTTCTCCCCTTACCGCAATTCATATATATTATAACAGCAACATGTTACTTTGGGCGAATGTATCTAATCGTCAGCTTTAGGTGCGACTACCGGGGATTGGGTTCACCTCGATTCGTGTGAAAATCTAATCTAGATGCGAAACTTCCTTGGGGTTAGATACGACTCGTTTATGGACATCTGGTGATTTTGAGTATATATGCGAAACAATTTATAGTTACTGAAAATATTGTAATATAATTATATATTTATGATTTAGTATTCATAGAAAATGATTAATTTTATTTGGTATTAATATAAATTGAATTAATTATATTTGACTGAACTAAATTGGTACAAAATAAAAAGGAGATTTCTGGTTGCGCTACTGTTTTTGTGTAAAAATTTGTAAGACTTATGTTTTTAATTGTCGTCAGAAAATCCAAAAAAAAAAAAAAAAACACTGATAATATGATGTTAAAATAAGTGTGTTCAGAATTTCAGATTATCAGGATTTGGTGTTCGAAATATTTGACAAGAAAAACGTTACTAAGTTACTATATAATACCGCCTTTATGGTTGAATTATTAATCACGAATACACTACATGATCATTGATTAGAATAGGTTACCTATGCCTATTTCTATTATTATGTTAGTATATCGACTTTAGGTTTCAAAAGTTTTTTTTTTTATAAATAAGTAGTAAGAATATATAAAGTAGTACCTACCAGTAGTTATAACAATAAATATTTTAACAACGTTTTAATTCATACAATTTTCATATAGATCACAAATAAGCAATGAAAAACATGCATTTACACATTTTAAAGACCAAAAAAGTCGATCATTAAAAATAGCAACAATTCATCGTAAAATATAGAAAATGAATTTAAAATTAAAACTAAGTTCCAAGAAGATTTTCCAACCATGAGTACCTTACATATTAGTTTGCATCACATTTTAAACCAAAAATCTGTGTTCAAACTTAGGCGGAGTTATCGTTAAAATTATAACTTTAAATACGCAAGTACCTACTTATTAAATTATTATATAATACGTGAAATAATATAACAAAATAATATTTTCACTCGATAGAATAATGAATTTTTTCAGAGTTTGTCTTTAAATTACGAGTATAGAATAAAGTATATTTATTATTTTAAAACATATTACTCGGCGTTGTTTATTTCAATATTTGCTATTATTTTTGGTGAAACACTAATGTAGTTCGACGCACGTCATAGTACTTATAGACACTTCCCAATACAATATATAATTTAATATATTTTGAGAAGGTGAAATCCCTTTATTTAATATATTTTTTACCTACTGTACATTACAAATAAATGTAATATTTGTTTGGATGAAAAGTATTAGCAAAGCTATATATTTAAAACATATGGCTTTAAAAAATGTGTTCGCCAATTGTTAAATAGGTACGTCGAACCAACTTTATTTTACGATATGTTTTTATAATATGTAATATTGTACTTTTAGGTTCTATGAAAATTGATCAATACACATATTGTAAAAATAAAGTCATTATAACTAAATTTCACAAGTCTTCGTAAAAAAATTTAATTCTAATATATTGATGTTGATAGCACCGTAAATACTATCCACGTGATAAAGTATAATATGTTTCTTAAACTGCGTTTCTATAAAAATAAAGATCTGAATATAATTTAAATTAAAAAAATTTTTTATGTTTATTATTTCTAAAATGTAATTTTGTTTGAGTAAATTACCTTAGCCATGACAATGTATTAATAAAAAACAAATAACGAGAAATGTTATATATAATTGGAATTCAAAAATGAAAATATTTAAATACCTACAACCACGACGTAAAAAATATCTTTAGATTGATAATTTAAAATTGTAAACGTTTAATATTAGTAGGTAAATTGAACCAAAGCCACCAATATATTGTCTGTTTTTCTTAGTATAAAAATACAAAACTAATTCCATAATTTTAATTGTTAAAAAATATAAATTAAATATATTTTATATAAAGTCCATGTATTACATCGATTATAATTATATGACTTGTTAAATGTTTAAAATAAGAATATAACGAAATAAAATATAATCTGTAAATATTCTATGGGATAAGACACCTATAATATTCTACCTGCTTACTAAACGGACATATTTTTACAATTATTGAAAACTAAATGACGAAATGGGTTAAAAATGTATAAAGAATATTTTTTAAATTCTGGAAAAGTTTAACTTGCACACATTCAAAGTAGTATGTTGTTTTACTATTACATGGACATGTTTAAAACTATAGATGTTGTAACTTTTGATTTAATCTAGGCTTTGGAATTTAAGTGGAATTTTGGTATCGTAAACATCAATACTGAATCCCCGGGGATTACCATACAGGTTAGTAATGGAAAACTAAAAGGCCGCCAGAGAAATAGCAAAACATGGATGAATTGATGCACGCACTGTTTCTGACACATATAGTGGTGCATTTTTGATCAACAAGAGGAATGTGTACAAGAAAAAATAGACAATTTTATGAAAGACTATCAGGAGACGGTGAAAATATAGCTAGTCGACGTGAAAGTGCCAGGGAATGATAGAAATATTCAAATAAAGAATACTAAATTAGATGATAAAAATGTTTGCAGAGAAGCTACCACGCCAAAGACATTTATTGTACGTTTGATACACGGTTCCGACCGATCAGCCTGGTACCTTCAAACCTTCCGAACAATCTAACTTCTTGAATCAAATCTGCATGTTTAACACGACGGGTAAAGTAATTTATAGGTTGATACTAAACAAACTTGAAATTTATCAGTGCATGGCTGAAAACCAATTTGATTTCAGAAGATTTAGATCAACAATTACGTGGGAACAACGTCGTAATTTCTGAAGAAAAAAGTGGGAAAACCGGAAGGCAAACACAGAACCACCATGGATGCAAGATCTATATATTATGTGCTATTGTAGCTCTAGAAGTCTAGACGTATGAAATGTATTGAACACAGCATCTTGGTAGAAGGTAGACGAAGTTTTAGTATTATTAAAGAATTTCCAGGATTCCAGAATTCAGTGACATTTTGTTTAAAAAAAAAACAGTGGTCCTAAAACTATATATTTTTGCCATGACAGGAATTATACGTGTAAATTTACCGGATAAACGAGAGAGTGAACGTTGCTTAAAAAGATTCAAAGAATCCTCAATGACAGAGCAAAAGTGGAATCGAGAAGAGTAGCAATGGACAATTGACAAGAAAGCTGGATACAAAAAACCAAATGTATGGAGATGTACAAACTGTTGATAGCTACAAGCTTATAAAAATTAACAAAAAGTCACATGGTGAACTTACGTATCACCCATGACTAAATAAACATGCAAGACTGCCAACTCGCATATTAATTTTCCTGTCACTGCGCATATGTGCCGTATAAACATATAAAACTACTAGTTGTATATATCTATGTGTGCCCCAGACTTGGGATATACGATAATTTAGGTACATCCCAAATACATTGGAGTGTCGATAATGAACTTGTTTATTCCATGTCTGGGGAAAACCTGCGCAGAACGATTTTGCTAAAATACCTGTTTATTTAATCAAAGTGTCACTTATTATCACAGATAATCAGCAGGCACGAATGATTCCAATATGACCTGCACCTGTATAATAGGGCTAAATCCCCGATATATTATACTTACTGCATGGATACATATGGTAAAAATGTAAAACAGCAAAATCAGAGTAATAATATACTTTGGAAAATGTTAACCAAGTATTTATCACAAGCAGATCACCAGTGGACAAAAATAATGGAGGTTGGTCACAGACTTTGATAAGCTCGGGATTAAAAAAAAAAAGGGATCGACGGCCGAGAGTGCCATTAAGTAGAAATAACACTAGCTAACTTGATATGTATGTGTGCCGAAGTTTAAAGTTGGGAGAGGCAGAGCCCTCAATTAATTGTTAAAGTTGTTGTAAGGACTGGTACGATGTGTAGGTATGCGGTCCTACACTACCCAAATCGATGTTATGTTTATTCTTCTAATAAACGACGTGGGTAGAAATTAATGAACAAATAGCCTTTCCTGTTTCTTGAAAAAATAAAAACATTTTTGGAATTTAGTTATTTTAAAGTTTATGTCAATAATAAATAAATTTTAGATTTATTGCTCAATTAATTAAGTTTTGCGCAAAAAACCATCGAATTGTGAAATGCATATGAAGGCTATACCGTTGCAATCTCTGTGGATGGTATACGAGTATTATGTACCATACTATATATTATATATTTATATATTCAATTAAATTTACGCTGTATTATTTTAGATACATACGGCATAAATATTTCATCGGAAGCGATCGTAGATGATTTATTCGTGAAGTAGGGATGTGCAATGAGAACCATGGTTAGATGTTTTAGGTTCCATAACGGAAAGGTTTTTGATCATTGTGATGTATGTCATATGACGTATAATCAAAATTGTGTTGTATAGGTAGAGCAGAACTGCATACCGTTTACTGTCTGTTTAAGTTAAATATGAATCTTATACAATGTCTTAAAATACGTTTCATTCAATTTCCACGTTTTAATACATGAGTTTGAATAAAAATAAATTCTAAGAATCTTTTAGCTGTCTGTTTACTGCTCCAATTGATTTACATATTCGGGACACAAATGGAAACTTCCGATCTGTAGGATGAGCTGTTTAGGATATTTCAATATTAAACTCTGGTAAATTAGTTTTTATCTTATACAGTTATACATATTGCATACACTTAGGTTTTCAAATAAAAATAACCATAAAAAAAAAACAATAGAAATAAATGGCTGTGATAGCGGAGAGAAAAAAAGTAATGGATGATTTGTCGGATGGTTTAGTAAGTTGGCTGAAAAGTGTTGGAAATAGATGATGGAACGGTCCCTTGTTGAACATTATATTGTATTTTTCTTTCATTTATAATTTATAAAGCTTGAAAAATATAACAATAATTTAAAAATTGTAGGAAACTATTGATTTTTTGATACTTTAATCCAAAAAATAATAATAACAGACAAACATAAAATCCAATGTACATTTTTCATTGTTATTTACTGAGTATTATGTAACAGCCATTAAAAACAACACAATATCAATATAAATAATTACCTACAACGTATTTTATTTATTATGTACATTCAAAATATTTTAATATTTTATAAGTAATTAAATTAATATAATATATATTTTTACATATTTATATATTTATATCACGATAGAATTTTATGCAACTAGTAAAAAATTCAAGAACTTGAACACTAAAAAAAAGTCTGTAAGATAAATATTTAAATTTATTGAACAATTTAAAATTTAGGACCATTGGATGTAATATTAAGTATGGTGTACGGTTTACCTACTTAATATTTTATAAATGGTTATTGTTGACTGCTTATTTTAAAACTATTTCATATAATATTTTTGTATATTCGGTTAATAGATTAATTGAAATAATTGAAAGATTAAAAATTAAATATAAAGTGTTTAATTTATTTTTTAAATTAAACTATTATCCCAGAACTTGTTATTATTATTGCTGTCATAAACTTGAAAATATATGGGGAAAGTTTTAAAATAAAAGTTGATAACAATTTTAAACTATACTAACTTATGTTAAATTATATTGATAGCGAACTAGCATGCAAGAAATTGTCCGACATTTTCCATTCATCAAAATATGACCAACACAATATGCTATGGAAAATATCGCCTGTTGTTTCTACAAATGTGCTGTGAACTTTATTCGATTAGACATAAAACTTTTTACTTATTTCAAGCCAGTAAACAATGACCTGTTCTTGACCAACAGCCAAGAAAGTCAAATTTATGTTTATACTGGTCTGACGATATATTTTTCCAATCCAAACTGTTTTTCTAAAATAAAGACAATTTAGTACATAATATAATATATTATGGTATATTATTTACAGAAAAATAGCCTAGCGCATTTCATTTACTGCACAACCATAACCCTGATAATATGATAAATTATATTATTATCATTACTGTACAAATATTTTAGTGGTTATTTGGTCAGGTTTCAGTCAACCACTCTTATCACTGTAATATCGAGGTAATAACATTAATAGTTCAATTGTTAAAGTTACTGAAAAACTATTTATTAAGTTTACACAATTTTGGTATTCCTCGGATCACCAAGGAAACCAGTGAACTCGTGATATGTGTTTTATCATCCGTTATCATAACCTTACTAGTTACTATATGAGCGTTGTGCCTCACAGGTACAAAGTTATCGAACGTGGTAGTGTAGGTTTGCCAAAATAATAATCCATATAGGTTAGGTTAGTGGCGGGTGGTGTGGGTCAATTTTGAAAAGGAAGGACCGCTTATACAAGAAAGTGAAAACTTAATGATATAGAAAGAAAAGTTTCCGTAGAAAAGTTTTACAGTGGAATATCAAACGATCAAATTACACGAAGCTTAAATGGAGAAAGTAATAATAATGCCGAAAACAATTTTTATATTATGCTCATAGGATAAATAGATGTGTTTTTTTTTCCTGAGTAATACATTTCGTGGCTGGAAGATGAAGTTTTTAGAAACCATTTTGAATTTCTTACAAAAAAAAAAATTCAGTAAACGATAATTTGGCTGTAATGACGTTTAGTAGTCTACGACACTAATGATAGAACGTTTATAGTGAGTTTAAAATTGTGTAAGAAAGTTATTTTAGATATTATTACCAATTCATTTACTTCTTAGCGTACAATATTGTTATAGAACAATAATACGTATATGTCAAACATCTTAAAATTTAACATGGAATGAAAACAAAATAAAAATATTAATCACTCCTCAACATTAAAAAAAAAAAAAAACAACACATAATAAATAAATAAAACAGACTAGAATTATGAAATTGGATCAATGGTAAATCATATAAAATTATAAATGTAAATTTCCTCACAATTTTCAATTCATATTCAATTTCAACATTAATTTATTACAATCAATAAAATATTGGTTCGATAAACGATAAATGTATGTGAAAATTAAGACTGAAAAAATAAAACTCAAAACCGTCGTGTCCGTTAGAAAATTGAAAGTTGTTACAGCTACAAAAGAGAGAAACAAAAATAAATCACGAATATTTCCTGAGACACAGTCGGGATTATACAAAAAAGAAATGCGTATTGTCTGTATTATTAAGGGCACACAACGTACAGCATGTGACTGTATTTCAAAACGATGATGATCTATGTTTTTGAGTAGCCAAACTATTTATTTATACTCTGATTTATACTATTTGTATACAAAAAAAATATTGTGTCTATTGTGTTTTTGGACATCTTGTTATTTTATTGAATGTGTATAAATATGTCATGTTTTCTTTTAAAACAATATAGTTTTTATTGACCCATCACTTGAAAAAACAGAACTTCACAAAATATTATTTATATGGATCATTATTGTCTATACATGTTTAATATTTAAAATTTGATTTATTGTATTACCTGTACGATAACCACAATACCCATTATCATATTTAATCTAGATTCTAGATGACAATAAATCTTGTATAGGTGGTAAAATACAAATATCTTGAAGTTTTATTTTACGACCCAATTAATTTTGTTGTTATTTTTAATTGGTTTGTAAGATTGTTCAATACTTCAATATTAATATTTAATGTCACATAACACACGAATTGTTATATTAATGTTGTGTGATATTCGTGCCGTCGTTCAATGTTTTATCCCAAGCTTACTTCTGTGTAACGGGAAGTATAAAATATAGCTGATAAATAAAGAAGCTGAATATTGAAGTAGCTTAATTTTAATATTTCATTATTTTATCGACGGTAATAATCATTCGAACCATTGTTGTGATAATATAAAATTACACATACCTAATAAAAATATTTTCAACAATGTACTATGTACTAATTGGATAAAAAAAAAATATTTGAAATGTGTATTACTATATTTTATTAATTTATTTATTAATTAATTTATTTATTTATTTATTAATTCACGGAATAAAAAATTCCTTATTTAGTACAGTACATAACAATAATTCAGTAAAATAAGATAGCTAACATATACAAGGGGTGATGGCCTAAAAAATACAGCAGAATTACAGGCACAATAAATATAAACTAAAATAATTAGGACACAAGTAAAATTACATACAACAAATGTACAAAAATAACAGAATATTAGTATTCTATTAGTATTAGTATTTACTTTTGAACATTAAAATTTAATTAGGTATAAGGTATTAGGTGTAAATATTTTACCCTTAATTTTATTACCTACTATACATTAAACAATAATACATATTATTTTCCATATTTCATAAAAATGAACTTTTCAACATTTTTTAAAGTAAATTTCTCCGGTGATATTGAATTGAGCCCATGCTACTTTTATATCTTTGAATTGAGTCCGTATAGATAAAATGTCATAACTACCTGTTAAGCCGGTGACCTTGAACCTTGTACATCATATTATACCGGATACGCAACGATAACGGATATTCATCAATTGCCCAAAAGTTTGGAGTGATTTTTCAGGAACCACTAATCGGACCACTAACAGTTGTGGAAGTTTTCATGCACAATTAAAAGCCTTTCTTCATTTGGGACATCCAAATATTTTTATTCTTGTGGACACTTTTCTGGGAATACAGTCCGATACATATATTAAACTAAGAAGCAAAGCAAAGAGACCATGTAAATAAACACGAGAAAAAGAAAATTTTTTATGGGAGCAGACAAACAAATACAGAAATATGTAAATTGGCAGATTTGACTTTTTAAAATCTATATCATTTAAATTTTTACCAGCATCTATTTAATTATTAACATTATTATATTACACATACTTTCTTTATACTTATTATTATTATATGATTAAAAAAAAAAACTTATTATTATTATCAAAAAAAAAAAATCACACACATTTTTTGGGAGACTACTTAGCCAACATCCACGTGGGGTCTTCTGGATAACGTTAATAGGCTGTAGAAACTCAACTCAAACAACCTAAAAATATTGGTCGGACTCGACTCTGATAACCCAAAAGTATTGGCGGGACTAAATTCAATATTTGAGACACAATTCAATGTTATCCCAAATTGAAAGGTCCCCATTTACATTTAAAAGGCTTTGAGAAATTGGATAACATTGAATTGAGTCCCATAGTTAAATTTTAATTATTTATATTATTCACAACCAATGGCTTAAAAGGCCAGAAGTCAAAATTTCATTTTTCAATAATAATAAGTAAATAATTATTTGTAATCAATCTAAAATATTTTATTATTACTAAGAAATTAGATTTCATTATAAAGATGTCATATCGTAAAAAAAATTTAAAAAAAAAATTATATACATCTCTTGTAGAATTTATGTATTTTAATAATATGAGACTGACTATATAGACGAATATAAGAAAAAACGATTTTGGTGACTTGTAAGCTATAAGATCTTATACTATGGATTATGAGTCATATGCCGTAAAATCAAAATTATCATCGAATGAATTCAGTTGTAGATGTTATGTGATTGCATGATATTACATTAAGCATGCCAAATAAAATGATTTTACACTTTATTTTAACTATGAACAAAATGTGGTCCAAATATTTAAAATAATAGGTATTGTAACGTGATAAATGTATTGGGGCTTTGTGATAGATTATAAATAATATAGATTATTTGAACGGGTTTATTTAAAAAATTATGTTCTAAAATCATGTTGAAATTAATTCATCATAACTTTTGTCTTAAATGTAACTGAGTGCCTATTATTATTTTACGTATTATAAATTATAATATTACATTTTGAAACTAAGGCACTTGGTTTAGCTTCTTTTCGTGTACACGTGGACATATCATTATAGATAGGCATATACAAATATTATGCAGACAGTGAATCTGCTTTCCGATTAATGACATAAATTACAAGGAACTTTTAAAGCTCATTTACTATACTTAAATTATTGTTCAAGAAAAACATATAATACATTCAAAGAACGTATCAACATCATCATGATTTATGGTGATAACAAATTTACTTCATCATTATAATATGATCCACTCAGTATCTAATAAAGCGTTATTAACCTAAACGTAAAATTACATATAATATAAATATATTGTTATTGGTATATTATTGCAATATTATATGTGTTAGCACAAAAATATATTATCTGATACCTGTTTTATTTTAAAATATCTTGCACTAAGAATATAATATTGTATTTCGTAACTTAACCTATCGTATTACTATTATTAGGTGCATGTAGAAGTTATTATAATCCAGCACTTTTAATATATTCGTCCAAGAGTAACTACGCGTCAACATATTATAATACATTTGTTCAATACTTTTTTTCATTTTCTTTATTTTGTTATATATAAAATATTATTTTTTCATCTTTACTATATACAAAAAATCTATGGCATTCCTCCTTAATTAACTAATAATATAACCTTTTTGATTTTACAATGATGTGGGTTTTTTTTTTATTTTTTATTTTTGTGTCTGTCATCACCTTTTAGGAGAGTAAAAGTGCTTGGATTTTCTTCAACAGTAACTTTTCTGATAAGAAAGTAAATCTAGTTGGTACTTTGGGGGGTCAAAAGTAAAAATTTCCCAGTAGTTTTCAAAAGCGACGTGAAAAACAAAAGAAAAATTAAGGAAAAACGGGAATTTTTACGCAAAATCTGTTTTTGAGAAAATCGATTTTGGTTTTTGGTGTAACTCTAAAACAAATGACCGTAGGGACATGAAATTTTGACTGAATGTTTATATTAGCATTTTATAGTTGAGAATTCATAAAAATTTTTCTTTTTAAATCTAAGATTTTAAAATGTAATATAAGATTACTCATAAGTTTGTCTACCTTTATCAAAAAAAAAAAATGTCTACAAGAAACTTAAATTAAATTCTTATGAGCGTCTGAAATTTATATTTTTACAATATTTGATATTCACTCGATTTCTCATGTAACAATTTTCTTATTTTATTGTAATTAAAAAACGAATGACTGTAGATACTTGAAAATTTCACTGAATGTTTATATTAGTATTTTCTATACACCATAACATTTTGAAAATATTTTGACTCTTTTTGAGCGGTTTACGGACATTGTGAGTTTTCAATTTTTTTAGTTTTTTTTTCTATAAATATCATTAAAAAATTTTTTGTTGGGTAAAAAAGCGTGAAAATTGAATATAAGGCTCCTGATATATCGTTCTAATAGCAGTTGAAAAATATTAAAAATACATAGGCACAATTTTTTTTTATAAGCATTTTAAGTTCAAATTTTGACAACATTTATCAAATTTATAATTTATTAATTATTTTGTAGTTAAAAATGTAAAAAATGTTTAACTTTTATGGCTAAGGATAGAAAATTTAAAACAAGGCTCCACGTAAATAGGTTATATATAAATTACTTTATTCACAATAATATCATCAAATATACTTGGTAATATCATAGGCTGACTGACCGTTTTCGCTCAGAATTGTTTTTCTTATGCAATGACATTATATCATTGAATTCAAATTTAACACCATCCATTACAGTGACCCACTTGTAACCTACTGTACAGCAGAGCGACATCCATTTATCCACCTTTTTTAGTATAAAAATAAATACTTTGAAAAGAAAATTATTGAATGACAGATAATCTTAAACCGAAATGTAAGAAAAACGTTGTACCTTGTCGGGAAATTGAAAATCGAGGTTTGTAGCTTAAGAAATAAAATTACTAAAAAAAATGAAAAAAAAAATGATATTTTATTTCTTAACAATAAATAATGTGGTGTCGAAAAATCGACATATAATAATTTTTAAACTATATTATAGTCGTATATATAAAATATAAATATACACGTACACAAAAATGACGTTTATTTGTCAGATGCAGTACTACCTATACTATTCCCATGCCGCTCAAGTGTTAACGTTAATTGGGAATATGATTGGTGGATTTGACGGTTAACGATATCAATCAAAGTGTAAAACCGTTGTCACGTTACGTGCGAAAACAGTACCTACATTGAATCAATAGCTCATATATTATTATATAATATATAATAAAATATATATTATATTATATATACGACGGTATGCCAGAGCGGCGTAGGGTTGTCAATGATATCACGCCAAATCGTCTATGTATTATTTATATTTCGTCGCCAAAACAGAGAGACGGAATACGAATTTATTTTTCGCCTACACGTCCCTATAACGCGGTGGTATTGCCCCCGGTATATTTTTATTTTAAATTATACATTTTCCAAGACGATTTGCAACGGTTTGGTTAAATCTAATCTAACCCAACACGGTTGTAGGTATAGAGCGGGTATGCCATGGTGGGGGGAGGGGGAGTGATAAGGCGAGTGCGACACAATAAGCAGGTCGACCATTGTATTATATAGTAAATACCCAGCATAAACCACCCCCTGTGCATCAGCATCGTTGGCGGTGACCTGCACGCTTCTACCACGGGGTTAATACCACGCGTGTATAATACATAGGTACGTTTTATACTATATATATATAGGCATGGCGAATTACGGCAGAGCTGTGGAGTTTTTGTTGTTCTGACACCAAAACGCGTGAGGGAAAAAATGCTTCCGATCGAACTGATTAATGGATAGAACTTTTAATCCTACTACAACTTTTCTCTTAGAGAAAAAAAATAAAATTACGAACAAACGACAAATACATATAACTGTTAAATGAAAGATTAATAACTTATTGTTTTTATAGTAGTCCTTCTATGTTTAATTAAGAAAATACGATTGATAGCGGTCATTTAAAACATTTTGTACTGATACGATGTCGTACAATCAGTATTATTTTTAAAATTGCATTGCTGTGGAAATTTAAAATATTTCATATTTTGTGCTATATAACAAAAATAGGTACCTAGGTATATACAAATAATATTCTTAGGTAATAATTTAGTTTTACAACTGAATTCAAAAAGTAATAACGTCTGACGACAAGTGAAAATGTAGAATATATTCTTATAAAATTTAATATTTAAATAAAAAAAACCACATTATATAAGGTAAAATTAGAGGTGACACGTCAAAATATCCTGGTAATAATATCCCCGACAAAATATCCCATGTAAATATTACTTCAACATTTTAACCTCTGTTATAAAACTACATAGGATAGGGATAGATGGATGCAGGTGTGTGTTGTGGTACTGTGCCTCAATGCAATTTAAAAACCGAGAAAGAATAAGAATAGTTTTATATGAAAAAATCATCAAACAATTGCGTGTAGAGTATTCCAATGTTAAAAAAGGATAATTAAACATTGTAAGTATTTAATGTAATTTAATATAATCGCAAGTGTAATTTCGTTTTTAAAATTAGACACAGATTAAAATAAAAATGAATAATTGAATGTAATTTAACAATTAAAAAACTATAAATATATAGATAATAAGAAAATGTTGCATAATTTACTAATGTTATCTTACTATTTCGTATATTATAATATACATATTTCACGAATTAAATACAATCAGTATGCATTGGACTTGGAAAAATATAAATCATATTATATATAATATATATATATTATATATATTATATTATAATATCTTCTGTGTAAATGAAAATCATTGTTTATTCGATTGTTTGTCCACTATCGACTCAAAAACAACTGGACCGATTTCAATACAAATTCAATAAATAGATTTCTTAAAACTCGGAGGGTGTTTATAGCATAATTTTATTTATCTCTTTAGGTTGCAATCGAGTAGCTCACATGATAATATAGTTTTGGTTCACAAAAATTGAGAACTTCAATATTAATAGTTAAATGGTTGTCATGGTTATAGAGTGTATTACTAATATAATAAATTAGCAGCAATATATGAAATATAAAAGTATTTTAAAAAGGGGAATGTTGGTAAACCACTATGTTGTGCTGTAGGTAACTGGAAATGAATGTGCTAAATTTGAATTTAATGCTAATTCATTGCATACGAAAAACTATTTCTGAAATGGTCTGTTTTACTGGAGACTGTCTGTCTAGCCTATTATTATCATATAAATATATCGCTATAATTAATATAAGTAATATATTACTTTTTATTTTAAGGCGTGTAAGAATTAGAAATATTTGTTGAATTTTGAAGTATGATTCATAACATCAAAGTTATACTGTACAAAAGTTATTAATTTAAGTATTTTGTAATATGCCAAAAATTAAGAAGTGCGAAATCATAAAACATGTAATCACTCATCACTGTGATAGTGTTTGTATTTAATATGCATATATCCATATTAAAAACTGAATTTAAGCGGAAAACGATATAAAATATATATCGGGCCGATAAGCGAAGTCGAGAAATGGACTATAAAAAATGAAAGGAATATTATAAGTTATTAAAATATAACTTATGATCTAGTATTTTTATTTTGGACCAACATTAACATAATTATATTCCACAACTATATTATGTCGTAATATTTTGAAAAGGCAACACACTTTCCGTTGTGTTCTGGGACTTAATATTTTTTAGTCGACATACCGTTTTGGGAGTTACGATATTAAATAATAAGGCCACGGGAATGTTAAATAATAATAAAAAAATTATATAGGTATATATCATTATAAAATCTTAAAATTGTTTAAAGATTTCAGTATAGCAAGGTAAGACTTTGGCAGAAAACTGTTATATTTATAATAATGTCTTTAAGATTGTTTGAATATTCAACTGTTGAATACGAATCAAAAATGATTTAAAGTTCAAACCCATAATCGACTAATTCAGTTTTGTATTACAGGAAATAATAAAATGTTTAAAAGTGGACATTCTTGGCATTCAGTTTCAAGTGTGTTATAATTAGGGCTAGTATTTATATTTAAATCGGTGTTTTTTTTTTTTTTGCAACATCCGAATACTGTTTTGGTTAGTAGTGTAAGCGATTTGCATCGTACATAAATATAAATGCTATGATTTTTTTTGCATATTTTTGCATATTTTGAATGTGCTGCTTATTGTATTTGCATATTCCACCCAAAACTCATATTTTGCTAGTTTCTCTGTTATATTTCATATATTAAGTGAAATATTCAAATATACATAGATAAACCTACTCACCAGTACTACGACACACAGACACAAAGCATGTTTTTATAATTAAATACACTAAATGGCGATATCGAGGATGAGTAATTCGATAGTAATTAGGTAATTGATAAGTTTTAATGTACGTGCTTATTGTAATCTGATGTTGATACTATAAATACGAAAATGCCCTTGAATCTAGTTAAGCAACATTTAAATTTGAAAATGTTAGAGCAAAATATAATATACGGTCGTTTTTTTTAATACGTTTGATTAATAACAAAACACCCTTTACTTCTATCCGTATTTACTTAACAAATCTTCTCAATGCAGATAAATGTCCTTATTGCAACATATAATTTTTACTTATACTGCAGTTTTATGCATATATTATTAATTATTATATAGTGAATGATTTTTAACAGAAAACGCTCAATATTTTTAATATATAATTTTTTTTATTATTTTTTATTTTTATTATTTTTTTGGAATGTTTTAGATGCGTGCAGTTTTAACATTTTGTATTTTTCACTCAGATGTTGGTTGGTGAATTCACAAACAACTTTTGATTTTAAATATCAACTTGTTTATATAATTTATTGATAATCTGGCGCATTATAATTTTTTTACTTAGGTACGTGATGGTTATATTTTTTACTTATCGAATATTGAATGAATGGTTTTTATTAATCAGTATTTACAATTGAATTGATTATTTTTGTTGACACCGGTCAAAACCCAAAAGATATTTATATTATTTATAAAATTAATAATTTATGTTACATGGATGTTTTCTAAAATAATTTAATTCAGACTAACCCTAATTTATATGCTTGAATTAAAAGCTTGAAAAATGTTTGATGTGTGCAAAATGGATCACCTATCACAATATTTTTGATTTGAATGCAAATAACCATTAAATATTAATATAATATGTAGTACCAATATAATTATAGTATTTGTGAAGATATATATGTACATAACTTAGGTTGCCTATGATGCGAATATAAACAAAAACAATTAAGAAGCAACAAATGTTGTTTCAATATAATTGGCACAGTTTCGGCACATCGTGATCATAAATTTACATTAAATCAGTTTGTTTGACATTTTGATTTGATGAATAAAATGAAAAATTAATTATTTTTGTATCTTCTTATGTACGTTTTATTGATAAAATAATATAAGAGTGTATATTTGAATGTGTCTATCACTGGCTAAGTACCTACCTATATTGAAAATTTCAGTGACCCAGTTACTTTAAATACGTATCATCTTATACAAATCTGGGCATTATAAACACAAATGACATAAAATAACTTTAAAAAGTTGTATTCACGTAATCGCATCGATAATTATAACATAGCGTAGCATTTTCTGTGAAATATAAAAATTATTTTTAATTATCTTTAATCTGTACCAACTACTTAGTTTGAACAATAATAATTAATAACTAATATGTGATACATCTTTAAACCATAATAAGTTAATTATAATAACAGTCATATCATTATACGTTTTTGCTTCTGAGATTAAATTTTGTGTTTACTAAAATGTTACGTTAAATTTAAGTGGGATTTAAATACTCAAACATTGAAATACCTATAATAAATTATATCAATTTCAAGATTATAAATGAAATATACAATGTATGACATAATGAACAGTGAACAGTATACAACAACTAACAAGTAGGTACAGTATAGATTTTTAGCAAAATGAAAGTTGAGAGCATTTTTTTATTGTTCATTATTTTATATCTACCAAGTGAATAATACCTATAATAGCATACGCCGCTTGTGTCCATTTGTCATGACATTTGCTGACACGGGTTACCAAAACCATTGTTGATTTTCCCATATTATTTTTTATTCCTAACTCCCGCAGCAGCTACTATTATCTCTAATAATAGGTATGGTACCTGGTACATTGTTTAGTTTTCATTAAACTAATTAAACATTCTACAATTATATTTTGAAGTGTGCAACGTTACACACACACAAACACACGCAGTATTTATCAAGTGCTGTTTAGACGTGTTTACCGGTATAGCTGTGTCAATAGGAAACATTTTAACATTAATTAACGGCTAAACATTTTAATTTTAGACGATGTATAAGTCTGGTTTGGAAACCAGAAAATTAGCATGCTCATAGTGTATGATTTTACTTGCTTGCATTTTCATTAAGTTTAGTTTAAAAGTTACTACTGGCATTTGGTATTTACTATTATAAGTAAAACAATTTAAACTCTGTATAATAAATATCAACAGTATTACCTGTTTACAGTAAACATTATTATTATATGATGTGTATAAAGTTAGCAACAATTTTGGATTTTCAGTGCAGCGATGGATTTATTAAGCGTTATTTTTTTCTTTACTAGTTTTTCATATAGAAAGGTCGATCAACAACTAAATGTATTAACCATACATTGTCTAGTAACTCGTGGAAAAATGTTCGTCACAAAACGACTGTTGGGGTAAATAACATTCTTAAAGAACTAATTAATAGTAATAAACTGACTTTGGATGTAAGGAAAAGTGTATTCGTTGCTTTCTCTATTTATAATACGTGCATACCGTTCGATGATATTGTTATTCACTCTTGTGATTAACGAGATTTAAATTTTAAATTATGTAACTGACAAAAATAAAATAAATAAGGTAACAAAGTGTAAAATATCTAGGTCTAATTATTATTAAGGGAATCTTCGGTGGAAAATACATATCGAAAACGTGGTTATGAGATTAAGATCTATTAAGACCTTTAAACTTTTCAAACTTTACAAATTCTTATCTACTGAAATGTTGTACATTGTATATAACGCACTCTACAAGTCGATTTTCCAATACAGTCTATTAGTAGATATGGGGTGGTTGTTCAGACAATTCTATAAAACCACTTGAAATTTAACAAAACCATGCAATAAGAATATGTCTAAAGAAAAATGAATTATATGGCTCAACTTCATTTAACTATAAGAAAACTTCCAGTTCTACCGGTCAGATATTTGTACAGTCAGTTCTCCGTTATATTTCAAACAGGTACAATTACTTCTAATTAAGCCAATAAACGGGAAAATAGGATATATGACATGTATGTTAGTTACACGAGATAGAGTATAGGAAATAAGTTCTTAGATTATTTAGGTCTAGACATTTTTAACGCTATGACGCTGTATCTGAAAAAAATTTTTTTTAATAATATAAATAAGAATAATTATAATTTCTATAAAAAAACGATTGCCAAGTCAGTGATCGGCATGTAAACTTTCTTGATTTTTAATTTTTAGAAATGTATTAATTGATATCACATCCAAACTGTAAAACAATCTGAATCCAGAAAAATTTCGGTGAGAACAACCCCACAAAAAATCATTTTCATTGTCATTTAGTGAGATAGATCTCCGAAACCGGAGAGCGGATTTCGTTGTTTGGGGTCTTGTTAGATTCGCATTGTTTAGGAGAAGTGCAGTAAAGGAGTGTACTAATTCACTATAGGACATTAAAAAATATTAAAATAAATTTTATTAGGCGGTTTTTGATGTTTTTCAGATTTGCAGCTTTGTAGTGAATCAACGATTGGAGATAAAGTTCTGAAAATCTTCACTGCACTTTTCCTATCCAATGCGAATTTAACAAGACCCCAAACAACAAAATCCGTTCTCCAGTTTCGGAAATCTACTTCGCTAAATGAAAATCTAGTGAAAAATAACTTTTTTTTTATCTGTGAAAAATTAAATAATTTTTTTAAAATCAATTTTATTCCACATTTATCATCTACTTGATAATACATTTTTAATGAGTTATCAGCCAACTTTCTAGGTATCATAGTTTAGAAGAAAAATTAAAAAATAGATATTTTGAGACTGTTGAAGCCGACATTTTTATGAATTCAAGTGGTTATACCGCTTGAATGTGATATCAAATCCCCCTCATTAATATTTTATATTATAGCTAGCTAAATTACCCACCTACTTATCATTACTGAGTTACATATTTATTATTTACCTATTTAACACAAATTCTTGAAGTTTTCAAAATTCAGACTTTTTTCATTTCAATTGCCATATTAACTTGATTAAAAACCGAGAAAGTAAAAAACTCTTGTAAGCTGGCTGTTACATGAATTTTAATTGTATAATATCAAATATAATATAAATATCTTAAATATTGTAAATTATTATGTGTAGATTATTTGTATGCTAACAACTCATTTTCCTCTCCACAAGCACTGCTTGATGTGTTAAACTAAATAATAATACATTGTAAATTATTTTAAAAATAAAAAAAAAATGTAAAGAATAATAACTGTTGTAGGTAAATAACTATTTTTTTTTACAACACTCCACAAATTTGTAAGCGAAAAAAATAGGACGTATATAAGATGCAGGTTTTAAGTAAAAAATACTTTTTGGTTGTTCTGTAATATTATAAAAAAATACTTTTGGATCCATTACCTATATCTATATAGATTATTAAAACTTCAAAGTAAAAACTTAAACTTGTTAAATTGGTACACATTGTTTTTTAAAAATTAATATTGACTTTTTATAGTAAAGTTCATGATTAGATTCTGAGTGGAGCAAGAAATATTTAATTGCTTCAATTAATTAATTTATTAAACTATTTAGTTTGACATATTGAAATGACTTGGATCAAGGTTAATTATATAGGTGTAATAATATATAGGTATTAGCTTTCAAAAAGTTAGACGAAAAAAAAACTTTCGTATGATACAAATTGAAATAATTTTGGTAGGTATTACCATATTTCTTTTCTTAACTAAGGTGATGCACCAAGAATGCTCACCACAAGATCATCCAAATTCTGATTTTTGGTATTTTTAAATATACGTTAAGACTACATTTTCAAATTATTGATTTTTTTTTTTGTACTAGGTACTTGGTGTCCTGTAGTGATAAAAACCTCTCTTTTTAAATGAGATCTCACCTTTAAATTGTTTGGGTAGTTGATATTTTTTTTAAAAATTGTTATGTACCTAATTTAAAATTCAAATGAGTTATTCCTCAGTTATTAAAACGTTTATACTAAGGATAGGTGGTAGTCTTAAATATCGTTTTAAAGTAATATAATATTGATATAATATAGGATCTATTGTTTATTATACTTGGAGACCATTTTTACAAATTATTAATGCTTATAGATTTATTATTCTCTAACATTTTCAAATCACCATAGCCCCCATCGTATCTCACAATCCCATTATCATGGATCTATTGTTATGTACCTATACAAAGTCAAATAACTCAAAAATACTATAATGAATTTTAATTCTGATACGTGAATATTTCCAGAAAAATTATCCATTAAATAACTTAGGCAGTAGAAATGGGGGGTTCTCATATGAAAACTGAAATTTGTAACTCCAAAAGACATTTCTTAAGTTGTAATACAAATTTCAAGAATTTGAAAATAATTTGGTCTTTACAGGTATATTTAAAAATTTAAAAAAACAGATTCGAATAACTGCATTATTGAAGAAAGAAATGTAGTGAGTATGCTTTGTGAATCACCTTGAATATTGCAAATGTTTACTATATATTTAAAATAATATAATAATTTAATTAGCTCGGGTGTTAATCGATAATTAATAATAATAATGTGGACTGAATAAGTATAATATAAAATGAGAATAATATTAAAGATTAGATACAAGGAGAAAGAATGGGGTGGTTATTATTAAGCTAATATTTTGATAGATTTACAAGAAGCTCTAAAATTGAAAAAAATAAAATCTTATAAATAATATACATTTTTCAAATATATTTTATTTTCATTTCATTTTTCATGAATTATATAAGTATTTCAATTGATTTTTTCCATTATAATATAATAGTGTTTATATCGGTATGGTATTATGACTATTCGTGGTTAAATATTATAAATATATAATAATTAAAATTCACATTTTAAAGAGGTCCTCAAACAAGTATTTTGAGATTCGCGGTGGAAATTGAAATTTTTTTTGTTTAAAAATGGTTGCCATTGGTTACCCGGGAGATGAGGTAAAATCATGCATCAAATCGTCGAGTACACCTGGCTACGATAAAAGAAACTATATCTTAAAACCAAATATATGTTTGTAGCTTATATACTCAAAAACTATTCTATTGATTTCGACGAAAACCTCAGAGTTTTTTTCTTAGAGATATCATAAAAGTTTGGAGAGCAGTTTCAACGACCGCGACGTTAAAAAAATATACTAAGTGCTAAATGCAATCCACGACTTTTGGTTGGTGGTCGCCCATCTAGATCGAATTATATCACAATGCTAGGCACACTAACACCGATTTGCCCGTGAACTAAGGTAAGTACACTAAAACTGAGATACACAAAAACCTAGATACATCTATATTAAGTATGGCTTTGTATTTTACATTTTTTCGCGGTTGAGTCATATTTTACAGCTAGTATTGTATGTAAGAATCGTAGGTTGGTGTTTTAAGACTAATTTATTTAGCAACGAGTAAAGCAAGGAGGTTGGTTAAAATAAATACAAATCATCTGACATGATAAGAAATAATTTAATGCACAATTGATAAATATTTTGAAATTTTGAGTGTTTAATGTTTTAAATCTGTATTTGTACCAATAAGATTATTGTATTACTTAACCTAACCTACATCATTAAGAAGGTATTTTGAAGGTTGAAACTATATTATATTATGTAGGTCTTTAAATAATTATTTTAACTCCGTCTATAATAGTACAGTTTATGATATTTTGTGACAATTTTATTTAGTTTGAAAATGAATAATTCGTTAACACATTATTAAAGACAATATAGCAACTTTAAAATAATATTGTATTATGATTGTACAACTATACAAATCATACACTATTATACTTTTAAATAATAATAGTATTAAAATAGGTACCCATAAAAAAATGTTTAGGCTTTTTCCAGTCCTACATATTACAAGTTATATTTTTAATAAATTGCCATTTATAAAATTTACTAAAAACTAAAGAGAAAAAAAACACCATCATTTACGGAGAATGTGAAGTAGTATAAAATATATTATAATTATATGGCGTAATGTACGATGTTCCTATGTTGGTTGAAGTTTATTCTTCTAGGTACGTTCTAAGGTAATGTAGTGAGAAAAATATGGTTTTAAACAATTTAAAAAGCGAGTGAAACATCTGTGTCTAAGTAAATTTACTTGTTAAAAAAATAACGGTGTTCCAATTCAACCATACAGTAAACTTTTCGCATTGCATGTGCTAAAAAGTTTGTTGGCACAATCTATATTATTATTTTATTTTATTTTCATTTTCATTTTTGTATTTTTAAACGAAATTGTTCGTTTTGGTATCGTTTCAATTACGTTTCTCCCGCCTGATGGTTTTTAATTAATTCCCACTATTTCCTCTTAGCCTACAAAGTGTTTGGCAGCCAGTGCGAGTCAAGCTCCACCCAGAATTTTCAGTTATTGGTTTTTTTTTTTTTAGCCGCTATTCTCTTTAACCACAAATTAACCATATTTTAAAATAAAAAAAGTTTAAATTATGCGAATTTTGATTTTAGCTATTATTTACCCCATTCATGTTATAACTTATGTCTTATTTATTCTTCTAGGTATTAAAAATACACACATAAAAAACATGTGGAAAAGAGAAATAAAAGAGATAGTCATAAAATCAATGGTTATTGTATTTTATCGGCAGGTACCATTAGAGAAAATTATACCATGTACAGTAAATGTAGAGTTGGCCATACCTTTAGTATAGTTGAAAAAAACAATATTAATTGATTAGTTAAGTAACAAATCATACATTAAATGATTTCCTATTTATAATAAGTTAATCACGATAGCTAGCATATCATATTAGTTACAATTTCAGGACAATAATATAGTCTGAGCTAATATCCATTACCTACTGAAATTTAAATGTTATAAACTAAATCAAATTAGTTATTAAATATTTGTGAATGCTTGAAGATTTACAGGACGGTATGTATTAGTTATTAAACATAAGTACCTACTGACGTACTGTGTATATATTATGTTTACAAACGAATTTATTCAAATGAAATGCCGTAGTAAATAATAAATATTTAGAATTGTTAAAAAGTACGTTCACGAAAACTACAACATGCTCAACTTCCATAAAATTACGGGTACCTTTTTTTGAACACAATACCTTTAGTAATACCTACCTACCTATATATCATGTCGACAAATATAAAAATAATTTCGGTAGATCGTTAAAAATCGTATAAAGCTTGTTGAACTATTCAAAAAGGACTGCTGAAGACATGTAAGTGCATCGTTAGTCGAAAAAAATAAAATGTAGTTATTTCAATAGGATTTTCTTTTACGTAACATTTCATCCATTGTCATTGCCAGTGTATCTGATATGATTTAGATTTGAATTCAAAATCAAGTATGTGTATACATTACAATATTTTAAACATTATTTCTTTTTCATGTATAAATTAAATGCTATATAGCATATAAATATGTAAAAGTATTAATATTTGCAACAAAAAATGTAATAAGATTTATGTACAATTTATATACGTTTCTGTTAGGTAATTTGTACAAATATATAGGTATGTTAACAGTTTCAACAAAGATAATTTAATAATACCGGCTTTGACGTCTTTATAATATTTATGAACAATATATTTAATGTTTTTAGCCATCTACTTTGAAACGACGATAATAATATTATAGTATTGTGCATTGGTCTTCTCAGGATCACGGCGAAACATAATATAATATTATTCATTATTTACAAGTATGGAATTTAATACAAAATATAATAGAATGTGGTACAGTGTGTTGTAATGTACACATTTGATATAAACCTCGAAGTAATTATTATTTTGCAAGCTATGCACTCAATGCAATATTGTTGATGGATATTATAAAAAATAATATATACGTACCTACCTATATATCAAAGGGTAATGAGCTTAAAAATTCCACAGAAAAATATATTAAAAATGAGATATCTGAGAGTTATTTCTTCACGACCGAACTCCGTTTGGAATACGCGTACCTATACACATTATTATTTTATTATAATTTACAATACAGTAATCGTTTCGTGAAATGCCCGAGGAATAATCGGCATTACAATGGGGTTTGGTGGTAGCGAAATTCAAATTGTTGGCAACGTTCTCCAGTGCCGCCGTCGCAATGTTATTATGTCCGCCCGAGCGAAAACAGTTCGGTGTGCTGTGTTGTACACTGCACGACGTCGGCCTCAGCACGGGCGCGCCACAATTACGACGGACGGGTGTCGTGGCGAAGGTCGACGGAGACGTCTCCGGAGTCTGGAGATACACTGGTGCGTTTATCGAATGGAATTATAATAGCCTTCGGAGACGGAAATCGTGTCAAATTCTTTGGCGCCCAAGAAAAACCGTCATATACTGAACATACTATGTTGTAATAACATTATTATTGTGACGTATGTTATATCGGTCAGGTTCGAGTTACGCGTGCGGGAATAATAACATATTATAATGATACGTTGGGCAAAAACATAATATTATCATGACGTTTATAATGTACTATATTATAATATTATTATATTGAATCGAGAGCTCCGGAAATTTCCCCCTCTCCTGGGAGACTCGCAGACGATGAGATTACACATAGGTAGGTACGCGCGATATAATAACGTAATATTATGTTGTATCGAATTTTGCAATTTTCATATACTCGTTCGTGCAGGCATGTTTGACGTATATTTTATCTCGTCGTTACTATTTTACGTACTCATTTCGTTTTACCTTTCGTTCATGTTACGCACGCATATGTACGTTTATGTGCGGTATATATACACATGGGTGTCACGGATAAGAATATAATAATATACAATTTATATAATATGTAAATCAAAGTGACGTTTGGAAATCGCGACGTCGCTGTCGTGTTCGATAATATACACATAGTAATTTTTGCGTGTGTGTAATGTGTGTGTACTTATTATATATGTCATTGTAAGCCGCCGTGCGTGTGTGTCAGCGTGTGTGTGTGTGCATGTGCGCGCGAGTGTGCGTGTGTGTGTGTGTGTGTGGCTCGGAGGGTTTATTGATCGAGGCCAGGCCACGCGAGTTTTACTGGCGCTGCTGCCGGTGGGCGAAGGGGATGGTTGGGTGGATGAGGCACGGTGATGTGAGGTGGGAGGGGGCGGTTTCACCGTAAGATGAACCGGGTGGTGACGGGATGGGGGCGGTAGTGGCGAAAGTTTCGGCGTCGTCGGCAGCCCCGCGAGAAGGGCGCGCGCGTTGGGGACGACGACGACGACGACGACGACGGGGACTGCGATACGACGCGGACAGAAAGGAGTAAAAACCGACTAAAGGTTAATGGCAGGGAGAGGGGTACGCGACGGTGGTATTGTGATATTGTATAGCATTATATGTGTACACCGTACATGCTATATTTAAAGTGGCGCTGTCGGATACGCGGACTCGGCCGGTATATTGACCTAAACTGACTCCGTGGTGGACTGCACCACACCGTCGTTGCACTGGACATTGCACGCGTCCCGTATTTCACGTCTATAAACTACGATCGTATAGTGGCCCCAACTGGAGCTATTAAATCAGATGGGTGCGAAAGAGGCTTAGAATATACCGAATCTCCTCGCTGGTGCTGGCCAAACATGTCATCCCCCGCCGCCACCCAGACCGCCGGATGTCTCGGATTTGACGCGACGACACGCCGCCACCCTGTGTTTACGGTTTTCCCCGCTCGCGGCACGTCCGGTCCTGTGTGACGCGAGTGATCTATGTTAATGACAACATACGATGTTTTATGGCACATCGTTCGTTTCGCAACAGTTCCTGTTTGGTCACGGATATACGAGTGGGTAGATAGGTACCTATATGGATTATATTATATTTCAAAATTTACGATCGCCGGTCCAGGGCCGTAGGATTACGTTTCATCGGTTGTCGTTTCAACACCTACCTATATTTAATATTGGTATATAATATAATATGCATATTATATTATGTTATATGTAGGCAATTTTACTATCTACTTGATGTGCACAATGAGGTCGATGCAGCCGCAACAGCAGACCACCGCTGTTAAAGGCGTATCGCAGCTGCAGATACTATACGCATGTATATTATGTTACAATGCGCCATCGTCAAATGCGATGATATAATATTTCGTTTTAAATGTTATAAGAATAAGTTCATAACGTATTATTATAACAATTATTATTACGGTTATTTGTTGAAAACGGAAATATCGTATAATTTACCTACATGACAGTCGATGGAAACACGTTACACATCGTACTCTACGAGCGATAATGGGCGATAAATTTAAGGTAGGTATGATCAAAATAAAAGGTGAAATCTATTGTTATCATAAATATTATTATGTCGTTATGTCATTATATTGATATAAATCTAAAATCAAACAATACAATATATAAATATAAAAAAAATGACAATTATCTAGGTAATTTTTTAGTTATCTATTCTCAACACTGCTGCTTATACCAAAATATAATAGGTAATCTCACATTTGAATGAGCCGATCGTTTTTATGTGTATAATAACTAATAACAGTTATTTAAATATCAAAATATGTGGTTAACAGTACGTCTATAATAGTGTTCAAACATTATTCTAGGGACTGGTGTATCTACACGTCAGAGAACAAAATCGAGACTCTGAACGTCATTGAATTGCAATTATTTTTGAAATGTTTTTAAGTGTACACTGTACAAATATCAAGATATGTCAACACAACATTTGATATCCTTGTAATATTGTATTATAATATTCTATCTCCCACACATAATATTATTGTACTATTTCGTCAAAGTAAAATTATATTCTTTAGATATTCCTTGTATAAATGATAAAAAAAAAACACTCTATGTTAACGCTTTTAAATCAACGTTATTTGTGAAAATTAAAATATCTTCTATTTTAGACGATATTAGACAGCTAAGCAAGATTAAAGCACACACAACTCGTTAGGTACTTATAAGTACCTGCCATCATAATGTATATTTGTTTCACAAAATGGAATTCAAATATTTAATTTCACAAAGCTTATCGTTTGAAGCGATTAATGAATAAGCGGTCACGATCAGAATTTATTAATGAGATTCTCTCGCATTCGATAATATTTTCTGTAACTTATTATTTTAAATTTTTCAAACATTTAGCAATGGTATTTCGGTATTTGTGCTTTTCGTGGAAAACAAGTAAAACAAATATTTCGCGTTGCCTTCTGTAATACAGTATTTTATAATTTTATAATCTCACGCGTACAGGTATAATGTCAACTGTCGATTTTAATAAAAGGTGCGTGCACGATTTCAATATTTGTCGACTATAGTTAGTAGTGTCTCTGTAAACACCCCCTAGGATTTAATAAGCCGTGGCGATATTATTATTTTTCAAATAATATATTAAAAAGTATAATATACCAATATGCCATAATATTATATACTTTGCAGGAGCGTCAATACTTACAGGGTTGCGACGTTTGACAATGTAACTATTCGTTTTAACGTTCTTACCTGAAACAGAAAATGCAATAAATTATAAAATTATATGGTTTAATGTACGTATAATGGCATTGTTATGTAAAAAGAAACAAAGAAAATAAGTAGCATGCAGCACCGCCATCGGACGAATAACAATACTGATATTATTAATATGGAGACACGGCGGCGACGGTGTCCCTTTATCGCCGTAAAACCCCCGTTGAATAATCATGATAGCATGTCCTTGCGGTCCCACGTATAGTCACTATATTATTATTGTGCGTTATTTTATCGTTTAAAAAACTTGGTCAAGAGGTTACCGGCGCGCCGGCGCGTATTCAATCGGATAAGTCTCCTCGCGTATTCGAGCGTTTTCATAATATAATAATACGACGCGTATAATTCGTACGTATATAATGTATATATATATATATTAGACACATCTATCACTGGTGTACTTCTCTAGTTTTCCGCACGTCGTCGAAATCGTTAAGTGGAATTTTGCCGTAATAATACATTTTCCGTTGACTTGACACACTCATGATGATATTACAGTGTAATGTCACCGGCGACCCCACGGCCCATTACTGCCCTCCCGGGATTAATATGGCAACACCATCGCGCACCAGTATTATTATATACGCGATATATAGACGCGATGAGGCTCCAGTCGGTCGAACCCTACTAATCGAAACGAAAAGTGTAAATTGTTTCCAACGGGTACCCGAACGTCGTTTCAACTTAAACGATAATTTAATCACGTGCCCACCCGATTACGTTGTTATTAATTATTATAGAATGCTACGGCGGTTACAGCGTAATATTGTAATAACATTATATCATTATTATAGTTATTATGCGATCCCCTCCTCCCATGGCGCCATCACAGGCGACTCTTATCGGGCATTGCGTTGTGCCTGTATAGTTTTCCGTCATATCTTTTATACATTTTATTTTATATCATACTCGCACACATATAGTTGGGCTCGTAAAACGTGGCAAGTTTTTATGATATCGGAGTGACATGCATAATCTTCGACGTGATTACGTCATAAACACGACAGTTTGAATAGGGTCCGTATACAAATATATATTTTAGTCAAACCTAACGAAATGCAAATACAATTCGCTATCGGGGCAGAATCTTTCGCATGAAGAATAATATGAAATGTTAATATAGGAAATCGAATGATTACTTTAGCTTATATATCATACGACCCATATTGATGTTTCCTGACAATACAATTTACTATGATGTTGATTATTAATCATTAAAAGCGATGCTATTGAACATTTGATAATTTATAATATAATATACTAATATTTATTTATGTCCAATGTACATACTGAAGCTTTTATAATCTGCGCACACATATCAGGTAAATATTAGATTTTTGATCGAAGCGGATGAGCTGCAATGCACTTTTTTTTGTAGATATGTATTTTTTTTTCGGTAAACCCTTTTTGTAGTATGTACCTATAGTAAAACGACGTAATCTATATTTAAGCGATTTCATTTTAAATTGCAGTACCTTATACCTTGATTATTATAACACACATTTTAAAAAGTGCAAGATTTCATTTTTTTTTCCAAACCACGTCATAGCCGATGATAATTTCTACTCGTATGACGCTATTACAATTTTTAATAAATGTCTATAATCTTTACTCGACAATTTTTTTTTTTATGCATATTTTGCTTATTATATAGAATTTTTACACACGAAACAATAAGTAAATTGACCTAGATCAGATTAGGTTATTCGAATGAGATGATTCATTGTTGCTTTTGAGTGTACAATATTGTAATATATAATACACTGTCTTGCGCCAAGGTGAACAAAAAAGAATCTAGTGCTCGACATCCATAGTGTTTCTATACACTGCCAGCAACTTTTTTTCAATTATAGATTCAGTTTCAAATGAATATATTATTTAAATTGTTAACACTTAATTGTTTTTGTGTGGGTCAGGCTTTCATTGTTTCTGATTGCATTTGAATAGTATTATCTTCTTATTTTTCAGATATAAGACAATGTGATAAAATATAAATATATATATATATTATTGTACTTAGTAATCTCTCTTTTTCTTTTTTTCCCTTTTTTTAAGCTACTTTAAATTCGCTACACTGGTTATTTTATGCGGGATAAAATGTGTAATTATTATGGATTTAATAAATTAAAAAACAATTCATGAATTTAAACATGAAATTGCCATTAAATGTACTTTAGTGAAACAATATTTTATAAACGTAAATTAACTAATCCGTGTTGTAGGTATAGAAGATTTATATTATATTTACTATACGAGACACAGCGAGATAAAAACTTAATTTATGTTTTACATGTTGAAAAAGAATTAAAAATGATTGAAGAAGCGAAATATCAGGTAAACTATTACCTATTATTGAGATTATAAATACCTTCACTATACTAGACTAGACTAAACTAAGTTATAATTTCTGAACTTTATTTTTTTATGGGACATAATTTTTAATAATTATTTACGTTACATTAGAGTACCTAGTCGAGTTATTAGGTTTCATTTCCATTCAGTAATGTTTATAAATAAACGGTCATTCCAATGTTTTAATTTGTCATTAATGAATAAAAAATAATCTGAAAGAAGTTCTGTGGATTTTAAATGTTGTACGAATAATTAAATATTAATATTCCAATTGAATACTTATTCACGTATATTATTCACAAAAAAATAAAAACGACGTTCTCTATCATTTCATTCCTTTTTATGGAAAAGGTTTAGAATTCAATTTTATTATTTACACAGATATTTATATTCTAAGATACATACGTACATATATATTTGATACTGTGATACCACCAGAAATATATACTTCAAGTCTAAATCATTCGTAAAATATGGGAATGAAACCATAATACAGAATTCTCTAGAAAGAGCACAATCGGTGCTGACGATAAAACATCCGGTTTCTGTTTAAATAAGAAATAACAAGCTCATACCATAATATAAGAGTACATATTTTACATGGTACTGACCTCAATAATAATAATATTACGATGACGACAATAAACATCTCGTTCACTACGAGTGCTATGCATACACGATGTGCGGGATCGCCGGCATTTTGCCGTTTTTTTTCTTCTATTCGTTAGGTGGACCGTATGCAGGTAAATGGAAAACGGGAAAATGGGCAAGACAAGGTGTGCCTCACTTCACATGTTTGCACATATAAAAGTAGGCACTATGACCTTATTATAGCATAATATATTACACAACGTATATATGTGCTATTGATTAAGCCGTTGGCCGACGTATACAAAGCAAACATCTTAACCCATCGCGGTCCATTATAATTATTATGCACTTGACTTTGCTAGTGCGGCGGCGGTCGCAAATACGACTTGATAGTGTATTATATTGTACATCCTTGAACGTTGTGGGTTGGTGAAATGGGGAGGGGGGGGGGGTGGCGAAATAATAACAAGTTATTATCTACAGACCCGTTTTTGCGAGTGGATTTGTACCTCCACGCTGCCACCACGCAGTAATATTTCAGCTTACACTTAATACGTCGTATAGAGGTGTTTCATAATTTATTTTAATGGTCATAAAAAAAGGACAGTGTTAAAAAAAAATGTCTATACACAGCTGTTTGGAAGCACAAAAGTCGGATTTTGGACGACGGTACGGGCTACGAAGCATTATAAATTGGAAAAAAACGGCATAAATCACTGAGTTTAAAAAAAAAAAAAAAACTATCCCGAGAAGAGCTTGATTTGTGCAGGAAAGTTCTTGTCTTGTCTGTGTCGCTGTTTTACGTTTTCGGAATCCGAAATAATGAAACAAACGCTACCCCACCACCACCACCCACACACCGTCACAACGAGAATTTACATAATATTATTTAATACGCAGAAATGTAAATATTTCAGTATGATTTTTCGCCATTATGTCATAATATAACAGTCATAACGCGGCACACAACATCTATTATTATTATTATAGTTTAAGGTATGGTTTATGGTATTGCCGTGTTTATAATTGGGTCGCAATCGGTAACCATCTAATGGCACGGTGCGGGTAGGTACCTATGTATAAAATTCAGAAAATATATCACACTAACGCGAGGATTGCGAGAGTATTCTACATTACCGCGTGTACGTAAACATTAAACCAAGGTAAAACATAATATAATTATTATCATGAACAGATTTTCGCAATTCTACTTACATTTACGAAAGTAATTTTTATAACATCACCATATACCTAAGTAAATTCTACTTGCATTTATAAAATGTTAATAGGTATTTTTTTAATATTGGCTATCGTTATACCTTGTATCCAAAATTATTGTATTCAAATCTTGCCGGTTTGCTAAAAAATATTTTATTGTTTCTTTGTATCCATATCTATCTACTTACCACTGAAATAATATAAAAGTAATACTTAAAATGTAATTAGGTATTTAATTTTCCATTCGGGTGTTTTCAAACATAATATCACCCCAAAAAGTCAAAATGATTGCCATTTTACTCAATAATAATTATTTTGTGTTCAATAAAACGATTTTAAAACTTTTCTGTTCAAATATAACGCTTACAATGTTAAACAAGTCCGAGTAATCGTCTGACCTAAGCTCCGTAGGCTCCTGTTGGTATTTTTTAATTGTTTTATATTATAACCATTAAGTAATTTATTTTTGATTTTAAGAGCGTCGCGCTAAAACGACTATCACCTTTATTCGTAAAAATAATATTCTAATGGATTTGCGTTCCGGGGAAGCGATAATAAATTATATATATTATACAAACAACAAGTGCGCTGATAAAAGCCGGCCTGACTGAAATAACTGTAATATTGTGTACGAACGTAAAAGCGTGCACAGAGAGCAAGAGCAGTGGCGCTAATTTTTTTTCAAAGGGTCATCGTTAAAATACTAAATGATACAATGACAAAAATGAGATAGAAGAATTTTAAAATTTTAAAACGAACAAAATATATATCAACAATGCATGTTGCGAAAAATGTTGTTATAATATAATAAAAGTGTTCGTTAAGAGCATGTCACGCACTATTTGTTATCTCCCTCTGGACTACGCATAACGTATACCAAACTTGCGTTCAGCAGATCCAATTTTGTGTTGTCAGCATTAATATTAGAGCGAATAGTCCTATTATCAAACTTGAGGGTAGGAATACTATTATCTAGGCACTGTAATACCTTATCAGGCTTTTATTGATATTTAAATTATTTGAAAATGGATTATAACTATGGTAAATATTTCAATTTTAAAATGCGACTTGTTTCAAAATAAAAATATCAATAAAAATTTAGGATATTGTGCTTTGAATATGATTTTTTCAGTTTGATAATATCGATAATATAGGTCAATTTACTTAAACCTATTTATAACACGAAATTGGATCTGCTGAACGAAATAACGCTCTACCTAAGTTGCGTGACAGAGAGAAAAAACTAATGGTGCTCTGACATCCTCTTGCATAAAATGTGTTTTTCTTTTAGAATAATTTCAAAAATTACCTATTCAAAAATGTGTGTATATACCTAATCCTACTACCATCATTCAGCGACGTCTCCGGAGTGAGCGCAATTACGGTACCTATTTATGGTTGTCAGTCTTCGTTTTAGATCCCAAACAACAATATTACTGAGTATAGTGTGTAGACGTTTGGTTTTACGACGTTATTATTGCATTGTTTTTTTTTTATGACATTTTATTTCTCCGATAAGCGTTTATTGATGCAGAATAAAAAAAAGGTTTCGTGCAAAACATCTATGGAGGTTGAAAATAGAGGATTTAAAGATTTTTCTGGATACAGATGTCTTATTTTTTTTTTTTAGATTTTTAAATAGAATTTCAAAAACCGGAAAAAACATAATATTTTTTTGGTGTTAATAAAACAATTTCTCATAAACCTTAGATTCTTCTTTAAATCCAGTACTCGTCTTAATCATTTTTTTGAATGAAATTATAAAATATTTTTTTCGAATTTATCGACGAACATTTGCTTTGCAGTAGGTAGTTCGCCTAACCACTCCCCTGTACCACATTTTTAAATTTATTTTATTTTATAGACGTTTTATATTTTATAAACGTCACTGTTAATAAAATAGCTAAAAGAAAACGACCGGAGTTTATGACTCAAAATTGTCGTTTGGCTCACAGGATTACTCCAAATAGTTATGTTAAATGTTAAGGTACGTTCTATATAATTTACAATTAGTAATTACACAAAACGATATAAAATTACGTAGCTACTGATTTAATTATACGATCGTAGATGTGTGCCGAATGTATTTCCAACCTGTATGATATGAGGTTAATTATGGAGTACGATGTCGAACACGTCTGCTAATCACTCGAAACTCCAATGACTTATAAATCTAATTTTTAACTCCAACAGAGGTATTTACAACACATTTCATCTTCAGAAAGTTTTGATTTCGTCTCAAATGATCGTCACCAGATAACGATATTATATTACTCTCAACTTATTATCGAGTCTGTAATTTATGCGTCTGATTATGAACTTGATGTATCTATTAGTTTGCATTTGACATAAATAATAAATCAGACGGTATAATAATATACGTCGATTATTTGCACCTAAGTATATACTAACGCTTATCGTGCTTTTGAATAACTGCCTTTTAACCATCATAATATTAACTATTAAGTACCTATCTATTTTTAATACCCATATTATTGATGTATTCAATTTAATTTTCTTGATTTAACCTCACCAAAGTTGAGATTGTTTTCGTACGACAAACCCAAATACAAAAGTTCAAAAGAGCTACGGATTTACATTAAATATGAAAATGTGTAATTAATAAATTAACGCTTGACGGTTATTGTATGCATTATAAAAATAAACAAAAGACAAGAATACTTGTCAGACAAAATTACGCTGGATAGTATCATTCTTTATTCAAAAAAAAAAAAGAAAGATTATTATCTTTTTGATGAAACTTTAGAGTGCTCAATATATGTGTCATAGTGTAATCGAACTTTTCACAAAATGGGTATCCATTTCAAAAACTTCGATCATAACGTGTAAGTCGTTTTTGGTTCATGTAATGAACACAAATTTCATCCATTTCATGAAATAAAAACCTTTATTTTAGTGTAATTTTATTTTTATTTACACAATATTATGTTTAACGTTTCGTTTACTGGTCATCGGAAAAATAACAAGTGCACCAGAAGTTTACAATCCCTCTCAGGGAAAATCAATTTAGTATTACTATTACTGCTTAGAATAAAAACCATTTTATAGGTACTAGAATTAATATTTTATTAACTATATGGACATATGGTATACTATACCATACCTACACCATATGGGTGATATTATAAAACTACATAGAGTTAAAAAAAAGTCACAGAAAGATGAAATGGTCTTTTTGAAACCCTTATGGTACCCTTGGAAAAAAGCATTGTGCTAATATAGTACTAATATTGATTAGTATATACCTAATGTTTAAACTTTAAAGTAATATTATACGTCTTATGCATTCATGACATAATTAAGTCGATAATATTATTAACATCAATAAAACACCTTCACATGCTTTATTTGTATTATAGTAGGTATCTACGATTTGCATTCCCGTTTAATTATACCTTAATCAATAAGAAACTTAAATATTCCAGTGAGTAGATTTTTTTATATTATTGCATCTCGCTTCAATTTTCTACCAATTCAAGCACTATTTATCAGAATACATGTTATCAAAAATACGCAATTAATTTTTTTTTCGTTTTAAATATTCTATATTATTTTTACGCATATGATAACTTAACCTTGTAGGGGAATATTATTATAATCGTATCATGCTTGTATCACTCGAATAGTATAATACTGTCAGGATTGCATGCCATTTATTTGTCAAATTATAAATTGTTTTCATCACAAACACCATGTATGAAATAGCACGTGATATTGTATTCTACGTATATCGTTTATAATAGTAATATAACTCGTAACGTTGATTCAAATTAATTTTGTATACACCGCTGGCTGAACGAAATATTCACTGGAGTGGAAAATTAAATTTAAATGTTATAATATTATACAATATAAATTGGATATATTATTATGTTATAATATGTCTTATATTTTATTTAAAACAGTTTTTTTTTATGAATATCGTCTTTAAGCCAAACAATTTTAGGGTGGTGGATAATTATAATATCTTTTGAAACACTAAAAACTACTATACTTAGACGCTCAACGTTATCAAAAACTTTTGTTTTTTTTTATCCATCCAAGTTCTCTGCTCAAGAGGAAACCAGTAAACTTTTTATCTTCAAAGGAATATTGATGTCATTGTGTAAATGGCAGCTTTTAACAACCTTAGGTCTAAAAAAAATTTGTTTAAATGAAAAAGTGCTCAATTTTGAATACGTAGCATTTTTTTTTTTTAATAATAATTAAATATATTAATACCTATATTATAGATCCAGATTATAAAAAATTATTTATAATCGCTCTTTTTTATAATTTTATATGAAGTTTAAAATATTTTTTTATAAACTATAACTATTTCTCGTGAATTCTTTCAGTCATATTTAACCTAGGATATTTAATTATTAATAATTATTATTTGTTGATCAACACAGACTTATTTTAAATATTATTAAAGTCAAATTATATTAGAAAATACAAAGCTTCTGTACGTGATCAATAACTAAAATAAGTACATGATTTATAAAACTGTAACGTTAAGATAATCAGTTTGAAATATACTTAATTTTAATAAGCTGCAGTTGTATTTGATTTAATACTTATAGTAAAGTATACGAATTTAATTAAATTCATCGATCATAAAAAAAACACTTAAATTTAATACCAAGCAAGATAAGTAAGTCAGATAAAATATAATTAATTTAGCAGTTATTCGAGTCAACTATTATTACAGTTAGATGCAATAATTTAGAATTACTCTTTAGTTTTGGTTGTAAAACAAAATTGATACAATTTAGTTTTCCATTAGACATACCACGATTAAATAATTAGGAATATTTACATGAATAAAATTAATTTGAAGGCAAGGGCAACGTTAGGGTGCTCGATTGATAGATATTTTATGGTTAAAGGTTTCGGGATCAATGCTCGTCGTCGTTAATTTGGGATGGGTTGAGTAATTTGGTATAAATCTCCAAAATGTTTGGTCGTGATTCATAATTCGAGCGTAGCGCTCATTGAAATCGTGTAATTTACCGATTAATAACTAAAACAGTGTTGTGTACATAATGTGCATAAATGTCAGTCATAAATAATAATAATATAATATTATAATGATTTAAAACTAAGGGTTACACATAACAATTTTATTTTGTGTAATTTTTGCGTAAGACTTAGAATATTAGAAATTCATTATTGTTACAAAACACGTTATCATAAATTCAATAATTTAAATGAAAGTGTACAGTTTTAATCTGCGTACAAACAAGCATTACCTATTTTTGGACCATCAATTAACCTGTACTAGAAAAAAACCCAATATGTCAATTCGTTTTCTGAAATCGCTCATCAAATACTGAGGAAATAGTATATATACAAGTATTTTTTATAGCAGTGAACATACATCGAATACCAATTAATGTTCTACATCAATACACCAATAATAATTAATTACACGTGACCGTACCAATGTTGACACAGAAATGTATTGACTACCGTTACCGACGCATTATTGTTTACAGTACCTACGCAAAATGATGGAATTGTGTCAGTTTACTTATGTGAATGAAATGTAAAATTAACATTGTGTCGAAAGAAGCACAATGTCACATTTATAGTGTACCCAGGTAATTTACTACTTAATTTTATAGTTTGGTCGAATCGAGTAAATGTTATACTGTTGGTTATTACCTATATAATATTATAGCAAGGGATCTGTCACCACACATCAAACACTTATATACAATCGAAGTATACGATTATATGTTTAGTAATTATGTAGATTGTGGCATTTACTATTAAACAACTTATTACAGTAAAGTTTCATCAACAGACATATTACATTCGTAGGGAAATATGTACACAAACCTATATAATGATCTACATATTATAATATTACTAACTGATTCCGCGCACTTCATTGCTCGTAAAAAAAAATTGTGTTTGTTCAACTCCTTTTAGGTGCAACTCAGCCTCCCTGGTAGGCAATCTGACTACGTCAGATCGAGGACACTGTGTGACCGACTATCAAGTAGGAAATGTGCGAAAAATTGATCTGATGCATGCTGTACCTGATCTGCCCGATTAACCAATGACAACCTAATAATAAATACTAACTTTTACTAATTATTTTTCATGTAACCAATAACAACCATTTATTAAGAAAAATACCTACCAAATATACAAAAACAATTTCATTAAAATCGGTGGATTTGTTTCGGAGCGGTATGCGATTAGATATTTATTAGATATTTTGAAAACGAAATCCAATGTAATATACAAAAAAATGAAAATATTCATCGAATCGTATCGTATAAGTCATTAAATACTTCAGCGTCTTGTGTTTTCGACAGTTTTGGATGCCGATGCGTTACGCTGCTTTGCCTGCAATTTTCTTGGGTCTCTGTATTTATATAGTTAGCCTAGTTAACCTACTATCTTTAATATACCGTGGTCATAACCTGCGGACATAATATCGGCAGCAGCATTACACGAAACGACGACACTGCTCATACTCTAGAGTTTCAATCACCAAATAAATGTTATATAATATATGTTACTTTTCCGATTTAAATAAGCTTTATTTGACTGAAGTCCTCTACTGAAATCGTTGCCATTGCACATCTGCCGCACCTTCTTTTCGGTATATTATGATCAACACCGTTATTGTTTCACCAATCTCACATTATAAAATAAATTTCAACTTTTGTCTTAGGGTATGGATGAATATTTTAGATCGCTACTCACGTGAGATTTCTATTTAAACAACGAATATAGTGTGCTGGTTTTAAAATGATGTCTGTGTTGTGTTTTTTTGTCGCTCTAATACGCGTTGGAAAACTGCTAAAACGTAATCCGCACAAAAATTGAGAACTAAGAGGTCATTTTTTTGATTTTCTTGATCGTTACTCGGAGCGTAAATAAAAACTATTGTACTAACAGCCGTCGAAAACATTATGAAGAAACGCAAGCTACCCTGTTTTGGTGAAAAGCGGCATTGACGGAAATTTTACTCAAAGTCATTTTTTAAATGTGATGATTTATCATAGTTTACGACTTTAATATTAAACAGTGTACACATCGCTAATGTATATATATTGCGTTTGAGAGAGTGGAGAGATACGACAGCTTGACACGCCCAGAACCTCTCTATATCTGCACGTCCGTATTTGTTTATTTATCTCTAAATCACACCTTATTTTCTTACTCCTGAACTCGTCATGACAAGTCCCTATATATAAATGTGTACGTTTTCATTGTCCATCTCTTATACTCAAGCAAACCCGCCTCTCGAGCTAATTTTCTTCCCAAACCCTTTTGTTTCATACGCTTCCCGGCTATCTGACATATCTTTAATTAAATCTATAGTTGACATTTTTTTTCTTCTTGAAGGCACATATTCTGCTCTAATGTATTGTTTTTTTCATTCTACCAACTCAATTTTTTATTCATTTAGGTTCGTGTTTATCTTACCTTGTTCATGTGATAAGTAAGTGAATATTAAGTGCGCGCTGAAAAAGTGATGGAAAAATATGTGATAGATACCATTTCAAAAATACATCTTATAAATAAATGTTAACGCAAACAAGCAAATTATATAAAGTAATATATTTAAAATGTATTATTTTAATAATTTGATATTACAAACTCTGGTACTGAAAATTATTAATAAACTTACAAACTACAGTACACTTGGATTACAAATATGTCGAACGTAAATATCTCGATTTGTTCATTATCTCGAACACAATTGAAATCCCCTTGAAATAATTACCATGACAATAAAACTCGATATCTCGAACTTTATTCTGTTCCATTTGAGTTTCGACTTGACAAGTGTTTACTGTATAATGCTTGTTTGTAAAATAACATAAAATATACTGAAGGTATATTAGAATATATACACTGTATAATATATATTTATCATTTAATACATGTTTTTATTACGAATGTGGCCCACGAGATTTTTTTTAAAAATAATAGGTTGCAGTTTTCTAATTATGTTGAAAAATGTAGCCTTACTTAGGTATGCAGTTAAATAAAACAATATAGCATGAACGATATCGAAATTATATAAATAATATAACATATCCAAACCTTGACCGTCACAAAACAATTTTGTTATGTTGCCAAGAAAAAAAAGGGTGAAAACTTTACCCACAAAACAGTACTATAGAAATTTTCAACACGATCGGACCAATAATAATTTATTATTTATACAACCTATATTTTGAAAAAATCTAGATAGTAATATTATTATATATTGTATCAGCGTGGCAGTGTAGGTATATATTATTTTAAACCCAGCTAATGTTGTAATATTATATGAATGTGAGTACCTATTGTTTTTTCCTTTGACGTTATACAAATGTATTTATATTAATAAGGTAACGCGTATAAGCTAAGGGTGACATGGCTTGGTGGATTTTCTCATCACAATATACTTACGAGATACCTAGTTGAATAGAGCCATGATCCCGAAAGGGAGACCATCTGGGAGTTTTAACAGCGTACCGTATTGGTATAGTTTAATCGAGCAAAGGCTAAAAAAATATTTTGACAAAACGAAATGAATGATATACCTAAAACGGTAAGAATAGTATTAATGGAGTATTAAGTTATTACCATCGTGCATCATATCTACGTAGAAATTAATTATAGTGTTGGGGGATTTAAATAATGACCGTAATTTGAATATTAAAATATTCATATTCCGATTGTCAAAATGTCATGATTATTTTGACCTTCACTGACTTGTAACGCTAAATCAATATTAAAAAAATAATATGACCACCAAATATAATGGGTAATAAAAAAATATTTTTAATAGAGTTAAGGTTTTATTATTTTTTTTTTTACGATACAGGTAGCTATATTATGTTATAGTAGATCTGGTACATGACAAATATATTTAATGAAAGCAAATTAAACATTTTCGTCATATTTGTCATGTTAAAATTTTCGATAATGCGATATTTTTTTAATACAACAAGGTAATTTGTATAATAATTTTTATTTATTGAATTTGAAATTCGGCCCATATAGCCATTAGCATTTCGTATAATATCGTATATGATTATATTTTGTATTTTGAAATGAGATAATATGTTGTTAAAATATTATAATATATTTTTATACTTGTGATAATTACCAGGGCATTTTGTACGTGATAATTTTACTGCTATAATTTTACTTCAACATTATAATGGTTTACAGACACTATGCTTAAATTGATGAATATTAATATAAAAAGTTTGAAAACTCTCTAGCCATTATGTTATGCTTGTACATGATCTATTAATGGAAACTATAAACTATATTGAATTTTTAAGTTGGAAATCAAATCCTCCAGCACTTTGCATTAATACCTAGTAATAATAGTAATGCATAATCCATCATTCTATCGATGTCATACGAAAATTGTATGAGAACCTTTTATCATTTTCACTTTTGACCTGGTATTTTTTTTTTGTATTAAAAACAAAACATAATTCTAAAAAGGAAGGAAATTTGTTTTTATTTTAACCTACCAACAACAACGCTGTCAAACTCCGTTGGGAAATCAAAATAGTTTGCTAACAAACAAACAAACAAACAAACAAACAACATACTCACACTATTACACACACATAATACCTCACACATATTATATTACGGTATATTTTCTACATACAACACAACACTTTTACGCTAAATTATTAAAAAAAAATACAAATATAATAATGACCTAAATCATATTCAAAGTTATGTTTATCAAACAAAGACATATATTTATTTTTGACACTGTATTGTAATTAACATATTTGTTGCTTTCGGAAAAACTTATATACCTACCATTGAAGTATGGACAAATTTATTATGACACTGAAATAATAGAATACTGTATTGATATATTGAAAGACCCTAAAATACGATTATTTTATTTGTTTTTTTTTAAATAAATCACAAAAGCTGCATACAATACGTAAATTGTACGTGTTACGTACAGAACTTTTAATTATAACGTTCAGTGAATAAGTCTAGGGATTATGATTATATATTATGAATCCTATATAGGTAACGAGTAATAAATTACAGATTTAGTTTTTCATAAGAACAGTTCAGCTTGATGACTGTACCTATAGTTGATTTGTACATGTGCATGAGTATATAGAATAATAGAAATTAAACATTTAATAACATTCCGCAACAGGATTTACACTTGAATAAATGTCTATAACAAATGGGTACAAACAGATTTGTTCTATCAAAATGATACATAAATACATTTTTGTGATTTATAGTATCGTTGATCGTTATTAGTGAATACTATTATAATTTATACATCATTATACATTATATTTCAGATATTAAATGTAGGTATAATGGCGGGTTGGTTAATAGGGTTTACTATAAATAAGAGAAACGAAAATAGAATACCTCACGCGTAAACAACGTCTCACGTTGTCTCATTTGAATACAATTCATTTAAAAAAAAATAAAAACAATTTAAATGTCGACCAAACGCGATAGAAACGGTATAGTTGTCGCAGACTAGACATGGCGCGTAGAATAGATAAAAGAAAAGAACGCAAATGAAATGACTGAGCTGCAGTGCCAATATTACAATATGAGATATCCCACCTATATAAAACGATCTCAAGTATACATTTTGTCAGACGATTGAAAAAGTAATATGTTTGCGATAATCCTATAGAATATATTATTATGTATTTATTTGAATTTCCAAGCGGAACTTGGATTCAACAAGAGCATATCGCTTGTGCCGAAACGCATACACGAAAAAGCCAGCTTCCCAGCAGTATGTTAAAAAATATTATTAGGTATTATGCGTTCGATTGGCATTGGAAACACGAAACATCGGTTACCGTCAACGACAGCACACGACAACCGTGGCAGGCGTTCACCGTCGGGACCGTCTTCCGCCGGCTTATACGTTTGTATCCACGATACACCCCCTCCTCACCACCACCACATGCTATCCGGGACAGACCGTTTTTTTTTATTGTACCTCCAATTGATGTTCAAATGGCTGCATCCGAATCGCGTGTCAAAATTCAAATTTGGGTCAAATTGCGTGCGTGAGTTTTTTTTATGCAAGATGCAACCGAGTAATAATAATATTGTTAAATGTCTGTCTTTTTCAGATTTAAGTCTAGACGTACGTCAGTCAGTAGTGTATTTACGGGGGGGAGATCAAGGGGGATCAACCCCCCCCCCCCATATGCTGTATATAATATACAAACGTTTTCGGAGTCATAACTATTGAGGCCTCTATCTTTAAAGGCGAGGCTACTGGATAAAAATATCATATCACCTCCCAAGACAAAAACCTAAATACGCCACTGGCACAAAGTTTAACTGATGTGATTAAAAATAGTACACAATATTCTAATATTGTACCAAGTGTATAAATATAATATATGAATATATTATAATGATTATAGTATTAGAGTATGTATACACTAAACAGCTTTAAAAATATAAATGCAAAATAGTAATGACGTAATATCGTCGGCTTAATTCGGAAAGGCCTAAGCCCAAAATGGTAAATTTTACAGGAGAGGAAAAAACGTTTCGCCCATTTCATCAGCCTATTTCACTAACTCGTGAAGGTCGTATCTCCATCGTTTATTTTAATGTAGATATGACTTTTTCTAGGGCTTAGAAACCATACACCGGAGATATGACGATTTTTAATTATAAATTCCATGGAGGATAAAGTTATAAAATTTGAGTTATGACTTTTATCATACGTTGCGTTTTTTTCTTCAATTTAATTAAAAATAATCCCAAAATCGAAAAGCCGAAAATAAGCCGACGATAATATATTATATAATATAATTATTTTTAGCTAAACATTTTTTTTAATAGCTTCTATATAGTATAAATTGTGATGCCTTGAGTTAATTTTTATAAATTACACTTTCGGTAAAAACAAATATCTACCTATGCTGATTTGTCAACAAATTCAAGCCATGGTATTCGCTTATTTTTATAATATTTATATATATAGTATCTTATGAAATATGCATGTCCATTGCTGTTCATAATTTATTTTTTTTTTAATATATGATAGTAGAAGATTATGTTCTTACTATATAATTTCAAGATACACGGATAAAGTAAATAAAGGAAAACCCGTGATATCATATTATTATTATTAGTTACGATTAAAGCTACACGCAACTCGGAATCGAAAATAAATCTCTTGTGCAATTAATTATTCACTGGTATTATGATTTTTAATCTTTATCTGCCACACGAAATTATAATTATGTGGATGTGCCGTTTCCAATATTTGAGCTGCGTGTACGAGTATTATCTTCTAACCACCCGACATGATTATTATTAATCGAAACACGTAATCGTTACTGTATCAATGACGTACCTGATCGCCTTTAATTTTTTTTTTAGCCAATGACGACGGTATAAAACATATTATTATTTTACTCGAGCCGGCGCGCACAGGTATCAGGTATATTACGTGTATTTGACGTCGTTGTCTCGGTAAACGCGTTAAGCCACCGGATTACAAAAGTCGAAATGTCTGCGTGGGGCACCAGCTGTGGGGATTGTCAAAATGCATTCCTCACCTAAACCAAAATGTTCAAACTGTACTCCGGTTAAAAACAGGTATAATTCGGAATTGCAATCGGTGTGTGTGTGTGTGTGTGTGTGTGTGTGTGTGTGTGTGTGTGTGTGTGTGTGTGTGTGTGTGTGTGTGTGTGTGTGTGTGTGTGTGTGTGTGTGTGTGTGTGTGTGTGTGTGTGTGTGTGTTGATCGATTTATTATCTTAAATAAAAAACTAATTCATTACGCACGATGCGACTAACTTAGAAATAAACGTAAACACCTTTTTTTTTTTTTTTAATAATTATATCTATAAAATAGTTAAGTTGTAACAATTTATGAGTAGTTGGAAAAATTACGATATTTTTAATAAATTATTGTAGTTACGGCCTATAATTATATGTAATTATTATAGTAAAAACAATACACGTAGTTACATAATACAAATACAGATTCTTCTTCTGACTGTCAACTGATATTCACTAATAAATAGGTTTCATGTATAATGAACGAAATGAGTGAAATTCGAACATTACCTTTCTATGTTCCAAGTTCAATATTACTCGAGCTTATCCCTGATGTTACCCACCATTCTTATCAATACAACAACATTTATAGTATTTTTCCCATGTCTTGGTCAACTCCCCATAACATCCTCACCGGGTAAAACAGCCCCATTTCCATAGCGGGTTCCAGAGCGGGTTCACCTTGAACGTGTATAAACGAATGCGTACACACGCCAACAGCGGATGCATCCTGTATAATGCATTACAAATTACAATTTTATTTGCCCGCTACAGTGAATAGGCAATACCCTGGAACGAATCTCGCCAAAATCCGATACCTAACGTTTGATGTTATAATCATTTTATTATTTATAATAATGTAATAAGGCTATAGAATTTAGAAGCAATGTAATATTTTTTCTAGTGTTGTAAAATGCACTTCACGACGAATATGTGTTTTAGGTGATACTGTTTATTTAAATATAATTATACATTTTAAGATTTTTTAAGATTTTTTAAGATTTTTTCAAATTTTAGAGCATTTTTCACAAATTACATCTTTTTTCTAAGAACATAAATTATTAATAACTAGTCATTGTTGTAGTAGCTTACATACATTTTTATACAATATTTATTTCATGAGAAAAACCATCTTATTGGTATAATATGTACACTGTAGTAGCAAACGTGTATTAGATATTGTGCAATACTAGTCAGTCATTGACCGCCGTTCTCGTGATGAGTATTTACGAATAATTAAAGAGGCGATAACAATATTTATATTATAGTTTTTCTTACACACGCACTAGATTTTGTACTTGTTAAGCTCTTTTATAGAAATGCACTAAACTATTTTCACGATTGATTGGGACATTAGAAATCCAAGCCCAAATAAATTCATCAGTTGTGTCATTAGATGGTGTTGGATACACATCACAGCCCATATAATAATTAGTAAACTTCAGAATATCGTTGGTTGTGAACACATATTATCTTAATTGTACGCAGAAATCTATAAATCACCTCTGCGCACAGGTAAAGAAAACTATAATACTTTAAGTTTTAATATATAGGAATAATTGTTTTAATGAATTACACGCATAGTAGGGTGTTATAAATGACTGGAATTTTAATGACAGATTATATCGAAAAAAATCCTCTTAAAAATGCAGAGGTGCCATAGAGACATCAAAAACTTAATTATACAAATGCATTTAAATATTAATTTCTTCAAGTATAAAAATGTGTATGACTCAAACGTGTTATATATTCGTGAATTTTTTTCAAAAAATAATTTGAAATACTGATGACACTAAAATAGAAGTATTATCACGCGACTAATTATTTGTAAGTATGAAAACGTTAGTCAAGGTATATTGTATATATCACTAGTAAAATATGTTCCTCTGGTATCTACCAATGTTGGTTTTTATTACAAAAATTTGCGTTCGCTAAGAAAATAAATTGTGAAAAGTAAAAACTTAAAAAATGCCCTAAAAACATCATACAGTCTGTCGTAAGTGCCTATTAAAAGTTATTTTAAAATAATCAATACCATCCAAAACAAATGTTCTACACGGAGCTGCATATTATACGGTACATAAAGTAAATTAAGATTGCATAAAATTCCAGCACTAGACTATTATTATATGATGCAGGTACCCCCGTTTAAATCAGGAATTTCGTTCACCATTTCAACGCTTACTGAATACTGTTGTCCACGCGCTATAATAATAATAATATTATGATATAGATGGACGATACTGTTATATAATATTGCGTATGCCTCGGCCCTAATACGGTTTTGGGTACATTCATTTATCAGCTATAATATTATTATGATTACGAGCGAGTTGTTCCGAATAGATAAGTATTGGCGTTTGATGTACATACGACCAGATTTAATTTGATTCCCCGCGTACATATTATGAGTATCCATCGACGTGCAGTGATTGCACATGATATGTGCAGTGAATTGCATTAGCGAACCAGACGGACGAGGGGAAATAAAACAATTGAAACTTTATTCAAACAAAATAGTCGGAAGATAATGTATATCGATCGATGAACGTACATAAGCTATTCATATACATATTATTATATTAATATGCACACCAACTGCACAGAACGAGTCTTGTAATGTATACGACCGAGGTTTCCAAGAATAAAAATATGAAATATGTATTTTTTTTTTTAAATAACGGAGCTTATAATTACTATGGAACGAAGAAGTGTATTATATTAATTAAGTTTCCTACATTCGATATTAAATTTCAGAAATTTAACTTTCGTTAAAATTAAATCTAAACGTGTACAATGTACGTCATTTTTGATACACAACTTATAGAAATTAAACAATTAACCGACTGAATATTATATGTACCCTAGCCACTATATCATGTTTATGTATGATGGGTACCTATAGAAAAATAATACCTGTAACACAATGTCTGAAAAACAATGTAATGTCACCACTACCACTGGTATCGTTACAGCAATAAATCCGTCAGCCCCTAAGTACCGGGTACAACACCAACTCGGCAAAGCACATACATCATCGATGATAGAATAATAATATGTATTATGGTCTTGCCGCAACATGACACATCAACGCGACGGGAGTTTAAGTCGAACGTTATTATACAAAATAATAATATAATAACCGTCTGTATTGTGTGTGCTGAGGCCGCAATCAAAAAAAAACGAATGACTCCTACGAGTACCTACGTCATAATAATAATAATATCATTGTGTAATATGGTGCCGACGTGATTTATATTATTCCGTTTTTGCGTTCGGCTCAATGCACGCATGTAGGTGTTTTGCATACACAATGCGCCGTCGTACTCTGCGTTAATAATAATAATAATAATAATATTAATATAATAGACAGTGTTCATCGGAGTGATAAAATAATTATTATACAGATATTAATATTTATAATATCACGATAATAATGTAATCAGTTTTGCGTACAAGTGGACGTTCGGACATTTTGAATTTATATGCAAAATAACAACACGTTTGGTTTGTATAATAATAATATACCAATAATTAGTATTCATTAATCAGTTGGTATCGACGTTCTTGATAAATATTTCTATCCAGCTATAGATATGTTGTACGACGAGTAAATAAATTAGAGTAGGTACCTACCAGCATATTTTAACGTGCATAATTATGACGTATTAATTTTTATCAATTCGTAATTTGTTTCACCCAGCCGGGCAAATAATGCGTTTGTTGTTTGTTGACGAGCTTAACTATTTAAAACTATTTTTGATTTCTACGAAGTATCTACGTTTTTATATGAAATTAAAAAACAATTTTAGTAGACAAATTATTACCAATCGATAGTTAGTTATCAATACTGCGATAATATTATGCTCGAACGCGTAGTTGTTATTAAAAATCAATGCGTATTTCATGTATAAAAATCACGGAACATCCTTGGACATCAATATAACATTACATGATAAGCAGGACAGCATATTTTACGGCACGTTGTCCATGTGTGCTACACAGTCCTTGTACAATGCGATGTGATACAAAAGTATAATAATTTGATAAATTTACATATTTTAATACTGATAAAAAAACTAGAAAATGTATTCTGTTGTTCTACATATTTTAACTTCTAACAAATTATATCACAGTTGGTTTTATTGTATTATAAATAATTATATGTATTAAAATTTAACACCAGTATTTCAGTGTCCCATTGATCGTGGTGAATTTATATTTCAATGGAAATCTTAAACCGAAAATTCCACTAAAATTAAAATTAACATCTAAGACTTTTTGAATAGCTTGTGAGTAGTAAGTTTTATCTCGAAGTCGGAACTTTTCGTTGGATACAACTTATATAGCAATGGTTTTATTTTCGTTATTATCACTTTCTCATTTACTCGAATGGGTTTTCCGAAACAATGCACACTGTGCGTTGTGCAATTATGTAAATTATATATAAAAAAAACAAAATACTCGAAATGTAAATTATACATGTAAATTCAAATAAATTGTAAGTAATGCTGTATATAACTAATGGTGATATTGTGGAGTTACTTTTTTCGTTTATAAATTACGTTAGTTTTCATTTAATAACAAAGTACTTTTAGTCTATTTTGTCAATGTATATACAAATCTGCGTTCTCAATCTTATTAAAAAAAAATAAAAAATACTAGCGAAGTTTGTTTTGTTATTATTATTTTTTATACTTGATATGACGTTAGATTTATGCGAATACTTTATACCCGGATAAATGAAACGAAGAAAAATAAGTGTTTGGTTTACAAAACTTTTTTATTTTAATAAATATAATATTATTAATATTTAAAGTTACTTTTATTAATATTTAGAATAACGGAATTTATATTATATAAAATATAACAATAATAATAAAATTGTATTAATATTTTACTAAAGATTGATTCTTACCATTTATTGCATAAATACATTAACAACAATTTATCGTAATATTATCCCTTTTAAATGCAAACTTAATATGAAATCAAAATCACAAAAGAAAATACCGTTTTTTTACTTTTGTATATATTTCTATGTACTATACACCTTGCAAAAACGATTACATTTTTATGACCGATCTATATACAAATAATATTATATGCATCGATACACCTTCTAAATGAGTTTTTCTTGCCGAGAAAATAAAAATTTAACTTAAATTATTAAGTAAATAGTTATAAATGTATTGAGGTAAATAAGTATATAATCAAAAAAATAAAAATATTTGTTGTATAACGTTACAATATCGTTCAAGTTCTCCGATGTATCACTTGTCATAAACATTCATTAACGACGAATTAATTGCGATACAATAATTAATATACTATACTTAATTTCAAGTTTGATTAATATAAAAATCATAAACCCTGGATAGCCGCTACTCTAATTGTCAATACCTACACCAATGTTAAATCGGACACGTGTGTACATTTTGACCAACTATCATAATATTATAATATTGTGATTTTATGTGTACGATCTATTATAGCAGGTATGTATTATATTCCTATATATACCATATATACAGCAATAACATACGCAGCGTTTTGACGAACCGTAAATCGTATATTTGACATCACATATTGTACGCACACATGTTCATAATAGTAATAATATATGATATCCAGTGTGTACAAAATTATGGCTGTTGTAGCGTGTACGGTTTCCACACAATTGCACGTTAAACCATATATACCATCCGAGGATTACACGAACGTTGCGAATTTCAAACACAACTGTGCGCGCACGGAATCTTTTTGAGAACCGAGCCGGGTAGTTCTTGGTCACGAGACGGTGAGTGGTTACGAGGGGATGGGAGGGGTTGGTGGAGGTGGGGAGGGTGGTTTGGAAAATAACACTACGGAAAAATCGTGAGGCCGTAGTTCTCGGGAGGAGAATATAAAATGATATGATCGCCGCGCGGTGACTACAAAAATCAAACTCTTCGGAAACCAGATTTGCGCGGTTTATTTTGCATTGTTCTGATAATATTTTTCGTCATTGTATACAAATAAATTATTCTTCTATAGCCAATACTCGAAGTCCCGGCGATACACCGCATATTTTTCGCGGACAATTCTGTCCTCCCAAATGCAGTAAACGGTTATCAATTTCTATTCCAGGAAATATACTCAAATAGTATTATAATAGTTACTATCCTTATTAAGAAATTGCCGTATAGATTAAATGTTCAATAATGTGTTGAACAATGCAAATATTTTCAAATAACTATCAAAAAAATCAAGCCTAAATATCAAATATGTTCTCAACTATAGTATTATGTTACATTCCAAATATCGTCACTATTTATTATTATACAAAATTATATATTCTCAGTTATATTAAAATGTATACTACGTGTAAGTATTTTGTTTGTAGTTTTAAAACACAGGTCATAACATTAAATGTATTAGATTATAATTTTCCCTACCACATCGGTGGTAGAATATACAACATTTAGTAAAAAAAGATTTTCCATGAAAATAACTACTAACTTAAACATTACTTTGTAAGCAAAATATAGTTGGCTATATATATATATTCAAATAAATATATTAATAATAGGATAAAAAAAATGGTTCATTATAGAATTGATTAAAAAAATCATCCATACCGCGTTAGAATGATTTCCAGGTAGTTTATATTTATTTGTTTTATTTAATAGGATATTACAAAGATTCACATTATTGATGTAATGTGAAAATTAAACGTTTTGTGGATTTAATTCACAGATATTAGGTACTATATTATAATCTGTACGGCGCATATTAGTGGCTTCCCAGTCTTATCGTAAATAAAAAGGGAAATATATATCAGTTGCCTCCGATGCTCAGGTAGGTAGTTCATAATTATATATACATGAGTTTCTTCTTAAGAATTTTCACTCTATATAGTGGCCTCCGTAGAACTATGTAATGGTTCATAAACTTTAGTATAATACACCATGTAAGTACACACATGTGTTATAATTATAAAAATTAAGATTACAGTATATTATAATAATTTATGTTTAATAAATTAATATAATAGGTATTATATTATAAAAGATATATAGATATTTTTCTATTTTATCATAGTAAGCATCGTAGTTTTATTTTAAGACAAGAAGAACTTTCAACTATAGATATTTAGAATTATTAAAAATATATTTTGTTATTATTAAAAAAAATATTTAGTATAGTCTTAAGTAAGGTATATATTAAATAAATTATATTATTTTATATATAAATGTATAAAATTTTTAGACAGTTATATTAAGATAATAATGTAATTATATTATCAATAAAAAATATATGATGTGTTGCACCAGACAGATACACGTACAATTTCCGTTCGTTATTCAATCGTAATCGTAATATGATTACGTAATATGGGGCAGAATTTTAAGTTTCAGCAAATATTTTAATGAACACAATAATTGCATTGGTGATTTTAAATATTAATAGTGTTTTGAATTAAATAAAAAATTATTAGAATTGGTTACTTTTTTTGTTTCAGAAATCGTTCGACCAACGGCATGATACTTCTACATCGTTTAGAGAAGAATATGAATAGATTTGTGTGACTGAAATTTAAATAGTTCACAAATCATTTCTTGGGGTTGGACAGAAAGTTGTGAAAAATATTAATATCGAATTACATAGAATGGAAGGTAAAACGGAAACTGTTTTCTACCCGCCCCAGAAAAGTTTTCAGTTTGCCAGCTACCCAGAAACGAGAACTATGTGAACTGTGCGGAGAGCTGAACCAACTTTTCTCGAGGTAAATTTTTACCACTGTCAAACCTTTTCCACTTCACCCGCCCAACCAGCAGCCATTGCCACAAAAGTTCACTCTTTCCAAACCCAAATCTAATCCTGCTCTTATCCTACTATACAGTGATATATTCCAAAAAGAATTCATCTGCCTCGATGTGTCCCGTCACCCAAGTGTATGACTTCTGAACGAAAATCACTGTGCTTACTTTAAGGTCAAAAAAACAATAATATTAAACGCTTGATTAGCTTGATCACAGCGTGTTTATGATTTAATAAAAATAATTTTATAGATAACTTTGAGATAATCATAACAATCACGGACATGTTCTAAAAATTTGTGTAGGTACCTATACGTATAATTTCAAAATCACTTTTTGATAGGCTATTGTGTCGCTAAAGTGTACAATTACAATGCTACAGCAGAATCACGCGTTTTGGTAGTATACTTCCATTATTATAGTAATTGTTGTTATGTATCATTGTTAGTTATAATTATTAATAGGTACTTAAAAATATACGTATTTTAATCCTTAGTAACTTTTAATAAAACCGTTTTTAAATTATTTAATTACATAAGAACATGCAAAAATATTAATAATTATTATAACCAAACATTTTTTTTCCATAAGTTGTGTAGGAATATAAACTAATAATTATTCAGTAACGGATATCGTGAATTATTTAAATATATACCTAGTGATTAATACATAAATAATATTAAGTTCATCATAAAAGTAAAACTGTTATGGAAATGTTCATTAAGGTATTCTGTAAAACGGAAATGAAATAAAATTATAAAATCTTTCTAGTATTCAACGTATGTTTTAGAGATTGAACCTTACTAGAGATGTATTTTAAAATGATTTTTATTGTTCGTAAAATATCATGCTTGTATGGGTTCAATTATAATTTATAGCTATAAATTGTGAAGTAAAATCCTAAATAAATCAATAACTGTGGATTAACTCAACATATATATTAGAGTTTTTCATATTGTCTGCGTACATAAATAAATTCATCACAAACTGATTTATTTTTTTAGCAAACTGGCCAATTATGAATTCACCATATTTAAAATACAATTTTAATATAAATAATATGAAATGTACCATTGTACCTATATAATATTATTATACTAAATGAGTTAATTAAACAGATTTAAAATTGTATGTTTTATCCTGAAGATGAATTAATTAGTGTAAAGTAAACAATAATATTTTCTGTCGTAGTTTTTTGAACGTACGCATTCAATATAAAACAATAATTTTCTATAAATAAAAGTTTTTATTAGTATATAGTTATATTACGTAATTACCTATTTATAGTATATATACGTATACTGATAAACTAATAATCGCATTCAAACGTAGTATTCTTTATTATTTTGTATTTGTTTATTTTAGTTTAATAAAATCAACTCCAAACAGGATAAAACTAAAATGTGAGGCATAATAATCAATAGAACAACAGCTAGTAGGAGGGGCATAATAAATATTGAACTACTAAAAAATGGATGAACTAAAGTTACGGCATGTTGGTAGGAAAAAAGATGAAAGGAAACAGATTATTAGGACTCGGGCACGCAGAAATTCGATCGGTATCCCGGTTTTTATAAAGACTAAAGAGTTATAGGTATTATGGTATTGCTTATTATAGAGATAACAATAATTAGAATAAGATAAACTTGAAGTATTTTTATGTAATAACCTAATTCAAAAGAGCTATAGTATGATAGTTGTACTACTCGAAAAATTATTCAAATTACTTTCTATCGTGAGCAATCATTTAAAAACATCTAGAATAATGTGTACCACATAGGTGATTTTATGTTCTTGTTGTGTACTTATTAAAAATAAATTCCCATTCACATAATATCTATTATAAAACTATTTGATAACTAAAGCTGAAATGACGACTTCAACTGTCAGTAGGTAAGAATAATATTCCGGGGTCGGTTACATATCCCACCAACATGTTGTCCATGTGTATTTTATAATAGCAAATCATCATACACGTGTTCCTCCCCCTACCGACAACACTAAAGTACAAAAACCCAACCAGGCTAATAACCTCAGCTGTTGAAGCCTTACTCTTAATAAAAAAAAAAAAAAAAAATCATCATACACTTAACGTTAGTTAGTAACATTTATTCGTTTATTGCTAAAATTGGTTACCAATTAGTTAGTATTTGTATAGTCAATTCTTTTTTTAAACCTAAATATATAAAATATTTTATGATTATAAACATATATAGACAATAATGGTATAACTTATAAATCTATGTATGCTATGCATGTAAATGATGACATACAAGCTCCAATATTTTGGGAAATTTTTTTATTTGAAAAATGTAACGTACACATTTAGATATTAAAAAATAATCAAATTAATCAATATGGGACCATGCTACACTGAAATGATTTAAAAAAATAGTAATCAATAATGCAAGTTATTGAGCAACCTTTTTTAGCCAAATATAATAATTTATATTATTAAACATCGAATGAGATTCAACCTTTTTTAAACTGTCTTTTTTATTGACTTAAAATTGTTATTATATGATTAAAATAATATAAAATTACTTTTTAGCAAAGCCATTAATTTTCTTCTAAAATTTGTCATTGCAATATACGATATTATTAATCAAACTTTAGAATCGTTACTTATATTATAATTTCCAAAATGCATTGTCCTTCAACCAGAATTTCAATAATAAAAAATAAAACAAAACAGATACTGATAACTAAGTTATTTTTAAAGCACACGAAAAAGTATTAATTAAAAAGTATTAATGTTAAATTTATTAGGATACCATACTATTATAATATTAAATTGATTTAATATTATATTTCATAATGTCAGTTTAAGTGTTATTCACTTAATATATATATGTTTATACAACGTGATTATCAAAAAAACCTGTCAACAATAATTTTATTAAATAAACAGTGCATATAATATTTTTTTCGGGGTCAATAAATCTGTTTTTATTTTAACATTTTATTTTACATAATATTATATGACTATTCTTCATCCAATTTTTTTTTGCAATCATAATCATACTCAGTATTATAATAATGTGCTACCATTATACGTGAGTACGTGACACTGAAAACAATATATGGAAAATCTGACTTGTCCATAACATTCATTTTCCTTCGATATTTACTTCGTTTTCATTATATTCAAATTTTTACCAAATAGTTTAAATTGTATTGGATCAAAATAAACTTTTCATCAGACCGTTTATATTCATAGCAGCTTTTGTTAATGGTTGGTGAGTGGTGACTGTTCATTCTCTCGTAATATACCAAGACAATCGAAGCTTGTAATTCGCTAGTATACGATTTTGCGAAAGAAACGTTCATGTTTCGCATCCAGTCGACCGATTTTACAGCAGAGAAAACCAAAAGGTCACTAGAATTTTTTATGATTCGCAATCAAAGTCTTGAGCCATCATATTTTTATTCTTGTATATTTATATTTTTTCTTCCTTTAGTCTGTTCCGTAATCTTCAGCCTTGTCTTTCCTTTTAAAACATAAAAACTGACGGAACATATTATCTTATTTGCGGTAGGTACCTACCAACGTTTTCGTAGTAATATTATATTTTATACAATGTAGTACAACGAAATGTAATTTCATTCTCACTTATCAAGAATACTCGTATTTAAATAATTTCTTGAGTAGAATATATACAGTAGATGCGGTATTATATATAGATAACAATATAGCCCTTAGTCCTTAGTGTTATAATAGGTACAACTAAGTGAACGTTTTAATTTCATTAAAAATGAACAAAAATGAAAAGGCAACAAACATACTTTTAATTACACAAAATGTATACTTTGCAGTGCCTTGACATGATATATCCTAGGAACTGAGAGTATTTGAAAAAGTATTTGGTTTTACAAATTACAATGAGATTGGTTATTTTCAATTCATTTTAATAAAAACGCTTCACAAGTTCTGTAGGTTATCATTTACGTTAATCATTATACCATTTCCGATTGTAGATTAATACTGTAGGTAGGATTTTGATTATTTATTCATACCTGTATTATACTATAGTAAAAAAAGTTCAATTTTAAATATTTCAAACATATACCTATTGGATGTTTGATCGTTGTACACATTTTACGTGAAAGTAATTTTTTAGATGTACGCAGAGTAATACGAGTAAAAAATGTCAACAAATCATAATTTAAAGAATCTAAAAAAAAACTTTTTAACATAAAAAGTATGCATATTTTGTTGATACGCAAATATATTATAAAAAAAGCGTATATAATATATTACTATATGCCGTTCAAAAAACCGAACTTTAGTAACAAATTCTTATACCTAGATGTTATAAATTTGTTTTTGTTTAAAACATTCCAAAATATTTTTATAAATAGTTCATTATTTCATGTCTCGTGTTTCATTTAAAATTATATTATATTAATAACAGTATACCCCGATGTGCTGTAAAAGAAGTTTTGTACTAAGGTAATTTTGTTACAACCATATTTAATATGGTTAAATTAAATAAGAGTACATATTAAGTTACGAAGGGAATATTAAAAGAATATTTTAGTGCTTTTTAAGAGAATATTAAAAAAAGCTACTTCGGTGATCCTTTTAAGTGCACATTAACATTATAATATTTTATTTATTTAATGAGTTCCGCGCTCTTTAGTAAATAAATCGTCAAAATAATTTTTATGGCGATTATCTATCTGAGTTATAATAATTTGACAAAAAAATAAAGTGGATAATACAATCATAATTTTTTACACATAATATTAATTTTAAAATATTTAGAATAATATATTACCTTTAACTGCAGGTAACCGACTATTTCAAGTTCAGTCCGTAGTCTTTTATATTTGAAAAACGAACACGGTGGAAATATTCAAATATAATTGTATAACTATTAAATTCATTAAACATAATAAAAAAATTAAATTTAAATAAAGTATTCAAATTAATGTATAATTTAATACTTGAATTAAATACATCCATTAAATAACATTTAAATATTATTCATAAACGTTTATAAATAACTATTATTATTATTTTTATAATTTAAATGAACCTTAATATGTCCTACGCGAAGAGAATTTCAAGTTTTCAACCATAATTTAACTTAATTAATAATTATATTAATATTAGATAGAGTTATTGATTTGTTTATTAATTCAATCACCCTCCAAAGTTAATTACGTTGAGCGATGTTATGGAACAGTATAATATTTCTATATTTTACTTATTTCAGGTATTTCATCTTGGTCATAAATTCAACTTATTGAATAATTTTGGAAACAACAATTGATCTGCAACCAATCAATTCCCATTTCAAACTTGATAAATCAATTTTTAAAAATAGTTGATTTAATTTTTAAAACGAATAAGTTTATATTAATTTATGTTTATTCGTTTTATATTGTCTGCATCGTGTTTGAAGACTACAATAGAATATATGCGTATACGATTTTATTAGCATTTGTGCATTAAGTATAAGTAAACATATTGTTATTTTTTTTCGGTTTTCAAACGTTAACGTTTATTTTTCATCGCATTTCCACATAGTGCATATTACATGTTTACATATACAGTTCAAACAGATTAAAAAAAAAAAAAAACTGTAGCTGAATCGATAAAAAGGAAATTTTGTTTGAAATATTACCTTACATTCTGTTTAAACTTAAATAATTAAATATGATTAACGATTTTTGGTTTGGAAAAATAAAAATGTGTACATTATAATAGTATCGCAGTTACAACCGGAGGCCAAAGGAAATGTTTAAATAATAAAGGTTTAAATTACCAAATGGAAATTAATAAATAAAACAAAGAAAGTTGTAATTTTTGATTTTTAAATAATTCCACAACGCAACTCGCAAGTATAACTATACTTTTATATTATGTATATATATTATAATGACGAATAAACTGTTTATTTCGGTGGTGTTCATTATGATTTATTTTTTTTGTTGATCTTAGTAAAACATCTGCTAGAATTTTCGCAGGTTGAGGAACTCGTGTATGTGGGGTGAGGATTTGTCACTTAACCCGCGTGGTCACCCACCTGGGAACTATAGTGACGTCGGTCGATGCTTGACCTCAGAACACGTAAGTGACCCGATTTATGAACTTAAAGTATGATTAATACTCAATACTCAAACATCTTATACATTTTAAAGTATCTGTGGACAAACTACAGTTTACTGTATAAAAATCCGTATTATCTATTCAAGTTCCTAGTTGAAGTCTAGTTGGTTAGTATTACATGTTTACGATGATACCAATGTTATTAAAATTAACGTTATGATGACAATGAGATTTAAAAAGTGTAACGTATAGCATAATATTATTGTATTTATATAGTATTAAAACATATTAATTATACTATAGTAACAATATTATGATAGAACAGTGCACAAAAAACACTAATTTTAAAATCAAAACCTATTATCGTGGTAACATATTTTTTTGGAAAGTAAAAATAAATACGAATACACGATAAATATGATAATATGTTCATTATATTCCCAATTATATTTTAACATTCGATTTGTTTTTCGAGTAATTAATAATTTTAAACTATATCGATTATAGAGTATGTACGAAATAAATGTATAAAATAATATACGTTTTTGATATTTTATTTATTGAACATTATCGCGATAATGAAGCACGCATGATTCGGTTCAATGGTGATTTCACGAACCACATCATAGTGATTACATTAAATTTGTGGTGTAGGAATGGTTGACGAGTCCACTCCTTCTTTCATCTTCGTCTGTATACACGCGACTTTTGATCATTGACTCGATGGCGGTGACGTTGCAATTATTATTATTACTGCCGCTGTCCTCGATACTTCGAAATAACTATAACGATAATAATCATAAAAAATAATTCGACTGCGCTGTGTACGTGAATTGCATATACGGAACGCCGCATAACCGATTAATTTTGTCATTCGAACCGACGGCACGCGAAACGTTTGTACGCATCGTCACACACTCACGACAGCAGCAACGTCATCGGCGTCTAGTTTCTATTAAAAATTAGTGCCACCAACCGTAACAGTAAATATTATATTGTACCGGATTTGCATATGAATAATAGTAATAAGAAGAACAATGGTGGCGATAAACTCAAAACTAGTATTATTGAAATCCGACGACGGAATACTGTTTGCCGGAGAGTATATTATTGTACGACTGAGGCTGCAGTTTTGACATTTTTTGGAAATAATCGGAGGACTTAACGAGCAGCGTTATCTTCCGATTGATTGCTGGCCTTTACCTTAGTATTTTCATCCGTTGTCGTATTGATAGATGTTCTGCATACGAAAAACAAAGGATGAGTTTACACAAAGAGCGCACACATTATTAATCGACATTAAAAAATAACACGACTTTTCAAGATCCGTTTTACTTTTTAAACATATTAAACCGCTCAAATTTCGTTATAATTTCAATACAAAATTTAAATTACTAGAAAAATACACACATAATTTTGAGTAAAAAAAACTATTCGTTTAAAATGTTTTACTTTTATATGTAAATGATTACATAGTAATATATTGTTATAACGAACGGCGTAATATTATCATTTTTAATTGCCATCTTATGTGTTTTCTGTACGATTAAACACTTGAAATTAATTCATATATTTTATTCCACAGACGGTCTCGGAAAAACATTATTTTACGCATATAAATAAATATTTTATATAATAACCGTCAGCCACTGATAGTAAAATTAACTATATATCGACGTCATCAAAGACATACAAGATAATACCAACAGCGATTTTGTTACATAATATTATAATATTATATTATCGATTTTCAAGATAACGGTGCTTTTTCTTCCTCAATTAAAATCGTTGCCAATAATGTGTTGCAACTCTATACACATTGTTATCACATAATATGCCACTGTAACGGTTTTCTACGTTGTCATATTTTGAGCAAGCGGGTGTGTGTATTTAATTTAGTGGTTTAAACTACTAAATTATTTTAACCTAGTTAATATATTTTCTGCTCGTTAATCTCAAAATATAAGAATTTTAAACAAGAAAAATTATTTTTTTCATAATTTTATATATCTATTTTGTGTATGCATATAATATATTATAATATTTCATACTATGCAAATGTGATTTACATAAATTATATATTTTGAACCGAATAGTATTTTATGTTAGTTAAATGTACCCTATATTATAATTATTTTATATCGTATTTCACCATATCTGTAAATACACTATAATTATATTCCACCTTTATTATTAAAGCTGATCCTAATACTACTTAAACCATATCAAACAACCCACCAGCTGTATACTATATATATACTATGGAGATACCTTTAGGATAAAAGATTTAATCTTGGACCTTAAGACCGTTCCATAACGTCATGTAACATCACCTTTCTTATACAGACAATTCTTGGTATTTTTATCGTTTAAGTAGTAGTCGAGTCGAGCCTGCAAAGTTTCCTTTATTATCGAGGCTTATGAGATAGACGCATACATGAGGTCAGCCTCTAGCTATATATGGCTTAACTATATATTATACCTATAATAGTTATTATATAGACTTATACAATTATACAAGTATACAATGTATTAAAATACATATTTTACTTATCATCACTGTATTCAAACCTACTTCTTGTCTTCTTATAACTTGTTATTATTAAATTAATATTACAATTAGTAAATATTTTTTTTCATAACAATATATAGTGTATAATATTATTATTGTAGTTGTTCAGGGCTTTGCGGAAACGACTTATTAGGATTAGTCACCTGCTTGTCTGCTTCCACACTTTCTCAACACTGACAGTGGCGTCATTTCTGTTTTTATTGGACTAGGGCAACTTTTCACGGCTTTTCCGACTCAAAATTTTTTTCACTCAGATTCTCATAGCATAGTACCATAGTGGTTAATTGGGGGGGGGGGGGGGGGTGGTGTAGTAAATGTGCTGACTTAGAGTTGATGTAAATACTAGACTGGGGCACATGCCCCAGTTGCCCCACCCCAAACGACGCCACTGAACACTGACCCTTTACTTGGTTATTCGTATCTATTTACGAGACTATAATTATACTACAATAGTACTATAAAAGTACTTTCTGAAAATTCTACAGGTTTGCTACAACAGTGATTTAATTAATACGTGCAAATAACACACGCACGCTACAGAACGATACAATGTAACAAACCGTTACACTGCCGTCAACGATAATACTTTTATCAATAAAGACTTACATTGTGTTGGCATTCGTTGTAATTTACTTTTGTGGTACATTACCTAACTACGGTGAATTATTGTATACGTCAGGTCTATTATTTTCCATTTTCGAGTAGAACAAAAAATTATGTGGGTGTTGTGTGTACAATTAGTTGGACTCCACACTGCATGTTTGTATACATATTATAATTATGTTTGTCGTGGCAGATCTATACAACGTCATATACAACAACGCAAAGATTGGAGTAGCCTATGGAATAACACCACAGTAATAATTTAAATCCTAAAATAACTAAAATTATCGAATTTGAAATAAGTTATTGATTTATTTATTTATGGTTTTGATTAAAGTATATTTTGGTTAATACAGTATATTGTGCTCGATATTCGCGTTACAACACTTACTATAATATAAAATGATTAAATTGTAATTTCTTTTCTTATGTATTTACTTTATTTTGGATTAATTCATTGCCGTCTAAAATACAATCATTTGAATAGCTGATATAATCTACATTCGAAATTAATATACCTACGTATTATGTACTGTGTTCCGAAGACGGTTGGCGTCCTTATAGGGTCATTCAGCAACGATATCGAAGACTTTTGACGACAAATATACATTAGAAATAAATCGTTTATTATTTCATACACATAGCTGAATGTCATTTAATCATTGTTTAGCGTGGTTCAATAGATTTGTTCAAGTATAATTTTATATACGCCGGTCGTTAGTATATTTATTTATTACTTGATAATTATTATAACAGGTAGGTACACTCTGGAGTGAGAACTACTAAAATTCGTACCCGGTCAGTGTTGAAAACCTTAATATATAATGTAAATTTGAAATTATACACGTTCACCTAATGTCAATTAATGGTATGTATAATTTAAATTGTATATATTATATAAAAGGGACAGTCGTACTTCCGTTCTGACATCACCCGTTTCATTACATAATATAACGTGTTCATTTGGGAGGCAATTATACGATTTACCAAACGATTTTCAATTAGAAATTCAAATTGCGAGGACGTGTCCAAATTAATCATTCGGGTTACCAAAATTATCGTTCAGGACATTTGAATTTCCACGATGAATATTTCCTAAACGTGAAATATATTTTAATAAACGTTTAATTCTATATATCAACTGATAATCTATATAAACCACTTATTTATTTTTCGCATATTTAATACCGATGTTAATATCTATGACTTTAAAATATTCTCAACAGTAATTATAATCAAATTAACATAAATTAACCAAAGTAATTTTTTGTTAAGATTATCCTTTAATTTTTTACACATTTTTGTCATTGGTGTTCAGAAAATGCTCGAGTGTACTGACAAATTCCAAAATTAAATCTTATATTAAATACCATTTGAGTTTATTTTATATCAATGGATGTATATCTTTTTACAAGGTTTCTATACCTACGTTTAATATGAAACTTGCGTGTATACCATTTTTGGCTTTGGAAATGTGTTAGAAAATAAAACGCATAAAGGTACACTTCAATGTGTTATTAAGAACATTTTATTCATTTAAAGTCTTAATAGGTTTTCCTAAAACGTTAATCTTATACGTCTTAGTGAATAGTTTATCAGCTATTAATCTACTATTATATCTGAATAAATTTTAAAGTTGTGTGGTGAATAGTGAAAATACAGTGTAATAAAAAAAATTTAATTTCTCTTGGCTTTCCCTTTTTTTAAATACTTTACACAATGGATGGTTAAGTGTTATTTAAACATAGCATGAATAGTCATGCATAAACGATAAAAAAATATATACTCTATATTCTAATTCATAATAAAAAAAGAGTATTGAGTAAAAAGCTTTTATTATACCTACTGATTAGTGATTAGTTGCATAATATTGTTTTTATTTTTATTTTGTCGGTCGAGCTGTGATAATTGCGTTCCCAGAACTAAACAATACAAAGACAACATTGAATTTTGTATATTTTACGATATAATATTATTTGATTTTAATGTTTGAATATCTAGTAAGTATTTTCTAATTTCAAATTAACAATTTTTGGAGCGACAAAAATAAAATAAGAAATGTCATGGGGTAACGTTAAGTGAAAACCAACAGTAAATTCTAAATTTGATTTATGAGTTATATAAAAGAAATATAAATTAATAAAATGAAACAGTGAGATATTAGGAAAAGTGTTGAAGTTTAAAAAAAAGAAATCTCGACTGTTCTTCCGATGAACCGATCTTTGCCCCAATCCTCGATATTCGAGCACCTACAGCAATTGAAAGAAAAAAGATTGCTTTCAAGTTTAAAGGGTCAACTAGCCTGAAATATTTCATATACGCGAGCTGTCGACTCGTATCCTCAACGTTATTATTGTTGTGCCAACGAGAGAGGTCATTATTCCGTTTCACGTTTGCGCAGACCAAGTAACGCTGTGCCGGATAGCGCAACATAATATTACTATAATATTATACTATGATAAAATGCGAAGGCACAACACGGCCACACGACTTATTATATGTTGTATAATATTATTATATTTTATTGTACGCGCGTCGCAATATTGTTGCTGTTGTTGTGGTCGCCGTTGTATTAATAATGTCGGTAGAACGGTATTTTATATTTACACAATCGTCTTCAATACCTTTTTGTATACTACCACAACACATTATAAGTAGATGCATATCGATCACGTCCGACAAATTATCGTTACTATAATATAGTACACATGATATTATTATAACATTAAATTATGTTTATTCATTATAACGTGTGCACGTGCCTACGACGTACACACGTAATACGATATGTGTTTCCTACACGGGACTTATGTATATTACATATATGGGAAATCGATAGAAAAAAAAAAAACGACGTGCGGCCACTTTTTTCTTTGGTATTTTTTACTCTACCTATATACGAACACATATATTAGCAGTTTGTTACTAAACACGCTGTGGGCACGTAATCCGTGACGGCGGGCGGGTAGGACCGGCGTGAATTCGTTGGAGTCGAACGTACGCGCGCGTATACGTCGTTCGCGCCCTCGTAACCACCCCCCCCCCCCCTCCCACGCCGTCATCCGTCCGAGGGTAGTCCGTCCGGCTCACACTCCGTCAATCCCTACCCCTTTACCCCCCCCATATACAACCACCCACCCATCTAACAGCACACCCACAAGCACTCGCTCGTCCGTCCGCGACGGCAGTGGCGGCGTTGTTCGCGGATATAATATTGATTCATTATATACCGGCCGTCCCGGCCAATGATGGGCCTAATAGCACATTCAGATAAATAGACTTCGCGTGCTATCCACCAGCTGCCGACGCCATCCGCCGGAAGGAGGACACGTCTCGTTTTGCAGGATACCACTTTAAGTGATTAAAAAGAATATCCACTCGTGTATCCACACCGCACAAATCGATTGATTTGGTTGGGTCCGGTGGGATGATTTCACCGTACTGCAAAAACATTTGCGGTGGAAGACCAATTTAATGATAATACATTATATCGCACCTAGGAGAACCATCGTGGAAATATGACTTTTGGGATTCCGGAGTTTTTGATTTTTCTCTCTTCTATAAGTGTTTTATTTATTTTTTCCTGATTCGTATTAAATCGTAATTTATTCGAACAAAACGTACAAGTTCTTTTTAGCATTCGTGGTTCAAAACAATGAATTCAATAAACGATTTAAAATTGTTAAAAAATAAAAAGATATTAGATAGTATTTCCATTGCTAACTAATGAGATACCATATAGTTAACAAAACATGTTAGTTTATTGATATTTGACATTTGACATCTGTATACTCAACATAGTTTACCTACCTAACCATTTAAAGTAGAAAACAGGGACAAACAAGTGAGGCAGGCGTCTAGGTAAAAATTGATCTTCTCTGAATTTATCCACTATTCTAAGGTTTATATAGTTATAGCTAATAAACTATTTAAATAAATTTGCAGCTATATGGCTAGGTGTATATCTAATCATTACAAGAGTATGTGCACGATAAAGATGAAGAAAAAGTATACTGGATGTCAAAGATTTAAAATATTAAACGTAATAGCACACGTTTTATGCTTTGGTTCGTCCATTTTTCTGCTGTACTGATAATGATTATGGGTGAGAGTTATTAATTTTAATTTTAAATTCTACTATTATCAATTAAAAATAACGATTATGAGCGAAACCGGGTGTGATATAGTTTTGAGTTATTGGTTATTGTGAAATGAATGAAGAGACAACAAGTGGGCTAGCAGGAATGTTTGGATAATAGGTAGTCTAGATTAATCCTTGAACGCGAGTATTTCAAAAAGGTCTAGAAGTTTGAAGTATTCCTGTGAGAAACCCGATAAATTAAGAATTTTCAATCCACAGCTAGAGAGGTTACAAAACTTGTAAATGATATTCACCACCCCAACAAATATGTTGGAAAAAAACATATAAAGATAAAATAACATACCACTGTAAAACTGTACATTGGTAGGTAATCAAAAAATGAAAAATGTTTTGCACTTATTAATTATTATTATCACGTATACCTATTGTATATTTGTATGATGTATACATTCTCAAATTACGCTGTTTGGTTTAATTTGGTTAACTATAAAATAACTGAAATCACTGATTTATAAAAAATACCTATGATTACAATAATTCATAATACCCAGTACTTTGCGTTATTATTATTATTTTTTTTTTTTGTAATAAATTGAAAATTTTTATCGTCTCTCATCATGGTAGCATATTTATTATAAAGTGTTGAAACAATATTTTTCACTTATTTTATTTATTTGATGAAATTAATATCTAAGCGACGGTATTTTTCATCTGGCAGTACATTAGACCTGGTACATTCATCACCGTAGACGATCTGAGCTAAACGAGGCTTAAACACCGATTAAACTCCCCCTGGATGGCCAAGAAGGATAACGTAGCTCTAATGACATCTAGTCGCTATTATCATTTACCATATATTGTTGTTCATAGGTCTTGTCGGATTTTATATAAGATTAATAACATACTTTTCGCACATTGTAACATGTATAAATCGGAAATTTTTGTTAGACACTTGAAATAGTTTTTCTAAAATTAAAATTTAATTAGAAAATATATTTTATTTGTGTGAATTTAATTAAATTTAAATTGTTTTAGATTTTAAATAACTCTAATGTTAAAAACTGGAAGATTCGTTTTGCTGTATAATATTATGTCTAGTGTTATATCACTGTTGTAAAACTTACCAAAATTGAAAATGTCATTTAAAATAATTATAGTAAATAATAGAAAAATAATTTGTGAATCTACACGACGATGAGCTTTGATGAGCTTTATAAAAAATTTAACTTTAAACGTTTCAAATAAAAACTGAAAGTATGTATTTTCGATTTTTTTTTTCAATTATGGCGCGTAGAACTTATGAGGAACCTTATTGTATCACAACTTACAAGTACAAGCTTATTCAATTAAAAATATATATTGTATCATATCTATTATTTTTAGGCTTAACATAACCAAATATAATACATTATATTATTTTATTACACTAATAAATAGTAACCAAATGTAAATAAGCTAATGATATAAAACTAATGAAATCGATGAGCTGTGCTTCAAAAGCCAAAATTGATGTTCAGTTTTCTCAAAACATTATACCAATTCAAAAAACATAATACAACCATTCATCAACCAAGTAGTTTTTAAAACAATTAAAAAAATATAAAAATAAAAAACCCATGAAATATAGCCCCTATAGTACTACAAATATTCACCCTTTTTTGTGCTATATCACCGTGATATATATAAGTTAAACACTGTGTTCATAAAAATATAATGAATCTGGTGAAAAAAGGATATCCGGTCACATTTTTAATTAAATGGTATGAATTTTTTTTATTCAAAGCAAGTAATTTCATTAACTTTTGTAATTTTTCATGATAAGTACAATATGTAGAGAATACAGTCGTATATGGAACACTACACGTGACATTTAATAAATACATTACCGCTGCCTTAAAATTGTCTATAACCGAATCTACAATATTATATATTTATATTATACTCACAAAAGTGAAATCAGATTAATACATTTTGTATACGTTTGTATATTATATACGTATATGCATATGTATAGATACATATATGTTTCAGTTTTGCCGATTAACAGAAAGAGCTGATGAAATAAAATCATAAATAATTATATAATCATATAATCATGTAATACGTTATTTTCTTATAATACAAGTTATAGAGTTGTATAATGTATAGTTATCATTTGATGTTTTACCAACAAGAGAAATAACCAGAAAACTTTCTTTGAGACAGTTTAGATTTCATGCGGTTAAGCTAGAAATATAAGTTATCATACTAAATTCAAAAACAGCAACCATTATTATCGCATTTTAAAACAGATATAGAGCGGAGCTCAGTTCACTGAAATTTTCATATTTTTTTAGACTTTAAAAACTTAAATAAAACCATATATAGTTAAATGTGAACAAACATTTTATTTCGAAGTTAGAACGACTAAATAAATACGAGTTTTATAAAAATTATCAAAAGTATAATGTCGTAATAAAATGAATACATTTTACTGTAGTTTAAACTTTGAGTCACAAACACTTCCATATACTTTAGTTTTAATGATTTCCTAATTTTGTAAACTTATAAAATGTATTTAACAATTGACTTTTTACGTAGGTGCAGAGTATTGTTAATTCCCAATAACTTATAGAAGTTTTATGTTTTATTTATTTTTCATCATATTGTCATAAGGGTTTTTGAACTTGGCGTATTAGCACGAATATGTTGTTAACAAAGCTGCTGGAAATCATCGAAACTACGTCATACAATTACGGTTCACATAGTCACAGCTGCTTAAGTGCAATAAGCTGCAATAGCGAACCAAAACAAATACCAATTACTTATAATATAATGATATAATTACGATACCTACGCATATATAAATGTTGTGGCGAGTGCTGCGAGTGTATGATGTAGGCGTGTGTGTGTGCGTGAGAGAGAGAGAGAGGAGAGTGTTTGTGTGTTTGTTAGGGAGGGGGCCATGTATTTCAAACGATACTTGTCCAATTATAATTTATGTGGGTTTAAATATATTATATAAAAGCGGACTCACTATTATTTTAATGCTGTGATTTATCGTCGGGTCACAATTATTATTGTCATTTAAGGGACTACGCTTCGGTGCAGCTGGTATTCGAGTTTTGGGAAAGGACGTCCGGATTACTGAATAGTGTATATACAATTATATAGATGCTTATATGTGGACGCCATTATCGGTACCATTCGCTACTGAATCCTCTACAATTTCAGTATGGTTCGAAGAAACAAGTTTAGAATTTTGATAAATGTAGGTGAAATTCAAATTAACAACAAATAATTGTATAAAAGGGTAGATGGGCAGTGTAGTTTATTTATATGATACAAGTTATAACTTATAGGTGCTGTTTAACTTCATAGTTGTGTTTATCTATGTATGTAAAAATTAATTTTAGTCTGTCTGTCCTTAATGTATTCCTAAACCGTTCCTCCGATTGTGATGAAATTCGGTACAGATGAGATGGATTAGACCTAGGAGAAGAAGATAGGCTACATTTTGTCGCGAAAAAGATAAATTAGAAGTACTCAAACAAGGAATTTGAGATTCACTGTAGGAATTGAAACTTTTTATTTGTTTATAATTGCTTGTAGATTATAATTGTAATACCTAGTAGAAATTAGTATTTTTTTTATTTTTTTTTTTATATATTGATTGCCATTGGTTAATCGGGCAGATCAGTACAAGCATGCATAAAATCGAATTTTTGCACATTGCCTACCAAGGTGGCTGAGTTGCACTTATAGCCACTCACCGGCGGCGTGTCCACAATTCACCACAGGTAGATTGCCTACTAGATATGCTGTCGACCATTGTCCGCGATCCGATGTAGTCAGGTTGCCTACCAGAGTGGCTGAGTTACACTCAAAATGAGTTGAACAATCACATTTTTTTTTTTAAGAGTTGTCATTTTTTACGGGCGATGAAGTGCGCGGGATCATTTAGCTTATAATTTTTATGACGTTTAAAAGGTACCTATAATCGATATATTATATTTTATATGTTATTAGCTCAGTTAAATAACATATATTGAAATACAATAAAATTTACAACAAAATAACAATTTTTACAAATACGGTATTAGTTTGTAGGTGGTCTGCAACTACGACCCAACATGCTCTGTGCTGGATATCGCTGAAAAATAAATGTTCATGGAATAAATGTATTGTATCTACACAATTGAAACTAAAGTCAAATAATAAGAGCATGATGATGATTGCTTTCCATCTTAATTTCAAAACAATTATTTCTACAAAATATATACATGTCAAAAATTAATTAGAACAACGAAAACGAAGAAAAAAGAGTTAAATATAATACAAATTAATATTATATGAGAGTTTCTATATCGTTTATTCGTTTAAAAATTGATATCTCCTTCGGCTTAGAGGATCAAGATCGTATATCTAATAGATTTAAAATTAATAGTAAACCTATGTAGTATGTATTCTATGTGCTTTTGTTTCCAATTGACAACACGACCATAATGTGTTGTTTATTCTATTGTACTTTTTTTTGTTTTTTCACCATATAGTTCGATACTTTATGAAAACACTACACCCAAATTCGTCGTCTCCGACATACAAACGCTCAACATAGTGAAATAAAATTAAGTCTAGTAAAATCGATTTAGTTTTATTATTAGATTAAATTGATCTACTATATAAAATTGAAAGCAATAGCCTATATTTTATAATTATAGTTTTCTTCTGCTATATCAAAAATTAAAATATTATATTTTTACGAAATATTAAACTCACATGGTGGCTGGCTGGGGAATGGAAGGGTTGGAACCTTACAGGACCAAAATCCGCTCTATCCGGCTGATACGCCAAATACATAATATACATAATATATATTTACTCTATATAGTGTATTATATATACTATATTATACTGACACATCAAATAAATAAATAAACGCAACTTCGTTGCAAAATCAATAGGTTTGTCGCGCCACTCGGAATCTTCGAACAAGACCGAATTAAATATGCATGTACAACAGGTACGGGGTGCGCGAGTGCTTACGTCCGGCGTATAGCGTCGAACCGAATCGTAGTGAAAAGTCACAAAGTTATAGGTACTTATAAATAAATTAAGTGCGCCTTTGGAAAAAAAAATCGTCTCCGAGCTAACGCTAACGACGTGTCCCATAATAGCTATTCCATAATATATGCGTAAATATTTCCGTGTCGTTTACGGCGTAATACGCGTTTTTGCCGAAAAGGACGGAACAGCTCAACCGGCAAGATGACGGCCGGCTCGGCATCTGTGGCGCCGCTTCATATACTTGCAGGGTATAATATTGTTATGACGACACGTGCCCGCTGCAGAGGTGGATCGTTGGAAAATGTAATATATAATATTATAATATTCGAGGCGCGTATAATATATAGCAGCGTCAATTATGGCCCGACCACACAAACCCGCGCCATATTGTTTTGGGCGAATTTTTTTTCAGACCTCTCGGTTAGGTAAGTATACTTACTGAAATAATTAATTCGGTATTGAGATTCGCCGGCGATGCCAGAACAAAATACGCTACACACTGTTTCCGACGGTTTAAATAATAGGTAATTTTCGTGCAGTGCCATTTCCGATGAATATATAGGTATAATTTGAACTCTGCGTATAGGTATAATGAAGTCGCAACTGTATTGTAGGTACGCGTATTTTTATAACAATAAACTTCATTTTTATACAGTTAAAAGTTTTTTTTTAATTATCCCTTTTTATAATTCTAATTAAGAGGACGCTACACCCGCATGCGTTGTTTCCGTCTTATACAAATGTACAACATAGCGAAAACTGTTTTGCGTGGGAAAAATATGCTTCCTCTGTATTTACAGTAGAATTACCTAAATTCCACAACACATAAGGAAGAACTTTATCTGTGTCATAGAGTTTTTGTTTTTTTTTTGATAGAACTTCCTAATAATTTTTAATAGTTAAACGAAAAAAAACAAAAAAACCTAATGTTCTCAAACTGATAACTTTAATTATATCTATGTTATCTATATCTATCTTAATTATATAAAATACTAGTTGTAATTTTTTTAAAAATCATCAAATAAATCTTCGGTAAAAATGTGGGTGCTTGTGAGCAGTTTTAGAACCTGATAACGAAAAAAAATCATCTGGATAAATATAAAAGTACCGATAACAACACATAATTTCATCCTATGGTATAAAATATGTATTCGTTGATTAATTACAGTCGTTATCACGAGTTGCCCTCGATGGTGGAGTGTCTGGTGGATATTTTGTCGCGGGCCTTTTAAACATACTATTGTTGTTCGACCGCCTATTGTTTCATAGAACTACCGGCTCTCTACCGGACTACCACTGTATTTTAGAAATAACGTCACCAGCCGCGCCACCTTCGAGGGCCACTTTTCGTGAAAACGACTATATATTTTAATATAAATTAAATAGGTGGTTAAGTGGGGAGGAAGGCGCAAGGGTCTTAGCCCCCCTACCTCTGATAACGCTTATAGGCGTCCCCTTTAACTCATTATCCATACGGTACGCTTAAACTCTAAGGCATTTAAAAACTTATTTTTTATTTTCAAAAATTCATAATTTTATATTTGTCGGTATATTTTATAAGAAGATTTTTTTAGTTAAATAAAAAAACAATTGAAAAAAAAAATTGGTTTTATAAGCCTTGCAACTTATTACCTAATTATTATAACTATATGTATTTGAACCTATTAAATTCAATTATATAATATATGCATTATGATTTTATATAATATGGATATTTTTGCTATCTATTAACAAAAGCAATAAATATTTCATGAAAAAAAATGTTGGTTTAATAAATTAATGCATTGTTGTATGGGATCACATTACACAAAATGCTCAATATAAAATACGAATCCTTAAATCCTGATAGTATATTGTATCTATGGTGTATTAGTTATAGGTAACTAAATAGTGAATACTAAGGCCATAGCCACGCTTACGAACTTAAGCAAGGTAAATCGAAAAAATCGCCTACGTGAGTGTGGGAATGTACAGGCCCAATGCATAGAAACAATTTATAGGTAGTGTTTTCACAATCACAAACATCTGTAGGCTGTAGCTATCGTGCTGTTTTACTTACAAGATGTGTATGAGACAAGGAGAATAAAAATTAGACAATTCTGGCTTATTTTTACAAAAAAATGTACTTATCTTGTGAATTATCTAGATACGTGAAATACTGAGCTAAAATATATGATTAGATGACTTTTAATTATTTATCTAAATAAGATTAAAGATAAACAAATAATCGTCTAGGTATATTTATGATTTATCTACAGGAGTCCTACATTGCTTGTGAGTTGTGACATAGGTACTACATATGTCAACAGTTTGACTTTTTTTTTATGTTTTATAGGTGCTTAATCCTCATACTTCCATACTTCTTAGCCATAGGTACAATATGCAACACTATAAAGTATGTATTTCCATAATAATAGATATACATTTATTTTCAAACTTTTACCTTTTTCTTGCATCTTTTGAAATATTAGGTCAAAGATAAAATTAAAACCGTTAAAAATAACAGGTGTCGGAAATTCAAGTATCGAAAATAGTACGAAACCTATTATTATATCGTCTTTGTAAGTCCAATTTAGTTTTAAAAAGTTGAATTGACCTATAAACTTTTCTTAAATTAAAAATAATGTCAATTCTACCACATACTTATATCATCATCGGGAAATATAGAAAAACAACATTTCAGAACATTATTATTATTACATATTTTTTTAAAGTATGAGTAATTATAAGACAACATATTTAAAAACCAAAGAAAAATATTTAAAAACTAATAATGAACGAAAGATGTTGTTATTATGATTCAGAATTTATGAACAGAGAACGAAAAATAGTATACACAATCTTGATGTATACGAATTTATCATTATGATGATTCAGAACTTTTTTCTTATGTATTGGATAATTCACCAAAAATACTCAATACTTATCAGGTATTTTTTAAAAATTTGAATACACCTTAAAAATGTAAATCAATTAGTTTTTTTTTTAATTGGTTAATTTTATGTACTAAAAATAATAGTAATTTATAACGGTTTTAATAAAAATAATAAAAATGTATGTAATATTTTAGTGTAGTATTTATTGTATTCAGACAGCATTACAAATTATAACATTTTATAAATCCATATTATTTATCAATAATTATAATTATCTCATTTGAAAACATGGTGCTAAAAATGTATGTAGATACTTATTTGAAATATATTGGTTCTTAAGTAAACTTTTAACTACGTAGTGAATAACCTTGTATAATATAAGTGTATAGGTACTTTTATTACGTCTTTAAATATTAATAGTATTAATATAACAGTCTTATAGACTGTGTAGACGAATTATAAAAATAAAAAAAACAACAATTGCGAATAGGTACGAAATATAAATATTTCAAAGTAATAGTCGAGACAACTTGTATTTTATTCTTTCAATAAAATATACAGTTCTTTTGTTCATAGTTACCAAAAGTTTTCAAGAAATGCCAATTCTCTAAAAATATTTAAGTTAAAAATATATTTTTACCTATAGATACGATTATATAAACGTGAGCATAAAATATTCAGCGAATAAAAAATTCTTTATTATAATATAAATGTGTCAATATTTATGACATAACTAAATCGATAATTTGTACTACTAAAAATAGTTTAACTATTTTAAACTAAAACGCAAATCAAACAGTGTAGGCATACACCCTCCAAATACCACTCGATATGTTTTTTTTTCATTTAATATTATTCGCAAAATGGTTTTGATGAAACTATTAATAATAAAAAATAAACATTACTTGCTGAAATATTTAAAAAACTTATTGATGATTGTTGGCAGTATTTCCTTAAATAAACAATCGAGTAGATTAAAACAAATAACTGTTAAAAGTTCTACCATAGCTCAATTTCCGATCTCATAAAATTGCGATTCTTACAACTTTTTGACACATCTTATTGCACAATCAATAAATATACCACTTTACTCAGATTCTAAGATAAGGTAAATACTACTTGAATATGAAAATAATATATTTTAAATAGCTTTCATTACGCATACATTTACGAGAACTTCTTTAACTATTTATGGAACCATCTAAATTATACCTCAATGTTGGATGGAACGTATATAATAACTGGATACTAAACCATAAAATTAAACGTTAAAATATGATTGTACAACTTTTATATGAATTTGTTATAATAGGAAAGTATTAAGTGTAAGTTATTTTAACAGCGTCATTGGTATTTTTATTTTTTATATACCAAATCTAATAAGAAAAAAAACTCTCAAAGATAAATGGTACTCACACTAATTTAGAACTTAACAAAAAGTTTATTCTAGATGGTTGTTTGAGTGTCTTATTAATAAACTTAATAGATTTTTTTTTGCCAAGTAAGTTTTTAAAGAAAACATTAAGACGCCATTCACGTACTACTTATGTAACTTCTTAAGATGTATTCCTCAGTGAACTAAGAAGGAAAAGTTCATCGGAAAGTTAAGAAGTCATAAAAAAAATTACCTTGAAAAATTAATAGTATAGCGTTATTACGTCGAATAAAAAATAATAATAATCAACTATATCGTGTAAGTTATGGGTGGAGTAAAACATTACACAACATATTATGAGCTTATTCTGACATATATCTGATCACAGATAAAACAAATCAAGTAAACCGATATAATACAATAAATTATATTATATTATTCATAACATCTTATTTAGTGACCCAACCATATAAAATACAATCAATATAATATATTTGTATACCTACTTATATTACCTATATTATATAATGGGTGATAAACTGAATATAATCACCCTTTTTTTTTATTAAAAATGAATTTATTAATATTTTGATTTTCACATAAACATACTATCCATATTTTAAGAAACCTTTTTTTTTTTTTTTTTTACACTTTTTTACCATTACATTATTTAGATTCATGAGCTTACAAACTATGAAGAACCATGTGTTATATTTTCAAGCTAAGTTATATTGGAAGAAGTATATTGGTATCGTTACAGTTCACTCTTTAAATTGTATAAAATAAATTATAATCGGATAATATTAATAATTCCTTTTGTATACCTCCTTAAAAGTTACAAATCACATTACTAAATATTTACAAGTGTTACTATCAATATTTGTATGGTGATAATATTATGCATTTATTTGTGCAGATAACCTTGATTTTAAAACACAGTATTCAAGACCAATGTTCATTAACTTTAAGATGCGGGGAAATCACAATTATAGTATGTAGGCGAGGTAACGTGTGATCACTGATCAACAATGATTATTTTTATTTTTATTTTTTGTGTTTTTCTACGTTTATACTTCATTCGTTTTTGCTTAAACTTCGTACTAGTCCCCTGCAGCGAGTAAGACACACCTGTGCACTCGGTGTTTATCGATTGGCTCATATGTACCCTTCGTTCCAATGGTTGATTTAGACACTATTCCCAGATAACGCAGAATATACGAGTATATTCATGGTATACTTGATTTAGATGTAATTTTAAAGACGATCGTATATGTTGAAATTGAAAATTTTGTGAAATTAGTTTTTTAATTTAGTATTTTTTTTAAATTAATTTTATTTGCTTTATTTGACATTTTCTATATATTTAGAAAATATTATGTGAAACATAATTATATTATACGCATTTACTTATTGAGTAACTATGTATTAGTACATAAGGCTTTATATCTATTGATTTAAAAAAAAGTAACTAATAATTGTTATGGAATATAATATTACCAAAAAGGTATATTAATATATATATTATAAGGTATATATAACGATCACTGGACGATTAAAAAATAACGTTACCGACGACTATATGATATTATACTGCATACTATTTTTAATATTCATTTTTTAAATAATTCAAAATATTGATGAAATAATTTATCACACTTTATATACCCTAACTTGCAATGACTGAATGATGTATGTGCAAACTTGAGTGCATATACCTATTATATACTATAAATTATAAGGACAATGCGGAGCAGTGAAGAAGACTCAAAACCTGCACAGCTGCACTCAATGAGGAAGTCAGTAAAACACAAGTGAAGCGTTTTTTAGAGTTATCTTGGTGACGAAAAAAAATTACATATTACTCCGTGTCACTTGCAAATACATTAATACCACTCACGAAGCTTTTTACAAAATGTGAGTGTATATTAAATATGTATATTATATGCACATAGTACGTTTCTGTATATAATATTGTATAATTTTAACACTCATATTAAATATTAAGAAGTCAAAGCATCACATTTTGCACCTGATTATTAAGTCTACGCTACATGAGTATTCATTTATAGTTTTAAGACATGTTAGTAAAACGAAAATAATATATTGTAAACAGCATTACACGTACAGCAAGTACATGAATTAAAAATATTCCACAACATAGTATGATAAACATAATCGTCATTACACTATCTATTCGGAGATTGAATTATAATTTTTTTTATTTATACTATTGATAATTTATTTAAATATTTATTAAGGTACTTGTCCATTTATAAGACCTCAAAGTAAATATAACCCCCATTTTTCGTTTATACACTGCCTATATAAACACTATAAACGAATATTGGGTTATACTAAATTGTATCGTATTGTACTGTATTAGGGTGAATATAAAAAAAGATTCCATTATAGTCATTTTAAATTATGTAAATAGAAGTATATATGAATTATATAAATTATAAATATTATGCAGTGTCTCTCAAATCAGCCTCAAATGGGTCCTTTTAAGACGACTTCTCCCACAGAAATTCGATAGAATTTATAATTTATAACTTATAATCCAAGAAACTATTCGGTCCATCCCTAGACATCTCCGTTTGCCGATCACAATAATACACATTCGTTCTATATTTTAAGTATATGCACCGTAATCTGGTCTAAATAATTTATTATATTATATACCAATATATTATGATTTATCGTGAGTAAGACCCAAATTGCCTATACTGTTGTAAGACTTATAACAATTGGATTTAATTATCGATTCTGGTCGTATATTATATTGGTTTATATAATCATCCTTACATAACTACACTTATATAATAATGTTGCCTTTTAAGTTTTAACCAAAATAAAAAATATATATAAAATAAATATATTTTATGTATACAATTTTGCATAGTAAAAAATACCAAAAACGAACGCCAGGGTTATAATTATTTTGTCAGATTATAATAGACAGGTCCCTTATTAATTAAATATCATTGTGGAATGATTTTAAATTTTTGATAAGATATACAATCAGCTGTAATTATTCGTTACCTAATATTGTATAGGTACTGTATAGTATTTTGATTTTTGGCTAGTACAAATTCCATTATTAAACTTCACATAATTCCGGGAACAAAATTATATAATATATGAATATTATCAAAAAATTATGTATGTATGTTACAAAGATAATAATATAAGTACAGAATATAATAAGAAAAAAAACATACAATTCGTGTGGAATTCAAATGAATTTTCTATAGAAAAATTAAAAAAAGACGGACAAGGTACAAAGATAGCGTGCTGTTCGTTGAACCGTATGGTGAATAATTGAATAAATTTGAATTCAATGGTAGATAATTGCATAAAAGAACCAATGACCGGTTTTTGTTGTTTTTCTTTACGGTTTAGGAGACTAAAAAGATATTTTTATAAAATCTGGTGAGCTTACTAATTATTTATTTCAAACGATATTCAATCTTTGAATTCTTTAATTCTGATTAAACTCATTTTTAGTAGGGAATGGTCACATTATTATACATTTTAATGAGAAGGGGAGTAAGACAGTAAGTATTAAAATATTAGCAAAATAGACACACTTTTAAATAAAAAATAATTTTCTAAAAAAAAACAAAACATGTAGCTTCTAATTTTATGTAAACATGCATCCGTGGTATATTACCTATATTTAATATAAATTCATTATTTAAAATTAAATTAGGTAAATTTATTGCATGATGTGCTCAAAATATAAATATGCAATTTGTATTGTAATAAATATTATTTAGATATGCACTAAAAATAATTTGATTTTCGTACTATGCAAACTTCGGTAATTAGAATAATTTAAAAACTAATGTACGAAAGTACTTTTGCAGTAACACAAATAAATTTAACGCAGAATTGAACATATTGTTTAATATTAAACAATTTCATTGTACATATAATTGACTAAATGTGTTGCTAATGGATCAATTTGATTTTATTATGGTACACATTTTCCAAATCTATAGTCATTTAAATAAATTATAGAAATAATTGGTTTTTTTTTCAAAATCTTGTAATAACATTGTTATGATTTATGACATAACTATTTTAAATAAGTAATAAAGTAAATTAATCTAATTTAATACAATGACTCTTCATGAATTTTGAATTATAGAATTGGGAGAACTATTATTATTATTATTATTATTATTACTTTATAGAAAATAAATGAAAACATTGCTAATAATCGTATCATTGTATCACTTATTTAACAGTATAATAAAAGTTAAGTCATCTAAATAACCAGTAGATGTGTTATATTGTAGGCCATAGTGTACCTATAGGTGATTATAAACAATAATAAACTGATTTGTGGTGATAAATACGTAATATACGGTTTATTATAAATAATCGATCGCTATAGTATAGTTGTGTTTAAATGTCGTTTGAAATCAACAATCGTTTATCGACAAAAATATTAGCGTGGTACTATAATAATATAAACTGCACGATGTTGTCGATTTGTATTCGACTAATTATTATAATACAACTATGATATTATATGCATAGTTTTTTTTTATTATTCGAAACAGCTGTGCTTGCCATATTATATTACAATATATTATTATGTTGCGTTTGGCTCTGTTATTAAAAACATATAACTGAAATTCAATGAACGTTTTTCAGCCGTATTTTGGCCTGGTTTTGATTTACTGGTCGTGTCGTGTGGTCGAGGAAATTGATTGTTCCGCGGTGCGGCCGTGGCCGTGGCTCCTGCCGCCACTGCAGGAGGGATGAAATCGAACAAAGCACATATACATGTCAAGTGAAGTGAACCCTTTGTATATTCATTACTCATTAAATTGAGCACATGTATATATATATTATATATATATACACCGTTTCACGACTACGTCATTCGTTCGACATCTCTTAACAACCCACGATAGAAGCTACTAAAGATAATTTGTTACGGCTACAACAACTGTACGGACAACCCTGCCTAACCTAGTGCGGTGTGTTCATTAGACAGGGATTCATCGGCACTGAATAAATATATATTGTTGTCAACATAAATACGACCGGGTTTCCTCTGATTTCCACTTCCGCTTTCGGTCATAATTGTCTAAGTGGTACCTCTGTATACAATATATAACATATACCAAATACCTACGACATATATTATATATATATTTATTATAAGTAAGTACGAAGTATATTATATATTATGTATAGTGTACATATCAACAATACTTCAAAACCACATCGCTGTATTATTCAGTACCTAAAACGTTCAAAGTAACTAATGCGACTCGCAGTTCAGTAATTGTAAGTATAGTATTGCATTTTAACTGTAAGAGTATAACACACACATATTCAAAAAATAATAATATTATAACTAGAAGGTACAACATCAATTTTTAATTTAATTTATGATTTTTTAAAAAAAAATCGTAAATACAATATTATTAATTATTTAAACACTGTAGTTATTATTATTTTATCAACTGATTTTATACCTACGATTCATAAACATTTATTTAGTGTCACATTGTATAAGTAAGTACATTATTTATATTATATGACATGTATGTATACTTACTGCATACTATTATTAGAATTTATTATTCAAACTGATCATACTGATTGGAAAATGCATTCAATCATATTTTTTATTATTTCATTATGTGTCATATAAAACAGGTTGATGAACAAAAATATATTTGGCATTCAAAACCGTAACTAATAAAAGTAATTAATTTAAAAAAGGGTGTTGGCTGGTAGGACGACTGGCAGGTGAATTCTATGTTTACGTAGGTACATAGCTCATACTATCATGGTATGGGATGGGATTGAAAGCAAGGTGGTAGGCGGTAGCGTAAGGAACGAGAAAGCACACTGAAGTTCTAAGATAACTTAGAACATCGGAAGCCATGCTTAGGGTTTTCGATATTGAAAATATATGATCAGCAAAAGAGAGAAAACGCTGTTGTAATCTTTCAAACTTGAATAGTTCAGACGCAGTGAACTGGTTCTATAGAACGGAAGAGTATTTACTTGCAACTAAACGTACCCAGGAACTATAATATCTATCAGAGGCACAGTGAGTTTAAACTCAAAAGTACTGCATTTGGCCTAATCTAATACTTCTAATGATCTGCAACAAGTGGGTTATACAACCTATATTCGATTTGTGTAATTTACTATAAAAATTTATTGATTTACAGATATTGGACAAATTGTCTGCGGCTATATTTTCTAATTATTATCATGACATAGATAAAGTGTTTGTATATTTCATAATTTGTGCCTATTTTATTTAATAAAAAAGAAAAATCTGAATACCTACATCATTAATTAACATAGCGACGTTATTGACCTCATTATAATATATTATAATACTAAGAAAATTAATCAAGTATCAATTTTGTCATTTTTGATTTTGAGTGGAGCAAAAGAGTATTGATTTTACATTTTGGCCTTTGGGTAGTAAAAATGATCTGATTTTCAGGATCAGCATTTTTCTGATAAAAAATTAATCTAGTTTTTACTTTTGGGAGGTCAAAATTTAAAATAATAAGTAGCTTTAGGAAGCGTCAAGAAAAACAATAAAAAATAAAAAAAGTGCTTATTTATACGCAAAACTAATTTTTGAAAAAATCTATTTTAATCTTTTGGTGTAACTCACAAATTAATAACCGAAGACCCTTGAATTTTACACCAAATATTTATATTAACATTTTCCATCAAACAAATGGTAAAATTTTCGAAATATTTTGACTCTTTTTATAGGTATAGCCTTGAGAAATTTTTCGAATTTTATAAATTATTTTCGATAAACAACTTTTTCACATAGTCAAATAGCTTGGCAGCTTGCAAAGGTAATGGTAGGTTTCTTATAAGTTTCAATTATATAAGTTCAAAAATATTACAGATACACAGGCACAGTTATTTTTTATATGCCTTTAAATCTCAAATTTTGACAAAATTCATCAACTTGTCGAACATTTTTAAACTATGTTTCAATTAAAAATTCATAAAAGTTTTAATTTTCATAGATAACATTAGCAACTTTATTAGAAGACTCCCCACAAATGTTCCTACCTTACACAAAAAAATATAAGCGGAAACTAATTTTGATTTTTTATGAGGATTTGAATTCAAAATGTTGGCGATAATGGATTTTCATCAATCAATTTTTGATATTTTTAATTTTGTTGTAATTCAAAAACAAATAATCCTAGATACATGAAATTTTTACCGAATGTTAAAATTACCATTTCCCAACAAAATTACTTTTTTAAACAATTTTGACTCTTTTTGGGCTATTTATAGCCATGATAAATAATTTTTCAATTAAAAATTCATAAAAGTTTTAAGTTTTATATATAACATTAGAAACTTTATTAGAAGACTCCCCACAAATGTTCCTACCTTAAAAAAAAAAAAAAAGATTACCGGAAACTAATTTAAATTTTTTATTAACATGTTTTACTATCTCTATTAAATAGAAAAGTTCACTGGAAAGTTACGTTCTTTATAACCAAGAGATATTTTCGATTTCTATTTAAATTTTTTTTTTCTACTATAGTGTTTGATTATTTATACAAGTATGCTAGCCTGACATAATTGGTCTCCACTTAGAATGGTTTTTCATGTACAATGATTTATCATTGAATTCAAATATAACACATTCATTATAACGGCATGCTTGACAACTACTGAACAGCAGAGCGGTACCCACTTGTCAACCTTTTTATTTTTTATTTTATAGGAACTTAATTTAATTGGTAATAAAACCATTGACAAACCTAGCTCTTTTAATTAATTTAAATTTGTAAGCATATCTATTATTTAATAAAAAATGTATACTGGCGCATTTGATGTCGGCAAAAACTGCATTCTTTAACCCCCCCCCCCCCCCCCCCCCAATAACAAAAATTAAAAATATTGTTCATGATAACATCATATTTTTTACAATTATTAATCATCAAATATTTATTATTTATAATTAATTCAAAAGTACTTATCAATGGTGTTGAAACCAATACCTAATGTGCACACTACACATATACAATTATATTCAATATATTTGTATGTTCATGGTCTCAAAAGTACAAAAACAAAAAAAATATTAAATATTATTTTTGTTTGAGAGATTTAAATATATTTTGTTGGTTTTAAATTCAGTAATTTAGGTACAATGATTATTCTACTAAATATTTCACAACATTTATAACTACAGTAGTTAACAAATTGTAATATATATGTAACGCTTATTAAATTATGGCTAAGTATTTGTGAATTTTACTTACACAATAATCGTCTCAACATGTTATTACTAAGACACATAAAATATACAATTTGTCAATGTATATAATATCAATATACATATTGCATATAATTTTCCATCAATTCTCAAAACAAATAAATATACGTATACTGCTGGTATATTATTTTAAGCTAATTGAAAAATTTTCATTGTTTACCTTCAATTTCGATATCAGCTGGGGACAATATAAGTGGCGTAGCTCCTTGAGATTTTGATCTTTTTCCACTAGTGTTGGTTGTCATTATTTAACGCTGTGAGCATAAACAATATGTGTATAATATGTGTATAATGTATAAAAGAAAAATTATAATACTATTGAGACAAACGTTTAATTTTACTCGCGCAGTTTGCATTTCAAATAAACTTCAATTCATATGATATAACTCATTGAACATTTCAATTTAAATCCTAGTCGACAGCATTTAAATATAATACTAGTCATTAAAATATAAATATTAAATTAATTTGTTAATATAATTCTATTCACTTCGTGTATTCGTGTCATGGCTAATCAAATTAACGGCAATTTATTTAACTGCATTGTTTACATTACTCTAAATGTTAAAGGTTTTGTTTAAATATCACAAGTATTACATAATATTATGTACTAAATTTAATGAATAAATTAATATTTTATTCTATTTATTTAAATGCTTATTTTTAAACGTGCTTTGAAAATTGTATCCAACCGAATGTTTTACATATTATAACCGTCATACAATTAAAAATGTACTTTTTGTAATTAAATATGCTGCATCTAGATTGTCGAACTAAAGAGGCCGTTTTAAAATAAAAAAGCGGGCAAGTGAGTGTCACTCTGCTTTACAGTATTTTATGGATGGTATTAAATTAGAATCAATGATTTAATATCATTGTATACCAAAAATAATTCTGTGCGGAGATGGTTATGAAATTACAAAAACTTAACTAAAATCGTTATTCTTGGTTATTTTAATAAGTAATTTCATCCAAATTTTAACTTAAAATAACTATCAAATAAACAGTGTTTATGTATAATTGCTTAGATTTTTTGGTTACAGAATTAACTACTTATGTGCAATTTTAAATTTACAATCCTAGCTGTAAAAGTTGAACATTTTATACATTTTTAATAACAAAATAATTTGTAAATTTTCAATTTGATAAATTATGCCAAAATTTGAATTTAAAAACATTTAAAGAAAATCTTATTTATGTATTTTTAATATTTTTAAGCTGAAATTGTAATAATGTGTGAGGAGCCTTGTATTAAATTTTCAAGCGAAAAACTCAGTGAAAATGCCATGCAGGTAACTACGGTCACTTTTTATAGGATTACACCAAAAACCAAACGAGGTTTAGTCAAGATTTTATGTAAAAATGACCGTTTTTCCTTAAACTTTTTGTGTTTCCCAGCCACTTTTGTGCTTAAGTTTTCAAGTCAGTAGATTTATTAGTTTATCAGGTTCAGTTTTGACGGTTTCAAATTAACTTGTCAAATAGTGTACCTAAGTGAATTAGTGGCGTGCATATAGTTTGACTGTTTGTCGATTCAGAGTTGTAGTGTTTTAAGAATCGTAAAATTCGTGTAATCGACCCACAACGTTGTAATTATAATTTGTTGTATTAATAACAACAACAATAACAAAACTCAAAACAAAAATTTTAGAACTTAATTTAACAGAAACAAAATTGTAACTAATGGCAATTGTCGCCGTTGTTTTAAGAACAAAAAAAAAAAAAAAAACCCAATACATTATATATCGTTAATATTCAATATAATATTATAGTTTGTCGTTCAATCATATTCACGTCGTGCTGGCCACTATTTATAAAATAATAAAATTATATTAGTGTACCACCCTGTGAAAAAAATCTTATGTAGGTAGATACCAACACTATTTCTAACAACTAACAAGTGATATTTCAACGAAAAAAAGGACGTGACCAAAGAAATTCTCGGAAACGCACACCGTATAATATATAGGCGTACGTCCCCTACATCGCAATATATAATATACCCAACCTACCCACTATCTCGTTGAAATGAAATATTTCGTTCGTACACACTTCGGTATAATTTATGCGGTTGACGGACACTGGCAGTTCATCGTGAGACGTTTCGCCATACCATTATATTATATTGCAGATACAGTCGTGTGCGCGTATTCCGCATAACAAAACTGCAAAAGTATAAGACCGGCTGAGCAAAATTTTATATTACTCCGCCGCCGCCTTCTGCCGCGTGTTATATACGTGTCTGGTATGATACCTACGTAGGTACCGTTAATAAACAAATATTATACACTATACGACGCTAATGTAGTTTCTCCGTTACTCTGTCTCATATGTGTCCGTATTCACATGTGGGTGTGTTTCACATTTCTCTTTCTCTCTGTGTTTCTCTCTTCTCTCAGGTTAAGTTCGCCCTCACCCTCACCCTTCACGTTTATTTCCACGCTTTCCGTGTTCCATATATACCTATACCTACGCGCGGTGTATGTACTGCAATTTTAACCGTTCACGAAGACTATTGACGGGGTGTGGTACTAACTGTCGACGACGAAAAGAGCTTTTGCTACCCTCGGCGATAAATTCGAACAAGTATAAGAATGTAATAGGGTAATAAAAAATTAAATTGTTATAACGACATCTTTGCAATATACGCACTAGACAATGTTTCGGTGTAATTCCGCAAATTCTTGCACGGTACTGAATATATGTATTACTAAAATAGCTTGTTTTGAACTGCGTTTACGCAAATGCCCATTAAAGAGCACATTAATTTGTTATTAGTTATTGCCTATCATTTGTGTTATTTTTATGAAATTTTGAATACATTAGTATTTGTATTTTACAGTAAATTAATTGTAAACAGCATTTAAGTATTTGATGTTTAAAATATGTCGAAAATATTCCATAATTTTCGTAGGCCGTTTCCTATTTATTTATAAGTATGGCATTGACAACACTTTGGCACCAACTAGATACCACCCCAGCTGGTGTTTAACTTGAATACCTAATCATTTTAGTAATGATGTGTGAAATAAAACAAAAGTGACTTTTAAAGTTTAAAACCATATAGCTACTATAATACAACCATTCTTTCATATTTTTTGATAATTTTTCCTTCTGACACTATGTTAAAAATAATCACTTTTAAGTTTAAGAATTTGATGACTGGAATTTATAGATGAAGAAATAAATAAGAGCAATATTATCCATTTAAATATATTGTTTATTCAAATCAATGTCAAATATCATGTAGATACCTAGGTGTTATACGATAGTTTCTCTGGTTAATGTTAATATAGGCAATGTCATTACAGAATGTTTTAGATTCTTAGCGGAACGATGAATGTATTGATTTTACAATGATGTGTGTTTTTTCATTTTTTTTTTTGTCTGTCATCACCTTTTAGGACAGTAAAAGTGCTCGGATTTTCTTCAACAGTATCTTTCCTGATAGGAAAGTGAATCTAGTTGGTACTTTGGGGGGTCAAAAGTATAAGTTTTCCAGTATTTTTCAAAAGCGAAATGAAACAAAAGAAAATTTAAGGAAAAACGGGAATTTTTACACAAAATCTGTTTTTGAGAAAATCGATTTTGGTTTTTGGTGTAACTCTAAAACAAATGACCGTAGGTACATTAAATTTTGACTGAATGTTTATATTAGCATTTTCTATACACCATAACATTTTCCAAATATTTTGACTTATTTTGAGCTGTTTACGGACATTTTCAGTTTCCATTTTTTTTAGTTTTTTTTTCTACAAATATCAATACAATTTTATTTGTTGGCTAAAAAAGCTTGAAAATTTAATACAAGGCTCTTACTATATTGTTACAATGACATTTGAAAAATATTAAAAATCCTTAGTCACAGTTTTTATTTATAAGCATTTAAAGTTCAAATATTGACAAAATATGAAAAAATCACGAAAATTAGCAAATTATCATAGGCTGACTGACCGTCATCGCTCAGAATCGTTTTTCTTATACAATGATATAATATCATTGAATTCAAATTTAACATCATCCATTACAGTGACCCACTTGTAACCTACTGGACAGCAGAGACACCTTTTTTTTTTAATTTATCGTTGTTATTATCAATAGTTGTATTAAAGTAATTCATAATATGAATACATATGATGTATTTGTATACGAAGAGATTCAAAATATTTAATTTGGAATTGATATGTTTGGTTTTTTGGAGCATTTAAAATTTAAATCAAACAATAATGATAAGGATGATAATTAAGTATTTAATTGTCATATTTTAAACGACAGTTCCATTAAATGTATAGCAACATATACATAATTGTAATCTATTTTAATTTAGACATTATTAAACATATCAATTAATATAGTATCAGTAAAATATTTTCGTCTAGAGAATATCAAATTTGAATGTACATTTAATCAGCTGTTTAAAATGTATCAATAAATATATTATCAAATATTAAATTAAATGTTTGAATGAATTAAGATGTACCCCAATGCCACAACAATTTGCAATTAAATAATTAACGTTTACCTATAACCTATAATAGTTGAACTAAACGTATTACAGAAATAGTTTTCGAATAAAACAAACACAACATTTAGGAAAAACCAGAACAATGATATTAATTAGTTCTTATATTTGTACGACTACTTGCGGAATAATAATTATACTTGAAACTCATGCGTTTTGTAAACTGCCTGGCAGTAAAAGGTGAGGTATTATTGTCCACTTTTACTTGGGGTAGGTATATATATATATATATTTATGATGATGACTGGGAGAGTAGGGCCGAGGTCAACAATAATAATTTTCACTATTGTACACGCAGTTTGAATGTGGAAAAAAGATAGCGCTCTCAGTCTGGGGGCATTTTGATTTATTTTTCACATTGTCCGCCGGTGATGTAAAACACACTTGGATACTAAAGCTACCCAAACCATTGTGTATACCATTTTCCGTCTACACTATTTTGAAAATGCGGTCACGCAATTTCAACCTCTTATCGATCCGCACAGTACTTGGGCGTCATTATAGTGCTTACCACATCGAATGGCCAGTGTCGAAGAACGAATAATGAATGGGTGTAGATATCGTCGGTGGTTGTGAGAATTGTTTATCAATGTTATTCAATAAAGATGAAAAGGTACACGGCACGCATTACATAATTTGTGTATAATAATAAGTTTCGAAACACTTTCGGTATACATTTCAAACTATATATGTGATTAAAATATTATCTTCTACAATTATAAAAATATATTTATCCGTACAATAAATACTTACAAGACTACATGTACTAATAGTTTCAACTAAAACAAAATAATAAAATGTTTACACAATACATTGTACTGCAGTCTATCTGTTGTTTATAAAAACATCACGAAGTGTTCAAAATAAAGTATCTATCTACAAAAACTATTCGATTTTTATTTAATTCAGTATATAGTTTACTAAATACCTATGTGCATTCACGATAAAATTTGCTTGGTCAACTATTCCGATAGGTTACCGACATTATAATATTAGGAAAAGTTTTACCTCACACAATTTAATTTGTACGACCAGATCGTACGCGATGCGTCGTTCAGTTTATTTAAACATCCATCAGATCGTATCTAAATCGGCTGCAGTAAAGCGATTTTTCATTTTACCACCCATTATCCATGGTCTCTCATGCAAACGGTTATCGAAGTATACTTTTCCCCATGTTTCCTAGCTATATAATGGAATTGGTAACCGTCCCTTAACTTTGTGACAATGTGCGTTACTTGACAAGGGCATTTTGATAATCCCCACCACTCCCTCAATCCCATTCGACGGCATCTTAGTCGTAAATCAACCCGGCCAGCTTCTCGATGATGCCCACACTAACCATGTCTCTTGATAAACACCAGTGTCTTTTATTCCATCGCATTAACACTATACTATATTTCTGAGCAAATGGTCACCTGTCTGCACTGTTTGACACCCTTGGAAATTGGTCGCTTTGCACGTTAAAAACGGACCATTAAGACGATTGCCACTATAACATAATTGCAATTATTTAATATGTATCATTGAATACCGTTTTCGGTAAGCATCAATTTAAGATATGAAGGTATATAATATATATATATATATATATATATATTTAAATACTTAATTTAATATGTTGCCAAATAAATAATGCTATTAAATTTCTCCAAAACTTAATTAAAACAAAGAATATTTATTGAGTAGCTTTTACATATAATTTATTTTAATGAGTAATATAAAATAACAAATAGTACGCTGTTGTAGTAATGTATTTTAATATAAAACTAATTCTGGAATTTTTTTTTTTTTTTTTTTTTTTTTTTTTTTATTTTTAGAAGAATATATACAATCTATATCGTAGACATAATAAGTATATGTGCGATAGGGAGAGAAACAATAGGGTGATACTTAAGTTTGAGGAAAGAAGCCACCCACTGATGACATTTTCGTCTTGATTTAATTAAATGCGAGTTTAGTTAAATATTAGTATTTATATAATATATAATATATTATATATTTAGTTATAACTTGTATAATTATTTAAAGTAGTAAATCTCTGCACCATTTACGTTTAAGTCGCCTTGGTGGGCTACCTGGGATTGTGAGGGAAGATAAGTTTTTAATGAGTGGATTTGAATGAGAGGATAGACAGTTATGAAATTTTTTATAAAAACGTTTAGCTTCGTCATGAATAGTGTTTAAGTTACAATCTAAATGTAGAGTATGATTTGATACATATGGAGGTGCGTTAAATACTTTCCTTAAGGTCATATTTTGGAAAGCTTGAATCTTATTCAGGTTTGACTTTTTAGCATTTCCCCATAGCTGCAATCCGTATGTCCAAATAGGTTTTAATAAGGTTTTATACAAGAGAAGTTTGATATTAATCGGGGTGGCTTTGTTGCCAATTAAATTCTTAAGCATACGTAGACGATTGTTTAGGGAGAGTCTTTTTTCACGTATGTGTTGAGCAATTCTGGAATTAAAAAAAAATAATATTTGTGTATAAAAAGTAACATTATTTTTAAAATGTCTTACTGAATTAAATATGAAACTGACAAATTCGTTATTACGTAAACATGTCTTTTCTATATTTAACTCTTTAAAATGTATTGTACCATTAAATTTACTATTGAACTAAACTGACAACTAGAACAATGTATAACTTTATAACTTATAATATAAAATAAATGGCACTTTCGTTTAACACATGACTTATAAATGTTTAATGGTGATCATTGATCACCCGTATTTCAAGTTTCAACCAGCTCACTTAAATTAACAATCATATAAATATTAACCATATTTTCATTGAATTTGTGTAGGTAAAACACGTGAATACCATTTTCAACATTACTCTTATTTATTTCACACCTCAGATCCACAAAAATTATAAGCACAGTAAATTTATTTTTAGAAATCGCTACATATTTGGTCATTTTGGAAACCTAATTTATCGTCATTGCAATTGTGTAATATTTATTTTTAAATTTGTTTTTTTTTTAATGTAGATCATATAAATCTTTTTTTTATTGGATAACCCGCGGCAACGTAGGCCATTGGGTGTGGGGGAAGGAACTGTAGGTTTTTAAATTGGGGGGTAGGTTGGTACACGTGTGTGTTGTCTTTTGGCAGAATTTCTACTAGGGCACCCGTAGGTTTCTGCCATACCCCGGATCATATAAATTGTATTATATACACTATACAGTACAGTTGTAAACAATTCAAACACCAAGTCGTCAATGACCTGCAAACATTTGAGGCTAAAATGAAAAAAAAACGTATAGTGTTATAAAATATCACAAAAATCATTTCATAGGGAAATGTATGCGTTTTTTTTATGTTGTATTGTTTATTGTAACAACCTTAAATTATGTGAAATATTTTTTTTGGACACACATTTCTAGAAATAACAGTTTTATGGTAAAAAAAAATCCTTTTACATTTTTTTATTATTGTAGCCCAGAATTTTTCAACCATTGATTGTTTTTGAATTGATTACACATGACTATACAAATATATAATGTTTACTTTATATATGATACAATATTTACGTTTAATAATGCATAAATATAGAATAAAAAATACGTACACTGATGATATTTTCATATTTTAGGTGAGCATGATTAATTGTGTTTAAATTGTTAAGTCTGCGTGAATTAATAATAAATCGCATTATTATTTTAACGTCAACATTTGTATATGTTGAATATAGGTACGTCATTAAATCTATCGTGTTATCGAAAACGGCAAATTCATATTCTATGCATATTGTACAATAAATAAAAATAACTTTCATCAATTTATACCTAGTGAAAAGCTAAACCAGCTTGTGTGGTAAATATTAATTAATTACTGTTTAATGAAGTATTAATTATAAATCAACTGTATAATATACCCACCAATAATGGTTTTGTTTGAAAACAAATTTGCACTGTAATGTGTTATATCTACAAGTTATTAATTTTGAACCGTTTTAGTAGTGTTTTTAGTTATCACTTATCATTACTTACCTCCAAGTAAATATTTCATTAGTTGTATAGTATTCCAAACTAAATACATATTAAATCGTTAATAAAACATACCATTAATTTTACGATTCATATAATAGTATACACCTTAATTTCAATAGACGGAATAGAAACTCGTTGAAGTGTATAAAAGGTTAGGAATACTGAATACAAAATTATTAGTGTTCCGGAGTGGAGGGAAAATAGCGTACGTGCATGATTTATCATAGTACGTATACGTCACTATGATAAATCGAGAAAAACTTAAGGGAAGAGTCTCGTAATTTAGAAAGAATGAAATGTGTACACACACTTTGAAAAATCTCACCATTCATGTCAATCAGTATAATATAATAGTCACATACAATTTTACGAGAATAATGAAATTAGAAAGACACAATTTAAGTCCTATTTAACATTTATAATTTTTGGATTACATATTTAGTGATGGTAATATAAATTTGTTTAATTTATATTATTCTGTTTACACATTACAGAAATATATAGGTATATATTTTAGTATTAACTAGCTAAATAATTTGCTTCAAAGTTACCTACCACTTTAATGCAAGCGCATTATAAATATAATAAAAAGCAATTTAACAATAATGCAGTTTTTATATTATTTTTACTAAACATTTTATATTATTTTTCATTTTTAATCGCTTTACCATCTTTAAGCTGTTAAAAGTTGTAGTTTAAAATATTATACCTAATACTAAAAACAATATTTTTTAATATACATTTCAAAATTATAACTTTAATGCATTATAGGTAAATCATATTCCTTCGATTTTTAATATTTTTCCATGTGAATTAATAGCTTGCAGAAATAGCGAATTTTTAAAACTACCATTGAATACTCAATCGACTACTTTATTTTTTGTGTTTATATTTTTTAACTATATCTATTTAACTAAAACTACAATCAAGATATATGAGCAATATATAATTTATTTCTGTATAGTAGGATATCACCATATTATATTCGTAGTATATAATGTAGTTTATACATCCACATTAATACAATTTAAATTTTATCGAAATTTAAATGTTAATATTACATAAAACTTTTTATATTTTGTTCTTAGTCATTTTATAAATTAAAAATGTACAATCTACAATCAAGGTAGGTATTGTGGTGCTATTGTGGTGAAAATTTAAACATCAAGAAAAAATAGTGAACATTTTCTATTACAAATTTGAATAGACTTTTATAAATGCTCCCCCCACTGATTTCGAGGGCATCATAAAAAAACAATACTTATATTAATTCTTTACAAATTAGTTAAAGGATTTTTGATATAAAAACCATTGAAGTTGAACCTTTAAGTAATTGCTCGAAAATTATACATATGTAATAATTTCTATCTATAATATTGTTTTATATCATGTAGGTAATACATATTTATTATATATTATGAAACATATATGATTAAAGATTGTTTCAATAAATTATAAGACAAAGAAAATATAGATTTGTATTATAATATTATGTTGATAACCTGAAATTTTACAAAACTTAATTATTAAACAATCTATCAACATATTTGTATGTAAGTCAAGGTCACGTGTCTACTCATCACTGAGTTCAGTTTATAAAAAAAGATATTCTTTAAGTTCAGGAACTATTTCATATTTACTTAAGTATATTCCAATATGATAACATTTTAACAGGCATTATATTCTGTGCATTTAAATTCTAGTTGCAATACATTTTAAAATGAGAATTTATCGAATAAAATTATATTATATTATAATATTTTCTATGAACAATAATTTATTAAATTAAAAAGTCTAGATAATGTTGATACATAATATTATATACTTGAAAATAATTTAACCCTTTTAAACCCGATAAATATATAATTGGAATCAAACACCGAACCATTTAAATATTTCAATTTATGTTTAGATCGACCAAAATATTATATCTGAGATGAAGCACTTAATACTTTAATAGTGTATCTGAGAAACACGTTTACACGTCTTACTTTCATAATACATCAAAAAAAAATTATTACGACTGAGTGTCAATATAATATATTGTTTTATTATTAGTAATTAATTATTATACCTTTCAGTCGCTTACCTACCCAAAATATTATGTACATAATTTATAATTTGTCATAGGTTGGTAGGTGCTTAAGAAAAATAAAAAAACATCATTGATGATATTAATAAAAACAACAAAAAGATTGTTACAGAAAATGCACAAAATAATGAATCAAGTATAAAGAAAACACAGAAAAATGGCATAGGTAGCCTAAGTATAGGTACCTATAATTTTCGGTGGTAAAACGCATATTATTAAAAACCGGTAATTAAAATTCGCAAACAGGTGTGCAGTGTGCACCCCACCGTCCATTTGAACCATACAACACATAAATCTAAACAAGAGTAAGACATGACCCGTTTTATCAGACACGGCTGTTGTACTGTTTCGTTATCAGCGGCGATAGCGTTATCAACCGTACGCGAGCGCTGTGTCTCTACTACACTGTCTAAATGCAAACTGCGCGATCAATAATATATTATTATTATTATTATTACGAAAACGCTAGGTACGTAAATATTACAACATGATGTGCACTGTTACGTAAATCTAATCGATAACTTACGATGTGTATTGTGTATATATATATATATATATATGCAAAGCCAACGGCGGGTCCGTAGGTATACGCACGTAGTTCTATGTGTACGCGGCGTCCACTAAGCTCGAGTTTTACGTTTCATTTTTGTCGGTCAGGCGCGAAAATCGTCTGTAAGTAATTTGGTTCTTAGGTTGGTAGCTGGCTGGTAGACAGATGGCCAGGTATATACGGATACTATAGGTATACGCACAGACGCGACGACGGTATTCAGTCGTAAGTTCGTCGTCTGGCGGTCGATCCGCGGCGGGTGAAACGTAGGTATTGTGTAGGTTTTGGTATAAATATTTTTGCGAACGGCGTGCGCATGAATTAATTATTTTGAAATAAAAAATGTTTAGAAAAAAAAAAATTTTGGGGGGGGGTGCGTTTTTTTATAATGACATTATATTATTGTTATTCGACGACGACGAGAAAAATCAAAACTGAACGCGACGGACGGGAGACCGCGTGTCTCCGGGGACGGATATGCAGTGTCGGGGGACTGGCGTGCGCGTTTTAACCGTCCGGCGATTTTTGTTGGCTTCGACACGCAAATCTATAATACACAATTCACTGGCGCCTAACCCGGCTGGCGGCAACCACCCGCCCGCGCACGAAGAGGACCTACGGACGGACGATGGAGGGTGGTGGTGTTGTAGTGGAGATGGAGGGGAGGGGAGGGAACGTGAAAAACAAACGACCGATTTGATAGCACACACACACACATACATACATAATATACATAAATGCGTATATATTGTATGACGATAGAGCAATTAGGTATACGTATTTTATTCGTGGGACGGTGGTGCCGGCGGCCGTGAGTATGATGGGGTATCGGTGGTGGCAGCAGTTGCGGGGGGTGGATGAATTTGAGTACGATAATTATTCGGGTAGTAGGTACCTGCCTCTATACCTGCGCACCTGCATATCGCGCGGCGGCCTTACGCGTTTTAGGGTCGAGGCGTTTCCAGATACCGTTTACGAGTACTACCTAATATTTACTAACCCCCTCCCCTCTCCCCTCTACATATAAAATAAAAGTTTACATACGAAAACGCCATCTATCGACTCGCGCACACGATGAACCTATATGTACATGAAATAATGAGATATTATTATACGCTTCACAATATTATACATAATAATATTATAATAGAGATCATCATAGTACAAAATGTGTGTTACAAGAGAAAGGTAATTAGGTGCTTATGGTACATTTTTAAAAAACTATGACTACACAGCCATACATATGGGAAAATTGTTTTCAATGGGCTTATTTTTGTGTTACTCAAAACAAATTTATGTTCGTTTTTTTAGGATGGTGGGGTGTCAAAATCGTGTCGCCCAGAGGTAACAAAATGCTAAATACTATGGATATATAACAACTCCCTTACAGTATATACATAGGATGAAGTCTAGTTAAATGTATATAGTGTTGAGAACTATTCAAGCATTTTGCCTAACTTTAGTTTATGCCTTAGTATTATTGCCGAATTGTCCTGGTGTGTATCAAACGAAACCCTTCAATATTATCTTAAAATCTGTCCAATCAACGATTTACAGTACCTACCTAAAATTTTTTTCAAACGCTTCCAAGTTCCAAGTAATAAGGTTTATTCAAATCCCAACTAATTTGTCTCACAACTAGTATCAAACACGCTTACTGGGAATCCACCCAATCGATTCATCCGGAACTGGTGTGGTTAAATCTGATCATCTATAACGAACCAGCAACCAAATCATCAAATTGTCTCAACTGTAGGCCTTATTTTCAAGTAGTTCACAACGATATACTTGTAAATTTACAATAAATTGCACTGCAATAATTCTATTGATTGTTATTTTTCAAAATAGAATAAAATATTTTTCTTTTATATTCTTTATGAATATAAAATGTATATAATTACTCATAGGATATTAAGTATAAATAGATAAGATATGTTAAAATATTATGATGAATGATGATATGGCAATATGCAGTTATTTATATTGACTTTTTCATTGATATTTATTAATTAATAATTAGTGAATATCATTACTAGGTAGTAAGTATAATTTCTATAGTTATAATTCACTCATGTAAGTAAAATATAAAATATAATTAGTATACAATTAGTATACCATATTAAGTACAATTATATTGTGTAAATGTTAAATATATGTTTATAAAAATAAGGTGATAATTTCGTGTTCGTATCACGATTTTAGTCTCATATTATTCTAACGTATGTATAGTACACGAATGTCTTTATAATACGTAATAGTTGGTATAAGTAATGAATAGGTGCGTAATAAATAAATTAGGTATTTAAGATTTTTGTTTTATAAATTAACTTTTTACTTACGATTATATACCATTTTTTTAGTAACAAACAATAATTGTATTCAAATAAGCTTCAATCACGTCTTTAAACTATGATAGTTAATAAAAAAAAAAATGTATACATAATGCATAATACTGTTCGCATAGCTGTTATAGTTGCAAAATTGACAATATATAACACTGTGAAATTGTAAAATAATAATTCTGTATCAACTATTTGTTTGCTAATATATAAAATAGAACCTTGGCAATGCACCTATATATATCAAAATAATTTTTAGAAAAATCCGATGAAAAATATTCTCAGGTGAGATATAATATTATTAAGACGATTTTGCGTTTGAATACGCATTCGCTGCAGCGCAGGAGTGGCACGTCAGAGCCCGGAGTGCGAGGTGCGGAAAATTCCGAAATAATAAATTCACGAATGTGTCATCGGCATCGACACCCTCGCCATTGTCCGTTGGTGATATACGTAGGTATATAGGTATACATGACATAGGTTTATGGCCACCGTCCACGACAATCGTCGGTCGCGATTAATGAGCCAACTGCCGCAACACGGATTTTCCTTGTTTCACGGCGCATTGCGTGCCATCACATTATAATAATACGATATTGTATTAAATTATTATACTATTTACTATTTATTATATGCATGTGAATCGTCCGTTTTATTTGCATAGAAATGATTGCGTGTGCTTTACAGTGATCGACTATACGTCACACGTATTCTTCGACAAAACGACCCATTAAAATAATAATAATAATAGTAATAATAATAATTATTATTATCAGCGGACGGTATGCGAAGACATGTATTATTGTGCTGTATATTATGAATTGCTAACACTGCAGAAAAGGACAAGTTTCTCTATAGTCAATTTTTCCAATTTTCTGAGAAATAACTAAATAACTTACGAAGAATCAATTTAAGATAAAATAATCATGTTTGCCTGCATTTTTTTTCATGTTTAAGTAATTGGATTTTTTTCTTCACTGTCGAAGTAAATATTGTGTTTTCGTTTTCTGAATATGTTAAAGTATTCAAAATAAGATTGATAAAAAATAGCTTGTTCTTTTTCTGCTGCTGTTAGCGATTCATATAGTACCTACCTACATGCGATATAGTTTCAAACGATATTCGTATTCATCACGAGTTACATGCAGCTCAACGCTGTTTATGCAATACTGCAGACTTTTCAAACGAGTTTCAAATAATATAGAGAAACCATAACTATTAGATCCTTGATTGATATTTTTGACGATTTGCATCGTTACACATGATATTATGGTCTAATTGATTTTTCTTCAATATTTCAAGTATATTAAAAATTATGAATCCGAAATGCACCCTCACTGGCCCTCGCCATATCATTAACGACGACAAAATGGAATTTGACGTGGCCATTGAACTCAATAAGCAAATCTGTGGGTGGCATATTGTGTTCATTGTAATATTGTACTGAACGCTAATTATTTTCCGTTTATTTACATTACACGTCAATCCATCACCAATCACCATAATACTATGGTAGCACTGTCAATCAATACTCTAACATAAATTTAATTTTCAAAGTTCGATAATAATTATTTTTATAATGTGGTAATCATTTCGGGCATTTCGAGTTGAATTTGTGATAACGATGGACTAGGGATCACCAAATCTACAGTCCATGTCAATAAACTGTTCAAGTTTAAACCAATATACCTCAATACAATTAATTATTGTTGTTATTTGTTTGCCAATGTGTTTTGAGAAACGTAATATGCTGCAATCAAAAATAATATTATCATAAAAGATTGTTTTCGGGATGAATATAAAATAATCATTACCTACAAATATTTACTAAATAACGGATCTATAAATTTTTTTTTACATTTTAAATAATTAAAATTAACTGACCAAAAACAATTGAGCATAGTTTTTATTTTGTGATGAGAATAAGTCATATAATATTATAGCTTTAATATTTAAGCCATGCGTATTATCGATTAATTTACAATATATTTTTTTTAATTTAATAAAATATTATTATCATTATATTTTTTGTATATAAAACGTATAATGAAGACTCAGTTGATAGATTTTTAGAAAGATAGGATGGCAACGATACGTTCAACAACTTTTATACTCACTAATTATTTTAATAATTAAAATTTTTATTCAGAATGCTAGTATACAGAATACAGATTATCAAAGGAGAGGATTTAAATTTGAAATATAAAATGTACACCTATATTGATAGTAAGTTTATATTTATACATTTATATGGAATTAACTATGTACCTATATTGAATAATAGTTTAATTATTGAAGTATGACGTTTAACAATTAAAATCATGGTGAATATTCGATAACCTGAAGCAGGCAATAATATAATAAATAAGTCTGTGAATTTGTATCCAAGTTATTAATGACTTATTATAAAACGTAACATCCTTAGAAGACAATTTAAATAGTTTAACGACAATTGACGACCGAGTGGCCGAGCGGATTAAAGCGTCGGTTGCGACACACACGGGCGCCGGTTCGATGCCGGCCGTGGGTGGCATTTTTCTTCGGGTAAGTCACGGTGTCCGGAGAGAAGTGACGCCATCCCCCTCCCGGGCATGGCAGATAACTACAGGTGCTTACTAAAAAATTTGCCGAACCAAAACATACGTGTTTAAACTTACAGTACCCTCCCCACGGTAAAAACCACTCAATGGCCTAAGTTGCCCCGGGTTAATTAATAAAAAAAAAAACAATTTAAATATATAAAATATTATTTTACATTTTTTTGTTATTTTAGATAATTTCTTATTGTGTCATTACATTTTATGATATTACTTTTCAATATAATTCAACTAAATTTGTTTTAAACCTAACCGCATTCATTTTTAATTTACATGTGCTGCATAATGTATATACACTATACATAATCCGACTTATTAATAATATCTTGGACTGTACTTTATCGGCTTGCATTTTTTTTAACTTACTGTATAACGTAGCTACCTTAACAAAAAGATTAAACTTTGTTACAACAAATTAAATTTTGATACTATTATTTTGTAAATTTTACAACTTTTACAATTTTTAATGTTTTAGGTCTTAATATTTTGCATGTGAAACTGCATTTTCAGGGATTTCATATTTTTAAGGATTTCTGGAGCATTGGATTCACAGCCCTGTTGTAAACGTATTGTACTATTCTTATTATGAATCATAACAAACTACGCTGTACAATCGATAAAAAATAAAAATTGTATCATATTAAATTTAATAATTTCGAATTATTAGACGTTCCAAAAATATTTGTTCAAGGTAATGGTATGTATTCTATAAAAATATTGACCACAACACCGGATACGAATGGATTTTTTAAAAAAATATGAAATTGAATGTGTGGTTAAAATCATAATAATGTAGACTAAGATTTTTTGCAAACCATTAAGGCATGTAAACTAAACTACATGATATCTACCAAAATTATTTTAAAGGATCGATTTTAAATAATAAATATTAAATCATGTTAAAATTATGAAATATGACAAAATGTATTTTACATGGTTAGGTCAATTAAATGTATCTAATTATTCAATAAATTAATAATAATTACAATAATATTATTAAACAATAAAGAATCTTTTGTATTCTTGAACAATTATTTTAAAATATAGGTGCAGAACTTGTTTTTTTTTATAAATCTAACATTTATAAAAATAAATCCGAAGTAATATTGTAACCAATAAAAATGTATAAATAATAATATAACAAAAGTAAAATTAAAACTTTCTTATTGGTTTTTTTTAAACAAAAAGAAACAATATAAATTAATTATTTACTTCATGTTAATTAAATTAATTGATGGAAGAAATTAATTTCTTTAAATAACAGCTCTGCAGATAATTCGTGTGATAAGTCAGTGAAGTAGTATATGCATTTGACAGCGAAATGAAGTTAACCAAAGAAAGGGATATCCATATTATAGATACCTAAACAATTTGAATTACAAAACTTCATTATTCGATAAAAAATAAAAATTTGTTGTTTATACAATTTCCCAACATTGTTTTACAATCTACAGTCGGTATAGTTACTAAAAGAGTTCCATCGATAGTATTTAATTGACATTTAACATTACAAGTAGATAAGAAATACTGTCTAAAATTAAATTGAAATTGAATGACCTCGTTCTCAATATCAGATAACATGAAAATGGTTATAAATCAAAATACGAAGATACATTTGGAAGACATGTAATCAGCTAGTATTAGTATAATATATTATCTAGTGTGATAAATCATATTGGTGATTTTGTTTGTCATTGATAAATAATCAGTTTGTTTATAAACAATTACCTATACCATTATATTTTATTTTTAATTATCCGAGAAGTTAATAATGTTGGAGAATCTGCATTATCGCTATTTCATAGTTCTACGTGGGTCATTTGGGTTATAATTTATACTAACTAATTATATTTTTATAATTTTTAATATCAATAAGCTATTTAAGCAATAATAAGATTACATTATTATTTAAAGAAAAATTATCTTTTCCAAAAATGCAACCTTAATATAAGATTGCACAATATTCTGTATATTGAATGCGGAATAAATTTATGAATACGGAAATTTAAACATAAATTTAGCAAATAAATAAAATATCTAGTCGATACACTGCATAAAGAAATATAATAATTCATATTCGTGTTTATTATGAGTACCTCATATTTTATATATTGGAAATGTACGAGGAGAAAGTGTTCAAAATTCAAAAATAATAATCATAAATAACAATTTATTATTCTTTGATAATTTGGAAAAGTCCTGAAACATTAAGTTTACAATTTATTTTTTAACTTGTAAATTGTTTATATCTAAGTAAACCTGCAGATTATTACCTCGAAAGTTTGACATTCATGTCACGAGTCACGAATTCAAGATAGAAGACAATCATTTCATTGTGTTCAGTACATCAGCTAAAAACTTTATATCGATTATAATATAATTTTGTTAAATTTGCATTACTTTTATAGTTTTATCTCAGATGCATCAAAACAGTCTATAAACGATTAACAGTTACCAAAGAAATACATTTTATTTTTTCAAATTAAATCCATCAACGTCATAATTGTTGTGCCTTGATATAAAACTCAATTTTGGTAGTTTACTGTGCATAGAAATGCAAGGCACGTAAAACAAATAATAACGCGGTTGCGGAATTCCAAGGTGTGCGCACTGTGCACAATGTAAAGGTGTTGAAAAAGGAAAAAAATGGAAAAAGCTATTCGCGTGTATCGAAAAATATATATGCCCACAATGAAATGTCGTGTATTATATTTCCAATATGCGATTTTATTATGCGTGATTTTTTTCTCCACACTTTCCGCACAAAAAATCTCGAACACATCCATCCTGATGGTGTGGTATATATTATAGGTAAGTAAAATATTAATAATATCATATCAACGCAGATGTAGTGAAATCATTTATCACAAGAAATAAAGTAATATTGCCCAACTTATTTATATTCTGCATACTGTTTACACATTTTTATATAATATCACGTTACAAAATATAGAGTTACGATCACACAGATAAACATTTTTTTTACCTTCATGGTAAACAGCCAGAAAAAATTACCACGGTAAAAAAATCCCTTGGAAATCCTTCCGTGAGTGCCATATAATAAAATTATACTATATAATATAACGTATACTGTAAATTAAATACTCTGCTGTATCGCCTGTACGCAGCTATGGTTAGTTATAGGGATGTACGCGTACTTCATCATGTTACTGTATTGGTTTTATTAAATTTACATTTCATAAAAAAGTGTTGATTTTTTGGTCTATTTATTGATAAATTCAATTGAATTGGAATTAGGTAATAATATTATGTTATAAATTTGTGTTTTATTAATTATTTTCCGTGTGTATTTTTCAGCGGTTCAACCTTCATAGTATAATAATTGATAATACATTTATATGCTTTTAGTTGTATACTCCGTAAGCAGAAAGAGAGAAAATCAAATTACTATAGAAATAACACCGTATTATTCCAAAATGAACGTTAACAATAAAATTGAAATTTTCTGAATAGGTACCTATGTTTTTGTATTCATCTAGTTTACAATTGAACCAAATTTTACTGACTGAGACTTAATACTTTGTGTACGAATTTAGACATTCTATTAATTGTACGTGCTACTGATTTACTATGAGGTTTCACTCAAGATAATTTAGTAGCAAACGTAGGTAATAGGTGTCTATCAAGATAGTGTTTAGATGCAGCTTTTATAGATTATCTTGTATATAGATAATTAATACACTTTGATTAGTTCAATTTATCTAATTAATTTCGCGGTGAATAAACAAACATAACTCATCCATCTAAATTAATCAATACAAGTAATAATAGCATGTCTTCAGAGGTATTCTTCAGATTCAATAACAAATAACAATATAATATCATGAAACTTTTGAAAAAAATACGTTTGATAGCATAATATATACCTAATGTCTAACAAGTTCAAATTAAACCTAATATTTAATAATATTATACAAGTTACGGTTGTGCAGCGTATACTTCAATAACTTAAATACAAATCAAAAAAGTTATTACAGATGTTTTATGATTGATCATTATTTTTCTTGTTCGAATTTTAAATTATTAATGTTCAATTTGAATTCAGACATAACAGAACGTAACAACTGATATCATAAACTCAGAAACCAATTAAACCGATTGTACTATATCTGTAAAAATAAAAATAATCTCATTTTCAATTTTTAATAAATAATGTTGAATACCAATTTTGAACAGTTCAATATCTTTATGGTTCTCGTTTTGGACCATTCGATTGAAATAGTCATTATGTAAATAATGATTTTGAATAATGTACATGGTTTATCTATAATTCGAAATATTTAATTTAAGATATTGATATCAATACCTTGTTGTACTTAAGTGACTTAATCATATAATTTTTTGTTTAGTTTTACCGACATAATATAAATAACAAATACTTTTTATACCTACCCTAAATACTGATGACAAATTCGTAATTTCATATTTATCAATTTTGAAATATACATTCCCATACATACCTAAAACAGAAAACATAAATAATTAAAATTTGCTAAATAATATTAAAATATATGGTAACTGTATGCTATCATTAATTGGCTAAGAAAATATTGATTATATTGAAATTATTTTAGCTTAAAATTACTAATTGTTTTTATAAATTAATTAATGTATTGATTACCTTACATATATCAATATAATGGGACGAGTGAATTAAATATACATATCAAAAATATTATTTTTAGTTTTAATTAATTTGTATCGATATACCATAGTAAGATAATATAATGATTTAATAATGACTGTAATAAAATTTGATCTGTTCGTACAATAATAATTATAATAAAAATAATAAATCGCCTTTCAAGGTTATGTTCAATCAATTCAACAACTTAAGACAAAGAATCTTATTCCAAACCAACTCTGACATCAGTAAAATACTGATCAATAATATCAGCATAATATATTTTTTTTAAACTTATTTGTTAACCAAATGTCTCTGCATTTCAGTCCGGATTACACGGCTTGTAAAGTTGTGTCTCAAAATATATCATACTACACTGTTAGTAGGTTAATTTATTGATAGCTTAGTATTGAAAATATCTAATTATATTATACATAATGTATTCTGTAGGTTTTATTATTTTTTAAATTTTGTATATTTTCGTAAAATACTAAACGAGGTAATTCATTTTTGTAGTGGAAAATATTAAACTATTATAGGTAATAAGATATTCTAAAATATTATAACGGACATATAAAATGGGTTAATATTTTTGCCATTTAAAATATCACTTTTCGTCATCCTTTTGAATTTTTGATACAAGATGTCGTATTTATTGCTTTTAAATTGTTATTGCAAAATTTTTTAAGTACCTATAGCTTCTAATATTAATTTTACCTTATGTAACTATTTTATTTACAATAATTAAAATTTCAGTAGTACAATTAAATAATACGTTACGACCACCTCACAAAAAATGGCACACTTCGTCGTCGTCAAAACATTTTTCAATTTCCATGGTTAAAATAATGATAACAACTAAACTATTAAAATATAAATGTATGGAGTGTGGATGTAGTAAACAGGCAACGCCATCTTTGCACACTTTAGTAGTGTTCGTATGTTTTTATTAATTCCGAGAGAGATCGCTACAAAACACTTTAAATTTGTATGCCAACATCGCTAGGTGGCGTTAGTGTATTGTAGCAACGAAGTGGAACATTTCAACCTTTTATCGGTTTATTTGGGTAGTTTAAAACAAATTAAATAAAAACATAAAATATAATTTAATTGAACTTATAAATTATAACTTATAAGATCCATGTAACAAGTAAGTACCAATGGTAGATACATAATTCAAAAATTTGTTGATTTATATGATATTATTTATACACAACAAAATAATATTTCTTATTATAATTCATAAAATTGCAATTTATTGTATCTATACATGCACCATAATGCAATTTGTAAAATTTACCGGTGAAATTTCGGCAGTTTGGTATACCTATAGCTATATTAAATGTATTATTTCTCATATCAAGACGCGAATTTCATCTTTAACCTTTTCAAAACCTGTAATGAAAAATATACTGTATGTATAGTCTATTTTTAGAAAATTTAGTATAGGTACCTCGATAAAAGTTGTTATTATGCTATTGTTATTATTATTATTATTATACTAGCTAAGCTAGTCCAAAGATTTAAAATGTGTGTCACTCAATTTTAACAGCAGTAAAACAATTGCCCGGTAATAAATTATTATTATTTTTTTAATTTACCGAGATCACATCTCTATAAAAATAATTATTAATACATAGGTCGATTTAGTGTTCATACCATAATCAGTAAAGATCATTTTCAAAGTAAATGTTCTAAGTAAATCGTATTCTTGAAATTATTCTACTTAGTTAAACCTTATTTAGGTAGGACAGAAAGGTACTCATAATATGTTGTGAGTAAAAAAATTCTGAACACAACATATTATAATATTTACGAGGACTATTATGTATAGGTGAAGTTAGGTTATTTTATTATTCTTAAATCATTTTGTATTATTATGATAATTATGATTTTCATTTTAATGTAGGTGTATACACGGGTTTTTTTTCTTAGGTTGTATATTATAAGAAATAAATAAATAAACAATGGTAAACGAATTATTGTTCAATACATTTTTACAATGGTTGAATGATTTTACAACCCTCTGAAATGAAGTAATTGAATTTATAGGTACCTATTCTTAATTTTGATTTATTTTTGATAAATGTCTTAATTTTAATAATAATATATTATACTCGCTTGTTATTGAAAAAGCACTATTTATTCGAAATACAGTATTAATAGGTCATTTAAATGTCTACTTAATTATTTAAAATATCTTTGGGAAATTATTTAAGTAAATCAAGTGGAAGCGACGCGGATCAAGGGATTTAGATTATCCGCCTCCGCTTTGAAAATGTTTTATACTATATGTATTTATTTATATAATAAATAATTCATACGTCTTAAAGTCCATACATTTAAAATATTAACAAAGATGTTAATATTGTTTAAAATCTTAAATAATATTATTTTATCTATAATCTATTATATGCTAAAATTATAGTTGAGTTTTCCCACCATTTCAGATTTATAGATCCATGCCTGAGTGGAAGTTACAGTTATTGACTACTAATATCTATTATACAGAAACGTTACCTATTATAAAAATTAATAAGTGAAGTGATGCAACAATTTAAATTCATATATAGGTGGGTTTTGTATAGACTCCTTACAAAATATAATTTAGTTGAAAAGTTTCATACAATGTAAAATATAATATGGTGTTTACAAACAATAATAAACAATGACGAATTATGGATTGTTCCATTATGAAGAGAGTGTGATGTTAATAATTAATATTTAACGCTTATTTTTTATAACTCAGATATTCATATGTATATTTTCAAAGGTGGGCAAGTTAATGAAAATAATTAACTCAAGTTAAGTTAAGTTAAGAGGACACAAGATCGATAAGTTAAAAGTTAACCGTTAACAAATTATAAATTTAACTCGATAAGTTAACATACAGTTAATATAGAAAAAAATATTAACCTAACTCAGTTTAAAAAAAGTTAATCTATTTTTTTTTTAATTAGTGTGTAAATCACATAAAAAGTGAATGTGTCTTTCTAGTTTATAATTTATAAATTATAAAAAACAATTTTATTGAACTTTTATCATAATGTACACTGTATACCCTCTTACTTCACAATTATTTATTAATTTAAACTATACTCATCTCAAATTAATAATTTAACAAATATATTTTTTTATATCATATAGCAATTGAATATCATAATACGTGAAGATGAGTACAATATGACCTTCATATGTAATAGTAATATTTACGTATAAACGAAAAATTTCAAAATGTTTTTAACTTGATGGATGTTTTTTAAATCAACTGAGAAAAGCTAAGTTATTTCAACTGTAATTTAAACTAGTTAAGTTCATAAGTTGATTAGAAAATAAACTAACTAGTTAATGCCCACCTTTATATATTATTACCTATATAATACGAAGTTTGATCGTTTGAGTTTATATTAATAATAATTTTCTGGATTTCAGGTAATAACAATATATATATGAAATGGGGTTAAAATTTCCTGTTGGTATACAATGTCTGAATATAAAAAGCAAGTACCTAAATAAAATATTTGAAAAAATATTTATGTTTAACTGCTTACCTACTGTAGGTATGTGTAGTCAATAATATAAGTTAAAGCGCAAAACATATTTTTACTAAACAAAATAACTACATTTACTTATAAAATGTTGAATAGCATTATGAATAAATCAAAGTATAGACAGAAAATACCTTTATAAAGATTTAGGTCTTCGATTCAATAATAATAAAAAAAAAAAAAACATTTGTATAAAATATTATAGTGGATAACGTAATCCCTCCAATATTTTCTATATGCTTAACATAGCGTAGGTTATATTTTCCACATGAAATACCTATTACATCGACGATATTATTATGTCCAAATAAATAAACTATTATAAAAGTTAATCATATTATCACATGCAATCCTACTTTTAGATTCTAGGCTAAAGAAACGCGGAAGTACAATCGATTTTTCAATTATGTATTTATTTCGAGAACTATTTTTATGACAATAAAAGTGCTTCAGATATTGCGTACACTTTATACATTATCATAATTGTAAAACATGAAGTAGTTTTCAGGAAATGATGGAAGTTGCAATGTTATACATATTGTATCATAAAAATGTGTATTTTAAAATTTTTTTCTGTTTTATCTAACCGGCAACCGTATACATTTAATTAAACATTTTAAATTTAATGAATAGGTAAAATTAATAATAGGTACATAATAAATAAATAATAATTAATATTAATAATTGCTTAGATTATTAGTTTCTCTATTTCAACTATGTAATTAGATGACTATAATTATTATACATAAACATATAACTTTTTACTCTCGGGCCTTCCACCTTATTGACTCATTTGGTTAATGGACTCAAATGATGCTCTGGTCCTAAAGTGAGTCCAATAAGCGGCGACTACTGTGTAATATATAACATTCTAATAAATTGTGTCCTTATTTTACTAAATTCATTTGTTCACTTCAATGAACAATAGAAACAATCATTAAGCTTTAATTGCGAATTTAATGATCGGTTAATTATACACCATACAACACGAATTAGTGCTTAAAATACAATTTCAAAACGTTTGAAATAAATCTTAATAATATTAAGGGTCAATTATAAGCTCGCCTTGATTGTACAGGTAGTATATTATATCTGAACTGTAAACTTGGCCCCGAATTATTTAGGTAAAATTAATTTGATATGTAAATTGGGCCTCAATTTTTTTTTAAATTTAGTCGGTTTTTATTTTTGAGGATCATTTAGCATTGCGCTCCATTATACAATCTCAAATTCCATTACCCTTTGAATTTTTTTTTTAAATTTTCATTTTATTTAAATACAATATAAACATATTTACACAAGGGTATTGAATACAATGTATTTATATATTTTTTTATTTTTTAAATTGTAATTATAAACATGTGATCTATATTGGTACCTAAATTTTTTTGTTTATAAAAATTATTTATTTTAAAATAATAAGCCATAGTTTTTTTCGAATTAATTTATTGTTATAATATGTCATTTTTTATGAACCTTGTTTTCGTACAATATTTATAAAGGAATATTTATAGAGAAATTGATTAAACATCAAAATATAATAAATAATGTAAGACTTTTGATCAGGGATTAAAAAACATTTTTAAGATTATAGCGTAGGTACAGTCAGAAAACATAAACCAGTTTTTTTAAAAAAAAAAATCAGAATTTGAAACGATAAAATATTTAATTAAGTAGTACTAATTAGTATTTAATTTTAAATTAAAATTAAGTAACTATTTATTTCCGTTCTTTCATATCCACTCAAAACATACATTTATATTAAAATAAACGTTAATGTTATAATGTACATTATACTAAACTATAACTATATTGATTTTGTTAATACAAAATTATACAAAGTATTATTTCAAATTTAAAAATAAATAATATACACGTAGTTGGTGACAATCGCATTCAACCTAATCAAAAATATTCAAAAAGTTATCAAATTATTAATGAAAACATAAATTATCTTTTCAAAATCAACATTGAAAATTCAAAAAAAATTTTAATTTTTTAATCCCTGCTTCGATAGTAGAAGTAACGTATAATTTATAGAACATTGCAGGCCTATCGGTTGAACTGGAAAGATACTATAATAGGTATACTTATGGATTATCAGTTATAATTATTTAAAGTTTACTAATATTACAAAAGTAAAAAATTGACATATGAAAAAATACATGACATTTATACCCCATTCATCAAGCCTAAAATTTAAATTATTATAATAAATTCAGTTTTGGTTTAACATAATAATATACAATATTGTGTATACGTATGCTACGTTATCTGGTCGGTCGCCATTCCATGTCTTATCACAGTCACTTAAATATTTAACTCAACGGGTAACTGCAAAATATTAGTATATATTATTCGAAAATGAATAATTTATAATAAGTAATAACTAAATTACGAAACATTCAATTCAAATTGAAAATACACAACACTGCAGAATAATAATAATTTCAAATTTTAAAACATTTAAATTCAAAAGCAACACAGCTTTTCACTCGAGTACAGTAATTTTCCGTACTCGCAATATCATAAATCCAGAGGGGAATGTCCAAAAGTTTGTTTTCCACTGTGATATAACTTCCTGGTATTATTTGTTGACGACCATAACATTGTTTCCACCATCTTGGAACGACCCACAGTGTCGCGAGAACGAGGAATACCTCGTCGTAATTACCTCAAAACAAATATTACCAGCAGTTAAAATCTCAAGTTGACTTCCTCTAATTTGTGGATTTATAACCTCAGCTACAACGGATAATTTTTCATTCAGTTCCACGTTATATAATTTTATTTATTTGTCAACCAGGAAACGGCCAGTAATGATATTTCCATATATCTTTACGATTCAGTCTTCGTAAATCGTAATTTTTAACCGTAAACATTTGCGAAATTTTTATAATTAACTCAAAATCTAAATAATTAGGCGCATGTCAATCTATATGTACGCCTTTCGTGCAAGAGATTCTAATAGAATACATTTATTTTTTTCAAAACTTTAAAGTCATTATAACCGTAATAAATAAATGTAATAACACATAAATTTGAAAAAATACAAAATAAAATGTTTGGTAGGTACCTAAGCACCTACTTTAATTCTTATCAAGAAATAAACTGTAAAATGGAAACTTTTCAAACCCGAGTCCTGATTGTAATCAATATGAATTCAAACCATTTGTATAACCTATTTACTAGCACATTTATTGAATAGGTAATAATTTTGCTAAAAATACATTATAGATTCTGAGCTGAGCGAAGAAGCTAATGGTTTTACAATGGTGTTTATTTTTATTTCATTTAGTTTTTTAATTAAAATTTTTTTTTATCCTGTACACACATTTTTTACTAGAAGGAGTTCTTTTATGTGTCGATTTCAACATATTATATTATATTACATTATCTTTTAGCAGATTGGATCAAGATGGTACTTTAGAGAGGTCATTTTTTGATTTTCTCAATAGTTATTTAATGCAACGGAGAAAACTACCGACAAATTACAAAAATCCGCTAAAAATGGGATTTCAATTTCTAACACTGCTTATCCCAAATAGCAACGACTAAAAAATAATAATATTATAATGTTAATTCAACATAATAAATAATAACAATATAAAAAATCTAGACTGACAAACCATCTCCGCTCAGAATCGTTTTTCTTATACAATGATATTGTATTATTGAATTCAAGTTTAATACGATCCATTATACAATGACCTACTTGTAACCTAATGTACAGGAGAGTGACATCCACTTATCCGCTTTTTTTTTGTTCTATAAATGTAAATATTAAATGTATTGTTTTAATATTTATGCAACTTTTATAAAAAAGGTTAAAATTTTGAATTATTATTTACGCGGGATATTTTGTTATGGAATATTTTTGCGGGGATTTTTTGGTTTCGGGATATTTTGTCGGGGATATTTTCACCGGGATATCTTGACCTGTTACCATAAATTATAAAGGTATAGGTATTAGGCTATTCAAGAGTGGGAAGAACATAACTGTTGTGAACAAAATATAATATAATGATATACATTTTTAATTTTTATAAATGTGACCCAAAATTAAGTTAAATTTCAGTGTAATAATAAGACAATCTGTAAAAAATATAAGGTTGAAATCAAATTTATTAAAATTCAAATTGTATTCCTGAAAAATAAAAATGTATAATTTGCTGTTTTGAGAAATAAAATGTAAATAAAGGAAATTTCTACGGAAAGTAACAAAACAAAATTAATTATAAAAGTTTGTATTTCAATTAAATTTGTCGAGTATGTAGATGAACGAGTTTTTAATTAAGTACACGTTTAGACCGAAGAACATATAAAATAATTTAATGGAAAAGAATAAGTTCTACAGCGAAAATGTTCTTAAATATGTTAAAATATTTTACTGAATATATTATATGTATTGTTTTACGACTCACAAGTTAAGAAGAGGTATCATTAGCATTTGTTATCACTGGTAGGTATACCTACAGTATATCAAATTTGCATTCCAATTTTGTATGGTTAGCTTAAATATTAGACATACATACTATCAAAGGTAAGATATTCTATTATATTATAGATATTATATTACCAGCTATGTGTTTGTACGTTTTTTTTTTTTATGACATTTTAATTTTAAAGCGATTTATATTATAAGTATGTAATATATTATTATTTCAAAATATTTATGACTCACTTATAAATTAAATTATCATAAAAACCCGTCGTAAATCACAGATAATTGTCTTACTTTTAAGTTGTATAGTAGATAAATTCATTCTAATATAGAACTAACAAAACAAAATTGGTTCTGCTGAACTCAATTTTGGTATGTTGTAGGTTTTTAAGACAAAGACAACACACACGCTGGTAAGACGTTACCTCTTCAACATTATTTAAATATTGTTAAATATTGTCATGAAGCACCAAATCATCATATTCAAATAAATAAAATACATTTATAAATTAATAAATATAAAATACATGACCGTCAGGTTAGGTAAATGTTAATTAACTTTATGGAGAATAAATACTAGATTTATTTTTAATTTAGTAACAACTGACTTAATGCTTCCAGTATTCCTCAATTGTTAGATATTTTTATGAGTACTGGGATAAATACATAGTTCAGGGATATTATATATTTTATACTAAAACTTTGTGATTATTAATTTCTGAGCAACACTGAAGTGTTCAGATTAAATATGTTTATGTTCAATGTAATTAATGCAAAGCACAAGGCATTACACTCTCAAAACTTTATCCAAACACAAAACTATTTTAAAAATATCTTCTTATTTATTGTTTAATACGTTTGTTAACAACGATTTATTTAGCATTTCAATATTATATGAAGTTGTATCAAACTCCATTCACAAATTTGATTGATTTCTAATTTAAAAACAAGTGTAATAGTTACAAAAATGTTCAAAAAAATTAACCATCTTATAAGTACTCAATACTTCTCGTTTGTTCATAGTAGCCAGCTAACACAAGCAAAACCAAAAGAAACTCAAACGTATACTATCAATACACAATTAGGTATAAGATATTATGTATGTTTGAAAACTTAAATGAGTGGTATGATCAATTAAAATTAAAATCTATTTTATTAAATTAATTTATATAGTGATTTCAAAAACGTATCACATAAAATATATTATAGTGTACATATGTGTTAGTAAAAGTAAAAAGTTGTACCTAAACAAATAATGAAATATCTAAAAAAAAAAAATCGAATTGCAACATCAAATATATTTGCAATTCAAACGAAACATACGATTTTTAAGAGTTCTAATGTACTTATAGATATCTGTAATTTGTATTCGTTGGTTTATTTCTTTGACATTTTTAACATGAAAATGATGATACAACTATACAAGATTGCGGTAGGTATGGCAACGTATAATTAGAAACGTGTAGTCAAATTCTTATCATAGATGTCTACAAAATTCAATCAACGTTTACAGAGGCCAATATTCCTATAGTATATTGTTACCAATGTTGCTTTAGTAAATATTTGCATGCCTACAAAGTGCAAACATCGCATAATGCACTCTATATTATAGTGGTTAGTCGAGAGTTGATATAATATGACTGACTATTGTAAACTTAAATGCCAAAATATTAAAACGGTTGACCTGGAAAAAGATGGATTCGATGGTAGGTATGCAACTTGTTATATCAATTTAACACGATAGGTGTATTACGGGGAGGTATGTTGTTTATATTTTAACGAATATGATTATTGATTAGTAGTATTGCTTCCGCAGTACCTATACTATTAATTATTTATAAAGTACAACAGGATACTGTTTGTAATAGGTAACTTCCAAATTAATTTTAGCTATTGGAATAGACATTTTTTTTTATATAACTGTGGTTAAGGAGTTACACTTGAATTAAATAATATGTAATCTAAATTAAACTACATAATACTATATTATATAAACAAACGAATATAATTTTATCTGCATTTAAAATATTATAATATTATGTAACGATAAACGAATAAATCTACGTAAAAATGTATTAATTTACTTAATTTGCATTTTTGGCACTTTATAAAATGGTTATCCGAGGCTTTAATCATGATTTCTTACTTATTACACATTTTAATCGAAATAATATGGTAGAATATACAATAATTATTTGGCATATAAAGAAATTAAAATTATTTATAAAAATCACATTTTTTTAATTTGTTTAAATTCACAATTAAATTAAGTAAACGATGAGCGTAAAATTTGCTATATTACGCACTTGTAAGACGGAGACACAACATTTCGATGAAACGTCCTCTTAACCCTATTTTTAAAAAATATATATGTAGGTAAACACACATAAACCATCATGAAAAAAAATTAAATAATTATTTTAATTACTTATTGGTATTATTTTTATATAATTTTATGAACAACTTATCGATATTCTTCATATTTTTATTTTCACACACGACACCTGCATATTACTTCATATTCAATATCAAATTTGATAAATGTTGTAAATTTTAAATTTGGAGGTGTTTATTATATGAACTTTATACAATCTAATAACTAATAGACGTAAGTACAATTAACAACACATGTGACTAGGAGAGTTTGTAAATACATTTTATATTTATTGTTTATTCCAACAATTATCTTAGATTCAGAATGAAACAAACCAAAATATATTGGTACATAGAAGTCAAGAATTTTAATAGAGGATAATAGGAGATTATAGACAGGTGATTATACACGGACGAAGGAAAAGTAAGAATCTTGAATCGGTGAAGGTAGGACGACAGTCAAACAGGATATGCAGGAGGTTCCACGGAGCTTCCTAAAGATGGAACTTGCACATGAGTTGCGAAAAAGTAAATAAGAACGGTAAGGAAGAAAATTATAGCTAAGTCGTAAACGTATGAGAATACGACTAAAGTTGGTCATGGAAGTATAATCAGGGGCGCCATTTGAGTTTTATAATAGGGGTGCCAAAATTTAAGCAGGCCAATTTTTTTTTTATCAGGCCACTTTTTAAAAATAGTAAATACATATATTGTTTATACTGGATACCCCATCCCCCCCCCAACAACCACCGGTACGCGACGTGCGTGCAGTGCCGTCAGTCCGTTGTGAACTATAATATACAGCCAGTCCCAATTAGCACCACTATAATATACGTGTTTGCGTACAATTTATTTTAAATTTGTGTATACTTGTTGGAAAGTTTTGATCGGCGACCGTCATGCACGATCGAGTGCAAGAGTGGGAGAAATTGGGTTCGGGATGGCTGTCGGCGCATTCTAAATTTTAATCCAGGCCAATAAGACACAGAAAAAAAATAGGGGAGCCAAAGTATACCCCGCTCCCCCCTCCCCCAAATGGCGCCCCTGGGTATAATTCTCAATGTTGGCGGTTAGGTAATGATTGGACATGTTATAGTATGAATGAATGATGCCACTCATCAAAACTAATTTTACCTGCCAAGTATTTCAAATTATATAATATTATACTCCTGTGTTAGAAGAAACATTGATTTAAAAAAACTTAGTTGTTAATTAAACAGTGTAAACTTAAACAGTTTTCCAAAAGGAATATTTCAAAACAACTATAGCAAAATAAATAACCTATAGATCCGTTTGGGTTAAACCTATAAATTCAATATCATAAAAAAATATCTCTTAGAAAATCTTAATCCACTATAATACAAAAACATCGCAATAGTAGGTTTGCCGATGATACCACAATAATCGCCAAGGACTTAGCCAGCGCCACCACTTTCGTGAACATAGCTAAATACCTATTCTCTACCGTCGGAATGCAGATAAACCCAACCAAATCCACGATCATCAACGTAGAAGACGGACAGCTAGTGCCGAAGAATCGAACATTCCTAGACAATTCAGTAATCCCTCCAGTGGAAGGCAACACCTGCATAAATACCTTATCATTTATACTCGTAACTAACAACTATTAATATTGTAATAATTTTATTTTATTTCGCTATTTATCGATTAATTTTATTTTTACCTTTATTTTATTTTATTTATATACATCTATATTTTATTATAATCTATAGGCTATGTACAATTGTATTGAACAGTAAACTGTGTCGTAAGGCAACTCACAAAGTGAGCAGTCCGCTATATTTATATATTTATATTAACAAAGTTGTTTGTATATATCCTATCCTATAATATTATAAACGCGAAAGCTTGTAAGTATGTTTGTTACTCTTTAAAACTACTGAATGGATTTTAATGAAACTTTACAATAATATAGCTTATACATCAGAATAACATAGGCTACAATTTATAAAGATATATTGTGTGCATTTTTAATTTTAATTTTAATTTAAAATAATGTGTAAATTGTATACCTAAACCTTTTTTAGTAAGAAATAGTCACTGGCTGAAAATAAATAACATTCAAACAATCTCAACGGGCTGCGGAGACACCCGAACAGTCTCAAGCTCGGCGTTTTCAGCAGGAGAATTACATGGCGTCTCAAAGAGTTACAGAAACCGTCGAAGCTCGCAGACACGCTGTTGCTGAAAGGGCACAGCGGCGACGACTAATATTTACAAGAAACGCGTGGGGGGTATTCGATAAAGCTGCATTCATAAATGAATGTTTGTGGGTAGATTAGACCACTGGGAAGACGATGGGCTAAATTAAAAAGGGTTAAATTTGGTTTTTTTTAATTCATCGGATTTTAGTACAGTTAGGTTAGGTTTGGATTTTGTATCAATTGATTATATTAATCAATGGTAGGTGGAATTAAGTAAAAACGACAAACTTGGTATAACTTTGATACTTTAGAGTTAAATCATACACTTACGTAAAACAGCACGGGTCCACGATCTACCGAAGGATAATATACTGCTGCGAATTAGAATTTTTATTCTGGGCAACAGAAAATTTAAGATAAATTTTTAACACCATACACTAAGTATTAAATAACGAATTGAACAAAGTTTGAGTCATATAGAGTCGGTACATTTAACAGGCAACGAAGTGCACGGGATCAGCTAGTATATATGACTAAAAATATTACTCTACTCAAATAATTGACTTGCGTAATGTTAAATAATAATAATAAACCAGTTTTTTTAAAAGAAAAAAGTAAATATGAGAAGAAATGAGAAGAAATGAGAAATGAAACGGTAAATCACCATGCGATTTTCAATAATCTATTCAACAAACTTATTTTACTTACCCGTTAAGCACACAGTGGTACAAACGCTACAAATAGATCATGTCAAAAAGACTTAGTTTTTGAGTGATGATGATTCGTTGTATGTATATCACCGATAAAGGTATTGATAATATACATTATACATGCCCGTGAAAATGTGAATATTATATAGAAATTCAGATTTACATGCATTTCATTTATTATACCCCTATTCTACCTCTACCAACCCCACGAACATTTTAAAAACAAATTATATCAATAAAAAGCAAAGAATCAGCAAAAATGTAACCAGAAATTAACAAAATCTACAAGCCTTGTTTCCGTTTTCTATGAAAATTAGTAAAAATATTGACTCTTATATTATACATTTTTTTTCAAGTATTTAACAATAAATTAGCGAGCATATGGCGAGACTACACTACTCTACAATACTAAAGTAACCCACCAACTCTAATGTCGCGTTATTTATTTATTTGATAATTTTATAAGTATATTATAAATGAAAAAAATAAATATTTTTCATTTTTGTTAAACGTAATGGAATAAATAAATAATTATTTTTTTTTAGCAAAAATGTATCACCGTTTTATCAATCTTTATATTGTCTTCGAAGTATTGCCAGGGCAATAGTTTATTTCAATATGTACATATACTTCTTAAAGGGATACATCAATATGTCAAAAGTTTTCAATTTGAGTCTTATTAACAAAAAAAACCAAACATCTAATATTAAACAATTTTTTATTATCAAATAATACTACTTTATAACCACATTCCAAGAATTTATTTAAACATTTTTTTTTTTTTTTTTATGAATATATTTCTAACATATATATTTTAGAAAACTATAACTGCTCTAAAATGTTGTTAGGAAAAAATATAATCATCATTCATCAACACTAATAACTCTGTCACCTATAACTTAACTTGTATAAGTTATAACATTCTTGTATCAGGTGTGCACTTACAGCTAGTTCATAGTATTATCAATAAAACCAGTAGAGTACGCAGGATTTTAGTTCAGTTAGGGTTTTACCTGAGTAAATGATAAGTATACATTATTTCTTTTCTAAACAGTTTTTATATAACAATTTATAGTTAGTCTTAAATTTAGTCTACATTTACAGTGCTTAACCTGGTAATCTATAGATTATCTATAATGTCTTTGTCATGTTCAACACTGTATGTTAAATTAATTAAAAATGACCAACAATTGATCTGTGCGAATCAAAATGGTGGTAAATAAGAATTTTTTGTAGAAAAAATAATGTCTAGGAGGGTAAGAACCATAGAACTATACCCCTGCGTATGCCACTGAATAAAACACAAACATAAGTAGGTGCTTACCATCTCTAAATTATTATAAATACATTTCAAATCAAATCATAATTTGTCTTTGATACTATTTAAACGTCTTCTATTACAATAAATTACATACAACAAATAACTATTAATTATATTGGGTAAAACATATATCATTATTTATATAAAATGTTAATAAATAAATAAACAAATAAATATAATTGGTAGCGCTTACATTTTTTATACACGAATATGCTTTAGCTCGATTTTACATAGGCTATATTTTCTAAACATCCATCTGAAGTTTCAGCTCGATTGACACCCAAAATTATATTTAAAGATGAAGTAGGCGATTTTGGTGATAATGTAAATACTTTTACCCTTCGACCGGAAACTTTATGTAAATCGAATGACTTTTTTTCTGTGAAACGTGCGTAGATTCTCTTTTTATAAAAGTCCCTTTGGGTATCGTATCGTTTTTGAGATAGGTGAGCTCAGAGTTTTATTGCTTATAGTCTTTATTTTATTTTTTATGCGAATCCAATCACTACTGGAATTCTTAACTAGAAACAAACGTGTAGATTCGTTCAAAAATTACAATGTACCATAATATTCATTGATGTGTTGTATTTCCAGCAAAAAGAAAAAAACTACTATAAGAAAATAAAATATTTTTAATAATTATATAGAAATTATATATTATTAATTCCTCGAAGAATATTAGGTTCATAACCTTCGAAATTCTATAATACAATAAATTTAAAGAATGACCTTAAATATAATAAATTTAGTACAAATCAATCGTATCAAATAATAATGAAAAACATAATATTTTATAATTGGTCAATTTAGATTTTAATTTTATAAACGCTTGAATTTTTATACTTACTATGTATGTTTAATATTGTAAATTGGCAATAATACTTAGTGGCTACCAGAGAGGTTGCCTACAATAATTAGTGTGAGACTGTCATTCCGTCAAACTCAAATAAGTCTTTTGCATAAATAATGCCTAATAATAATTTTCTGTTTTTTTTTTTTTTATATGAGTCCACCAAACAGTAAATTAATATGATACAAACAGTTAGTTTTAAATTATAGTCGTTACAACTATAATGTTTTCAATTTATTGATATCTTTTTTAGTGTTATTAGTTTATAACTCATTAAAATATTTTAGCATTGGTGTAATAATCAGAACAAAAATAAGTAAATAGGTATGAAATTGGTATTGCATTTTTGAAGAATCCACAACAGCATTATTATTTATTAATAAAAAAATATATATATTGTGCAGATAACGGTTGAAGTAAAGTTACTAAAGAAAAGTTGGTTATGGGGATTGAAGTATCCATAGAAGGAATGACGAGACAGAAAGATATTGCTTCAAAGAGAGAGAGAAGAGCAATCAAAGAGGATTATATACTCTCATTTTTTTTTTCATAAAATCATATATTTTCTTATTATACTAAAAACATAAATGAGCTTTTTAATAACTTTCAAATTACGATCACTCAGTCTTGATAAATATTTACTCAGCATAATAGTATTTATAATTCTTTAAAATTGTTTGTATTTGTTAACACTACGTATTATTTATCTTAATATTTCGTGGTCTGCAAAACACAATTACCAATTATAATCTTTAAAATATAATTCGATATACACAAAATATATCAAATTAATTCAATGAAATTAATAAATAGTCTAAAAGTCTAATACATTAAGGAATTTTAATTTAAATTGAAACGTTTATTATATTATGTATATTATCATAAACACAGTTGTTTTCATAATTTACTTAATCTGATTTATTAAACCACTGAACCAACAATCATAATATTATTATAGTTGTGGATACTACTGGGGACCATTTTAATGTATTGAACATGACGGGACACCTTAAGCATATTTATAGATGTAAATTCGTATTATAAAGGAACTTAATGTTGATCATGAAACAGTTTCGAATTTAGGGGTTTTAGAATATTACACGGTCTTACTTGGGAAAATTTAATCAAAAATGGTAATGACCATCTTAATCACATAATTATATTTAGAGAGATTTATCAAGCTACTATTTAGAAATAGAGTCATTTTCGAATAGCCTAGTGATACTTAATGTAATGTCATAAATCATAACAATTCATTTTATACATATCTACATAAATTACTAATTAGAAAAACAATCTTAACCTTCTTTTAATATAACGGTAATTATTCCTAAACTATCTTTCAATGAAAATCTTTATAAAACATTTTATCTACTTTAACTGGCCCTAAAATGTGTGTATTTATTTTTTTTTTTTTAATTATGAAAGTAAATTTTTTGCCAATCTCATATAGAATAAATCTAACTCAATAGTTAGTACCTATGCCTTTCTAAAATTAATATATATATTTTAAATAATCATTGATAAATAAGTTGTCTTCGTAATTCAAACGTTATTAAATTAAAAAGCTTAAAGCACAAATTCAACTGATTAAAATAATTAGTAACTAATTTATAATAATATAGTTGTATTAGAATTCGAAGACTATTATTAGTGTTTTTTTTATATTTAACTGTTAAATTTATGATCACATTGTATGGTGTGTGCTTTGAAATTTTCATATAATCTATTCTCAGTAGTTGTGGAACTTTAGTCTTTAGACGTGTAGTCATAAAATGTATAATGAATTTAAAATAAAAAGTTGTATATTTTAAATCGAATTTACCTGATTATTATTTTAAAATTCAAAAGTAAATGAAACTTGTAATATTGACATATTTTTATCAGAATCAAAAAATATTCTAAGCAGAGAGCCCAATTAAAAGTATGTCTTAAAGAATACTGGAACCTCTTTAAATTCGTTCAACGGTTTTCGTAAAGAAATCGCATAGAGTACAGACAATCTAAAAATGACTTCTTATTCCATAAGTAGCACTTGACTCAATTTACAATTTTTAGTTTGTATGAAACTTTTAAATCTATTTTCTTAGCTCAAAAGGAATTCACAGAAAAACAAAAAGAACACATTAATATTGTAAAAACAATACATTCCTTGCTTTGCTTAAAATATAAAATAAAACTTTTATTTAAAAATATCGTCCGACGTTTTTCAGAACGCAGTAAAAGTTTATTACCTCAACGTGGTATCAATGTTATTCACCAATATTAATGTATTCCTCATTTATAATTATTAGCTAATAAAATAAATCAAGGAATTTATTCTCTTTTTAATGTAATAAATAAACCATAAAATTAAATTACTTTAAATGATTTTTCTTTTTTTTGACTAGTTATAAAAAAAATATTATATAATATAATATATATTGTAAAATGGTTATGCACTTTTGTGATTACAAAATTCGTTTTGTAAAATATTGTTAAAGGTACTCGGTATAAAAAATAACACAAAGTAAAAAAAATCTAGTGTGCCATTAATGGCAACACTAGGTTGTAATGAAGACTTATAAATCTTATTTAATTGAATTTCGTGTAACCCACTAAATTGTCTTTAAATGTAGGCTTTTGCGGACAATAAGGTTGTGAATTTATTACCAACAAAAATAAACAGACAAAAGTATTTTAGGTATACCTAACCGTAATATATTATTATTTTTTTTTTTCATTAATTGTATTATGATTTCACACCTAACTATAGAGATTAAATAGCGAAAAAATTAGGTTGTTGTATTGTAATAAACAATAAAAGTTATTCAAATAATATTTTTGAACAATAACTGCACCATTTGAGGGTTTCTGCTTATGTTTAGAACATAATTATTTCAAGATGCCAACAACAAAATGTTATAGACGGTACTTGTGTTATCATTTTTTGAGTTACATATAGGTACATAATGGTTTTTCAGTGAAAACCTAACATTTTTAGAACTGTTTTTCGTTGTTTGGATATTTCGTGAATATTATACCATTATACGTCCATATACTTCACACATATTCATAACGTTCACTGCTCACAATCGTTGTTATCGTTTGTACTTTGTTTTTGCCAAGTACAGTATATTATATTCTGTAATACTGTGTCATGAATGAGAACATATTCAAATCGTACCGTTTTGTTTACACTTCGTTTACTCTTTTATTGACTGTCAGTTGAAACGAACATTTAATAATATGTTTATATATATATATAAACTATTTCATATTATGTTTGAGGGACAAAGTAAAGAATGGTATTTCTTATGTATGACGTTTTAGCCTTTTATTTTTTCTAGTCTGATGATTTTTCCTGAGTATAATGTTATAGTGTCATTATTTTATTTCTGGATTAATACCTCTAGACATATTTCAAAAATTATTTTAATCTTGTAGAACTGTCTGACTTCTGATCATATATCGAGTTCCATCATGAACGCCTAAATTATGTTTATATTCCTTAATTCATGAAATACACTAGAATGAATTACATTTTTTATGAAATGGAGAAGACAATAATATTTATCAAATATACCTATTACTTTTTTTTATTAAAACTTTCTGGGAGAGTGATTTAAACGTAAGAGATAAGACGTGTATAAAATGACTTTCTGACTACCTCACTACATTTTAAAAATGTTAAATGTAAAATACAATAACTAGTTTTAAAATTTTCGATATTTTATAAAATATTGGACTCCATGTATTAATCATTCAACAGTTATTTATTTTATATATCTCAGTATATTTCATTTATTTACCCACCGTTTCTTTGAATAACGCTCTCAAAGTCTCAAATACAAAATAAACACTCTTAGTAGTTGGTAAACTGAACTCCTTTTAGTATCGACTTTCAATCACGACATAGTCTCTTATAAATTTAGTACGATACCGAAATACCAGAGCCCGCTGTAGACTATCCATAATAGTATGTCAGTGATCTAGCGCTGTAGTACCTATGAAAAATGTAGGTACACCATTGTATTGTTACATTACAAATATAAGTAGTATAACATAATAATTCGAATACTTGTACAATATGACATGAGCCCACAACATATTAGTTGTAAAACTGACAGAAGAGTTAGCTATACATATCTAAATATAAGTAGATGCACATACGCGTATGTCGTAATTTATTTAATTAATTGTGCATAATTCACAGGACATATAAATATGTAATGTTCTAAACCAAATCGTCTATGAAAAAATGCCCTCATTGTTGATCTAAAATAATATTGCTATAACTCCAGAATTCGGGTATTTTTGTACTTTTAATATACAGACTGTAGACAATTATAATATGATTAAATTAATGAAACCATTAATAAGCAAACTGATATTTATGATTTATTTTCAAACGATCACCCAGAAAAAAATTAAGTGTGTATTATACTACATATTATATTCATATCGAAATAACTTGAATAAATTATTATTATTATTATTATTATTATTATTATTATTATTTCAACAAGAACGACTGATGCATTATATTTTTTTCGTAATAGATGTACCTACTATTACATTTAATATTTTAAAACATTATTATTAAAATAATAACGAATAGTAAAATAATGGTTGAACATTAAAGTAATAATATACTGTTTGAAGGCACAACAATAGCCATGGCACACTTATTTCTTTAAAGTTTAAACATTGCTTACTCAAATGATGCAAAATTAAAATGGATTTGATTCAACCGACTGTTATGATGCTTACTGAACCAAACATTTTCAAACGTAAAAATATTTCAAGAGCTTTAATTTGTATAAAAATAGCACTCAATACACTGGAATTAAATTTAAGGAACCCAAGGGACTTTACTTTTACATGAAAATAGATGTAAATCATAATGTTTATGTGACTTGTCACTTGTGTATTATGTATGTAAAATAATACCAAATACTCTTTCAACAATGATTATTCCCATAGTGATTAACAAACACCGTTAAATCGATGAAAGAACTAAGCTTGGAAATAAACAATATAATCAAGACCTCTTTTAAATAAATAAACTTATTTCTAAAAAAATTAATATATTTAAAATATAATACAAAGTATATTCATAAAAATGTTTCATTTATAAATCGTCCTCTTGAAATCAATAAACGCACCTGATGTTTATATTCTTGTAGATTAGTTTTGAAAATACGTAAGACAATATTATTATTATTCTGGGGGAAATGTAACATTTATATTCTTGACATTTTACATACTGACAATCATTTCAAATAATTCAGGCTATAATTCATATTTTTGACGCTGGAAGAACATATAGCATTGTATAACAGACCTTACATGAAATATTTTTAAATTTTTTAAATGGAAACTGCGAAGAAAAAGACTACTGATATAATAATATGTTATAGGTGTAGAAAATAAACTTATAATAAAATCTTTAATATTTCAATTTTAATAACATTTTTAGGTCATAAAAACCTACTCTAAAACGTTCACGTAGGTAATAAAAAATTTAATTTTCATACATAAATTATACATTTAAAATTTAAAATTTTCAGTAAGAAGCGGAACAGTAATACATTTTCAGTAATAGTGGAACTTGATATATTTGTATATAATTAATTATTATGTACGTCATTATATTTTAATAGACAACTTGAAAATACTAATACATAGAAACAAAAAAAATTATTTATAAAATATAGAATGTTAAATATTTAATAAAATATGATAAATGGCAATAACAGTAAAACCTTGATCATGCGTGGTCTATTGTTTAAAATATAAAATATAAAATGTACGAAGTATGATTGGTAGATTTCAATAGGTACCTAGCCATTTTAATAATAAGCATTTACAGTTCGTTTATTTAATATACTGCAGTTAATCACAAATTAAAAGATTCTGGGATTGAAGTATTCAAATAGGCTTATTAAGTCAACAAGAATTAAAGAAAACATACAAGATGATAAACTTTACCTTAAGATACCTCATTATTATATCTTGGTCGTAATTCTGTTCTTGAAAGGTTCGACCACGGGTAAAGATCGATGGGACCCAGTATTGAACACTCTTTTTACACCCACGTCTATCATCGTTACTGTCTGTTCGTTGTCTTCGTACATTGGATATAGATTTATCAACTATATGGAAGTCCTCTGACACGACACATGATTCAGCGGAAAATTAAGCGGTTTTTTGTATGCAAGACAAATACTGACGCAAATGGTATGAAAAAAAAAATTGTTTGGAACTTGAAAGTATCGACAATAGATTACAATAAAATATTTGATAGACCTACCAAAAAACGAATAATATGTTTATGCAGATTTGATATTTATGAAAACATTTTTGCTGTACAATTAATCATATTTAAATATGCAAATAACATATTACATTTTAAATTTTAGTTGTTAAACGAGAGATTTGTTTTACAATATCAAATTGTATTTGAATTATTTATAATAATATGTAACAACTATTCATTTTAAAGTAAAAGAGTGAAAATCGATTCCAAACTATACATTAGTATATTTAGTAGACAAGAAGTCATATTTTATTGATTAATAAATTCGTAAGAAAAAGCTTAGTTGCATAAAAACATTTTGTATAAATTCAGCAACTGAAGTTTCTAGTTCAGCTCTAAGTCGTTTTTTTAATGTACGAATTTCTATAAAAATATACTTAAGATAAGTAAATCCCAAAACATACTTTGTTTAAACTATGAAAACCAAAGGAGTAGCTATTTCCTATGTAATAGGTTTGAATATACCTCGTAATTTCCAAGCATTTTTACTCACAAACGAAAATTCTATCATACATATTTCGAAAAAAAAAAATAATAATAAGTCAAACATTTCAAATGTTTATAAATAACAAAAAAAAAACCATAATATTTTAAAATTATGTAATTTCTAGAAAATTAAAATATAAATATTTGGTAATAATGTTAAAACGACTATTTACATGTGAACGATTCACATTTAAAAAATAATTAAAAAATACAAATTTTTATAAAACCAGTGTTTCATAAACATTGCAATTTTACGAATTTACATATAATATATAATTTACACAATATTTAATTTTTGTTCGGAGGCAAAATACTACCCAATTTAAGTGTAATCAAAGCAACTCAATCAATTTACTTAATATTTATTTTACAATAGTGCCTGGATCATCACAAAATATTCCTCATTAACTAATTAATCATAAAAATCATCTTATCATAAACAAGCCGTAAATAGGTATTTATCAGATCCGTAAATACACCCAGGAGACTATAAAAGAATTCAATCAGAGATAGTTGACAAATTAAAAATTTATTTTTATTAATTAATTTAATTTTGGATAAACTACAGTACTTACACAAAACTTTCCATCTATACTAAATTGGTTATAATTACCTATATTATATAATATATAAATATTATAAATACTTAAATTACTAAATTTACTGCATGTAATAACTGTGTAATTAGTTCATGTTTATTAAACGAAAAAAATATATGTGAACTTTTCTACTAAAATTAAGAAAAATAAATAAAATAACATAAGAAAAATTGACCATCATCCAGTTTTAGAACATTTTTATGTATATTTATAAAATTTAATAGATGTGCCTATTAAAATGGAAAATATTTAAATATATTTCAATATTACATAGTTAATTACTACATTATAACTTAAAATCTATTTCTATTGATATAGTTAATTAATATAAAATATTATATTATCATCTATCATAGGTACTTGTAAAATCATATACGTTTTGTATTATTAATTAATTGGAATTTTGTTTCTGATCGATGACATATTTAACAAGTTCCTTATGATTTTGCTCAGCTGACTTATTTAATGCATAAATAATTATTTATTATTATACAATTCTCAGCTTTCAAAAGTAATAATTTATATGTAAATAAGTATAAACATTTTTTTAACCATCTTATCTATTTTATTGACTTAGTATGAGTATATTTTGAATACAATTTTTATATAAGCTTCTCACAATTCATGTTGCAAAGTTATTTGTTATTTTGGAGATGTCGTGGTCATAAAATACGGTGATGTTATGTTAAAAAGTAATGTTATTAGATTTTGGTAAAAAAAAAATGAAATGAACAGAAATAAAGTAGAATGTATAAGCAATGAGAAACGTAAAAAAAAATTGAAAAATTAATGTAATATGCGTTCAAAATATCGTGGAAATGTCGTTTCAGATCAGTAACATCCATCGTAGTTTGAAAAATGATGATTTCCTCATTCGAACGGCCTAAACCAAAAAAAAGAAACACGCTCGTTTGACACCTTAAAAGCAAATAAAGCGAGGTCCCAAACAAGAATTCTGTCAAACCATGTCTCGAAAAGAGCTACAAATATTATCTGCATAGAGACATTTTAAAACAAAAATACCTTCTTGACCAGAGATGAATTTAAATATTATGTGTTTGGAATAATAATTTAGTGTTCAAAATTATAATATTCTGGTCTATAGGTAGTACCTATATTGATTTATTGTTACTTCAATATATAGATAAACCCAGTAATTTTAAGACAATTTAAATTGATAATAACGATTAAATGTTTATAATTTTAATGCCTGGTAAATACCTAATGAACTTAAAAATTAAAATATTACTATCACCACGAATAACCATATAATATTTATAATTTTTTTTAAATTATATCAAAAAATTATTATTTAACAAGTAGTTAAAATAAATGTATGGATATACACATATTGTGTAAGATATTTTAAGCAGGTACTTGATATTATATCCAGCATTTAATCAGTACAAAATGTATTTTAAAAAAGTGGTCTACACATTTTGACAATACAAAACTAAATGCATGACATGTATATTGTATGATATTGTATAATATATAATGTATGGTATACTCGATATACAAAATGCCTTTATTTTTAGTAGGTATATTATATACCATATACCTATATACATTTTTTACGAAATATACCTATTTGAATAAGATTTATTCTGTTCTCGTAAATTCATATAAATTATATTCATATGCAATTTACATTTAAAGCAGCACATTACCTACTTCATAAATATAAGAGTATTCGAAATGTCAAAATCTTTTAATTTGAAATAGGTATTAGGTACTGTCAAAAGCTACCCTGATTAGTTTTTTTGATTTAATTATCGTGTGATTTTTTTTCTAAGCAATTAACATTAGGTAATAATATTTTATTATGATGTTAATTCATTTGTTTTATAAAATTATTTGCTTTATTGTTTTCTTTCATTTTGTATTACCGTCGTTACTAATGGTTACAGTTTGTGCTTAAAGGGATCCGCTACAACGATCACGTTCTGTATCAAAGACGGTAGTGAGAAAATGTATAATATTATACACATTTAATATACATTTATGTGTATAATATATATATATATATATATTTATATACAATTAATATATTATACTGGTAACCCTTTGAAGCTATTTCGTAGTGTCTATAATGCCCCTACTTGAAAACTATATAAATATTGCTGAAAGGATTACAAAATAAAACCTTCACCTTCTCTTAATTTAAAACATTTAACTTTGTAAAGAACTGATAATAATGATAATAATTATAATAAGTAATAACAATATTTATATAAAATAAAAATGGCAAATGACCGGTAAAATGTATTTTATATAACTAAACGTGTTCATTTATAATATAAATATTGTGAATTAAGAATACGTAAAGAACAGATATTAATCCGTATTATTAATATTAATTATTCCTAATTGGTTTTTATAATATCCGAGTTTTCGGTTAAATATTATTGAGAACATGGGAATAATATGATTTTCTATTGTTTTCAATTATTAATATTTATTCTGTGTCATTACTAGTTACTACAGGTATCTGAATACCTACACCCTACTTATAAGCTATTAATGAATGAGAAGATAATTTAGCATAAAAATGTGATAATGTTTTAAAATAGAGCAATATTGTTAAGTGATGATTTGTTTTGTTACAGATTCAACGTTGTATCTATTATTTTATTTAAAAAAATGATAGAAATAACTAATATTATGTTGGCCGGTAATCTTTTTTTGTTTATCTAAATTAATTCAAAATGTAGATTAAAACGTCTAAGCTATTATAGAATCATTAACTCATGTATTAAACAATATCAAACACAGTTACCACACATATTATAATTTTTATTTAATAAATAGTTTAGTTTGATTCGTTTTAGAACTAATTATACGTACTTAACGTATACTTAACAGTATTATGCAGTCTACGAAATGTAAGATATACAATATACATAGTATTGTGTTGGTACTCGTTTTAGTTCATTTATCAAAACTCTTATTTCTTGAAAGTACATTTTTAAAAAGCTCTTATAACTTCCCCCATTCTCCGTTAACGTGTTCCCTCTTAGAAAATATCAATACTCTGACGTGGTCCAATTGATATAAAAAATGTGTCAATATTTTTTAAATTAATTACAAATTGTTTTTTAGTATTTGCAAATAAGTCATTAAAATAATATTATAAATTGAAAATCATTCCGAAGTGCCAACTTCACGTAGCACTCCAACTTTATCTGATACATTCAAAAACAGTGTTAATAGACTGAAAATTAATTATTATGTTTTTGAAATTGCATGTCAATAATATTATTTGGAAGTCTTAAAAGTATTTTTTTTATAAAATTTAAGTTTCTGATGTAAATACCAAAAAGTCTAGCTTTTTATGAAAACCATTTGGAAATATTTATACATTTTATCTTAAATCTAAACTATTCCTTCCTTAATTCAACGTACAAAATTGTTCGCAGTAAGTCATTAGATTCCTTTTTTAAGTTATTTATCTTTATTTTTACCTAGTAATATTTTTATATTTTTAAACAGTCTATTTTATTCTTTATTATTTTATATTAGTCATAATAATACTTATTGCTATTTTGTTTATTTACTAGAACTAGATAAACATATACTAAACATAATTTTTACTTGCACAACTTTATGTATAAATTATTGTTTGTAACTTATATAAAAAATACAGAATGGCCTTTCTAAGAAACGGTGCATTACAGGGTATTCTCAAAATGTAATTTTATTTATAACATTATAACTTCTAAAAACATAACTGTGCAAAAAATAATAAATTAAACCTACTACCTAATACATTTAAAAGTCCGTCACATAAACTTTGATAAAACAAGTTTCTTCTTATTTATTTTTTCCATTAAATAGTTAGTAAGTTTGAATGTAATTATTACTCATATAATACACATATTTAATATTGTATGTACCTATATATTATTGCGACTCTTAATTTTTTTTTTTTCCGTTTGCTATGAACACTTAAATAAAATATAGAAATCCTAGATCAAATTGGTTACACAGGTACATTGTGTGTGTGAATTATCAATAAAAGTTATATAAAAAAATAAAATCTCATTTTTATCAAACAAAAGAAATAGTTACCAACTGTATTATCCATTGAATTTCAGAAGGAAAAACATTATCTGTTACCCAAGGGACACGAGGAACTTCTCATTATCATTTGAAAGGAATTGTTCAAGTGCGGTTATGGTATCTTTAACATGAACACAATGTGCTTACCCTATAATATTTCATTACATTTTAGTCTCGTGACTTCCAACAACCACTATTATTTAAGAATTTAGAATTTACATTTTAGTTTTATGAATGAAACACATACCTATATATACATTTAGCAATTATATTTTTCATTAGCAATTATATTTAAACTAAAATTATAATTTGTTAAATACTGCAGTTACTGTTGAAATATATTTATTTCACTATGTATGTAATATATACTGAACTTTTATATGGATTCAAGCATTTTAAAGAAAAATGTATTATGTTAATTTATAAAAAAAACTAAATAATATACATGATCGTACTTGGTTAACCTGTGAATTTTTTACAATAAATTAAAATATTAAACGAGAACAGACAAATAGATCGGATTTTAATCACTCATACCACGATGTAGCTTATCTCAGTGCGATTCTGTATTGTATATACAGTTAAAAGACATATACCTACCTATAAATCATTTAATTAAAAAACTGGGTACCTAACGGTATGTTCAAAGGGCATTTTAAAATATAAAGTGTCAATACATATTTTTACTATACAAAAATTAAAAAATATTTATTTTTTTTAATGGTTAAGTACACTTGGTTGTTAATAAGTGGAGCTTCGTGAAACTTTTGGAGCTGTCGAAGCTACTACCCGAAATATTGTTACTAATGAAAACCATGATTTCAGTTATATCAATATAACACATACCCTGCACGGATGCACCATTCATACACAGATGCAAGTAAAAAGTTTATAAACTATGTCAAGTTTGAACTTGTATTCAGTTCTGTATTACACCATACAGTCGGATATTATCAAGCCTATCACGGCATCATAACTAAATGCTATTATTACGATCGTTTCTATCAATATTAGCGTTCCATTGTTCGCATGAATAATAGTAATAAAAACTTTAACTACCTATATAGTTAGACAGGGTTGTCTTGTGTATCGGATCTATTAAAGTGACTGATACACAGTGGTTCTCCTGTTTGGCGGTCGTTCTAAAGGTAAACGGAATATACCTGTGCGGTGAGGTAGTTAGACAAGGGTGTAGGTATAGTGGTAAACTTGTTCTATAAGTGTTTAAAAGGGGAATGGCATTGAATCGGCTTCACTCCAACTGGGTCACGCAATAGTGACAAGTACTGCCGCCGTTACTACCACATCAATATATAACATGGTTTGTACACGAAGAAAGAGATCCATAAAATAAACGGGCTTGGCTACTTGAACTAAATCATTTATTGTAAAATATTAACAAAATAATAGATGTATTATGTTCTGAAAATTAAATAGCATTACATTTACAATGTGTATTATTATGTGTATTATTAAATACATATTATGACATTTGGTTTCGAATTGGCGTATTTATAGAAACTAATTACATTTTTATAGAATAAAATAATTAGCATATTCAGATAATAGTAATTAATCAACATTGGATGTAAATACAATGAATCATTTGTAATAATATAAGTACATTAATATTGAAGTTATATATAAATATTTAAAAGTCAGATACTGCTTCTTTCTAGTGTAGTAAGTTTTCAAAAACGATTTTTCGTATTTTTTATTAGTACCTATTAATACCTATTAGTACTATTTTATAAGTTAATTATGGATGTACAAATTATTTCGTTACTTAAAAATTTATTGCAGATATAATTTTTATATTTGTGGAGTTATACTGTTTTGAGTAATTTATGATGAATACATTAAATATTATATATTTAATATTTCATCAATGACATCATATTTATACATAAATGGCTAATTAAATTTTACTTGAGAATAATAAACATAGGTATTCATAAAAAATACATCAACAAATCTTGGAATATTTTAGAATACATTCCATAATTTTTAACGGAATTAAATATTTATTGATGACCTACAACTGTCATACTTATGATTAATATCAAAAACAAAACATAATTTCTTATTAAAAACATCTTAGTGCGCAATGGCGGCTACTGGTTGCTGTATAGTAGAGCAACTTTAATATGCTATCTCTAGTCACAGGTATAAAAAATTTGAATATAAAATACATATTACTATATTACTTTTAAGCCTTAAATGATATTTATCAAAGTCGCCGCAGTATAAAAGAAATCTATAATATTATGTCATAAGGTGTATACAAATTGTAGTATTATACTATTACAATACTTTTGTAGAAATATTGATAAGGAAATCATATATTTATATGTTTAAAAATACTAATCGACAACTATAGCGAACGACAATGACGCTCTACCTACCTAGTTAATTCAAAAAAATAAACTACTAATATTGTATATGGACAACGCTGCTGGTAGTCTAAAACGAGTATAGGTATAATAAGATCGCGGTTTAAACGTACCCGCCACACACCCGATTAATGCACCTTCGCTTAAAATGTAGGGTGTCATTCAGATTTCAGAACACCTCGGCGACGATATTTTGCATGCGTACCTGTACGCGCTCTTGGTTTCTGAGAGAAACAATTCAATGTTCGCACACTACAAAATAGACATGGAGATAAATATACTATTATTCAATACTTGCAGTTTTGATTGTTTTCAAATTTAAAAAAAAAAATATATAAATTATTACCTATCTATAAGGTCGACAGTTTCACAGTATTTTTCTGAAAAATCGCCTTAAATTTGTGTTAATTTGCCTTTTTAGTTTTTATCAATTTTATTTTACTTTATTTTTAACTATTTAGTTAGTGTCAATGATCTTTTAAATCTCAAGAAGCACTACAATTATATTAAATCTTTATTAATTAATAGTAAATTATGTATTTATACTAATTTATATATTGATAGAGTTTTCAAAGCAAATTAGTAAAAAGTTAAAATGATGAAAAACAAAAAAACCTATTGACTATACAGTTATTTTCTTTTTAAATTTACTCGTAATTATTTTGCAAACAAACCCCCAAGAGTATGATATAATATGTATATACTTTTCAAGTGGATTTAATACATTATAAAATTATGTCCTAGGGCGTTATCCCAATTCAACTCTAACGAGACTCTCGCACTCTATGTAATCGGGTGTGACTGTCTTACCTATTCAACCCTAATAAAAAAACATCCACCCTTTAATACCTTAATTCATATCTATTAAATCAACCAAAGAAATATGCATGCCTATTTAGAAGCAGTTTGATTTTATTTATTAATAATGTAATTAGTATTTATAATAAAATTGTTTGGATTTAAATTACGATTTCAATTAGATTTGTTTTGGTCCTAACCTGATTCCTGACAACCATACGATTTTAGTTATTTTGTGAGTTCCGTGCACAAAATATACTTAAGAATACCTACTACTATTTTTTTTTTATTATTTATAAATAAAAAGTTTGTTTACTAAAAAAAAATATTTATAGCATGAGTTTGATTAAAAATAACAAACTTTAAATCAAAACTAATAACATAATTAATCAATAAACTGTTACAGGCACAGTTGCAATTGTTTTTTTAATTCAAGGTATTTTTGTGAAAACAGTTATTGAGAACTTTATAATACTGGTAACAAAAATAATTCGGAGATGAAATTAAATCTATGTTAATAATATTGTGGCTAAGTAAATTACTTAAAATGTGACTAATTTAGTTCTTCAATACGTAAAATGAATTTTTTTATTATTATTATTATTATTAGTACTATAGTTCAATAATTGCGTTTTAAGTTTAAGATAAGGCATTATTTATAAGTCGGGTAGAATATTATGCTTTTTGGCGGGTCACCATCTTGGATAGTCCTTGGGGAGTTGAGACAGTGTTGTATTACTATTTTAAATTTGTAAACAATGATACCACAGGGATATCAAGATAAATTTATACGACACTGTTCATCGAATCCGAAAAATGATTGTGAGAAGAACCCCTACTATTTAGTATAAAAAAAAAGTAATACATTTACATGGTTTTGAAAAACCTTATAAAACAAATATGAATAAAGATTACGTATATATTATTAACTCTTTATAGTAATAAAATACAAAGTTAGAAAATGGATTTTTGTTTTTTATAAAATTGGTCGTAGTTGTAAAAAACTGATAAGTAGGTACTTCCTTATATTTATAATATGTCTGTTTTCATTTTCGAATCTATCAAAACATTGAAGAGGCATATGTCCATATGGAACTTAAGGAGAACTTAAACCATAAAATTGTATGCAGCTAAACTAAAGTAAATAAGAAAAAACACTTTATCCACAACATTATAAGAAAAAATGTACACGCATTATAAAGTTTCATTAATTCCATGCAATCTCAATAATTATTTAGGTACCTGCTCAAATCTCAATAAAATAGCCTAAAACCACTCTGCTCCAGAATATTCAACTCTACTGTCAACACTCAACACGCACATGCCTCGATACTATAATAATATTATTTGATTATTACGGGTAAAATATGTAAATATATTTCAACAGCCATTCATTGAAGAAATATATTTCTGGCTTTGTGAGCTTTGACAACAAACAAAATAAAAGAGTTGTAACCATTGGTAGGTATATGATTCTAAAGCCATCTTTCAACGATTCAAATTATAGTATGCTACACTCCATGACGAATGGAACATATAATCCATATAAACTACATAATGTCACAGCACAACTACCATAATACGATTCCCCAAAAATACTTATAAAATGATTTGACACTTTTAATTACCATCCTAATTAGATAATCTACCACAGATGTCCACCATGTCGCTGAAAGTTTGAAACGGAAATGGTGCCATCGTCTTAAATAATTAATAAATTAAGATAAAGTGGTATGTTCTATTATTTTGTATTTAATATAACTTGTATATATTTGTATTTTCTAATATAACTACCAAGAATGTATTTATATTGACACTAAATAGATACCTAAATAACTTATATACAGATAGTGATACTGGAAATATTTTAAATTTGAATTTTTACCAATTTCTTACTATTCACAAAATATCACAACAACTACAATGTTAGGTAGATTATTTTCAGAATTTTAAAATCACTATCGTTTAAACATTTGATAGTTTTGTATAAAATAATAAAAGAAGCCCGATACAGGTATTGGACACAAATCTAATAAGTTAATCTTAAAGTTCAATTATACACAATTTACAAAAACATAAATAATATTTATGAATACATATTACATTTGTTTGTACGTAGAGTCTAAATGCAATTTCTACAAAATATATATTCTTGAGTTCTAACCTTTTGGTTCTGAACCTAAGAAATATTTGCATTCATATTTATGTACATTTTTCATAAATATTATAATACCATAATTTACAAAAGAGACGGTTTAAGAAAGAAAAATAGTTGGTTGTTTTGTTTGTTAATACTACTTTCAACCAACTTATTTTTAAATAGATACATAATATATAAATAAGGAAAAAAATGTAAAACCCTTCATTGTTATACACAAAATAGCTAGTAACATAGTATTAAGTTTGGAAAAATAAAACGTTTTTCTGATAATATTAAGAATATAACTTCCATCATCTTGAATAAAAAGCGGTGATTTTTGTTTTGGTTTCGTTAAGTATTATAATAGAAGATATACATAAAATCCTACATACAGCAGACACTCTAAATAGCGGCCACAAGCAGTGTTATAAAAGATACGAAAAGAATTAAAATACAGATACATACAGTTACTGATTTTCCAATGTATTTAAAATATTTATTGAATACCTGCTAAAATAAGAATTCCAGTACATAATATACACGTACTTTTTGAAAACATAAAAATATGTTCAAATACTTTTAAAACTTAACATTCTCATATTATGTAGGTATAAATGAGGTCATATAACAATAGTGAATTCACTAAATTCCTACCATTAAAACAAGGATTTCTTGATGTGAGGAGGGATGATTTTACAAGGCACACACAGCTACCAGATAAAGTATCTTCTAAGTATTTTTTTTATATTATTTAAAATTATTTAAATTCCCAACATAAATGGTTAAAAATAATAGTCTTTTCCACTAAGTATAGTATTATATTATTATAGCAAAAAAATTAGTATTTAATATTTTAGCTTAAAAGATATAATTTATATTTTTTACTACAATATTATTAATATATATAATTATAATATAAAAATTATATACGCCCAATCAATCTTGCAAATTAGATAATAACTATCTGTTTTTCACAAAAAACTTCAAGACTTGAACAAATATATTTTTGGAAAAATCAACAATACATTGACATTGATTTGTAAACAATTTTCCATAATATGGAAAATATTGGTTACATATCTTAAATTTTTATGTTAATTAAATTTCATCATCAATTATTTATATTTTATTTACTGATTATCATGTATATACGCATAGGTACCAACTATGTATTGTATTTATAAAGACCGATAGTAGTATAAATAAAGATGCCTTAGGGCAGTTTATAAAAAAAAAAACTAAGAAAAAAAATCATTGTTTTCTTCGTTATTTGTAAAAGATATTTTTTCTTTTAAAACCTCTAAAATGTTTAGATTCTCAGCGGCATGATGAATGTATTGATTTAACAATGATATGAGTTTATTTTTGTTTTTTTGTTTTTTTTTATTTTTTTTTACTATACACGAAAGATAGTCAAACAAATTATTCTTTTTAGTTTTTGGTAGGAAATTAAATAAAGTTGGTATTTTTATGAGATCATCAAAAATTGCCAGTAGTTTCAAAATCATCAGAAAAAACTAAAAAAAATTGGAATTTTCACGCAAAACTAGTTTTTGACGAAATCAATTTAGCTTTTTGTAGAAACTCAAAACCAACTAACTTTAGATAGGTAGGTACATTAAACTTACAACAATTTTTTATATGACCATTTTCCATATGGGTTAAAATTTACAAGATATTTTGAATATTTGTGAGATATTTATACACTTGAAATTTTTTTTTTTTGTTTAATTTATATGTAGATAAACATTTTTTTAGTTGGTTTAAAAGTTTAAAATGTAATGCAAGTTTCTTAGTTTCCTCATAATTTGTTCATATATTTAAAAAATATATCAAAAGACAAAAATACATTGTCACAATATTTTTTAATTTAGTAACGGTTTCAAGCCCTGGTTTAAATTTGACACATCCATTACAGTGACCCACCTGTCCACTTTTATTTTTTTAAACTTTTAAATTTAAATTTTGTTCATAAAACCAACATTATTTGATAATTATATTATCAGCTAAATATACAAGTTATAAATATAAATTATAAATTATCTTGAATGTAGTTATAAATATTGAATATGCATATAAATATAATTTTCCGATATTAAACACTTACTTTTACACGATTTGTCAAGTTGATTGTACAATTTCTTACCTATAACAAAAAAGTTATTATCAATAAACAGCTACATGGATTAAAGGTTGAATTATAATTTATAAATTGTGTGTTAAGTTTATTAACTATTTTTATTAAAAGAAAGCAAAGAATTCAAGATATTTTAAAGGTTTAATATTATTTATTTACTTAATTATTTCTGCTTAAGTATAGTAATAATATTATATACTAATATTATACATATTTAAACTGGGGGTAGTATTCATTTTACGAGTTATATACCTAAAATGTTTACTACTCAAGATACTTATTTTTGTAGCGTTTTTTTTATATCATATTGACGATTGCCTCTATAAGTTCAGAATATTAGATATAATATAACTGGACACAATAAGTTATATGAATTTTCATTTTTGATTATAAGTGAATAATAATTATTATATTCTAACCACTGTGCCTTTGAAAGATATTATTTATGAAAACATATGGGTGTAAGCGTAAGAATCATGGTTAATACATTTTAATAATAATAATATATACCTAATTTCAACATCATAAATAAATAACTAGTGTTTCACATAAAGTAGACGGTATTTCACTCATATTCAATACATATAACAATATAAGATTTAGTGACTAAACTTAGATTTTTAGATTTGTATTATGCAATTCCGTAATGTAATGTAATACAAAGATATGAGATTTACTAATACTTTTTTTAATTTAATCGAATTATTTTTATAGTTAATTGAGAAATATATAAGCGGAAAATATAGTGATATAACAAATAGTTTCTTCTTATGAAAAAATGTTATCACCAGTAATAAGTAATAAGTACACCCAACATGACAAAAGATAAATTCGTTTGGTTCGATAATTTCTTATAAAAACTAAATTAATAAAAGATAACATTAATTACACTAGGTACCTATGATGAATGACGTTCAAAACTACTGTTTTCACTGTATAGGTAGTGTTTTAAAATAAGACTAGAATTCAAATTACTAACTTCCAAAAAATATTTATTTTTTATATTCAATATAAAGTATAATATAATATATACATATCGATATTTTATACATCAAGATTTAACTTTACTTGGTTTTTATTTGACAAAATTAACATACATTCGTAAACCATTTTAATGTAAAAACCTTGAAAATTAAATAACATATAATTAATTCCAAAGATGAACAAAATGAATCGATTTTAAAATGTCCTTCAATATATTTTTTCAAAAAATACACACAAAACTACAATTTATCTTTTTTTAACGATACATATGGCTTAAGGTGATATTTAAATCGATTACCCACAAGGATCTTTGACATATAAAAGTACAATTCTATGGATTAATATATTATTTTAAAAATGTTAACATGTTTGAAGTTTTAATTGATTTGATGTTATTCTAATCTGCGAACCCCTATAAATTATAGGTGCATTCAAAATTTTTTTTTTTACAAGGTTTTTAATTGTTTAAAATACAATTACCTACGTGTACTAGGTATATTGTTTTTACTTATTTTTATCAAGTTTATTATTGGGTTCCTGGATTCCCTAAACCCCTGGATGGTTAATTTAGTTAACAACATAATTTATAAAAATGTAAATTATTGATACGCAAATTACCAAGAAATTAAATCAAAAATTATCAATAAAATTAAATATAATAAATTGAATAATATGTATCAATTCTGATTTAACTATATTTATCAAAAATATTAATATAAAAATGTCACGTATCATGTATTTAAATATAGAACACACTACAAAGATACCCTTTGAATTACCTTGTTATAAATGTCTTTATTTATAATTTTAAAATAATATGATGTATTGCTAAATTCCATAATATACTATAGTATAATATAGTATAATGTTTATACTTTATAGTTTTTTGTGATCAGAATTTGTATTTAAAACTTATTAGGTGAGTTTAAAGCGATTGGATTAAACATATGGACAGAGCTTAATCGAAAGTTTTCATTTTCACTTACTAAAACCGAACACAGAATACGAAACATGTTAAAAATACTGCAAGTTGTAAATCAATCGACGTCTCCTGGATTGCTAGATTAAAAGAATAGAAAACAATAAGAAAAAAAAGAAATAGCTATCTGGAAAAGGGTAAGTGGTAAACGTGAAAACCCTGATAAACCTTTATTTCTTTTTTATTCTTTTATATATAAATTTTCTTTTTGTATCCAAAATACTAAGTTAATAAAAAATAATGTCTTGATAGGTACTTAAAACTATTTATTGACACCCTATAGAGCGGCCTTATAACCAAAAACAAAGGAATATGTTGACGTAGAATCCGATCATATTTTATCGAAAAGAAAAACAGTACCTATTATTATAATGTTTAAAAATAATAATATACATAGGTATATAAAAAAAAATTATTAATTAAATAAATGTATATGTGTATCTACCCGTGCTTTCAAATTTAATTTTCAGACAGATTTTCTAATCAATATTATTAGTCATACTGACACCATCTGTGAAAAACATATGTAATATATATATTATATATTATGTCTATAAATAATTTTAAACCATGGCATATAATAACAAATATGGTTTTAAATATAAGTATAAACCATACAAAATATAGCTTGTAGAATAAAAAAATTTTAACCAAATTATTGTATATTACGTTAAAGATATCACAAAACAATATATTTATTTATTTAAAATAATTATATTAAATTGTTATAATATAGATAGTTTTAATCAAAAAACATTAATTCAACTTTTTTTTTTTTATCAAATTAAGTGATCATTCCCGATTAGGCACCAATCGACTGGAATTGTGCCAGTTTCCTGTTTTCCCAAAACTGACGTACTGACGACCGACGTTTCATTCGATGAGCTTAGCCCTTTGTGCGACCCACGTAATAATTGATGTCGTTCACGTTGAAAGGGATTTGTGGTCTCCGTGCACAACCATCGGTTTTCAGCGCATTCCATTCGATTTAATACGCAACGAATTGTCACTCAGATCAACCAGAAGAAGTGTTCTCAATTTCAATAATTGATTAGGTTTCCATCTTATTTGCACCGGGTAAGGGAAATGCAATTTAAAACGGGAAAAGATTTTACAATAAAAGATAGTTGCCGCCAACTCGCCTTTTGCGCCAACTAATTGGGAAACCCAATAGGGTAAGAGTGTTAATAAATTTTGTCCCTTACAAATTCCAAACAATTACACATTTCTACAGATTTTTAAAATTAAAAATATTTCTGAAGATTTGCCGTTTAATATATAGAAGTTTTGTGTTTGTATACACTAGTCAGTAACTGGTAATTAAAAATTATAAAATGAAAATTATTATATGAGAATAATCTCAACCATGCAGTTAATTTAATTACATCATTTACTGAGTCAAAAACCACTTGCCAGCCAAATGATAATCAATTCGTTTTACATGAATTATTATATTACTATTGGCACTGGGTTAAAGTGTGTCCTACTATCTTCATATTAATGGTTCGTTAATTATTTGTTTAACTATATCGAATACCGTCAACTTTTGTTACGCACGACGTTTATACTACATAGAGTCAACGTGTAAGGGTCTAATTAAACAAAAATTAGAAAATATATCGTGTAGCACTATAATGAATCATGGCGTGTGGCTATATTTTTCTTTTATATTCCTTATGTCCTAAATAGGATTTAATTTTATCCTTCTGTTTCTTTATTTAATTATCCAAAAAATAAAAAAATGCAAATTTTAGAAGTCCTAATGCTTACAGTTATAAGACATATGTAATTATTATGGTTGTAAATGTGTTGCTTAAAACCTCGAGTACCTACCTACCTACCTATCTTCAAGCACTTTAACTCAGTTTAGTCTTTGTTACATCACTATAGATCTTATACTATCTGGTTAGTTTTGTCTTTTGGTTTTTATGTTACAGACATCCAACATCAGATGTTACGGATTCTGTAAATCAATAACTATAGTTTCAAACTTTAATTAATATCCACTTTCGTAGAATATTTGATTTCATACTAACAACTCCTATCGATTACGCATTTCCGCACTTCACTGTGGTCACTTTGACGTTTACTAGTACTTATTGATTAAAATTATTAAGTACTTTTTGACTATACTGGTAGTTGGTACCTAAATAAAGTTTTGAACTTATTAAAGTTATACGGGACAATACAAGTGCAATGACATAAATATGTAAAAAGGTGTATTGATTTTATGCTGATATGGTTATCGAAGTGTTATTGAAGTTGGCTATAGTTGGTTAAAGTTGGCTATGAAGATATTTTATAATAAAGTAATTAATGTTCGATATTGGAACTAAAATTAATACACTTAACAGAACACATTATGGTTGTCAAGCCCTAGAGCACTTGTATAATTTGTATTATAATAATATGCGTCAGACTAAAAAGTCTTTGTAATACAACCTCCAATGTACCAGTTTAGGTATAATAATTTAGAAAACTTGTCTGATTTTTCTCATAAGTTTAATCTTTAATGATGGTGTGAACATTGTTGATTTTTTTAATAATATGTTTAAGACGCGTATAGTGTTCGTTTCCAAAAATATTATATAATTAAAATTAAAGCTTTAACATAATATTAAAAATATTTTCTAATAATTAATACAATATAATATATTTTAACGATTTTACAATATTATTGTTATTTTTTTCTATGATATTTTCATTATTAATATTATATTCATCTAATTTTGTACCTACATAATATTGTTATGATTAAAACCACACAGATAAATTGAATCCGCGAACACAAAAACACTTATAAAGCATAACATTTAAACAAAACAATATTGCAAATAGGTAATAACTATCAACCAAATATTTAATCAAGAGATGAATATTGTTCATACATATATATTAATTTATACTATTTTTATACAATTCACGTAATAAAACCCGTTTATTCACATATTAACTATTATTGGTTCCTTGATTCTAAAATCTTAAAAGTTGTATAAGAAATTCAATATTTGATGTATAGACATCCAAATCAGTTTATAAATACTTTTAAATTATTATAATAGTTTAGAATGATCCTTTTTTTTTATCTTGTGAGTTAATTTATTACTATTTTACTGTAAATTAAATTAAATCTGATATTTAATGAATATTTTTACTTTAAAACAATTTTGTTGATATTTCCTTCAGCAAGGTTTTAAATTTTGATCAATTGCGTATTATGGAAATTTAAAAAAAATAAAAATAAAATAACATTTCTAATTATATAAAAACATTTTAGTATCAATAGATATTCAAGATTTTTTTTCTGTTTTAATTAAAAACATATTATATAGGTAGAACATTACAGGTAAAGGAGCAACCTATAATAAATTTAAGTTTGGGACCCCACCATTAGCTAGAAAGAACAGAAAAGATGTACAGTGTAAATAAATTATGTTCAAAATGATGTAGTATATTCAAACATTATTAAACGGTCATTAAATCTTGTTGTTTTAATAAAACATTTACAGTTTGGATAAATTTGACCTGTATAGTGTATATATGTAGTTGAAATGCTGATTTTTTTTATAATGAAGTATTACTACCTACTTTAAAAACGTGAATAAAATAAAAAATACATAAATTGAAGAAAATATTTCCTATAATGTCTCACATAAGTTTTATAATATATTATTATCAGTGTGACGTTTGTCATTCGTTTAATAACCTTTAGGGTTTTTATCCCAAACTAGTCTACTACTGTAACAGTTTATATAATGAAATTAATTTAAAAGTACCTAATTGTACCACGTGCTCTACCTATTTATATATTATTTTCATTAATTTGGTACTTTAATTTACATATATTGATATACCTATACTTATTGTATTAATAAAAATAATGCATTTATATTATATGTTATAATATAAATGGTTGCATTTTTATACGGAAATAAACGGTTATGTATATTTGCCCAACCTGATACTTTATAATATAATATTTATCAATAATCAATGCTAAAACTAAAAGTATTTTTAAATTAGTTGAATACTTACTTGTAGCCAGTTTATATTTGTATATAGACACTATTTTAAGTATCTATTTACACCACTGATTTTATGTAGTTATGTAGGTGATGAAAATATTTTTTTTTTTTTATTTGAAATCATCATAACAAAAATTTAATTATAAAAATTATTCATGATTATCTATCTCTTTTAAGCTAATAGCTTGTGTTAGAGATAGAGAGTAATACAGTCTTAGATAATTATTATAAACATACATAAGTATATAACAAATTAAAAAACAAATAAAGGAAACAAGTATATACAAATAGTAATCAAATTAAATACAGCAGTATAGATTTTAAAATATTTTAAATTATTTGAGAACAAACAATTATACACTAACTTTTTAGCATTATTTTCAGACGGCTGAATAATTTTTTATACTGACATGGCATATAGATTTAAAAACCACAGGTCCTAAATAGTTGAAAAAAGATTTGTATGGGTAATCAACTGGTATATTATACCGTCTATTTTCTCTTTTATCCACAATATTTTGACCGTCAAGGCCTTTATTAAAATTTTTAAAAATTTTTTTTTTGATTATAAGTATTATTTTAAAGTTCTTTAGTGGAATTGCATATAATATGAAATTATTATTAATATTTATGTAGTATCAAGTTTTTTAAATGTAGTACAATTTATATATTTTATTACGTAATTTTTTTGTTTTTTAAACAAAATTATAATAATGTAATCCCGTATTTTATCAGGTTTTATAAATTAAGTAATTTTTATTTTATGTGTTATATTGTGATTTTTTTTATTTTATTTGTCCTTATTTTGATTAGTTGATATAATTTAATCTGTCGATATTTCGTACCTGTCGACGCGCGACGTTTCGACCGTCGGTGTTTTGAATATTACATATTTTAACTGTCAGCGTTTCAACCGTATCCCATTTAAAATAGCAGATTCAGGTAAAGATCAGAACATGTATTCAATGAATTTGACGAAATATGAATATTTTTTGAATAATATGTCGAGAAGACGGTACCTACTTACTTAAATTTGTTTGATATATAAGTATATTCTGTTTGTTGTTTCAATTTTAATATTATTATAAAAAAAAAAAACATAGAAGTCACTCAGCTGAATCGTAGATGTCAATTGCACCTTGTCATTGAGTAGGTGACTGTAATGGATGTGTTAAAATTGAATTTAATCATTCATATCAACGAAAAACGATTCCGAGTAAAATCTGTCATCCTATTCCTACTTGTAAGAAATTGTATAATACTTTTACTCTACTATTAATAATTTATTTTTCTATAATTTATTGTAATACGGTAGATTGAACTAAATTTTTCCAAAACCATCAAATATAATATGATCTAATAATAATAATTATAATATATTATTAACTGTTAGTTATAATTAACTTATAACTTATTAGTCAATACCGTATTTCACATAGTTTGTGCTTTAAATAACATATAATTACCTAATATAAATATTTTGAAAATGTAATTCTGTATAGGTACCTATGAATAATGGCGAATGAATAATACTTTTTGAATTACAACAAAACAACTAAAATATATATTTATTAAATATCCAATTTTGTAAAAATTTGAATTTAAATAGCTCTTAAAAAAAGTATATAGCATAACGATAAACTTTTTTCTAATGATTCCAGTAAAATTTTGAGGAATCTTGTATACAATGTTCTAGTCTTGTGTGTTTAAATTAAAAGCGATAAAATAATTTAGTCAGTTTTGCAATTTTAACGAAAGTTGTAAAAATTTAACATATTATTACGCTTATAAAAAAATATTTAAAATGTATAAATTTAATTTACAACGATATTTTTGTAGTACATTTTCAATAATTTTTACTCGCGAATAAAAAATGTTAACTCTATATATAACACAAAAAAATCCGAAATAAATTAAAATTGTATTATGTATAGAAAATTTTAATATAAATATTTATTAAAAAATGTAAGTCCCTATATTTTTGTATTACAACAAAAGAACCAAATCGATTCTGCTGAGAACTGATTTAGTGTATAAGTAACAATAAAATTACCATTTTTTTCCTTGATTATTTTTACCAAATCCACCAACTATAAACTATAATTATTGTAAAATGTTAAAAACTAATATTGAGTCTTAATTTTACATTCAACTGGTCTTCTAATAGTTTATGTTTTGATATACATAAAAAATCATGGGTGAATTATGAATATACAAGCCATATTCAAATGTAATATAGGTAAATGTAAAATATACAGATCTACCTGATACATCCCACATAATTTTAGGCAGTTAAACATCGAAAATCAAGTTGTATGCAATTTAATTTTCTGTTGAAGCACTAGGGGGAACAAAAAGTTTCTAACGTACCTATGTATTTTTTTTATAAAAGTTTTGAAAATACTCCTTAAATTAGCAGGGGGCCGAAATATTTTATTTATGGAAAGTTTTAAAAACTAGCTTTTATTCCAGATCATTTTGAATTAACTAATTAGTAAATTTAACTGTTGCAAAAAAATAACATACCAAATTCATTACAATATTTTTTTTTCTAATAATTATAAAATCAGACTTTATATTATTTCTGTCGACTAGAATAAAAATCTTCGTTCAAATAATTGTGTACAAATTGAATAAATCGTTTTATTTCTTTATTGCTTTCTATCTATATATAAATAGTAATTGATATTATATCTAATATTTTCATTTAAAATAAAAAATATATTTTTGCAAATGAATTATAAAACTGTACAGACAGATGCAGTATAATATAATAATTTTAAATGTGTGTCCAACCACAAACGTATAGAAATGTCTGATGACTAATTTAGTTATATCTGAATACAATTTATCTTTAAGGTAAAACAGTCTTATAAACTAGAAACAAATCTGTTTTAAATTTATTCAGAGTTATTTAATATTTTATTATTAAATTAAATATTTATTTAGTAATTACGTATTAATTATTGCGTTAAATATTACGACTCTGTGAATACACTTGCATTACAGTTGTTTATTCAAAATTACAATAATGTCTATTCTAAATACTTGAAATATTTTAAATTCCGAGTTAAATTAAATGCAATTAAACAATAAGGTTATTAAATATTTGTGCTTGCGCCAATTAAAGAATTCTAATCGATAGATTGTAAATAGAGTTTAGATTGAACTCTTCAAAGTTACATTTTACATTATATTCAATTTTTCTGAGGTTAAAATAAAACCATTGGCCACCGTCAACAAATAAATAAATATAAATGAGCTCCAATATCCCTAATAATTTTTCAAATGAAATGATTTATTACGTAATTCTAAAAATTTAAATTTAATACATTATCATAACTTACCACAAATGTCCTACACTGATATGAGGTGAGCAAATTGCGCCAGTCTTTGTACACTTTTCAACACTAATTAATTAAAAAATTACGCTTTTGCAAATTGCTTATTTTACATTTTTAAATAATTATTGTGAACTGTAATTTATTGCCATTAATTTAATTTAAAATTATTTATTATAAATTACGTATAGCAGATTTGATATTTCGTGTTCTTAGTAAGGGTTAACATCTGGGTTAACAAGTTAAAATGTTTCGGATGGTGTCTGATATGACTAACGAGATGGATAATCTAAAACACACAAGGGTTCTGAATTCGTAAACAACCCCCAATATGCGAATTTCGGTGTTTGCTGTGAAATTTTTGAACAATTTTACCAGGCCTTATGACGAATTACCAACGTTAATGGCTTTTTAATTGGCTTTCTATGGTTTTCCGATCAAAACGCTGGCCTCTGTTCTCTTTTAACCTACCGTGCCTCGCGCATGGAAAACCCGTAGTGATTTATGATCCTGACAAAACGTGACTTCCCAGATTTATCCATAAATATATTTTAAATACACTAATGAAACGATTTGATGGCCCCAATAAATATACTTTGAAAAATTTAAATAAAATATATACCCCTATAGTTTATTTTTATTTCATGTATTTACTCAGTAAATCATATATATTTCTTGTTAAATAAATGATGAATTAAAATATGTCAAGACTTAGAAATATATTTTTCTGGGAAAAAAATAATAATAAAACGTTACTGCATTTTGTAACTCTATGTCATTATTTAAAATGTTATAAAAAATAACAGAAATTATAAAAATGCTGACACTTTTAAACTATCCATCTATGCAACGCATTAATTAAGGTATGACAAAAAATGTTTTTTCAACTAAAAAAATGTTCCTCATTACTTGTTATAATATGCACTCTGATCAGAATCCTAAATAATTGGAAAATTAATAAACTAAATAACATTTAATATTTGTCGATAGTTTAAAATTAAAAAAAATGTCGAAAAATCATATTTTTTTTCAAAAATTAAATTTTACGTATTTTATAGAGGAACTTATTGATAGTTTAAAATCAAATCATTTTTGAAATCGGTTATATTTTGAATGAATAAAACGTATTCATAATTTGGAAAATTAAGAAAATTTTACGATTTTACGATTTTCACAGCTTTTAATAAATAGCTGGTGCAAATATAATAACAAACACATTACTTGTTTATTTCAGTGGCGTCATTTGGGAGGAGGAGCATTTTCCCCTGTCTGGTTTTAAAAGCGGCCCGATGGGCCAGTGCCCAGTTGTTGTCGTTTTACCATTATTATATTTTACTAGCGCAAAAACATGCCTACTTTATAATATTTTCAGAAAATATTATAGGTATTATACTAGTATTTATAATCAATGGTTCTATGTACTAAGAAATTATTGTCACAATGATACATATATTTTAATAATTGATAGTTGGAATATATTAATATTTAGACGTATGCGGGGACGTATACATTGTATGTATGGGTATGTATTGTGATGTATTTACTATTTATGTTTGTTTGCGTGAGTGTGTTTTGTGAAGGAAAATGAACATAATATTGTTGTATGCGTTGTGCATAATAATAATAATCTCGAAGGTATTGGTAGTTTAATTTCTAAAATCTAAAATGTATACAAATTCTAAAAACATCAACCGATTGGCACTTTTATTAATTATCATTGATCACGGACTTCAGTTAACTTGCGACAGTCATGTATGATTCAACTATTCTGCGTATTGTGTTAATTTAGTTGAGTACCTTATTCTACCTAAATTAAAATTATTTTTTTTCGTGACGCGTTTTTACATTAACAATTTAATTTGGGCAAAATAAATGGGTGGTACGGCTAAAAATATAAAATCACCGCAAACTGTTTAAGAATTGAAAATAATTTCTGGTATGTTTAATAAATTGAGCCGGTAAGCAATCAATAAAAAAAAAAAGGTGGGTAAGTGGATGTCGCTCTGCTGTACAGTAGGTTACAAGTGGGTGATTGTAATAGATGGTGTCAAATTTGAATTCAATCATATTATAATATCATTGTATACGAAAAACGAATCTGAGCGGAGACGGTTTGTCAGCCTAGGATATTTTATATTATATTTATATTGTTATTATTAATACGGTAGCCGGTTAAGTTGAATTATTATTATTTGTTCATTATCATATATTTTGTACATAATAATTAATATTTGATTTAAAATGTTATTGATATTTATAGAAAAAAAACTAAAAAAATTGAAAACTGACAATGTCCGGAACATAGATTGTCAGTTTTCAATTTTTTAGTTTTTTTTCTATAAATATCAATAAAATTTTATTTGTTGGGTAAAAAAGCGTGAAAATGTAATATAAGGCACCTGATATATCGTTCTAATAGCAGTTGAAAAATATTAAAAATACATAGGCACAATTTTTTTTTATAAGCATTTAAAGTTCAAATTTTGACAAAATTTATGTAATTTATAATTTAATAATTATTTTGAAATTAAAAATGTATAAAATATTGTTCAACTTTTATAGCTAAGGATTGAAAATTTAAAACAAAGTTCCACGTAAATAGGTTATATATAAATAACTTTCTTCACAATATCATAAAATATATTAGGAATACCATAGGCTGACTGACCGTTTTCGCTCAGAAACGTTTTTCTTATATAATGATATTATATCATTGAATTCAAATTTTACAATACAGTGACCAACTTGTAACCTACTGTACAGCAGAGTGACATCCACTTACCTACCTTTTTTTTTATTATCATTACAAGAACCTAATTCTTTAAAATTAAAAAAAAATTAATCAGATTTAGTAATTTGAAAAAAATGGTAAAAGGGTAGCCCAATCATGCATATATTAGATTTAAAAAAAAAACTTCACTGAAATATTCACTCTACATATTTGATCAGGGCTACTGACTTTTCAATAAATTTAATTTATACCCACAGTACCTATATGGCTATATATTATATACATTATATACGATAACATATTTTACGAGAGAAATTATTGCCAAATATTTCAGTTAAGTTTTAACTCATATGTAATCGTGGTTCTTTGTGTTCTACTAAATCACAGTGAATCGGTCGGGAGTGGTGATAAAGCATAACCGTAAAGGTATAATCAGTCGCTGTTACCGTCGATATGCGTTTCCTATTAACCTCTACCGAAAAGCCAATATGTCAAAATGTTCGGTTAATGTACCTACACTGTTTTCGCCGAGTGCTGGTCATTTGACCCAATATCCAATAGTACACGTGAATAGGGCCCAAGTGTCAGATAAACAGGTGTGTGCAGGAAACGTACGTCACCACCTCAATCACCTTTAAACCACCCTCGTTAAAATATTATATCCTTATGACTTATGAGCCTACCATGATAAGGACCAATTTATGCGCGTTTGCGAGTTTAGTGTTTGCGTTAATGTTTTGTCGTGGCCACAGAATTATAGTATCAGCCCCACAGTTATGGTTTTTCATTTTCAGTTACATTTTTTAGTAAGTTAACGAACTTTCCAAATTTAGAATATTTAAGACTTAACAACACATAAAGTCATAACAAACTGTTAGAACATAATAAAAACATTATCACCCCAGTTACTTTTGTGTATAATAAAAATGTATTGTGAGCCCCACAACGACGGTCATGCAAATATTTTTATAAAAAAAAATTAAAGTATGTAAGTTGGGTTCATAATAAATTAAATGAATATCCGTGATAAGCTATAAAAAAAATAAACAGTGGACAATGTACCTATACGTTTCACTTTTTGATCGATCGGTTGAATTGAAAACATTGTCTCGGTATAATCAAAGTCAACTACGTATAATATCGATTATAAATTATTTGTTATTACTATACAAGCTATAGGTAACTTAAACAAAAAATGTTAATACTGAAATTAACGACCGAAATTGTCATTAAACATTTGTTTAATTCATATCTATAATAATTATTCATTATTGATGAACACTCTAAATATCATTACCTACATTATGTCAACATTTAATTTTTTAATTTTTAAAAATATAAATATTATAACAAAATAAATTTTAAATTATTAATTCAAACTTAAAAGTTTACCTATACAACAATATTAATTATAAATTAAAACTATGTCAAAAAGTATTTAAAATGTTTAATTTTGTTCTTATCTAAACTCAGAATCTAAATGTGTGACGATTAATAGTTGAGAAATTATTGTGATGCGAGTCTTCGAATGTACAACTATTAAATATTACATTTAAAAAATGATTAGTAAATATAATGTATTATAATAAATTCCCATCGTACCTATATCATTTTAATTAAATATCACAGACTAAAATTGTTTTTTAACATATTTTTAGCAGTAAAGAGAACTTAAAAGTATATTAGAATAAAGCTTCAAAAACCACTACATTTAAATTGTATAAGAGACTCATTTCCGTCGAATAGTAATTTTAAACATAGTTACGCATTCTATTTTCTGTTCTACCAGTGTTGAAAAAAAAAAATTAGACTTGTATCGGAATCGAATTTCTCAGGTTTTCAACGAATTTACAGAATTAACTTCGGCTCAATACGTATCTTTCAATGTCCATTTCTCGTAATGAATGCATTTTACGTTTGAATTACATTTTATTTTATTGGTAAAATACGTGAAAATGTTAAGTACCAGCCCAGTGGTTCTCAATATGGACCGTTACTAGAAAAAGTTTGAGAACCACTACCCGAATAAATCAAAACAAAAGTCCATTCTCTCAATAAGCTAAGTAAGTTTGTAAGTTTCAACAAATAATTTTGTAAATGTTCACTTTGAAATAGCATAAGTGTAGATGCCATTACTGAAGAAATACTAGGTGATCTATTTAAGTGTATACACTAATTACATCTTAATTTTAACTTCATTCAAAATATTATGTTTACATAGTTTTATGTCATGCAAAACAACCGTATAATTTAAAAGTAGTTAAAGTTATATACTAAAACTAATTAATATTATAAGTATTCATTTAAAAATAAATTTGAAATCAAATTACATTTGTAAAAAAAATATTAGTTGACACTCCAAAACAATGAGAGTAGACTCTCAAGATGCCGGAACCCACCCGTAATTTGTAGTGTAAAAACAGAGTTTATATGAAAGAATACAGTGACGTAAACAAAGGGGGGACGTGAGGATCATATCCCCTCCCATTGGCTTTGGAGTGGATAATCTTCCATATTGTGTTTGATGTGAATTTTGAATCAATTCAAATTATATTCATTATTATTCCTTATTAAGTATTTTACTACCTAAGTATTAAGTTTTGAGAGGGTGGATTTTACAATTTTCCCTCCTATTAAAATATGTTGTTTTCTTTTTTTTAACCCCCCCCCCCCTTTTAGAAATCATGTAAACGCCACTGAACGAATACTGTAAAATCTGTATGATACTGAAATCGTGCTTCAGAGTGTCAATTTTTAGTTGGATCAAATTTTTTTCTGAGACGTAAAATTTTATTTGTTTTATATTTTTCAATAAACTAGTGGAATAATTTATTTAATTTTTTTAAACGCTTTAACAAAAATAATTACTTCCTTTATAAGCTTTGAAAACTTTGTGTTTTAACAACAATTTCAATACACTGGTTTTAATTCACTAAAATCAATTCTGCTATAAAAACACTTACAATGTACATCGAATGACTTAGTTTGTCTGAGTAGTGTTCTCTTAAATGATTCACAGCCTGTGTATAGGAAACTAATACTAAAAATACGAGGTTTATCAAATAATTAAATATCGTAATTCGTAATTATAATTAAAAACCCTAACCATGAATAAGCAGTGAAAATAAAAATGTACTGCTTATTGCTTAATCATGAAATAACTGTCATGCATACCTGTTTTTATTATAAATACTAACCTACATTTTACTTTTTTAGGCTACGAAAAAATCTAGGAATATAATGGTTCAGTAATAAATATTTTTATTTTAGTTTTATCTTTTTCTGAGAAAATAAGTGCTCAAAATGTTCAAGTTACCCTATCTGTCGATTAGAAATCGATACTTGTTAATACTTTGTAGGGGTCATTTTACGATTTTCTCGGTTGTTTTCTTAGACGTAAAGTAAAACTCCCGACAACCGTTGAAATTGTTGAAAGAACGTCAACAAACACATTTTAATAGGGTTCCACTTTCACGTAGTACCACCATTTTTCTAAAGCGATTTGCCATTGCTTCAAAATTTAATATCACAGCATACCACAAATCACAATATTGTGAATCGAGGTAATACGAAACCTGCAGTCAATACTTTGTCCTGATTTTTATAATTAAGATCATAAACAAGTCACAAACTATATTATAACATTTATAACCAATCAACGTATCATAATTTTGATCACTACATTATATTTTAATAGTTAGTGTACACTGTACAATATAGTTTACTATATAACTATTATAATGTGTATAGTTCTTAATTCATTTAAGTTTTAACATACCGTATTATACTGTAATTTTTTAATTTTCAAAATATATTTAGTCCATTATATATGGTAAAATTATGATAATACCGATATGTAATACAAATTTAAGTAATACCGAATTTCTTCCAACTATATTAAAACACAGAAAAAAAATATCAACTAATAATTAATTATTTTCAACAACAATTAAACACTGCTTTTTCTTTCACCGCTAAAGAGTAAACGTATAACCTTAAATAAGTGATAAAATATAAAAATGATCAAACTAATCTAATTAAACAACATTATCTAAGATTGGTAGACCATAGACAATTATAAACAATAACAGATGTGCGTTTTTATAAAAGATAATTTCCACCATAGCTAAGTGACATGACGTAAAGCCAAATTATATGCAAAGTATTAAATATTTTAACGCCTTTAATTTTAATATTTTGAACTATAATTAATTATCAAATATTATCCATAACTCATAAGTACACAATATGTTAAAATATTTATGCAAATATTATTGGATTAAGTTTTTAAGTATTTTTGAAATCGTGTATACTGAGATGTACTACCTATATTATATTTAAATAGGTACCGAATACAACTAAATGTTAGATTCCACAAGTTTTTACATAATATTATGTACTGGTAATACTGATATAATGTAATATGCAATTCAGTAATACAATTTTTTATTCATATTTCTTTGAAGAACAATTTATTAATTTAATATTATAGAACTAAATGATTCAGCTAAATCCCTTATGATTATTTCTACTGAAAACACATGGATATGTGTAATGTATTATAATATGTATATGTGTATGTGTATGTGTATGTGTATGTGTATGTGTATGTGTATGTGTATGTGTATGTGTATGTGTATGTGTATGTATATGTTTAATTTTGGTATATAACCAACATAATATGAGGCTATTTACTATTTATGTAATAATATACAAACATTTTAATAATTTAACTATAGGTATTTCATACCTAGTTATATATTTCATGACATTGCATAAAATTGCAAACATTTATTTTAATGGCTGAGATCCAAAATGTTTGTTTGATTAAAATAAATTAACACAATATATCGAATATACTGAACACAATTTATTAGTTTATTTGTTGACTTTTTTGTAGACTGAGTAGTCTAACTACGGTACATATAAGCTTTCACTGATAAAATAAAAATAAATAAATAAAACATGTGTATTAAATCTATACTTATTTGATAAGCTCTTTACCAACATTTTAAAAATCAATATGGGTTACAGTCAGTCATGTATAATTCAAGTAATTTATATTTTGTACGCTAAAAACGCAAAATGATGTAGGTACCTATTTCAGGTATCTATTTGATAAAAAATTGACGACTGCTATAAAAATGTGAATGGAAATAAAGAACGAATGAAAGGTTTATATTAATGGGTAATAAGTTATAAGGAGTAATCATTGATGTATTATTAAGATAAACGTACCTATTACTTATTAGGTACATAAATATTTCAATAATTTATTTATCTAGATATTATCTATTGAAGCACAAAATTACCACGCAAAACGTGGTTCATTAAGCTTCAATATAGTTTTTAAAAAATACAAAACATAACTATCTTTATTTTCGTTTTCTTTATCCAAATAATAATAGTGATAGCCACGAGAAGATTATCTTAAGAACATTTGATGAACATATAATCGTATTCTGAAAACGCAAAATTAGATAAAAATTAAAGTGCCATTTCGTGAAATGAATACCTAACAATTTTGTCCATTCCCGAAACAGACGAATTTATACAAAATGTAAATGGTAATAATATAGACAAGGTGTATCGTGTATGACTAAGTAGCTAGTGGACCATTTTGGGTTCACAAAATACTTCTATCGTTAACTTAATTAATTTTAGAATTTTTATTACTTCTATAAATTAATTGATTTCTCAATATATTATTGTTATAAACATTTCGGAACAACAAAAATTATGTAAAACATTTTTTTTTTAAATGCAAAAAATACTGATTAATAACATATTATAATCAATACTTAAATCAATTTGTATAAACGAAATTATTTGAAGCTATTGAATTGGTTTGTTCGGCTTTTAGTAGCTATTCATTACTCAGTGAAATAACGACGTACCTACCTATTAAGGTGAATTCGTTTTAATTTGCTGGTAAATATCCAATTACCCTGGATAAATCGGCTTTCACCCTCAGCTTTCGTTTCCAAAGATCAGCCGTTGTCGAAAAATCACATTATTGTGTTAGGTTAATTAATTATACATATTATAATCTTAGCAAAATGCAAGCTTTCAATGCGATTGTTTGAATAATTAAGTGACGCTCCATAGAGTTAGTCATACACTCATACCCATTGCCGCGTGCAAAGATAAGACTGTCACCTGAGGTTACTCTATATGATACAGAGAATGTAAATAGTATATTACCTATTTACTATAGTTAAAAATGACTTATAAATTAATTATTTTCTTAATTAATTTTGTTTAAACTGATTAATATTTTTTATAGCATTATTTTTTTTTTATTATTATTTTTATATCATCTTAGTACGGAATCATTTCTCAAAAATCTAAATTCTAATGTTCATGGCCACTACATGATTTACCTGTAGCTAATGTGAAATAATAAGGAATGACAGGTTTAGTATTTATTATTAACCAAATATTTAATACTTCAATTTACGATTATCTGCATTTTAATTACAATTTGATTGCGTGCAATAATCATAGACCTTAAAGAACTTACACTAATTAATAAAAGGCTTATTGCAATAATAATGTATACTATTTTTATCACCAACGTGCAACAGTGCTTCAATGTGACATCTGATGGTTAGGTACACACCTGTTTTCGCTAAATACAGAACCAACTATTGTCCAATCTACCATGTGTCATTCCGGTCTAAACATGAAGTATAGATTATACGACTGGTTGGTTACCGCTTATCTTGGATGTCTTAAGAGAAACCGACATTCATCGGAACCATGGCTATGCAATCAAACCGAAACCTTTTGACCGATGCACTGAAAACATTTGCCCCCTGAGTGGGGCATGTAAAGTATGTAAGTTACCTCACATGAACTCCCCTATATTATCTTCCTCCTTCCAAAAATACACGGGATTAGTCCAATTGTTTTGCACTATAGCAAACTTTTTGTGCATGCTTGCTGTTTTTTCCACATGAAATACGATTTGATCATGCTCAGAAGTTGAAAAATAAAAACCCACAGTAATTTATTTTCATTATAACACTAAAATGTAATTAAGTATAGAATATTATAATTTAATTGATAGTGAAATATTTCAAGTTTCTATGGTTTAACCAAAAAATTTATTTTGTCGACAACTGGTTTTGTGCATTAATTCCTATTTTCCCCAATTATTAAAAAAAGTATTATTAATTTTTACTTCCCTCCTTTTAATACCAACTAGATTCATCATACTACCAGAAACGGTATTGAAATTTAAAATCAAAGTATTTTTACTGCTCCTAATGTTGACGTCAGGTACAAAAATTAAAATTAAAAAAAACATCGCTCCAATTATCCAAATTAATCAGAAGCTAGACCAACTTATTTATGAATGCCCGAAATATAAACTAGATTTAACATAATGTGGGTCTCTAAGGGAATGTATTAGCGGTCACAGTAGACATTTAAAAGGGTTTATAATTTATATTATATAATATAATCTAGGACAGTAGGTGATAAATTATTTTTATTAAACCATTTACTCATTTCCATAATATGTAAATATATAATATAACTCATTCGTATTAAAAACAAATGATTGTTTGGTAAAATATTTATATACAAACTCATAAATTGTAGTGAGCGCAGAAATATTATTTGTAAAATTGTTTCAAGTAAATAAAAAATTTAAAAAAGAGAGAAACGGAAGGTTGTGGTATTTTAATTATTTGTAGGATATTAGATATCGAAGATAATAATCAAGGTACGATATTCGAATGTATTACATATTATATATCTACTTATATTATTCTAAAACTAATATGTATTCAATTAGGCGACAGTGGGATATTTTTCTCAAACTTTATAAAATTGAAAATTCAATATTTTTTTTCGTATAATTTAAATTGATTCGACTGTTACCTCCATAGTAGATATCTACCTAAATGTAATTTGGTGTATACTGCAGTTTTATCCGAATATATCGATCATCTCGGGTTAATTATACAATTCGTTCACTGCGGGGCTTTTAGATAATCCTAAACTGATGGTTCCAGAAGATCCTTAGATACGCATGGAATACAATTCTTCTTCGTTAATCAAAACGTTAACACTGAATAGGTACTATAACGAAGGAGATTTTATACTATAGTTGTATAGTTAAGATGAAAAAATAACTGTCATATTTTTTTTTTATATATAACCCATCTGTACGTTTATCTATCACAATAAAAACTAAAATGTTGATAAACATTAAATATAGGTGGATTAAAAAACAGAACTCACTTTGGAAGACAACCAATATTTTTAGACCCATATTGTCAGTTTTGTACAGTTCGACCGTCATCACTTTGGCATCTTATACGTTAAAATAGAAGGGTATGGGTTATAGAGTTATTTTGAGATCAGAACTAGTCAGTCGTCATATTATTTTTGTAAAAAAAAAACGCTGTAATACCCAATATAAAACATAATATACTGTTTATCAGATTTTCGTTCAACTCAGTCCAACAATGTACTTGAATAATACATAATTATAATTAATTAGTTTATCATATTATACTGTAAGGGTTGTGAATTTAATAATTTTACAAATCGTTGAATTTCATTCAAAATTAGTAAGATGGTATCGTTAAATTTAAGACGTTATAAATACATTTTATTTTTTCATTTAAAGTTTTGAATATTTTAAACATACTGTGCATAAAATAAATGCATATAACAGTTAATTTTTTATGTTTTTATTGTATTTCTAGAAGGGAAAAAAATGACTGATTTGGCCAAATTAGTATATCTATATATTTATTATTTAATATAATATTTCAACATGACAATTTCATTTTGCATTAATTATTCAAAAATAATATTTTTTTTTTATTCCTTGCATAATATTATGACTAATCTGTTTTTTTATAATATTAATTACAAAATTTATAGTTTTTAATATAATTAACGCGTACTTTTGAATTTTTATTTCATAGATATATTTTATAATTTTTGAGTGCATAAAGTACAACTTGATGATTTTTTAATTCATCTATTTGGGACTTTGAGTGTAATTTAAGTCTTCAAGACATAGACTGTAATATTTTAGTCAAGACATAAGCTAATATAAACTAATCCTTAAATATACTCAAAGATCAAAATAGTTATCTTATTATTAAGCATGGTTTAAATATCCAAAAGTTAAATAGATATTTATATCATATTTATTACATATTTAATATCTATTTAATACTACAATAGCCGATTTAACGGTCACTTAGTCGACCCCCTCCTATATTTTGTTTTGAGGCACAACTAAATTACAACGAAAATTTTAAAAGTAGGTAAGTACCATACAATTATATCACGGTTTACAAATTAGTTTTGATCGAGGTCCCTTTTACGTTTTTTTCCGACTATCATTTCAATCTTAAATCCACCACTGGTAATAGATATGATATATTGTTAGCCATGCTACAAACCTTTTTTAAAGTAATACCATATGGTAATAAGCTGATGTATTTGAAAAGTATGAAAACTCGTAAAAGTTTTTGTTTCAATATTGTTTGCAAATACTTGACAATCGAAAAACGAGAAATATATAATTCTTTTCAATTTATCATGTTTTGAACAAATCCGTAAAAAAATCGTAGGATATATATTTAATGTCAATATATTAAATGATACATATGCCGTATACGAGTACATAATATATTAAATGTTGACAATGAAAAAACATTAAAATGCATAAAATAGTAATTTAGAAATATTATTACGTCATCATTTTAAACTATATTTTTAAAAATATAAGATTTACTACAGTGATATTATCAGTGTTTGGAAGTTGTAAGAGTTTCATATATTTCTATATCCTCTAAATTTATAGCAGACCAATAGCTAAAAATCCATTCTATACAATGACTAGTTTAAAAACTAAAATAATATATGTTTCATCAATTTTAGAAAACTTTTTCATATTTTTTAATTATTTTCATGTTTTTATGCATTTAATATTTTTTAAAAAACCTGACTTTTTCTTTTATTACCTATATATTTTACACTCCATTATTTGATGTAAGTATTTTCTTATTCTAAAAATTTAAGCAAAGTAGCGATAGCCCATTTTTGCACTATGACAAAACTTTTTGATAATGCCACGTTTTTGTTATTAAGTATAAGTACGTTACGATGACGTATTATTTATTTTTGTTTATCTGACCAGTTTCACACTAAATATCACAGGGAGTTATTTATAAGAAAAAAAATAGTATTTAATATAGTTCTATGCAACTAAAATAAGTTAAATTCTTTTTTGCATATTTTATCGATTCTATCTTTTTTAACTTCCAAGAGCTATTTATTATTATTTGAATCATCACTTCTAACTATAATCACACTAAGTCAATATATTTACAAATCGTATAATACCTTTACAGTTTATTCGAATATACCCACATTAATATTACTTATTAATTCAACGTGTAAAAATTTCGAGTTAAAGTTATTTAATATGCCGTTATCAAATAGAAAATATTATCTACTTGAATTTTAGAAAAATAACATAATATTACATATATGTGTACGAGATTATTTGATGTTTTCCTTTAAATAACTATAACACATGGATGTATCATAATAATTTGTAACTAGAATATCCGATATTAACTCCAATCAACTTGTCATTGATTTTTTCGTAGTTTTGTATTCTAAATTACTGAAACTTGTTAAGTACTTAGTAATAGAATCGTCATTAATATTTATATTATTAAGTCATTCAACCATATCAAATAAACACCTTTTCGATTTTGAGAAGGGAATGGTTTTACAATGATGTGGTTCCTTTTAGTCTGCCATCAAGTTTTGGAACAGAAAACTTCAACTTTGAAAAAGGTATTGCGTTGAAAATGTGATCTACTTGAAATGTATAAACTAAACGATATGAAAATTTAATAATCTTAATAATTGAGAAAATCTAGAAAGAAAGTTAACAAAAAAAAAAAAAACATAGAAAACAATAATATTTATACAACATTAGCTCTGAGATAACAGATTTAGATTCTGAGTGGAACGATGAATGTATTTATTTTACAATGATGTATGTTTTTTTTTTCGTTTTACTTTTTTTTTGTGTCTGTGTACACGATAAGTAGTCGAAATAATGATTGGATTTTCAACTTCAGTATCTTGTTTGATGTAAAGTGAATATCATTGGGGATGTCAAAATTTGAAATTTTATAGCTAAGGATTGAAAATTTAAAACAAGGTTCCACGTAAATAGGTTATATATAAATAACTTTATTCACAATATCATCAAATATATAAGGAATACCATAGGCTGAATTACCGTTTTCGCTCAGAATCGTTTTTCTTATACAATGATATTATATCATTGAATTCAAATTTAACACCATCCATTACAGTGACCCACTTGTAACCTACTGTACAGCAGAGCGACATCCACTTACCCACCTTTTTTTTTGTTATTCATTAAGATTTTAAGAAACAAAATATTAATATAAACATTAAACATTTTCAATACTTAACGAAATTTTCAAAATAATTAGTTTAACTTATACCTACTAATAAAGATGATGTCATTTTCAAAATGTTGTGGCAATTTTCAAGCTATTAAAGAAATTTGGAATTTATCCACTTGTTTTCGATTATTTTTGATACCACTATTTGTTTCTAGATCAAAAAGCTTGAAAACTTACAAAAATGTTCCTTATAAGTTGTTCTGGCGACAATTCAAAAATCGTTTAAAGCTCATATTTTGTCGAAATTTGATGTATTTAAATGAATGTTAACATTTTGTCCGTTGTAATTTGAAAATAATATATTAAATAAATAATAATTTCCGATTTTTAAAATTTTTTTTACATCAATATGTCTTAAGATTCTGTTATTAGTATTACTATTATTATTATTAATACAAATTTAGGCTTCAACCGCCAATAATCATTATTTTGGTTGTATTAAACATTTTTTTTTAATTTAAAAACTCCGGCTCCCGTCTCACAAATCAGCATATAATAAACTTGCCAATTCATTAAAAAATGCTCTAGCCAAACATAAAACAAATGAATTCGAACAAAAATCACAATCATTATCTAGTAAAGATGGTAGCCTTTGGAAAGAAACCAAGCCAATGCTAAAATACAAAACTCCGTCATGCCCACTAAAAAATGCAGACAATACTTTAGCTATCACGGATAACAAAAAAGCCATTGTATTCCAATCTCATATTTCTGAAACCTTCCAACCACATAATGACAGCCTTATTCCGCAACACTTAGAAAATGTTAAAAGAAATCTTACTCTCCACTACCACATGCTCGCTCTGTAAAATATTTCACACCTAACGAAGTTAAAAACATGATAATTAAGTGCTCTCGTAAGAAATCTTCTGGCTTCGATTTGACAACAGCGGAAGTCGCTAGATGGCTGCCTAAAAAGGCTATAGTGCTCCTAACTTAAATATATAACGCAATAATAAGACTCTCGTATTTTCCACTAAGTTGGAAATTTTTACAAATAGTTATGTTTGCCAAACCAGAAATACCTCCAGATATCCCGAACTCGTATATACGTATTAGTCTCCTACCATACCTTTCAAAAATCTGTCAAACACTAATTCTTAAACGGCTATCTTCACATTTACTTGAAAACAATATACTTCCTCCCGCACAATTTGGCTTTAGAGCTAAACATAGCACGATACACCAAGTCCACAGAGTGGTTGATGCTATAAGCACATCTCTCGAAAAAAAAATGCTACTGCACAGCTGCCTTCTTAGACATATCCCAGGCCTTCGACCGAGTATAGCACGAGGGCCTACTGTTCAAACTTTGCAAATTTTAAGGTTAATAAATATGACAGTATATTATGTATGTATAAACGGTGAAGGTTATATTGTGTTGAGTAGATTGGCGGCAACGAAGTTATTAATCATATATATAATCATAATATATTTTTGTTTTGATTGATCTTTATTTTTTTTTTCAACAGCTTAACCGTAGAGCTCCATACATTTATATCACTGTAATTACATATATTTTATATTGTTTACATATTTTACTTTATTATTATATAATATAATGAGATGATTGATCCTATTGATGGATTCTCAACTTCAAATATTATCAATTTGTAAAAATTATAGAAGGATTTTAATTTTATATAATATTAAAATCCTTCTATATAGTTATACACATTATACCTACTTAAATATATTTATATTAAATACTAAAATACATTTTATTAAAATATTAGGTATTATAGTGTTTCATTGTATTGAAAACCAATTATATTAAATTAGAACTAGCCATAATTAATTATAACAATTATATTCGTTATGTATACATTACTGTTCAATGGTATGTTTTCTCGATGTGAAAATATATTTTTTTAACTATAATCTTTACGTTAATAAAAAAAAATGGACATAACTAAACCTTATACATTCATTCAAGTCACGACCGCTTTTCCGTCGCTTCGTTTTCACTCATTAAAATTCCTAGGCAGTCACGAAAAAATATACCACTATAATATGACATGGGTTTTGGTTTCATATACTAGCCGTACTTGAAAGTTTTATTTAACTATTTCCACATTTAAAATAATATGTAATATACTCATATACATTACCTAAAAAAAACAACAATTTAAAAATGCAATATGAAAATGGTATTCACACATCACTGTCTACTCTAACAAGATGTCAAACATGACACCATTTTTTACAGAGTTTTTTTTACTAGTTTTATGAAAAGAGTTTAGGGATTTTCTTGTCAACACTTCCATAGGCCATAGCACGTTCTTATCGAGTCTTAGAATTGTCTACACTACCTACTATAGCATATTCCTTTAGAATTCTATATGCAAGGCAGATGATATTATGGTTATAGGTAAGCTTGTTTTGTAAATTGTGAACTATCAGCTAAAATATAAAGTAGTTTTTACTTCTTTCAAACATTTGGTATTTAGTTGCTGAACATTTGAAATCCCAAAATGATATAAATTGGACTAAAAAGTAAAATGATACCATTATTCTAACACATATAATAACTATGAATTTAATTAGCCAATTGTTTTATGTACAGAATTTTATTTTATAGTAATAATGTATCCATAAACAAAATAAATTTCTATTAAAAATATAAAACATAAACAGGGTATTAAAATATGTTTAAAAATATATAGGTACATTTGTTGTTTGAATATTTTAAATTTTTGGCTAAATTGAGTAACAACACCTAATATTTAAAATGTCGTAATCTTTTTCTTACATAAAAATAATAATAGCTATATCAAATATAACTCAAGCTTCAATAACTGAAGACAAAGGTAAAAGTCTTGACCTTCCAAACTTTTTTGAAAAGGCAGAAAAATAAAACATCTTGTATAATATAATAAGTACAAATCAAATAACATTTTGTCATTTTCCAATACTCGTGAAATGAGAGATTGGATATTTTAGATCCAACCTTTTAGGTAAATACTATACAATTATTATTGTAAAAATGAATAAGTTACCTATGTACTGCTTTAGCTATAAATGTAATATTCATCGGAGTTTTTAATTTGTGCACTCACTATTTATTAAAACAATTATAATAAATTTTGTTATAATTATAATTATAATAAATGTGTATTAGATAAAAATATTACCATTAGTTCATAATTTCATTGTTTTCATAACATTATTAAAAATGTTTGATGATGAAACCTCGTACTTAATTTATTATTGTTAAATAAACTTAATATTTATTTTTACATGAAACACCTTTGTGTGTTAATGCCGAAAATAAATAGGAGCATGTTTATTGCTAGTATAATGTGTACTAAACACCTATTATCTGTAATTTAGTAACAAATTCTAAATGTGGAGCAAACTATATAGGATCTATTACTTATTTTATTAATATTTTTTTTATTCATGATTTGTTTTTAAATTTAGTTTCATAATATTATGTAGAACAATTATACAACAGTTATATTACTATAGATACTATTAAAGTGTAGTCTAATATAAAGCTGTGGAATTTCGTAAAAATATACAGGGTTATTTTTAAAATTTAACCGATAACACTCGTTATCACAAAAAGCAACTTTTTCTTATATTTCTTATTTTTATTTTTCATTTTTTTGAACGACAACATACATATTTTAATTTCTTATTCCATATTATTATCTTAGTTAAGTATTTACATTCAACAAATTATGTTTATTGGGTGCAGAGTGAAGTACAGCCCTTCTGCCCCATATAGTTCAATTAAAGTTTTTATTACTATCTCCTTCAAAACTACTGGTCAGATCTTCAGGAAACTTTAAATATATATTCATTACTATCTGAAGGGTACATTTTTGACGTTTAAAGACAATGTCATTAAGTGTATGACTAATTAATAATAACTCATCTACACAATAAAAAATTATATTTGTTTGACTAACCAACGTACTGCTAAAACCATAATAGCTAGATTATATTATAAATATGGGTCAGGACATATTGGAACTAAAAATTATCAAAATATGCTTAAATATATATATATATATATGCGGCTAAGTTTTTATATTATTTTTGAAAAATGCATAAAATATATTACAATTTTGGAAATAAAAAACTCAAAATTAAGTGGGTAGACATAAACATAAAAAAAAATAATTTATACACGGGTTTACTAATTCGAGTATATATTGATAAATATGATGGATAGTGGACACTAATGCATTGTTTCGGGCATTTTTAAACTATCGTGAAATAAAACATCTTATTTTTAAAAAATACTTGCATAAAATACAGGGTTAATAATTAACGAATAACGTGATATGCGAACTCCGTGATAAACGTACACGTACCTACTGATTTTCATTTCTTCGTACAATCTAGAATCTAGATGTCAATTAGTTCTAACATAGTGTTGTCACAAAAAAACTCATAAGATCTTAAGTACCTACGTATACCATATAGGTCCGCAAATAGGGGGGATTTAGGTACCAAGCCTCCACCACAACTTTAACAGCCCTCCTAAACATTATATTTTTATTTTTAAATATCACAGTATTATAAATTATAATATGAGAAAATGATTACTAGAAGAGGTCGATGAGGTAGCAAAATATGTCACCAAACCTATAGTCAAAGACAATACCACCAATAAGAATGTAATGACTAATGAGCGAATTCAAGAAGACATTGAATATAGTTTGATGAATGAAAAATAAAATAACAAATAATAGTATATAACAATTTAATTGACTAGCTACCGATCGGTCATATTATAACCCGACTTAGATATACGAAAATACAATGGGAGATTATAAAATAGACAAATTTATTATACAAGAAGAAATCAATTTGTATAATTTATAGGTTTATTTTAAATTAAACTTTAAGGAAACAAGTCGAGCCGTTGTTTGTAGTTCACATTAGACGGATAATAAAAAACAATATGGAAAATTATATATACCACTATAGGCAAACGAGTGGAACGTTATGGTATTTTAAAAGTAAAAAGGGATAGAAGTATAAAAGAATCGGGCTTTCCAAATAAAATATTGGATAATAATGAAATATTAGCCACATGTCTGCGATCAATGACAATTGAGAGAATCAAGATGACATTGTAAAAGATTTGGGGAATAATAAGAGATATTAAGTCTTAGGAGTAATCTTAGCACTTAATCATTGTCTTTAGGTCTTTTTTGACCATAACATTTGCATAGGCAGATGAGCTATGAGAGACTTCAAAGGACACTACCTATCATACTTGAGGATAGAATACACAAGAGTAAATTTTTGTTGGTATACAGGCAATATCAGATGGATATTACGAGAGGGGAAAATCTTGATAAAATCGTAGTAATGCCCAATAATCTGAATGCCTTACAGTTCAATACATCGGTGTGCTTTATAGGTGGATGTTACATGTTATAGTAAAGCCAGGTCATAGGTAATATATAGGTACAATTTATACTACAGGTGGGTCAGAGAATAAAAATGACCAAAATCTCCATTACGCAACGGTCGCCTGCAGATTAGCTTATAAACAACACAGCCACTCGTAACAGTGCCCAAATACGATGAGGTTTTGGGTTGGAACCAATACGATGCCTATTGCCTATTGCCTGATAAACCAGATGCATTCTTATTTGACGAGGAATATAGTCCCCTGTGGTTTTTATAGGAATGTTATTAATTTATTTAAATATAGATGAGCTGTCGCTTTGTGAAGACACCAGGCGTGACGGCCAATATGAAAATAGAAGACAAATCAAGAATAGAAACATAAAAGTACCTATCAATAACATACGACCGTAATCAGGGGAATAAGGATTATCTATAACAGTGAAGTACAGCATTTTTATCAAAAATCCATTATCTCCTCGATAAAATACTTCAAAATCTGTAATAACAATTGTGTTTCCTTGGTGACATTCACAAAAAGTATCATAGTATATTTAAGAGGTTAAAACGAGGTTTAATGTGACGGAAATAGAGTAACCAGGATCGAATACATGGTTTTCATCAACAAGAATATGGTTGTGAGCAAGCTAAATTGAATTTAGTAGATACCTTATATAATTTAGAATAATTTAAATGTATTAAATACAGTTGTGATGATGGTTCGTGAATTTTTGTTGGACTTCAGAGTTTAAAATTGGAATTATAGTATTAATTTTGAGTGAAAAGAAAAAAAATTAGGTACTTTAATAATTTAAAACATGATATATAAAGATGCTAAGCAACAATATACTTGAGTTCAAATACAAAAAATCCTGGAATACCATTGGGACCAACGGACTTATTATTTCGAAGAGTAAAAAGAATCTGACTAACATCATCAATTAATAACTGAACCAGAGTATTATAGTTGGGGAATGTTATAGGTATCTACGATGACATACATGTGTTACGTGCACTATAACAAATTATGCACTTCTAAAATACGATATTAAAATATGCATGAAGCTATTTATGTTTCCACATAACTTTTTCCAATGAAAACTTCATTCTCACTAAGTAAGTTTTTGAAAATTTATATCGTTAGTTTATATCTAATATATTATGTAGAACTCATTATATTCTTGAAGAATAAAATAAAATAAATGTATAAGCTGTTTTAGTTTAGGATTATAATTTGGAGAATATTTTATAGTTTAAATTTTGTAAACATGATAAATATTATCAATAATATTTAAATTTATAATATCAGATTTTTGATATTATTTAAAAATTATATTTTTGTTGTTACATTCGTATAAAAAATGCAATCTATACAAATTTATAGGTGTTCCATGAAACTTTTTGAGTTTAAATAGTACCTTAAAGTATTCAGTCATATATTTTTAAGAAAATATATTGTTGTGAATTAATTTCATGCATTATTTGGTTCTCTCGGAATACAAAATATAAGTGTTAAAAAGAAAAAGAAAAGTTTTATTTCATTGGGTTGTTTATTCGGTTTCAGAAGAATAATTGAAAACTTTAACTCATTGAAACTTCAAAATAATTAATAAAGCCAATGAAGTAAAAGAATTGTCTATATATCTATAGCTTTATTTGGTTTTATATTATTCTGTAGGAACTTGTACAGTTAATGATTTGTAGATATTTAATAATGTACACATGAATAAAAAATAAAAAAATTTGAAACTTAAAGAATGTACAAAGAAAAAATTGTATTTATATACATTTTAGATTTTTAATTTTAGAATAAACGACTCATAAGGAATCTTGTATCAAATGTTCAAGCCTTAGCTATACCAAATAGAAGATTTTGTAAGTTTCTTACAATAAAATAGTTTGAAAATTTAAGTGATTATTACGAATGTTATCAACATTTTAACTTCAAATGTTCTTAAATAAATCGTACCAATATAACTTTATTATTTTTAATTGAATTAATACCAACTTTTGACGAATTTTGTATAAAATTTTAAAGTAATTTGACTAAACAAACATTTTAAATCGATATGTATAGAAAAAAAACTTTACAAAAAATTATAAAATTAAAATGGGGGTACCTACTAGTTATATTGTGTAGGATAATAATTTTAATCTTAATATACAATTATGTTATGTGGATAGGTAGGTATATATATTGTACGTTACGTAATATACTTATGTTGATATAAGTTTTCAAGTTCACCCTAGTTAATAAGTTTGTTGGAAATAAATTGAACACAATTGTGTCGTATGTTATGAATGCTAACAGTAGGCAATAAGCATAACCATAGTAACAAACACAAATATTACTATATAAGTATGTCAATTAGAACAAGTTTAAACAAAAGTTGGTATGTAAAATGAATAGCCAATAGGAAATGAGCAAACGCGTCATCATCGATGTCACACACACGCACACACACACACACACACACACACACACACACATACAAACTTAACAAATACAATTGAAACGTCAATTTCATCAATATAAAGAGAGCTTTAAGGTAAAAAATATTAAATAATAATTAATTTCCATACCTGGAACCAGTTTAAAAATGCAAATTCATATCATGATATAATTATAATAAAATTCAGAAATAAAATATTATAAATGTACGTATACCAATAATTAAAATGAAAAAACCATTAGATTTAGCCAAAAACCGAATCTTTTTTTAAATGTTAAACAATTTTTTAAAAACATCTATTTTGCCGTAAATTTTGTTTATGATACTAAGTAAATTAGAAAAAAAATGTTTATAATTTCCAACTATGGACCTTTGACAGAGTACATCTTCTGGTCTAAAAAATTACAAAATACATAACTAACACATTCATCGATTTACTCAAGATCTAAGTAATTTTTTTTCTTCTTATATATAAGACTAATCTCATTACTACAGACAAAATACATAATTTGATGGTCAAATACTCAAATTTGACAAGTTAGATAACTTATTAAATTATTTTAGCAAGAATATTTAAGTTGGTCAAATAATGATTGACACTGGACGACTGATTTGGTCCACGGGCTATAGTCATATATTATATACATATAGTTCAAGTTGTCACCAATCACTTTTAATAGTAACTTAAGATAGTTTCATGGATAAAGTAAAAAGTACTATACACTTAAACTATTGGTTTCTTTCGTTGTCATTTGAACTTAAGTAGAAATGAGGTTGAAATAATTATCGTTGTCAACTTTGAAAAGTACAGTGTGTCCGAATATCGATATCTACAAAGTTACACACAAGTAATTCTTAACCCTCAGTTTGGCTGACACTGAATATAATATATTATACACAATCTGGTGTCACTAATAATATTTTTTTGTTGTCAGTGTTAGACATGCATGATGCATCAGTTTATTGATCACGTATTAAAAGTGTAGGTACCTAATAAAATGTGACAAGGTGAATAACATATGTTAAGATAGGGGTACACAAATGAATCAAAAAATTTTATTTAACTTGTCATACATTACTTCATGCAAAATAAATATCAAACGCGAAAACAAAATAATACAATTTATGTTTATCGACATTTGCATTAATACTTTAAGAGGATGTCAGCGCACTATTTGTTTTCTCTCTCTGGCCCACGCAAAACATAGATGCATTTCCGCAGAATCGTTTTTTCTATGTTTTTAAGTTATCTTAGAGTAAAATCACATATTACAAAAAAGATAGAGAATAATATTTTAGAGGGAATAACATATCGATTTTATACTTCATTGTTATTTGACTTTGTATTCGACTTTCAAAATAAACAAAAAAATTTGTAAATTTAAATGATGTTTAAATTGTTTTGAAACAATATTTAGATAAATCGATATGTCATTCCCTCAAAAATATTATTCTCCATCTTTTTTTGTATTGGGTGATTTTACTCTAAGATTACTTAAAAACATAGAAAAAACGATTCTGCGTAAATGCGCTTTTTCTATGTTGCGCGTGGGTCAAAGAGAGAAAACAAATAGTGCGCTGATATCCTCTTAATAGCTGGTACTTTCGCATTAAGTGCCCACAGTAATAGTGGACAACCTTTGTGCATCTAGTAATAAAGAGTGATAAAAATATATAATATATACTGTATAATTATAATTTTATTACATTTTCCCTTATAATAATTCATAGGTACAATAAGTAAAATAAAACATAAAAGGTGTGCAAATGGATACCAATTATTCTGTATACATTAAGTGTCGTTTGGGTTACTGTAATGGATATGTTAAATTTTATTAATTTTTTTTTTAAATGATCATGAAGCCCGATAACTATATAAGGCCATTAGCTGTTTGATTTTTGTTTGTAGAGGAGGAATTGTAGGTTTGTAAACACGTGTGTTTTGGGTTTGGCAAATTTTTTAGTGGGTATCCATTATAGGTATCTTCCATGCCCGGGGGGGGGGGGCTTAATTCACCCGGCCACTCCGTCCCCCTGATAAATTTTAATTCAATGATATTATATCATTATATACGAATAATGTTATTCATTTTTGAATTAGGTACAACAAAAACAAATGTATTTTATTATAATAACTGGTTTTGCTTAATAATTCATATTTTGCTTAATTTTTTTTGTTTTTCCTGATTATTATGAAAATTACCAAGTCAATTTACTTTTAACGCCCAACCACCAAGTTCCAACTAGATCCAATTTGCAACCAAATACCACCCTCAAATTTGAATAATTATTTTTACTACCCCAAAAGATTAGAAATACATATCACTAAAAAAAAAGCGGGTAAGTGTGTGTCGCTCTGCTGTACAGTAGGTTACAAGTGGGTGATTATAATGGATAGTGTTAAATTTTAATTCAATCATATAGTATCATTGTATACGAAAAATGAATCTGAGCGGAGACGGTTTGTCAGCCTAGGATATTTTATATTATATTTATATTGTTATTATTAGGGCTCGGATTTTGTAGCAAAATAAATCCTTAAAAAAGCATTTTAAGTAGCCAAAAAAAGCCAAAAAAAGCATTTATTAATTTAATTCTAAAAAAGCAAATTTCAATTACACATAAAATTAAATATTAAAAAAGGAATTCACAACCATATATTTAGTCAAGTTACTTTCATTGAAACTCATTCTATTGGGTGCTAATATATTTTTATACATAGAAAAAGACCTTTCCACGTCAACCGATGTAATCGGTGCATATTTCATATAAACTAAATCATTTGAATCATACTGTTCCACATTTACGTTTAGTGCAGTGCCATTATGAATACTATTGACTTTTTGAAGTTCTGCCCATCCATTATTTTTTGAAAAAATACGATTGCGCTTTTCTAAAATCAATTTCGCTACTTCGCCATTAGCTTCCTCTAACTTTTGTTTTGCTTCTAACACCATTCACCAATAATTCAAGTACCTATATAAAACTCGAATCCCTCAGACTACAATACAGTTAGGTAGGTAGATTTATCATATAATATGGTGAATGGGTACTCAGGACCAATTAATTACAATAATAAATGTATATAAGTATATAAAATTAATTTTATGAGCTGCAGCATAGAATTTGTAACATTTACGTGATCACTAACAATTTCACAACCCGTTGCAGTTAGTCAATCAAAATAAACAGAAACCACAATCAATAGTAATGCTAGACCTACAGACACATAGTATTAAAATAATCTCTATCACTGGCAAAATTACAACCCAAAACTGAATAATACAAATACCAATATAAATATAAATAATAAATTACGATTGCCGGAACAATTGTTACTAAACGATAAGAAACGATAAGATAGCAGGACTCACGTAGGTCCCAGGATACAAAAATTTCAAAACACTTAGACAAAAAAAATCGGTTTCACACAATGGCCACCACCTTCAACCAACCATAAAGGCATAAAAGAAAAGTCCGATCCAAGTGCGATCCTTTCACATAGACGGACAACAAAGACGAGAAAGCTTTTATATTTTACATAGTAATTTAAGTTTAACCAATCATACCTTCAAGATAAAATGTACACCGATCTATCAAGCGCAATCGCCGCAGCTATCCACTGATCGATAACACCAAGTATTAAGTACTGTCAACTAGCAGCTAGACGGCAATAATAAAACCTTAATAAATAACGGCACACAATTCAAAAACAATAGCAACACCCCTCCCCCATCTAAAAGGAGCAGGCTTTTCAAGAATATTAACTTGAATAGTTATACAAATTACTAAACATGTAACACGTAAATATAAAGAAGAATACTAAATATTCAAACAATGTGAGACAACCACAAAAAAAATGTAATTAATACAATTTTAATTGATGTTATATAGAGTCATCTCCAACTTCAAGACTGGGAAAAGGTGAAATTTTTATCACTGGTTGCTTGGTGACTGAACAATTTGATGTTTGACTAACACAACCCGAACAATATCATCAATAACAAGATGAAAATTTACAACGTGAACCATATTCCATTTTAAAACGGCAATGTTATTCACTTTCCACGAGCTTGGAGCTGTGAAAAGTACTCAGTACTCTTGTACAACAGAGCAATCCGCTCACAAGGACAAAAAAGAAGAGAATATTTTTACATTTTAGAGAGTAGTTTAAGTTTAACCGATCACATTAATTTGTGCACTGTATCTGTCTATAAACCGCTATTTCCGCAGCTGATCCAGGCGGCAATTATATGACTTTAATAAAATATAACGGTGCACAATTCAAAAACAAATCCAACCAATTTACTGATGTACTGAATATGCCTAACTCACTGCCTAAGTACTTTTATTATTGAAATATAAATTTAAGTAAGTACCTATAACATATTTTGTTAATAAAATTAATAAAATCATTATTATATCAAAATAAAATATATGATAAATTATAACATAATATCTTTGACAACATGGAATAAAATGTTTAAATGTTATGATAATATTTTTTATGAATAATATAAAACTATTACTTTTTAAACAAACTAAAAGTACCTATAGATAATAATAATAATCTCATATTTTATGCTTTCATATTGAAATTCTGCAGGGGAGTTTTGTTAATAAAATCGTTAATTCACTAAGACCACCGATTACCAATATAATAACAAAACTTTTGTAGATACTATAAATCCATTTGCCCATAAATCATTGATTTTGTTAAAAAAAAAAACAGCAATCTAGATAAACCTACAATAAAGTAGATGTATTGTGTTTAACCATTATAAAAATAATAACGGATAATATTATTATCTTTCCTCAAATTTGTTTTCGTCTACTCGCTACATAAAGGTACCTGTACTCTAGGTACCACCCACCAACCCCTTAAATAGTTCAAATCTACACTCGGCATCCTACGCACGAACGCTCGTTAAAGCCGTACGCGATACCGAGGAATATCAAATTGGAACGTTGCAGTTGGGGTGAATGTTACACATCAGCCACCACTTCCAAAGTGGTTTGATACAAAGATTGCAGAAACCCCACATCACACCTGACGACTACTGCTAGGAACCTGTTGATCCGAACATCGCATGACACTACGAGCGAGAGAGAGAAAGCAAAAGAGTGAGAAAGAAGAGAATACTTCTCGAAAAAACTAATCATTTTAATTTTTAATTTAATTTAATTTCTTTTTATCACGCGCACGCAATCGGATACAATGTTATAATAATTATCTACAATGCGCGTTCTACGAAGGCACCTCCATCCGCGTGGCTAGGGTAGTTCATACTATGACGTATGTTTAGTTAGATACATATATTATGTTACCTATATAATACATTTTATTATTATCGTGTTCAATAAAGTGTAACACAATATCATCATTCTCTTCTTTTATAGCCCTCGAAAAGCACTTGTGAAAAATAATTCTAAGGTACGACATGAGTACATGACATAAAAATTAGGGAAGGGCCGATACATAAATCGTTATTCAGTATTGATGATATTGATTTTTTTTCCAAACCAGTTATTTAAATCGATATTATACAAAAATAGTCGCACAACGTATTACAAATGCATAAAATTATTTATTTATAACGCTAAATAATTAGGTAATGCTAATACGTCATAATATTATAAGTTTTGTTTTTTTTTAAATATTCACTTATGATTTTTTTAACAAAAAAAGTTGGTTATTAAATTTTAATGTAATTAACGTTCTTAAATCGGTTTCGTATCGGTTACATGTATCGGATAGCAACAAAAAAGTGGCCAACCCTAATAAAAAAATAGGTACCCACCTAACAATAATTATCATAATTTATAAAAGTGTAAGATACCATAACCTATATAATAGCCGGTATTAATGTCATGACGGCCAGTAAAGCACTATCGATATCATATTATAATATTATATTCTAAAATCAATAGGTATCTAGTATAATAATATATTACTATAATATGTAACTACTAGTGGACAGTCTACCTGAAGCGTTTTCGTCGATTTGCGAGTTGCCCAGCACGCTCGTCATCTCCAGCAACCCGGCCGTGTTCTCCAGGTCCTCGGCAGTGGCACCGTAATACTTGTTTAGGCTGTGTTTCGACCCGGAAGCTTTCATCACTTTAAAACGTTCCATGTCGTCGGACCCAACTCGCTCGTGAGTCTAATATAATATTAATAATAATAACAACAATAATATGTGCAGTCGTGCGGGTATATACGCGTGGAAGATTATTACGAGGTGTACCTGTACTCGGATGTCGGGGATGACCCGAATGCAAATATGTTAAAATTATTATTTTCGTTTTTATTTACACACAACACGAACACGGTTTAAACACGGAGGAAAAACAACCCGCGCACAAATCGGACGACGACGACGAAATCACAACCAAAAAACGCACACCAGTCCGTACATATACGTTAACACCGCACACGCACGAGACGGGACGGACGAACCGAACGGACGGACGAGCAGACGAGGGACGCGACGTACGGCCGATCGGCCAATGTGCTACTGCCGGCTGTCGCGGCGACGCGACGGTTGTCGGGTTGTGTCAACGCGCGCGCGGCGGTTACGGCTGTGGTGTCGGCGGCGGCGGCGGCCGTTGCGCGGTGGCGGGTGGAGGCGATTCGCGCGCGTTTTCCGACGCCGTGCGACGCACGCCTATCCTGACGGAGGATCGCGCCGTTTCGGGCGGCGGGGGTTGGCGAAGAGTCGTCCGCAGTAGGGAGGGGGAAGGGCGACGCGTAATAATAAAACGCTTCTCTACCGCCATCTAACAACTACCGCCACCTCCGCCACTTCTCGTCCACAACGCACAAACGTTTACCTTGTACGGTGGGTATTATAATATTATTATAATAATATAATTATATCATTATACATTTTTAATACTCCTCGATTGCCGAGCAAAACCGATACGAAGGTATACGGATTTAGGTGGGTAGTGGGTACACCACCGCAGCCACAACGAGCTAAGCTCAGTAATCTCATAATATTATTATTATTAGAATATTATTATCACGCGGAAATGACGGGAATCGGCCGCGATTTCGAAGTGAACCGACTGAGTGAACAAAATAATAATCAATTATTATCAATACAGCATCGGCAGTTCTTGGATTAGATACGAGTATAATATACAATTCATATATATATTAATACTGTAGAAGTCTAGATGATATTTATTTTAAAATTCAAAATGTCGTTTGGACACAATGATAAAGTCATTACGGTTTACCAAAAATGAAAAGCTAAAGTTTTTAAAATGTGAAACTGTAGTATTATAATATAAAACATCTGCAAGTCTTAAACTATAAAATAATTCTTAAAGAACATTTTTCATTTGCATATATTATAAATTTAAACTAGATTACCAAAGGATGTTTTGTATATTTAAGATGCTTTAGAACCGAATTTATACATTAAAAAAATGTAGGTATTCAAAATATTAAAAAAATGAATGTCTAATTATTATTATTTTTGTCAAAACAACTTTTTTTTAAAAATATTTTAAGCATTATCCAAGAGAAATGTCGAAGAGGAGGTGAATACAACTATTATTTTCAGCTAATACATGTAGTAATATTATTATAACGATAATAGAATGAAAAAAACGCTAGTGATGAAATACCACCACCGCCGCCGCCCCCGCTGTGCCATTAATTGAATATTGGTGTCTTCACAACCCCCTCCACACCACGACGCCTCACTGACTTTATAATATTATGTGTCCGCTGACAAAACGCTTCGTTTGTTTTTGTACACTATAATAACGTAGCCACGTCGTAGGTTTACAGGGTGATTCACATATACCCATCCCCCTTTTATCCTATGATGATGTTTTTATTCAAATTCTGATTTTTGTAATTTTTAAGTTGTTACAACCAAAGATCATAATATTTTAAAATACTCAGATTTGTGTACTATTTAAAGATTATTGAAATATATATAAATTACTATAATATTTTTAAATCATCATAACTTAATAACTGACAATCTATCTGTTCATTCGATTTATATAGGATATATGTAGGTACATCAACATTTTCACCGTATAAAAATGTCTTTTTAGTTTTAAAAGCAACAGTTCATGTTTGAAAATTTGATTCTTAAGTACATCTAGGAAATTCCAAAAAATCTGAATTTGAATTTGAACAAATTCATTAATAACGTAAAGTGAGGGTAAACATTGAGCAATCTTGTTGAACCACTCTTTATATGAAACTGGGATGATAATACCTAATATATAGAAGGTACTCGAGGTATGGATACATTTAGGTAAGTAAGAATATATAATATGGGACTTTTTCAAAGTCTTTCATATAATAATACAATTTAAATAAGTTACACATGGCCTAAGTATACAAGTTCACGTTACTGTGTTAGTTTATCTATATTCTATAGGTATATTATTATATGTGATCCGTGTTTGAATTATTCCATATCTCGAGATATGTTCCATACACCACGTACCTTACCCATATAATATAATGCACATTGAAAGCATTATATTATTATAATCTTCATCGCTACCACTCAATTGTACACACCACATAATATTATATATTATTACCATTGATTTAATATTAAACTGCAGCTCGCGGGGTGTATAGTAGTTTCAAACCAATGTGTAATAATAGGCTTGTACATTGTAATGTAACTTTATATAGAATAAAACAAATTAACTCCATGTATCTGAAACAAAAATGTATTTTCATTGTTTTCATTTTGCGATTTTTATATGGTTTCTTATAATGTTATTATTTACATACAACTGAAATGATTTACTCAAATAATTTACATGCACATATCATAACTAAATAACAATTAAGTACCCTATAAACCATGATAGTTCTAAAGTGATAAAATCTGTAGTAGTTACTATAATTTAATATAATGATTCCAAGCACTATTTGTAAACATTAAAAAATATAATATAATATATGAAAATAATAAATTACCTGTTTGACATATCATTAATCGATAAAAAAATCATTACATAATATTTCAAACAAACAAGTATAATTATACACGTTGAATAAATGAAAAGCCAAAACATTAAAATTATTTTTCCGTGTTTTATTGAAGATGAATTACGTATTATGTACCTATATTTATAAAAGTTTGTATTTTAGAATTATGATTTAAGTAGGTACAATACATATATAATACCAATATATTTCTTAATGAATGTATTATACTATCATGAAATATGTTAATGAGAAATTGTATACATTTCATAAATAATGAAATAAAATAATTTACGTGAAGTATAATATCTATTGCACATTTGTCTATATTCAAGGTAATGGTAATAACTAATAAGTAATAACTAATAAAAATGTTTTTCAAATTGCATTTTAATATATGATTAAAATATTAATATATATCATTTTTAAACCAAGATTAAATTTAAAAAAAAGGTTCTTGTTTTATATATATTCGAATAAATATATATAAAATATATATTGTTTTTAATTTATTAATAATTAATAAGCAACTTATTTTATAAACACAACTTAAATCTTCATAAATTATTTTAGTTTTATAAGTTATTATTTTTTCCAACAACAATATTACTTTAATATAAATAGTATATACATAAGAAGAAAAATTTAATAATGATAAATAAGTAATTTTTAAGAACGTTGAATATTATTTTAATATATTAAAATGGTAATGATTTCTGTCATCCAGAATACATTTTTTTATGCATAAAAAATTTGTTTATAAATTTTACTGAGTTTTTTCGATATACGATTGCATAAAACTTAAAACGTTTGTATAACTTTTGAATCTCAAAGTGTTAAAAGTTGAAAAAAATAATATAATAAATTCTATTCAAGTTGATAAGACTCTTATAATAAGTTAAAACAGGTACATATTATTGACAATTGAAGGAATATCGTAAAGTGTAAGTATATTTTCCACGAAGTCTGGTTTAAAATATATATTTAAACAAATGCTCTGTACGCTATACTATCTATTAAAGTTTTAAGCGTATTATAACTCCATAATAATTCATTACAATTTTTGATTTGATTTATTGATCAACATTTGAAATTGTTTTTTAACTTTTAAGTTGTATGCATACAACAATGCTAACTTTAGCTGTATTAATTTATTCATACAACGATGTTTAACGTGTATATTAAATAAATATATTTTATGTACCTATTAATTTGAAACTATATTATCTATATTCGTGACATCGAATGGTTGAATATTACATGGTACGGCCTAGATAATAACGTTCATATCATTATGTATTAAACCTAGTATAATATGTCTATATTATATTATAGAAATATTTGATAGCACATACCTCTACCTATAGGTAAACATCATTATAAGATCATTACTTTATACCCCGTATGGCCGTATACGTCATTATTCTGTGGAATGTAATGTATGTAAACCGTCTCAGACCTCCCTTGCGCATAAGAATATTGACGAAAAAAAATAATGGTGAAAAGCAAATTCCAATCAACGAATAAACCACGGTATATTATTATATACCGTCAACGCAGAAACGTATAACTGTCGAGACGACTGCGATGGATGACGACGAGTGACGAGTGATGACTGTTGAAAATTAAATGATAATAATAATCGAGCACACGACTAAAAAAAATGCTAACTAGTACCTATATGACTTACCACTTACGATCAGTGGATAAAAATTGGAACCTGACGCATCATAAGTCCATAACTTATCACATTTGCTCTCTGACGGCGACAACATCATAGCAATACAAAATATAATACAATCGGTTCGGTTTCCCTCTGCGGGCACAGCATTTTCGTTGCGGTTGTAATAACGCATCGTCCCTACAACATATGTCAACAGCTGCGGTCCGATCGGGTTGGTCCTATCTCTCGCCATCGAACCAAAGCCCAAGGTCGAACGCAGCGGAATGTCTTGTGGGAAATATTCGTTTGCCAATAACAGAGACATCGTCTCACACATATTATTATATTACTATTATTATTATTATTATTACTACGACGGTGGCGGCGGCGGCGGACAATGGAAAGACGGTGAGAATTCGTGTGTTCGCCCGTCGGGGTCGAAATGTGTTTCGGACCCTTGCACGTTGCAACCCGAACTCCACCATCACGACTCACTGACGAAACCCCGGCTTTTATGACTTCTGGGTAACGACAAATCTTCATCGGCGTTCGCACACGTCACACACACTGCACGGTTTTATCTGTAACTTTAATAATAATATTATACCGACTGAATAATGTTCTATCATTATTAAAGCCCATTTACATATTGGTCACTTATACCTACTATGTCACGTGTGATTATAATATCATTATAAATGCGATGAAGATTTTGAGAAAAAAATCGCAGCCAAGTAACTTTTTTAAATTCTGAGCGATGAATGCTGTATTGATTTACAATGATGTGTGTGGTTTTTATAGTGTCTGGCCCTTGGAGACACTTTTTATGGAACAAAAAATGCTTTAATTTTCAATGGCATTACCTTTTCTTGTGGGAAAGTAAATCTGTTTGATATTTAAGGATTTCAAACGCAAAAAATATCCAATATAATAAAATAATTAACAATAACATTTTTTGCTCGGTGGAAATGCTTAAAAATGTAATTCAAGGTTCAAGATTCCACATAATATGTCAGTATCACTAAAATTAAAAAACAAAATAAGAGTAATTCCACATATATTTATTTTGAACGTCTGAAACTTAAATTTTGATGAAATAGTATATTACGCATGACGTGTAAAATTATATTTTCTCATCATATGATTTTTTTTATTTTGCTGTAGGTAATTCAAAAACAAAAAACCGTAAATATTTAATATTTTCGCCAGATGTTTACATTAGTATTTCTATACATGGTTTTTAAAATATTTTAACTCTTTTTAAGCTATTTCTAGACTATTTATATTTTTATAAAAATTATCGATAAAATAGTCGAGGTTTTTAACTGAGTGAGTACCTACCAACTCAAATAAAATGCTTCACAATTTTATACAAGAATTTTTCACTAAAAAAAGGCTAGGAGGGATCTATTCCCACTATATCTTATCTCCCCATACTCCCTCCCAATGAGAACGCCCGTAACCTGCTGTGCAGCAGATTGGTTATCTACTTTCACCTTTTTTCAATATCTCATCTGAAGACTAAGAATATGAGTTTAGTTGTGTTCAATTGGGATTATAATATATTATATTTCAATATAATATAATTTTAGAATCACTGTCTTTTAAAAATTGTAACAGTTGCTGAGTACTAACATTTATTAGACGGGTTATTAATTAGTATAATACTAGTCAGTTTAGTACGATCGAAATAGGCTCTCACTCGATGCAAACGTTGAGAGCCACCGCCAACCCATGTGCTCGTTCGTAGAACTTACGCTCCTAGGAGTCTAAAAATAACTTTTGATAATCCACTAATGATGTAGATACCGATTATTGATGTTACGCGGAAACATTTAGATTTCTTTACATCTATATTAACGAACGTGTCAATGACCCTCGACGCAACGGTGACGATCAACACAGTGCTCACCCACTCCAACACATTAAAACGAAATTTAAGCCCAAAAAATGATTTCTCAGTTTCCTGTCAAATATTTCGGTTTTTAGTTTCGTCGATAAGCTTTTATAGCCGTGGATTCCTCCCGCGTCGAAAACGAAAAAAATAACTAAATAAGCAGTTGATTTAAAAGTTAAAACTGTACAGGTGATTATTGTAAATATTATTATAATATGTCTAAATCCCTCCAAAAAAATATTTGACCCTCTACTATACTTAATCCAATACTATTTCGGATATCATAATAGAAAGTCTTCGCAAAACACTCAGCATTAAACCATCGTTGATAGTATTCAAGGGGTAAAAACCGTGTATATAATCGACCATAATAATATACTTTATAGGTAATCAGTAATCACTATAATTACATACAATTGTATTATTTGTCTTTGAAAATAATATGTTAAACTATAATCGAGAATCGAGATACCTATTTACTCTGAAACAATTATTCCGTTTAAATAATGTAAGATATAGATACCTATATAATTATGTTATCATTGTGAGACAAATATGTTTTGGAATGTTTCGTGAAAATAACATGATTGTTAGTACTTAACTCTGTTCTTAGTATAAATTATTTAGGTATTCGTGAATATTATCTATTATAAATATTTTCGTATAGTTCATTAATCATACATAAATCTCTCACTTTCCAAAACTTTAGTTTATCATAATATAATATATACACAAACACAATCAAAAGTATTTCCCACCTCTGCACATTTATATACAATATACATACATAATTTATTTTAAAATTTTTCCAATCGTTTAGTATATTATATAAGCTCGAATAATTTCATAAGCCAGAAGCGTATTTATAGCAGCAAGGGCAACGAGGGTGGAACGCACGAAATCCCATCCTTCACAAAATTACTTTTTTTCGTTATTTGTATGCTCCGTATACTTTTTAAGCAATAAACCGTTTATAATGACTTTGGAAGGATCAAAAAACACTGCCATTATATACAATATTATATACCTACCTAACCAATTCGTCATTTAAAGCGTATTCGAAAGATATATTGTATATAATATATATAAAATTGTACATAATATCCAAGACATTTTTGCATTCAATTTTGTTAAAATACTATTGCATAGCTGGTAATGTACCATAAGATATTAAATCCAAAAAATAAAATATTATACAATTTATATTCTAGAATATAGATAAATAAAGGTAATATCGTGGCATATTTATAATCTAACAGAGATTTACAATTAAAATTAAAATTAAACTGAGAAGCATATACTTCGTTGAGCATACATTTTCCATTCAATAGAAAATATAGTAACGCCGTCATTCGCAAATTGCAAATCACCACTTGTTATTATTTTTTGATCTATTCGAAGGATTCAAAAAATTAGTAGTCGTTCAATCGTATACCGACATGACATGTAACGAATGTGATCAAGAATACTCAATAACACAGGTACGCTGTGGCCATAAACAAAAATAAAAAGCAGTTATTATTGACACTTTCCAGACGGGGCTGATGAAAATTGCATAGTGAATTGGATGAGTGGCGACTATCTTCTATTTAACATTATAAGAGGCATGTGGAGACCTCCTTACAGTAAAACACATTACCTATAACTGAATGCTGAACGTTAAATGTACACCTACAAATAAAATGCAACCTTTTGGACTAAATACATATTAAGTTATCTACCCTATTCTACAAAAAACATAAATCAATCTCATCATTACCATGATATAAACCTGCCTCAAACTATAATATGACATTTTATTTATTTACTTACTTACCAGTTACCATTATTAATTGAATGATAATTATTCAATTAATTATTATTATTATATTGTGTGAATCAAAATTATTAATAAAAAAAAAATAGGAGTGTGAATAGAAGATCTTATACCTATGTCACGTATACAGACGATTAAAAATATATATTGGCGTAAGTATAAATGTATAATATACTTATATTATAATATAATATAAGTATATATATATATATATATTATAATATAAGGTGCATGGCACTGTCGGAGTAAACATGACAATTATTTATACGATACATAATTCCGAAATGCCGAATCCGCAAAATATCGTCCGTACGGCGTTCGTATTTATAATACCTTACTTTATAAATTAATATTTATTTCCCGGTATCCAACGTCGTATATAGCTTATAAAATGCCTACGTGTACATTATTTTCAACGAGTTTAGCGTCTGTGCTGTCGTTTTGAACGATTCAAATGGTCAGTGACGTGGAAAAGCACCAACATAAAAATATGCAACCCACAAAATATGGTATAGTATCATATTTAAGAACAATATAATATTATTTTATTCCCGACCAATTAACATAACAATATTATATGTGTATAATTTTATATTATATTACATAAGTAGTATTGAAATTTGTTTCCCTCTTAGAATTGCGCCCCTGGCCCTCTTGTCCTGCTCTGAATACGGCCCTGTCTTTAGGTACCTACCTACAGTAGGTATATATATTATATATTTTGAATTTATAATGAATAGTATTATAAAACGCCTTAAAGCGTGTTATGGTCAAATTAGATTGTTTAAGGAGCTGGATGTATACAAACCATTTTAGGCAGCGGAACCTTTTTTAAAATCTCGTGTCCACATATTCATATAATAGTATTGAATTATTAAAAATACTTGCTATGCTTAAAATGTGTTGTGGACTTCAAATAAAGACAAGGCGGGCCGTGGGTTAAACTCTTCAAGTACGCAAATGCCAAATTTATACACTTGCATCCTTCTTTTAATTTATTGTTTTCCGAATCAAGCACTAAGGCATACTTCGATATTTTTTTTTGTCGAGCATATTTGCATGCATCTTATAGAGTTTTAATATTATGCTTCCTAACCCACGTAATTAAAAATGTTCTTGTTTTTCTTTATAAGATCTAAAATCTGTGAAAAAAGGGAACCTTTTTTATGAGCAAAAAAAAATCTCATTAACATCGAGATTATCGTTGGCGTCCTACAAAAAGTGGTCCGTTGACCGTAGTGTAAAAAAAAGTTGGCAAAATCTGGTGTTAATGATCCGTCGACATTAATAATTTCAAAAATTATTGAAAATTAATAAAATACGAAAATAATTTAATTTCAACTGACTGCTATATTGAAACAGTTTACTATATAACCATTATTATTATTTTCCTTTCTCATTTTGAACGGAATTCACTTGAGACTAAAATGGACCAAGACGTTTTCGGGGCGGAATTATTTACAATCGCTCCATCCCTATGTTAAATACAAAGTCATTTCAATGAACGGCGCCGCCGCCGGTAGGTGAACGTTTTGTCAAGAGGACTATGCTGATCCACCCGCCAAACGTTATCTTTGTAGTGGGGAAAAAGCACGTTTAGAACAATCGATAAAATATACATACACCCATTAAAACATAACCCGTTTGGACCAAATTATAATAAACCCCTAGAGTCGGCTGCATAATATATAGTTTTAACCACAATTTACATTTTTCATACATTCGTCAGTTATACTTCACTTCTTTCATATGTGCATCTGCGTGATAGTGATGAAGTAGCAAAGACCCCACGATTGTGATAATAATATAATATCATAATAGTAAAAATTACGGCAAAACGTTAAAAGAAAAATCAAAAAAAAAAAAAAAAGGTCTACTCCGAAATCGAGATTGAACAAAATTACACAGAATATTATGTTATTAATTTTAGTTTTCATACGATTACTATTTTTATTGTTGTCTCAAACCGAATTCTGAGCATTGCATTCATATTGTACATGAATAGATTATTATTTCTCAGAACAATGAATTATCACGTAATGGTATGGCACATGTAGTAGGATAAACAAACCCAATAACCTCGGGGAGTTTTCGTATGGGTTTCTCGTAATCTAATGCTGTTTCAGGACCAATTCTACTCAACGGGATAATAACTCGTGTGATTTATTTATTTGAAAGATTTTTTTAAATTCCGAGTTGAGCGATGAATGTGTTGGTTTTACTACAATGATGCGTGCCTGAGGTTTTTTGTGTGTCTTTTATAACCTTTTGGAGCAGTAAAACTGTTTCAGAGTTTAATTTTTACAGTGGTTTCTAGTTAAAATTGATACTGTAGGTCATATGTAATTTCCAATAGTTAGTACTTTTAAAAACAATTGGATAAAACAAAATAAAAATAAGGGAAAATAGAGATGTTTGCAAAACCAGTTTTCGACAAAATCGATTTTGTTTTTTTGTTGTAATTAAAATAAATAACTGCAGAGATTTGAATTTTTACTAAATTATAAACATTTTTTAGGATATCTTGGTTGGCAGGCCATCTTTTCTCAGAATCGTTTTTTATTGTCTACCTACAATAATTAATTCAAATTAAAAATTACGAGAACAACCGACATCTACTAGGCATAATATGCATACTGTATACACTACACAGCAGAATTAATTCACTGGTTTGTTTTTTTCAAATTGGTCAAGCTTAGAAATTATACATTACAATTGTATAATAAATCATAATTCATAAATGTTGAAATATGTTATAGAAAAAAATAATAATGACTTAGGTACATATAATAATATTATTATTATGTATCACAAGTCACAATCTCAAACAACATAAACAGTTTGAGTTAAAATTTCAAATTTTCAAACAGTTTACTTTTCAATTTTTTTCTAAATCGATACGATTAGGTTTGAACACGGTTTTAATTCACGTTCTATAGGTAGTAGGTACTATCTATAACATTATAATAATATATTATGAGTAAATCAAAGAAATATAAATTTAATAAAATAGGTGATTAAAATCAATACTTAAGGGTAATATTGTCAATTGAACATTGTTTAAATAGTAAATACAAAGTGGGTCACAGAGTACACCTAAATAAATAATTGAGTTTCTAGTCCTAACTCTTAAGTCCCAGCATGGCTGTTGGGACAGTGAGACGCATACTAACAAGCTAAATACCCTAGTTGTACTGTGATTTTACGACCATAAATGTTGAAGCTGTTCCTCTGGCACCTAACCACAATCCACAAACTGACCAATTATTATTCTATACGTCCTGGGCAGATCCTATGTATAACGAATATATGTATAATATACGGGATGACGCATGTAACATAAGACACTCATTATAATTTCAGAAAAGATTTATCTCACGTAATGGCATGTGGTTACAAAGCAATATTTTTTGCAATTTTTTATCGTCATTATTTTTTAAGTTTTTAATCTTTTGAAAGACAACATACATTTTTTATTTCACGTTCCGAAGCAGAATATTATTTGAAATATTTCAATCTATAAAACCCAAATTTCGGACTAATAGTCTGTTTATTAGTTATCAATAGTTTGTTTAGATGCGCGAAGTAGTGGACCAACATTTTGCGGGGTACTCCTGTTCCACTCCACTCCGTTCATCTATACTTTAAAGCTTAAATACTTACATATTAACTCACCAACTACTCGTCCAAAATGTGATTATTATAATATATCAAAGTTATCAATAATATTAATATGCTGCTTTGGAATTAAAAAAATAATAATAAAAAAATAAATAAATAATCAAAACTAGGAAAAGTATTTTTTTTTTATATAAAAAATGTTGATTTTTACTTAAAATTATGTAAAGGAAATATTTCCAAAAACGTTAATAATTTTTGAAATAATGAGTGTATTGCAATAAATAGATTACTCGGTAATATAAATAATATAATATGTATTATTCAGAATCATTTCCTGAATTAAATAACGATGATCAACCATCCCTCTTTTGTACCCCTGTAGTGACGTTATTTCAATATACTCGTTATAGGATTTAGGACAAACTTACTAAATTGTCGATTCGCAGGTGTGGGGTTGAGTGTGGGTGTAGCGTTGGAGGTGGTGTTGCCACGGGTGCAGTTCTTTTTCTAAACCGGACACTGATACGGGGATTTAAAAATTATAAATATATATTCTTTTCAAAATTATAATACTTGAATACCGACTCCGAGGTATGGCTTAACTAGGCCGAGTTTATAACATTATTGATCTATCCTATAACACCAAATAAATTATACCAACTACCGCTCCTATATATATTATTGGCATGCCTTTATATTATTATGTGGTTGGATCCTGTATCAATCCAACGTCCTAAGTACGATCGATCGTCTGCCCTATATAATATCTGCTCTACGATTCTGCAGTGCACCTGCTACCAGCGCCACCTCTCCGTAGTATGCTTGTAATGTTAGAAACAAATTCGCACTATCGGTACATATTATATTTTATGTTGTGTCATACGTTTTTCAATAGTTCATTAATCATTTTTGGAATCGCAATCACTAATAATTGTTTCCACGGGTAGGATTCCGGGAACTCCCGACAGCCCTAGCTAAAGTTAATTGTACATTTTTTTTAACACATAAATCATTGCTACGTGATTTTATCAATACGACCCTGTGATTTAATACGGTCATCGAAAGTTCAATATTTATTGGTAGTTGGTACGACGTTTTAAATGTTAACTCCCACTACATTACGATAACTATTCTGAGATTCTTGATTCTGCCAAATATTTAATAGGTTTATAAGAACCAATTAGCTTCATTAAAAAATTTGCATAAACAATTAGGTATTATACCTTTTTACTTCTGTTAATATTCACGTTTTTCAATATGTAGATAATTATTAATTGTTGTAATTTTTTAAAGGATCTTTTACTATAAAAGTTACAGATTTATTAAACATAACATTTTTTTTTTAACAAATAAATAATTATTATTTGATTAGTAGTTAGTACCTAATAATGTTTATGAACGTAGTTTAAAAAAAAAAAAATGTAGTATAGTGTAAAAGTTATTGATGGAAAAAGTGCCTTTATATACGTATAACGAATTACGTTTTTATTGGTTTATTTTATCTATGAAAACTGAAAAGTAATACTATTTAGTGTTATAAAACTATAATATAAGTAGGTTTCACCTTAATATATCTTTCAAATTTTCCAAAAATACACATTATTAGTACTTATTTATTATATTTTGTATACATATACAATCTGCAGTCTATACCTATACCGTGTCCACCCCGACACTAGAACAGGCAACATATAGTTTAGGTAACATAATCAGCTTTAAAAAACCTTACAAGTTAAATAATATACACAGTTTATAAAAACATCGTATTGGATTGTAAAGGATATTTTTATGAAAATTCAAACACTACTTCAAGTTAGGGTATACAAATTGACCAAATATTTTTTATAGATGTATATTATGATTGTTTTATATTATTATATTTTCGATAATCGCTATTTTGTTTTTATAATGTTTACATATTACTTACTTTTAAAAGCAATTGATTGAAAATATTTTGTTTTAGGAACTTGTTTATAATAAATTATATTTACTCAATGGTTACTATTATAATATAGGTTGTTAATTTTTAGTTTTTTCTGTTTGACATTTAAAATTCTCATAGCAAAATAATCAATAATTTATCACTTTTAAAAAAACACTATGATTATCGTTGGCATTAGTCATGAATGTATATAATATATATATATATACCAATCTAAGAAGACGATCACTATGAGTTATTTAAATTATAATGAAATATTGACTTGAAGTAGTATATTATTAACATATGTACATTATATTATTATATATACATTACAGTTGTAATATAATATTACTGAAATATTATATATAAGTATAAATTTTACAATAATTTAAATTTTATCTTCCAGTAGGTAGGTATTTCTGATACGTATATAAAAATATGTAATATAATAAATTATCAGAACGGATAATAGTAAATCCAAGGATAATTATACTGTAATCGTATCAAATATCTCAACACTCCTAACTAAGGTTAAATTAGTTACAAAATCACTAATGATTTGTACTATTTTAATTTTTAATGGCTTAAAATATGTTGACCACATTGTATTACAGTAGGGAGTCTTTTAGAAAATATCTATCAGTAATCACTATTATAAATTATAATATGCTATTTAATATTTTAATTTATATCTCCTAGACTCCTAGAGAATCCCTACAAACTATATGTTACATAATATTGTTTCTACCACAGAAATAAAACATAATATTATAATATATATATATATATTATTATACTATTATGTACAATGTACATTGTACCTACGTTTATTTATTTATTATATATATTACTTTAACATTTTAATAAATCAAAATATCATGTATATATTATCAACTAAAAAACAATTACTATGAATTATTTTAGTAAATAAGTATTTAGTACATAAAAAATTGTTTTTTAATTTGTATTTATGAAATATATTTCATAAAAATTATCAATTTAACTAAAACGTCAATATAATTTTAATATAATTTATAAAAAATATTGCAATAAATAATGAAATTAATCTATTCGAAGTATCGTTATGTATGTCTATCGACTATCACAATATTATCTTAGATTATACTATTTATACTTAAAAAAAATTAAAAGCTTCTGTTTTAAATTTTTATCAATATTAAGTCAAAACTTACAATGAAGCCACAAGGGACCATATAATAAATGGTTGCACACTTTACGTTCTTATATGTAGAAGAAATTCTGTATAGGGTCAAATAATTTAACTCTTCTGAACACGAGTGTCCAAAGTCTGTAATTATGCTATAAAAACTGGGGTTTTCATCTAAATAATACAAGCACCCGCATAATATTAATCAATTTTAAATATTTTTTAAGTAAGCAAAATTAACATTGAAGTAGGTATTCCAATAACAATTTAAAATTAACCAAAAAATTTCATCAAACCAAAATAAATACTGAAGAATTTTTATTAATACTTAATTTTTTATTTGAAAGTTATTATAAGTTAATGTTTTTGTTTGAATGTTTAACTATATTATGATTTATAATTCCTACACTACCTAACGATTAAATTACGTATCGTAATAATATATTATATAAGGCTCCTTTATGCTGTATAAAGTATAAATATTTATATTTACTGACTTTTTAATTAATTTTTTAGTTTGAAATAAACTTTAAATGGTTATAACATAATAATGTTTTTTTTCATTAATTAACCCGCGGCAACATAGACCATTGCGTGATTTTTAACTGTGGAGGAGGGTACTGTAGATTTAAACACGTGTGTTTGTTAGTTTGGCAGAATTTTCTAGTGGGCACTCGTAGGTAGATACCTATCTGCCATGCCCGGGTGGGGGATGGTTGCCTCTCTCTCCAGGCACCGTGACTGCCGAAGAGAAGTGCCGCCCGTGGCCGGGTTTCGAACCGACGCCTTAGTCCACTCGGCCACTCCGTCCCCCTTATTACATAATTTTTATAATATTAATACTAAATTAAAGTTTATTAAAAGATATTATTTTTATAGTCAATGTACGAGGTGTAGTTAATTCAATAAATAATAAATGTATTTGTTATTGTACCTTCTTATATTTTTTATGACTTTAAAATTGATTATCATCGTTTACCCATTTCCAACATACAAACCACAAATATGATGTACCTAATTTTATTTTTATTTATACTAATTTGTACGGATATATTAGTAATTTTTTAAAGCGTTTTAGTAAGTACCTAGATTCTATTCTCAATGATTGGAGAGAACTGACAAAAGAACTTCCGTGATCTCTATTTATGTAACTATACTGTTTCAACACAACATTTAAATTCTATAAGCCATGTTTTGACTTGTATAATAATGTATCAATAATTTTACTAAACATCTTAACGAGATGATTAATTTAGGTATGCATTAAATATAATTTAAATTTGTATTCAATAATATAACCTTAAGAATTCTCTATTTGACTATAGTTTATCGTAAATAAAGAAAAATGAGAGATAGATAAATAATTAATAAAATTGACAATAGGATGCCCCCCTCCCCTATTGGCTGTATCAAAACATCGAAACAATATAAAAAATAAATTATTATTATTTATTGTGGAATATTTTTTTTTCTCTCCCCACCACCATTCTACAATCCTGGCTACGCCACTGGTTATTATAATAGTATGCTGTTTGTAATGATAATCACGTTGATCAAATAAAAGGATAGTTTTTGAATTTTGATTTTCTAAAATACTAGGTAATGTAAGTAATAAGTATAGGTTTATTGGCAAATTCCGAATACAATTTACATGTTCAAATAAACGAGATAAAAAATTGTCTATTAGATTTATTTTAGAGACCAAAAATATTGAACTTAATAAAACTAAATTAAATTAGTTAATCAATTATACATACTCCAAGAATATTGTTTGAAATTCCGGGTTCAGAGTTATATGCTAATACTGGGTTATTGAATATTAATATTATTTTTATATTGTTTACCCTTGAGTATAAAATGCTATCCTTAAAGAATTAAAACTTTAAGACTTGCATATTAAATATTTTATTTTTATTTATTTATCATAAGTTGTAATTAAAAATTAAGTAATTATAATAATCTAAAATGTCAATACTAAATTTTCATGAAATACATACAATTATTAATAATTGCTAAAACTCAAATTTTAAAATACATTATTTTTATTTATTTCACTTGTATAAAATATCATTTTTCCCCAATCAAAATTTGTCTCTTGTATATTACTTGCAAAATACATTTATTTTAAATAATGTAAATAGGTTTAAATTATAAGATAATTATTAATTTAACTGATAATATTGAACAAATGACTAAATTATGTAGAATAACTTATTGATTAGGTAGGTATCCTTCAATTTTAACCTTTTACCTTACTATAATGTTTATAGACAAACTTACTATAAAATGTCCAATATTTTATATTGTATATTTGTATTCATAACTAATAATGTCTTCAAAGATAATAGTATCTGGTCAGCAAGGCACACCAGTCATTACTCATGAATACGTGTCATTATCACTGTATACTACTATCTATAAAAGGAACACTGAACATCTAGTATAATAATACGGAATGATACTTGTTATTTACACATATTAAATGTAGTTATCTATACAATGCAATGTATAATGAATTAAATTGTTACTAGACTGTGCGCTGGCAAAAGTGAATAATAGTATGGTAGGTAGGTATTTTTTATATGGCATCTTGTAGAAAACAATGTTCTAGTAATTGGTATTGCTAAAATATATAAATGATTGTTTGATTTTTCTAACTAAAAATTCTCTGTGAACATATCAATTAATTAGGTGGTACTTATAGTATAGCCAGTAACCTAGCCAAAACCTACATAAATTGTGGAAATGAGACGTTATTTTCGTTTTCTATAAATAAATTATTTTATAATTATTAGATTCTACCTACGAACAGTATAATAGTATAATAGGTACATAATAATATAATATGAAAAAATTATATCTATAAGCATTTTATACAAGCTTCCTATTAATTTTTTTATACATTTACGTACATATCTAAATTATAACCTTGTTATATAGGTGTGTCCTGTGGGCAATGTGTGAGTTTTTTAAAACCTGAGTAACATTCTCAATAATTTTTATCAGGACATTTGCACATTCCTTTATAAATATAATAGAAGCAGAATAATTTGCCAATTACTAATATCAAAATTGAAAAATAGTTTCCAAAAACCTAAAATCGTTCGTATTAACTGATTATACAAATTACAAATATGTACTTTTCACTTAATGTAATATATTATAATATTTTACATTTTTACCTATTGAAAATATGAAGATACCAAAAATAATGCTGAAGGTACAATAAATTATTAATTTTTTTCATTTCATACAAGATTATAATAATTCAATCATATTAAGTTGTGTAATATTTGCTACCTTAAGTTATCTCAGAATTGTTATAGACTGAGCATTTTCTTTACCCGTAAGCAACACGGTTGATCCGTTTTAGAACGAACATTTAATTATCGTATTTGAACTGTTTACAAAACAAATTATTTGAAAGGTTGTTTCAAAATGCAGGTACAATGAAAACAAAGAAAATTTGATTTAAAGTTGTGTTAAATTGTTTCTTGTATGTTTTAGAGATTTGTATAAAAAAATACTGAAATTAAAATTTCTGTTAGTTTGTTCATTGTGATTACAAATTAATAATAATAATGTGCACGTAATTAAATGCCTAATGTAAGCTCAAATATTCAATAGGTAGTATAATCCTTTTGTTTAAAGAAATCAAACAGTATTGTAAGATGATCTTTAATTTGAGTTTTATTAACCTGAACTTCAAAAATTTTAATTTTTTTCAGAAAACGTACTTACATTGAAATTAATATTGTAACTTATTGGATTATTTATTTTTTGGGTAAGTAGGTACCATTTATAATTTCTTTAACTATCATTAAATTCAAATATGTACTCAATGTTTGCATTTTAAATAATAAGTTATTTTCTCACCAAAATACCTCTAGGTAACCTATATATTGCTATATACCTAACAATGTAAAAATGTATTCGGGTAAACCAAATAAACGTAAATAACTTGGGAGAAACTGTATTAAATTATGGCTTTTTAAAGTGATTCGTGGGAAAATACTCCTAAAAGTTGTATTGGTGTCCTCTCTCGAACTTTTTTTTTTTTTTTTTTGATGAAATAAATATATCTTAAGTAATAGGTCATAAGAATCCAGTGTAATTTTTGAAAGTTTTAAAACAATATATTATAAAAGCTAATCTTAGTCATATTCAAATTATATTTCATAGTTTCTATAAAATATAAATGTTGAAATATTTATTACATGTATATTTGTTTATTAAAATACATTTTAATATTAATATTTTTTTGATATTTTCTACCTTAATTGCGTATTTCATTAATTTATTAAATACTCACTTATATTACATTTGTACTCATAATAAAATAAACCTATTATTTTCATTAAGTGAGATCAGGTATAATTGGTACCTCGCCGTTAATGTTTTTTACACAATATGGAATCTAGTGAACGGGATTTATTATAAATATGTATAATAGTTTTATAAAACTACATTAGTTTTATTAGTTATACAGTATTGTTAATAATATTGGTGGTATTATTAATAAAGGGGAAATATGTAAATACTCTGTATGCATAGCTGGTATTATGCATACATTATCCAGCCACATAGGTACAAATAATAAACCTTAACACCTTAATTTGACTCCAAATAGCATAACGAATAATAGAGAATCAATTGATAACTGATAACTGATAAATTAACTTATAAGTTATAAGTTTATAACTATTAACAATATAAATTCTGAACCACAGCTAATATAGCTATAAACGTTGATAAATTATCCATCATCAATGTTTGGTATGTGTATTCACTAATCAATACTAATCATCTATATTAGGGTACGTATAAAAAAAAAATAAAAATATTTTCATAGTTTCATAGTTTCATTGAAATATTTCAAATTTACAAACCTATAAAAGGCAACTAGTAGCTAAATACATAACAATTTTATGGTCGAATATTTGTTTGGTCTTTAATATCTATAAGCTTATCATACGTTTCAAATGAAATAAAATATAGATACTTCCTACCTTATTTAATATACTTCTATAATATTTACAAATAAAAATATAGGTCAAAATAATTAAAAGTTATAAGCTATAATTACAATAAAAATTATTTGAATGGACTTGCTTAAAGAATATTGTTCAGTACACTTAGAATGGTATAAATAGACGTAGTTAAAGTTTTTACAATTTTTGTGAACTTTAAAACGTTAAAACTTTCGGACACTTATTTTTTTTTTAACAATACCTAATGATTAAATTTTTTGTTTTGTTACCATAATCAACGCCATTTTATACTACAACAACCGAACGTTGATAATTCATTTTCGTCCAGAATTTAGTATTGTCATACATTTATGACTTTTAAGTAATTTATAAACTTCATACGAAAAGTAATTTTTTCCTTTAAATTTATTCTTAGTTAGCTTTAGAAGTGCGTAAGTTTTTATCAATTTTATTTTATTTATACATAATATATTATAATGTATCAATATATTATTATTTGGCTACAATGACAACATAATTTAAAGTTAAAACTAAAATTGTATTTGATAATATGATAAAGAATAATTAATTTTGCTTTGAATGATTCGACATTGTACAGAGTGATTCTCCAAGCATGCTCACTCCTATTTTTTCTTAAATAATAAATTTAATCAAATTTTGATATAAGCGAAATTTTTAAGTTTAAATAATAATGGCCATGTTTAACACATGTCTTACACCATTTAATAAGTATTCTGTGACGATACAATTTTTTTTTTTTTTTAATAAGAACCAATCTTTTTACTGTAAATAATGAAGCTGATGATTTTTTTGTAAAGTTTTAAGTGTCTAAATCAAAATTCAAACGAACAGTTTTTGAGTTTATTAAAACGTATGTTCTAAGGACAATAGTCGTTGTTAAATTAGTTTTACAAACTATAAAACAAATATAATATTTTATCAGCATACATCCGGCTCTTGCTAAACACTAAAAATATTATAGGTACTTGAAAGAAAAAAAAACAATAAACATAATTTGACAACATAATTCCAACCTCTCAATTTGGCTTCAGAGCTATACATTCTACTGTGTAACATACACATAGGATAACTGACCAAATAACATCCTCCTCTGAAACGAAACAATTCTGTCCCGGTATCTTTTTATATATAGCATAGGCCTTCATTCGAGTATTGCACAATGGCTATTCAATCCATTTCTGCCTACACCATAGGTACTATTTGATTATTCGTCCATTATCAAAAAATAGTCGTATATATGTAGTTATATTTGGTCACTTCTACATTAAAGCTAGCGTACCTCAAGTAAATGATCTCTCACAGTTTCACCAGATTTATTCAACATCAATATGGTTGATAAACCCAAAACAATTTAACCATTATTGTCACTTATGAAGATGAAATTGCAATATTTTGTGATGGTAACGGTTTATAGAAGAAACATCCAGCCTACTATACAAACCTACTTAAATTGTCATCCGAATGACATATCAATATAAACCCAGATAAGTCTGTATTTATTTGGTTCTATTTACTTCAAAAAACCTCCATCTTTACAATTCCGAAATACTCCAATTTTAACTTTTTCCGCTGTCAAATATCTTGGTATTCTAGTTGATAAATTACAGTCTTGGGGTGTGGGAGCCCACTTTAAGTCAAAAATAAAATTGGAATAGCAAAATACTTTTATTAGGTAATTATACATTTATAATTATTATAAAATCTAAACTCCTATTAAACTCATTCTATACAAATCTCTGCTAAGGCCTATCTGGGAATGAGAATATAAGATCCAAATTTGGGGCTATGGAAAACAAACCAAAATTCGTACAATACGTCTATACAAGAATCCCAGTATTTCACTAGCTGTCTGTGGGATAATTTCTGCTCCGTGGTATGTATCGAGCTCTACACTCCACGAATAACTAAAAAATAAATCGATCAACCAATTAGGCATTAGCTATAGGTATACTAAACACTACAAGTCATTCTACTCAAAGTTACAAACTATTAACTAATAAAAAATATGTATAGTATATCTTTAGTATCACAAATCTCATCAATAATAGGTACCTAGTACCTACACGGCTACACTACACATCCTAAAAATCCTACCCATCAAATAAAAAGTAAAATATTGTAATTATTCTATAACTTAATAAATAAAAATCATATGTTTATTGTATATACATATATATATAATCTAGTAGGTAAATATGTACAGTATACTGTAAAGTATATTTACACTCAGACAATTTTTACAAAATATATATAACGTTGATCGATTAATATTAATTAGTAATTACCTATCATAATTTTCAAGCCCCCGTACCCCCTATATCATCATGGATCTGTCCTTATTACACAGAGTTAAATAATTCAAAAATTATTCGTTTGAATTAAGATTTTGATACATCGACATTTTAAAAAAAAATCATCTGCTTAAAAGTGTTCTGGAAATAAATGATTATTCTCATTTGAAAAAAATTAATTGGTATAGCTATTCGCTTTAGATAATCCTTAAATGATATGATATGATAATAATAATAATGATATTAATATGATTTATTAAAATTTAAGTCTTTGAAAATTAGGTAAAATATTATAAATTATAATAAATCATACTTTTGATAAATTCATAATTAAATTAAAAATGTGGTAAGTATGAATGGTGAATTACCATGTAAAAAAATTATATAATTACATCGTTTTATATATCATAAATGTATTATAATATATAAATATATTGTAATAGATTATAGATACCTGGTGTAATTTAGAGATATATTATATCAATAAATCATTTTGAATTTTACATTTTAACAGAAGCTATACCATATTATAAATAAATTGTTTTTGGTCATGGTGGAAACCAAAAATAAAAAGTATGTACCTAATAAATTTTTATTAGATTATGAAATTGGTTAAATATAATAAATTGTTAGTTGTGGCTTGTAATTGTAGGTAGGTTCCTACATATAAAATGTTTATTTCCGAAATTAAAGGTATATATAATAGCAACGCTCCTTAAAACACTAAGCTAAAATATTAGTGATCACCTAATTAATGATTATTACAAATTACTTTGTAGTGTTACGGTTATACCTAATTAGTAAACTTGTTTGATTAATATTTTGAGTATTTGACTATGGAAATATTATTATTGTCCCTTTACATAAATACTTCGTATAATTCGTTATTGTATATTGTAATGAATTTTAAACATTTATCAAACAGTTGCTTTTGCAACTTTAAGAATAATAATAAATACGGTTATTCTCGTACGCATAGTAATATAGATGGTACTTATTTAACAATTATTTTTAATGCATTAATATTTAATATAAACAGCAAGCACTATATTATAATGTTTCACTTTTCAAACAAATGTGTATTACGTTATTAATATTTCAAAAGTGTTATTAATATTTTATTACCAAGTACATATTGATATAAAATATAATGCAATGTAATTAATTAACAATATATTTCTGCTCTTGTAAGGTTACACTTGGCAAACATTTATTAACTAATATATATAGCGATATTGGCTCATATATAAAAAATAAGCATTGTTAAAAATGTTAGGTACTTTTTCAGTTTTTTAATATATCAAAACAAACATATTTACCATTTTAATAACTTATATTCCAGCTTATATAAACATGGTTTAGTTTTAATTATACACTTTTAAACTTTTTAATTGACAACGACGGCGTGTAAACTGTAAACCTTATAGGTACCTACTCAAATTCTAAAATATACTTAAAAGTTAAAACTACCTACTTCAGTTACAAAGATAAGTATTTTTTTTATAGGTCATGTGCTATCAGTTACAAAGTAACAATTGAAAAAACTTTTAAAATGTAATCACTTAAAATTCATATAAAAATGTTTATTGTAATATCACACATGGGGTTGTAAATTCAGATTCAAAATTAATTAAAATTATGATACTTTGTGCTGCTGACCTTAGTTCATTGTCATATTTCATTTTAGTTGTTTCTTACAGACTTATAAGCACGCAATTGTCTTAACTTTGTTGCGTTTATATGCAAAATTGAATTTTTCCTACACGAATTTATTCGTAACATCTGACCCCTGTGTCTCTGAAATTAGCCTATCATTCGAATGCAGCTAATATTAATACTACCTATACAATTTATATTATAAAAAAAAATTAAAAGTTATAAATAGTCAGCTGATTACAGATCAACTTAAACGGTCCTCTTAAATATAATTTTAAATGTTATGTTCCTTGTCATTCGATTAGCACTGTGTTTAACTACCGCATATACAATCATGGAATGATCGATCTGCTGAGTCCGTAGGCTATAAATATTTTGATGCATCTATATTACCAGCCATTCGAAAAACATATTTCTTAGTATTTAATTTGTGTTTATAAAAATGTATTATACAAACTTTTTACATTTTTGAATCAATATTCAAAAATCCATAATTATTGAATTATGACTCAATAATAAAACTAAATATTTAATTTATTGGACTTTGTATTAAATATTATATTATATTTAAAAAAGTAAAACAATAAAAATTAAATACAATTGCATACGATTTATTTTATTTTAAATCTGAATAGGTACATTTAAAAGGGGTGCCAACGTTTAAGTAGGCTAATTTGTTTTTATTGTTAGGATACATTTTGTTCATTCTAGTAAATACATGTATTTTAAGAATGTATGGTGCATGTATGGGTTGAAAAGTTATATATTTAATATTTTAATAAATTAAAAATTTAACAATTGGAAAGTTGGAAGTTGCAGGAATCATCTTTTGTCAAGCATACTGATAATATACATCAATAAATAATAAATATACATTACCTCAATAGGTTCATATTCTATTTTACGCATTATGGTTTTCATACTATACATTTTTAACTTTTACCCATATTATTTTTTTTTTCATTGGTCTTAAGCCCGGCAACTGAGGTCATTAGCTAAGGTACTTATTGTTTAATTGTATAGCCAAATACGAAGAAGAAAAATATAGGGATACCAAAGTACACCCTCCCACCCAAACCTCCCCAAAACTTTTTTTTGTAGTTATTCTATGACTAATATAGAGCGTACATGATACCTGCGGTAATATTATCGAATTTATCTTCTACCCATCTTCAAACTCTAATACCAAAACTACAAGGAAGACGCTGAATAATTCTCTGCAGTAGACTGTGAATAAAATAAACTATAATAATATGCCCAATCTCCTTGGAATCATCTTAGGGTTTTGGTCGAATGGTTACGCGGTGGTCGTGGGTATAGTAATTATTTTATACAATCGCATTGTACATTAATTTTAACGAAATCGACGACATTTGTACGACCACGGGGGCGTGTTTCTTACATTCTCGGCGGTAAGGCATTCGTCAAATCCTTAGGATCCGATTGTGCGCCTTCTGCAAATTTAATGACTACCGTAGCTGACGCATAAAATAATGCATCATTACGTTACAATACGGCGCGCCGCCGAGCATAATATTCGAAACGAAACGTCAAATCAAAACCTAACGTCGTCGTCGCCCGCCACGTTTCTATATACAGTTATTGCAAATGAATAATTCATCGTTCCTTAGATATTTAGTGTCATACATGTTATTATAATAATGAGTATTGGTGAACGTGGATTCGCGTGGATTTTAGGTGTAAAATATAACAATATTATAATATTATGCAATGTTATAATATTATATCACGTGCGTCATATACTCGTATGATATTGTTATGTTTTCGGGCCGAAATTATTGACGAGGACGAGTGACGTTATCGGCGGCAGCAAACTATTGACAATCTCGATATTATGTCATTATTATATTAATCGTGACAATATTATAATATTATAACTACGATGACGGACGCCGACGCGTCCTGTGGACACGTCATTATTTATGCGCATACGATCGGTGAACGCGTTCACTCGTCGTTGTCGTCCACGCGCATTGCGGACATCATGATGAACGTCGCCCGCGCCGTCTATAGAGCCATCGCCCTGCTAACCACGTCCGCGGCCGTCGGCCGTCTACTTCCGGCCACCGACCTCTCGCCGGCGGCGTACAATCAAAACACGCCGACAGTGATCGAAGTGTGCCGGATGACCGCCGTCGACTTGGCCCAGCAGCCGTTCGCGATGTCCGTGGTCGCGTTGGGTGCGACGCCCGCCGGGTTCCTGAGAACGGTACACGACCTGATTGGCATGGCCGTATTGATGCACACGCCAGCGACGGATCACGGCCCGGACGTGACACGCGCCAATAGTGGTAGCCGGGCGGTGTTGGTGATCGTCGACGACGACAGCGACGACGACATCGAATCAGTGGACGCCGTGCTCGGTCTGTTCGTCAACGGCACGGTAGCAGTCGCGTTGGACCAACTGTCGCACTACGTAATTTGGCTGACCCGGCCGGGCGCGGTCAACCACCCGACGGTCGGGGCACTGTTCCGGGCCGCCTGGCGACGGCGATCCGCTGGCAATGTAGTGGTCATAGGGTCCGAGGCCACGTACACGTACAACCCGTTCCGGGACGCGGTCACTGAGTGGCCGGTGGACACGGCTGGGCTGCGCGCGGTCGCCCGGCAGAGGATGACCGACCTGAACGGTCATCCGGTTCGCATATGCATGTTCCCCACCCGGCTCAAAGCGGTCAAGCAGCCGGATGGCTCGTACAAGGGAATGGATGGAATCGTTGCGGCCACGCTGGCCAAGCACATGAACTTCACGCCCATCTACAGCGAGCCCAGCGACGGCGGCAAGTACGGCTGGGCCGAAGCCAACTCCGAGTCCGTCGGCTCCGAATCCAATTCCGCGGTCACCGCCGATAACGGTACAGACTCAAATTACACGTACACAGGCCTGTTGGGCGATCTGGTGCACAACAAAGTAGACATGGCGTTCAACGGAGTCTTTCTCGATGTAATCATCATTTATCATGCACTATCTGCACTCATGTTAAGAGTACGCCACACTGCAGGATTATACAACACATCCGGGTGTAGTGGCGTATTTTTAAAGGCGACTTCACACTTCACAGTGATAGCGCGATTTCTGGAAAAAAATGTTGAAATTGATGTTGAGTTTTTAATTTTACAAATGATTTAAATGTTTGTATTTCTGGACTAAATGGTAATAGCAGTATAACTGATTCAACTCAATATTCCGTGAGTTGTATACGATTCACTCTCTCGTACATGGAATATATAGTACGGTAACAAATAATTGTTTATCGGAAACCACGGTTCATTTTATCGTGGTGGAGTTTAAAGTCACTGTTATTAATTTATTATACACCCGTGGACTGGATCAGTTAAGGCTTACGTTGTCTTATAGAATTATAGAAGGACATTTTAACATAGGACCTATCCGTGGGGGCTTCACCCCTGACACACCCTTCGTTATTTATACTTAATATTATAGTCTATACTCTATAGAACATACCCATTATTATGTTTTAGCAGGTCTATTATCCTCCAAAAATGAGATACCGTTTTCCTCCACTGTCCGTTTTCTTTTACATAAAAAATGTTAGATTCCATCTTTTTCCAAATATTTTGTTTTACTAAAATAATATAATGTCCATTTTTCTCCAAATATTTAAAAAAAAATAGCTGATATTTTAGCAGACAACCGTGTTGAAGAGCTGTATAATATTGTATGATAAAGTTACAGTCGATACATCGTAAAGCCCTAACTTTTTTTCTTGTTAATATAATATGACTTAAAAATATATTTATTACATTCTTAATTTATTATTGGAGGAACACGAAAAGTTGAGGAAAATGCTTTTTTTGAAGGAAAATATTATATCTCATTATTGAGAAAAATGACCTACGACCTTAAACCTTAATTTTAAAACTACAACTTTCATGTATTTTTGTTAGTTTAACAGCTATAACGAGTAGTTGACTTCTTTATCGAACTACCAACAACCAAAGATCCCGTATTCAATTCGTTATTAAATAATAAAGATTCCAAATTTCGAATCGTTGAAAATTATATTTGTGGTTAAATACAATTTGACATAAACCCAAAGTACTACAATTATGTATAATATTATATGCACAATAGTATTATGGGATACAACAGCATTGTATTGTCTCTGCATTAGTATATTATATAAATTACAAATTACATACCATAGTTAGTGCCTTGGAATAAAATTAACGTAGAAAATACAAGAGTGTTACATTTTACATCGGGCTTGAGAATTTTCGAATCTACAAACTATTCTAAACTTGTACGAGAATACCACTATTATACCAGGGCTATTGTCTATAGGTATGTAGGTACCCCTTACTCCCATTTACATTCTCGAAAACTATTTAAGCATAAGTCTATGTAAAAGCTAATGAAACGTTTAACTATACGAAGTACTTAGTGAATTTTGATAAAGAGCGTGTTTCTAACTACCTAATTATAATTAATTTTCCATCTCATAGCATACTGCAAAATGTATTATTTAAAAATAATTATAATAATAATTAACACAAACGCAGTGAGAACATTTATTATTTTATTATTCGTGTGGATACAAATGTACACCTATAAAATATTATTTTCAAGAGCGCCTGTTCATATCCGGTTGAATTTTTTTTTTATTTGTTCATTCAAGGCATACGAATCCAACAACACGATCCAATACACGACACCGGTGATGTTCGATGAGCTGTGTTTCGTCGTGCCCAAGGCGCAACAAATGAGTCAATGGCGTGCTATATTTACGGCGTTCGACGTGCGACTTTGGTACTGTCTGGCCGGCTCGTTTATCGTGGCTCTGGGTGCATGGACCCTAATACGGCGCACAACAAACAAACCGTACACTCTCACCCTTCTGTCCATAAACTTGTTCAGAGTTTTCTTGATGGTACCCCTGAATCGAGTGCCGAGCAACGTATCCGAACGGTTAATGGTCGTTTCCACCGTCCTGTTCGGGTTCATCATGGCCACCAGTCTGCAAGCGGTCATGGTCAAGTACCTGAGCTATCCGAAATACGAACGGGACGTGGCCACCGTGCAAGAACTCTACGACACCGGCATGCCGGTGCTTTCGGCTTCCAATAATCTGATATTGCTATTCGAGTCCGACGAAAGACCGCTGTACACGAAGATGTCAGATCGATTTTCAATTGTCAACAACAAGTCCTTAGACATACTCGGTGAAGTGGCGAGTAAACGGGTAATGGCATATTGTGTTGTTATTATTATTATTATTACTTATCGAAGAGAGGTTAACGTCATGACATATTTCGTATTACTTATTTTAGTAGTTTTAAAAATCAATATAAAGTCTAGAAATAGTATTTAAAATATAAACCATGATTATTGATTCAATTATTATATAACTTTTATAAAACGAATCACTAAAAAAAGTTGAAATTATATAAGAATTTAAGAATAATTTTTGCAGGCTTCCCAAATTAATTTTGAATGGTTGAGTTCGAATAAATCCGGCAAAAACAAACGCATCGAGTAGGTATTTTATGAAATAATAATATATTATATTGATGCAAGTGTATGTGCTTGAATTAATGAGATAAGATTTTGAATATTTTTATGTACCAAAGGTCAACAAGATTGGGTAGATTTTAGTAGGATACCCACCTCGCTTTTGAATAAAACCCATTAGATATTCTTATAGATCTTATATACAGATATTTTGATAATGTGGCTTTTAAAATAATGTTCTATAAACTATAATACCTATTATGTTATTGTATAGGTAGGTTTTGAATCAAATATACAATATAATATATTCCAACATTTTCGGCTGAAAAGTAAACTGTATATTATACAATAACAATAAAAGGTGCCGCCGTAATGGGGAATCGAGGGTAATTTATTATTTTTGTTTGGTGGCGATATGCAAATGAACCTTTCAGTAAAACAAAATTACTAGGTCATATTATAATATATTATTATTTATCGTTATATGACGTATGACATTGCAACAAGTTGGATTAAGTGACACAGACGTAATATGCAATTATGTGTCACAGACAAATAATTGATGTATATAATTATAATGTACTTAATTGGACGATAAGATGTTATGATTATATTTAGTATTTACAGTGTCTTGTTTCCGAACGAATGTTATTCGATGTATTTTCACGGTTGACCTAGCGTGTCGATGGTCTCGAATATAAAACATTGTCAAACGGACATAATTTTTGCTGCACGTGACCAACGTTGTATGGGTTAAACGTGAATTTACAACGGTGACCATAATAATATAATAAATAATAATTTCTGATAGATCTCTATAATATTTTTTTATATTATATTATTTTTTAATATTACCACTGCGTTGTCTTGTATTACAATAACTATAACATTAAATGTTTGTATTGTTGTTTTCTTTCATGTATCATCGTATCGCGACAATCATAATAGACTTCGGCCGCGATCGGGAGGAAAAACGATCTGGTGGAAAAAATCGCCAGCTCGTACGTGGAAAACAACGAAGTGCTGTTGCACATCGTGGACGAATGTCCGCGGTCATTCCACATCGTCTACCTGGTCCGCCGAGACGTGCCGTTCATACACGTCGTGGACCGCATAATCACCACGTTCGTAGAAAGCGGCATCGTCAACAGTTGGTTTATGCACGCGAAACCGTTCCGGCCGATATCCGATTACCATCATCGGAAAGACCCGCACAAAGTGTTCACGTTCAAGAACGTGGTGATCGCGTTCCTGTGCCTCATGATCGGACTGATCGCGAGCGGTATCGCTTTCGTCGCGGAGCTCGTCTACTTCCACAAGTTCGCCAGTCCGGAAAACTCGGCCGCCGACACACGCGGCCCGTTCCCGAGGAACATAATGTTATTTTATTCGGGGCCACGGCCGCCGAACGGGTTTGAACACGAGGCAATGCCCCGACGCCAATAATATTATTATGATTATAATAACCATAATATTATTGTAATACGATTGTATACGATTAATACGCGTGTAATATTATTGTGTTTGATTTCGCCTCGTGTATAATATAATAATATTGTAGCATTAATTTTAGCGTTCACCGTCATAGATGCTGTTGACAAAACAGAGTAGATTTTATGCACGGGTTAATACCGTACTTGATTAACACATTATATTACTGAGATTAGGTTCGTAACTCTGAATATTATATAATATTACTAATAATACTATGTGATCCGACCGAGGTCAAACATATTTTTAAAATCAAAAAATTATAAAATATTATATCATATAAGAATAAACTCTAAAGTAACATGGATTAACAAGATACTAAACCAAAATATCAAATTATTATTTGTTTTAAGTTTATAATGAATGGGCATCTTAGTCTAGAACAGCGTTTCTCAACCTGGGGATCGCATCGGTCAGAAATAATTAAACGCTGATGTAGAAAAACAACCTTTTGTTTACATTCAAATTTAAATTATTATAATACTACAAATTGTATGGAATTGAATTGATGTTGATAAATTTAGGTTGTGCAAGGTCACCAATTACATACATGCAAAAGTCGCTATAAGTCCAACTTAATAATTTGTATTTTAACTACTTATAATAAGTAATTATTTCACAGTGTCATATTATTATTTACAACCATTCATAATTAACTATTTTGCTTAAAATAAAATCAATTAAAACAAACAAAAACAAAATCTGATAACTTTTGGCATACACCTAAAGTTTGAAATAAATGCCGAAAAGCTGATTCTCAAAAATCATTGGGACTTGCATTACTTTGCATGGATGGGGACGAAATACACTAAAGGTATAAACTATGAATAATAAAGTAAAAAGTATAAATTAATGTGATATTTGAGATTGATTTATATTAAAACGTTTTATTATAAGAGTAGGGAAGGTCGTGTGGTGACTGATTTTATTTTTCACCTATTTTGGGGGTCATGACGTTAAAAAGGTTGAGAAACGCTGGTCTAGAATATAATAATAAGTCACAATGTCACATTATTCGATGTTTTGATTTCAAGTTGAAAACTTGTTGGCAAAATGTCTCCGCGGACTTTATAGTTTTTCAATTGTGAAAATAATTATCTAAGCCTATATTGATTACTTATTATTTGGATTTTATTGTATTGCACATGTTTCCGTTATTGTTGTATAATATACCTACAACAATTAAAACTTATAAGTAATAACCGCTTTGGTAACCTTGTACTGCTAAACACGTAAATCTAAAATCTTACTTTTAACATAGGAATCAACAATCATAAATTGCAATAACTTAAAGAACAATAGTCATCTTTAGTTGAAGCAAAATACAAAGTGCAATAAATACGCTTATATAGTTACATCTTGTAAGTTGTATTCAATTATCTGCAACAAACCAATTTCCGCTTGTAGATTTTTTGTTATTTGGAAGTATTTTCTGGATCAACCGCTGTGACTTGGTAACTATTTATATCACAGATGTATGACATTATTAACTGCACATCTGCACGCTACCTGTACTTAAAATTAATTAGTTTTATACCACAGATGTTATGAAACTAATAATTATAAACATTATTTGGATAACAATTGGTTACTACCTACAGATTATTTAAACCCTTTTTCGTTAATCAACTTGAAATACTAAAATATGTAAAAACTAAAAACTAATAAGTAAATGTATAGGACCTATACTATATAGCTGGTACATAATATTATTTTGAGGACCGATAAATAAAATAAAATAAATTGTGTAAATGTATAACTTAATATGTACCTATAATTTGGAATAGTATAGGTATTATTCATCAATCGTAATTATTGTTTTAGACGATAGAATATTTTAAGTCTGATGAGTATTTTTAAAACATCGATTTCCTGCAGTAGTATATAAAATATAAAAATGCTTTTTTGATTATAGTGATCGGTGTTTTGTTTGGTTTATAGTTTCATCCATAAAACAAATCCGTAAAAACCTGACAATCACTTTTTTTTCAGTAGGTAAGTAAAATGATGTTTTTTGAATTATTTGTAGAACTAAAATATTACATTTTCTTTTACTCCGCACAAAATGTTTTACTTCTTGATCAAAACTTTTAGATGATAAAAAATAACACGCAAAGCTTCTTTTTATGAGCCCACATGTTTTTAATATCACTTACAGCAAAGTTTAAAAGAAAGTGTTCACTTTGTGCAATCTGACCCCTACAGTTAGGCATATTTACAACACGGATGCCGCACGTAATATTGCTGTCGGTTTATCTCGTAAAACAGCCCTGAATATCTGACGAATATTATATGTGTACTTATTCATAATCGCTCTCTGTAACTATGGTTACTAGATAACTTTATCAACTAGCCCGGTAAAGCATTTAACTTTGTCACAATATTATATACAACTTCTCAAAACTAATTGTGTACAAGTCATTAGGCACATTGAAAACAGCAATCCTGTTTTATTCCATTAATTTATGTTAGCTAAACTAAAATATAATTATTATAGAAACCATAATTTATACTAAAATGGTAAAATCGAACACCCTTCGAAATTATTATATTTTTTAGAGTTTAATATAATATTTACTTCCAAATTCGAATTGTTTACATCGTAGGAAATGTTGGAATCCGTCAGAACGAAGTGCATATTATTATAGTTTTATACTACCACGCGCAATTAAAAATTCAAAATTAAGATAAAAATAAAAATAAAATGTTTACACAAAATAATTCTAACCCTATTAAGTTGAACACGTGTCAAAAATACTATACTAACGTACATTATTATGTGGTGCGATAGTTTATAATTTATTTAAATAATTTGATTTTGTTAAACACAACGAGTGAGCATTTCGGTAATTTCATTAAAATGTATAACGCACGTGTGTTGTATACGCTCTGTACGTTTGAATTTTGATTTTACATACCAAACCTTCATCTGCAGGGGTGTTGGTCAAATCGATCAATACGCAGGGAACAAATTCGTATTTTTTTTTTATTAATTGAAAATTATGGTATGTAGGTTTGCATTGCGTGAAATACCTGTACGTTTATTATAACTTGTGTGTTGTGACAACCACCGTATTATTTTATTTAATTTTTTTTTTTTAGAAATGATTAACAGCCGTTGAAAACATGACATACAGAAAGTTAAAACTAATAACTTTGAATTTGTAGAATAGAATTTTGCGTTATCATTTTTCTTATTATATACTAATTGTATAATACCGAGCCCAGTAAATTATTTTAAAACTTTATTCATTATTTAAAATTAATGTTTAATTTCTATTCCAGACACCAAAAATGAGACTAATAAATTAATATTTCAACTGAGGGAAAAATTAAAAATAAATTACAGAAGGTAAGTACTTTATGTATCATAAAATATTGAATTCTTATACAATTATACAAAAGATTAAACATTTATGTAATAAGCACTCAACAGTTTAAATAATAATATAGTTAGAAAATGTAAATAATACATACATGGAACTTAATGGTTTATTTAAATAGTTATTTATGAGGTTTATATTTTAAAATTTAATATTTTTATATTATTTTTTTCCAAGTGCAGATATACAGTGTTGACTGATACATAATAATATTTCATATAGAGCATTTTAAGAAGAGAGACTTTAGAATGTATTTCTCTATAGTCTTACAGATAAATGACGCGGAAATATTATGATTTGTTCAAATGCAGCCAAAGCACCCAAACGTATAGTGTTTAGTATTATATTATGTTTAAATTAAAATAATTTTAATAGGTATTATTATATTGAAACCTATAAACAGCATACCGTCTACACAGTAAGTAGTACACACGTAATATTAAAATCGTGTGATGTACGCCGTTACGTGACGAGTAGTTGATCGTGATTAAAAATACCAATAGAGCATCAAAATTAATTTCACGCCACGTCTTGGGCTGTACATAATATGTGTCTCGCGACTGTTGTTGGTGTGGTTGTCGAGGGGTGAGAAGGGGAGGGTTGTCGTTGGGTGGCGGAGGTCGAATCCGGTGCTCGGCTTGATGTTTCAGCGAATCGTTTTTCAAAAGTCCGTTCCATCTCACCGTTGAAGCGACGGCAACGACTCGGCCGGCGAAACACGCGCACGGGGACCTCTATATGAAATGACGTCCCGTGAATGTACACTCACGTGCCACAGCGGTCCACTCTTCGTACGTTATATTATAGGACTACACGCAGTTTTAATAAATACAAATATAATATATATATATATACAAACTTTCGTCGGCAGAGACTGCCATTAATCAACACCGCAGCCACCGCGCCGTTATAGAGATTACAACGCTATAGTGTGTATACTCGCGATGACGTTTCTCTCTTAATAACGAATTCGGTTCCGACGTTAAGTAATTATTATTATATTATACCTATACGCGCGCGCGCGCGCGTGTGTGTGGGTGGATGGGTGCAGACGTGCAGTATTATGTGGACCGAGACTGTTTGCTTTTGAAATGTTGCACAATGCGTCGACCGTCGTTTTCGTCGTGTGTTATCCTCTAGAGGCTGGTGACGGGTGGAGAGGTGGTGGTGAGGGGTGTGCACTTATGGCGATATGTGTGAGGGAGAGAAAAAACAACTTGTGTTCCGGCGAAAGAATCAAAATTATAACCGGCACGCTTTTACTAATAATATTATAATATTGTACGTCTATCATGGTCTGTCATTGCGTATCTTAATAATAATATTATATTTTAAACTCTTGATGTACACGCATGTATACGCGAGATGCGGTTGCCATGCGGGCTAATCAAAATCCATCGGCGCAGATCGATCGATCGACCGGGCGGTCGGCGGACGTGCTGTGCGGCGCGGAATTACTGGTCATTTGTAAACTCGTTTTGTTTTTACTTTTTATTTTTATTTTTTTCACATTTTAATTGATTCGTTTGCCCCAGTGTCGATAATAATTATTATTAGTCTGGGCGCAGACAGCCAATCGAATAATATAATACGGCGGCGCGGTTATTGTGACGTGTGACGCGTGGTGATTAAACCGCCGTTCAATTAAAATGTTATAAAAGTTTAATTTATTTTTAATTGTCGATGTTTTAAATCGCGTTTTGTTTATTATTGTTATTATTTTATATTAAAAACAGGTATGTAGTGTTGAGTCCGTCCGGCCGATCGTTTACAATAAAAAATATAATTTATAGTCATTCGTTTCAGATTACGGTGGACTATTTCGTATTTTAATATCGTCGTTTCTATATAACAATAATATATTATATAAGTGCACAATATCATATATTACGTTGATGTGTAAATACCGCACCGTCAACATAATCCTATAGTTCCGTAGCAAGCTTGTCACAGCGATACAATAATGATAATAATAATTGTCGCTGCAACGCTCCCTATATTATACACACACAGCATTGTGGCCATGGAAACGGTACGTCTATCCTAGCTGGCTAATAATAGCGTTGTTCTCGTCTCGACGCCGGAAACATCGTCGAAACAATCGTCCTCCAATTACTGTAGTTTATTCAATTACGGATTATTTTGCAACATTATATTATTATTTACTTATTTACACTCATGCAAGCTCTTCTGACTACCTACGTGCGTTCGAAAATCGCACGTGAATAAACTTACGATTATGTTTGTTTATGTTTTATAGTTCGTGCGAGACGGTAACCGCAGCATTATTATGAAATGCTCTTTTTTACCGAGATTACTGAATAGTGTATAACATTAACATGTACCTAAAGAAAAACATTATAAACCACTTACCCCCCCCCCCCCATCCGACCCCACTCGACCAATTATTTTAATTTATAAACGTTATCATAGCTCTTATAATAATAATACATTTTTATACATTTTTATATCGTCAAACGGAAAAGATAAATTAACAACAAATATTGGTGCATCATAACGAGATTAGTTAGAGATTCAAATTCTAATTTTTTGAATTTTAAGTACCTTCACTTTAAGCCTATAGGTAGAGACGGTTTTGTAAAATATGTTTAACGGTATTTAAGGGCTTATACTGACTACTTTATCGAGGTTTTTATGTGCAGAATTTCATAAACCTACGGCATTATGTGCAACTACAATCAATTCTAAATAAGGGTCGTAGAAGCATCCTAGCTATAGTGTGAATAATATTATATATAAATCTAGGGAAAAAACGACAGGTAACAATAAAAGGTGGATAAGTGGGTACCATTCTGCTGTACATTAGGTGGTGTGTGGGACGTGGGTCACTATAATGGTTGTGTTAAATTTAAATTCAATGATATTATATTATTATACATAGGTATATACTATAAACGATTCTCCTCGAAGACGGTCTTTCAGCTTATATCATAATATGATATTGATATAATATTTATAATGGTATGAAAGTATTTTATTTTACAAATATAATACAGTAAGTTGAATTCATTTTTACCGAAAACATTGAATGTAATAATACACGTTAAATGTTTCAAGTAGGTACCACGAATAATATATATTAAAATTACATCCAAATAACTAAAAATGTTAATCTTTGTTAAAATATTTAATATATCGTTCAAATTTTAACTTAAAATGTCTATAAAAAATACTATGTTTATATTTTACTATATATTTTGGTAACACAAATAATAACTTATGTGGAACCTAAGGAACCTTGTATTAAATTTTCAAGTGTGAAAATTATTTATTGACAGTAATTAACCACCCTAAAGGCTCAAAGTTAAAAATTTAATCATTTTTTCTACTACTTATCGTGTATATTATACAGACCCAAAATATAAAAACATACATAATAATTGTAAAACCAATTCATTCATCAGAATCTAAAATACCATTTGATGGTATTCAAATAGCACAGGATTTAACTACATAAGCTCATTATGGTGCAATGCAAAATGCCTATCCATGGATTTTTAATACATTTTGGAGTCATTTGCAGCTTTGACGGTAGAAAAAATCATGACACCACCAAGTAGACATACCTGCAATAAATGCTGTAATCACAATTTATTGTTACCGTAAAAGTATCACAGTAGACTGTAGTTACTAGGGTTATTAGGGACTTACAGGAGTTAGCATGTTTTATAATAATCATTTAAAACATAGCTTTGTTATTAAGAAATTGTTTCTTATACTAATAGTTCATGGAAATTATTTTTTGCATATTTTTCATATTTAATCTAATCACACGCGCGAAATGCTCCTTTAAAATAAAGAATAATTTTACTTAAAAAAATCTGAATATTTTGTTTTTGACATTGCCATGATTATTTCTTTTAATAAACAATCCTTTCAATTTTCATGCATATTTTATCTATGAAAAATAATTTTACTGCCAGGGGGGGTCCCACGATGGCTCACTTTTTTTTTGATTTAGTGCATATTTTGATACATTCTCATTACAACTAAATATTTTGTTAACATTTTGAAAAACCGATATTAAATATTTCTGTAAATGTTTAAAAAAAAAATGAAGAATCAACATCCACATGCACTATATTTGTGTAGTATATAAGTACACAGTACACGGTAAACACAATACATACCTATACAAAGTAAATTTCTTATCTATTTTTTGTTACCCATGTTACAATCAATAATGTCAATTATAAGTTATAAGTTATAACCCGTATTTTTTTATACCAATATCACATACTGCAATATATAATAGTAGTACACAATGACTTCATTTATGTTTGGTACCCGTATGTACCGGATACTTTAATCAGACGGTGTTAGTTCGTATCTATATATTTTGTTCAGTTTTATTATAAAATCAATTTTTTTTTGCAATATAAATAAATTATTTTAGATTCTGAGCGAAGCAATGAATGTATTGATTTCACAATTATGTGTGTGTTTTTCAAGTATTTTCAAGTATTTTCAAGGTATTTGGAAAAAATTACATCACAAACATACGTATCATATTTCAGTTATCACAGGCCTGTAATTTCGATTATTGAATATGATTAATACAACAATAATTAAATAGCAATGATAATCATTTCCATTATCATTTGTTTTTCACATTTACTTATTGATATTTACTTTTATTTTGAATGGTTTCACTAAAATGTATTTGTAATCTATAATATTTGTCGGAAAAGAAACTTCGTTTCTACCGGGTGCCCCATGACAGCACTCATTTTTTTATTTTATGTACATCGTATAATGTATATAGTATTCGTAGCCGGTAAGTATATTATAGTAATTCTTAGTATTAATCAAATAAACTAACCGGCTATACAATACTTGATAATTTTCCGTAGTGCTGTACTAAAAATCATAATCAGGCAATACACTCTAATAATAACGATCATAATATACATGTATATTAACATTTTATTTACTTACGATTATATATATATGATATAATATATCCTATAGCCTTTATAATGCAACTACTAATTGTTCTTTATCCTTTCTTTTATTGTCTTTCTTGTGCATACTCTACCTATTTATTTTGTTCTATTTTAGATTCTGAGCGAAGCGATGAATGTATTGATTTTATAATGATGTGTGTTTTTTTTTTATTTTTGTGTCTGTCATCACCTTTTAGGACAGTAAAAGTGCTTGGATTTTCTTCAATAGTAACTTTTCTGATAGGAAAGTGAATCTAGTTGGTACTTTGGGGGGTCAAAAGTAAAAATTTCCCAGTAGTTTTCACAAGCGAAGGTGAAAAACAAAAGAAAAATTAAGGAAAAACGGGAATTTTTACGCAAAATCTGTTTTCGAGAAAATCGATTTTGGTTTTTTGTGTAACTCTAAAACAAATGGCCGTAGGGACATGAAATTTTGACTGAATGTTTATATTAGCATTTTCTATACACTATAAAATTTACAAAATATTTTGACTCTTTTTGAGCTGTTTACGGCCATTGTCAGTTTTCAATTTTTTTAGTTTTTTTTTCTATAAATATCAATAAAATGTTATCTGTTGAGTAAAAAAGCTTGAAAATTTAACAGAAGGCTCCTAGGTTATTGTTTCAAAGGCAGATGAAAAAAATTAAAAATCCTTAGTCACAGTTTTTATTTATAAGCATTTAAAGTTCAAATTTTGACAAAATACGGAAAAATCACGAAAATTTGCAAATTATTTTGAGTTGAGAATTCATAAAAATTTTTCTTTTTAAATCTAAGATTTGAAAAAGTAATATAAGATTACTCATAAGTTTGTCTACTTTTATCAAAAAAAAAATGTCTACAAGAAACTTAAATTAAATTTTTATGAGCGTCTGAAATTTATATCTTTACAACATTTGATATTCACTCGATTTCTCATGTAACAATTTTCTTATTTTATTGCAATTAAAATACTTGACAATGTCATTGAATGTTTATATTAGCATTTTCTATACACCATAAAATTTTAAAAATATTTTGACTCTTTTTGAGCTGTTTACGGGCATTGTCAGTTTTCAATTTTTTGAGTTTTTTTTTCTATAAATATCAATAAAATTTTACTTGTTGGGTAAAAAAGCGTGAATATTTTATATAAGGCTCCTGATATATCGTTCTAATAACAGTTGAAAAATATTAAAAATACATAGGCAAAATTTTTTTTTATAAGCATTTAAAGTTCAAATTTTGACAACATTTATCAAATTTATAATTTATTAATTATTTTGTAGTTAAAAATGTATAAAATGTTTAACTTTTATGGCTAAGGATTGAAAATTTAAAACAAGGCTCCACGTAAATAGGTTATATATAAATTACTTTATTCACAATAATATCATTTTATGTTTTGTAACACATGTATACATTTAAATGTTATGGTTTTTTTTAAATGTATATTAAGCGTTTTTGCATATTATTTTTTTAGGTTTTTTAGTGCATGAAGTACATAGTAATTATATAATTATAGCAATGTCCAATAAGCTATAAGTACCAGGTACCTATTAGGTATAGCTGCTCAAGCATGTTTAGTTTGACAATTATTGACGTACATCAAGCTTATCAGAAGAAAAAATGAATATACAAATGCATTAATACATTAATGCTAACAATCGTTTACACATGCAGCTTCTGTAGGTCTTTAATAATACTAGAGGCTAGAATATAATGTGATACATACTAGCTATTATTATATAAATATTAAATGAAAAACCTGAACTGTGAGCGTTACATACTATATAGCGCACAAAACGTTATATTATACTATATTTACCTAAACTAACTACTAAACTACTAAGCTACTCAGAGATGTATCATATATCTAATACTTTTCCCTCTAATTTCTTTTAAATTGTAATTTTTTGACACTAAAAATTAATTTTGTACATTTTATATAACTACATTTTTAAAAAACATTTAACAGAGAAAAATAAACAGTTATTTTCAAAACCGAAATAAGCAAAGGCAATATCTATAAGCCTAGAAAGTATAGAAATGTATAATTTATTTAAATTCTATGTTCAATAGGAAAATGTATAAACTATTAATTTCTAATGATAAGCTCGGATTATAAGGGTTGAATAATAATTATATTTCATTCCAAACGCAATATAATCGTATTAAAAACATCCTCTACTTCAAAGGTGGCACTCGGTGCCTCTGCAGTCCACCTACGACTTTGCTTGTATAGTTTATTATATTAATTAGTTAGGCATTATAAAAATAATATACGTCAAATTCAATAAATAATTTATGGATAACAATATAACATCATATAATTCGCATAATTTGTGCAGTTCTCAGTTTTATAAATTATAATCCATTATTTAAAACGATGATATTAATAATTAATATGCATTTAATTAAAATAGTGTTTTTTTTATTGCTGTCCAAACTCGTAAGGTATATTAATCCAAGCGCAAAATAATTGAAAAAATAAAACGAAAAATGAGGATAATATATATTAGGTATACCTACTCTTTAATTTATACATTTATGTAGTTTTTAATTTATTCAAAATAACGATTTCCCTTAACTTTTTTCAAAAGTTACTAACGCAGTTGTCGCAAAAAGGAAAATACGAACTCATAAAACATAGTGGTGGCGCTGTGGCAGACATGACAACTTTTGTGTTGGCGCAAAACATTAAGTATCATATGTAATCCAAAAGAGGCATCCCGCATTGAAATAAAAAATGAAAAAATAAAAAAACGAAAAACATTCCACTTTATGTAGGTTTATTATAGTGAATTAGTGCTATTACAGAGTATATTTTTTATTATTATTTATTATATAATTCATAATATATTTTGACATTACATTATATGGACTTAGTTTTATTTATTATTCATCAAATATTATCACCTCGCTAAATAAATATATCTTTTAAAAATTAATTACAGTACATACCGTCTAGCTGAATTTATAATTCACGTATATGTTAATATGATGTGACAAAAAAAAACCAAACATATTATAATAACAAGTAACAACAAAAACGATCACCTCGCGCGATCGGTCGCAATTTTTACCACCATCAGATATAATTAGATAGAACTAGGTATTTTGTGGTGACCTATCTCGACAAGCGAGTACTTTTAATGCGGTTATTTTAAGGAAGGCAATCGCCTCCCCCTTCCCGAGACTTGGTTAATTCTTTTTAATATGGAAATATTATTGAATTTTACAAGTTGCAAAGATATCAAAAACAGATTTATAATATACGTTTTACAAATATAAAATACATACCTACATATTGTCTAATAAATTGTTTTACGATGATGAGTCACTTTCAAGATATAATTTAAATTAACTTACATTTGTACAAAACAAGTGCAAATTATTAATATAATAACAAGAATAAAACGTACTCACACTCGGATAGTGGTATGATGGTGAAAACATATTTTTGTTGCCTATTCCTTAAGTCCCCTCTCTTCCATGAAGTTATGTCAAAACCACTAGTGCTATAAATATACATTGGTCAGCTATCACAACCGTTCTTCGGGTGAATAATTATTAATTTATAATACCGATTCGTAACTGCGTAAGTACGTATAATTAACTCCTGACAGTTGAATACAAGCTCATTAATTGTAGTAATGCTTTAGCGTGTGACAATAATTGGTATAGAAACATTAATCAAATTTCATCGTTTTTTTATTAATATTTAAAATCTATGACTCTGTGATTTAGCACAATTTTTAGCAAGTACGATAATTTTTTGATATTATTTACATGAGACATTTACGATCATAAAACATATGATATGGGAGACTATCCATTGATCGAACTCAAATAACATTTAAAATTATAAATTATATTATGTAGGTACCAAAACTGTCCTAAATGTTTAAAATTTGAATTTGGACAATACAGAATAATATTTTATGATGATTTATTTTTTTAATTTTCACTCGTGAAGTCGTGAGACGCCAAGACGGGTTATTTCTCTTTTGATATTTTAAGCATTATGCTGATAATCCAGTGTCAATAAATAATTGTTGAAATAATTATCTTCTTATGGCTTTAAGCAGTGGTGGATTTTGGAGGTGTGCCTGGGATCTAAATTACCTACCTTTCCGCATATTAAACTTTTTTTTTTTATTACAAATTACTTATTATAGATATCAGTTATCACGTAGAACTAAATGTATTAATTGTAGACCACTGGTGTAGACTACCTACTACCAAAAAATAAGTTAACCTAACCTAACCTAAGGAGCTTTATTATCAAAATAACACACACCATAAAAAAATCCTAGATCCACCACTGGCTGTAAGAAAGCTGCGTTCTGTCTATGACAAGCAAATTCTTAATTAGCTTAATTTATTTTAATTATTTATTTAGTGAACGTCATACCTATTATTTGGTTAGATTTGTTGAAATGACGACACGTCGCGACGTGCCTTTTTTCGAAAACGTATCGTAATTTATTCCTCGGAAGAAGTACGATATTACGAAACTTGTTTCGTTTGCCAAGAAAACCAGGCTGTGGCCCACGTCGCTGCAGGGGCTATCAGGATGACTATATTAACAGTACTGTCGCGTTGGGAGGAATGCGAGTGGTTTCCCAGAAGCATCGGTCGACGGGAGCGGAATACGTCTGAACGGTACAACCACGGCTGTATTATTACAATTATTTAGTTACAACTTTACTAATATTATACAAGTCCAGTATAAAAAATAAAGATAAGTTTAGTGGCTCGGCGCATCGCTGTGGCTGAAATCAATCACACAACGTGATTGAGAGTAAGCAGCAGCTACTACTTCCCGGATGGATGACCACAAAAACAAAAAACAAAAACAAAAACCTTGCCACACATACACGTGTTACCAACCAACCGTACCCCCCCCCCCCCTACATTATTAGCTAATATAGTCATAGTTATCGGGCTCTAGACCATTAAAAAAAAAATAAGTTTAATTAACCCAACAATTAACTAAATAAGATAACAGACGATTGATTGGAATTGTATCTAGATTAGACAGTTATATAGACAACACTTAAAATATTTATCTGGCTAAAAAACAGATAATTTAAAACTAGAAGTTTTGCTATAAGTATAATACTATATTATATTAATTGCCTGTATATTACACAAGCTTACGTTTTTATTATACATTATATTATGATATAAAATATAATATAATCATAATTTAACAAACATCTCAGGTCAACGTGCCATGTTCGGTGGGCTATCCCGGAATCTATACTTATTTGCCAAAACTAAAAAATATGATTTGGATCACTGTTGTTAGAATATCGTATAGAATTTAATTATATTATTTTTATCTGCTATAAGTACGAAATACTCTACCAGTTTAATATGCATATAAATCAAGTGATTTAATCATTATGAAAAATGTCGTATATTTTCAATTTAACTAGTTTTGTAGGAGTTGCCGTATGTGTAACAAAAATTAAAATGCTGTCCGATCCCTTATAACATACAATATGTGGTATATGTGGTTAATGGCGGCTGGAGGGAATAAACATGTAACATCACTAAAAAAAATAAGAGCCACAATGTGAAAAAACTGCAATTATAAAACGGTAACCGTGGAAACTACGAAAGTATATTATAAAAATATTATATATTGTAAAAATGCACTGCACGCAGATGATTCTAACTTGGTATTTTATTTTTTTGCAAACGGTACAGATTTTTTTTTCTAACGACCACCCTAAAATATTGTAATTAATTTAAAAAAAAGTGTATGTATATATTAATAATGTAAATTATATTCAGATAATAATATGATGTAGGCATTTAGCCTTAACTGATATTTTAATTTTCGTTTTTTCGCCAAATTATACCATAAAATATAATATTAGGTATTATTATATTGATTCTATTAGGTAAATAAATCACTTTTCTACTTCATATTTTCTACTGAGTTTTTATCAGTGACATGATGTTGATTTGAAGGTACTTTTTTTCCATGTTTTAATCGAATATTGGTGTGAAACTGATTTTTGCATTACTTCGCCCACTGCAGTCTCCATCGTTTATTATATAAACAAAATTACTGGCGGTGTTTGGCCCTCAATGAAACATAAGTATGCTTTCAACATGGTGTATTATAGGTATCTATATGTATTTTATGTATTTAACAATTAACATTTAGTTATCAATTATAGAGTGGTTACCAATTAGTAATTTGTCACTATTCGTCCTATACAGAACCTAAGATTCCTTGTGAAGTTGTATTGTATAGTCACTGCACATAACGTCAATAAAATTAGTAAATATGTTCCCAATTGACAAGCTATACAATTGCATATTATGGTTATATATTTGAAACGACGAATGAAAAATTTTGGAAAAATATAACAAAAGAAAATAATTTGAATTTAAATTGAATTTAAATTGAATATAAGACAACAGTATAATTAATAAACAAAAATGTCAGACAGTAAGCCACAGCTATATTATAGACGGTCTCGCTGAAAGTATATATTAATATAATAATATATATCAGAACCACTCGGTCTTCGTAAAAATGAAACAATAATATATTCATCCTTCTAAACAAATAACAAAATATAACATAAAAATATTATCTAAATAAAATGAATCAATGAACATTTGTTAGTATACACTTTAGTTTTGTATAGATTTTTTATTCTAGACTTATAAATAATATGATTATAATCCTTGTACCTAACTATTATGTCAAGGGACGAGATTATAAAAAAAGTTTTATTCAAATACCATTCGTAAATCAAAACTGTTTATACGCGGCTATAATTTAATTGTATATACTGCAGAGTACAGAGATTTTAAATTCATATATTATGATGTTATACTACCTTTATGTATTTATACGATAGTTATATGTAGATTTCTCGAATGGAAAATGCGAAAATTATTACATTTTGATTACTTACCCATCATATTATATAATATTATTTCCTGTGTATTAATGAGAATTTGTAGGTAGGTAATTTAAATTATAAATATAATATGAAATAGGAAATAACACAATATGTATAGATGTTTATACAACTGCGGATATTATGCCAGATGGATGGATTATATTCTATAAAATGTAGCAAATGATAAATGTGTTTTAAATTTATGTAATATATGTAAAAAAACTATTCATTATATTTACTTTCCTAATATCAAGGTTACACTGTTATATGAATATTATATTACACATATAATACACAACTATAGGTACATTCCCAGTAAATAAGTAGACTTATACCTACATAATATGTGTATACATTAAACATATTAAATAATATAATAAATCTAATATTTTATAAATTTATTCAAATATTTTAGATTATGAAGGTATATAATATTATTATTGCTGTAACGTGTTTGACACTCTTCTTCCGTTTTCATGGCTAACCAAATATAATATACATTATATGGACCAACAATCGACGTGCGTATGAGTGTATGACCAACGTTAAATTTTAAAACAAAAAATATACGAATATCTATAGTCCTATAGATATGTGTATTGAAAAAAAAACTTATTTTAGCGGTACCATTATAATACGAATATTAACTACATCTACGTGCTGGGTTTTCTGAGTTATCGCAACAAATATTTGCTTCCATTTATATCCCTATCCTATTATCCTAAGAAATTGCTTCTCCATCTTGTATTCCATTTTGCAATTAGACCCTTCTTAACTTTTACTATCCGTATACAAAGGTCTATATGATGGTATTTTACCAGTGTTTAACACACAGTTTCGATATTTGTCAGTTGTCCGTCAATGCATTATTTAAAATTGAATTTAAATACCTACTTCTTATTTTGAACGCATTTAATATAAACATGATGTATTTTATATTATGATATGTTCATCCCATTTATTTTACCAATAGTCGCTGCAAATAAGTAATTTTGCACACATTAAATAAATTATTAAAAATGAAATACGTACAAAATAATTTTAATAAATCAGTTGCATACCTAATGCTTATTATAATTACAATAATGCATTAACTTTAAATAATTTAGAGTTGAGACACTTAAAAAGTTATGCAGTAGGTAGCTATGGTTTTTTTCTGGCTTTAATATGGTCGTCTATTATACGTATATAGGTATATTTTTTTCTCTTTTTAATGATGGAACTTTTAAGTCTGAAAAAACGCTTTTTTTGGTCATTTCCTGCCTATATACACGTAAGACATTTGCTAATTGTTCAGATTTTTTATGATTTACTAATTGGACAACATTATTTGACATTATTTTGAGAGTATTTGAAATGTTGAACATTTATCAAACATATTTATACAAACTGATAAACTCGTGCACAACGTATAATAGGTGCACTAAGAAAACAAAAAATTATATTTATGAAAGTTAGTGAAGACTCATTAAAAATTTCAGACTTCCATTTTTAGAAGTTTTTTTTTAGAACTAACTAACACTTACATCAAGTGCTGTTCATTTTTATTTAATTAAAATTTACTTAAGAACTAAATATAATTTTCAGTATATCATTACAATATGGTTGTATTGTATAGTAATTTATTATCGTCGAATATTGAATTCTTGATTTTAGATCAGCTAAATAATATTATAAGAAATAAGAATTATAGACAGAGAGCTATACTGACGTTTTGACCTAACCCATTTTAGCTTCCTTGACATTTTTATAGCTAATAGAATCGGAGATGCTGAATACGATAGAAAATCGGCTGATTAGTAGAGTGTCTCAGGGGGAGGGGGGAGGCGTAGAGCTCTGCACGGTCTGGTCCAGACCGTTTAATAGTTTGTAGCGTTTCCAAAACAAATAACCGTAGACTCACGAAATGTTCACAAAAGATTTATATCTATATTTCGACTTTAACTATTTCGACACAATCTGAGCTATTTAAAACCATGATAATTTTTTCAAATTGTGTAAATTATTTTTCAGTTAGAAATTCATAAAAGTTTTTTTTTCATAGTTAAGATAACAAATTTAAATAAAAGGTTCTCAACAACATTTTCTACTTATAACAAAACAATTAAGTTTAGCGTTAAGTAACAATATTTTTTTAGGAGCGTTTAAATACATAATTTTTATAATATTGTATATTTTTGAAGTAATTTATTGAATTCAACAAGACCTTAAATTATTTCCTTACCTGGCTGATTTAAAAACATATCAAGTTTCAAGACATTTATTATTTATTAACTCACTAATTGTCCATCTCATGCTTATTAAAAATTCTGGGGTATTTATCACAGTAGCCATACGTGTTCGGCGCTACTGAGCTAGGCCTTACGCACCGTCTCCGCTCAGAATAGTTTTTCGTATCCAATGATTTATCATTGAATTCAAATATAACACATCCAAAATTACAGTGACATACTGACATACTCGACAACTACTGTACAGCAGAGAAGTACCTACTTGTCCACCTTTTTTTCTTTATTTTTGTCGTTAAAAAAATAACACGTTTTATTCTTAAAAAAAGTTTAATAATTTACTTGTTTGTATTCAATAGCACGGAAAATGTTTGAAAGGTCGTCGCTGCAAATCTCAACTTTTAATCGTTGAATAACGATTAAGTATCAACAATTATTAATAATTTAGTAAATAGGTGTCTGTTTTTATATTTCAATACACTTTGTGTTTGTGGCTGAGACGCTAAAGTCAGTTGATTTTTGTCCCAATTTTGGAGACACCCCTCCCCCCACCACGAGACACTCTACTAATCAGCCGATTTGTTTATAACATTATTTCATTATTTCAAATAATTTGGCGTTGGTGGCTGATGAGCTTAAGTCGGTTGATTTTTGTTGCAATTTTGGAGATACCCCTTCCCCCTTGAGACACTATACTAATTAGCCGATTTTCTATCGTATTCAGCAACCCCGATTCTATTAGCAAACCGTCAGTAGCTCCTAGACTATTATATTAAGTATTATATACTAATAATCACAATAATGTTATCGTTAATAAAATAACCAACTTGACTGATAAATTTATCAACAACATAATTTTCTTGTAGATACCAGAGCACTGCGGAATAACTGGTAACGAAAGAGAAGACGTAGGTACATGCCAAGGAAAAATCAAACAATCTACATCAACGACATCTCTGGAATATAAACTCAGATAAAGATTTTCAAAAAATTATCTACAACCGATTTAAAAATAAATGGAAAAATGAACAATAAATTTAATTAAATAAAAAGAATAACAGAAAAATTAAATAATCCAATATATCTCAAACGAAGAGACGAAGTTGTATACTTGTACTAGTTGTACTAAATCGTCTAAATCGCCTCAGAATAGGTCAAACACTATACAATACACACAATATACATGTCCATCTTATGAGAAAAGAGCCACCAAGAACATGCCAAACATGTGGGTATCCAACTTCTATCAAACTAATTATCACATAATGCAGAGATAGACAAGAGGCCCAACAAAAATTCGACATACCTATCCGAGCACCTTCTCGCCGCACTGGGCGCTGACGACGATTCCATTAAAAACAATTAATTATTTATGATTATTAAATATATTAAATTCTACAATTTAGTTTAAATAATTTAAGCATGTAATACAAATCAATAGTTCTGTTATCGAGGCTTGAACTTTGATAAAAAAAAAATACCTACCTATTAATTGTTTTTATAAATTAATAAGAAATTATATAATACTACGATGTAAAATAAATAATTGTATGTATCATTAGAAATACATATTAAGTTAAAAGGTATATTTTACATAACTTTTAACTATTATTATTTTTTTTTATAATAATTATTTATTTTTGTAATACTCTTACTAATATTAATTGTTAAGGTTAGGCACCTTTTACTATAAGTAAATGCGGTGTAAGCTTACGAAACATTTACCAAGTTGTTTTTGAACATGAAAGTCACTCGGTAAGTGTGATATTTTACTTAATTGTTTTTTCTTTGTTTCTATTTAAAATAATGAACATTTTATAATTAACCACTCAATTTCTTTGTTTTATAGCTTGAATTTGATTTTAATTGAATTAGGTACTTTTTCATACAAATTTTAATTCTCAAAATTATAATACTATCTAATATAAATAATAATATTATAATATTCAATGTTTATTTTTTTTTTCATTACTAAAAACTAATTGTTAATTTTTCTTTCTGTTAACGGTTTTAACCCAAATCACATAAAAAATTAAAAATTAAAACTCTCTTATAGCCGTATAATTAGTAGTTAGTAGGTAGTTAGTAGAATATATTTTGGTGTATATTATATTATAATGCACAATATGTATAATATGTATAATATTATAAGAAATATGTTTAAGTAATAATTATTAAATGTATATGAATATAATATTATATACAGATAATAATATCATACATTTATACCCATTATGTAATATATCCGACAAACAATAAAAAGGAATGCATAATATATTATTATTATCGTACATACGTATTAACAAAGAAACAAATGGATGTTCGTAAAATATGTGGGTGTATAGTGTATATATCATATAATATGTATTATTATACTTATTCTACACTAATAAAGGACGAATGCTCTACTGACAATATGTTTAAAATAAATAATTAATTATACTGCAATTCACTCGTGTCATTTTAAATTAATGAAAAATACTTGAAATGCGCATTATTCAGAGTATGTGATATTATATTATACATTATAGTCACTACCAATCCAAAAAATAATAATATATTAGATTATATACAATAGATTCAAGTCTCTAGACCCTGAATATGTACATTGTACAACATGTAATTTTCTTTAACGTAGTAGTATATTCATTTTCTTTTTACATTCTGTGTTTTCAAATTTATATTGTACTAGCAGTCCCGCCCGGCGTTGCCCGTGTAAAGATTCGTTTTTTTTATAAAATATATATTTATAAGAACATATTTTATATGCCATATTTCTAATAACTGTTATAATACAATTGGTGACCAATAAAAACCCTAAAAATAAACAAAGCTAAAATTATTTTTTCGAGAATTAAAAAAAATTGTATGTATAGCTGCCCTTTAGCTACCTATAGGCCCTATAGTTAATTGGTTGAAAAACGCTTGCCAAGTCAGGGATCGGCATGTAAACTTTATTTTAATTTTTAGAAATGTATTAACTGATAATCACACCCAAGCGATATAACAATTTGAATCCAGAAAAATGTCGGTGTGAACAGTCCCACAAAAAATCATTTTCATTTTCATTTAGTGAGATAGATCTCCGAAACTGGAGAGTTGATTTTGTTGTTTGGGGTCTTGTTATATTCACATTGATTAGGGGGGTGTGATATCAAATCTCTCTCATTAATATTTTATATTGAAGCTAGTTAAATTACCCACCTACTCATCATTACTGAGTTACATTTTTATTATTTTATTATTTAACACAAATTCTTGAAGTTTTCAAAATTCAGACTTTTTTATTTCAATTAGCGTACGTCTTACTTGATTAAAAATCAAGAAAGTAATATTAGTGCTATTAGAAGCACCAAATACCATCTTTCTCTTTTGTTTAACATAATCACAAATCAGTGAAAAACTATACCAATAATTATACCACTAAATAGTTATGGTGAAACTTATTTACTCGAAGATAGTTTGAGTAAAAAATATGACCGGATTTAAAATAATATTGAGAATTATTCTTAATACTACCAAGATCAAATATGCGACCATCATCGAGTAAATAAGTTTCACCATAACTATTTAGTGGTATAATTATTGGTCTAATTATCGATCACAGTCTTGCTCCCGTTGTAATTTGCGATTGAATGCATCATGCATAGGCTTCCAACATGAGTAGCTGAGAGAATGGTTAAACGACCAATGTTGGCCACGTCTTCTTCAGTAGCGATGGCGTCAGGCAAGTGGATGTACTCGTCTGATCGTAACTTCGACTGATTGAAACGAATGAGACTGAGACGCTCCATTAATATTCAAATAAAAAATAATAATAATAAATAAATATTATTATTCTCGACTTCTATAACCTATAGCAATCATTAATAAACAAAAATTTCTATCGTAAATCTCAAAATTCCTGTTTGAGCACCTACCGCGGGGGTGATCAATTCCTTTTTTTAAATTGGCCTATGACACTCACAAAGAATGTGGCTTTCTATTGGTGAAAGAATTTTCGAAATCGGTTCAGTAGTTCCAGAGTTTACCTTCAACAACGGTAACTAACAACTCCTCTTTATATAATAGTATAGACATAGATATAGATATAGATGATATATACTTATTATCTACCTGTAAGGCTATATATATATATGTATTTATATTTTATGTATTTCATATTATATAGGTACATTGTATCCAAGCACACTTTATAAATATAAATAACATGTACTTACATAATTACATTTTTAAAGTATACTTATCGATCCATCGATTGCTTCGTTTAAAGTTAAAATTAAAATATGGTTATAAACATTTTATACATACATACTATATAGGTACATTAAATATTTATACATCAACGATAAGATAATATATTATACTAAACTTATTTGTGCATACTGCATACTTTTCTTGTCATCATAATACATTAATACATATTGGTATAGATTTAATTGGGATAACAGATATAAACAAACGTGAATGTTTTACTATTATATTACTACTATAGGAGTTTGCAAAACGAACATTGTTAACACAATGCTATTCGTATATTATTTCCAACAACTTGATAAATGATCATATCGATAAAAGTTATTTACAGTCCTGACTTCAGAGCGAATAAGGGACGAAACTATTAGTTTTACATAATATTATAGTGATATGTGTATATATATTATTTTCTTTTCAGTGAACATTTTTAGAAGTATAGTGAAAAATGTCATCCAATTCTACATTTTGCATATGCAAATGCATTCAATTGAAGATTGGATAAAAATTTTATTTTGATTTTTGGGTGTATACATTGAAAAAGAAAAATGTCTTTTATTTCGTGATTGAATATTAATGTATTACATATCCCTATCCTATTATCCTCTATATCTATAGTGTGTAATAAAAAAACCTGTCAAATAAAATAATTTGTGTTCTATATAGTTAATTGACTCGTGCACTATACGTGTATAATAGGTATAACGTTTTTTTATATTTTTATACTAGAAATACAAAATTTAAAATCTTATTTAAATTTTTTTGAAAATATTTCAAAACAGCCAATTTGTAAATCTGATTTTGAGAAACATTTTAAGTTTTAACTGTAAAAATATTTATTTAACCCTTTCAGCTCCACATTATGTTTGAATAGCGATTTTTAGTAAATAGCTTTTTCCTATCGAATTTTGCAATTAGAACAATTCTGCAGTAAAACGTTTTTTAGTTTTTATCGGTTATCAACTGAATTATTATATCTACAGATAACATTTTATTTTAAAATTGTAGGTAACACTATGGTTCATATTTTTATGTTGGTTGCACTGTTCTAGGATCAAAATTTTCATTGCTATCACAAAAACCCCGCAAAAACTATATGTCATAATGGCAGTTGGGACTGAAGTCAAGTAGTTTATTTTTTATGATTTTTAAAAATGTCAATTTTTTGAAGTAAGACTCATTTGTTTTAATACCTAAGTAATAACTTTTTAAAAAAATATTTAGATTTTAACAAGTACCTATCTATTTAAAAATTCCGTATTTAATACCTTTACAATTTTTTTTTTTTATTGATCTAAAAAAAACATCAGCGACAACGGCCATTGGTTGTTGCTGTTATATTAATTACAGTTATTTTTTTTTATAATGTATATTCTGAATTATAATATTTAAATTAAACTGAACAATTCAGATTTTCTTAAAATACTTAAAATTTGGTAGGTGGTGTCTGTGTTTGGTCTAAGTGCTGCGTCTGGGGTGTTGGGGATGTTGAGTTTATTGAGATCCTCTGTGTATACTGGAGGCATTTTGTAAGGATATGATTGACCGATAGTTCGGTACCATAGGTGATGCACATTGGTTTTTCATCCTTTGTCATGAGATGCGTTAATCGAGTGTGTCCGAGGCGGAGTTTATTATTAATTTTTCTCTTCTTTTTGTGAGGGAGTTAGGCCGACTGAAGATGGAGTTTTTAATTTTTCTTAATTTAGTGTTTTGTTTGAGCCAGTGTGTTTGTCATTTGATTTTAATCAGTTCTTTAATTTGGTATTTTATATCTGAAAAAGTGGTAATATTTAATTTGGGGATATCTGTGTATTCTATTGCTTTCTTAGCTTCTTAGTCTACATTTTTGTTGCCTTCTATGTCACATTGTCACTGTGCCCCGGAACCTAGATTAGTGATATTTTGATTCCTGTTTTAATTGCTTGGTTTATTTTTTGCTGTATAAGTTTTGGTATATCTGTGGTGTTAAGTATAGGTATTTGAGGCTCATGAGCGTGGAAAGTGAGTCTGACAGAATTATATTGCTTTTATGGATGTTTCTATGCGGTCATGATTATGTATTATGTGTTTTACCATTTTGAGTATAGCTATGGCTTTGACCGTGTATATAGAACAGCTTTCATTCTTCAGAAAGTTTGAATCTGGTTATGAAATCTTTGTTAGTAATTGCTAATCCTACACCATTTTCTGTTTTGGAAGCGTTAGTGTAGTAACAATTGGCATTTTTATGTTCCTGAAGTATTTCGTAAGGGATTCTTATATTTTGATTTATAGGTAGTAATAGATAGCGTTATAGCAACTATGTATTACCCAAATGTAAAACAATTTAATACAAATTAGTAGGTACCTAAAAGTTGCACAGCCAAAGTTCTCCTTTTTATGTGGTGAAAATCTCGTTTCTTAGTAGCCTTCTCGGTTCTTTTCCACGCCAAACAGTTTTTTGCTATGTTGTACATCTGTAAGACGGAGACAACGCATGCGGATATAGCATCCTCTTAAGTAAAATAAAATAAAACTTTATCTAATTGTCATTGTAGCCTGTAGGTATACGTACTTACTTTGTGTATAAATGAGTAATATTTCAGTTAATAATAAAATATGTAAAATTCAAGAATATTATAAATCATTGACCATTGTCCAATTGTTCGTGCTATTAAAAAAGTCCATGTTATTTATTCGTGTTTTATGTGCAGCTATAACTGATGTGAGCTCTGGAAATTCATCAGGCAAATTCTAATAATTTAAATTGAAAGTGTTGCTCAAATTACCAAAATGTATTAGTATTTAGATCTTAGATGTGGCACAAATTACATAATGTTTTGTATATTTTGGCGCATACATACGCACTTAAATGTACTTAAGTATTAATACCGCAAATTAAAAGTAGGTACCTACTGAAATTTACCATCTCCCAAAAAATAGATGGATCATGTTTACGTTATACCTACGACATTTATACTTGAAGTCTTGAACCAATTTATATGTTACCTAATCGAATCGACTAATCATTAATTAATAATAAGTAATCAGTAGGTAACAACTAACAACTAACAAGTACAAGTACATTTACTTATTATTTCATGAAACAATTATTAGTAGGTACAGACATTCAAACTAAAATTTCCTTGAAATACGACTTAAATGCGTGTAATTTATTGTTACAGTGATATTATTCAACTTTCATTTTAACGTTAAATGTTTTTGTTTTTAATATTATTTTGAATCAGATAGGTAATCGCGTTGTGGGGTTGGTCTAAAGAGGTGTTTCCCTTTAAAGGTGGCAATTATTTTCCCATTTCCTATATTCATGTATATTTGTGTTATACAGAAACGATTTACCATTAAGGATTTCTCAGCGTGGAATAAAATATAAACATATAAATGTTTTAAAATATACCAGCGACAGCTCTTTATGATGTATAAATAATTGCATTTTATCACCAAAAAAAAAAAAAAATCATAAATATGTATATTATTTTATTATTATTATTATTATTATTATTATTACGGATGGGTTACCTCCGCATTTACATATATATATATTATATATATATTTATACTTACGTGTATGTGTTTATAATATACCTACGACTTTTAGCATCCTGGCGCTTGTGCAGCAGGTCTGTTTAATATAATTAATATTGATCATTTATAGTCATTAAATTCATCAGTGATGATAATGTTGTCATTAATATGCAACGACTCTTAGTGTTAAAGCTCTATCTATATTCTCTCTCTCTTATTCTCTCCCTCTGCTCTACTCCCTATCTTAGTTATTCTCTATTCGTGCGTTTATATCGCGGTAGCCAGTATAGGTACTAGGTATGCAATATAATTTCTATAGGAAACAAATAGTCCATATTAATCAATATTTGTTTTATGTTGACGTTTTGATTGAACATTTCAATAATATAGAACAGAGAAAATAATTTAAATTGCTCACCTATACTTACAAAAGGTTCAAAATGCAATGACGTACTATATACATAATATTGATTATTGATTATTAGATATTTACTGTAAGTCTATACCAACTTATTTGAAATAATCAATTTTCGAACAAAACCTATTCGTATATGTACAGTATATTATTATTTATTATTATATAGGTATTTAAAATGTATACCCTTATTAGTTATTACTTATTATACTATAATACTAATACCTGTTTGTAGTCTATTACTTATATACTATATAGCTAACACTACCCATATTATAATTCGTTATTACTTAAAATAAATTTTCAACAGAATAATGTTCGTGTAAAACTCAATTAATAATATCTAAAGGGACCGGTGTCAGGAATAGGGTTTTTACTTAAAGTGGGGGAGGGGGTGGCTTCCACCAATCACCATAAATTTTAAATATGTGGTTCCGCTTTATGATGTTTATAATGTAGATCGACCAAACTTTTGGGAGCTAAGCCAAAATTTTACATAGGTAGCACCAGTATAGGCTATGTTAGTAGCAATTTGCATTATTGTTTGGTTAGTTGTATGTAGTTGTATGAGTAAATATTACTTATATATTATCCTTATGGCTTTACATATCTGCTGCGGCCTGCTCTATACAGAAAAGTGAACATATACCTTCATGCTATAGTATAGTGACTAGCTGGTACATTTATGTTCAATTTATAGTTTTTCATTTAACATTTTTTGGTCTGTAGGTAATCACTAATCAGCTATATTTTTTAAGTGTAAGGGATATTATTAATAATAATGGAACTCTGAAACAATAGTTATAAAATAACAATTACCACCTATGCAGTGGCGTAGTTGGGGGGGGGGGGGGGGGGGTTGAGGGCCATGCCCCCTCCCATCAGTTTTTTGTTGTTGTTGTGAAACATCTAATGGGGCGGTACGGGAGTGAGGCCGACTGTGGCGTGGCTATACACGGCGTATTATTCCACCGCGTATTCCGCAGCGTTTTCCGTCGAATTGAAAATGCATTGGTTTATATCGGAGCAGCTATACACGACGACATAGGCGCAAATTGACTAAATTTTTTGGGGGGACTCAAGCCCCCTCCCCATAGGCCATATTGCTTAGTACCACAAAATATAAAAATTAGTACTATTTACTAGATTTTGAACTGGGGGGACTTGACCGAAATTTGGGGGACTATATATATATCAGTATAATATATGTATTTAGTTTTATCAGTATATTCTGTATATCATTATCACGGCTATTATCGGCGCGTAGCCCATATCGTCGCGCTGAAAATACGTCCGGTCGACTATGCGTTGACACCCGCGACCCACGCTCTGCAATCTGTATAGTGTATATTATATGCTCTATGGCTCTATATATAATTAATAATAATTAATCTTATTGTTACATAAATAATTAAAGAGTAGAAGTAAATAAAATATAAATACTGATGGTACTGCTCGTAATAATTTTTATTTCAAAAACAAATTCAATAATAAGTGATGAAATAATTTTATATTTTTCAATCATTCTGTATGTTAAAGGAACACGCTGTATACATCCGAAGATAAAATATTACGTTAAAAGGTTATTAATGTTATTAAATTAATTATATCAAGACGTAAAAACAATAATAGACAACAATAAATTAACAATAATATGGTATGTTATTGTTATCGACGTTCGGGGAAAAAATAAATACATACACTAAAAATAAACAAGAAATTAAAATTAACTATACCATTATTAGATTCTTGAGACAGTACCTGATCGGAATCTAGGAAAAAATGTACACGGTAAGAATGTCCGGGAAAAAATGTCCGTGCTAAAATTGTCAAAATAAACTAAGTAAGATATATCAAAAAATCAAAAAAAACATTTAATTTATATATCTAATTAAAATGTATAAAAGTCAATGATATACAACAATATCCACGGTAAAATTGTCCATAATAAACTTTAAAAAGGTGGGTAAGTGGATGTCGCTCTGCTGTACAGTAAGTGACAAGTGGGTCACTGTAATGGATGGTGTTAAATTTGAATTCAATGATATAATATCATTGTATAAGAAAAACGATTCTGAGCGAAAACGGTCAGTCAGCCTATAATATTACTAAGAATATTACTGTGAATAAAGTAATTTATATATTTACTTATTTACGTGAAACCTTGTTTTAAATTTCCAATCCTTAGCTATAAAAGTTGAACATTTTATAAATTTTTAACTACAAAATAATTATTAAATTTGAAATTTGAAACATTTTGTCAAAATTCAAACTTTAAATGCTAATAAAAAAAAATTGTGCCTATGTATTTTCAATATTTTTCAACTGCTATCGTAACAAAATATCAGGAGCCTTACATACAATTTTCACGCTTTTCTACCCAACAAATACAATTTTATTGATATTTGTAGAAATAAAAACTAAAAAAAATGGAAACTGAAAATGTCCGTAAATAGCTCAAAATGAGTCAAAATATTTGGAAAATGTTATGGTGTATAGAAAATGGTAATATAAAGATTCAGTCAAAATTGCATGTACCTATACGGTCATTTGTTTTAGAGTTACACCAAAAACCAAAATCGATTTTGTGGAAAACCAATTTTGCGTAAAAATTCCTGTTTTTCATGTCGCTTTTGAAAACTACTGGGAACTTTTGGCCCCCTAAGTATCAACTAAATTCACTTTCCTATCAGAAAAGTTATTGTTGAAGAAAATCCAAGCACTTTTACTGTCCTAAAAGTTGATGACAGACAAAAAAAAATAAAAAAAAAACACACATCAGTGTAAAATTAATACATTCATCGCTATTCGCTCAGAATCTAAAAATCATATCATTTATATAATATTACATAATAAAAATTATAAAAGTCAATGCTATACATTTAAAAATGTTTTCAATACTTTCATTATTTTTATACTCCTCACATATTTTTTTTTAATTTTCCTTTTATATTAATATTGTTGTTTACAATCGATGCGATAATTATGTTTCAACAAATCGTATTTTCACGATCACGATGAATTATTAACCATATATTATCCTATATTTTTATTACTTATAGATACCATATTATTATCAAAAATTGTACCTACATATTTATTTTAGATTCTGAGTAGAACGATGATGTATCAATTTTACAATGATGTATGTTTTTAGATTCTGAGCGAAGCGATGAATGTATTGATTTTACAATGATGTGTGTTTTTTTTTTAAATTTTTAAATTTTTTTTTAATTTTATTTTTGTGTCTGTTATCACCTTTTAGGACAGTAAAATTGCTTGGATTTTCTTCAACAGTAACTTTTCTGATAGGAAACTGAATCGGGTTGGTACATTGGAGGGTCAAAAGTAAAAATTTCCCAGTAGTTTTCAAAAGCGACGTGAAAAACAAAAGAAAATTTAAGGAAAAACGGGAATTTTTACGCAAAATCTGTTTTTGAGAAAATCGATTTTGGTTTTTGGTGTAACTCTAAAACAAAAGACCGTAGGGACATGACATTTTGACTGAATGTTTATATTAGGATTTCCTATACACCATAAAATTTTGAAAATATTTTGACTCTTTTTGAGCTGCTTACAGACATTGTCAGTTTTAAATTTTTTTAGTCAAATTAGTCAAATTAGAAAGTCAAATTAAATTTTTATGAGCGTTTGAAATTCATATTTTTACAACATTTGATATTCACTCGATTTCTCGTGTAACGATTTTCTTATTTTGTTGTAATTAAAAAACGTATGACTGTAGATACTTGAAAATTTCACTGAATATTAGTATTTTCTATACACGATAAAATTTTGAAAATAATTTGACACTTTTTAAGCTGTTTACGGACATTGTCTGTTTCAAATTTTTTTAGTTTTTTTTTTTCTATAAATATCATTAAAATTTTATTTGTTGGGTAGAAAAGCGTGAAAATTGTATGCAAGGCTCCTGATATATTGTTACAATAGGAGTTGAAAAATATTGAAAATACATAGGCAAAATTTTTTTTTATAAGCATTTAAAGTTTAAATTTATCAAATTTAAAATGTAATAATTATTTTGTAGTTATAAATTTATAAAATGTTCAATTTTTGTTGCTAAGAATTAAAAATTTAAAACAAGGTTCCGCGTAAATAGGTTATATATAAATTACTTTATTCACAATAATATCATCAAATATACTTGGTAATATCATAGGCTGACGGACCGTTTTCGCTCAGAATCGTTTTTCTAATATAATGATATCATATCATTGAATTCAAATTTAATACCATCCATGACAGTGACCCACTTGTAACATACTGTACAGCAGAGTGACATCCACTTACCCACCTTTTTTACTTTAATTATAATTTAATAATTATTTTTATATTATATGTGTATATTTATTAAAAAAATAAATCTAAATTCAAGCACCTATAAATACTTATTGATGATTGACGTTTTAAAATATTTTTTTTTTCTACCTACTAAGATTTATAAGGATAGGTACATATTTTATAATTTATAATACCTACTCTTGTTTCAGTCTGGTAAAAGGATAATAGGGAACACTGTGTACTAAAATATTGGGTGTGTTTTACATTAGGCGCTAAACCAAATGTAACCTGGATACTGTATTTTATAAACAAGTCGTTTTCGCTGTCTTGGTTATATTTTTGGTAATAGCTTTTGGTTTTGGGTTTCCTATAGACCTATATAAAGTACCTATAGACCATGAACTAAGACGATTAGATAAGATTAAGTTAAGATTATTAAGATCTTCTTAGTTCATGCTATAGACTAATAAAGTTAATTAGTTTATAGGTCTATGGTTTTAGGTTTTTTGTAACCATGAAAATGAAATGGTTATTTTGATCAAATACAAAATAAATCTCCTGGCGAACAAAATATTGTTATCATCATCTCCCCATATTGTATATAATATTTGCATATGCTTTGCATAGATATATTAAGGAATATTTGCTATAGGTATTCCAGGTATTTGACTTTTGTTCTTTATAATAATATGAACGAGGCGCGGCACTAAATATATTATATGAATTTATTCTGTATTATACTCTAAAACGGAAAATTAATCGTTTTGTACAATATTGTAAACTAAAATATCGTATCTACGGGTATGACGTTTCTGATTATTTACAATGGGCTTTATACCTATATAGACTGAAAACATCACAATAATAATTATTATGACTATTTCATAATATCTTGGTAGAAATCTGATTAGTTTAAATTAAGATCGTGCGTGCTAGACGCAACCGAATCTGCCGTTTGTAGTAGTGCTGGGAGAAGGAACCGTAGACGTCGTCGCCGTCCTTAGGTAGCAGCACATTACGGATGAAAAATAAAATTCGACAGCAAATAACATGCCTACGAAACATGACAAATACAAAGGTTTAGAGTGATTCTAGAGAAAAATACCAAATTATCAAAATTAAAGAACACAACATTATCTAGAGAATGACATATCCGTTTGTAGATTAAACAACTGAAATGATATGTATTTAAGATTAAAAAATTACAATTTTTGACCACATAAACAGATCGTATTTCTGTTAAAAAGCCAAACGGATATGTCATTCCCTAGATAATATTGTGTTCTTTAATTTTGATAATAGGTTGTACTACTACGCTTAGTATATTACTTTCGGAATAAAATTTATTTTTCGAAAATATGTTTTTATACCGAAATATAGCTGCGCTGACATCCTCTTAATATAAAATATCCTAGGTCGACAGACCGTCTCAGCTCCTAATCGAGTCAAAACATTTAATACCTATGACCAATACTAAATGTTAAAATTTAATAATTTATAATATATAATACTTATATCTACTACCTACATATATTGTATAATTATTAATTACTAATTATATTATACAGGAGATGTACGGTCAAAAACCTGAAAATTTAATACAAGGGTACTCGTAAGTTGCTGTTAGTGGAAGTTAAAAAAAAGTTGAGCGTAAATCCACAATAATAGATTATGGACGTCTAAAGTTAGAAGGTTGAGAAAATTATTTCGAGTTGTAAATTCATAACGTTTTTCTTTTTTATATCTATAAGATCAATAAGACCTATATCTAACAATAATGGTGTTTAAAAAAATTTACGCACTTCTTTAGTTAAGAAATTTTGAACATTTTGAAAAAAATCGTCAAAAGTGATAAGGAGTGGTAATAACGCCAGGAGACCGCCCATCCGTAAAACGCGATTTTTTCATTGGCCGTTTCCTTACGCTAGTTCAAAAATTATACCTAGTCGGAATCGGAGCGCCACACGGGTCTTTGTTTTATGTAGGTGGAGGATACATTTTTTTTGCCGGAGGTTGTCCTATATCTCTTTGCTTAATTTTAACTTCATCGACTCCTAATTCTAATTGCATCTTTTCTATGAGTATAACCATATACTTGGATGTGCGAACGATTCACTAATTTAGAAAACCTGTGATTCTATCCTTCAGTTTGGTTGTTAGTGCCCCTCAAGCCCCCCCCACCTGATTTCTGCCAATGCTGTTGATATTCACTTATAATAATCACAAAAATAACACACAATAATAATATTGGTAATATTATAAAGTATAAGACAAAAGTACCTCGTTATAAGAATAAAGAATATTTACCAATTACCTTGTATTTATATAAGTTGTTTTCAATACATTATTATAAATAAAAATGTCTTAAATATTTTATTCATTTCAGCAGGATGTATTTAATATTATATCTGGTCATATTTAATAAAATATTAGTATACGAATTATCTCTATTTTTTTTTTTTACAGTGAAAACAATACAAATTTTATTTTTATAAGGTTTTTATCCGCTCCTTCCCTTTTTAAAACCCTGGCTACACCATTCATAGATTATTTACTCTATGACTCTACTGCACCCAGATAAATATTTCTAATACATATTATAGGTAATACTGAAATACGAATATAGACAATCTCGAAAAAGATACTTTTTAATTTTTTGAAAAACATTTAAAGTACAGTAAGTATTTGAATATTTGTATTTATAGATTTAGGTAGGTACTTTCAAATTGTTTATACAGACAATTTGATTTACTTTATAAACCAAGTGAACCATTTTTTATTAGAATTTTCACGTATTACATTATATATTAATTGTATAGATAATTTTACACCAATTTTTTCTTTATTTTACTTGATTGAATTTAAATTATAAAATATAGAAAAGAAAAAAGAAAAAGTATTTGATTGTTTAAAATACCTATCCAAGTAGGTACTTTTTTTAAAAATATTTAACTATAAATATCTGAGTACCTATATGGCTATATAAAAAGTATTTGAATACTTTTAACTGTTGTCTTTTACTCAAGTACTTTACAAGACTGTAAATACAGTGTACTCTATGTCTTAAGGGGATTCGATACCGTGATGTTCTGTTTTTGTCGAACACACACGCGACATATGATTTTAGACTGATTCTTTGCCAAACATATCAATTGATCTAAGGAAGCGATAAGAATTCTAATTTAGAATTTCTAAAACAGATTAGAATTTGTCGTCAAGTTTACTTGAAATCGACTTTCCTACATATTTGAATTTTTGATTTCAACTTCTCCAAAAATTTAAATACTCTATTTTAATATGACATTTTTAGGAATTTGGGGGATAATGTCAAACATGTAGGAAAGTCGATTTCAAGTAGAAATAGTAGAATATTGACGACGTATTCAAATCTATTTTCAGATTTCTTATCGCTTCAATAAATCAATTGGTATGTTTGGAAAAAAACACGTCTGTGTGTTAGACAAAAACAGAAAATCACGGTATCGAATCCTTTTAAATGCGTGACATAGGGTTGTGACTTGTACACGATCATATTTCGCTGTCTGTTGAGGATGCACTGTAACTGCCCATGATTGGAACAAATTACTATCGGAAATACACTCACATAGCCAGTGATAAACATGATAAAGAATTCAATAATAATATTATTTTCAATTACCAAAAGTACATTTTATTGTGGCGTTCAAGTGATTTTAATGGCTCAATAATTGTTTAGGCGTGGTTGTACAATTAATGCTTGTTTAACGACGGTCGTATATAGTCTATTATAGTTGAATGTATACTCGGAAGAAATGTACTTATAGCGATCTTACAAAGTAAACTGAGCCAGTGTGATGGCAGAGTGTCCGATAGCCCAGATCAACGAAGACGATGAAGACACCCAAGATCGAGTCAGAATTGAACTGCAAGGGTACCTGAATAAGTGGACCAACTTCTTACACGGCTGGCAAAAGCGCTATTTCGTACTGAAGAACGGCACCTTATTGTACTTCAAATCACAATCGGAAACAGAGTGCGGATGCCGCGGTGCAATAAGTCTTCTGAAAGCAACTGTCAAGGTATGATAATTTATAAGGAATAGCGTTCAGTTTTATAATTTATATTTATTAATTATACAGTAGTTTAATTTTTTAGGTGCACGAAGTAGATGATTGCCGTTTTGATGTGTCGCTAAACGATTGTGCTTGGTATTTGCGGGCTGACTCATCAGCAACTAAAAATCATTGGATAGATGTCATAGATTCGCTTAAAGCTGAATCTGGGTACGGCAGTGAAAATAATCTGAAGCGCAATGGCAGTTCACTTTCTATATTATCCAGTAATATGTCAACCATGTCACCGGTGTTTAAAAAAAATAAAGGCTTGCAAGATAAACTCAATGAACTTGTAGCATTTAGGGGTATTTTAATCAACCAAATTGACCGACTTCAAATGTATTTCGATACATGTTTAGCAGAATTTGCCTCTTCGAACGGTAAATATTTTATTTACAATTTTTCCATGGAATATGTTAATGTCTATAATACTTAAAAGAATTTTAGATTAAGTACCAAAACAAATTTTCTTATACCTTTTTGCTATTATGTTATAAAGTATTAAGTAAGATAGATAGGTAATTGACATAACTGTTTAAACTAGTCAGGTTGGTTAGGCCTTGTTATAATGTTGTTTTACATTGTGATGAATAAGTTTGAACGATATAAAGTAAATAGAAATTATTATTTTTAAATTGTAATTTAAATTAAAGTATAAAATAATTATGATTATTTTAATAAGGTAATTCATAAGTTTCCTACCTAGGTACATTTTTCTATGCAATTTTATGTTATTGAATAAAAAAATATAAGGTAAAATAGGTAGTTATCACTTATCAATATTATGGACAGGAGGTATTTGTTTCAAGAAAGGGTTTTCAGATTTTAGTAAATTATTATAAAGTTTATCAAGTTATTTATCTATATTACCCATAACAAATGTTAAGTAAAATGTGCATTTCTTACATTGTTCTTATGCTAATTACAGTAGAAACCGGTTGTATTTATAACTAAAATGACTAAAAAAAATTGTAACTTCAATACACATTATTATTATTGTTTATTTATGTAATGTATAATACAAAAAAGAAGTAAAGATAAAAACATTTAATTATGTACATATTTAAATTAATTAATTAAATTATTATTTTTTTTATAAATCTGTTATTTTAGATTGAACTTCGTATAAAAATCATGCTCTATTTTTTTGTCTAGTTCTTCAAAATGTATCTTTGGACTCTTATTATTCAGAGCCATATAATTTGCTAACATTTTTGCTGCATTGAACACTGCACTAATAGATAAATCTTCATCTGGAGTATCAGCTTCTTCGTCTTCCTCGGGTTCTTTGGGTTGGTTAATCAATGAGGAAATAAATTCTTGATCACTTAATGGTTCTGAAGTCAGCACATCATTATCAAAGTTAACATATTCATTTATGTTTGGGAAACTTACTCGGAAACTTATGTCTTCTTCTTGTTCTCCTTGGACCGCTTGTTGTGGTATCGCATTATTGAAACCAACGTGACGAAAACAATTTTGAATTGTAATCTCTGATACTTTTTCCCAAGCTTTAAAAATCAGTAATATACCATCTAATATGCTGATATTATCGCTCAGGATTATCGGTTATAATAATACCTTCGATAAAGTTAAGTCATTATAGATAAAATATTTTTCCAATATAACCAAAATAACCGTCATGCATGCAGTCAATAATAATGACTCATTATATAGACTTTATAATAACCAATACAAATTAGTACATAAAATATAGAAGTTTTGCAGGGACCTTTAATCTAAGGTCATTACACCCAATATGTCATTACAACCAGTGTCATTATAAACGGTTTTTACTGTGTTTACTATCAGACTACTTATAGAATATTTCTTAATTTATAGATTCTGTATAATGTTGGGCATTTGGTAATTCACCAACTATTAAATGGTCTGCGTCAAACGAACTGGCGAGGTATTCTGCAGTTGGTACCTCAAATTAATTTGGAGCGTTATGGTTTTTGTGTGTGTATGTTACTTAAAATATACCACTTCGATTGGGCAAGGTTTCTAACCGTCAGTTAGTTTGACACGGACTCTAGTTAATGTACCTATGTAACAATGGTGACTCAAACCCGGTATATTTAAATCATGACATTTACAAAGTAATTTAATAAGCCTGTGGGTGTCCTATATCAAATCATAGAATAAAAATCCTCTGAAAAACACCGGAAACACAAATGCTTGTCCTTGGGAAAAAATACCCACACTACAACATTTCCAAAGGATATTTCATGTGATTGAATCAATATTTTTAAAATGTTAAATAAATACATCATTATTATTTTTATTATAAATCTAATATACTGATAATTAATCCTACTAATATTATAAACGCGAAAGTTTGTACATAATATGTTTGTTACTTTTTCACATAAAAACTACTGAATGGATTTTAATGAAACTTTGCAATAATATAGCTTATACATCAGAATAACACATAGGCTACAATTTATAAAGATATATTGTGGGAATTTCTTAATTTTAATTTTAATTTAAAAAAATGTGTAAATTGTATACCTATACCTTTTTTAGTAAGAAATAGTCGCTGGCTGAAAATAAATAACATTCAAACAATTATTATAATTATTTAGTTTAGTAAAAAAAAAAAAAACAATTAATCAATAATTTAATGTTTGTGTGTTGATTTGACCTCTAGAAAGAAGATAGGCTAATTTAAAAATGGTTAAATTTGGTTTTTTTTTATTTATTGGATTTTAGTATGGTTAGGTTAGGTTAGGATTTTGTATTGATTATATTAATTCACCATAGGTGGAATACAACAAACTTGGTAGAACTTTGATACTTTAGAGTTAAATCATACACTTACGTAAAAACAGCACAGGGTCCGCTATCTACCTGATAATATAGTGCTGTGAATCAGAATTTTTATTCCGGGAAACGGAAAAGTTAAGATAAATTTTGAACACCAAACATCGAATATTAAATAACGAATTGAACAAAGTTTGAGTCATATAGAGTTGGTATATTTAACGGGCAACGAAGTGCACGGGATCAGCTAGTTAATATATAAAATTAAATATTGTATAAGTTTAACAATTATAATTAAACATTAAAAATCAAACTTCAACAAAAATTTAATAATTATTATTTAATAAAAGTTAAAAAACTAAGCTACACTTACCGTTTAAAATAAACATTGAATAAAATTTAATGTACTTTTATTTATTTCATATTATAATTTTCATATAAAAATAATATGATTAATTCTATAAAAAAAATTAAATAGTTATTGTTACTCCCATATAGCTCTCTAAAAAATAAAAAACTAATACAATTTAATTGAGTACCTATATTATATTGAAATTATTATTTTTTTATGTTTTAATTTAGGTATCGAAATACTTGTTTTTTGTGAATTTTTATTGGAGGATTTTTATTCTGACTACCCATTTTTTCTGTACCCCTTTGTCTGAGTAAGGTGATAACCTCAAATAATTAATTTAATATCTTCATAATATAAAAGTTATTACCAGTTGAATAAATTGAGTATTAATATAAACATGCTGTTGATAATGTTCAATGCTTGACGTAGATAATGTTAGTCTACACTGAATAAATATTAATTAGTAATTAATTATCACTTATTAATATGGCTAAGTTACATTATTCAATAGCTTATTTATATTAACAAAAGTATTCCTATTCTTCTTGTATATAACCATTGAGATTTTACTGACCAACATATTTCCTTCCATTCTTATCTATTCATTGCTAGCTCCTGCCATTTCTTCCCAGGGCTACAGTTTTCGACATCACCTTTTACCTGATCTTCCCATCTTTTCCTTGGACGTCCGAAGGGTCTCTTCCCTCTGGCACGCTATTTTGAATAGTTTGAATCTAAGTTCCTTCTTTTCTCTAAGCATGGCCCTCCCATTGGAGGCGTCTCTTCTAATTTCGAAAATGTCTGGCATTTTATACAGCTGTTTAAGTTTGTCATTAGCTATAAATAACAAATAATAAAACCAAGTATAATTAATTATACTACCTCTATTCAGGATAATAAATGTGTGCAGTGACTAGTTTTCATTAGTGGCTATCAAGCAATACCTGTATGTCATCTAACAAAGTCTAACATCTGTATGTCGTTATGCTTGTTATGTAGCGAAGGGCTCCAATTCACAAGTTGACCACTGAATTGTTTCTCAACCTGAATGGAGTATGTAACAATTGTTAACTATATTTTAATTTTTATAATATTAGTATAGGATGTTAATAAATTATCATGATATTTGAAATTGGATTTAAACTGTCTACTAAAAGCATACAAATATTATTAACACTTCTTAACTTGATAAAAAAAATGAGGAACTCTAGAGGTATCTCTAAAGGATCCTGATAATATAATATGTATTGGTATTAATACAGATTTGCAAAATATTCAAATTTGAAGCAAAACGAGAACATTTTCTTGTGTGAATACTATAACTAATAAATAAGTGAGTAGGCAAAAAATGTGGATTCCTCCCACTGAAACCTATTACTTATAATGTAGGTACAATATGTATATAATATAATAATGCTATAAAACCATGCTGTAATATTTTACATTATTATTTGTAGTATGTTTATTACTATGCTTCTCTAATTATAGAGACCAAATTTAATATTGTTGTTTTATCAAATATACTAGGTATAATAATAAGCCTTTTTAGATTTTACAGTTTGATAATTAAACCAAATTAAAATTAGTGACATCCTAAATTAAGCAAATTACAATTTGTATTAATAATATTTCTTTATACTAATTTTATTTCTTTTAAATGTGTATTGTATAAATATAAATATATTTTTTTAACATTTAAAAAAGTATTTATGCCTATGACATTGCATTGTCAGTGATCTAATAATATATTAGTAGTTAACATACATTGAACAGATAATTAAATACAGGTTTTCAATAATCTTCAAGCCGTGATGAATAAAACGCTTATTTCCTTGAACTAAACCATGGATTTTTATAAGACAAATATTCAACTTATATTAAGTAGAGTATGCATTCTACCTGTCTGCAACCTATATTACGTTCAGCGAGACAATTAATGTATGCTAAACTAAAGCTTTATCTAAGTCCCCCACAACAGCACCAACTGCTTTACAATTTTTTTCCCACTAGTAAAAAAATATAATATTAATTGTAATAATATCATTATTATGTTGCCATAAAGTATATTTGTTACATAGTATATATTGGTTTCAGAAATATTACCATCACAGTTATATTTTAACTTAATCAAACACTCATTATTCATTTAATTATTTATCAGATGTCTAATTTATTAGAACTCTAATGTCTGTATCATTGGTAATTAAAAATGTGTATAAATCACCTATCTATCTAATTTATTAATAAGGTTAGGAGGATAAAGTAATATAAATTTAAATACAATTTTACTAAAAAAATACTAAATGGTGATAGCCAACTTTATTTTTGTAGTTAAAATTAGTATTATGAATTAAAATTGAATAATGAATGTAAATATACCTAAACTTTTTTCAATGTATTGTTTTGTAAATTTAAACTTGTTCATACTCAAATATTTATTCATATAAAATTGTCAAATGGTATATCATATAAAGTTATAATGTTATAGAGACATCAATAGATGAAGCCACAATTCATAATATTTACTGATAAGTTCTCATTAGTTATTACTTATTATTTATTAATATTTAACCCATGAATGGGTTAACCCAATTATTGTATAATTATCATGAATTGTGACCATTTCGATTTATATATTATAATTGTATTACAAATACAATGTACCTACCTACCTATACTAGTGTATAATACATTTATACATTCATAAATCATAATTCATACAGTTTACGCTGTTATTCAAATTTAATAGATATTTAAAATAACCTAACTGTAACTTACAAATCTTATATATATATAATATTTACCACGTCTTATAAGTAGAAATATTATAGTAGTTTTTTCTAATTTTCTAATTTTATTTTTTAATAAACATAACTTATTATTTGAAGTTTGGTAAAGTTTATAGTATTTGTTAACTTAATTTAAATTTAATTGGTGTATTAAAAATGTTTATTAATTTAACTTTTAATTTAATTTAAAAAAAAACTACTCAACTTAATTTAATCAAGTTAAAAAATATCATTAACTTGCCCAGTCTTGAATATAAGTATTACACATTTTGGCAATATACTTGGTAATATACCTGAAGCTTATATTATAATAATATGTTAATTTGTTGATAATAATTGAAGATTGTAGGTAATAAAGTTTATGTATAATAAATAAGGCACTAACCATTAAGAAAGTAAATTTGTACATACCTTATATCTATTGTTTTAATCTCTAAAATGGAGCTTCAATTTTTTTTATATATAAATAGGTAATGCATGATGATAGAATTTATTTTTCCTAGGTACCTATATAACAAAATATGAATATCATATTTCTGATATAATTTTAATGAAGTGTTTAAAATTTGCTAACCAAATTAAAATAGTGGGAATACTATTGTTGATTATTGAACATTTTTTGCATAATATAAATATTTGTTAAATATGATGTTAAAAAGAAAAGTTTAATAATTAAAAAAAAAATCCTTAAAAAATGTACCTTAAAAGTAAAACATCCTCCATTAAATTTACTAATTGTAAATCTCTACTAATGTACTGTGTATACTTGTATCTTAGTAACATATTTAAATAAGGTGATAAAAGAGTAGACTTTGCACATCATTAATTATGATCATCAGTCATCACTATATTTTTATAATATTACACCAAATATATAATTTTATTTAAAACCTATCCGGATGTTTACAATTAAAAAATAAAGAATTATTAAATTTATTGAATATATTTAATTTTTATATAATTCAGTTATTTTTACTAATGCTAATAAACAGCATTGATTATAAAATATAATACTTGTCTTATTACATTGGATTTTTAATTAATTGTAATTGTTTAAGTAAGTTAACTAATTTTAATATTATGTTTTACTTAATACTGAGGGTAATTATTATAATTTTACATAATAAAATAAACTATTTGAATTTAAAAATTAAAAAATACTTTTGAGTGATTTGAGTTTAAATTTAAAAAGTTATAAATTACACTACTTAAAAAAATGTTTATGCTTATAAATTGTTATGCCTGATGATTCTATTAAGAAAATCGATAAATAACCTAAATGGTTTCAAGTACTATGCTAAGCCCATGCTACGATGTTTGATCTTTTAACGTGTTATAGTATGATAATGTTTGAGCATCTGTTCAAAAAATGGTTCACAGAATAAAATATAATTTAAAAAAATAAAATAATACATACTTTGCTAAGAATCTTAAACAAGTGATTATTTAATTGTTATGAAATAAATAATCAATTACTATTGTAGAACCAAATAAATAGGTCACTATGATATTCTTTTGCGTAGAATAAAATATTTTATAGAATTATTAACTGATGTAGGTATTGTATTGTTGTCATTGCTCAGAAGTACTTATATGTTATACTGATACTGTATAATATTTTTGTGTACTAGTACTGATATTTAATTTTATGCTACATACTTTTCAATAGTTATTACTTATTATCAAACAGCATATTTCAGTAACATTTTTATTTGTGACCTTTTTAAGTTGGATGTGTTGAGCTCAATACAACAATAGACAATAGTATTTGTCATATAGAAAAGTTGTGCTGTATAATAGTGTTAGATATGTAAATATGGTTTATTTACATGCTCATTTTTTTAAACTGTTATTTAGTAACATAAATTAATTTAAACACCAATGTATTGTTGTACTGAAGCTAAATAAAAACAGCTAAACATTGCTCTTTGTTTTTTTATTAAATAGGTGTGTAAGATTGTTGATATTTTAAAAATTATTTTATTTTAAGAATTCTACTCTAACTCTGAAAGAAATATGGTTATTCAGTTACTGAAAACTTATGTAATGAAGAGTGAACAGATAGATTAGATATGCTAAGCCTTAGCTGTGTAGGTAAAAATTGTTGTTAGTATTGCTCTTAAGTCTTAATAATATTACCTAGTATCTAATATGTCATTCAGTTTATTAGAAGCTCTTACTGATTCACCCTTTTATTGATAATTATGTCACACAAATTCAGATAAAATAATAAATTGTTCTCACCATTCCTAGGTTTTTAGAAATATTACAATATAAATACATTAATGTTGCCTAATTAATTTATAGTTGGTTTTATATTACATTGAATTTAATGACCTATTTATTTATCAATAAGTATAATTTAATAATTATTTGCCCAAGAAATAAACTTTTAATTTTCTAGTTTTATGTGTTAGAATTTGAAAGTATAATGTTATTTTATTAATTATTTGTATTTAATTTGAAATAAAGAAGTATGTAACTTGCAGACAATACAATAATACAGTGCATAAAATATAATGTATACATTTTTAACCTTTTAACTAATTATTACCACACACGTTCTATTGGCCATGGTATTTTAAAATATATGTTATCAATACAAGTATGGTTTACAATTTATTACTACAGAATATATTTTATTTTATTTAAAATTTCTAATCTCTTGCTTAACTTCATACATATAATTTAAGTATCTAAATAGTAAATAATAAGTATTTATTTATGAAATTCTGTTTATCTTTATTATAAATATTTATTATTTAATGTAAGTACATATTTACATATAATTGTCATTTTGTCGCCTGTAGAAAAACTGATTAAATTACTGTTACATGATGATAAATAATTGTAATATTATGTGTTCTTATATTTATAATAATTATTATTATTAAAAAAAAATTAATTGGAAACTACACAATATAGGTCAATAGGTATAATATTACTACAATTAATGAGTTATTATTATGAAACAAATACTTCTGATGAAATTATATAAATTAATAAAATTTAACTATAATTGTTAAGATGTTTTACTTTAATTTCTAGAATATAAATAGTAAGTTGTTAGGTGTTAATTTAAAAGTCAGCTTACATTCAAACAAAATGTTAACAAAAAAAAAATGTAGAATTTCCTTAATATAAATAATGTTTAGGTGATTGGTGAAACTAAGTGATAACTTAGTTTTATTGTACCTATTATAATTAATTTTATGACACGTTTCTACTCATAAACCAATTCAAACTATTTTGTTCAAGCTATGCATTAGATTTGGTACCTACTTAGTTATTCTATTTATTGAACTTAAAACCTTAGCAAGTAACAATATTCATTAGTTTGGTAGTAAACTTATTTATATATACATGTGTATAAATTGTATATATCAATTTAAATGTTTTTTTTAAATATTATCAATACCACTTATCAATAAAAATTATTATTTGTATTGTGTGTTTAGTATATTTTGTTTTTTTCTAGAAGGTGTATCAAAAAATGAATCCTATCAAAAATATACATGCGAAGCTTTAGATTTCAAAGGTGAAGCAGTAGCATTTAAAGCAACATCGTCTGGAATCTTAGAAATTTTAAAACATTGTATTGAAGTATGTTTTGAACAGAACATAACATTTACCTATTACATTTTTTAATATCTAATTTTTTCAAGGTTATGAATCAAAGAGAGACAGCGTGGGAATCTATGTTGGAGAAAGAAATAAACAACCGGAAAGATTTAGAAGAAGTAGTACGGACATTATCTCTAGTTGATGGGCTCACAGATCAGGAGAGAGCCCAAGTACTTGCTGGAGCTGATTTAACTGTATGTATAATTATTAATTATTTATCTGTAGGTTTTCCACTATTTCAATATAAATCATCCAATTTCATTATAATATGTAAAAATACTATAACTATATATTATAGTTAATAGGTATTAATAAATTAATTCAAGATCATCATAATTATAAGTTCTTAAAACAACTAATGTTTACAAAAATATATGTATTGTTAAATGTTTATAATGAACTTGTGTTTTAACGAGGTCATATTTACTGAACTGGTCATAGTACAAATAATATATTATCAATATAATATAATAAAAGTAGATATGAAATAATATTAAGATAAAAAAATTTTGAATCGCTACTTCTACATTTTAGTAAATTATTAGGTATTACTTATAATCAGTACCTACCATTGACTTAACATTAAATGTTATAGTATACATTTAACCATTTAATTTTTTTAAGCTGTCGGTTTTCGTGTTAAGTTCATAATGAGTTCTATTTCTAAAAAGGTAATATTATAAAATAAAATATTTAATACGATTTAACAATGCTTTTATGATTTAAAATTGAAATGAGTTTTAGCAACAAAAATTTAAGCATTTTTTCTGTTTTAAAAAGTATCTTCTGACAAAAAATATATATATCATGTAAAACCTATACATTCAGACTTTAAAATGTAGATAGTGTTTAAACTATTAATAGTGAATTTTTAACTGTATATTTCTCATTAAAAATGTTTCAATATGTTATTAAGTATTTTATTATTTATAAACTATGTAGGTTCACATAATATATTGTACCTATTAATGATAGTGCTTTTTTCATTAGCATTAATTTAAAAATAATGTGACTACATTTTTTAATTCTTATATTGTCCCAATTTTCTAAGAATAAAATTATAATAATACAATACCTATTATTTATTTATTTTAAAAAGTGTACTATTTGATCAAATTAAAAACGGGTTTTTGTGGCTTATTTTAAATTCAAATTCAACTATAGTAACTGTTACCCAAATAAACTAAATAGCTTGATCATAAATTATTTTAATATTTTTGTTTGTAACTTTTGTTTTCTCAGTTCAATATCATTTGTTCTATTTTACAGGAACATTCTACTTTGGCTGAAGATGAATTTTATGACGCTGTTGAATCATCCAATGATAATTCTGCTGAGGATGCTAAACAAAGAAAAGATCAGTTACTACAATGTACTAAAAATAATGTTCAAACAGCTCAGACCAATTGGGGTGAGCTGATAAGAGCTGCTGCCACAAATGCTTCTTTGAAACATACATATTGGCCAGAAGTAATGTCACTGTTTAATATTATACATTGATAAATTTGTATTTTAAATATTTTTGTACTAAATGTTAAATTAAAATTTAACCATACAATTGAGTTAATTTATAATGTTGCGTGTTAAGATCGAGCGAGTAGTTGCCGAGCAAATTAGATCAGCTCGTATGGGTCTTGGTAAAGGAGCTTGGCAATTATTTGTCGAAGATGGGGAAATGAAGATGTACCGAAGAGAAGTCGAAGAAGATGGATTAGTTGTTGATCCTCTGAAAGCAACTCATCAAGTGAAAGGAATAACAGGTCGAGAATTGTGTCATTACTTTTTTTATCCTGAATACAGATATGATTGGGAAGGTATATCCACTATATTGTAATTTATAAATTTTCTAACTACAATTTTTAAACTCATGAAGTTAAAATATTTTGTCTCCAGGTACATTAGAAACAATGAATGTCGTCGATAAAATTGCCGAAGACACTATATTATTCCATCAGATACATAAACGCATTTGGCCTGCAGCACAACGTGATGCTACGTTTTGGTCACATCTTACACATGTTCCTGATGAAGAGAATAAGTCTGAAGACAGCCCTCACATGTGGGCTACCGTCAATAGTTCAGTAGAATTACCATCACATCCTGTATGTTATTTAGCTATTAAAAAAGTTCCTTGCGTTTCATTTATATTTAATTTGTTTTGTTCTTGATTAGTTTTAGAACTTTAACTTGTTACGTTACTAAATTCAATATCATATTTTAGAAAACAAATACATTTAATAACACAGACTTCAGTAGATTATTGAAATTGTTAATATTCATGTTTTATTTATTTTCAGCCTAATGGAGGTAAACAAGTTCGTATTTATCTGACTATTATTCTCATGGGTCAAACAATCATATCTCCCGCAGCAAAGGGTCGTGAGATAAAACGAGATGATATTACATGTAAAATTACCTATTGTGCTGTTGGTAAGAACATAATAGTTTTATATTTACAAATTACAATACTACACATTTCATTAGAATTATAATTTACAATATTGTCTCTTAGGTTTAAAAAGACAATTTTTACTAATAAGACTTTCAACTATAAAAAATGTTTTGGGTTTTTGGAATTTTTAAATTTCTTTTTATTATAATATCAAATCAACCATATTATCTTAATGTATATATTCAATTAAATATAACTTATTTATTTTGTAAATGTTTTCATTGGTATTAGTTTTAGGGAAACCATCAAAATTAAGAAATATTATATTTACCTACTACATTAACTTCTAAAAAGTTCCTGGTCTCATGATACGATTATCTCTACTATTTCAAATTTAGTAATATACTCACCAGACAACTTGGGTGCAGACGCATAGTTTTATTACATTGCAGCTTAGAATGGTTAAAGTGTATTTCTTCATTTTATGTTACATAATATATAGTATTTTTTATATATATAATATTATATTATATAGGTGGTATGAGGCAAAGACAAACTCTGTTTGAGCATTTCAAATATTGAAATAATAAATCTTTTTACATCCATCTTTAAATAATTTGAGTACTACAAAATTGTACAATATATTAGACGTTGCAATTTAATTATGCCGAAAAGTTAAATTGGTTTTTTAATCCATTATAAAGCATAGTATAATACAATTGAATTCTATTAATATAAAATTGTGTGAATTGTTTCTTTTTACAGTAAATCCAGGCGGTTGGGCACCATCTTCTGTTCTCAGGGCTGTGTATAAACGAGAATATCCAAAATTTTTAAAACGTTTCACTGCTTATGTGTTAGAAAAAACAAAAAACTTGCCGATAAAACTGTGAACGATCATATCATTGAACTATTTTGTTCTGCAAATTGGTTAAATTCTTTCTTTATTTATTTATTGTTTTATTGCTAGTAATTTTCCATTCTTGCCTTCACTGTGTTGTGTGATATATTTGTATACATATTATTTATATGCTGTATATTATAATATGTTAAAGATGAACCCGGGTTTCATAATAAACTATTATTAAAGTAATAAATTGTTGTAATCATATTATGTTGTGGCTTCCATATTATACCAAAAACCATATAAATTGTTTAGTTTATTTGATTTTTTTAAGTTTTGAATATACAATTTTAATTGTAATCTGTTTTTTAAATATTTATTTACTACTTACTCAATGTAATATTAATATACAGTTTTTTTGAGCATTTTTTTTTTATTATAGGTATATACAATATATATATTTAAACATAACGTCTTTGTAAACTGCTATTAACTATTCATGGTGTTTGTTACCATAGAAATGCTTGAACATGGCAATAATGCCAATGGATTAGATATAGGACTGAATATTGTTTTCTAGCTTATTTAATTAAATTTTTTGTTCATTTTTATATTTATATTGCCTAAAAATGTGAATAATTTGCATAACTACTTTTTTGACTTGTGTGCCTACATGATAACTGAAGATTTCTTAGTATGTAAAATGTATTTCCATCTTTGATATATAAAAAATTTAATTTGGATCACTTAGTGTGAAAAATAACATTATTTTTGTCAGTCTGATATAGGTATGGTACCTACCAGTAGGTCCTACCTAAATTTTAAAGAATAAATTCACACGATGCGTTATCCAAAACATCACGAGCGTGTATTTGTTTACCTCTGTCTCGTTCCTTCACCCATAATATTATTAACAATATAGTAGGTATTATAGATTTTTATCATCGTTTTGTATGTGTATGGGGTTGTTGATGGCGATTATTATAGCGTCGTTGCCTAACAACCCGCACAGCCGATAATAACTGTACGTCTGTGCATAGGTACCTATAGTAAAGCTGTAAAAGTTGTTGCCGTCTCTGCAGCTCGACCGCACGTCTTCAGCGACATGGCCAATAACAATAAGCTGGATTTGGTCACTTCGGATTTGTTCAACGACCAAGTCACTCTGGGTCTGTTGACCGTTCTCGGTGAGTTTCGAAAGCATGCAAAGCATAAAGCATTAAAATACGATTTCCTATTGTTATAACTTGTATTTTACTGTCGCTATTGTATTCGCTCTCTTGTTCGCGGTCAGGCGGTCCCACTCGGACATAATATTATGACACCCACCGATTTTTACGCGTAGGCTTGGCTTGCTGCCCACTGTCGACATTAATTTATAATAATTATGCGTATAGACTTTTGACACCTGCAAGCGTTGATAGGTAGGTATGTGAGCTTCAGTGTCATATAATATGTACCTTTTACTGTAATAGTATGTATTACGTATCCAGGATACGTATGCCCTGGGGCCTGGGTATATACGATAGCAATATCATACTGTAGGACAGCCTATAGCTCAAGCCGTGCATACTAGTTACATTGATTAAATATACCATAATATACGAATTGCCTTCTGGCCCTTCCATATAGTTCCATCCTTATCGTAAAAAAAAACTAGTTGCTTCCCAGGCGCGAATCCAAAGCAAAGATCTAATACAATTACAATACAGGTACACTCCTTTCTTAATTTAAAATTGTTCATATATTGCACAATATTGAATGCATAGTCCACAGATATGTATAAAATATTATATTATCATACGTACATAGATATCTGTGATTAGAATATAATAATATAAAGATCTATAGAATTAAAAAAAAAATTGGAAAATAATATGTCGGGGGGGGGGGGGGGGCTAGCTGCCCTGGATCCGTCCCTATTACCTCTAATACACTATTCCTAAACATTTTGAATAATAAAAATAATTATAAATGTGTATGTTCGTTTGTACCCAGTACCCACTTAAATGATTTGTAATATACCTACCTAAAATAAGTATTAAAATATCGATTATAATAACATGACATATTTTGTAAAAAAAAAAAAGGTACTAGGAAAAAATTGATAAGGGGTCCGCGATTTCTAAAAATCTTCCATTAGGGGTTCGTGTTCACCAAAGTTCTAAGAACCGCAGAATATTCATGTCTCATATACATATTATAAGTACATAACTACAACACATTCGGGTACGACGACATGCACATTAAAGTACGAAAATATAAACTTCTAAAATCATGAATCTATCGCAAGGACTTGACTTCGTAATTTTGCTTGTGGAATGCTAATATAATTGGCTTAATTATAAATATGTAGGTACCTACCTAAATAACCCATAGCCCATAGGAAATAGCTGCCAACCAGATTCAGATGTACCTACTTGCTTATAACTAAATATTTATAACTTATGATAATATTCTCAACATTCAGATATTAATAATTAATACATTTTAATATTTAAAAAACGATCACATCATTTTTACCATTTAATCGTCAAAATGTTATTTATATAAAAAACAGCGATATTAATTTTATTTTATATACGTATTTAGTACTTACAGGTCTTCGATTAAGAATACTATATATTATATCGACTCTATAACCCAGATAGCATAATATATTAAATTATTAATGCTGATTTAGATTTTAGATTTTAAAAAAACTTGCATTTAAATTTTTACCCTAATAGTGAACCATATAGGAACCTAGGTAGTCAAATAGACGCAAAAAGTGAATGGAAATTATTTTTATTGACTTAACATGTCTATTGTGTAATACCTACCTATGCAATCTAATATTCTAATAGATAGGTAACCAGGCAACCAGCTATTCATCTAATAGGTACCTATTATGTTTTCTACGCAATACCAAATAATATATTTTATATTAGGTACTTACATATTTGATTACCCAAAAAATATTTTGTGATTAGACCTTGGTGCATTTACTGATATTTGAATATTGAATCGTAACAATATTTTTATTTTATAAAAATAATATATATATAGATATATATCTACCAATGCATTACATAATATTAATTACTATGGATGTCAATATTAAATGTTAAAACACTAAAAACGGATCTAAGATGAAATATAGTTTTCAAAAATTACATGTTCATAGATCATTGGCTAGAATGATGCTAGAAACATTTAATTTTAAAAATAACCAAAAATCAACAAATCAGTGGTAAAATGTATTTATTAAAAAATATGCATTTATTAATTTAAAATTACATATCAATTATTTTAAATAAATGCTGTAAGATTACCCAAGTTTTAACTAACTATCTACATATAATTCATAAATAATTTTTACATTTCCTACTTATATAATATAAAAGAAAACATGTTGCTAACAATACTTAATCACTTATCGGATAGTGAAACAAAAAGTTGAATATATTGGCTCACCCTGACAAATTCCTACGCCCTGCGGACGCCCTTGGTATAGCCTTGATTATATAGTATGCTGGTAAAACCAAGATACACCTATATAACAGCATAGTATTTTATATTTGGTCGTTTTTTCACGGGCGAAGTCGGGTTGTACGGCTAGTGTGTTAAATGCAGTGCCGCAGCCACCGATTGGACGATTTCTCGTTTGCTGCGGCGGAGTATAAGATGAGCGCGCGTGACGAAACAGATTTTTAAATTATAATATACCCTCTTATTTTCGGTTTAATTTCGTTTGATTTATTGCAGAAAACACTGCTGGAGTGAGAAATCTGACGGTCAAACAGAGTCTGCCGTGTGACAAGGCCAAAATAAGCTTGTGGGAGCAGCGGAACGGGTGTCTGCTGCCGGATGACGTCAGGTCGTTTTACGCGTCGTGCGACGGGTTCAAGTTGACTTGGTCGTACAGAGTCGAAGGTATCTATCCTTAAAATACGGTTCACGATTGCGGCACTTAAACCTTTTTTAGCTTGTAAAATCATAGACCGATTGCGCACCGAATAAAATATTATTTTCTTTTATAATACGTAGTACGTACAATTAGTGTACAGTACCTAAAACATTATAAACAATATAATATTATACTATAGGAGCATAATATTATGTGTATTTTTTTAAACTATTAAAATACAATTTACAAATTTCAAAATCGTTTGTATTCGTAGCCCGTAGGTAATAGTTTTAATACATTCACTCAAAAACTATTTCATCATTTTGCATCTCAATTACAGGCTTATCCCAATTAAAGTTGTCAACAAAAATTATCATTAACTTACTGTTTGTTAAAATTTTTGTTTTTAAATTAAATAATATAAGTTGTGGTAGTCTTAAAATATTTATTATGGTATTAGATTTGTATTGCAGCGCTTGTGTAAGTTGGTACCTATTATTACAATTTTGATTGTTTTTAAAATATTATAAAATCAATGCTATTGTATAAAATTGTCACACCGCGTTCAATTCCAGTCGGTCTCCAACGTTTTTTCCTTGTAGAGCACAAGCTTTATGACATTATATAGTACCTATATTATATAATATTAAAGTTAGTTTGAACATTAATTTAAACAAAATATATATATTTTATTACGCTATAAATATGGTTGAAAACGGAATTTTTGTAGCTAATACGATTGAAAACTATCAATTTATAATTTATAAATCGTTTTTGGACTATGGTTTTTATTTGATTAAGAGGTTTAGGATGTGAATTACTGAAAAATAAAATTGTAAACATCAAAAATAAGTATAAATGTGATACAAAATGCAGTTAATTTATTAAAATACTTAGGATATTTTGGTTAACGCTATCCAGGAATTTACACGTCATATTATATAGCCATGTAGGTAACTCATTAGCTATTATAACTTACTTTCACATTACGTTCCTAATCGCATCATGTAGGCGTCCGATTATTCGGGTAAAAAAAGGAAAAGTTTGCAATTGTGCTGTATACTTATCTATCTCTTAAAAAAATTCAATGATGATAGATGCATAAGCTATATTTAAGGGAAATACAAAAACTATGCATCCATTCAAAATATAGAATTATATGAGGACCATGGTATTATGTCATATTGTCATAATATGTATATTCACAATTTGTGTCACGGGAATAATAATTTATTATTTAGATAAAAATATAATAAATGCATTATGAGTTGTATAATTAGATGAACATAGTAGGTACATATCTAGCTACGTATTTTTTTTCCATTTAGAACCAACGGTTATAAGAGATAGGTTATGTTATCCTATAATTTCTCATCTTGTCACCTTCGTAATACCAATACACGTATGCACCTTGCAGGCATCACGTCTGACGTGACGGCTGCTGCCATCGGCGGTGCGTCCAACTTGCCCATCGGAAACATCACCGTGAACCCACTGTCCGATCTGGTCCGGCTGTGCGACGTCAAATCGGACACGGTCAACGTAAACGTGATGCGTGACCTGCAGCTGCTGGACCGGCTGTCTGACAGGAACACGCCGGACTTCACGGAGAACTCGAAGATATTCGAGCTGGACTCGAGCTCGGACGTGGGCCACGTGTGCTTGGTGTACCTCGACGACCGGGCGGCGGCGTCTGCGTCGGCGACCAGGCCGGAAGTGCATCCGCGCGAAGAGCCCAGTGGAGCGTCGGTTTGGCTGCTGGACACCACGTACCGCTGGCACTTGCTCGCCCCGAACTTCAGCAACTATTTCAGAAAGGCGCTGGTGCACATGGGCCTGCCCCACTGGCAACTGAAATTCACCGACATGGGACTCACGTCTATCGGCGAGGTGGGTTCGTTTAAATTATTACCCACCTATTATTTATTCTCAACTGCAGCTGTCAACCGCCTTGACGTAATTTCTATTTTCTTTTACACAGTCCATATAATATTAACAGTTTTATTAATTATTATACTTAGATATTATATCTTATAGTCCATGCTTTTGACTACCTACTTATTAAATTGTACAATATTGAACATCTAATACAGAATATAACGGCTTTTGTTTGATTTTCAGTTTTTCATGAATTTGGTGGCCCCTCAATTGAACGTGACCGATCGAGTTCCTGTAATTGGCCAATTGGACGACGATGAACAGTCTACCACAGATAGCGCACCGCTAAACCACTTTGATCCTAGTATTTTAAAAACCACGTTCAAAATGTCCAAAAGTAAAAAAAATGCAATCAAATAAGAGTTTCAGTTTGAACTGAGTTATTTATTTGTTGATTTTATTTAACTGACAGTTAATATAATATAACAAAATAGTTTGAAAAAAATGAATAATACAAGTTTAAAATAAAAACATTTATTTATTTTTGGAATTAATCATATTAATATGGTTTCAACTATAAAAAAGTTGCATACACAAAAAATGAGCTCTGACCGTCATGCGCTTGTGGTTGATAAATAATTAGATTTAGTTTCATATCAAGATATGTATACTAACCTTTACTTATTTTCAATTTATTATAGTAATTAATTGAGTAATATAAATATTTTCGATAAATAGATAATATCAGTGTTCGGATGTCGTAATTCGTAACTGTTGCGGCTGCCTTTCATATTGTCACCAGCATGCAGTGGTGCCAAAGTTCAAAAAAGTGTAAGTTAAGAACTAAAGCCTATTAATTATTATACCAACTATGACCCACTCTACATATCATATCTGTATATAGGTACAAGTTACTCAATATTGTAATTAGTATAATATATGATAGATAAATATTAGTTATGATCATCTGGACATTTTACTGGGTCCTCAAAAAAATATGTCACCCACTCACCTATAATGATGTTGCAAACGTAACCAGAGACAGGTATTCGCACACGCTCTTGTGTCGTGGTGGTTATCGAATCTCCGAGATATTTTCTCCCGTCAACCCATCCACCACAACGATCTGCGGACATGATAGTCCATCTCGTCCATGGTCATCATTACTCGTTACATTACTAAATATAATATCTATTTTGTCATGAGCGTTTGGAGTCTAGACTTCTGGTCTCTGGCGGATATATTTATTTATTGCTATGTACATTGTCTGTTGACCAGTGTGCGTCGGTCATTGTGTGTACCGTAAATCATAATGTGCAACGTTAAGGTGTGTACAACTTTTACGCTTTGCTGTAATTGTACAAGTATTAAACATCACTAGACAGTCCATTCCGCGTGGAGCAGTTTTGTTGTTATTGGCCGGGCGTGCCGTCGACGCGCTTCGGCCTTTTCACGTGCGTACATGGGTTATCAACCGGTCACCGGAATTGTGATCGTCATTCATTAGGGACTCAGAGTCGGACTCGCCAGTGGCTTGGATAAATTTATTTTATGTATCTTGTATCTTTTGAAATTTGTTAATTTTATCTAGTATCTTGCATCTAGATTCTAGATACCTAATATTTTTATTTTATTTTAATGAGGCCACTACCTTAAACTTTTTTTTTCTGCGAACTATAAGGTATCACAAAATTGCTTTTATTTTTACTTACAGAGTTTTGCTTCTTTACCGACATCCATGTAATTCACATTACAAATACAAAATATAGTTCATTCCCACATCTTTATTGAAAACCTACTGACAAGTACATAATTTGTCTGCAACGAAGATAGAATTTTAATGACAACTATCTAGTAAAAACGTTGAATATTGACGTGAATGTTTCTAAAATAATAAAATTATACTTAATATTATGGCTACTTAAATACTAAAATAATTTTAAAAAAAGGTACACTTTTATTTAATAAAAATCAATTATATAATAAATTAAATAATTTTTCATACAAAAGTTGTATATTTTTAACGATTTCATTATCAACTAAGTGTTAAAAATATTTAACATATTAAATACAAGTTTTATAATTTATTTAGCACAGTAAAAGCATTTTTATAAATAACAATAAAAAAAAACATTCGTTAAAATTTATAATTTTAAATACGTTCAACTACTATTCAAATTCTTAATTATTTCTTCTACCATTTCTTTTTTGCTCATTCCATTTCTCTCAGCCTTTTTCTTAACATCCGCAACCATAGAGTCAATTAATTTTTTACTGTTCAGTTTTAAAAATTTAGGATGTTTATTTTTAGATTGCAATTTGTATTTTTTCGTCTGGTCTCCAACGAATTTTTTCAGTTGTGAAGTGTCAGTCACTTCTTTGTACTCAATCTGTTTGTCCGGATGCACAACAATTACACCCAACGACTGTCGCCTGTTCGGCACTTTTTTTGGTACAGGTATATTATCGTCTAGGTCAGGTACAGTTTTTAAAAATTCTTCGTTTTTCTGAGCCACTTGGTCTGGATCTTCATCATCATCATCTTCGTCACTTTCATTGAAACCATCAGGGGGTCTCAACGTTGGTGTAAAGCCTACGTCATTATTTCGGATTTTCTTACCTGATTTAATTATTCCCATGGAATCTCTCAGTGCCTTTGACCTGGGATGTTTATCACTCATAATAACTCTACCTGATTTCAGCAGTTTCAACGTGTCTGCTCCGATGCCTACAGCTGACATGGCAGACAGAACAAAGCAGTCGATATTGCTTATTGCTGTGTCCATGTGCTTTGATAGACCAATAAGTTTTCTTTGAGCTTTGGCCTTTTTCTCTTTCAATGATTTTGTATTGATAGGTTTTTCAAAGATATTATTTATTAATTCATCCACGTCAAATTGTGGAGAAATGAGTTTTAATATATCTTTAGCTGAATCTGGAACGGTTGACTCGTTTTCTAAAATGTTGGATAACATTTTATGTGTGGACTGAGGACCATTCTTGTACAATTCTTTAAGGTTTTCCGCCGTTTTCAGAAAATCTTTAGCTAACGGAATCACTTTGGTAACCAAGTCACTCACAGTTTGTTTCAAACCAGTTTTCAGAGAGTAACTGACTGTCCTTAAACTTTGATCAACATCATTGAGTGTCTTGGAGACTTTTACGTTACCTATTGCGTTTTTTAGTGTTGCTAACATATTACTTCGCATCTCGCTTGTATCTAAAACGCTTCGGTAAGCAATTTGTTTGGCATCTTGTGATGTGACTTTCTTAAATCTATCGTATGCATCGCGTTTGCATTGATCCGAATTGTACTCCTTAAACTAAAACAAAATAAAAATGATTTTAAACAGTTCTACTTATAACATAGGGCAGTAGTTATCAACCTTTTTACATTCGCGTACCACCTACACAGTTTGAAAATTGTCATGTACCACTTGACCAAATAACATTTATATTTGCTTATCAAAAATGTATACGTTATATTACACGTATGGAATTTTATTTTATGAGGAACTACAAAATTATTATATAATATAAGCATCTAATGCATAAAAAGAAAATTAAATATGCAAAATTATTGTTTATTTTATTATTGATATCAAATAAACCAAATAATATTTAATGTGAATAATGATCGACTCAATTTTTTTTTTATAAAGGGATATTTCCTTATTGTACCAGTGTAGCACCTATGAGCTTTCCTCGTAGCACTAGTGGTACACATATTACGGGTTGAGAGACGCTGACATGGGTTATATAAAAAGTGACTTATGTAACAGTTAAACTAAAAAAGTTTTTTAATTACCAAAAATGAAGAATAATCATCATTGTCTTCATTTGAATCTGGATCATCAGAATCCTTTATTTCAGTTGCTTCTAATTTATTTTTTGGAGTATCCGGTAACCCATCTGTAGTGGAATATGTTTCATCATTAATTGGTATTCTTTCATTTGTAGCTTTGTTTACCATGTATGTTCTAATTCGTCTTAAACGTCTCTTTTTTTTTGGGTTTCTTCCTGTATCATTTGGTTGTGTCTCAGGGTTTTCGACTGATTTGTCATCATTTTGAATACTTCTATTTTCTGTATTTAAACTATTTGGAGTAATCTCATCTACTGACATAGGAATTTTTTTCCTCCTAACATGTTTTTTTCTCCTAGGTTGTTTTGAGTTCATTGTACCATCAGTATCATTTAAATTAGCCGTTTTTTCATTTTCTCCATGATCTTCTTCATAGTTTACGTGTTTGTTATTTTGTGTTGGAATACGTTTGGGATCTTCTGTTTCATTATAATTTTCATTAACAGTTTTGGGTTGTCTTGATTTTCTATTGCGTCTGAGTTGACGTGGTCGTGGTTTTGTAACGTTTATAGTTTCATCGACATCATTTGGAGATGAAGCTTCTGGGGCTACATATGCATTTTTAGGGTATTCAATAAATTCAGGAAATTCTTTTTCATTGTCTATATCAGTTGTTTCACCATTTCTAGTTTCCAGTGATTCTTCTTGAATCTTATTATCATCGTAAGGAATACGTCCATAGTTTACACCTTGATCTTCTACCGGATAATTCTCGAAATTTTCATCGTTGACTACTTCTGGTTCGTTTTCATTTTCATTAACAGTTTTAGGTTTTCTTGATTTCCTATGGCGTCTGGGGTTATGTGGTCGTGGTTTTGCAACGTTTATAGTTTTATCGACATCATTTTGAGATGAAGCTTCTGGTGGTGCATCTGAATTTTCAGGGTATTCAGATAATTGTGGTTGTTCTATTTCATTGTTTATATCAGTTGTTTCACGATTTCCAGTTTCCGGTAGTTCTTCTTGAACGTTATTTTCATCGTTGATTACTTCTGGTTCTTTTTCATTTTCATTAACAATTTTGGGTTTTCTTGATTTTCTATGGCGTCTGGGTTTACGTGGTCGTGGTTTTGCAACGTTTATAGTTTTATCGACATCATTTTGAGATGAAGCTTCTGGTGCTGCATCTGAATTTTCAGGGTATTCAGATAATTCCGGTTGTTCTATTTCATCGTTTATATCAGTTGTTGCACCATTTCCAGTTTCCGGTAGTTCTTCTTGAACGTTATTTTCATCGTTGATTACTTCTGGTTCTTTTTCATTTTCATTAACAATTTTGGGTTTTCTTGATTTCCTATGGCGTCTGGGTTTACGTGGTCGTGGTTTTGCAACGTTTATAGTTTTATCGACATCATTTTGAGATGAAGCTTCTTGTGCTACATCTGAATTTTCAGGGTATTCAGATAATTCCGGTTGTTCTATTTCATCGTCTATACCAGTTGTTTCGCCATTTTCAGTTTTTGGTAGTTCTTCTTGAACGTTATTATAATTGTTAACTACTTCTGGTTCGTTATCTTTTTCATTAACAAATTTGGGTTGTCTCAATTTTCTATGGCGTCTGACTTTACGTGGTAGTGGTTTTGCAACGTTCATAGTTTTATCAAAATTATTTGTAGGTGAAGCGTCTGGTGCTGCATTTTCAGGAAATTCAGATGACTCAGGTTCTGATTCATTATTTTCTTCAATGTTAGGAATAAAATTATTATTGAAATATCGAATTTCATTATTAATTTCAGGCCAAAAAGTATGTTTCATAAGTTCAGCTTCTCCATCATAATCTTCAAAAGAATCATATTCTTCAGATATTACATGATCGTACTCCGGATATTTTCGGTTTCTGAAACGTTTTGGTTTATGTTTAGGTGGATAAACTAAATTGTTTTCATCATTAGCATTGTTCTCATTGTTAGGGAAAGATATTTGGTTATCAAATTGATCATATGAAACCATGTTTGGAGTTTCTAACTTGCTTTTCTCATCATCTTCATCTTCAATTGTTTCGTATTCGTCAGATATTTCATGACTATGTAAAGGATCTTTACGTTTTCTATGGCGTCTAAATTTGTTATTAGGTTGATTGTCTGCATTATTTTGTTCCGCAATTTCTTTTGGAATATCATTTTCGTCGTTTGCCATGCGGTCTGGTTCAAATTCTGAAATTCCCGCATGTTCGTTTGTTTGATTGTCTTCTGGAATTTCATCATTTTCATCAGTATCTTCATGTGCGTTTGGTTGATGGAGATCCATGCTCTTACCGTTTTCTGGAATTTCAACATTTTCAGGGATATCCTCAAATCCTGGCGTAGCTGATTCATGGTCTGTGTTATGTTCTGCTGATTCTCCTTCAGGTGTTTCGGACGATGTATCATTGTTTTTACTTACCACTGGAGAGTGATCCTCCTGTTCTTCAATTGGATCATATTCGTCTGATACTTCTTGGCCGTCCTTGGGATCTTTTCGTTTTCTATGACGTCTCATTTTTTTATTAGGTTGATTATCATTTTGTTGATCAATATCATTAGATTTGTTTGTTTCTTCATTGGACATTCTTTCAGGTTCATTTTTATCGCTCTCTTCATGTTCGTTTGCTTTATTGTGATCTGAGGTTTCATCGTTTCCTGGAGTTTCCTCATTTTCAGAGATATCTTCATATTCTGGCGTTCCTGATTCATGGTCTGTTAATTCTCCATCAGGTTCTCCGGTGGGAGTATCAATGTTTTTAATTGACACTGGATCGTATTCTTCTGATACTTCTTGACTATCCTTAGGATATTTTCGTTTTCTATGGCGTCTCATTTTTTTATTAGGTTGATTATCATTTTGTAGATCAATATCATTAGATTTGTTTGTTTCTTCATTGGACATTCTTTCAGGTTCATTCTCATCGGTCTCTTCATGTTCATTTGCTTGATTGTGATCTGAGGTTTCATCGATTCCTGGAGTTTCCTCATTTTCAGAGATGTCTTCATATTCTGGCGTTGATGATTCATGGTCTGTGTTATGTTCTGCTGATTCTCCTTCAGGTGTTTCAGACGGTGTATCATTGTTTTTACTTACCACTGGAGAATGTTCCTCCTGTTCTTCAATTGGATCATATTCGTCTGATACTTCTTGGCCGTCCTTGGGATCTTTTCGTTTTCTATGACGTCTCATTTTTTTATTAGGTTGATTATCATTTTGTTGATCAATATCATTTGGGTTGTTCATTTCTTCATTGGACATTATTTCAGGTTCATTTTCATCGGTCTCTTCGTGTTCGTTCGGTTGATTGAGATCCATGCTCTCACCTTTTTCTGGAATTTCAACTTTTTCAGAAATATCCTCATATTCTGGCGTTGCTAATTCATGGTCTGTGTTATGTTCTGCTGATTCTCCTTCAGGTGTTTCGGACGGTGTATCATTGTTATTACGTACCACTGGAAAATGATCCTCCTGTTCTTCAATTGGATCATATTCGTCTGATACTTCTTGGCCGTCCTTGGGATCTTTTCGTTTTCTATGGCGTCTCTTTTTTTTATTAGGTTGATTATCATTTTGTTGATCAATATCATTTGGGTTGTTCATTTCTTCATTGGACATTATTTCAGGTTCATTTTCATCGGTCTCTTCGTGTTCGTTCGGTTGATTGAGATCCATGCTCTCACCTTTTTCTGGAATTTCAACTTTTTCAGAAATATCCTCATATTCTGGCGTTGCTAATTCATGGTCTGTGTTATGTTCTGCTGATTCTCCTTCAGGTGTTTCGGACGGTGTATCATTGTTATTACGTACCACTGGAAAATGATCCTCCTGTTCTTCAATTGGATCATATTCATCTGATACTTCTTGCCCGTCCTTGGGATCTTTTCGTTTTCTATGGCGTCTCTTTTTTTTATTAGGTTGATTATCATTTTGTTGATCAATATCATTAGATTTGTTTGTTTCTTCATTGGACATTCTTCCAGGTTCATTTTCATCGGTCTCTTCATGTTCGTTTGCTTGATTGTGATCTGAGGTTTCATCGATTCCTGGAGTTTCCTTATTTTCAGAGATGTCTTCATATTCTGGCGTTCCTGATTCATCGTCTGTGTTATGTTCTGCTGATTCCCCTTCAGGTGTTTCGGACGGTGTATCATTGTTATAACTTACCACTGAAGAATGATCCTCCTGTTCTTCAATTGGATCATATTCATCTGATACTTCTTGCCCGTCCTTGGGATCTTTTCGTTTTCTATGGCGTCTCTTTTTTTTATTAGGTTGATTATCATTTTGTTGATCAATATCATTAGATTTGTTTGTTTCTTCATTGGACATTCTTCCAGGTTCATTTTCATCGGTCTCTTCATGTTCGTTTGCTTGATTGTGATCTGAGGTTTCATCGATTCCTGGAGTTTCCTTATTTTCAGAGATGTCTTCATATTCTGGCGTTCCTGATTCATCGTCTGTGTTATGTTCTGCTGATTCCCCTTCAGGTGTTTCGGACGGTGTATCATTGTTATAACTTACCACTGAAGAATGATCCTCCTGTTCTTCAATTGGATCATATTCGTCTGATACTTCTTGGCCGTCCTTGGGATCTTTTCGTTTTCTATGGCGTCTCTTTTTTTTATTAGGTTGATTACCTCCTTCATTTTGTTGATTAATATCATTAGATTTGTTGATTTCTTCATTGGACATTTTCTCAGGTTCATTCTCATCGATCAATTCTTGTTCGTTTGCTTGATTGTGATCTGAAGTTACATCATTTTCTGGAGTTTCTGATTCATGGGCTGTTAATTCTCCACCAGGTTCTTCGGTAGGTGTATCAACATTTTTAATTGACACTGGATCGTATTCTTCTGATACTTCTTGACCATCCTTAGGATCTTTTCGTTTTCTATTGCGTCTCATTTTTTTATTAGGTTGATTATCATTTTGTAGATCAATATCATTTGAGTTGTACATTTCTTCATTGGACATTCTTTCAGGTTCATTTTCATCGGTCTCTTCGTGTTCGTTCGGTTGATTGAGATCCATGCTCTCACCTTTTTCTGGAATTTCAACTTTTTCAGGCATATTCTCATATTCTTGCGTGTCTGATTCTTGGTCCGGGTGATTATGTTCTGCTGATTCTCCATCAGGTGTTTCAGGAGGTGTATCGATGTTTTTAATTACCACTGGAGACTCTTCATCCAGTTTTTCAACTGGATCATATTCATTTGATATTTCTTGTCCATTCTTAGGATCCTTTCGTTTTCTGTGACCGTTTGATATTTTATTTGTTTGATCATCTGAATAATATTGATCATTGTTGTTTTTATGATTGTTATTCGAATCATTGATATAACTTTGTTCAGGTTCTTCATAACTTGATTCGAGTGATGATGAATCTTCTCCCATGCTGTCTGCTGCTGGTATAATATTATCATTATCTACACCATTCAGTTCTGCCCCTTCTACACTATTTAAGTTTTCTTCGTGAGTAGCATTTTCTTCGTCCGAAGCAACCTTTTCAGTTTCTAAATGTTCTGGTGTCTCTGTATCGTGTTCATTTTCAGCGTTATCCAATAACTCTGATTCTGGAGCTTCGTTGGATTTTTTCTCATCTGACTTGTTTAAATGGATGTCGTCTGCTTCTTCTTCTGATGTTTCATATTCTTCAGTGATTTCTTTACCATCTTTGGGATCTATTTTCTTCCTATAACGTTTCACTTTAGGTTTGACTGACGTATTTATATCTTCATCGTTTTCTTCATGGTCTGTGTTATGTTCTGCTGATTCTCCTTCAGGTGTTTCGGACGGTGTATCATTGTTATTACGTACCACTGGAGAATGATCCTCCTGTTCTTCAATTGGATCATATTCGTCTGATACTTCTTTGCCGTCCTTGGGATCTTTTCGTTTTCTATGACGTCTCATTTTTTTATTAGGTTGATTATCATTTTGTTGATCAATATCATTAGATTTGTTTGTTTCTTCATCGGACATTCTTTCAGGTTCATTCTGATCGGTCTCTTCATGTTCATTTGCTTGATTGTGATCTGAGGTTTCATCGATTCCTGGAGTTTCCTCATTTTCAGAGATGTCTTCATATTCTGGCGTTCCTGATTCATGGTCTGTGTTATGTTCTGCTGATTCTCCTTCAGGTGTTTCGGACGGTGTATCATTGTTTTTACTTACCACTGGAGAATGTTCCTCCTGTTCTTCAATTGGATCATATTCGTCTGATACTTCTTGGCCGTCCTTGGGATCTTTTCGTTTTCTATGGCGTCTCATATTTTTATTAGGTTGATTATCATTTTGTTGATCAATATCATTTGAGTTGTTCATTTCTTCATTGGACATTATTTCAGGTTCATTTTCATCGGTCTCTTCGTGTTCGTTCGGTTGATTGAGATCCATGCTCTCACCTTTTTCTGGAATTTCAACTTTTTCAGGCATATCCTCATATTCTTGCGTGTCTGATTCTTGGTCCGGGTGATTATGTTCTGCTGATTCTCCATCAGGTGTTTCAGGAGGAGTATCGATGTTTTTAATTACCACTGGAGACTCTTCATCCTGTTTTTCAACTGGATCATATTCATTTGATATTTCTTGTCCATTCTTAGGATCCTTTCGTTTTCTGTGACCGTTTGATATTTTATTTGTTTGATCATCTGAATAATATTGATCATTGTTGTTTTTATGATTGTTATTCGAATCATTGATATAACTTTGTTCAGGTTCTTCATAACTTGATTCGAGTGATGATGAATCTTCTCCCATGCTGTCTGCTGCTGGTATAATATTATCATTATCTACACCATTCAGTTCTGCCCCTTCTACACTATTTAAGTTTTCTTCGTGAGTAGCATTTTCTTCGTCCGAAGCAACCTTTTCAGTTTCTAAATGTTCTGGTGTCTCTGTATCGTGTTCATTTTCAGCGTTATCCAATAACTCTGATTCTGGAGCTTCGTTGGATTTTTTCTCATCTGACTTGTTTAAATGGATGTCGTCTGCTTCTTCTTCTGATGTTTCATATTCTTCAGTGATTTCTTTACCATCTTTGGGATCTATTCTCTTCCTATAACGTTTCACTTTAGGTTTGACTGACGTATTTATATCTTCATCGTTTTCTTCGTGAGTAGCATTTTCTTCGTCCGAAGCAACCTTTTCAGTTTCTAAATGTTCTGGTGTCTCTGTATCGTGTTCATTTTCAGCGTTATCCAATAACTCTGATTCTGGAGCTTCGTTGGATTTTTTCTCATCTGACTTGTTTGAATGGATATCGTCTGCTTCTTCTTCTGATGTTTCATATTCTTCAGTGATTTCTTTACCATCTTTGGGATCTATTCTCTTCCTATAACGTTTCACTTTAGGTTTGACTGACGTATTTATATCTTCATCGTTTTCTTCGTGAATAGCATTTTCTTCGTCCGAAGCAACCTTTACAGTTTCTAAATGTTCTGGTGTCTCTGTATCGTGTTCATTTTCAGCGTTATCAATTAACTCTGATTCTGGAGCTTCGTTGGATTTTTGCTCATCTGACTTGTTTGAATGGATATCGTCTGCTTCTTCTTCTGATGTTTCATATTCTTCAGTGATTTCTTTACCATCTTTGGGATCTATTCTCTTCCTATAACGTTTCACTTTAGGTTTGACTGACGTATTTATATCTTCATCGTTTTCTTCGTGAGTAGCATTTTCTTCGTCCGAAGCAACCTTTTCAGTTTCTAAATGTTCTGGTGTCTTTGTATCGTGTTCATTTTCAGCGTTATCCAATAACTCTGATTCTGGAGCTTCGTTGGATTTTTTCTCATCTGACTTGTTTGAATGGATATCGTCTGCTTCTTCTTCTGAAGTTTCATATTCTTCAGTGATTTCTTTACCATCTTTGGGATCTATTCTCTTCCTATAACGTTTCACTTTAGGTTTGACTGACGTATTTATATCTTCATCGTTTTCTTCGTGAGTAGCATTTTCTTCGTCCGAAGCAACCTTTTCAGTTTCTAAATGTTCTGGTGTCTCTGTATCGTGTTCATTTTCAGCGTTATCCAATAACTCTGATTCTGGAGCTTCGTTGGATTTTTTCTCATCTGACTTGTTTGAATGGATATCGTCTGCTTCTTCTTCTGATGTTTCATATTCTTCAGTGATTTCTTTACCATCTTTGGGATCTATTCTCTTCCTATAACGTTTCACTTTAGGTTTGACTGACGTATTTATATCTTCATCGTTTTCTTCGTGAATAGCATTTTCTTCGTCCGAAGCAACCTTTACAGTTTCTAAATGTTCTGGTGTCTCTGTATCGTGTTCATTTTCAGCGTTATCAATTAACTCTGATTCTGGAGCTTCGTTGGATTTTTGCTCATTTGACTTGTTTGAATGGATATCGTCTGCTTCTTCTTCTGATGTTTCATATTCTTCAGTGATTTCTTTACCATCTTTGGGATCTATTCTCTTCCTATAACGTTTCACTTTAGGTTTGACTGACGTATTTATATCTTCATCGTTTTCTTCGTGAGTAGCATTTTCTTCGTCCGAAGCAACCTTTTCAGTTTCTAAATGTTCTGGTGTCTTTGTATCGTGTTCATTTTCAGCGTTATCCAATAACTCTGATTCTGGAGCTTCGTTGGATTTTTTCTCATCTGACTTGTTTGAATGGATATCGTCTGCTTCTTCTTCTGATGTTTCATATTCTTCAGTGATTTCTTTACCATCTTTGGGATCTATTCTCTTCCTATAACGTTTCACTTTAGGTTTGACTGACGTATTTATATCTTCATCGTTTTCTTCGTGAGTAGCATTTTCTTCGTCCGAAGCAACCTTTTCAGTTTCTAAATGTTCTGGTGTCTTTGTATCGTGTTCATTTTCAGCGTTATCCAATAACTCTGATTCTGGAGCTTCGTTGGATTTTTTCTCATCTGACTTGTTTGAATGGATATCGTCTGCTTCTTCTTCTGAAGTTTCATATTCTTCAGTGATTTCTTTACCATCTTTGGGATCTATTCTCTTCCTATAACGTTTCACTTTAGGTTTGACTGACGTATTTATATCTTCATCGTTTTCTTCGTGAGTAGCATTTTCTTCGTCCGAAGCAACCTTTTCAGTTTCTAAATGTTCTGGTGTCTTTGTATCGTGTTCATTTTCAGCGTTATCCAATAACTCTGATTCTGGAATTTCGTTAGATTTTTTCTCACCTGACTTGTTTAAATGGATGTCGTCTGCTTCTTCTTCTGATGTTTCATATTCTTCAGTTATTTCTTTACCATCTTTGGGATCTATTCTCTTCCTATAATTTTTCACTTTTGGTTTGTCTGAGGTATTTCCTTTATCAGTTTCTTTATTTTTCTTGCCTGATTTATTTAAATTATTTTGACCTTCTTGTTCCAATGATTCTTCTATTTCAGATATTTTTGGTCTAGAAATTATGTTTGGATTTTCTTTTCCTATTTCATTTTGTATTTTTTCTAAATCGTTTTTACTTTCATTGCTTTCATCTTCTTCATCGTCAATTTCTTCTATTGTGTTATATTCTTCTGATACATCGTTAGGATCATTGGGATTTCTATGCTTTCTATGATGTGTTATTTTTCTGGTTATGTTACGTTTTGCTTTATTATTTCCATATTTGTCTATACCTGTATTGATATCGTTATCTTTGTTTTGTGGAATAGATGATCTTTCATTAGGTTCTTGAGTTCCTTGTCCCATACTTCCTTTTGTGTTTTTACTATCTTCAATATTTGTTTCATCAGCGTTCTCTTTTTGATTGTTAATATCTGTGAATTCATTTGGTTCGCTTAACGTTTTTGTGCCTTCGCCATTATTTATAATTGGTTCATTGTCATCATTAACTGTCGATGGCTGTATGGCATCAACTGAATCTAAGTTAACATCGGGTTTTAATGGTTCTGTATTGGTGTCCTCATTTATACTTTCTTTTACTTTTTCCTTGTTTTCGTCTCTATTCTTTTTGTCATCTTCATTCTCTTTTTCTAGTAAAATATTTCTTATGTAACAAGCTTTTGAGGCTTTTTCCTTATTAAACTTTTTTTGTAAATTAGTTGCAGCTAATTGTCCTTCATGGATTTTATTCATTGCGTACAATGCAGCATTTTCCATTTCTTTTGTTTCGTGATTCAAATTATGAGCCACTGCCAACATTTTATAATATGTAGTCTTCTTCATGCCACCAATTCCATTTTTATGATTGGCAGCGTCTAACACTTTTAAAATGTACTGGTTAGGATCGTATTGCTTACCTAATAAATATTTTATACGTTTCATGTTTGAATCATTTTTAAATTTTGTTTCATATCTTTTATTGATTGGTGTTACTTTAGCACAAACATCATCTGCTGCATTAACTAAATAATCACATAGTTTTGTATTTGTGTCAACCATTTTATCATAAAATTGTTTAACAGTATCATTTTCAATATCTTGTAAATTTGTGTAACTCTTTGTTACTTGTATTGAGTTTTTCGCTGCTTTCTTTATATTATCAAAGTCTGGTGTCACATTATTCAATAGATTTTCACATTTCATCGATTGTTGACTAACACGTGGGTTATCTAGTTGTATAAGTTTTTCCCATGGTATTATTAACGTTTTTTCCCTACTTGTTATTTTATTTATTCTTTTACCTCTTTTATCATCTATTGAGTCTTTAAGTGGTGTATTTAGTACTTCGGTGTTATTGATGTCAGGGTTAAATGATGTTTGTTTAATCGAAGAATCTGAATTTGAATCATATACATCTGTGTTTTCTGTTTTAGGAATTGATGGATTATCTTCAACCGGGGAATCTATAGTAGCAGAAACATTATTTTCTTTAGGGTTATGTTCTGTTTCAGATATTGTAGGTTGAATTATTTTAGTTACATCTTTATTTTTTTGGTCATGGGGTAATTGTGTTTCCTCTGTTGAAGAAACTGCTTTATCAGAGGTTTGACGGTTATCTATAATAGGAAGTTTTTCAATGTCAGCCTGAGTAGGTGGAATTACATTAGATTTATCATTTTTAATCGGTTCTTGTTCAGTTGTTGATAAACCTGGTTCTAAATCGTTTGTAGGAATATTCTCACTAGATTTATCTTCTTCTTTTTCCTGGACATCAGACTGATCGTCATCTGTTGTTTTTCTATTAGGTTTCTTCTGTTCTTCACTATAAGTTAATTCTCCAGAATCAAGATTCCATTCATCTTCGAACTTCAATTTCAATGATTTAGCTAATTCAACTGCATTTTTAAGTTTAATGATATCATCTCCTACTTTTATTTCATCCAGCGCGTCTTCTCCTAGAGCCTTAACTTTTTTTTTCACTGATTTTACGGATTTTATGCCTTCAAAAAAAGTATCTAAGGCTTTTAAAGCATTATCATTCACAGTTTTTGAATGATTAGATAAAGAATTCCACAATGAATTGAATTCTTTTTTAGCAATTTTTTTTTTATCATTATAATTATTTTTTAACTTTTCACGATCAGATGATACTTCAAGAACCTTGTTGGCCAATTTATTAAGATCGTACCTATTTCCAAATGACCGTATAACATGATTTACCAATGGTTTTTTACTATCAACTGTTGTTTTCTTAATACTTTCTAATTCTTTATTCACAGATTCACTATCCAATTCAGTAAATGATACAAGCGATTTGAATGTGTCTCTAAATCGTAAAGCACTTTTTTGTACTAACTTTCTCACAGTTACAAGATCTGCAGATGCATTTTTTACTTGATTTTTTATATCACTTACTAAATTAGCTATATCTTCCGTTGTTTTATTAGGTTCAGGTAGTTTTTTGTTTGCATTAATTTTTGTATTTTCTAATTTTTCGTTAAAGTTATTAAGAGAAACTTTACACAGTTTTGAAATTTTTTTCAAGTCATTTTGATCTGTAGAACTTGCCAGTGTTGACCACTGATCCTCTGTTGCTTTGGGATCTATAGTGAGTGATATTACATTCTGAAAATATATAAATCATCATTTAAAAATTATCAATAACATTTTTTTATGAAAAATATATTTTATCACGGAAATGTGGGTCCAGTGTGAAAAAAAAATAAAAAATAAATTATATTCTATATTTTTTTCCCTTGATAATTTAAATTATACATTATTTGATAAAAAGTAGTCATTTTTTGTATACATTTCTGTCACATTATGCATATAATAAAGTTTATTATTTATTAAATAAACTAAAATTAAATTAAATTAACTGAGTAACTTACCAGCGTATTGATTAAAAATTTGTATTTAAATAAACTTAAAATTAGTATGGAAATTATATCATTTATGAATTATTTTATGAGATATTGTTTAAGTTACCTTTTTAAAAAAATTATAACGTAACTGAACTCATAATTTGATAAATCAGTATCAATACATATCCCTAATCCATAGCTTTTTTTACTTAATTGTTACTTGTGTTGGTTAATTTTTTATCTTAGTCCCTGGTACTATAGTGTAAGATACTATATATTTCAGGTATATTGATATTTCTGAGGATTTCTCCATACTTTAAATCAATACTGGTCATAGACAATTTTCAAAATTTTAGCAATCCATTAAAAATGGATAGTTAATTTTATGTTTCTATGTAGTATATTGAAAATATTGCCTATTTGCAAAAATTAAATATCCATAACTTTTCACAGTAAGTACTTCTCCTAATGTTTTACAAAAAGACAGTTACCCCTTCATTTTAGCTACCCCTATTATTAAGCTTCTAATCTTAGTATTATAATTTTATTCGATTGAAACATGGCTATAAACAAAAACGTGATAAACAAAAAAAAAAAAATAACAATATAGATCCCATTTTTCCATACACTTTTACATTTTTGTGTTTTAATATATTATAAAATAAACATTGTAAAATAAATGTTAAATCATGGAAAACGCATCAAACCCAACCAAATCAACTCTCGTACCTTCGTATCACCCCTATTCGTTTATGTGTTTTAATCATATACCTAATTAAACATAATTAATAAGCTTTTCTGTGTGTAATTTTTAAAAACTCTTTTATTGATAATTTTGAATGCCCAACATGAACTTATTTTAGTAAATCGAACATAATAAGTATCTGTGTACCGAAATAATGGATATTTAAATTTTAATGCAACTGATTTGTGTTTTGAGACCATTATTTATGTAGATCTTAAAATCCGTACATACTACATACATTATAATAAGTACCTATTTGAATCTATTATTGTAAGTAAATATAATTATAATTAGGTTCTTTTGAGAACGTTTACATTACTGGAAATTATGGTTTAAACATTGATTTATTTCATACGAATATGCGATATAATCGAATGATCTTGAATTATATTTATTGATTTAAGTCCCCATTGCCGAGAACAATTATTTGTGTTTTATACAAATCTTGTTAATTCAATAAAAATGGTCATCTATCTTGGACTTAAATATCTATATTTACGTTGTTTTTATCCCAAAAAGGGATAAAAATATACTCATTACATGGCATCACTTAGTTATGCGTTAAGCATTCTTTGAATCAATCTTATCTCTGAACTATAATATCTGATTTAAAATTGGTGATATAATAAATACAAAATACCTATATTATTCTTAGTAATATACCTATCTATCCATTGAATTTAGATTTTCACAGTGATAAAATATGTTATTGGATGTATAGTTCTGTTTTAAAACATAATATTTCACCTACCTGTATCATACAGATTAATGCCACTGCTATGAGTAAACTCGACGACACTTTTAAGTACCACATTTTAAAATGGTTGACATGTACAGTATAGACACGAAGTCTACTAAACTTAAATAAGGTGTATTATATATTATATGTAGGTAGATGGGCCAACGAGTAATTGTAGTTGTTAGTAAGAATAATTACCGAATGTTATTAGCTATTGACATTTTTATGCTAACCATTTTTGGTGTAAAATGGAAACAAAAGGTTAAAAACAAAAACAAAAATTAAACACTAACTATAGCAGTTGTTGTTTTTTGTTGCAGTTTGTAGAGTAATTAGCAACTTGTGGAATCGCGACAGACCCACGATTGAGTCGAACATCCTGTTCTAAAAGTATATCCTTCTTATCCTCGTATTGGTAAACTGAAAAAAAAAATTATAATGACTGTTGTTGTTTAAATCTGTTTCGATTGCGTAACGTTAATATAAAAACATAATATTATACTAGGTACAGCAGAAAACGTACAAAAATCAAGTTTACTGTAATATTTAATTCTGATAAACCTTTAATGTTATAAAAATGTATCACGATTTTATTACGTAGAGACATCAAAAAAGAGTTGAAATAATATTTACGCTAAGCCTGTGCAGGGGTGAGTTCACGTGTAAAATAATAAGTGTTGCTTGTGTACGTTACGATTTAAAAGTATCTAAACTTGATTTAAACAATAATTATTGAAGAGTTAAACATTTGTCCGTAATTTTTTTTACTTTTTAATAAAATTATCAATATAAATTTAATAATACCTATATTTACAAACGAAAGCCGATTATTTTTTTAAAAAAAATGTGCTTATGTCATCATGCAATTAAATTCAACTTATTACTATTTGAAAACAAACATATTAGTGATATTATTCAATTTTACAACAACCACACATTTTTAACAAAGTCGCAACTAAAGTTTAAATACAAATATCTTGTCATGTAACTTAGACACTCTTATAATCTGTACTTTGTTTAAAAGATAATGCAAGTATGTAAGTTCAAATTTGTTAAAAAAAAAATTCACCTTTTCATTTGATGTAAGAGTAAAATATTATTTTTTATTAATAATTGAAATTTAAAAATCTAATTGAATCATTTTTTGTATACTCTCATTGATACAATCTTAGATATACATAATATTAAATTAACTTTATACGACTTAACTTATAGGTGATAAATTTTTGGTATTTTTATATGACCAACATTTTTAGTTTAGATAATAATTTAAGTATTTTTTGTATTAAAAACTTGAGTACATCGAACTTCATAAGAATTAAAAAAGATAAATACAATTTGATTACAAAATGTTGACTTATACTCAAGTGACATTAAACATTTCTATACGCAGTCATAACTTGTAATAAATGATAATGCATTAATACAATATAATGTTCTGTACATTACAACACTGTTATTCAGTATTATAGAATATAGATTACCTTCCAAAGTGATTTAACTATATAACTATATTTTAATATTTATTAACATCCAATATGATAAGATATGTTGATGGCACTTAATCAAACATATTGATATCACTGTACATGGCGTAATTCTATTGCTGCAATACAATAATATATAAGTCTGTAATTCTATCTAATATTGTACTTAGCAGAACAAGGAATAAAATCTAATTAAAATGTATTAATATCAAATGCTATTTTATTTCTTAAATTACAATTTACTTCTTAGTTTTGCATAAATAATAAAACTGCCTATCTTAAGAATTTAAAATATTTAAATTGATGTCTTATGATCGTGTTTTGTTAGAAAATACAATTTCCTTTATTGATCTTTAAACAGGATCTAATTTTTATATTATTTAAATTTCTTAGATACTTTCAACTTTCATGTCATTCGTTCATAAATGACTCTACAACAGGGTTTTTTTTTAAATTTCATGTTCAGATTCTTAAATAGCAGTATCTAGTTTTTTTAAACTTCTTTTTGATTATTACAAAACTAATATTTAATATGAACAATTTAACTCGTTCTGCATGTTGCATTGGTCTACGGTTAATATATGTTCTAACCGAATTTCAATCGAGTTTTTAAAGAAATCATCAGATCACGTACAATTGCAACAGCGTGGACCAAAGTGATCGGGGTCATCACGATGTCCGACAATATTGGACTTTTAGAAACATCGTAAATCCCGGAATCTAGACCAATATCTACTCGGTCTCGTTTTGTAATTCGGATATGTCCAATAAGTATAATATATATTGTGTCTCCGTTTGGTGGGGGACGTCTGCGGTCTGCCAATAGAGATTTCTACGAGATGTTGCTCTGGATATTATACATTTATTTGAGTTATTCGGTGCACTTGATCGAGAGAAAAAATGTCCACAAGCTTAAATAACAACGTCAGATATCATACATTTTATTGATGATTACGTTTTTTTTTGCTAGTTCTTGTTAGTGCCAAAATATTGAAATGAGAATATTTTTGTCTTAGGCACTCATATTTGATTTAGTCCATAGTTAATGGTAACATTTAAAAACCATATATTTACAAATTGTTTAGAATTATTTAGATTTAGAATATGTATATATTTTTTTCAAATTCATTGAAATTTAAACAAATCGGTATTAGATGTTTACACATCTTTGACCAAAAGATCTATTTATATATTTTACTATGAAATCATATGTCCTTAATTGAGTGAAATAAATAACAAGATAAATTAATATATATTGTGTTACTCAGTCAAATAATATTTTACTAATTATTAATTAATATTTTTTATTGTTTTTAAGGTTCTAGATTAATTAACAAAAACTCAGATTCGTAGCTCTAGTTAAAAAATAACCATAAACGTTAAAGTTATGAGTAATGTCCATGAATAATTAAATAAAAATACTTTTTATTTTAACAATCATAAATTAATAGTGAATAAAAATATATTGCATTTAACATTTTTTAAATTATATTACCATAAAACTATCAAAGCAATGGATTTTTTTTTATTTATTAATTTTGAATAGTTAAATTTAAAGAAAACCTAAAAACGTACCTACACTTGTCACTAATTTCTGTAAAAAAAAAACAAACATTGAAACATGCATCCATCATAATGAATGGTACCTATAGATAGTTGTATAATATATGAAAAACGAACATTAAATGTTAGTTTATTTCAAAATAGTTAACAATTGTAATAAACCGAGATCCAGTAATGTAATTCGCATAAGACTGCAGAAGTCAGTATAATATTTTTGTATAACAACGTAAAAATATCTAGGGATTGTGTTGGTCATAAATCAAATTATTATTGAAACGTTTAAAAATATTATAATATACAAATAATGATAACGTATCAATGATAATCGCACCTGTTTATAAAATAAAACATATTATTTATTATGAGTATGTAATAATGTCTGTGAAGTTCAAGCCGCAATTATAGGCTGTATGATCAATATTATTATTATGTAGATTCTTGATGTAGCACACATAATTATTGTACACTTGTCAGATAATATTAATATCGTAGTATTCATTACCTACAACCACGGTGCTAAAGCTTTAATTCAAATTCCATCTAACTCGAGGAATATTTATGAGTAATATAAATTATCATAACCAATATAGTTACCTATTGCTTAATATATAACTCCAAAGGTTGGAATTAAACATAAATTTAAAATTGTATAGATAGGTATCAATACTTTATCGTTACACCCATAAACTAAGATAATAAATATATTTGACGACGACGACGACGACGATGATGATGGCAAAAACCGTATGCTCTTCAAAACATTTTAGAAATAATTAAATCAAATATAATGTCTACCTTAAATGTCCTCAATAAACTGATTATAAATAATTGTTTCCACAACAAAGTGTAATAAATAGATAATCGCCATTAAAACATAATATAATCATTTGAAAAAAATAATAGTTTCTGAAAATGTTATCGTATAATATTACACGCATAATCTTTTTGCTACAGTAAAACTTCGGTAAGACAGAACTTATGTAAGACGAAAACTCTGTTAACACGGACAACTTCTTTAGTCCCGATTCAAATACAACATAATGAATGTGAACTTCGGCAAGTTGGAACTCCGTTAAGACGAAAAAATTGGACAGCCCCAAGTGATTCCGTCTTAGCTAAAGTTTTACTGTATAATGACGGCCGTGACTATCGATTTATTATCATGCCTCAATAGCGAAACGAATAAAAATTTAATCGAATGTTCATCGTTCATCGGATTTTCTATCCGCATATAATAAATCAAATCAACCTACTCACGTACATTATTGATTTATTATTTGCACGCACTCCTTTATATAATATATCATATATATGTAAGTAACAGGTAGGTACATAGTGCAATAGGTATATATAGTGCATGTTTAAAAAGGACCAGTGACCAGGAATTAAATTTATAGTGTATCCGAAGCCGACCACATGATTTATTCAATTTTGAGGATACAATTTTCATTGTTTGATTTTATCAAAATGTGTACAATATTCTAGAATTGTTTATAGTTATATATTTTACTATAATATTCTTATAACATTCAACACAAACTAAAAACTATAAATTCTATATAATTGATTAATTTTTGTTTTTATTAGGCTATTTTTTGAAGTACTGAACAATAAGTTTAATTGACAAAATAATGAAATGTAAATAAAAGTGAAAAGGCCTCCTAGCTGAAGTAGTTTGTCATAAAGATTATTGATTATCTAATAATTATTATAACTTATATTGCATTAATTTTATTACTTTTTCTGGACCTCTTTACTTCAGGTATATTTTCCTGGACATTTTTTCTCTTGGATATATTATTTTCTCTCTTAAATATGGTTTCGTCAGATTTTTTTTCCTAGGATATTTTTTCCGCAGACATTTTTCTTGGATATTTTTCCTCTAGGTATTTTGGATGGTACCCAGTAAACCTATATAATATAAGTATTTATACTCCATTACGCCATTATGGTTGGTAGTGATTCGTATTATGTAGAGTATAGACTCTACATTGTAGAGTAATAAATATTGTCTCGAATGTTAATCGTTTAATTAAGTATAGTTATTGTAACTTGTTACTTGTAAGATATAAGTACAGTAGGTACACTTTATACACAACACGCGTAAGGCATAACTATAACAATACCTATAATCAAAGTCAACGATAGCTTTTATTATTGTTATTCTATCATTACAACGGTATATTATAACGGTTTAGAAATTGGTCATCGTTTCGTATCACAGTGTTTTGCTTTTTAATTGTTTTTTTTTTTTTATATTTTTTACTCATTTCTTTCATTTGCAGAAAAAAAACCGAATAACAATATTATCTATTGAAAAATATAGTACGGCATTTTACCGTAGCGATAACACATCGCGTATTGCAATATTTTTTTGGGTACCTATAATACTAACTGTTTGTCGTTCGATATCATATTATATTCATAACCGCGGAGAGTTGTCGATCACTCGATCTACATAAAATATTATACAACGCACTACACTCGTGCCGTGCACCGGTAATAATATGTAAATATCTGGTAATAACGGTGGCACTGTATTATATAGGATAAGTATATATAATAATATGATGGTATTGTCCGCAATGAATTAACTATAAAGGCGCTGCGTCGGTAATTGCCGACAATGAAGGTAGTGGCGGCGGCGGCGAACCATTCTTTGTCTCGCAGACGATAATCCGGTCACACACGAGTAGGTTACACTAAGCAATATACAATATATAATATTATAATTAAAACTAATAATAAACCAATAGACGGAGTATGGGCAGCAAATTATATTTTTATCACCAGTGAATGATACATTTTTGATTAATAGTATTGACATCCGTATTGACCGTATGGGCGTTGGGTTGGACTGATATTCACGAGTACAATGAATATGCGTGTTTCGATGAATTATGGAAGTAGGTACTTACTTACCTACCATTCGTCTAGAACTTAGTGAAACGCGTATTCATTGCAGTAATCGTCACCGAAAATTGTTAACGCCTTGCCTCGACTGCAGTTTTAAAACTGTAATCATATTTTATTGAAATATTATATACGGGTTTGGACCTAATTACACGAATTTATTAATGCATAGAATTCAAAAATATTATTAAACAATAAAAATAATTAAAATTATACAACAAAACAAAATACAATTGATATAATATTTATTATTATATAGATATATCAGTTTGTATGCGTAAATAGATACATGATTTTTAAATGAGTTAAAGGAAATAGAAGTGTTGTCTATATTATGTAAAAGTAGGTACTGTAAAATAAGTTAATTATTATTATTACCTTTCGAGAGAATATCTTCTATTATTTTCGTTCTCTATTAATATTATTATCATGATACAATTGTGAGTGGAATAAATGTATTTGTTTCTATAAAATTAATTATTTCCACTCACAGTTGTAGCATGATAGCAATTTGTAATATTAATAGATGACGAAAATAATAAAAGATATTCTCTTGAAAGCTAATGATAATTACCTTATTTTACAGCACTTTTACATAATGTAGACTGTTTTAACAATATTATTACAAACAAAAGATGATCGACCACTATAATAATATTGTGGTATTATCCTTCTGGCGGAGAAAAAACTCGCCTCTGTCGGAACGTTGCTTACGCCAAGCTAATGTATCGGTCTATCGACTTTCGTTTGCCGACGCTAAGGTGCATTAGCCAAATATAGCTGCCACTTTACGGACCGTCGCAGTGGTAGTTTCTACGTTTTTTTTTTTTTTATAGAAATGTATCATCTCAGGGATAAGTCGACAATTTATGTAAAGTTGCTAGCTATTTTTTATTTGTTTTATATTTTTTCCGAAGTGCAAATGTCCCTTTGGGTTTTGCTTAAGTGCCGTTTTCCTGCTGAACTACGCGCGTCGGAGTGTTGCATCAATTTTGTTATTACCATTTCGGAAATATTTAGGTTAGATATTTAGGTATCTATAGATCATTCCCAGAACTCTAATAAAAATGTGCAGTTATACATTCTAACAAATAAACGCTGTCAAACAATATTTACTTAAAAAATAAACATTAAAATATATAATAATACTTGCAGTTTCACTCATAATATATTTTATAGATATTTAAATTAATAGGTAGGTACTCTGTACAGTATCGGTCTAGCTCATGGGTAAGTCTATTCATTTGCAATGTGCCTCAACGCAACATTCACACTTAAAAATGTGTATCTGCATTTTAATACCTTGCAATACAATTATTTTATTTTTAATTAAAAAATAATTTATTACTTTAAATAATTTGTTATTATTATTTATTATCAACATAGATTTACATACTGTTTTTAAAATTGAAAACAGAAAATTGAAAATAATATTCCATATTGAAAAAAATATATTTTATCAACATAGGCAAAGAACATTAATTAAATAAATTAAAAATTATAATTTAAATTGTATCGTTTTTCAAAATTCCTGGATGATACAATTATACAAACATATCATATTGTGATCTTTGGTTAAAAATGTAATGATGTCTTCTTCAACAAACAGTTTAAAACGATTTAAAATATCCAAACATTCTATTGACTAATCGAAACTCTAAGTTTGGTGTTTAAAATTTGAAGTGTTCAGATATTTTGTTTACACTTAATTGTGTTCGTGGGACTTACTTATTCGAATGCTATATAGTTACTTATATATATTATAATGAGTTGAATAAACCAGACATAAATTATTACAATGTGAAATGTTCACAAAATAATTTTATTGGAGCCCAAGTCACGACACAAATGATTTAAATATACATTTTTCCATTTGCCAATATTGAAAAATATCCAAGGGCCCTTAGCGGTTGTCGGCTGTGCCGGACCGAAACTGATTTAACCACGACATTATGACGTATCCAACGGCGGTGGCGTGGTTATATTTTACATTAGCTATAATAACTATATAATAAGTAATAACAATGTACCTATAAAAAAAATGGATAGTACCTATAAAATATTAAAATACTATAAATACATAAGCATCAAAGTATAGTTTCTATTTTCCATAGCATTTTGATAAAAATCGTATTTCACGTAAATGGGTCGTGTGTGGCCAGTGTTTATTTCAATAACGAAAACATAGGTACGTATAATAGGTGGTAAAGTATCGGTTGTAAATATTGAGGGGCACCCCTATACTTGACTTCTTACTTTTAACAACTATTTAGTTAAATATTCTGCAATATTACTTAACGAATTTTATTGAAACGCCTATTAAAAAGTTAAAGAACTTAAAAATATAAAAATTTGTTATCATCGAAATACGTAATTAGTTTTAATTTTAATCTAAAAACCATTATGTATATTATATGTGTTTACTAATTTTTAAGAAATATTAAATTCAAAATAAATCTAACTGACAAAACTTTAAGATTTTAGATAGTTTTATGAAACATACTTGCAATTTTAACTTTGGATAACTCATATAAATATTTATATAATTATTTTAGATATTTAAAATAGTTACATCGGCATTAATACTATGACTGTATTAGGTAGTACTTTATATTTGATGGCTTATATTGAAATACTACGCGTTACAACATTTCAGATAATACGCGGTAATGAATTATTTAGGATCAGTCAACCGTTAATGTATATATTATTTGTACCTACCCACAATTCCAATTAATAATGTATAATATCCAACTTTTTTCCTCCACGACGAATTTCGACCGATAATCCCGCCATCGTTGCTTTTATGATGATTGTTATAAATTACAATAAACGTACAATAGAAATTAACAGTAAATGATCTACCTAATCGCGTCATTCCGAGATTTTGACACGTCGCGATTCGCATTGTGTAAACGCATCAATCGTAAATAGTAATTGACAATCCTATAATACGTAACACACATGGACAAGCAAACACACACGTGCACGATGGTAATATTATCATTTTGGGAGATGGAATATTGTTTATACGAATAGTGTTATCTCAACGCTACGAGCGCCCGTTAAAATTAACATTGATATTATTATAATATTGTAACGAACTTAAGTGACGGCTGAACAATTTAATACGTTGGCTGTAAAAATGTTTGAGATTTATGCTAGAATTAAATTTCGTTAATGTTCAGCAGTCAGCTGTTCTGTACGATATTATTATTATTTTTTATTAGATTAGGTATACTATAATATTATACGAGTTATAAATTTAACTCATAGCGGAGGGGTGCTCCGAGTTCCAATTGTCCACGCTTAAATGACATGGTCGTTGTAATAAACGATTTCAGGTACTTAGGTAATATTATAATACCGCTGTTGAAATCAGTGGTATCAAGTATATAGGTGAAACAATTAATCAAGGAATCAAGGAATCAAAGAAATAATTTGCACCGACCGAAAGCTTTTAAAACGTCTTATTTTATAGTAATGAGTAGGTAGGTAGGTGGTATAACGTTTAAATTAAATTTTTTTTATTGTTTTCTATAAAATAATTAATTTAGATTTGATTTAAAAAATATGAACTTACTTAATTTATAATGATCATGGACCATGGTCTGAATAATAATTTGAATTCAACATTTCTCATTTTTCATCTTTCATTTCATATAATTTTATTTATTATTAAGATTTATTTTGCAAATTATTGCGTGAATTGAAACAACCACTTTTATTTAATACCTAGTTAGTTCCATATAATTATAATATTATATAATATAAATATAAAATAAATTATATATTATATACAAATAATAATGTCTATATCCTACAGTTATACCCATCTATTAATACTTAGACATTTTAATTAGATGCCAGTAATATTAATCTAATTACCTGATAGCTAATATCCAGCATCATCGAAAATCAAAATTTGTTTTTGATTGATTTAATCTATGCTTAATCTTAACAAGCTTTATAATTTTTGATTTTTAATTTCATTACCCTTAAATTTACATTTAACATAGGTAATAAATTTAGCTTTAAGTAATAAAAGTTCTCTATATAGGTAAAAGTTTAGAAAATCTTTATAATAACTGACAAATTATTTACAATTTTATAATAAATAAACAACAAGCAAAAAGAAAATGACTTTTTATTGCTCCAAATCAATTTCTGATTAAATATTTTTCTATTGTTAAAAATTTCCTGCTGTATTTTATTTTAACAAATCGTAATAACAAATAGAGCTTTTATACTTTAAATTTATGTAAGAGAATTATAAAAAGAAAACCAAATACTATTATATAACACTAATAATAAATAATAAATTAAGTTTTATGTTTTAAAAAAAATCTAAAACATGCTGTTCCCTTTAATTGCCAAAACGCTGAAATATGCAAAAAATAAATGTTATGTTCAGTTAAATATTTTTATCGTTAAATTAAATTATCATGATATAGCTTATATTATAAATTTTGACTATTCAGTGAAATAAAAACTTGCAAGTCAACATGAAGTTGCCTGCCTCATTAATAAGAGTAGGTAACAAAAAATGATTATAATTAATTCTGAATATACAAAAGTTATTATAAATTACTATTACCACAGTGACAATTTACATCAAGTTTTAGAACTTTGACCTCAGTTTAAAGAGCTAGTGTAATTTATTTCACAGCTTTTATATGATAAATGAAAATAAATATAATATTTAGATAAGCATAGTCTATAGATAGCATAGATAGCGTAGATAGCATTGAGTCTAATGACAGATCCCACGAATACCAACCAGATTATTACTTAGTGATTGGTACCTAATACTTAATATGTTACCATAATTTAAATTAATTTTGTAATGAAATTACCCTAGAGAACCTTTATATATAAGCTTTCCAATTAACCCTATCCGACTGTCAAGACTCTAGGATGTAAATCAAGATGCAAAGCAGAATATCAACTATATCAAAGATAGGTCATACTCTTCGTGCTTAAAATTTTAAAACACTGATGGTACACTTAAGCTCACAAGTCTTTTTGGATTAAAAGTTTTTAGAAAAAAATTCGATCTTATCGTTATAATATTATAATACTATTGAAGAATAGTTTGTTTTTAAAAATTTTTTTAGAATATACAATAATAATATATGTATAATATGTAATTAAATGTAAACAATAGTTAATGAGGGATGCAAGTATACATGACTGGAGGGGGGGGGTCCAATGACGCTACTTCATAATTAAAGAATAGTATAGATATTTTATTTTTTTTAATATTTATAGAAAACATTACGATGTGCAATAATACTTATATGAATATTATAGTTGTTTATTTTAATCATTAAAATGGTTTCAAAAATAACTAATTATTATTATAACTATTTATTAAATTTACAGAAAAGGGGCGATAAAGTTAATAATAGATATATTATAATATGTATTTATAAAACAAAAATATACATTGAAATAAAACTAAAATCATATACATATTATATAATACTTTAAAATTCTTTACTAATAATAATAATGCATATAATATATTAATATTATATTACCTTTATACAATATATTTATATATATATAGGTAAATTAATGTATAATAATAATAATGTATGGCCGTATGGATTATGTACATGTATTTACTCTATAAGAAAATGTATAAGTAGGTATTTATTATTATTATTATTGTACTGCGATTTTAGTTATTTACCAATGAATTGTTTCATTTTAATTCATACTCCCATAAGAATTTGGTGTTATTAATATAATAATCAGGTATTTAAATTAACTTTAATTAACTTTTAAAGGTCATATTTAGTTACATTATAATAATATATACTATCTTTTAAATACTCATGAAATAAAATAAAAAAAAAAAAAAAAATTTTAAAAACACACTTTTCCATAAAAACATTTAAAAAAAAATTTTAAAAATTGCACCAAAAAAGACAAAAATAATTCTCTGTACTTAAAAATAATGAAAAATTTATTGATGAAAAATTTAAAAGTGTGTGGTGCTCATACACTTGACATATATTCCCAGTCACTATCTTATAAACATGATTGAACAAAGAAGTGTATGTGAGACTTTCCTTGGCTTTTAAATTTTTCATCAGTAAATTTTTCATTATTTTGCTCTTATACTTGACATATACTGCCAGTCACTATCTTATAAACAGGATTGAACAAAGAAGTGTATGTGAGACTTAGCTCGGCTTTTAATGTTTTGTATGATGCACCACACACTTTTAAATTTTTCATCAATAAATTTTTCATTATTTTTAAGTACAGAGAATTATTTTTGTCTTTTTTGGTGCAATTTTTAAAATTTTTTTTTAAATGTTTTTATGGAAAAGTGTGTTTTTAAAATTTTTTTTTTTTTTTTATTTTCTACTTTTTAGTTGAAAGTAAATATTTGTATTAAACGTTTAAGAAATATGTTATCCGGTGTTTTCGGTACCTATATCAGAATACCGGTATAATGTTATTTGGTAATAATTACCGTTGTTACCATAGATATTATAATAATGGATAGGACACGCCTATACTTGCTTCGTAAGAGGTTGCGGTTTTTTTTTGGGGAAGAGAGAAAGTTCAATATCTGCGAGAGATATTACGGTGACGTCGTGGGGACAATCCTTTTTTTTTTTTTTGGTCCATGTCCCAAAATGACAACGGATTATTGTATTGTCATCCAAGACCAAGGTCTATACCAATTTTCAGAATTTTTCATCTTCAAAAAGTGCCTCAAATCGAGCGCGCAAGATTTGATCACAGACAGACGTGAAACCAAACTTAAGAAAAGTGTTAAAAATAGTTTTTGTTTAAGACAAATATTACACAAAATCCCTAAAAATAATCGAGTAAAATATGATTCTTGAATGTGAAATCAATATTTATGCAACTAATTTGGCGTTAAACTAGATATTAGATAATATTATGGTTGATATTTTTATTTTTATTTTAAATTCATATTTCATACAAAAACAAATTTTATTTTAGGTACAGTGTTTTTTTCTTATTTTATTACTAATATTATTTATGAACTATAATATAATTAAATAAACAATTTAAGTATTCATTTCGAGAACGTATAAAAGATAAATTTTCAGCAGACGCGATCCCAAACAAATTGCACATAATTTTTCAATATTTTAAGACATAATATATACATAGTATATATTATTTTTTTTAAAGATTTTCAGGTCATCAAGTTCTGGGTCCTAGTTATTATTGACACGGTCAGTCATAGAGATTTATCAGAAACTGGACGATAAAAATGCGGTTGTGAGATTCGAACACATGACCCTGTGCGTCAAATTGTAACGCCACTCTTATATAAGCCCGCCGTCTTATCATCTCCACTCCAATACTATGAACATTAGAGGTTTCTAAAGTTCATGTCCAATACAATCATATCAATGCGTGAGTACGCGTTGACGCATTGTACGGTTGTAGAGATAACGCGATTGCATAATTTATTATTAAACACAAATTGTTATCATAAATAATTTAAATGACTATTAAAATATAATTTATTGTTACATATTAACAGAGTTAATTAAAGTTAGTTGATTAAATTGTTAATTATGCGTTTATACCTGCAACCTGCCTATAGGCCAATGTCTTCCGGTATGGAGCACTTTTTATGCTAGGTACTATATAAACTGTTGTACAATATAAGGATTTTATTAATTTTTTAATTTTTTTTTATTAATATATTATTATACTTATTAATAAAAATAACGATAGTAAAAATTATGAGTGACGATGAATTGAGAATTCATCCTTCCACTTAACGAAAATAAAAACTGGTATGTACATTCAACAATCAATTCTTTTTGAAAAAAAGAAAACGATATATTATGCATATTTAGGTACTAAAATACTAAATAATATAAATTAAGTAGGTATAGGTAATACATTTTTCTTAGAGTAGGTAGGTACTTATCACCGATCGAGACATACACGTGGCTTTTTTTCATATTACGTAAATTTATTGTTTTAAAATAATTCTAATTTTGTGGTTTAGGTTTCACTACAATTATACACTTAGTAATTTTTAATAAATAATACTATTGTTGATACATTTGATAATACTGTTAATAACTTAATAAAGTACGTTATGCTATAAAACAAAATATTAATTAATGATAAATGTAATATTATAAATGAACAGTATATTTCAAGTATGAATATTTTCTCGGGTCACAATTTTTTAACTGTCTATAACCGTGGATTGCGCTCGTCTTTTTTATTGGAAAGGGGATATTGTTTACCAATATTGCCACTATCCATTGTTTGGAAATCATAACAATGTGATAATTCATGTTGACGTGTCAATCAGTGGAACTTTGCAAAACTTGTCGAGTGAATTGAGAACTATTCAGTGAGTTTAATAACGATCCGGGTCACCGTGAGACATCACTTAATCACCCGTAAGTCGGCGGAGCGTCCGTGCCACGGTGGCCGCCGATGTCACCGCGCCATCATTGAACGTCCGGATCCGGATACGGCCGCTGCCGGCTATGCAGACTGAAACCGTTTTCGGGTGTCATGTGCAGATACGGCTGGCCCGCCGGGTTGATGGCCGGTAAAGTGGCCGCGGTTGGTGATTCTGGCGCGTCGTAGAATGCCGGGTTGTACACGACAGTGGCGGACATGGACTGTCTACGTCTGGCCGCCCGCACCGTGGCCATCAGAGTGCCCGTGTCGGCCTTCCGCAGGACGCCCGCACCGTGGCCGCTGCCTTCGTCTGTGGTCGGGGCCATCGCGCAGGCATACGACAGTTCGGACGTCGACCGGTAGACGCCGGTCAATCCGTCGGCCGGCGCAGACTGGCCGTGGCCAGCCGCGGCAGACGCCAACATCGATGCCGCGCCCCGTTGCCGCCGTCTCTCCTTGCTGATCTTTCGGATGTCGTCCAACACCGGTCCTTGTTTGTCTTCCGGCAATACCGCACACATTTCCTGCAACACCTCCCGGCCAAACACCGTATAACATTATACTGTCATGTCATTATAATTCATTTTGTGACTGTTAAACAGATGAAAAATACCCATTCACCACGTAGACATTTTTCCTAAGTCGGACCTAACTTTATTCGGCAAACATTATCAACCATACATGTAATAACAAATAGATGTTCAGATACAGACAGTCCTAACTCCTAATAACCAGTTAAAATGGGAACGAAAATGTTTTTGTTTTCTGGTACCCAATCGATGCAGTTTGATTTTTAACACGGCACCCAATTTGTTTTCTTTGAATCGCAATGCGCTACGATAGTTGTTCAAAGTTCAAACTCGTCTATTAGAAAAAATCTGACAGTTCCGAGGCTCGAGGCACGCCATAAGGATGTTCGTGGTTGAAACCCTCTGGCTTATGTTATAATTTTTCTGTATACAATTAATTTAGAAAATATTTAAACCAATTTCAGTTATTTATACCATGCATTTATTCACTCCATTCTACAGTAGGTAGGTACGTCGATATTTTTGCAAAAAGTAGTTCAAGGAGTTCAACACTTACCAAATTAAGAAATTATTACAAATAATAATATAAATATAATACAATTAAGTAGGTTATAAGAATTAGAGGCCGATCCACCAGTATCTTTCCCTTAAAATTGTTTATTCATATACAATGATTCATCATTAAATTCAAATTTACCACATACATTACAGTGATATTCTCAATAACGATACACAGCACATAGATTATAGGTATACACTCTACAGAAACAATTTTTATGTATTCAATCATTAATAATATGTATTGGCGTACTTTCACAGTCACAAACTCACAAACAACATATATCATCGACCTAGATCAGTGATTCCCAACGTGGGCGCTACCGCCCCCTTGTGGGCATTTTTTATTTTGAAGGGGGCGTTTTTATGAGGGGGGCGCTAAAGGGGGCGCTCATCTATCATTTAAATTTTTTTTGTTTATAACTGATTGTAATGAAATGTATAACTACGTAGAATAAAATACCTAATGTAATCAACACAATTATGTAGGTATAATATTTATAGACACTTAAATAATATCAAAAAAATTATCTTGACAGGTACTTGACGTTATTATCGAAGTTATCGTATAGATTACGATTAGCGGCTAATGATTAGCCGATTCCGACAATGTTATGTGGAGATTTAAGACTAATGCTGACATCTATTGAACCAGATATCATTTCGTTAGCAGGAAAACATCAACCTCATGGCAGTCATTAGTCACATAAGTATTTTTTGTATTATAATTTTATATTAGCGAATTCGAAATCAAATTATATAATTATTAATTATTAGTAGGTATTTAAATTTAAAATTAACTAAATTGTAGCGTTAAAATGTTAATGATATTTTGTCTTAAATTAAATAGCTTATTAAAAAATAAAACGTTTATCATTTTAAAAAATTGATTGGGGAAGGGGGGGGGGGGCGGTGTGTGATTTTAAAAATCTAAAAGGGGCGTTGAGTAAAAAAAGGTTGGGAAACACTGACCTAGATTATAATTAAGCCCAAATAAAACAATATTTAAATTAAAAACTCTTAATTCATAAGCACTATGTATTAATATCAATATATACCTATAGCGGCTATAGGCATTGTTATATCGTAGGTACGACAATCATTTTAATTATTCAAAATTTAAACTTGGTTTCTTTGATACTTGTGTTCTTTCAAACTATATATAATTAAATAAAGTCAAGTTTTTACTCTATCTTCTGATAAAACTCCGTCTGTTGACATTCTGTATAAGTAAACGAGTAAATTTATTTATAATATATCAAATATTAAAATGGAAAACTCTAAAAAGTTTTGTAAAACACTGTAATACTAAAACAATGTTCATTAAAAACCATCTGTTTTGTAAAGTTTAGACTAAAATACGGACTTTATATTTCTTCATGTTCATCTTTCTAAATATTTTTCTACATTTTGTATAATACTAAAATGTGTATATTCTTTTAGATCGGACACAATGGTTTTAAACTGCATGATAGCGATAATGATTAAAAAATCATTTGAAAAAAAAATATGTCGCACCATACAGCTGCAGCTGCGTACGCTTTTTTTCAATTCATCGGTTTTATTTCCTTGTTTATATACCTATGAAAGCTTTTAATGTATAGTGTTGTGAAAATTTAGAATATCTTTTACCGGGACAATACTCGTTGGTCATTCGCTTTGTGTAACTAGTATATTCCTCCGTGGACACTATTTATATTTTTAAGTAAAGGTTCAACATTTTTTTCACCACAATATCTCTGTTTTATATTTTATTTATTTCGTATGATACACATTTATAAGTTAGCCGTATCTACTTGATCACCATCAAATGTTCAAAGTAAACCCCAAACAAAGAGAATCTATGAAAAATCTTATATCGGTATAACCGACATAATTCATAGGTACGTTGCATTGAACATGCTATACATTTTATATGTCAGTTTGAATCCAAAAATATGCGGAAAACATTCTCCCGCGTTATATTGTGTATAATTATTGTTATATTAATTTCATAATTAAGTAAACTATATGAAGAAATATTCGAACACATTCAGATTATACATACGTACGAATATGAATTATTAATGTTTAATATTTTTAATAAATAATAATAAGTAGGTACCTAGTACAATGTTATGTGAAAAAATATTATACGGGTAGTCACGGACGTGAATAAAAACATATAGGTATTTTTGTATTCGAATAAATAACCGTGTATTGAAGTTGAATATAATATAATACATACATTATACATAAAATATAATAAAATTTCATTTTGTGGCTCGGCGCGGCGCGGTGGCTGAAATCAATCACGCAACGTGATTGAGAGTAAGCAACAGCCGCTGCTTCTAGTTCCCGGATGGGTAACCACTCGGTCGGGTCCATATTATAGTGGCAATAACCTTGCCACACATACTCGTGTTGCCAACCAACCGTACCAACCAAAACCTCTACAATAGCTAATGGCCATAGCTGTCGGGCTTTAGACCAATAAAAAAAAAAAATTTTATTCAACAACTTTTCTTCTATTTGCGTAGGTATAATATGTGAGTGTGTAGTAAAAATTCAGTTGTAAGCTAATATCGACAAATTTTAATTTTAATTATCCATGATAATATTACAAGGCAATTGAAATTTGAAATATATAGAATCATACAAAATATATTAGTACCTACCTAGTTAAAATATTATATTTTTTAATTTACCCGGTAATTGGTTTAAATTTTAGTTTTCAAAAAGTTATTTAAAATTTTAAACCAATAATGTCTACGACCTTAATGACGATGACATTGAATTATGTTATTTTGCATGATGAATTGACGTATTGTATTTTTAAAAGTATTTCAATATTTAAAAACAAGTGTTTCGGTTTTTTTCGTTATATTCATTGTGTATTTTACGAAAAATAGTTTAAAAATATGTTTGAAAACAGTAATTATATAGAATCCATAAATGCAGTTTTCATCAATAATACTATACCTATAATAATATGTAAAATTGTGCACAATTACCTTCATGGCTTTAATATGTACCTAATGATTGTTATCAAATTTATTGAAATGTATACAAATTATTCGTTCTTAAAATGGTTTATTTTATTTTAAATATCATAAAAAAACTCGTCAAGTAAGGTTGCTAATACTTTTTATGTCGAACCCGTCCTCTTCGTGTCAGAGTTATATTTCATAACGATTTTTATAAACGGCGCCATTAATATTATATCAATCTATAGTCGTATAATGCTTAAATATAGAAATCGTTTTTATTACGTTTTGTTTTCAGAATCTATGTTGCATATTATTATAAATATGTACGAACATTAAGCATACACGAGGTCTATATTTGATGGAAGTTTTTTTAAACTACATTGCATACTGTACAGATGAGTTATCAAGTGAGCCATAGGAATTTTCTCCGAACATTAATAGAGTATTTTAAGATGAACATTTCTTTGGCATTTTTTTGAATTGTTTAATACTTTACCCTAAAGAAATAAACTGGACGCAATCAATTATATACAGAGTGGTCAGAAACTTTTGGTGGGGATATACTAAACGCAATACAACAACAATAATAAATAATAATTGTTGTAGTACAAATTTTTGATTATGTCTGCTAATGTTTGGTCGAATGTTATTAATTAGAAAGTGGACACGACCCGACTTGCAGTGCTGTGTTCATTTCGACCACTAATACTCACTGTGTACTTTTGTAAGTTTATCAAGGCGTTGACGATGTTTCCCAGGACCCGGTGGTTGCTCCTGTATCTGTTGGACGCAATCGTCGCCGTCATGGGACTCTGCCACTGTAGACGGACGTACGAGGCGACGGTCGTTTTCGGAGCGTTTTTCTTTTCGTTTAGCGAGCTGTCGGCGTCCAAAAACGACATGCCTGTCGTGACCAGACGATATACACATATATATATTATGCAAACGAGAGAGACAAAAAAAAAATAAAAAATAAAAACAAAGGACCGTGTAGAGACGTTTAATATATAAATAGCTATATATTATAATATACATCTGATATTCTGATGATATTACCGTGCACATGCTATATGATTGGATTATACATTTACGGGTTTTGTGTATAGGAGACGACGATGTAGGATGCAATGTTTTTTTTTTTATTTCGTTACGGGCGGAAGGTTGCCGGCGGCAGTCGCTATGCCTGGCTGCTCATTGGAGCTAATCGTGATAGTTTGGTGATGGCGGTTGGGAGAGGGGGGGGGGGGGGGTGTGGGGCGCTGCGGCCGAGTAGGGAGGATTGTGATTTAAAACGTGAAAAACGTAATTCACCTACCTCTAACCGTTTTGAATTTATTGGATACCGTGTCCGCCCGAGCGGAATACCGTTGTTGTCTTTCCGCGGCCCGGCCCAGGCTGCGGGACGCGAATGTTTCCTGTTCAGGTTCCGAAAGCGATATACTGAAACGTTGCACGTCCCCCGGACCCGGCGTGCAGACAATGTCCACGCCGTCCTGGAATTCGACGGCGGCCAACAGCAGTTTGTCGGCCCAAGACCATCCTGTACACATTTTATACAATGCAGTTTTGTAGACGTGTTTTATGTGATATAACTATAACGTCGAATTTAATGACTATAGATACTGTAAATAATTGATAGGTATAATAATATAAAAACGACAATATTATGTACCTATAGTCGATTACAGTTATGTACAAGCCGTTGGTTCAGGTTATACATAGATATTATATAATAATAATAATAATAATTTTTTTTTTTTTGTCAGTCAATTTGAACTATCAGTAGTCGTGTTAGCACTTAGCAGGACCGTATTTTGAATTATGTCGCTCCAACAGTTGGTGGGAGGGGGGCCCTTATGAAACGCACAACGACAATATTGTTTTTCTAATAAAGTAATGTTTAAGGTCAACATTTTAATATAGGTAAAAATAAATAATTATTCAAGTTTAATTCTGGTACAATAAGCCATCCTCAAAGACTTTTTTAGGATACCAAGACGCTGTATATTCAAAACCAACCAGACAGGGATTTGGTCCACCCTATAGGTTTGTGTCCACTGTCCAGGTTAAGCAAATACAAATTATATAAGTGTAAATATTTGAATTTGATATAAATTGTAGTATAATAATTAGAACAGATATGTATACAGTTTTTCATTGTTTTTATTATTTTGGTGAAAAAATTACAAAATTTATACCAAAACGTGTTTCATGAACTAACGGTTCTGAATATAAAATTGTTTTGCATATTTTTGCATTTATAGGGCAATTTTAGTATTTTATATTATACAGTTGTACTAAAGTGCTCTTTTTATAACTCGACAAATTATGAAATGCGAAATAAATAATAATCGTTCAAGATTTTATAAATATACATATTTATGCTCAAAGCTGACGTGCTGAGAACTTGTGTAGCACATGGTTACACGCTATACAGAGTGACAGTAAAAATTCGAGGAAAATTATTTATTTCAAAAAACGTATGAGCTTATTGTTTTATAACTTGTTAAAAAAAATTCTGATTACGTTGTATAGTATTTTAATATAAAAAAAATCTCATAAACATGTACAGCCCCATTACATCTACCTGAGAGAGGGGGGAATTACTTACACTGGCCTCCCAATAAATACTACAGGCCTGTGTGTTAATCAGATGACGTACTATGATTCTTCAATATGTATTTATTTTCAAATCATTCAATTGTGTTATTAATTATTATATTATACTAGCTGATCCCGCTGGCACTTCGTTGCGCGTTAAATGTACCAATTCTATATGACTCAAACTTTGTTCAATTCGTTATTTAATATTCGGTGTATGGTGTATGGTATTCAAAATGTATCTTAACTTTTCTGTTTCCCGGAATAAAAAGTCTGATTCACAGCAGTATATTATCAGGTAGGCAATATCTACCTGCGGTAGATCGCGGACGCCGGAGCTGGTTGTACGTAAGTGTATGATTTAACTCTAAAGTATCAAAATTGTACCAAGTTTGTCATTTTTACTTAATTCCACCTACGGAGGATTGATAAAACCAATTAATACAAAAGCCTAACGCAACCGTACTAAAATCCGATGAATAAAAAAAAACAAATTTAACAATTTTTAATTAGCCTATCTTCTTCCCAGAGGTCTAATCTACACACAAACATTCATTTTTATCTATATCTATACTAATATATAAAATGATAGCGTTTGTTTGTATGTTCGGGATAAACTCCGAAACTACTGAACTGATTTCGAAAAATCTTTCACCAATACAAAGCCACATTATTTGTGAGTGTCATAGGCTAATTTAAAAAGGGAAGTGATCACTCCCGGTAGGTGCTCAAACAGGAATTTTTAGATTTACGATGGAAGTTTTTGTTTTTTAATAGTTGCACTGGGTTATATATATAGATAAAAATAATTGTATAGACGTTGTTGTTTTTGGCCATGTCACCAGGTGTGCACTTAAGAGGCCATAACTCCGGAACCACTTATCCCACAGCGTACAAACTTCACAGAAACTATCTACATATCAATCTTAATATGTTCTGAAATTTTTATCGAAATCGGTTTAGTGGATCTTGAGTTATAAAATGTATTCAAAATGTACACTTATTTATATATATATAGATAATATTTATAATTTAATTTGTAATTACATTTACCTATAGTCAATAACAAGTATACTCGACACGTTCGTTCTGTAAAGCAGAACGGTTACCTACTCGACTGTTTTTTATATATTATATTTGATAATCTAACAGTACTTCACAGAAGTCCGAGATCTTTGTGGAACAGTCAGCACATTATTGACTTGACCTAGTTTGAATTACTGTGAAATTCCATTATAGTAATAAGCAATAAATAATAACTTTCGATATTGAAATTTTCACTTGAAACGTTTTTTTTTTATACATTAATTTCCGTGGCTATCATATTTGATACCTACGTATTACAAAAATTAGTTATACGTGAATCTAGTTTTTCTAGTTAACCGGCTCGTATACACAGTACATCTACTGGGTTTTGAAATTGTATACTGAACCACCGAATTTAAAAAAAATATACATCCTTACCAACATAGTAATATTAAATACCACAAAATTTATCAACCGCACTTATACCTTTCTGTATGGCGTCCAACAGCGCGTCGGTAGGCCGCACTTCGTCCCTGCACAGCAGTCTGGCAAAAGCTCCCAACGACCGTAGCTCGTCCCGGTCCCACCTTCGTCGCCACTCGTCCAGGTGCCAACAAGTGCTGTGCGACACATCGTACAGCTGGCGCAGGAACAGCGACAGCGGCGGGCCTAGTCCGACGCGACGTCGCCTGCACCGCAGCGGTCGGAAGTCAGTGGCCGAGGCGGCCACCGACGCCGATTGTAGTCGTCCGAGGACGAACCGCACCAGGTCCGAGTCACCGGAAATTTCGGCCACTGTGGCGTCCGCGTACACGTCACACAGCAACCGGCGCACCGCTTCTGGTCCACCGCCGGTGGACGGTGTCCGGCGGCGCTGACGTCCCGCGAGACACCGACCGCGGCGGCCAACACCGCCGACACCGCTCTTTTTGTCGGCGGCGACGGCCGAACGCAGCGGCCGCCGCTTCCGGTCGTCGTCCTTCTTGTCCCGGGCGGCCCCGTAAATGGCCAGCGCCTGTTCCGCGACAACCGACACCAGGTACGCGGCGTCCAGCCCGATCTCGTCTCCAGATACCAACCCGGTGCTGCACCGCGGGATCTTTTCTTCTGTCAGAAAGTGCCAAGCGGACGACGATTCCGCCGCGCCCGTCGAAACCTAAACAATTTACTTAATTTTACAAAATATTACGAGCGAAACACTGTAAATCACCTTATGGTTCATTTTCTAGTCAATATTATTATTGTATTTTAATGTAATTCGTTGGCAAATGTTATCGTTCGTTCATAAGACACTAAGATATGAACATAATATAATATATATTATCGCATCTTACGTTGATGTTTGGTTTAATTATAGACGCCTATGTATGGTATTGTCTCAAAAAAATTAATTAATGTTGTAATAGTTGCAGTAGGTGCGCCAAAGGGAAGTGTTAACAATAAATGGTATAGTGGTATAATTTAATTGAATCCAGATCGTTCCTCGCAGCGTTCATTCATTAGTAGGTATTTTTTCAAATCGATTCGGCTAACGTTTCAGTGATTTACGTTTCGACTTATTTAACGTATTACTGTGTTTCAACGACACACCGTCACTAATATTATTATATACGTCAAATTTAAAAATTGAGTATTTACATTATATTATGGTCACGGTTAAGGATTTACGGTAGTGGATCCGCCCATGCGTGGTTCTCATAATGTTATGCATAGTTAAAACCACTGTTGTGACATTGCGTGCAATTTCCATTACCGTAATAATACTTCAGTCCGATAAGCAAAACGCACACCTATATAACCGTGACACGGTATGCAATGTAGGTATAAAATATTCATAATATAGGTATTATGACCGATGTTCACCTACACCACTGTCTGCAGTGATGGCCATGGCCATTCTATGCATAGAATATATTTTAGGAGGGGCGATAATAGGTAATAAACTAATAAACTATAATATTATGTATGATGATTTCAATATGTGGGGCACAAAAACCGTACCGCCGAATCCTATAATATAAATTGTAATACCGGTTACCGCGTTAACTTTACGGACATGCCGCCGAATGATAACGGTGAATTTTATAATATTATTATCGGACTTGTTACACGCACTGGTCAATCAAAATGCTGTGTCCGATCACAGGAAATTAAACAGCCATGACTTATGAACAGCTTATATCAGTGCCGTAGCTAGGCGGGCACGTATTCCATATAAATATAGATAATATTGTTATGATGTTATTAATATAATCACCAACCCAATTTTTTAACGTTATCGATTCATCAGTTTTATTATCACTAAATAAGAATGTATAGGTACCTACTTACAAATTTAATTAAATTTAAATACGATTATTTTGGTAACTATCACGTTTTAAGCGTCTCCTGTAAATCTAGTTGTTTGTGAACTACAACAGTTAGCCTTTTATTATATTATGGTCTCCGTAAATAATATGAATCAACTGTAGTCAAACGATTCGGAATATTAATATAATGATAGTCAAATCATGCTCACGCAGTGCCTGGTGGCCAACATCCCCTTGAACACTTCGCCGATATACTCCACTTGTTTCCTCGAGTAATCCAACCTCCGGGGCTTCGGGTCCATGGTATCCAGCACCCGGTACCACTTGTGCAGCATGACCGACTCCAGGTTCTGCCAGTAATCGGCGTCCGTGTTCTGGAACGCCTGTCCGGTGACGATCGAGTCGCTGCCCATAGACTTCTCGAACAGCCCGTACATGTACGCCTCCACGATCTCCACGTCGTTCTGGTAATCGTCTTCGGACACCATCGTCCGGCAGGCCCGGGGAGCGTTGAGCACGACGTTGGCGTAAGGGTAGAAGTACGACCGGTGGTGCTGGGCCTTGAGCGCGGCCACCAGCGAGTCGAGTACCGATAGCACGTGCACGGCCACGCACCGGTGGTCCCAGTCCTCGACCCGGCCGCACGCCTCCAGCCGGAACCACAGTAGCGTCTTTAGCATGTAACCGCTCACCACGCACACGCCATTTTCGCCCTTCCGCAGCTTCGGCACCTTGGTCCGGAGGAAGTGGTAGATGTTGCTCACCACGCTCCGTTCCGAGTAGTGTGTCTGGTACAGACACTCGGCCGCCGGGAATCTAATCTGAAAAGTGGCCGGCCGACCGTAACACCGGACCGTTGGATGTGGCGCCACTGGAACCGCGTAGTAACCCTGTAATATATATTACACAAAACGATCGATATAATGTTCTATTTTATAATACGCCAACGAATCGATACATGCGTATTTATATATATTATATAATTTAATAGTCGTGTAGATCAATATAATATACAATTTAGGGGGGGGGACGAGGTGGCCGAGCGGTCTAACGCGACGGATTCGGCACAGCCGGTCCGAGTTCGATCCTCGACCACTGGGTGGCATTTTTCTCCGTGCAAGTCACGGTGTCCGGAGAACAAGTGCCGCCATCCCCCCACCCCGGGGCACGGCAGAAACCTACGGGTGCCCCATTAGAAATTCTGCCAAACACAACACACGTGTATCAACCTACCCAATATAAAAAATCTACAGTGCCCTCCCCACACCCAATGGCCTATGTTGCCGCGGGTTACCCAATAAAAAAAAAAAAATATACAATTTACAATTTGCTAGTGTATAATATCGTAATCGATTATTCATCTTGTGTTTTCGTTAATTAGTATACTATTACATATACCAGTGATCCTCAACCTGTTTTGTGCGACCAAACCTTAGGTTAGGTCCATAAAAATGGTAACACACTTAAAACAATTAATGGATTTTTGAAAAGGTAACAATTATAAACCTAATATGTAAATAATTACATTATAATATAATGTATATAATCTATATTATACATTCCATACGAAGCACGGGTGACGCCCACTTCGTGTTTGCCCTCATCAAATAGCTTTTTATTTTTTAATTAACGTTTTTAATGTGTTCTTTTGAAAAAAATTGCCTGGATATTAGAAGACCACACAATTTCTATAATATTGTAGTATTCATAGTTTATTTTTATTTATTATTAATTTTTTTTTTTTTTGGGGGGGGGGGGTCTTTATTTAAAATAATAATAAAAAGCGGTTTTTGTGCTTTATTTAAAAAATATTAGGTAACCAATTTATAGATCTAATCTATGTGAATATTTTAATAATCTAAATACCATGAATTCCTTTTAAGTATTCAAGTGTATAGTTTAGTTGAGTATGGGAGTATATTATTGTATATTATATTATTATAATATATAATTCCATGTGTATATAAACGAATTTATAATATACAGCGCCCGGCGCCCACGTATACACTGTAATTGTAATACACAAATACTTTGAACCCACTGTATACTATACAGTGGGTTCAAAATGTTTGCTTATTCGGTATAATAATAATAATTGAACACGATTACGGGGGCTTTTGTGCATGATATTTAGTTCTATAACATTCAACAAATCAAATTTGACATTTGACGGACAGCGTGCATTGTCAATATTATACGATTTCAAGTCGTTAGAATCTAAAATAACGGCTACGACGAAATAAACTTCTAGTTTGTGGTTACGAACTTTCCTAAAATGTGTACACTCACCATAGTCGTGGCTTGTTGATGTATGAGAATGTCTGGATGAGTGAGTGGTATTCTGGACAGGACGTCTGTGTATTTAGGCCAACCGGAAAACTCGATGGCGGGCAGTAGAACGACGGCGATGTCGCCGGACGTTTTAGGACCAGATATGCGCAACTTGACGCACTGCGCGTCTTCGACGACGGCGATCCTTAGATCTCTCGGGTCGGGAAACTTACTGGAACCGGTGCTGCCTGCGTTTAATTATATTATAATTTATAGCTATTAACCATAATAATAATATAATATATACTACATAATAATATATGCTATATTTACATGGTAAGACTGTATAGATTTATGTTTCGCACTTACCCATCCCAAAAAACACATGTTCGTCGGCGGGACTCTTGAGGATCTCGTGCAGCAATCCCGCGTCGACGATCTTACCAGGACACCCACACAAGTAACTTTCGTCCACGTCTTCGGGTCGACCAACGAAGTCACTCTTGCAGGAAGCGGACTTGGCCAGTAATTCAACGAAGCGCAATTTTAGTTTATCACTATAAAGTATAAATATATAAAAACAAATGCTACATTCTCATGTAAAATTAGGGTACAACAATAAAATAGGGACATAAATTTAAAATAGTTTCTCATTTCAAATACCTAGGATCAATAATAACATAAGATAGTGACTTGAGAATGGAGGGAAATACTAGGATAAACAAATGGAAAATAGTTGTTATTAAGATCTGGGGGATATGCTTGATCCAAGTATCGTATCAAAAAGACTAAATATTAATTCGTACATGATTCCGATACAACAAGTAATTTTGAAGTCCAGTGCTTGATCTCTGAGTAAGACTAAAAAAACCTTTCAGTATTCGAACGACAAGTTCTAAGAAGAATAATGTATGGACCTTGTGTCTTACTCTGGCACTGTGGAATGAAAAAGGTGTAACAATGATATACTGAAGAACTTGTTTCCATTCATAGACCTTATACTAGTAGACGGAGGATGGATGTAGTTCCAGCCGTCAGACATGACTTCGCTGTTTGGATGATACCGAATTACAGGGTGCATGCGCACTAGATGTGTATAACTGTATATAATAATATATGCCAATATACATATCACCGTAACGCAAATTTCCAAGGGCCGCACTACCCAACTCCTCTGTCCTTATATATGCTCCGTATACTAGTATGTATAAGGTCTATGTTTTCACTACTCATCATAAAAGAAGAAATTACGATGTCATCGAAACGACAATATTATTAATTCACAAAATATTGTGGGGTTTTTTTTAATAAAATTTGTAGACTACAAATAAGTATATTCGTGTGTGTATGTGTGTTGAACCTAAAAAACTTTTATCCTGATCACCCTTGTCTTGGAGAGGGGAAAGGGCATAAAAATAATTTTTTTCTTTTATTAAGTTTGTTCATGTATGATGTTTAACAAAACATGGTTATCAAATATGTGTCAGACGAAAAATCCAAATTTTGATTAATGGTGTGTATCCGTACTGTATGTTATCAAACTATCAAATCTCTGGATATGTTAAGAATTGACACGTTTCATCAATTTGAGGTTACGCGCGTTTATCAAAACCGATCATTAAAAGCTTGACATGATACATTATAAGTGAATGTTTGTGAAAATTCAAACACACAAGAACAATACAAAAACATTTTGCGCGTGCCTAACCCATTTCGAACAATATAACAATAAGTATTATTCGTATTATTATTACCGGTAGCATTTTGTGAAACGTAGTTGTTATAAGTCCCAAATGATAGTCAATCGCGGAGATTTGCGTTTAATAATCCCAAAAGCCTACCCTTTTGTTATCCTTTTTGGCTCTCTGTTCTTACAGCAACTCGAGTGAAATATATATCACCATTGGATGTATACTCAAACAAACGATATTATTATTATAGTTGTCGTAGCGATTTAGCTAAGTATTTTATGTAGAACATTTTATATTCATGCTCATTGTATTTCTAGCTTGACAACTATATATAACTGTGCAATAAAATACGTACATTGCTATTGTTTTCTCGGTTAAATTTATACATGCTTATATATGTATACAATATATATATATTAATATTTTATATATATAAATATATATTATATTATATTAGTATATTACATTTTGATTACGCTAAGTTACACCATAAACATTTTCTTTTAACAAAATTATTTCATAAATTATAAAATACTCAATTTATCGTGATACTGAACAAAAACTAATTTAAATATAATATAAACGATAATTCTCGATTATTCTAATGGTGTTGAAGTTCAAAACCCATATAAATAGGTATATATTCAGAAAATCATATTATTATATTGTAACAAATTGTATGAAACAAAATATGATATCATTTATCAATTCATTAGCGACTTCAGATAAATATTGTGTTAATTGGGGGGTTGTAAGGTATATAAAAACTTTTTACGGACAAACAATAAATATAAAAATGTAATGAATGCACATAGCCACATAATCTCAGTTCTAACTTCTAATTATGATATCATAACATAATTTATTATAGCGTGGATATTTACAGGTAAGAAATATATATGAATAATTATTGTATTAGAAATGTATTGTATATTTTTCTTGAATATTCATGACTTTTAAAATATTTCAAAAATTATATAAGTATAGACAAAAAATAAAATAAATTCAATGAATAATATTTTTTTATTATATTTCACAGAATTGTAAGCGGATATGACGTGTTACTGTGTGGTAATTATTTTTGTGGTACTTTTTGGGTGGAACTATAAAGTGGGAGGATCATATTTAAATTGAATTGTTTTTTTCCGCTTTTCAGTCATAAAATAAATGTGAATTGGTTTGGATCAACAAAAAATATACCTACCTACCAACATAGTTAAAACAAAAGAAATTAATGAAGAATTGCAGTTTTTTGTTTATCTTTCTGCAAAAACTTTTTATCTTCGTAAGCTTATATAGCTAGGCAACAACTTTTACCATTCATTCCATGCAATTAAATATACACTGTTATTATAATATTAGAATTAGTATGTTGTTTTACCGTCTGAGATATCCATCATTGTCAATTAAATCTGCCCATTTTTCGGGTTCATTGGTGACTAGTCGGATCTTAGCAAAACCTTGGGGTACGCCGTCTTCTTCCACTACACATCTTACTTGATAGTCAAAATCGTCTTCGTACATTTTCGGTTCTGACAATACGTCAAGTCGTACATAGTAACTAAAGCTTTTGGACAACTGAAATTATATTCATTTGAATAAAACGAATATATTAAAATAATATATTAATATTCATTTAAAATTAACACATTGCTTATACTACATACCTATTTGTATTTAAATTTATAACATTATAATTTCCTTATAAATAGGATTTTTTATTGGGAAAAAGTTAAACTATTTATCTTAATTATTGACCAGACCTTTATTGAGGTTGACATGGGTTCTGCAGTGATCAAATATTTGCAGGCAAATCGTTTGTCCAACTTCCCAATTCCACACAACAAACGTTGCATAATACGATTAACTATGGCTTCGACGTTTAGTGATGATGAACTAGTAGGTATGTCATCTACACATAATTTTTAATGAGTATAAGACTATGTTTAATACAAATAAAAGATAGTAAAATATCTATAATCTATATAATTAATTATAAATTAATATGATAAAAATTTTGAAACTTTAATAACCATATAGAATATCAATTATTATAAAACTGTTATGAATTAATCAAAAGCTCAAAAAGGAAGTGCAATAATTTGAAAAGCCTAAATTATAGTATAATTTATTTTAAATATTAAAAACCCATAATTGTGTTTGTTAGCTTGAAACTATTTATATATGTAATTTATATAATCTGATAATTTATATATTTTACAAGACTGCTGTAAAACAATGCATTAATAAATCATTACTAATTAAACATTTTTATAAATATTAACTAATCTTAATTAATCTTTCACTGAAATATATATGTTATATATTGTATGTTGTAGTGTTTGTGTGTAATATATATTTATTATTTATAATATTTGTATTAATGTATTATGTATAAAATATATAATATTTTAATTCAATAAATTAAAAAGAATAAATTATGGAAATAAATAACTAATACACAAATTATTGGTGTAGTTGAGAGTAGATGCTTTAAATTCATAATTATGTAATCAGCTTAATATGTTAAACATAAAAAAAATACCTTACTAAAATTTAAAAATGGATCCAGAAATTAAAAAGCGACAAATACAAATTATACTAACAACATATTTAAAATTGTACAATTGGTAGGTAAGGTAAATGTTCAAAAACCATATTGCAGTACAATTTAAATTAAACATTTTATTTCAATTCTGAAACAAAATGTATACAGACAATGTATTTAGCATACAATTTAATTCACAGTTAAAATTTTTTTTTTTTTAACTGAATATTTAGCTATTGATTTACTAAAACAATATTTGAGTAGTACAATCATAAAAAAGCACGGATGTTATTTATATAAATCTTAAAAATAATTTTTTACATACAATTTAAAACATTAATCATAAACTGATTTTTAAGAATTCATACAAATATATTATTTGTCAAAATTAACAAGATACTGTAGTAATAATTTAAAAACTTAAAACCCAAATTTGAAAAATGTTAATCACAAACATAATCAAAAATAAAAAACTTACAACCTATTACGGTAAAAAAATAGAAGTTAAACATTTTACTACAAAAAATTCAAAATCATTTTGTTGGTGTTTTTTTATGCTTATTATTATAACTGCATAAAAACCGAACATAACATTTTGAAATGTAATTAATACTAATCTTAAAATATATGGCGAGACGTTTTTTGAGTATTTTTCTATCCTTTAATTAGATAAATACATTTTTTTAAAAAAAACCTATAACTATATGTAGTACAATTACAGGAAAAAAAAATATTGTTTCAGTAATTATATCTCTATCTCAAACAAGCATTTTAATAAAATGAAAAATCAATCAATTTTAATTTAAATTAAAGAAGTAAGTAGTTATAGTTTATTAAAAAATTAATAAGGTCTGCATACATTGTATTTAAATTATAAAATTAAATAAATTGATCACGGAAAGTAAAAAAATATACATAGGTATTCAATATAAGAAATTAAGATTTTTAAGTGACAAATAAATCAACGCATTTAAGTGGTTAAAATTAATATTTCAAGATGACTTTCTAGTTCCTATATTACAATTATTACTTTAATTGTATAAATTAATTTTATACCTACAACATACACATTACACTAGATAATAACACTATTTTCATTAAAAAATTTATATAATACCAGATAGTTTTCATTTTAACATAAAGATATGTTTTTCATTTAGCACATTTTTCAAAGATAAGAATAATTATCGTTGTTAGTGCAAACGTCAAAATAAAAATAAATATATAAAACATCTAAAGCGATACCATTAGTAAGTTATACGACTCTCTGAAATTTTAAAGTTTGAAACGTATTCAAAATTCACACTTTTTTTCTACTACGTCTTGCACTTGATCGATTTTAAAGATTCTTTTTGTTATTATTTAAAAAGCGTGAAGCCCTGTTTTCGAGGACTTTATGGGATATTTTACACATTTATACAAAACGAAAAAGCGGGATTTCATTGATCGACTAAATATTATATTTCACATTTACAACCACTATATTATTATAAATTAAATATAAAATATCTAAAACATTTAGTATTAGTTCACATGTTAAGTGTAAATACTATAATTATAATGTTTATAACTATATTTTGTATGTAAATGCACAGTCCTTTTATTTATTATAATATACAATATAAAATATTCCTCTACGGCTCTACATATTGGAAAAAAAACCCCTAAGTAATGTTATTGAAAATATTTTATTCGATCACTTAGCATGAATATGATCCTTGTTATAAGAAATTAATATAGATTACAACAAAATAATGCGAATTTATACCTAGTTCTAAGCTTCTTTATTTTATTGGTGTAAAATTAATTAATTATATTTTTTATTGGTTTAGAGCCCGGCAACTATGGCCATTAGCTATTGTAAGGGTTACGGTTGGTATGGTTGATACAGATTACCGATTGGTATGGTTGGAATGGTTGGTATGGTTGGTATAGTTGGTTGGCCACACGTATATGTGTGTCAAGTCCGGGAACTAGTAGCAACTAGCAGCGGCCGTTACTTACTCTCAATCACGTTGCGTTTACATTAGTTGTCTAAATTTCAAAGAGCATAGTACCTACTTTAAGGGCGTTGGATGCGGTGATTTTCTGTCTTTGTCTAACACGCGTTGGACATAGGAATGACGACCTATGCGACTGACAAAAATTAAGGTACTTCTAGTTGTTCAATTTAAAAAATAAAAATATGTTTTAATTGGTATACAAGTTAACTTTACATCGGTCGAAGTACTTTTTAAACTGTAGCAAAATTGTCAATTTTTAATACTAAATAATATATTAAAAAAATATTAAAAATATGCTTTGACTGATGCAAAGTTAACTTGTATACCAATTCAAACATCTTTACATTTTTTAAATCGAACAACTAGAAGTACCTTAATTTCTGCCAGTCGCTTAGGTCGTTATTTCTATTCCATGTGTGTTAGATAAAGACAGCAAATCGCCGTATCCAGTATTATATTATAATACTGTTATAAAAATAATTTAAATTTTAAAAGTATTAATAATTCACAAATTACAAGTGAAAAAATTTCCACCCGCAAAATGTTGGCACCCCGGGTAGTTGTAGCCAATGCCCCTTCCCCTCAAATGTGGCCCCGATTTGGTTGATATGGATGTATTTTTATTTTAAATGTTTTTTTTTTTATCAATTTTACAGATATAAATTGGAGGAGAATTACAATATAAAATGTTTTGTTAGCAGTTTATCATTACCTACCTATATATTCATAGATGAGTTTATTTCTTCTATCTATCATTGTTTAGATAGGTATTATTATAAAATACAAGATGTTTTTTATTATGATCTCTTTCCGTTAAACGTATTTTATTCAAATATATAAGAAACTATTTTTCTTTTTTAACGGTTTTAATCGATCCTGCACGATTCGGTACTTAACGTTGATTTCTAACGATGCTGCGTCATCGTAAAAATCCGTCTGAATGTACGATAAGGCATAAGCTACGCATCACTTACTTCATACCCCGAATGACACTTGTTCCTTTGTAAACACATTCCATTCATACACTCTTAGTGTCCTACTGGTTTCGATCTATCGCTGTAACAACGCATTTTATTTATTCAGACTTCGGTGTGTTATTTGAATATATCTGATAATTTTCAGAAACTATATTTATCAACTATAGGTATACTGCTATAAATATTGTAAATTGTTTAATATTACCTATAGTAATATATTGTCATTTGCTTTTACTTAAAAATTTAGTGACGGTACACGCATAAAAAATGTCCGAGGACGACGGACGGTCACCGTGGCACCTGGTGCAGGCGGGGCGAAGAATTTTATACGTTTATATTACGGAACGATAACAAATAATAGAAACAATAAAATATATTATACTGTTCAGTATTAATTTTGTCATAATATTATACCTTTTAGTATGTTAAAACGATACGTATAAATGTCACAGAATTTCGTATAATATTATGAGCACGGTGCGTCGGTGCAGCATGTATCCGATACAAAAATCGACAACCAGCTCATGTGCTCGGCCACATCGGTCGCGGTGGACAAATCCCTTACGGAATGATCTCGTGTAGAAGACGTACAATATTATTATCAGGTACCCTAGCTACGGTCATTCGGTAAATTCAGTCTCGCGCGTGGCCTATAATATTACACGCAGGCGTGTTTGACTCGCGCGCGCACGTACCCGAGTTTTCGTAACCACGCAGGAAGTTGTCGTTGAGCCGTTGCATCTGACCGGCGTTGAAATGCAGTTCCGTCGACGGCAAGTACAGCTCCTTATCGGCGCGGAGACGGCCGCGGCTGTTCTCGACGTTGCTCGTCCCGCAGCCCATGGTGTGCGACTTTTCACACGTGGCGACAGAAAACGGACTGACGTGACGTCCGTTCCGTCCGTCCGGCAACCGGTTGCGGAAGAACACTTCCGGTCACCGCCGCCGCCGCCACGATGATAATATCGTGTCCCCGCCAACCCCCGACAATCACTCTGATCTCCCGTGTACGGTGTCACAGGAGTTCCGGTCCACGGAGCTCCCGTTTTTTTGCGTCCGGCCCGCGCCGTATAGGTATTACCCAGTAATATAATAATGATGTATTATTTTGTTATATCATCGCATAATACCTGCAGTACCGCCCACCCACATATTATTATTATCATATATGTAATATACATTTCGGGTACTACATTTACCTATTTAACAATAATATGTATATTATAGTGTATACGCATGGTGCGCGCGTACGTGCCACGCCGTCAAAATTCAAACACCATAACGTCAAAACGTGTACGGAGTGTATGTTATTTCATGTATTATTACGACGTATTATAATAATATAATATAGCCGGAGCGTGTATGTGTATAGCGAACAGACGGCTGTCGGGTCGAAATTGATTTTCGTACACGGGCATCGCGCGCATAATATAGGTATAGTAGGCCTAGAAATGTTGGTTGCCAGTATTTTCTTTCTCCTAAATCGGCGTAGAGATTTAAAAAATCGATTCCACGGGAGTACAACATGAATAATATACGCACGTCTCTATTACGAATTGCAACATTATGGGTTATGCATTGTAATTATTATCATTCAAATTGATGACGTGTTATTATAATTAATTAATAATATACACTAATTATAATGCGACGATGACACCGTTGACGTCACTCGTTTCTATAGGTATATAACGCACCCGTGTCTTCGGCACTCTGCAGCTTACTGACGCGACAATGGATAATCCCCGGCTAATCTGCTGGACGTCGATTCACTTTTTAAGGATAATATATTTTTTTTCCGGGCATTTTTTGATTTCATAAATATTTCTATTCTCCGTGCAATGCATATCAGCATTACCGATAAACAATTGCAGCGTACTGTAGTATAATATTATTTTTCAACGGTTATACGCCTTACACTTAAATTTTTTATATGATGCTAGTCAATTAATCACACGTTATATTACACCTGAACATAAATCAATCAAATTTACTGTATATAGGTGTCCTTAGAAATTCACTTGACCCCAACTAGACTACTGTAACACGTATCGATTATATCCCACGTGGACCGAATTATTCCACTCTAACATATTCTTGTATACGTATATATATATAGTCACACGTTCGATACGTCAAACCGTATAACAATTATGTCTCGTTACGGTTTCCATAAGGGAAATCTATAGAAAGAAAATCAAAATCAAATCATGTGTGGGTTTTTGTGTGAAACTTTATGGTCGAAGCTGTTCCTAAAATAAATAAATCATAACTGAAAATTATTATTCTACATAAAAAAGGAATAAATATTTTTAAAAAAAAATCCATATTATAATATAGGGTATTAGGTACCTATATTATAATATGCATAATAAAAATGAATTAAACTTTAAAAGTATTGTATTTTTATTTTACAATATTTCACATTACAGACATTAAAAATTATTAACTGATTAATTAATGACAAATAAGCTGAAATATTAATTAATAAACTCTGTGAATGTAAAGAAACCATTTAAATGCCACATATATTAAAACCCGAATGATATGCAATATATCTACAAATTAAATAATATATATATTTAGTTTTGTGTAAACATCGTAAACATATTTTTAAGTTAAATTGAAATAATTTGTTTACTATTAATCACTCTAATGTGTATCTATACCAAACCCGGATCAAAACTTTTAGGGGTAGATACATGATTATGAATACCCGTCAGAGGAAAAAATGGGAAAATCCTGTTCTTATCCTGGTTTGAAGTTTTGAACATTAAAATATTGGCCAAATTGGCTATGCACATAACTTAATTATAACTTATCACTGTTAAAAAATAATAATATGAGTAATATCACGATTGATTAAATTTTTGAATAATATTATTGTCTACATATAGTATACCTACTATCAAGGCTGGTTAATTTAATTTTAATTTTTTAACTTAACCAGTTACTTTTAGTATTTCATTAACTTAACTGTTAACTTACTAAATATCTTTTTTAATTAACGTGAAATTAACGAATTAATTTTTCATTTTAAGAATTAAGTTAAGTTAATTTATTTTGTTTTTAATTTTATTATAATTCACTATTTCAGTATATTTCGTTTTCATGTCAAAAATATTTACCGTGAATTGTTTAAAGTTAAAAATGTATATCATTCGAATCTAACTTATATGGAAATACTGTATTAAGTATAAAACTATAAACAGTATAGTATATAATTTAGTTTTGGATTGAAAAAATATTAAGTACGCTAGCATTGTATAAACGAATTAACTTTTTTTTAACTTAAGAAAAAGTTAACAAAAAATGTGTGTTAACTTTTAATTTAACTGAGTTCACCTTTAGTTAAATTAACTTTTAACTTAATTGAGTTAACCTATAGTTAAATTAACTTTTAACTTTTCGTTGTTGGTGCATATTAACTTAACTTAACTAAGTTAAAAAAAATCATTAACTATAGGCCCAGCCTTGCCTATTATGTACAATTAATCGATAATATTACACTCATTAGTCATTACCTACATTTTACCTTTTTCAAATAATAGTATTTAATATAGTTTTAACACGTTGTTATTATGTACCTATTTATTATTTTGGGTAGTACTTACATACCTATCATATTACTTAAGAAAAATAAAACAGTGCTAACACGTTTAAAAAATATAAGCTTATTTTTATATAACACTACCTAGGTATATTATTACTGACAATAAAATAATATAGTTTAAAATTTTTGATTTGCGTGAATAATATATATATATATCGACAACATTAAATACATTTAAATTTATTAAATACTGCATTTAAAAACATTCCGCAAAGGATTCCGTAATTTTTAGAAGCGTTAACACAAAATTGTTCATATTTCCCTTCTTTTTGTTCTCTTATCTGCTCCACTTAAGTACCTTTTTTGTTTCAGACATTATTATAATAATACTAAAAAATCGGCGGTCTATAGCCATATAGGTATATTATTTTTGAATATATTTTAAATACTCGTAAAGTTATTATGATAAAAATATAATATACAATAATAAAAAACAATTACTGTTGTTGTCACTCTTCACTTTCCGGAATAAAAAATAATATATACATATTCTAAAAAAAGACAATAGTGGTGAAGTTTGATACTGGTGCATAAAATGTTCATAGAAATAATATAGTATAGTATTATAATTATTTTTTTCATTAGTTTATCTTAAAATGTAATATTTTTCATTGTATAAAGTACAAATGACCACTTAATAAAATGTAAAGCCGACAACAATATGGGCCTGGAATAGACTAATTCATTAAAAAGTATTTCAAGTTGACGAATAAAAGCGATTAACACTTTTTAGTTATTGTATGGTGTGCCCGGAACGGTTGACATAAAGATAAAAACGTTGAAAGCTAGCTATACATAATGAATAACTTTTAAAGTATAGGTATACCTATCAATGTCAAGATTTTTTAAATTTCCATTTTCCACCTGTATGCTCACGTACACTTTAATTTGCTATGGATTGGAACCATATGAGGAGTTAAAAATCATATACCTACTATACACAAACACATGCGGACTAATAAGACCAATCAATATCAGACGATTAGTTATAGCCACCGACTATTACGCAGACTAGAATACAATTTAAAATAAAAATATGAGTACCTTTAACAATATGTTAAAAAAATAACGCAGTTATTATTCTTCATATTTTAATTTACAAGTTTATATGTTCAATAGAAGTATTAAAATAAAAAATATATAATATAGGTACCATTTGCTATTCGAAAATATAAATTAACAATAATGCTATTGTTGTTCGTAACAATATTATTATACTTAGGTATGTGGTAGTATTATGATTTAAATTTATGCGGTATAGCTGTATAGTGTATATTGTATACTGTATATAGGTGGGTAGTTGCTATTATACTAAATATATCATTATAATGGAAATTTAAAATTAATTAAACGTAGTTACTTTACAGTTTATATTCGTTTAAATGCGTAATTTAATGTCATAAAATATTATGTTTGAATCGGTACATAAAAAAAATATAATATTATTGTTTCGTTCGTTTGGAAATCGAAAAATATATATAAACATAAATCGTGGTTTGACGGATGGTGCAGAGGGAAAGGGTGGGTCGGAATAAACATTGTGAGTGCCAGTGAACCAAGTGTACTATTATGTATCTATACAGGTCTGTGCAGTGTACAACTGTTTTTGTAACACTCGCTGTGCATGTCAACTTTAACCAATTAAATAAATTATTGAAAACAACTTATTTGCAAAGCGTAAAACCCATTCAATTTTATCGAATTATTTAAACCACCTTAAACGGCCTTATGTTATACGTCATAACTAAAAACCAAACTGTGTTTATAAATTTAAAATTATTTTTTTCTGGCATGTGTTCAAAGAAAAAATTATCGTTATATTATGAACTTCATGTACATAAGTATCAATAATAAACATAGCATATACTTGTACACTAACTACTAAAGTAATTTTATCTTATAACACACGCAGGCTGGTCAGAATAATATGCAAAATTTTAATATAACTAATACGGTTTTTATTGTAACATAACTTTTTAACCATAGAAAATTAGCAACTTCTATATTTATACTATTAACTTATTGCAAACTCAACCAATTAATTATTATAAATGTCCATAGAATGTGCAGTTTATCTAAAATGCATATTTTATGTAAAACAAGTTTTAAAAAAATTCCTTCAAGTATTAATATCAATGTAAATATTATAAATTTCAAATTAAATCACCATTCCCCAGCGTATGGAATATTATATTAATTATTCCATTTCCCTAACAGGTATACACGATTGTTGATAATTTTTAGAATGTTTAACGGCATAGCTTATAGTTTTAACTATGTTATGCTTATATAATAATGTGGTACTCGAGTTGTTTATTGATAAATTGTATCAGTAATACATAATATTATTTTTAAATACAAAGTAGGTATATATTATATAAGAATACAGAATAATAAACAGTGCAGTGAGACATGTCGTATATACACTGACAACAAACTGTGTATAAATTATAATGATATAACTAACAAATTATACACGAGTAATGCAGACATAGACTTTAAACAAATTTAACTCTTATTATGCACACAGTCAAAATCAGTTGTTTTTCTTATAACGTTTTACTTCGAATGTAATCGTTTCGTCTCGTTGCGTCCGATCTCTGTACATTTAAAATAAAATATGCGACCAAGCTATGATTGTTTTATGACATTTAAATATATTTTTTTTATACGTATTATACTAAACAATATTATTAATCAATATTGTTATTAAAGAATTTCAAAGTTTTTTTGAAATTTTCATAATATAATAATTATACTCCTAAAAAATGAATCAAATAGATAATCATTACTTACTTTCTTCACAAAATCGATTCTATAATGAAAAAACCATGCTAGAATCTTTTCCAGAGTTAGTAGAATTTGTTCCACATTAGGCATATTATTGGATAGCTGTGGAACTATTATAATACAACATAATAATGCCGGATATTAAATGCAAGTATCATCAATAATAGTCCAATATTAAGTATTTATTTTTTTCTATTTCCCTAAAGTACAGCAAACACGAACATAAATAAGATAGGCCAAGTATAAATTTGTTGTCGTAGAAAAATATAGGTAGGTTATAGATTTATTTACTCACGATGCCAGTTAGAGATATCACCATTGTCACGACATGCAACTATTACAATGATACAAATACTATAAACTCTTTTCACATAGCGTCTCCAAAATAGGAATATTAGATTTTTCAATATTGCATTTATTCACATAAATCCTAATATAAAAATTTAACTTATAATAATAAAAAGAGATATACTAATGTCGTTATTTGATTTTGTTGAATAGAATTTGAAATTTGAAACGATATTACTTATTACAAATTATATAGGTACCTATTATATTTTTATTGTACATTGTACTAAACATGAACAATATTGAATATGATTTTAATATAATGTTACCCAGTACCATAAATAATACAATTTATTTATCAAGATATATAGTGTATACCTAAACAGCAGAGATGTTTAACGTTAGAATACATGCCGCACTTACAGTAATCCATTAACCTTCAAACTTTGCGTAAGTTTTGAATGCCACTTACATATCGACCAATCAGCGCACGGCACCAAATAATTTACCAAGAACCCAATTTCGTATAGTTATAGTGGCACGTAATAGCTATATTATACCGGTACGGTTACGTAGCTTTGTGTTAGGTACATAATTAATTAATTAATTCCTGAATATTTCAATATTTATTTGAGTATGCACTTTTCAAATATTATGATACCATTTTTTTAATCGATTTTGTAATACACAGCTGATGTATGGCTTAATTCAATAAAATGCACCACGAGACAACGCATAAATCTAAACATACTTCTTTTATTATACAAATTTAGGAACATTAACGTTGTATATTTGTACCAATAGATTCTGAAATCAAGATAATTTTTTTTTATTTAATATCGATAAAAAAATGTACATAAGTTTATTTTTATCTGCTTAATAATAAATTATTATTTTTTAAAACATTTTATTGCAAATATGACCTTGTGTTAATTTTATTCCACAGATCATTGTTATTATTTTCATAATGTTTTATATTACACAAATATTAAAACAGGTGTTGTAACTCTTTATTTATATTGTTGATACAGATAATAAGCATTAGGCTCGTATGTTATCAAAATTTTAAAACTAACTTTTACTACACCAAAGAACAAAACTTCAAAAATCTAAAATAAATACTTCGGTTACATAAAACTAAAATATTTATTATGTATTTTATTTTTACTTATCTACATAAATTAATTTATTTTAGTTTAGGGAAATATTTAACGAAAACTCTTTTGAATGGACAAAATATATTAAATACTAGAAAGAAGTATTCAATAATATTATAATCTTAAGATTGAAATAAAATTGATAAAATTACATAAAATAATTGAAATCCTAAATTGTTACAAAAAAATATGGCAAAAGAAACACCTGCGTGGGTTTTGTGAACGTGACTAAATATTTTTACGATGGAGATTCTTGTTATAGTAAGTACCTACTTTTTATATTGATTTTATTTCTACACAATTTTACGAGCAATTTGGCTTTCAGAAAAAAAAAATTGTTATTACAACCCACTTTTTAATTTACTTCAAATACGCATACAATTTCAAAATTACCATTATACACACTCGTGTTTGAGTGGGAGTTAATTATTATTGCTCACATTCGAAAATACTATTTAATAGCAATACAATGTACCTAGTACCTGCACATAAGTATAATGTATACATGTTTCAATTTTTAAAAGTTCGATGAATACCAACCACATTGTATAAATATGTGTGTATTATAATATATTTACTCATGCAGAACAACATAATAATATATATTTCAATGATTCAGCTGCATATTCTACTTATTCTGCAAACCCCCAAACTTTTTTTCTTAAAATGCTAAATTTAATACTAGGTACCCAATATACTGTCTGCAGTATGCATTTTATGTTGATGTAAACACAAATTGTATTAAATAATAATGTACTAGGTATTGTTATTTTAGCTTAATAAACATTTGCTAAATAAATAAATGATCATTATGGTCTACGAAAAACAAACTGTAGTATTTTTGGTGTCCCAAATAAAAATAATAAAATTAATAGTTGCATCTCTGTTGTATAATAATATGCTGAAATTAAAGCGATTTTATGCTATTTATTTAAAATATTTTTGAATAGGTACAGTTTTCGTTTTCATGAATTTATTTTAGCTTATTAATTTAGCATACCTAGGCTAAAAGCATCAAACAAGGAACGACATTGAACATATAATTGTATTTGTTGTTAGTACAAATGTGGGTTTTACAATATTTTTTTTTACTTAAGAACGCTGTTATGTTCTTTATTATTGTTTTATATTTTATGTTAAACTGGTCTTATATTTAGATAATTAAATAGCCTATGGTTTGTAACTGTGTCGAAGTCTGAAGTATGTTAGGTATGCACTGAACTAAGGTATTAAAGAAAATAATTTGACTTATATTTTCAACGATTTACTTTCATTTTAAACTTATTTGTTACAGATCAGTAGGGACGTAGGGTGAAATTGTGGAACTATCTATTTTAAGTATTATTAATTTCTTTCAACATACTTTACAGCTTCTAGTAATTTGATGAAAATAAATTACCTGTCTGTTATTTTTTGAATTATTAAGGATTTTTATATTTATGGTAAAATATGTTAATGCCTATTAATGCCACATTAAACAATATGTATGATATATTCAATACTATGTCGATTTCTAAAGTCGGTATTGGAAATGGCAAAGAGATCAAAAATAATAATTTTAAATATAATATGTGTTTAACCTAACACATTGTTACTTGAATACATTTTGGTAGTTTGGTACCTATAACAGGAATCAGCATTTTAATATGAGGATCTTACTTATAATTATTCTTGAAAAACACCCCATGAAAAATATTATATCGTTGTATCAATTTATTTATGACCACCACTGTTAATAAGCGTTATCCTAGTGCATTAAAATTTAATATTACGGTGAATAGTTCCTTTTTTCATCACCATAAGAAATATTATTTTTTACGCATCACATTTACTATTGTATAATACACGTATAGTAAGTAGGAAATATTATAGTAGTAAATATAGACGTATAGTATAAGATTAAGAACAAGTATATGGCAAATGTTAAATTCTAAATTTATAAAATATAGATACGTCACAAATAAAATATAATAAGTAATAACCATTACGGTTAAAATAAGTTTTAAATTACACAAATGTGAACCACTTCCTATTCACAGTAGGCAGCTTAACTACAAATATCTACCCAATTGAAATACAAAATAAATGCACTACGTGAATGAAATATTATTTTGTAAATTATATGTTTTTCTAATTATTTTACATTTCCTCGGGAAATTTATGTTTGTGATAGAGAAATTAAGAGGAAATAATTCATACTTTATAAATCAATCATGCAAAGTCTTCAACAGAAGTTAAAACTCACTAAACTGACGCATGAAACCTGCGTTAACTATCCTAAAAAATACTTATTCAGTAAATGTTTATTATTATCCCCACTATTATTATAACTACTGCTATTATTAATTATTATTATTATTATTACTAGTTGACGAAAACATTTTTATACTATAGAGAGACATTTTTACAGATGGTCGGATATAATTTGATGTCTAATACAACTGCATGGCTACAATGTATATGCACAAAAATAAGTATTACAATGTTCGTATTATGTCGTTGAAAATTTGAATACCGAATATAATACGCCTTACGATTTTAAAATTAATTGTATTGACATTTTTAAGATTAATCTACATCATATATAAAATACAAAATAATTATAAAAATCATTTAAATAAATAAACCACATGACCCATCGCTTTGATGTAAGCCAAACACCAACAAACTAGCTTACATTTTTTTTTTTATTTCTTAACTTTTCGAATAAAACCATAAAACTTTTTTTGGTGTTTTGTAAAACCAATCTACCAGGCAAAAGAATGCCCAATGCAACGCTTTTAATATAATAAATATTAAATTCGTATGCCGAATATATAAGTAGTATTATACTACTTTAGAGTCTGAAATTTCGACGTTACTCGCGCACATGATATAATATACAAAATCATTGTATACAAAAGCATTCTATCAAAATCTGAAAACCATTCGACCGTCGATCGAAATATTTTTGAGTCTCAAACAATATATTATAGCTTACACAAGGGTTCTTAAGTAACAGGGACTATTTAATTTGGCGATTTTCCAAATTGTTGGTACCTAACAAACAGTTAACGGGTGTATTTGATTTTAATTTATGCCAGGAACGGTTATGTACAGATAATATTCAATTAAAATGTGTATTATATTGTTTCTCAATAAATATTAACCTGAACATTTATTTGCACATATCGTATAACTTATTATACATTTGTTACTGACGTTACTGTTGTCTTAAGCACGTTCAGTATAAATAAATATATATATATATTTATAGGTATTATACATAAACATAATGTACTAGATTCTCATATTATACATATATACCTACAGCTGAAAGCTTGTACCGATCAAATTCTGAATATCTACGAGTGACCTGAATATTATCTGCTAAAATATATAATATCGACAATATTTGACTAACTTCGAAAATAATACGAAACTTCGTATAAATTCTCTATGGTATTTTTCATTGATTTTGTGTATTCTAAGAATGCATTAAATTATAATCAAATAAATGTAATGTTATTATAAAATGTAGGTAAAATGCATAATCGAGATAAAAAAAAATATTCTGTTGATAGTAAATAAAAGTTTAATAAAAAAATTGTTCGCGGAACAAAATATAATTTACAAAACTCTTCCAAATTCATAAATAATATTTTTTACCGATACATAAATCATTATAGTACTCAATTTATTTAAAATTTAACTAAAAATGATTAATTTTTTCACTGAAATGGAGTTACATAATATATTATTAGTTATTACTAACTGATCCTGCGCGCTTCAATGTCCGTAAAAAATAACAACTTTAAAAAAAATTGTGTATGGTCGACCCCTTTTGGGTACAGTAGTACCCCTGGTAGGACAATTTGCATATCAAGTAGGCAATATTTGAATATTTGATTTAATGCATACTTGCAACTTACACCTGATCTGGCACCAATGGCAACCAATAAAATAATAAATACTAATTTCCACTTATTATTTTTAAAAACCAATTGCAACCATTTATAAACAAAAATTTCCACCGTAAAATGTGAATCTAAATCATCCCATAAACCACTCAAACACACACAAAAAATGTCATCAAAATCGGTCCAGCCGTTTAGGAATACATAAAGCACACACAGACAGACAGGCAAACATTCATTTTTATGTAATATTTAGATATAGATTATTATTATTAACTATACGCCCTGCATAAATAGCATAATATTATATTAGGTATATGTATTATGTTTTATACTCCTATAATAATAATATGATCTTTGTAAATAGTTGTTATCCTAAATGACTTAATAGGTTAGGTTAGGTTAGGATACGCAGACTTAAAAATCACATATTTTCTAATTTTTAATCGATTTCTGTGACATTATACTATTATAGCAAACAAAACTATGTATATACCTATCGTGTAAGATGGTTGTTTTAAAACGTATTTACAACAGATTTTAAAAGTACCCATATTTTATTATAATATTTTAATGATCAAGCAATACGCAATTATTAAAATAATAGTATCATCCCTTCCCTTTATATTCTGGTATGGTGTCTATAGAAATATCTGGAGCTATTAATTGTGCCATTAGTTAGATGGTCTGATTTTGGTCAAATTTAAAAGAAAGCATTTTTTACGTGAAAATGTGTATATGCATAATAGCCCATAATTTTTTTTCCTATTTGGACTTAGTATATTATATACATTGTGCACATGTTCTCGTTGTATCCCCGCCGAATACTCTTTAAAAAAACAACGATACATACAAAATATATCCAAATGTGTATAGTAATATTATATACATGTGTAGGCGTATTGTAAATATATAAATTTTTTTCGTTTATTTATCATATTGTTTTTTTGTGTGTTTTTTTTATCCGTAGGCATTTTTGTTTAGTGTCCAAACGTTATGTACCGATCGGATGGTTGCGAAAACGGCGTCAAAGGGATATGTGCAGGGTGTGTGTGGGTGGCGCTTCGGCGAGGGGGTGCGTGGTTGCGTGTGCATATATATATATGGTTTTGACGAGATTCCGTCCGGAGCCGAAGTCACCCGATCAGCGACCCAGGGCGCCGACGGAGGGGCATAATCAATGAAACAGACTTTGTACCGATCTCTCGCGGTATACCCGGAACTTTTCACCTCCGTCAGATACGTCCGAATAGCACACGACCAGTAACCGTCCCTCGAAATACTACGCGCACGGTGTGTTGGCGTACGATAACGTGCGAGTGTACGATTCGGGTACATTATTATTATATTATCTCCATTTTTTTTCCCTCGTCGTTCGATCATATAATATCATATTACCTATATTATTATATTGTGCGTTGTGTGATCCGCATCACTGTTATGGTGTTTACGCGACACAGACCACGTTCCAGAGGACCAAAAATTACAGGTATCTATATAGGCTATAATACACGTAATATTACGTAATGTTAGGACCGATAGCAAAAAAAAAAAAAGAGATCACTCATGTACTACTGCACCAATTTGTGTGCTATAAGTATGATCCACGCGCGTAATATTTCAAAAATATAATAGTATACCATAATAGCGGTTGCGTTTTTTTTCCGATCGCGGTTCGCAGTTGTTGACAAGAAAAATGAACAGCACGCAAACGGCGCTTGAACACACCGAAATACCCAACGAGGCGGATTGGGCTCTGCAGGGAGACATTCCGGACAGCATCAATGCTACTGGACTTCTAGCCGAAGACTTGGAAGAATATGGAGGTAAGTGCTATAATTATTAATAATATTAATAGTAATTATTATTGTGTTTTCAATATGAGTGGCCATTGTATGTGACCAGTGACCACAACCAAATCGATATTTTTTATCTGAAATTGTATTTAGATTATCTACAAAGTGTCATTGGAAATTTAATTTAAAACTAATATGGAATATCGATTAACTTGTCAACCTTAAAAATACGTAAGTGCATAATATTTAATAATGTTAAACAATTCGAGCAGTCGAACTGTTTTCACTCATTAAGCGTCAAGATCAACTACACTCAGACGCATATATAGGCTTAAGTCGTTTTATCAGAGTTAGATAATGTATGCAGCACTGCTATTATGTTTCTCTATATGTTATTAAGTTATCTTATGACGTTTATCCACTATCCTCCTTTGTATAATATTATGTGGTTACACAATAGCTCTCATTCACGGTGACGTCTAAAATATAGAGTGAATAATACCTAGTGAAAATTAAATCAATCTGTTGAAAAATAATTTATATAGCTCTTAGGCTTGTTCAAGAAAAGGACTCAATAAAAAATAACGACCGAGTTTCATTTCACTTCACTGTAGGATATTACAACTGTACGAGCATTGACCATTGAAAATATCGATCACCATTGTCGGTATATGACGTTTCAACTTTGATACCTATTATAACAATTATTAATGTAGTTGATTCGTTCTAGTTATTTTAGTAATACTATACTCTAGTAATATGGTAGATAAATAAAATATTATAAAAGTTAGTGATAAGAATAGGTAAAATTTGTATTTATAACACGGAGCCATGCCACACATCGGTGTTTTACGTTTGTAACATTATAACGAAATGTGTAGGAAATTATTATATATGATACCATTTGGCGAACAATTATTGTTTTTAATTTATGATCATCGTTTTTATTACTGCTCGTGCACGTTTTACTAAAACTTATTACTGAGTAAGTACGTATTGTCATATTGGTGGGTCATCATTATTTAACAAATTTGTTTATCATTTTTACTATACATTTATATACCTACTATGTAACACTCCCTTTTTCATATAAAACTCTATATCTTTGTATATCCAACATTATAGATAATTCCTTTAGGATAATTCGAAAAACCGAGATTCTTTCTTTGTCAGAGTTCTCTTGCTAATTTAGCTAATTTTGAACAATGAGTCACAGTTTAGATCCGGACCATATTTCGATCTTATTTCTTTGTTTCGTGTCATTTTTTCTTTAATTACAAACACTTTTCACCATAAATCAGCTACCAATAAGATAATATTCTAAGGTTTTGAATAATATACAGTGTAAGCCTCTGCTGTTCTTTCTATTTTTCTATAAATCCATCACAGTTGATGTTTACAGTATGTTGCCTCATGCTAATTTTAATAATAAATCAATGATAAAATTATAAATGTATAATAATATTATATTGTTTATAAGCATATAAAATTAAAAATATTAATTAATGGTTGCAATTGCAAATTAAAATGTCCAAATATTTAATTATATTATAATAGGGATATACATTTTAAGACGTTTTAACAACATATTTACGTATATTATTATAGAGCTTGTTTTTATTAGTTCTTTTTTGCTAAAGCCATTTTTTCATTGGATTTTGGTATGGATTTATGATAATTTCTTACTTTCACGATATAAGTGCAGTTTTTGGACATAGTTTAACTATTAAATGAAGTACCTCGTGATTATTTATTTATTTTGACTGACGAAGTATAGGTAACGGAAATACCATTATTTCATAATTTTATATTTGTAAAACATCACGGTTCATTGCTAAAAAAACTAGAAAAAGTTTATGTTGCTGTTTAAAATTGCTTTAAAAACAATGAACCTAGTATATAAAAGCTTTGATAAATACATCAAAAGATAAATACATCAAAAGATAAATACATCAAAAGAAATTTCGTGTGTAGACTTTAGATTATATTATTTTCGACGTACAACATTAGTAATTGGAAAAAATAAAACATTACTGGTCGATTTTAGCAAATTTAAAAAGTCTGAGTGTGAAAAACTAATTTACACTAAAAGCACACTCCTGTTTTGTCGATTCGTTTCACGTTTATTCCATACGAACGATATTAATTGCATGTACAAGTGTAAATTCCTCGTACACTTGTATGTGTGTGTGTATGCGTGTGTGAGAGTGTGTGAAATTAATTCCAATTTGGATTTCACGTTAAAAATACTGGCGTTGCAGTATTTTATATCAGAGTTGTATGGCAACTCGTAAAATTGGAGTTATACCAATGATATTTTCTAATAAATTATCGCCCGTTTACGTAATTTTCATATTTTCAGGTCTGACTGAAATACAAACATTGATTTTAGCATGCGTAGCCACAGTCATACCCCTATTCTTAGGGCTTCTACTCGTTCTCGGCGTGAGGTAAGTTCGTCGACACTGTATGTGTGTGTGCATAACGTAATTGGATAAACGGTGGTCCGTTAACCGAATTATTACTGTTTTGTTGGCATTACTAGGATGGTGTGGAAAAAATACAAAAATCACAATACCAACAGCGGCTATGACAACGACGGACTGCGCCGCGAAGACAGTTGCGATGCGGTCAAGAGTTCGAGCTTCATGCAGAGCGCCGAGGAGGTATGGAAATTTATCATTTATTTTCTTTCTCTATCTAGCACACTACTAAACACTCCGTCCGACTCGGCTAAGTGTTGAGTGTGATGGATTCGAGTACGACACAGTGATAATAAAAGAGAGTTTTTACACAACGCCGGTTAAACACTCCGGTCGAAATAACGTTCGGTTAAATTATACAGTAATATAATAACGTTGTAATCGAAACTTAATTTTTGCATTCTCGGATGTCTTATATTCAAAAAACTATTTTATCCCATTGTAATTTGAAACCATAACCATAAACCTTTAAACTGGTTCATGTTTTAAGGTTATATTATCATTGTAATAGATATTTTATATCATTATAAGATAATAACCGATATTAACCAGGTGCCCGTTAAAATATTTAAAATAACCGATTACGTTTATTAAATTAATAACATTACCAATATTTAGAGCGCATGCGTAAAGGCTTGTTTTGGTAAACTACATTATCGGATTCATACCTTATTTTTAACCATTGTTGTGCAAAAACTCTCTAACAATAGTATACGTCGTATACGGTCTAAAGTCCTAACACGGCGTCATGTATAGGCAAAATAGGTGTTCCCGTGCATTCGATGAAAAACTCACTGACATCGAAACGCATTAGCTCTAATTAGTAGTAACTCGGATGGATAGTGTACAGGGCGTTTGAGTAATTATTATGATGAGTTTTCCCTTAAAGTACTTTATGACTAATTATTACTATCTTGCATATTATTCTAACGAAAGATAATAATTATATGACAAGTTAGGAACAGTTGAGATTTTTGAAAAGTTAATTATATTATTGTTATTACCTATTGATAATATTCGTAGTATTTTGGTGTTCAGCTTGAAAATGTAAAACATTCGACTGTTCAACTTTTCATATTTAAAAACAAAATTCAGCATAATTATAGTGCTTTAGTTTGGGAAAACTATAAAAGTATGAGGATAAAAAAAGTTTTGCGTCGTTAACAATTTTTAAAAACAAATTGTGTAGGTATTAAGCTTATCTGTTAACCTTTTGTAAAGTACGCCATCATAGCAGTTAATTTCTTCAAACGGACTTATATATAACATATTTTTATTACATTATAATATTAGATCCAGTAAATTTAAGACGTAACTGTCAATAAAGGAAAACACAAAGTTTTACAATATTTTACATTTAATTACAATGTAAAATAATAAAGTATACAATATACATATTTAAAAATATTCCCATGGTTTTCTATTCAACTTTTCGTAAGACACAACGTTAGGTTATTTACAAGCTTAAGAGCTAAAGTATTAATTTTATAACAACAATAGTCATATTATTATGACACATAATTATGATCATGTTTACAACATTTATTATGAAAGTATTTTTGAACAAGGTTTTGAATTTAAATTTATTATAAAACTGCTAATTTAACGATTAAAATAATCCTTATCTATTGGCTACGTCTTTTATAATTTATTATGTCAATGTATGCTTTACGGATGCATTTTTTTATTTCCCTCTTAAATTGTGTTGATTTAACGTTCTAAAGTCTTTGATATCAACGATTCATATTACACTCAATGGATATTCAAAGACAATGTAAATAAGTATACAATATTATAAAACCTTTTAATTTAAATATTATTTCACAATATTGACTAAGTTCTTGATAACTACGTGACTATTGTTATGGACAATGAGCATATATTATATTTTTTTTAAATTAAAAATGGTTTAATTGTTTTTCATTTTTTATTTTAAAACTATTTATATATATATTTTAATAGGCAGAATGTGTTTATAAATATTGATGTTATATTTTTATTAATAAGTCTTAGGTAGATATTGTAGATTTAGTTTTAAAAAAGTGCTCAATAATATGTGGCACTCGTAATGTTTTTATGATTTTTGTTTTTTTTTTTCTAAGTACTATAATATAACTATATATATTGCATTATTCATAAATTATGAATCATAATAGTACCTCTAAGTTCTAACCACCTCCCTATCCTATCCTTTTAATGGAGTTATTAAAATAAATATATTATATATTAATACATAAAATAAAGGTTATGATTATTGAATATATTTTTTTCACTTTAACTATGAATAATCGTACAATATATCAGTATAATAAAATATGTTACGGGATAAGAACCCGATCAGTTTGACGATGCAAAAATTATGTATACAGTTTAATATTTGCTACAATGACCTGAAATATTGTACATTGTACACAACTAAACGGACAGCGTGAATTAAATCAAATTATTATTTTTTAAAAATAATGGACATACATTTTGGATAGTATTATGTATAAATAATTCCATAAATTGCAAAATATCGAAACACGTGAACTACCGAACTTTTGCAAAAAGCAAAATACATCACTCAGCATCTAAAAAATAATATTTTGACAAATAATTTTATGATATATTTATACATAACGTGTGATGTATGCCATCGTCATATACAATAGGGAGAGATTTAAATGGCCAATTCAATTCACAGATAAAATCGTATTAACATAGCACCACCTTTATTGTCGTCGGTGGCAGCTCGCTGACTCCATTAACGATTGCCATCAATATATTGTAACAATAAAAATAATCTAATTTATCACTATCAGGAAAAGGTTTATCCACTGATCCGCCAATCCCTATAGTTATTGGCTAGATAATATTATAATGTAATGATTATTGTCGTTTAAATTTCTCTGTTTTCTAAAATGCAGTTTTTCCAGTTCTATTATTTTTCTTCTTTATTTGGTCATTATGCAAAACGTCCGCACAATGTAGACTTTTCCTACCTCGACAACTGAACAACAAAGACATTATGATGAATTCCCAATTTCCTACTTTCCCCGTAACATATTATACATATATACATAGTGTATAATATTATATTAAATGATATTGTAAAGTACAATTTATTATTTTCCTAAGCAATTTAAAATATAAATATTAAAATACTTTTTTTATAACAGACAATTTATTTCTTTTAAAAAAATATAAACATTTTAATAATTATATAACTAATTACTCAATAAAAATATTTTAATCCATTTAAATTTAAACGTATTATAAACATGGTTTTACAAGATGTTACCGCTATGGCATTGTAGTGCCAGACCAACTGTATATAACCGTTGAGCTCTCTTATCTCCTGATCCAAGCTTTGCTTATGCGACCATCTAAAAGTTTAACACACACGCATTTTAAGTTCCGAGTGATATGAAGTAAGCTAAAAATAAAATACATAATACAAATTTTATGTAGGTAAAATGTATTAATGTTTAAGCAACTAACAAATGTTTTTTTATTGTAGTTTGTACGAGTACAATTAATGACAGCTTAAAATCGTAAATTATAAAATATATATTTTATGCACAGTTAAAAATACGATTTTCAAGTATGTAAAAAGTAAATTAAAAAAAAACTGTTCCGACCATTTATTTAATACAGTATGTTATAAACGCGCTTACAATATTATAATATTAGTTTGTAAAAAATGAATAGATTATTATATTTTAGTAGTATGATGAGTACTTGTAAACGATCTATCGTGTGTAAATTTGTATTCACCTACTGCCTTTTGAGTATTAGGTATAAGTGTATAATACGGATTGCGCGTTTCACACTACTACAGTTCTATTTGGATGGTAGCAGGGCCATTGAATATGAAATCATTAAAAACAGTATAAAATATAGTATTGTCTGTGCTTTATAAGATAATATATTTTTTTTTAACTCATATATTTTTAGGATTTATGCAAGTTTAAAACCATCTGAACTTTTTTATATTTTAAATCATTTACGACTGTCTGTGTTTATAATCTGACGTAATATGAGATACTGTCAAAATAAAACATCTGATAAAAGCATAGAAAACTTTCGTGAGCCTATAATTATACAGATAATAGATAATATGTACATTCTAAACTAGATGGTTAAACCCAATATGGTACAATGGGAAGTCTAAATAAAAAATTGCTCATGGTTTGTTACTGGTTACAACTCATAGCTGTGAAAGTGAAAAAGCACGATTTGTGTTACAGTTCTGGAGGAATTTGAAATATTGATGATCGTTGTACGTAAAACCAAGACTGAATCTAAGAGAAGTGAAATTAAATTTTAAAGGGAATAGCTGCAATGAGTTTCTTCCCATTAAGTGACATTTTAAGATTAAGGATATAAAACAAATAACCCTGTTTTGTGACAAACGGCTAATTTTGAAATGTTTATAACTAATATATGGGGGAGTATATTGAATATTTAGGGTAAAATAAGAATAATTCAAAAATTTGTATTGACTTGTTCGTGGCGTAAATTATCTTAAATTGTACATGCTGGCCACAGTACTATATCATACGATAAATCAATCAACTATATAACAAAGTATAAATATAAAGAGCGGAGACATTAACTAATAGATTTAAAAAGTTTTGTTTTTTAAATAATAAGTTTTATAATAACAATACGTATGATATGAGATCCCTTGACAAAGCTAAAATGTATGACGCGAGTGCACGATCTGGAGAAAGATATTACTGCGTAGGGCTCGGATTTTGTAGTAAATGCTTCTTTGGATGGGAGTGTGATAGAAAGATAATTCTTACATATAAATACGTTTTGAATCGTTCTGATTTCAATGAAGTAAACTTTATTTTGCTTTTTTTCTTTTTTCCCTATTTAGTTATTTTTTCTTAATTTTTACATAATTTTCATGAAATGTTAACATATTTCTATTTGTATTATTCTTTTATACTTGGGACTATATTATTATTGCCAGAAATTATGAAACCAGTGAAAAACCCAGTAATAAACGGATGACTGATAAAATAACTGTCGTTATTGTGCCGAAATTGTAGTTTATCTACAATTTAATGACCATAACTACAGTTGTATTTACGATTTAAGGAAAAGGAAGCAAAACACAAGATAGAGGAAGCTAATGCTGAAATTTATATGAAATATGCACCAATTACATCAGTTGATGTGGAAAGGTCTTTTTCTATGTATACAAATATATTAGCACCCAATAGGATGAGTTTTAAGGAAAGTAACTTGGCCAAATATATGGTCGTAAATTCATTTTTTTATATTTGATTTGATGTGTAATATAAATTTGTTTTTTTTTTAAATTAAATTGAATAAATGCTTTTTTGGCTACTTTAAATGTTTTTTATGGATTTATATCGCTACAAAATCTGAGCACTAGATCTATTAGTATATTACACTAAATTTAAGGACAGACACAAGTGTAAAATCAAATCATTAATGTTATTTAACTCTTTACAGAGTATAGTGGAATCAGATGGTGTCCACATCCGAAAAATATCTTTATACCATCAGAAAATAACAGAAATTTCATTTTTGTAAGCCAGTTTGAGATAAAGTTATGAAAGAGAAAATAGATCATTACTTTAAAAGTTCAGAAGGGTACCAAAAGTAGTTACAAATTGTTTTATCCGTTTAATTTATGGTTTAAGCCATGATACTAGGATAGAAGTGGGTTTCCAATACCTTAACGCACTAATTCATTATTTAAATATCGTGTTTTGCCTTTTTTGATACAACAGTAGTGATGACTGATGAGATTGACTTGATACTTGATTCAAAACTTGCTGATAGCTAAGATATGTTGAAACATCGATGAAACAGGTGATACTTCACTTACCAGGATGAAATCCCTGTTACTTATCAATAAATTAGAACATGGTTGAAAGATTTTTTAATCTTATGTAGTAGAAGTCAATAAGTGTGGGAAAAAATAGTGAATGGACAACGATGACGACACGAAACTTTTTTTATTTCAGCCAAAATGTTAGAACATTACGTACCGCCGCCGGGCACTTTATCTGCCAGTCACTGTTGCCCTCGGGCTTTCTCAACCGCCCTTACTTTATCATAATACCTTTTCCCCTTTTACCGTTTTAAACGAAATTCTTTTTTTTTTACTGCTATACACTTATACCAGATGTAGATATAAATATTAATTTTTCTTCTTTTTTCGTCAAATTATTATTGCAGTTATATAATATATTTTATTTTTATTAGTGTTGTATCTTTGCCTAATTTACCTACCTACGTTATGTACTTCATACCAGGGCTTGAAACCCAATATATTTTTTTCGATTTCGGTTACGGTTATCGGTATTTATTTTTTCCTATTTTCATTTCGGTTTCGATTATCAATATATTTATTATTTCAGATTTCATTTTGAATGTCGGTTTTTATTTTTTTCCTATTTAAATTTCGGTTTTGATTACCAGTATTGGTTTTTTCGTTTTGTTTTTCAGTTTCGATATTGATTTAGGTTACTAATGGTATTAACCGGTATTAAAAATCGGTTTCAAGCCCTGCTTTATACTTATGTATGAATGTATGCTAAATTCTAATGAAACATTTTATAATATTAATATCTTATTAATCAAATTTCTTGACTTAGCATTGTCTTGTCACGTGAAAAAGATGCTTTTAGAGAATTGTCAGTAGAATAAAATTAGAATATTTTTTCATAATAAAATTCGTATTATGTATTATTGTTATTATTTTAATTAACACATTTAACTAGCTACAAAAATACTCAAACATAAACTGTAAAGAAATGAATAATACTAAATAGTACATTAATACCTACATACAAGTATTTTTATTTTTATCCTGAATATATTTATTAACTTAAATTACTTATTGCAATTAATTCACAAGAATAAATTTAAATTTTAAATTAAAGTTTGTGCTCTGATGACATACCTCCTAATTAATCTAAATCTTATCGATACCTAAGTATAATATTGGGGCTATAAAATAAACTAAGTACATTAAATAGTCAACGATTATAGTTATTCGTTTACCTACCTGGTTACCTACCTACAATTTTTAAAGGAAATATTATAGCTACCTACATATGTACATAGGTGATATATTTGAATAATTGATTCATGTTTAGATTTCGAATTTTCTTAGTACCTAATGCATACAGTAATTTCTTAATATTATATTGTTCATGCAATCGTTAATTATTTTTAGCCGTTATAGGTGCGCTTGATAAAATTAATTTTTTTTTTACTTAAATCTCTAAGACCAATGTATTGTTTATAAATATTTGGACAGTAATTATTCCTAAATATAATATAATATTAATATAGTATAAAAACATTGTGTTTTTAAATCATATAATCTTCGCTTTTTGTAGTAATGATACCCGTGTATAGGCACATAATATACAATTTGGATACGATCACTTTAATAAATGTAAAAATATCAAACCATAGAGGTACATTTACACTCAGCTATCACTATGTGAAATCATTTTAAATACTTAATATGTTAAATATGAATTTAACGTACAATTCAAATAAATGAATACACATTTTATTGTGATTGAATGTATGACAGTTACGAGAATTGTAGTTTAAGATCCTGCCAGGTTGATAAACATTTTATTATTATTTATGGCATGCAAATGCCACTTAAAAAAACGAACGGCAAAGTGCAAAACGAATTTATATAATAATAATAATAATAATAATTAAAACGCATCAGAATATTATATGCGTGTGATATTAAGTATAATATTATCAATAATTATTTTGATATAATACACGTCTGCATGCAGACAAACGAGCGTAGAAACCAAACGAGTACTCAAAAAAACGTGCTTCATTCCGGTGATGTGTCACACATTGAAAATAATGATATGATAATAATAACAATAATAATTCATGATGTTATAATATTATTGTGTTTTGGACCTAAATACTTAATATGTTGAATATGAATTTAACGTACAATTCAAATAAATGAATACACATTTTATTGTGATTGAATGTATGACAGTTGCGAGAATTGTAGTTTAAGAATCCTCCTGCTAGGTTGATAAACATTTTATTATTATTTATGGCATGCAAATGCCACTTAAGAAAACGAACGGCAAAGTGCAAAACGAATTTATATAATAATAATAATAATAATAATAATTAAAACGCACCAGAATATAATATACGTGTGATATTAAGTATAATATTATCAATAATTATTTTGATATAATACACGTCTGCATGCAGACAAACGAGCGTAGAAACCAAACGAGTACTCAAAAAAACGTGCTTCATTCCGGTGGTGTGTCACACATTGAAAATAATGATATGATAATAATAACAATAATAATTCATGATGTTATAATATTATTGTGTTTTGTGTTTTGGACCCAGCTGAAGACCAGCGAATCGCAGTATTCCGTTCTGATGCCTGACGATGCGGCGTCGGCGGCGGTGTGTTGCTATGCTGCGGCGAACGGTGCTTCCGCGCCGCTGCCACCGCTGTTGTACAATAGTCCACCCAACAATCGTTTTGGAGACACGAACAAAACGAACCTGAACGGGAGCATTATCACGTTGACGATGAAAAACAACCATCTGATCGTGGAGACCGAGGAAAGAGTGCCGGTAATTAATTGTGCCGTACAACAATTTATATTATTATTATTTTTTATTGTTATAATAATACCGAGTAAATACAGTATATTAGGTGCGTACATTATAATAACAACATTACCGTGTCATTATAATCCATATACGGGTGTATAATACACATATGCCGTTGCTGTGTGTGACCAACGACATAGCTGCGCGTGCGACTCGTGTCCTATTCACAATCCAAAAAAAAAAAAGGATAAACAAAAAAATAAAAATTTCCAGCGATACAACAACAACAAAAGATTACGAAAAGGTTTTACAATGTATTATATTATAATATAGTACTATTCCCGCTGCAAATTTCTAGCTATTTTGAAGTTTACATTATCTATAGGCTCTAGGTATATATAATAATAAAATATGGTCTCATAGGTCCGTAATGCAAATCGAATTTGCACGGAACAGCGATTGGTTGGAATTTTCAGCGGATTATTGCATTAAGGTTTTTTTTTTCAATTTTTTCCCCTATTTACGAAAACAATGAACGAATGTTTTGATGTTGGTCCACGCAGTTTTACGTGAATATTATTGATAATTATTTCACGGCGACGGAAACCCGTCTTTGGGCGCTGTAGCTCGGTAGTCTGTAATATAGGACAGGGGATCCGCTGGAAGGGTTCTGCAAAAAATATTTCCGCAATTTAATGAAAAATGAATTATTTAATGCGTTTTTACGTAAACATGATTTTTTACAATTTCGTGCTTGTGGAAAACATATATTATAGAGACCAAATCTAATCTACAATACCTAAACTCCTTTTTTTTCATTATATATATATATATATCATTATTATGAAGAAAAACACCGTGGCAGCAACGGTAATGGCTGTTAATTTTTATTACACATCTTAAAATTAGTTATAACTGGTTAAATACATATCAGGTTAATATTTATTTATATTATATAATTTATTTGGATTATATTGTAAATATGTGTAGGTCTAGGCGAAGTAATTCGAGGAGAGTCTGTAGAATTTTTTAGGTGGCTCTGCATTCTCTAGCTGCATTCTGTAGCCAGTCATGACATACCGAACATTAAGGATTTCGGCCACATGTAGGACATATCGGTATCTCCTATCTTTCCATCAGATATCCATGAGTTGATCCTTGTGTTACCGATTCTTTTATGGTAGAGTTTCGATTGATGTTTTTTTTTTTTTTTGAAGGAAGGGGACAATGGAAGATTGAAGATTTTATCTTGTGAAGTTTTATGTTTTGTTTACGCCAATTTATTTGAAATATGAGAAGAATAGTGATGATTGATTTGTTATTTGAGGTCTTGGAAAGTTATGGAACGAGAAAAGAGATGAGGAAGCTTGCTTGGCGTGATAGTCGGTTTTTCATTGTCATATACGGAAGAATGTCCAGGGATCCACATAAATCTAACGGAGTTACCCTTGTAATGTAGAGCAATATGTTTTTGTTTAAGTTTAGCTGAAACTTAAGGTTTATATGTACCTATACTTTAAGGTAACTAATGCGCTTAAGGAGTCACTTAGAAATTTAGAATAGTGAAGTTCTTGGAAAACTTTATCATGAACCATTTCTAGTGCTTTGTTAATTGCAAATGCTTTAACTGAGAATATGGAACATTGTGAAGTAATACTAAATGTTACGGTTTCTTCATCGCAAATTATGGTTTTCCATCGGTTATGGAATAGCGTAATATTCTGAGTATATTTTGACGCAGTGGGTATAAACTATAAGGGATAGTATTTTAAAAACTGTTATACAAGCTAGATGAGACGTAGAAACCAAGGTCAGTATGTATTTTGAGGCACCACGGAAGTGTAATTAACATATTCTGTAAAGATATAATGCTGTTCAAAATAATTTTGTCATCTTAGAAATATTGGTTGAATAATTTTACTCGAAAGAGCTATACGAAGGAACATATTATTTCTGACAAATTTCACTGCTAGTTTCGTGCTAATCATTGCGTTTTATACTGGAGGTATTATTCCCCTTTTGTTGATAATTTTTTCTATGGGACTAGTTCAAAAAACTTGCTAGTCTTGGACCCATATTAAAAACCAATATTGCTAATATTGGTATATTCAGTATGTTATAATTAGCTGATAGTATACTCGACGCGAGTTGTATTCGAGTTATTAATACTTTTAATGTATAATATTATGTGGTAGCCGATGTCAATGATTTTTTCGACATTTATCATTATATCCACGTTGCACATTACACAAGCTTCGATCGTCTCCGTTTTGTATCTACCTACAATTACACGTGGGGTTCATACATATTACACCGACCATCGTCGCAAAGGTTTTTCGGGATTTTTATGTCCCAGTTACACGTGGTATCCGTGGTATTTTCTCGATGTGCATGCCTTTACTTAGTGTTTAGGTACCGAAGCATAGGTTAGGTCAGTTAATACAGATGTAGGTATGCGTATATTATCCTTTTGCTCTAAGATACGTAGCGACAAAGGTCAGCGGGGATAAAAAAAAAACGCGCACGCTATGTCGTTCTAGTATAATTTATTATGTACACGGCGAAAGTAAATCAGTTAAGACTTGCAAGTTTTAGACTTCAGTCGTGAACAAGACGAAAGTTATACTATGCTTTAGGCGTGTACATTTTTTTTTTCGTTATCTATCCGATACGACTTTTTACCGGTGTAGAACGACTATGTACTTTCAACTTTAAAAGTGAAGAGATTAGCGTTTTGTTGTCGCGAATCTCTATCTTTTTGTGTACTTTATAATATATACACCTACAAGCACTGTTAAATAATAATATCCCTAATGTTTTCACGTGGCTGACTTATGGAAGAAAAAAATCGTGTCGTCTTGCGTCTTATTTTTATTTAACATCTCCGAAATATTATTCACACGATTTAGATGTATGATAATATAATATATTATAGTGCCCGCTATTGCTATTTATTTCGTTACCTATTTTAGTACTATATCATGTGGGCATATCATTTTTAATCCAACTAATTGTTTACATTTATTTATATTTTAATTTAATTATAGATGAGATCATGTCGCGTATGTGTATCACATTATAATTCGATCTCAGATTTTAATTCACTCAATTTCTCATTTTCTTATTTTGTTGCGATTCAAAAACGAATAAACGTAGACACTTGAGATTTATATCATATGTTTATTATATAAATTCCAATACTTGATAAAATGTTCAAAATATGTTGACTTGTTTTGAGTTGTCTACGGACCATTTCAAATTTCAATTGTTTTAGTTTTTTTTCTATAAATATCAATATAAATTTATTTGTTGGGCCAAGGAGCTGAGGATTGAAGTTTTAAAACAAGGTTCCCCGTAAGTAGGATATGTTGTAACCTAAAAAACTCAAAAATATAAAAACTCAGTTTTTTTATATAGTTATTTTATGTTTAAATTTGGAGGAAATTACATATGTATTAAGTAAACAAGAATAACGATTTTAGTTATTTTGTTGTAATTTTATAATATTAATTAAACTTACCAGCTACCGTATTGATAATAAGTAATAACAATATAAATATAATATAAAATATCCACACTGACAAACCGTCACCGCTTAGAATCGTTTTTCGTATAAAATGATATTATATCATTGAATTCAAATTTGATACCATCCATTATACAGAGTAGAGCGACATCCACTCACCCACCTTTTTTTAAATTACTTATTTCAATATATTATAACTCGTCATGCACATAGAAATATAACACATAAAAAATTTAAATATATAACATAATATTATTATAATAAATATTGCGTATAAAGAATATCTCTCCCTATGTGAGTCGCGGATCACGTTAAACAAATACAGATAATCGAGACCAAGTCAATTAAAATATCCGTCGATGTACAATTATGTTTATATTATACTGATAAGGCATATTGATTATGGATGCTTAAGACAATAAAACGACACAATAGCCAGTGGTAGGTAACCAAAAACATATCGATGTAACCAAATATCTCAAAACAAGACCAACGGCCGGTAAAAGAAAATCGTTGGTAGTAAAACTTTGTACTTCAAAGTGTCTTGAAACACATTAATTACAGCTTGAAAATCATCATGTATTCGTGTCAACAAAGTGAAAATGGATTAAAATGCAAACCTCAATATTATAATAGCATTATAGATATGAGTTTTTAAAATATATCGCTGTTTCTTTAAACACACAAAATACCTAAATACGCGTTGATATAATTAAATTAAACGCAATATAGCGATCATTAACTTCTTTTTAATCTCTCACGCCCATTAACTCATTTATTTAAACCCGTTACGTGTTAATCGGATCGTAATGATGCGTTTTCCAGTTATACTTTAGCATTAGCTGTCTCATATTCTGATACATGGCGATCGATAAAAACCTCATTCCTTCACATGTCAGCGAAATGTTTTACTTATCAAATGCACTTTGTTGAAATTATTACACTTTTAAATACAGATACAGACTTCCCCTCATTTGAATTCATAATAAAATTGAGTTTCTTTCTTCGTTTAATTCTTAAGTCACAACATTTTTCGATTTGAATAATAAATTATTACAATACTTGGCCGTAAACCAAGAATCAAATTCCAGCGTGTACACTGTTTTGGCTCTAATCTGCATTACACGCTGATTTGACTACCAAGTACCAACGTTTAGTGGTAAATTCAAATAAAATAATAACCATCAAGTAGGTATAACTATTGTTTTTGCGCTAGATATTAGTCTTAAACCGTTCAATCAAAATTCAGACGTTTATTCAGTTTTTGCGATCATTTGCGAGAAGAAGTAGAACAAGGGTTCATTAATATTATCCACCCATCATCGTTGTTGAATGTTGATACAACGTATTATACCAGAACGTGTTTTTTTTTGCACTTTTAAATATTTTGCGCGTGTACATAACTATTTAATTCTCATCCAAGTCACGTTTAGAGGCGTTTAAAATTAAATGTAGGATATCTAATTACTGTCCGTTTCTTTTTCATAATACTAATTTAATTTAATTTGTATATCCATAGTGGGCTACTTATGAAAATAAAAAGCAATTTTATTATATTGCGTGCTTGCCTATTTAATGCTCGTTTTTTTCTATTAGGGTGCATCCATGTTCAACACTTATAGTTCCACAGAAATACCGCCGAATAGTGTATCGGGCACAAATAATAACTCTTTTCATAAAATATTATTATTATGATTTATAGTAACTTTTAAAGTTTTAGAAATAATAAGAAGAATCTGTACCAAAGAAAAAAAGTAATCACCGCATAGGTACCTAATGCATATTTTATATATTTACAGTAGTGTATAATCAGGATAAAAAAATAAAAGTTGAACATAATTTAATTTACATTTACAATGAAATTTACTTAACAAATATTTCTCGTTTATATTGCATTATAATATACTTAATCAAATTACCTCATAAAAATACATTTTAATATACGTATAATACTCATTATGTCATCGTTAAGCTTAATTCATGAATAACTGCATTATGCAAATGTTATTCTAGTTAATCAATGATAAAAAAAATATATACAAACATTTTTTACAGGTAGGTTATAACACACAGGTATGTGATAAAGGTAAATAACATTTAAAAAATTCAAATTGATGTTGTATTTATCATCAGATTGATTGCGCTTACGTTTCTTGGTCAAATGAAGATGAAATAAACTGGAAATAATAATATCTGATTAAAAAAAAATTAAAATTCGCTGTTTTTATACTAACAGATTTTTTTGTATTTGTGTTAGTATGCAACTAATTTAATATGAATGAAGTTCTTTTTTTGTACTGGTTCAAAGCGAATTGTATTTGATATGTTCTTTGACTTATTTGAGAGGTAATTCGGTGACGTATATCGTATATTATTTATACTTGATAGTTTAATATAGGTATGTGTCGTTATGGAAATCGGTGAGAATTTTAATGAAGCCGAAAATTTGAGTATGAGGATGGTAAAGTTCAGAATTACATTTACTGTGAAATGATTCACAGGCATTCATTGTTAGTGTAGTAGTGTAGACGAAGATGAGTTGCAATTATGTAACTGCCCAAATATGGGGTGGGAATAATGAATTCTTGTCTATATTATATTCAGCAAACATTTGGAGTTTAATATCGGCCGGTATTATTGGCATAAAGTCATCAACAAAACATGAGCCTATTTCATTATAATGAACCCTTAAGGCTTTAAAGTATTATTCTACCATTGGCATTTTGTTGTTTTATTATTTGTATACGTTTTACATAATCTTAAATTGTTTTAATACGATAATTATCTACCTACCAGTTTTAAATTATTAGATCGTTAAGGATTTTTATGCATTATTGCATTAGTATATTTTTTTCTTTAGTCCAAATAATATGTTTGTTTGATGTCACTTAAATCCACAATTTGGGTCATATTGAATTGAATGAAATAATTTTTACTTGGTACATTTTTTCATATTTTTTTTATCAAAATGTATTTATGTAATTGCATATCTAGAGTTTTTGAATATTTGTTTGAAAAAAAAGTGAGTCGTTGAAATTATTTTGTATCTACAAAAAATATGCATGAAAGCTGAAGTGGTAGTTTATTAAATTAAATAAACCTGGAATAATCAAAAACAAAATATTATTCAGATTTTTTTTAAAAAAATTATTATTTATTTTAAAATCATTAGATGTTTCACATCAAAAATTGATTTGAGTATCATTAATTATGCTAGAAATATATTAATTTAATGTATAAATACTGACTGTTATTATGTAGGTGGTGTATTTGCAGTCATAACTCATTTAGGTACAAGCAAGACACACATATAAGATTTATTAAGTATTATATTTATTTAAATAAACTCGATGCAGGATAGAGCGCTACTAAGAAGGAAGATTTACAATTTGGCAGTAAAAACAACTACCACCATTAGTCAGTCAATGGATTTACAAAGAATCTGATACTAGCTCATAATATTGAATACTTATTCATTATTCTTCTACGTTTTTTTCTGTTTTCACAGTACTGTTTGTCTGCTATACTGTTTCGATGTATCAAATTTTCACTTTATAGAGAAGCTTATGAAACTCTTGCAACACTTCTTTTATTCGCGAAAATGTTAATGGACGTAGGAAAAAAGAGATACCTACTATTGTAAAACCTATAGAACCCTCTTTTTTCAGTTTGTACAGAAATAAAGAATACAAAATCTACATACCATTACCTACTACTCGTATTTTAGTTCAGATGTCTACACTCTACATAAACCATACTATATTTTTCAATACTTACAGTCAAATATCATGTTCGAAGTAATAACATTTTTATCTTGTGAAAATTATATTTTTTTTATTGGTCAAGAAAACAATGGTTATTAGCGTGTGTGGTTACATGTTTTTTTTTTTTTTAACAGTACCTATTATGAAGATATTTTGCTAAATAAGTTTATACAAATCAGACATTTTTAGAAAATTTTGAAAATTATTACTGTGTTTATTGTTATATTGAATAGATTTTATGGTTTAAATAAAATGTTAAAATTATTTAAACATTTTAAAATGACAAAATAAAATTATAAAACGTAAAATGTTAAAATACCTAAGCTAATTATTTTAAATGAATATTGCCGTTAGAGTAATGAACTATATTTCCATACAAAATATACTAAGATTTCGATACATTTTTTGGTAGGTATAACACGCATGGAACAAGTAGGTAATGTATTAAAACCTACTTTTGTGAAACATTAACTAAGAGGCGGCCTAGTATTTTATTCAGTACTTACTCGAATTTTAAACGTTTCAGATATAAATATTATATAATTTGAATTTTGAAATATCCGTGCAACTAATTATACTTGTACCAAACGCTGTAACGACAGAGCCACATAAGCCATATATATTATTATATAAGCGGGCATTGTTGTAAATAGAGTGTTAACATCTAGAAACACAGCGTTTACAAATTACAATTTAAAATCTAATCGATTTTCTTGTGTAATACTCTATTTGTAAGCTGTGGCTGTTAACAGTAGTTGCAATTTCGTTTTTTTTATTACGTTTACCAACACCACCACTTTGTATTAAAAAACTCAAAAACGCGTAATATAGATTACAGAGTGTCCCACGAGGATTTACCCTTTGCGACATCTCCTGAGATAATAAATATATCATAAATATGTTTTTTTTTTATTGGACTCACCGAAACAAAGACTAGATAAATTTTTGTTTTTTGATTTAATTAAATTTTTTTATTTTTGAAACAATTGAAGATGACCAGTCTTAGAGTTTATACACATGTCGCCAGCGACTGAAATAGCTCACTTCCAGCCCTTGCCACATAATACACTATATCTATGCGGTTATGCTATTAATAGGGACATAATATATTATTAACTGTTACCATTAAAACGAATAACTAGTCTACTTTTCATAATACAATAATCTACAATATTCCTATCCAACATTTTGTTTTTACGGTTTGAAAATTGGGTAAATACATTATATTGTACTTCGTACATGGTTTCAAGTGATACCAGGTATTTTTCCTTATCCAAACTCCAGAGACACAACAATTCTATATAATATGGTACATTGTTCAGTAGTACTCTCCTCTCTTTTCACGGCCACACAGTATACGTCACACTTTGGAAATTAATGCGCTTCCTGATTGAAAAACCTCTCTAGATCCACCACAACTGGTGGGGGCGGGCTCATAATAATTATAACAGTGTTAACAATAATGAGTACAGTAAAAAATGATAAATTAATGGTTAATATTATAAATGTGTAATTATCGACGTGTGCTGCAGGGCGTTTGTATGGCATCGGCTAGTGAAGTGGCGGCGGCGGCCGCCGCTGCCGCTGCCGCCGAAGCAGCCGCCAAATCGATGGACTACGAGTACGACGACGACGAGTTCGACATGGAGGCCGAAATGTTGCGTCGCGAATTCCGGGAGGCGTCCCTGTTGGCCAACGGCGACGGCGGCTCGGTGTGCGGCCCAGCCGCTGTCAATCCGGCCGTGCTCGAACCCAGCAGCCAGACCCAGGTGGACCTGACGGTGGACCGCCGGCCGACCGCATCCGCGGCCGTCCAACCACCACCGCACCAGCTGCAGCCGGCGGCCGCCGACCACTCGAGCGGCGGCTCGTCGTCGGTCGACTCGCGCGTGGCTGAAATGGCGTACGCTTATGGCAACCAGTCCGAGTACACGGCCGAAGACGTTCCGAGCAAACACTGCGGTAAGGCCTTCGCTGTCGTCAAGTCAGCGGCGGTGGCGTCTTCGGCGACCGCGGTTACCGTCAACAACAACAGCAACAACAACAACGACGACGAGTACCTGGTCGAACAACGTTTGTTAGGGAACGGCGCAGACGGCGGCGGTGGCTGCACTGGTAACGGTAACTCACCCGAATCGCCACCGCCGAATACCGATAATTGCTCACCGGAAGATTGCGGCTTGGCGCCCGCCGCCGCCACTGCCACCGTCTCCCAGTAACGACAACGACACTTATTATAGTGCGTTTGTGTGTGTATACGTTAGTGTGTATATGATTATGTATGTGATTGTGTGTGAGTGTGTGTGTGTGTATGACTTTAGATTTACGTTTGAGTATATTTTTATTTTCTTCTAACACCACTGTCGACCTAAGCAGCTTACGACTATTTTCTTACGATTTTTGGAACGACAAAGGTAACTTCAAATGACATGCAATGGAGAAATCGCGCGTTCAAAATCAAACGAAAAAATCGATTGAAATTATCAATGTCTAAAAACCCAAATGATCCTAATGACGTATTATTTATTCTTCATCATACAAAGCAAAACAAATTGAATTTTATTTTCTTATCCAAACCAACCGACGGAGTATTGTGTTCAATGTCGAGTCTGTTAATATATAACAAAAGTATTCTGCTAATGTTGTTTTTGGTCTTCTTGTGTGATTGGTATTTTTTTAAACCATTACCTCGAGACTATTAATAATTGTAGTCTAACGATATGATAATAGACATTTTCCAAAACCTGCAGTGGTCAATCTCGACACTGCAGGTCAGCCTCTTACCCGTAACGGACCATAATATTGATTATTTCGACATTTTACGCGCCGACTGGGTTAACACGTTAACGGTCCGACTGCAATACATAATGATCTTTGACGAGCAATTCACATTGAAAACGGGATCTGAAAAATTCTGAAATGTTGCGTATTAACCGTTATCTGGGTGCTGTCGTTTCACTCGCGGCAACGTGCAGAACTAGAGAGATAATAATATTATGGACATGTGCGGGGAGGGGGTGTATTACGTATCATATTTACGCCAACCCTGTCGATATAATATGAGATCGTATATTATTGTTATTATTATTATTATTTCTCCGTGCAATAATTTTAAAACCCTAACCGATTTGTAGTGAAAACAAAACTGACGCGGTAAAATAATAAAAACCGAAAATTGCTTTACCGCGTTATGATGGGCCGACGTTATGACATGTGCACTCAATATTTATAATATTACAAATACCTATCAATGCAAATATAATATAATAACATACTATCATCGTATATAATATAAACATCTATACACTCGTGTGCCGGGCGATCCCTGAAAAACGTTGTTTGTGTTATTCAACAACAATCATAATCGGCCCGTTATAATAATATCATGGGCTGTGCGACGATAGTAAATAGATTGTAAATTAAACGCTAAATAAAATGCAAGTGCATAAATTATTACATATTATATGGTATTATGTGAGAGTGTATTACTGTCAATATTTTTGGCCAAAGTGTAGGTACCTACCCTATGTAAATCGATTATAATACAAACAATATACATATATATTTGTGCGTGGGTGTGTATGAGAGAGAGAGAGAGAGAGAGAGTGTTTACCACGAACCCGTGGCGTACAAAATTAACATTTTACGATTAGGTAAAAATTATTACCACGATTTCCCGACGTCGAGGGTTTGTTATTTCCGAAATTATTATATTAATATGAAACAGTATCTCGAAAGTTCTGAAGTTTATCGGTCGATATTTATTTTGGTAACGGAAAATACACAAATATCAATACGAATTATATGGAAATGTTTTGCGTCGCATAATCAATTTCACGATTTAATATTTTCACTTCATAATACATATAATATGCGACGTAAATCGAAGATCGAGAACTGCAACAGTCTGGCCGCCGTGTAACTACAGTTAAACATTATGATATTACAGTGATGGCGGAATATTAATATAATACTTACTGTTGTTTGATATTAAAATAATGTGTCAAACGCACGTGGGAACAGACCGCCCGGCGTCAGTAGGAACTGTTCTGGGGAAAAAGTTAACTAGAAAGTCATTTATTGAAATCAAAACTTTGTTACTGAAAGACAAACGTCATAAGTTTGTTGTGTTTATTTTAGATGTAGGATAGTACACCATATAAACGAACAGTGTAGGTGGTACTTCCTTACTTACACTTCCTAACACTTACTTCCTTCCGATTATTTATTCCCGACGCTTTTTTCATTATGATTATTATGATTATTTTATAGTTTCCGTCGTTTTACTTTTGTGACGTGCCTGCGTTCCGTAAAAGCAATTTAAGTCAGACGTACATAATATTACGTTGATCGTGAAATTCGTCGAGAGTTGTTCTTGGCGGATTACAAATACCTCCGAGTACGCGTGTACATATAACTTGTGTAAATAAATCTAAATACGTCCAAATACTCAATCGTATAGTATAATATTTAATGTTTATCGCAAAACTTAATCTAGTCAGTTGTATTATATTATGTACAATTATAAAATGTATAAATGTCTATGTCGAGCGTTCTAGTTCCTATAATATAACGTAAAATGTATAACTAATAATATTATGATGATTTCAAACTAATTATGTTTTTACACCTCAATAGGTTAGTTAGTCCAGTGGCTGTTTATTTATTGATAATACTTTACTAATTGTATCTGTATAATATATATATTAGCACTCGGCCAGAAATGCGCGTATCGAGCTTGTGAGTTTGTGATTTAAGACTCGTTTCGATCTAAAAACAATTGTATTCAAACAACGCAGTGACCTAATGATAATTAAAACCGACTCTGGTCAAGGTATATACCTACCAATAATATATTATAATATTACGACATTGTACCTAATAATTTAAACAACACTACAATACGTTACGGACAAAATATGAAATCGGATGAAGTACACAGTGAACCAGGTTAGGCTTGGACCCAATTACAATGGTATAAAAGTAGGGAAATGTATGCATTGTCGGGATATTGTACATGACAGGGAAATATCGTTGGGCGATGTGTGTCATCAATTACCAATGGTTAGTATAGGATTTATTATCGTTTTGTTTGTCGTCTTATGGCCAAAGTCATGTACGTAATATTACTATGGTGTAAAGAGCGCAAATACTCTTGTAAGACCAATGTTCAAACTTGACGAGGATACAAATTACTCATCTATTATCATATTATATAATCTACATGAATATTGTGCCAATTATTTGATGGTTGTATTTATCAAAAATTTACTCGACTGGATAAACTTAATGACCTTTAGACAAATACTTAAGGAAAAACTAACGAAAAATGAAAAAAAAAAAACACAGTAAAATCCTGATTTTGTCCAATTCAAGTTTTTTCATTTATTCGTAATTCCAAAATTAACGATGATTAAATTTCTTTAAATATGCACAGAATACGTAATTTAGCTAACCTTTGGATTTTTTAAGATCTAAACATATTTAATATAATGTTAAAATTACGTCATTCTATGTTAAATAATCTCAATAATTTGTATTGTATTAGCTCAAAATGTCTAATTTATATTTTGTCCAAATTTTATATTTATTTCTCAACTTATTGAAATACAATATTTAAATCTATAATAAATAAATGATTTTATCTATCAAATTATCTAGATAGAAATTAGATATTTTTATTTTCATTATCTATTTGAAAATCAATGCATACCTTCATATGTACCTAGATAAATGTATAACGTACAATAATATTATTATATGTATCTGATCTAGATGTCATTTTTGTGATTTATTCTCAACACTGTAAGTAAGACTCATTTCGTATATAAATTAATAGAGTGATATAATGTGTATCGTATTCGGCACATCATCGATCACCGGGTTTTCGGCTAAAGCATCGTATTATTATTACGTTGGCCTATCATTATTTATTATATTCCACGTCATAATTTATGCTCGGAAACAATGCCATAATATGGGAAATATTGCAATTCACGTTGGCAAAAACCTTCGGGCTTTGTATATTATTTTTCTATTTCCTAGTTTGTCCGTAACGTTTATATTATAATATAGGACCCACGTCTTGCACATACGTCGCACAGGGTGCGCCCACTCCGCGCAAACTACTTTGAAATAATACTATGTGTGTATACTATATCTTATTATCTCGATCGGCATATGTGTCCCTTATTTCCCACCCCCAACCGACACCGTCGACCCAACACTTCTCGATCAGTCTCCGTGTTTTTTTTTTACACCCACATCAATCCATCGGCAACCCCGCCGGACGAGCAGCGCAACAGCGACCCGGCGAGTCCTACACTCCACGGGACTGCGCTTTTTAGGATACGATACGTCAACTTGATTCTATCCTATCGTCGTCTACACTACCATGGTGGTAGGTACCTACGATACCGATCGATATTATAATTTCTCCTGTACAATAATATTATGTGGCACGTGGGTACACAGAGCGCGTTATGAATAGCAAACGTTTTCTTCTCCGACGTTTATTATTTTTATACGCTTTTCGGGAACTCGTCGACTAGCCGAAAATGGACGAATAAAAAAGACGAGTTTTTTGCAAAGGAGCGGGCGAACATTATAAAGCGTAAAGTGTCCGGCCAATAGCGCAACCCTGTCAGCTGACGTATAGCCACGCGATCCGACCATATAAATGGGCCCGTCGCCCATCCGATTGAAGCGTTTCCCATCGATCGGATGTACTAGCAAAATCACATTATTAATACGAATTTCATTCTTTTTTTTTTTGTTTTAAACTCAACACGAGCGATCGAGTTTCGAAAATACTGACAGCGCGCTTGTGTGTGTTTGTGTGTGCCCGATCGTATTCATATAAGACTACATATTTTATAATATAATATAATATTAAATAATATTATTTTTCTTTTAAAAAAAAAAAAAAAACATTATTATACAAAATACACTGGCATATCACAACCTATCGTTTTTGAGACATCTCCGCCCACTCACCTGATAATGAACGATTATTATGAATTCCATCATCGTTAAATAGAATTTATAATAATAATATTGGCCACATCAACTCGATTTACTATTCAAAACTAGAGTATACATGACATTTTTATGAATAAAATATTATTACTTTTATATATTGTGTAGCATAAATTAGTATCGTTTATAAGTCGCATGTTATATTATAATATACATAATATAATATAATGTGAATATAATAGTACCTAACTTGTCGTGTAACCAAATTTAATTTTGTTCTTACGATTTGTGAACTTTTTTTATGATATTTTTTATGTATATTGTTTTTTTAGAATTTTACGAATATAAATGAAATACATTTTTACTATATATTATATTATAACAGATATTCTTGAATCGTGAATATCTGATACAACAAAGTGTATGTAGATGTTCCCTATTTACTGTTCTGAAACCTGCTAAACCCTGCATAAGCGTGTAATTTATGATGAGTACAATTTGTATTGTTTTCGTAATTTTTTTTTGTACTTTTCATTCTTCCAAAAATTTTAATTTGGATTTATCTTGATTTATGTAAAACCATAGTGCTAATTGAGAATAATGTTGTAATACTATTGTCTATTTCTACAAGTGTTTTTGTATTATTTTCGTTACTGAAATTCATTTTGTAATTAATGTTCGGTGACGTCCCGATTTTGAGTTTATATATTTTTACCGTCCAATATTAGTTAAGTTTGTTATTTACCAATGTATCAGTGAAATGGATCGTTGTGAACTGTTCAGATCCCACCTCGAAATGGTGTGATCTCAAAAAGTCGCATGAAAATTTCGATTTATTGTTATTATTATTATTTATTTTTTCTGAACTGTACTCAAAATTATATTAAATTTCATCTCAGTCGCGTTGTTGTCGTCCGTCTAAGTGTATCCGTCCAGTTGTTTATGTTACTGAAGCATGACTGTTTGATAACATATTTTCGCCCGATATTAATATTACGTATCGCTGAAAATATACAGAATACTCTTATTGGCATTCACGTGGCCCTTGCTTTGTATTATAATAATATTATACATAGGTTGTTGGTTTTTTTTTCTTTAGATCTATGTATTTCAATAAACAGAAAACTTGTGTAAAAGTATGTACATGGAATATTAATTATAATATAATTTATCTGATTATGAATTATATACGTTTATTGTGCAGTGACACACATACGATTTACGACTTAAATCGATGGTTAATTATTCTATACAACAAGTTGTATATAGTATTTAAATTAATGTGACATTCATTTACACCAAGTTAAAATATTATTGTTTTTTTTTTAAATAGTTTTTCATATTTTAGTTAGGTTACATAAGAATGTAAAATGTATAAAAAAACTCGAATTCCACCAAAGTACAAAAATAGATTGTTATAAACGAAGATCAATTATACGATATAAAATGCTTTTACAATAATTGTCTACTACCTACAACTATACTTAATTTTTATATCGTTATGTTATATGTTTTTCAATTATTTTTTTGTTCATCAATCATTTTTTTAAACTTTGGATTTTTACTATACCTAGAGAGCTAGGTACAATCAATAAAGATAGTTTCAATTTTCATGGCACAAACTAAAAAGTTCAAACTACATACAGTTATACAAACATTATAAACTACGGAAGTACATTTTTTTAGCACCTAAATTATATTTTAATATTTATTAATATTTTTGGATATTATTTCAAATCCCGATATTTATATAATTACATAATCCACTATAAATTTGAAACTTTTATTTTCTATTTATAATAATAATTATACACGTCTTTTAAATAGTTAAATGCAAAATTTAACTACCGTTTCAACTATAAACTTTCTAAAAAATGGAATGCAACTTGTAATTGTGTAGATGCTTGGAGGTTGGAGCAAAAAAAGGAAAAAGAACATAATTAATATATTGAATTAAATCGTCGAATACATTTCAGTAATATTGATTTTTTTTGTTGATGTTTCTATTACAATCCTTTTAACTATAATAGGACACTAAAAATTATTTCTAAAAATGTTTTGAAAAAAATACTCGTTCTCTCGGAGGGAACTTTTGTTTATGAATGTTTGTCTTGTGTCTAATAATTTTTTCATAATTTCACCATTATGCTACATAATTATATAAATTATTATTTATTCGTAGAAAACTTTGTCAAAAACAATACTAATTTCTTTGGTTTCTAAATGTCGTCATTCAAATTTAATGGTTGAAGTTTTTTGACAAAATCCACATTGATATACGATGGTTAATGTCACATTCAAATTTTTTATTGTTTCGACAGGACATAATATTATTGACAGTTGCCCTCACGCATAAATGCAAGCTACGACCCAAACGTAACAAAAAAACCTCCATAAGACCATAACTAAGCACAAAACAATGTTTACTTATTAACAACCCACAAACGCAAATACATTATTAGGAGGTATCTACAAATGTTTAGTAAAATTTGATTCGAACTCTTGTTTCGAAATAATAAAAAAAAAAGAAGATAAATTTGGTTTAAATTAATTTTTCCTGTCTACATTTTTTCCCACTATTCATTCCTGTCAGTCACCATCAATTACCTATACCATTTGTTACGAATTACAATCTATCATATCCATACAGTATACAATACATAATTCATAAACATAAATTCTACAGAACTTGTTAATAATATTTATCGATGGAAGAGCCCCCACGATGAGATTTAGATTGCATTTTCTCATATAGTTTTCTAACAATACCTTTTATGTTTGATGTTTTATTTAAATTGCATACGGTTACTACATTTTTTAAAAAGGAGTTTCAAACGTTAGGTACCTGTGCTTGACACGTTTAATAAAACATTATTATTGTTGTTAATGGTTTTATTTTAATATTTTATGTAGATACTCACATTAATTTTAATTAGAAATTACAATTAAGCAGATGTAGAACGATTTAAATACCTACTACGCATGTGTGGTTTGCATAGCTAACCGCTATGATTAAAAATTAAATTGTGTTATATTGTGTTTAATTTTTACTATTTCAGGTCCGACTTAGTATAAGACATACTTTCATTAAATGTTGGTATTTTAATACTTTCAACTTGGTATTGAACTAAATTATACCAGTAAATCACTATCATATTTTCGTTATAGGTATCCAAATTCAAAAATGAAATGACATTCATTGTAAACCCAACAATTTTATTATCGTATAAAAATTAAAAAGTAAATTTAATAAAAATCACTTGAAAGCATTATCCAGTATTTTGGCTTAACACCTATTTTTTTGATTTTGAGCGTAACGGCACATTTCCACTTCTGACGTGGACACATAACCGTATGAAACGATACCGTTTTGAATTGAAAAATTCCAACTCGGTCGACTTGTAGTTAAAGTGTTTAATGTGTATCGATCCCCATGTCCCATGTTTTAAAACAAGTAACAACTGTGACCAATATCAAACAAGATGTACTAAACCCAGATTACTAAAACCACAAAAATCGTCGTACGTGAACACGTCCCCCGTGACACGGTGATTGTGGTATTAAAGCACTTTAATAATTTACCTAACGTCGTACGTAGGCCATGTAGCATTAACATTATTATTCATCACGCAATAAATATTTAAGAGCTAACGATGTTAATCAGATCATAACAATGTTGAATGCGATTTCTTATTTATAACTTTCAGCCTTTTTGTTAATTACTATTTACTATACACCCACTCGTTTTCTGTAAAATTCAATTCCATATCAGCAAAAATAAGCATCAAACAGAAAATTAACACCAAAATTAAATTAGGATAAATATAAAATTGTCAGTCATGCATATTCAATATTTTGGTGATATGAAAATTGGGGATAATGTAGTGTAGATTCTTAAAAAACTTTTCAGAAAGTCGTAATAACATAGCATAATTGTATCGCTTCCGATTGCACGGAGTATGACATCGGAAATTAAATTACTGTTTCCGGTAATATCGGTAATATACACTGCGTAATATACTGCGGATACATATTTTTTAATAACGCTTGCACAAAGGATTATTTCGTTCGTCGGGGTCTTGAGGTCCCCAAGGCCCTTCGGGAAAAACGGTAAATCCCCACTACGAGCTTTGGCAATTTTTCGCGTTGTTCCATTCAGTTCCGGTCCGATTGTGAAAAACGGCTGTACGTGCGAAACGTTAAGTGTGTATCGCAGTAGTTGTTCGCTAGACGGCGACACAGTTTCAGCAACGACTCTTAAATTATTATGTCGACTAAGGGTGTAGAACGTAGGTGTACGATTTACGTTTTCAATATCGTTGAGTTTTAATATAATTTATGGATAATGATTTTAGTTGGAAATTTCGATCGAAGTACATAATGATATAATAATAAATTTATTTATTTTTATTTATTTATTTATATATAAAAACGCCAATCGGAAATTTTATGATTACATTTAAAATTGAATATATTAATATGTAGTAAATGTTTATAACACACAGTAAAACAAAACATATAGAAAATACAACTTAATATAAACATAATATAGTACAACAAACTTATAACTAATACATTTATTAAATATTAAAATCAATAAATAATTAATGTTTATCGCCTTTTCCATCTCAATCCATATAATATTGACCCTTGTCTCATCGACAGAAAAACTTATTCGTACGGTTATCGTTTTATATACGTAACGTTCGACAATAACTGTCAAATAATTATAAAACGTAATTTTTATTTTTCACAAACATTATTAGTCTTACAGTAATACCCATACGGATGTTCCTGAATAAAATAAGAAAACCCTATTATAAAGTTTAGATTATTTTATGATATATTATTATTATAACTTTAACACAACGACTTTTATGGAAGGTTCAAACAATTAATTTTTGAAATTATTGTAGAGTATACTGTGAATATTTGTTTTATGTCGTAATTCAAGCAACCAATTCACTATAGCTAACGGTAGGTAAGACGTTTAATTTATTTACACCAGCTAGATATTACACAATACACACATATAGCTTACATATTTCTGAACTCTTCGAAATTATATTATTAAAAAAAGGGGAAAAGTTCAGCTACAAAATAATTTATGTAGAAATAATAAAAATAAATCCGAGGACTATATAGTTTAAATTTTAAAAACCTTACACATAAATATTATATTGTATTTACAAAAACAAAATATGAAAAAAAACTCGAACTATGCTTATTCATTTTTATACAAGAAGAAAGTTAAATGAAAGTATCGCATAGTTTTTAGAACTAATGATTCCCAAAATAATTCATAAGGCAGAATAAGTTTTTATTTAAATTTTTCATCATTAAAAACAGTTCCGGACAAACATGGTTTCCGTTACCATAGCTACTAAAAATAATAATGCGATCACGTTATCAGAGAAACAATTCCGAATGTTTAGTTCTTGAAGGTGACTTTATTATAATATATTATATTATTATACACGAAAATAAGAATTATACAGTATAGGCCAGTGGTGTATTTACAGGTATGTTCGACGAGGTCCACTGGGTCCGACCTCCACATCTTTGATATCCAATACAACCATGTTAAATTTATACAACATATTTTTACGTGATTAATGATTACTTATTTCTGTAAAAATATTTCCCCTACACCTTTCTACTAAGTTTGTATATTTGTAATTGTAAGTGAATTATAATAAGTATAAATTTAAATTTATATTTATATAATAATATCTATAATATTTAAGCAAACAAGTGTTTTTACCAATCGTTCCAACTGTCCCTCCTCCCTACAAATAAAAAAAAACAGCTAATGGCCATAGTTGTCGAGGTTAAGCTTAAACAAAAAAAAATTTTAATATTATTTTAATGGAAATCTTCTGTCTTTTAAATTATATATTAAAAATATATCGTCATACTTTAAAAAAAAAATAATCAACCAACTCTTTCAATATTGAGAGAACACAAATTTGGGAAACAGTCTTTCAGCATACTCGTTCTTACCTTAGTCAATTATTTTTATTTCATTCCAGAAAAAATTTGTCGTGATTTATCCAAAATTAGGTACTATGAAAATATGTTTAGGTCTTAGGTGCCCGCCCCACCCCCTAGTTACACCTATGGGGGAGGGGTGAACTGAAGCCCCTGCAGCACTGTGTTGGGAAAATGATCCCGGGGCCAGGAACACTACGAAAACGACAGGGAAAATACATATATTAAATATGTACACTTAGGGCCGTTCTTACAATGTCTCGTAAAAGTTAACCGGCACTTAACCAGCCGAATTCTGCTGGTAATAAAATCTGTTATCAGTCTGTTAGCGTTAACTGATACTTTACCAGACATTGTAAGAACGGCCCTTAGTTTTATTAAATTAAACATTATTGGTGACATTAATATTAACACACTCGATCACTTCATTCGTTATAGGTATAACAACCAAAATATGTATCCTTATGCCTACCTCAACATATTTATACGACGTATACCTACACTAATATGAATATGAATATGATAAATATAAATATAAATATTTAAATGTATAAACTGCTCATCTTTATATATATATAATTCTACTGTACGTGTGGATGTCATTGAACTCCTCCTAAATAGCTGGACCGATTTGAATGAAATTTGTTGTGTATGCTTGAGTGGGTTCTTTAATGGCTTAGATTCACAATTGGATCCATTAAGCGCAACCTGGGGAGGTGCTCAAACAGGGATTTTGAGATTTACGATGGAAATTGTTGTTTATAAATGGTTGCTATTGATTATAGGAGAAATAATTAGTAGAAATTACTAAATAGTATTTATTTATTGTTGGTGGCCATAAGTTATTCGGACAAGAATGCATCAAATTGAATTTGTGCACATTGTCTACCAATGTGGCTGAGTTGCACTTATAGCAGGTAGATTGCCTACTTGATATGTTGTGGCAAATTGTCTGCAATTATAATATTTTTTAGTAATCAATAGCAACCATTTAAATAAACAAAAAACAAAATAAAATAAATGTATTATAATTACACAATCACGCATTTTCTACGTAGGTACGACTTTGTTTTATTGTGCCGATATTCTCATTAACAATACCATACCACGATCAAGACGATCAAATACTTCACGTCAAAGCCATAATACAACTAGGATTCGAAACATTGCGAATGAAAGGACTGATTTGTATAAATGAATGTCTGTGTGTAGATTAGACCTTCGAGAAGAATATAGGCTAATTTAAAAAGGGTTAAATTTGGTTTTTTTTATTCATCGGATTTTAGTACGGTTAGGTTAGGTTAGGATTTTCTTTTAATTGATTATATTAATCCACCGTAGGTGGAGTTAAGTAAAAACGACAAACTTAATATAACTTTGATACTTTAGAGTTAAATCATACACTTATGTACAAACAGCGCGGGGTCCGCCTACCTGATAATATACTGCTGCGAATAAGAATTTGTATTCCGTGCAACAGAAAAATTAAGATAAATCTAAAACATCATACACCAAATTTACAGTTTGTACATTTAACGGGTAACGAAAGTAACAAAGGTGACTTATGCCCGGGCAACGCCGGGAAGGACAGCTAATATCCATATATATCGTAGTGCTAAGACCTCGATTTTCCACATGTTAGTTTATGTCGACAAGATTTCACGAAGAGGGTATTTAATTGTTTTCATTATATTTATAGATTTGGAATGTAAGAGTCGGGAACCCATAGGTACTTAAATTGGTTTTACAACGACGTTGATTTTAAGTTTTACCTACTTCGTGGAAAATACACTTCCGTGACGGAAGCCGGAAGTCCAACTCCCTCCCAAACGACTACCCACTTACATTGGTCCTCATTTGTATAAGTGCACCTAAATTTTAGAACCTTCGATGATATTCAACCAGGCTCTAAGCATGGGTGTATTCGCGGGGATAGATGGGGGATGGATTTCCGCACGACCTTTTTTTATGTACATAATATTAGTGTGGCGAACACTTCCCTGCAATTTATCTTAGAAATAATGCATACATATCTCCCGCAATGAACATTTCTGTCTAAGCCACTGGCTCTGAGTATATCTGAATATCTGTTGAGATAACTATATAATAATGTACCTAACTTTAGTACGAATATGACATTCACATTTATAATATATATAACGTAATACGTACCTATATCGGGCAATAGTTTAATAGATATATTATATTATAGGGTATGGGTATAGACTGTTTTGCAGTATGTTTTGTAGTTGACATATCGAAATAATATATTAAACTCGTTGTGTACTCGTACAGTATTGTTGTGGCATTTTGACGTTGCTATCAATCTTTGTTTTGGTCATGGTGGTAAATAACAGCTATAGTATTTTTTGTTGCTAATATTTTATATATAATATCATGGTCTTTCTGAAAAAAAACGGTGACGTGGAGTAATAACATATAATGACTATTATCATTGAGTATATAAAGTATAAACAATATTATAATATACTCAATTCTATTATACTAGTGCGTATAATTATTATACAAATATTTAATAAGTGTATTTTTTATTATAACTATTTATTAAAGCTTTAACTACTATGGTTATAAGCCAAAGTTCAAGTTATTAACAACAAATTAAATCAAATTAAAGTATTTACAATTATTTAAAATTATTAGGAAAATGTATAAATTGCATCTGTGTTTTCTTCTTTGGGTGCATATGCAGCGAGGTTAGGTAATAATTAAGAATCTTTTATTCGAAACAATAAAAATAATTTTTTATAAAACTGAACATCATGGTTTGACCAACATTTTGAAATAAAAAAGTTAGTGTGAGACCTAATGTGCCAGTATTGTGGTCGAGCTTACAACCTCTCTTAGACGTGACTTGAGTCCTAGCAAAATCAAACAAATTATTCTGAATACAATTTTTCCCGGAATCCGACAATGTACCGGTACTAATGCAAAATGTAAAGACTAATGACAGTGTCCCTAGCTAAATATGAAAATTACCAAGAAAAATCAGGCATTATTAATATTTTTGGACATTATTTTTGCATTTTCTGCTTTTACTTGTCATGCACCCGGCATGTTTGTTGTTTTGCAACGTTTAAGGTCCCTAACAAAATATAACAAATTTCTAGAAATGTTTGATATTATTTTTAATCTCCTAACATAATATACCAATACCAACTTGACGGACATCCTAAGTGCATGCATGCAAGGTGCGATAACAGTTACAATGTAAGTACTAAGTAGTTTCATTTGCTTATGTACCTATACCTAATAACTCATGATACATATTTTATATAAAGATTCGTACTATATGTCATATATATTATATATAGCTACATACTATACATTGTTTTAACTGTTTTAAATTTTAAGCCGTTTGAGATGATTTACATAAGACTTAAATTCCGGGTGTTAGTCGCAAATCAAAAATTATTTATGTATTATATATTACTCAGATTATAAACACCGATATAAATACACTTCGATATAATTAATAATAATAGTAAAATATTTTTCAGATCAGTGCTCTTGATTAACAATATAATAGATATACCTACATAATACAGATATCGATATCGATTTCACTAAAAACAATCCTTTCTAAAAAATTATGTTTTGATTCAGTTTTTAATATTCATACAATACATAAGTTCAATTTTCAATTTACCGTCTGTACAGTGTCAAATAGTCTAATAAATTTTATGACTTTATTAATTACTAACAAATTATAATCGTTCCAGGCTCCGTTAAATTGTCAGCAGTTGCTGTACTACTATATTTAATTATATTTTAATTTTAATTCTTATTTATCATCGTTTTTGATTTACGGACAACATGAGCATAGATACAATGTACAATATGTACTCAAAAAAAATAAATAGATTGTATACACCGTGTTCGCGGCATACCGGGTTCTACTACGCTAACATTTCAGTTAGTTAGCCTACAGAAGTAGGTACTATGAGCCACACTTTTATACTATTGTATATTTGTATCCATCTCCTGCCTAAACTTATAGTCTTAATCATCTTAAACACCCACGACCCATCTTGCTATTTGAATTTGAATAATTAATGTGGAAATTATTAAAAAATCCGTTTTCTTTTTGATATCAATATAAATAACCTTATAGGTAGTAAATTGGTCATCTAATTTTTTCTATAAAACGAGCGCGAAAAGTTCGATTTAAATTTGTTGCTTATAAACATATTTTGGTATAAACCAACCGAAACATATAACGGAGCATTACATCGGTCACGGCACTCTGCATAATATTATAATAACAGTTGTCAACATTTTTCAAAGTTGCATTTAAAAAGATATTAATTGAAAAAAAAATGTTACTATACGGTGGTCAGACACGATATTTTCATTAAGCATTGACAGTTATGTGCACCCGCGTATATCTGTGGGTAAATAATGTTATTTCAGCATCAGAGCACATTATTGTGGAGTCGTCAGTACAATAATATTATAATACAAAAAAACCACAAAAGTACCTTCCTATATTATTATTATTATTATTATTATACCGACGGGAGGAGAGACGAGAGCAGTAAAATCCTCCGCCACCGCGCACTCTATATAGACAACGCCGAATGAAATAATTTATATATATACTTAGGTACACGGGATGGAAAAAAAAACCATAGGTACGCCGAATAATATATATATATATATATTATATATAAATGTAATAATCATTACAAGCAAAGCGTACAATATTATACCAAAGAGGACCGTCGGGTGCCGTAACGCCACCCACCGCATGCAGCAGCTATACGTAATAATATGCGTATAATTATTATGTGTACAACCTTTACCCGATTAAAATATTGTTATACAATTTTAACTGTGTAGTCGATCTTTCGCAGTCTATATGGTATTATTATGTATAATATTATACACAACGATGATAAATATTAAAACATCCCGCCGTCTCTTTTGTAGGTGGTTTTATTTTTTTCAACGACAAACCCTCAACTTGTACAACATTAATAATAATACAGTGGAGATACTTACGTATTTATACGACATAATTATTATACAGTTTTTAATAATATACCTATATATATTAATATATCATCGTCGCGATGGAAACGGATTGGCGGAGAGGCTGCACCGGTAGGTATAATATAGATCAGTTGTTCGCATAATATACCTAGCTGTATGTGTGTGTGTGTGTGTGTGTGTGTGTGTGTGTGTGTGTGTGTGTGTGTGTGTGTGAGTGATTTGGCGTGTGTCGGCGTTACCCGGTGTCAAATATGTAAATACCGAGCCCACATTAACATAACAAAGTGCGTACACGTCTCTGTGTATATATACATAGACCGACGTGTATAATTTTTAATTCAGTCGTAATGTTTATTATTTATTTGCAGAATATTTTGCCGGGGCGAACATCAATATTTGAACGACGAGCGGAGAGCGCATTAACGTCGTCCAATCAATAGTCTTAACAACGGGGTAAAAAAAAAAAAAGAAAAAAAGGGAACATAAACAAAAATAAATTATACACACAATATTTAATATATATATATATATATATATTCAGTTTAAATAAATAGAAGGTAAAAACCATACTTTTTATTTTAATTCCATTTATTTGATTTTTTTGTTCCTTCCGTTTTCTGCGCGAGAACGACGACCAAAGCGTATTGCCCGCCAGTCCGTATACGTTATACGCGTAGGTACCTACCTATACAAAGTTATTAGTATTATTACTATTATCATATTATTATAATATACACGCGCACAAGACGGCAATTACACAGTTTTCTCTTTTGCGGGGCACGTCGGGGTATCGGATTAACACACCCTTCATTTTTGCTTGTTTCTTTTCATTTTTATCCTCCCTTTTAGATTTACGCCTTAACGTTTAAGCGCATAATTTATACTATACAATCGCGTTTTCACACGTCCCGCTCCGCTAGTTAGGTGCATTTTATCAGATCGGGCAGTCTCTGAACGTAATGATTTTCTGTGAGCCATTTTATATGAGTAATATACAATATCTATAGAAGTAAAGAAATAGAGCAATCGAACGTAATCGACGGGGAATAAACGCATCACGATAAATACGAGTACAGCACTACCTACAAACTGCTGCAACAGCGATGTACGAACAGTACAGAGTGCACGCGTATATGTTGGATCATAGGGGTACCTAATTTAGTTTTAGCACTTCAACTACCTAGCTAGTTCCAAAATTAATGGACGAAAAATATTATACTTGAATTTTGAAACTGTTTAGAAAGAAATATGGATCAATGTCTTCAGATTATTATATTTTATTTGCTATTATCGCAATTAGTGCCAACATCTGTAAGCCGTTATTGTTAAAGGCAATTAGGCATGCGTATCCATCTGTATATTGGTTATCATGAATGGCTCTTATTTTATTAAGTCATAAACTCATAACCAATTTATTGTGATGAATATATGTATGAAGTTATTTTATGTATCATTAATATTTGTATATTTTTGTAAACAGTTTTATATTATATTATTCAATGTTAAAATGACAAAAAAATTAAAAATACTGAACCTACACAAAGTTTAGATAACTGTTGTCACAAAAACTATACAATAAAAATAATGATAAAAACAAAGTTAAAAAAGAACATTATATTCAACATGTGCAGTACTATAATAATATAACATACTTATTACATTTCAATATTCAAGTCGTTTTTACCTATATTTCGAAAAAAAATTGACACGTCAAATTGTATTACAACCTAGGTGTTATGTATGTACATTGTACGGTGTGTCCGATACTCCGATATGTTATCTGTAACGATAAATATATATATATACAACATTATGTGATTATTATGTGTGTCCGCCGTCGTGCGTAATGATAAATAAAGCAGTCGTACTTTGTCAATGCTCGTGTGTGTACCTTCGCCTATCTTATATATAAAATACGTAACATTTGGCGACGAAGATGAAAATTCGGTGAAAATATTATTTAATTTTCTTGTTGTGATTATAATGTCGAATATTTCGCAATACATACCGGGTTCGGAATCATTCAGTAATTATTTAGATCGATTAAACGCGCAGTTGACCGTTTTAAAAGTTAAAGAGGCTGATAAAAAGTCCTATTTAATCGCATACATTGGTTCGGAAGCATATAGTCAATTAAAAGATGCTTGTTTGCCGGAGGAACCACAATTAAAGTCATACGACGAGTTAGTGTCCAAATTGGAAGAAATATATTCACCACGTCGTCTTGTAGTGAGTGAAAGATTTATTTTTAACCAACGTACACAGAACCAGGGTGAGTCAACTCGGGAGTACATAACAGCATTAAAAAAATTATCAAGTTTTTGTGTATTTGGTTCGTTTTTAAACGATGCACTGCGAGATCGGCTTATTGTAGGGATAAGTGATGAATCGTGTCAACGAAAATTACTTGGTATAGAGTCCCTAACGTTTGAAGAAGCATGTAAAATTGCTTTGGATTCGGAGTTGGTTTGTAATCAAACACAACAAATGAACAATAAATCACAAGTAAATTTTATCAATAATGGGAAAAATGTGTCTCGTCAAACACATTCGTCATCGAAGTCGGAACTCAAGTGGAACGGAAATTCTGGTGGAAAATCGTGGTCTGGGAAGTCGTCAAAACCTGGTCAAAAAAATGGTCAGTCAATTCAGCACGGCAGTCAAAGTTCACGAAGTCTTAAGTTTGGTCAATGCTATAGATGTGGAAGGAAGCACGATGTCCGTACGTGTCCAGCCAGAGAGTGGGAATGTTTTTCATGTAAATTAAAAGGTCATACGTCGAAAATGTGTAAGACAAAAATTAAAAATAATTTAGAGTCTATTGATTTAGTAAATAATGTGTCTCAGAATAGTGGGGGAAATCCACTTGTGATTAAAATCAAAGTTAATAATAAGCTTATTCCGTTTGAAGTAGATAGTGGAGCGTCGGTTTCAGTTATGCCGATTAAATATTTTAATATGTATTTTAATAATTCATGTAAATTAGAAAAAAAACATATTCAATTAAGTTCTGTAAATTGTGAACCAGTCAAGGTTTTAGGTCAAACACTTGTAAATGTCGAGATGTCAAATCAAAAAAATATTAAACTATATTTAATTATAACGGAAAACTCTGTAAAAAAAGTTTTAGTAGGTCGATCTTGGTTAGATAAGTTATATTCAAACTGGAGATCGAATATGTGTCTAAATTGTATAAGTAGTAATGTAGATTGCAAAATCGGGAAAAATATTATGAATTCTGTAAATAATAATAATTGCGTTTTAAGTGAAATAGATGTAATTAACAATATTAAACTCAAGTTTCCCGGGGTGGTTAAATTAAATGATAAACCAGCTGATTATATAAAAGACCATGAGGTCAATTTATCTTTAAAAGAAAATAGCGTACCAGTTTTCCATAGAGCATATCAAGTACCATATGCACTAAAGTCTGCTGTAGAAATTGAGTTAAATAGATTAGAAGTTGAAGGAGTTATAAGTAAGGTTTCAATTAGTGACTGGGCATCGCCTATTGTAGTAGTACCAAAAAAAAATAATAAAATTAGAATATGTGTAGATTTAAAAACTACCTTAAATCCAAAATTACAAATTGAACAACACCCATTACCAAGAGTCGATGATGTGTTTAATGAGTTATCCGGGGGAAGTGTATTCACTGTTTTGGATTTAGCAGAAGCGTATTTACAATTACAGGTTGCACCTGAAAGTCGTAAGTTTCTTACAATTAATACTCATAAAGGGTTGTACTGTTTTAATCGTTTATGTTATGGGGTAGCGTCAGCGCCAAGTATATTTCAGTCAGTCATGGAAAATATTTTACGAGGTGTTTCTAAAGTACAAGTATATTTAGATGACATAATAATCTGCGGCTCGTCAAGGTCAGAGTGTGAAGAAAATGTTAATGCGGTGTTAGAACGTTTAAATGAGTATAGAGTTAAAGTAAATTTTGAGAAATGTCAGTTTTATTGTTCAAGTGTACAATTTCTAGGTCATAAAATAGATTGTCAAGGCGTACATCCCGATGGAAATAAAATGGATGCGATAAGAAACGCACCGTGCCCTAATGATGTAGTACAATTAAAATCATTTCTCGGTCTCATAAACTATTATCAACGTTTTATTCCAATGTCGTCATCTATATTAGCTCCCTTGTACAATTTAACAAAAAATAAAATACCTTGGAATTGGTCTGACGAATGTCGATCAGCGTTTGAAAATATAAAACAGGTATTAATAAAAAGTCAATTATTAGTCACGTATAATCCAGATTTACCTCTAGTAGTTACGTGTGACAGTTCTAGCTATGGTGTCGGTGCAGTTCTTAGTCATTTGATAGATGGGGAGGAGAAGCCAATTTTATTCGCGTCTAGCACCTTATCAGCGGCAGAAAAAAATTATGCACAAATTGAGCGTGAAGGGTTAGCAATAATCTTCGCAGTAAAAAAATTCCATAAATACTTGTTTGCACGCAAATTTATTTTAGTAACTGATCATTTGCCGTTAAAATCAATTTTTAATCCGTCAAAGAATATACCTGTTGTAGCTTCATCTAGATTACAAAGATGGGCAGTTATATTGTCTAGTTATCAGTACGAGATTCAACATAGGAAGGGGGTAGACATAAGTAACGCAGACGCGTTATCAAGATTACCTCAAAGTAGTAATACTGGGGAAAATGCTTGTTCAATTTTATTATTAGAAAATTTACCTTTAACGTATAAGGAAGTGAGCAAAAAAACGAGTACAGACGAAGTATTAAAAGAAATAAGTCAGTATACGAAAGAAGGTTGGCCGGGGGTAAAGTCGTTAAAATCAGATTGCCAACAATATTATAAAAGACGGGAAGAATTATCGTTAGTAAATGACTGTTTGATATTAGGTAATCGCGTAGTAATTCCAAAGTCATTAAGAGAAGACGTATTAATGTTATTACATAAAAACCATCCGGGTATTGTTCGTTCGAAAATGCTCGCAAGGTCGTATGTATGGTGGCCTAATATCGATATTGATATAGATAAGTTTATTAAGACGTGTACGGAATGCCAATGTAATCAAAACGATAAGAATGTTAGTGAGAAAGTGTATATTCCGTGGGAAAATCCATCAGATTCTTGGAAAAGAATACACATCGATTTTCTAGAAATAAATCAAGTTAAATTATTAATCATTGTTGACAGTTTTAGCAAATGGATTGAGTGTTTTGCAATGGGAAGTACAACGGCTTCAAAAGTAATCGAAGTTTTAGAAAATTGTTTTTGTCGTTTTGGTTCCCCAGAGATAATGGTAACCGATAATGGTCCACCTTTTGGCGCAAATGAATTTAAAGCATATTGTGAGAAAAATTGTATAAAACTAGTACATTCGCCGCCATACAATCCAGAGTCTAATGGGTTGGCAGAGCGAGGAGTGCAAACGATAAAAAAATTATTAATAAAGAGTTTGTGTGTAGAGAGAGATGTAAAAAGAATACAATCAAAAATTAATAATATTTTAGTATCATATCGTAACACACCAACAACAAGCACAGGTTGTAGTCCGTCAGATTTAATATATAATTTTAAACCAAAAAATCATTTGTCCATATTAAAACCACCAAATATTGTAGAAAAGAATAAAAATATTAATGTTACTAAGTACGAAATAAATGATAAAGTTCTTGTTCGAAATAATTCAAAAGGGCAGAAATGGTTAACTGGACGTATAATGAAAATGTTGGGAACGTGCAGTTATTTAGTCCGGGTTGGTGATAAAATCAGATTAATGCATGTAAACAAACTGAAAAAGAGTTATTTAAATGATGAGGTACATCCAAGGGAACTTGAATAATAATAAAAATAAAAAAAAAAAAAAAAAATATATTGTTTATCTATTTAAATTTTTAAGTTATATTTATTATGTATTGTGTAAAATTGTAAATGTTAAATCATTATTATTATTTTCTAAATTGTATGAATTTTGTATAAGTTAATTTATTGTACTAAAATTATATAGAAGGGAAAGATGTTATGTATGTACATTGTACGGTGTGTCCGATACTCCGATATGTTATCTGTAACGATAAATATATATATATACAACATTATGTGATTATTATGTGTGTCCGCCGTCGTGCGTAATGATAAATAAAGCAGTCGTACTTTGTCAATGCTCGTGTGTGTACCTTCGCCTATCTTATATATAAAATACGTAACACTAGGTACTTGAAAAAAAATCCTGACCAATAGATACACGATATAAGAACCTTTCTCATCATATTTCATCTATATAGTTTGCTTTTCTGCAGACTATCGCCAATCGCCCATCGCCCACTTTCTCGTATACGAAAATAAGTACTGACTATAACAAAATAAACAATTATTTCATTATAATAAGGTTGCTGCGCGAATATTATTATTATATAACCGACGATTTTTTTAAAAAAAAATAACCGGAAAACCTCTTCAGATCGCGCCGCAGCCATGGAAGTATAATATTATTATATACGAATAACGAATATACGATGGTTCGTCGTGCTCCTCGAATAATATATTATATTGCTCCTCCGAATATTATCCAAGTTAATTTACTTCAAATTTATACACATATATACGCGTTTACAAGGTGTATTATAGAGTAAACGCGAGTTATTCGTATATTATATTGTTCCAATTATTCGGTGCTCGTCGTATTTGTTCTCACAGCCGTTATATATAAATTCTAAGCTCTCCGGGGGATATTCGCGTACATGTATATAATGATAATAATATGTTATGTATATTATACACCGTGAAACATTTACCGCAAATCCGTCTTTTAACGATTTCCCGCAACTTAAGTAAGACGGAATCTATAATAATATATGTAAGTTGAGTGCGTCGTATTTGTCTAGTCGAATAGTATATAACATATTATGTACATAACATAGCGTATATAAATACCTAATAAATGCTGCACGCGCGTCTCATCCGATGAGCAGTTAACACACGGGTTTCGTTATTCGGTTTGTTCTGCTTTTATTCAAACGGTTAAAAATTAAATAGATTTATACACACTCGAACGTAATAATTATTTTAACACACGATACAATACGTACGACGACATGTTTACTCAGCGCTGTAATGTATATAGGTGTATATATATATATATCTATAAATATAGTCATATATATTATATATACAACGCGTATACCTATACAAGAAAGCTGCAATGTGCTGTATTATGTTACATTGTATTGCAGCCGTCTCTGCAAAAAAGCAACATTATTACCATCCGCTTGGACCAACGACGGCCGGTTTAATACAAGACACATAGTGTGTAGGTAGATACATATTGTATAGGCACGTATAATATAAGCAGGCTCTCCCAAGCTCGCTAAATTAATACACATTTTCAAAAAAGAAATGATAAAATAAATTATCATTTATTTTCAGCATTCTTGTAACATAATATTAAGATATAACCATGATACAAGTACCCACGTTGGTTACATCAATAAACTTACAAGCTCATAACATCAAAGTAAGGGTTGATCTAGTTGAACGCATACCTATGCCCCAAACTTCTAATGTCCCATATCAGAATTCCCAATTCTATCAGGACGTGGCCTATTCGGCTCCCGTTTTTCCTAAATTGCTTTTACAAAAAGCTCAATTCCCAAACGGCTTCCGTCAAATAAGGTTTTACAAACAGCTGAATTCCCAACACGAATTCCTTCCTCCTTCATACAGACTTAGAACTGTCTTAAAATATGTTAGTGTTTTTTTTTTTAATTTTAGCGTTAAAAAAATAGAAAAATGTATAAATATAAAAATCATACATGGGGTAAAGTTGGGTGAGACCTTTTTCGACGGGAACCGTTTGGGAATAAGCAAACGATAGATGGTAGCCGTTTGGGATGCTCCGTTCTATCACATACTTAATGTTATTAATAAAACAAATTTACCGTAATTCATTGTTTTAATATTGTACCTAATCGCTACTATACTATGTATGCTCTTCGACCTGTATATTATGCTAAAACAAATTATTTTTATTTTTAAATTAAAATTTAATTTTAATTTTGAGATCTATATGATCTAATTTTTTAATTTTGTATTAATAATGCGAGTCAGGGTTTCTTAAAATTGTACGATTACCGGCAAATTATAACATTATAAAATACTGCAGGAACGTAAAAGTACGTCTGAATCATTGAATGGTCTAAATGTTTTGGACATAATAGTACGTCTGCGGCAGTGAAATAGTTGACATGGAAGATTTAGTGATTAAAAAGTGAATATTTTTAAAGAAAACTATTTCAATACATCAAAACTATTTCATTACCTAATAAATGAGTTGTATGGGTTTCAGAGGTGTCTTTTTTTAATTTGAAAGCATTGATAAACTGATTCAAAAATTATTAAGATTTTGTTAAAAACAGGTATACCTAATTTAAAAACTTCACTGTAACAATAGGTTAGTAAAAATCTTTATTAAATTTTCAATCTTTATAGTTGGGCTGTGACAAACTTTTTTAGTTTCTAATTGCAACAAAAAGTTTTATAAAATTAAAATTCCACATTAAAATTTATACAGTTTGATCACTCTACTGTAAATCTAAAAACTAATAATACATTTAATTACTTATTTGCATACAAATAAAAAAAAAGCGAGTAAGTTGATGGCACTCTGCTGTACAGTAGCTTAAAAGTGGGTCGATGTATAATGGATTGTTTTAAACTTGAATTCAATGATATAATATCATTGTATAAGAAAAACGATTCTGAGCGGAGATGGTTTATCAGTCTGGATATTTTATATTGTTATTATTTATTATATCCTGTAAGTTCAATTAATATTATAATATTATTATTTTTTATTCGTTTCTATGGTTAAAATCAAAAAATGACCTTCCTAAAGTACCATCTTGATCCAATTTTCTTAAAGATATGGTACTATATAATATATAGTATGTTGAAATCGAAGCACTTCTTCTGGTAGAAATTTTGTATACAGGATAAAAAAAAAATAAAGACCATTTTAAAACCACTAGCTTCTTCGCTCCGCTCAGAATCTAAAAAATGAAAAACAAATTATGTTTTTTTTATATATATATAATTTGACACTCATGTCACTCCTATTATTAGACAAAACTAAACAATATTATAATATTTCAAAAATGTTAGGAATTCGATATTACATAGCTTAACAATTTTTTTTTAAAATACACTGAAACTGTTTATACAATTTTTTTCATATTTAAAAATATCTTCGTATATTGTGAATAATTTTAAAAATATTAACCTAACATAATATGATAAAAAAAAACGGTTATTGTAAATTAATGAAGACAAATATTTTGTTTTAATTAAAATCACAAAATAATCTAGTAAATTAAATATATAGTAGAAGAAATATAAATTATCATAATAGTTAAAATTATTGGCCAAAAAAATATTATTTGGGTCTATTGAAATTGAAATTAAAATTAATAGTAAAAAAAGCAGGTAAGTGAATGTCGCTCTGCTGTACAGTAGGTTACAAGTGGGACAATGTATAATGGATTGTAATAAACTTTTCAATGAGATAATATCATTGTATAAGAAAAACGATTCTGAGCGGAGACGGTTTGTCAGTCTGGATTTTTTTTATTGTTATTATTAATTATTATAGCCTGAATTAATATTATAATATTATTATTTTTTTTATTCGTTGCTCTGGCGATAAAAGCGTTAGAAATTAAAATCCCATTTTTAGCGGTTTTCGTAATTTGTCGGGGGTTTTTCCCGTGACATTAAATAACTATTGAGAAAATCGAAAAATGACCTCTCTAAAGTACCATCTTGATCGAATTTACTAAAAGATAAGGTACTATAATATGCTGAAATCGAAGCACTCCTTCTGGTAGAAATGTTGTATATAGGATAAAAAAAAAAATAAACACCATTGTAAAACCACTAGCTTCCTCGTTCCGCTCAGAATCTAAAAATAATTAAGATTGTTATTATTTATGTACAAATTATTAAAAAGCTTGTTTCTAGTTAACTTAACTAAATACACTATTCAGCTTAGTTATATTCTGTTCGAAATACAAATATCACACGTAAATATACTTTTTCTCACTCACTAACTGGTCAGCAGTGTTGGGAACATAGATATATATAAAATAGAGCGAAGTGTGCTGGAATGGGGAAAATAGAAATACTGTTTTTATCATTATTCATTGCCCGTATTACACAGTTGCCTGCACAGAGAGCGATACCGCCCGTGGTAAGGACACTGCTGGTCAGACTACGTTTTAAATTATTCGGCACGGTTTATACTGAATAAATCAAATGAGTTGATTGTTTATAAATTATATTAGTAATGATAACAACAAGACGGGATGGTTTTGTTTTTAATAAATGTTATCATTCCACTCGTAGGTGAATTATATACCACAGACGATTGATGCCTAATCGCCGTAGTACCAAATAATATTATACACGAAGTGACATCATTTTCATCCGACGTGGTATAAAACTCGTTTTTTTTTATATAATATTATACATACTACATGGACATTATATATTTTTGTACTGAGTGTATAATATATCATGTATAAATATATACATACGCTTTACATAGTGAGAGAGAGAGAGATAGATCCCCTCGATTCGTCGGTAGAATTTCGATTCGACTTCGTTCAATGCCAATGATGGTTTTGGCTGAAAACTTTTGACACTCGTCGCGCCCTCGAAAAATCACCGGAATGTCCATTGCGAATACAAATCAGTTTTGTTCGTGTGTACCCGACCCCGTGGGTTTCATTAGTTCAAAAAATAAAAGTTCGCTGGCGGTGCTTTTGCGTCAAATCATTTGAATTCCCAGCAGCAGTATCATAGTGACACTATGTTTAACGATTTCATACTCATGAATTAGAATTATAAGTGTAGGACGTGAGAGCAGAAGTTTATAATCTACATACGTAGGTATAAGCTTTATATAATATTATATACGCATTATATAAGCCAAATACCACTCAATCGTTCATCGTTAAATCTCAAACACTACAAAACGTACTTACTTGAAATTTGGAATAGTCTAATAATCTAGATGTGGGTACTATAAGAAAGGATTTTCCGATATTCGCATTTTAAAGAGGTGGTCAAGCAGGGATCTTGAGATTCACGGTGGAAACTTTTATTTGTTTATAAATGGTTGCCATTGGTTACTCGGGCAGATCAGGTACAAGCATGCATCAAATTATTGCGCTTATGGCCTCGAATAAAAAACATATATAAATATATAGTACAGTGTACTCTTGGTAACTCGAAGCTCACGGGGGAAAAAAAATTCGACTTACTAAAAATTTCGAGTTAAAAAAATCTTATCGTGTTATTGTTATTTGAAGGGGAATTTTATTTGTTCGAGATGTCGAGAATTTCGAGTTATCAAGGTTCGAGTTACCGAGAGTACACTGTATATACATATTTTATAAATTATATTATAAGTATGTCTCGATGTCTTCGACAGATACAAGACGAAGCATTTATCGATTCTAGAACAACTAATTTGTTGAAAACCGGCTTGAATTTTTTATTTTAATGTCACCGTTTTTAGCAGCCATCTGTGACTCTCCGGGCACCTAAAACATAGGTAATATAAAATATTATAAAAATGTACATATTTTGTATTTTTATTCCTTCGTGGATTTATATTCAGATTAGTGAATATCTACTCAAAATACAATGAGCAGTGTAATGAGCCAATGAGTGTAAGAGTCTGCACGAGTTGATGTATATATGTAGTTCAATTATTATTTCAATTATTTAACTGCGTTCAAATTAAAAAACATGATTATTTTTGTTAGAATATTTCACATATTTTAAATATTATAAATCCATAAATGTATGCTTATTTACTATGCAATTGTTTTAGAACATATAATTCGGGGCCTTTAATCAATAAAACATTTAAATTTTATATCTAATATAAATGAACAATTATTTCTGTATTTTTACATTGGATATAAACATATTCATTGTACTAAAATATAATATAATGTAGGTACATATTTTATTGTTTTAGTATTATATAAGCTATTATAGTACAGGACTACGACAACTCTTATAAACCGTAAAATGTATAATATAATGTTTATTTGAGTTTGTTTCGTAATTTATTTCAGCTTTGAGGAAGTTTAGTCGATTAATGATACCTAATCGAGATCTCTCGAGAGCTTTATAATAATATATATTATATTGCTTCAGAGCCATACTGTTATATTGTTTTGTGCCCGGAGCAACTGTGCAAGTATAAAACATTCGTCCCATAAGTTTAAAGGTATATTATATTCTCGCAAAAAAATATTGTTTAAGTTTTAATTATACTATAATATTGTTTGAACTATTTATATTTATCGTCTTAACGTTTTATTTACAAAAAACATTATATAAAACATGTGATAGAAATACATCATTGTACACGTTGTCATTGCGTATCCACGTGCTGATAAGCACATGTTTTATACGCAGCATTTTTATCGGGGCATATATACCAAGTACCTATAGGTACACTTTTTTTTATATAAAAGCGTGTGAGTACACAGTGGTATAGCCAGGGGAGGTTATGGGTGTTTAACCTCCTCCCCCCATTGACACTTTTTCCCCAATAAATGTATTATTTATGTACGAAAACTGTAAAAACATGGTTTAATTTTTACTTAATCCCCTCCCCCCCATTTTATAATCCCGGTTACGTCACATGCTTGCTTTTTTAACGCCAGGGTCCAGTATGACATGCACGGACAATACATATAATATGCGTGACTTAAGTTTGTTTTACACAAGTATGCACTATTTATTAATGGCTAATTAGTAATTATTCGCAATACTGTCTACACACGGAGACAAAACATTGTAAAGGTATCGTAATAAAAAAGTTATTATTTAGTGTATTATCATCAATGGTAATACGCCTATATAAGTGTATCCATGATTCCAACTTAAAGTTGACTTGAACTATATATGGTATCAAAGGTGTAACTTACATTTAGATGATTTAGTGAAGTAGGTATATACTATTATAATACCTTAAATTTAGTATAATATTATATTTTGTCATTTTTATCCTATAATATAATATAATACGCTGAAGGACTATTTAGACCTGGTAGTTTATACCATATTACTGTTATTTTAAATTTCAAAGCATTATGAACCATATACCGCAGTCAGTATAGGTACTTCTAAATGAATAATATATTAATATTGATATAAGTATTGATAGTTTATATAGTCTTTATAATTTCCATGTGTTACAATCTGTTTGACTTAATGTATAATATATATAGATATCATATATTCATATAGCATCAATAAAATCCTCCTATATTAGTATAGCCAGTAATTTGATATATTGGAACTTGGCACTTGTAGTTTGTACCTAGGCCACGTTTACATTGTTGTCCATAGTGATCATGGTGTATGCATGCAGATAAATAACATATAATAAACTCGCTTTCTTAATCCATCATACTTGACCACCTCGCAGTGTTAACATCCTGGTCCATTTCTATGGCCTCCCTAAATTTGAGTTTTCAAATTCTATTTGAGCAGATCGTTTGTGCGTCATTTGTGCACAAATATACAGCCAGTCCAGTAGTTTGTACAAACAACTTGTGGAGATTATCCATAAAATAAATTCAAAGGAGGGGGTAAAGAAATTGTACCTTCCATTATACAATTTTTAATTTCTGATTTCTGATTTGTTAGATTGTTTGTGTATAGTTTATGCACGAAGTCCGGTCGATTGTGCACAATTATTTCTGGAAATATATCGTAAAACCAAATCAGCTGTCTTCGTGCAACCATCCCGTTTTATATTTTGTCGACCACCACGTGGTGCAGAGCAGTCAACAGTTAATTTTCAAAACTCCCGAGAAATGGTTTAAACAACAATATTTTTTTTCATATATTTTTTCACACGCAGAAACTATCATAACCAATTATACGCATGTTGCGACAGAGATTTTTTCGGTTCACCTCAGAATTATTTGCTACAGCCAATATATAGCCAAATATGGTAAGCTCACACGTTACGCATTAGTAATATGAATATATCATAATGCTACATGGATATGCAAATATATTGATCCATATTTTGACATAGAATAAAATAGTGTTTTATTTCGGTCTCTTTGGAAAGTTAATTTTGAATTTTGATAAGTAATACAATTACTTCACCGCAGTTTTATTTACGTAGGTACAGGGACAAAATATAATGGTATTTCCTTTTTCATTAATCGGATAAAATTACAACGAAATAAATTACTCTACTTTTCAATAAAGAAAATAAACGAAATTGAATGTGGCAAAAAACCTGTGGCATACCTTCTTATACAATAATAGATACAGGCATGTAACCGATATAGGTATAGCTATAGTTATATAAGTACATACCTAATGGTATCTTCAGCAGACAAATTGTCAGTGCCATGTGTAATAATGTATATAATATTATGTAATATAACCTCAAGTCTAAGATTGACCGTAGGCCGTTTTTACGGTAGTTTAAACAATACATACAAATATATCACAAGCCATATTAACTTAAGTAGGTATATACTATTTTCGTTTAACCTTTTTTTTTACAATGCGATCAAATATTTCTACTGCAGATTCCTTAGTACCGTTATAGTACTACAAACATGAAAGACTTTTCAATCGAGAATTGTATACATTTTTTTTTCAACATTTATACCATAATGTCTCAAAATCACTGTTCTTGATAACAACGTTATCGTTAGTCTATATTTTAAAGTCACATAACACGTGTTATGTGCATTGTTAAACAGCATATAAGCACGAGTTGAAAGCTTTAGACTTAAATCTATACGCTTATTATATTACAATCAAAAATATTTACTAATAAAGTACCTATTTTTGATGAAATATAATTTATTTGTGTATGATTTTTATGCATAAATGTCAAATATTTTCTCAGTATCAAGATAATTATTATTTTTTTTTTTTACTAATCAACCCGCGGCAACTTAGGCCATTGAGTGATGTTTAACTGTGGGGGAGGGTACTGTAGGTTTAAACACGTGTGTTTGTTAGTTTGGCAAATTTTTTTAGCGTGCACCCGTAGGTATCTGCCATGGCCGGGTGGGGGATGGCTGCACTTCTCTCCGGACACCGTGACTTGCCCGAAGACAAGATAATTATTATAAGTCGGTAATAAACTTTGAAATGTATAAGTTGCATTATGAAAAGAATAGTACATCACGATTTCGCATGGATTCACAACAATTAAAAAAAAACTGTTTGTGAGCAATCTAGTAAGTTGTTATATTTTATTTCAAAAATATATTTTAACCAGGGCTTGAAATCGAAATAAAATTTTTCGATTTTAATTTCAATTTTGCTTATCGATTTTAGTTCTTTTTGATTTAAATTTAAAAATAATTTATCGATTTTAGTTTTTTTCGATTTCAATTTAAAAATAATATATCAATTTTAGTATTTTTTGATTTTGATTTAAAAATAATATATCGATTTCATTATATTATGATTTTGATTTTAAATATAATTTTCTTTTTTTCAATTTTAGATTACATTTTAAAATTTAAATATCAAATTTATACTATTATTATTTCAATGTCACTGAAATTTATGAACTTTAACTATACATTTTTGATTATTCTTTATTACTTTTACATTTCAATCAATGTGAAATTTAGATTAGATTTTAGATTCTGATATTGATTAACTTTATCAATTAAATTTCTGTCGCAACCAGGCCCGTATTTAAGGGAGGGCTCGGAGGAGCAATTGCCCCTGGCGGCAGTATAAAAATTAGGTTTAGGGGCGGCAAAATATTGAAATGGTCAAAAATGTAAAATGAAGGTTAGCCCCTGGCGGCAATATTTGTTAATACGGGCCTGGTCGCAACCATTTAAAATTTAAATAATAATGCCCAAGATCTAACGTTTACCTAGTGTTTAGACTTTTTTAATAACAAAACACTTAAGAGCCACCAAAATTAAAGATATTACCCAATAGATTGTTATGCTTTTTCAATTTTACCTTCAATCTTACATACGGACTCATTTTTGTCAATATTGTAAGAAAAAAATAATTTTTTCACGGGATTAGTTTGAGGTCTACCCATTTAAAATTATATAATATGACAATTTTACAACGTGATAACTAATAACCGGGCATGAGCGGCATACACGGCAAGCTTCAGCAAACTGAACAGTCAAATCGACAAAATGTAATGATTGAGATTGACGACGCGTAGCAAATTAAATTATTAAAACTATTTTAGTATTTTAGGTTATTGGTTTAAACTTAACAACATACGCGCCACGCACTAAGATATTATTATCTTACCTCCATAATACAAAATATCTATATACGGAATAAATAATGTACGATAATGGAAAAATTATTTTTCCAAGCATTTTACTTAATAATAAGTTAAATGTGTGTATGGAAATAAAACTTGCAATAACAACAACTATCGCCTGTCGAACGCTGATTCCTTTTATCCTATAATATGTAGGTACACTATATTGTAAAGATTCTATTTTAACTTTCAAGAAAACAAAATATTAGACACAAGTTATTAATTATTACTATTAATTAGTTATTACTATTGTGCATAATACGCAATATGGTCATTATGTAAGTATATAATAGTCAATGCTATAACTTATAACCCAATATATCAATGCGTGTGCCTATTAACAATATAAAATATAAATAGACCTGATGGCTGTATGCCTGTATACTTTTTAATTTTAAATTAAATGTTTTTTGTAACTTCTTTAAAATCGATATTATTATGATATGATTTCGATATTGATATAAATTATCGATTTCAACTTTTTTCAATTTTAATATAAATTTTGGAAATCATTAACCAGCATTAATGATTTCGATATTACTTTCGATTTTTTAAAAAATTTTTAACGATTTTTATCGATATTTAAAATCGATTTTGAAATCGATTTCAAGCCCTGATTTTAACAGAAGTTTAAAAATTGTATACAAATACAAAATATGTTTATAAACATTATGTTTTATGGTGTAAGTACACTGATATGGTTTTTAAAAACTCTATACCTACTCTACTTTCCTATCATAAATAATTGAGTATATCTTGAACAAATGGTTTATAGTTCAAATACATTAAGCTTCGTGTCGAACATTATAACACTATATGAAAAATAATGAGCAAACCTTCTAGAAAATCTTTCTACCGTACTTCACATTTTCACACATTTGCATTGTCTAAGTATATGGTAAACATATAGTGTCGAGTAAATAATACATAATACACGAAACTGCTCCTAGACACACGCACTTCACAGTTCACGAACAAGCCGAGAAACAATAGGCACACCTAGCCGAGTGTTACAAAAGGCGACGATTATTTAGACGAAGAAAATAATGATAAAAAATAACAACGATAAATGCGTTCTTTTAATGTGAATTCAATCCGTATTGTCGTTGGCGTTAAAAATAAATAAAACACGAACGAATGAAAAATAATATTGTCAATTACAGAATTCAAGCAATATTATAATATTATTTTTACTATTATGATTTGAATATAATTCCTGAATCTATTTTAATGAGATTATTTAAAACAAAAATTATGCCTAACGTTTAACCAAATTGACACGAAATACTTCTACGACAATCACTTGTAATTGCTCAGGGAAAACTACACATCGGACACTACATATATACAACTATATATTATATATGTACACCCTGTATGTGCGCGAGTGTGAGTGACAAGTATCAACAATCAAATACAACCACTTAAGCCAAGCCACCATCCGCAAATCAAACTACGCATAAGTTGCGACGACGACGACATACTCGCAGTCGGTTTGAAGACTTACGCGTGTGCACATTTACACGGCAAGGAGACGCACGCAGCGGAATGTGACGGCGATAAAAATATTTTAATTTATATCATATACAATGTACTATACAAACAGATGTATAAATATACATCGCGCACCCACGCACGTACAATTGTAACGGAAAACTGAAAATGTCTTGTAAATATCATAAGGAATTATGCATGAAACTTATCTTTGCGCCACCGAGTTACGCTCGTTTTAATTATACCAGGCGTCGGAATACATTATTGCTTTCGGTGGATATCCTTGCAGAAACATAATATATTAAATTCTAAGATATTATATCATATATACAACAGTCAGTTCGTAGAAGTAGCTTGACGGTGGATCTATTGAAAAGTGACACAGAAACCTTTCCCCTGATCAATGGACCGGAATGACATACGATTCGGAGCGTAAAAAAAATATCAAGTTTTTCAGTGGAAATGTCGAGAATTCAACAATAATTGTGACGGAGGTGATTGGGGGATGGAAGTGATGAATTCAGCGAAATCAAAAGAGTGAGTTTGAAATAGGACGGAAACGGGATACGTATCATCGTTGTAATCACAGCACTAATCATATCACTTCTCTTTGCGTATAAATAAATAGCATCTGCTGCAGTAAGGTATATGAACTGGTAGTTTAGGCCCTAACCACCGACCCCCAATTACCCGACTACCGAGCATCCGCCACCACACGTAAAGTGGTTTCCAGTAATAATTAAAAAATTCCGATTCCCCGGAGGATAGTATTTTCACAAAATACAAATATAATTTTAATTTGGAAGTCTATAATTAATAATCTATATTATAGTATAATTTATAAATTCTACAATAAAAATTTTCATAAAACTACCCTATGATATTATAAATGTTCCGTTATTTAACATTGCAATCGTTTGTTTGTTGAGTCCTTTTTAATTTTAAATTAAAAATGTTGTAGTTTAAATAATAATGTAAAATATTATGTAGAATGTAAGTCTTATTAATACCTAGTAAGTACTGGCGGTGCAAGTACCAAAACCACCTGAGGGATGAGTGGACAAGTTTTCAAAATGTTATTTTCAATAACTCGTACAAAAATGTTGTTAATAATTCCAAAATTTCAATGACAATCATCTTGGTCGCTCACATGGTCGTCAATACATTTATGTAAAACAATTATGAATTTAAAAGATTGATTGATCTTTACTAAACTTATACGATTTAATTTTAATTTTTCCCGGGATTTATTAATTATTACCCTGTAAAACTATCAATCTTTCTCAAACCTCATTATATACTTCTTCGCTTCACGAAGATTGTCCATCAATAGAAAACCCGACAGTTAAAAACATTTTCGGAGTTTTTCGTTCTAAACATATTTTTATATAACACGCCAAAGTTTAACAAATAGTGAATGGCTATAATTCATTTATTTATAAAAACGTTTAATAGCGATTTTCATCCGTATATTATATAAGTTACCTTTGTTATACTTTTTATTCAAACCAGAAAACAAAACGGTGATATAACTACTATTATTTATGATATACATCAAAAATACAACGATGGAGTCGTTTTATATTAAGTCAATAACTCTTTTCCAATAATTTGTGACAAAATATATTTATTTATTTTTTTATTAAAAGGAAAAAAAGGCTTCAACATCAGAAGTTATTAGCCTTGTGTACATGTTACATTGTGTGAGTTACATTAATAATTAAATTTCAAAGGTTACAATAGTCTTAAAATATGAATACATGTTAGTCAAAAATTGTTTACAATGTTAATTTGTGAAAGGAAATTTAAAATTTTTATGGTGTTGTCTTCGTGGAGAGCTTCATCTACTCGTAAGTTGTTGGGTATTGATAAGGTATTTCGGATGTTTTGAAGATCTGGGCAGTCTAGGATGATGTGTTTCATGGTTTCTTACTGTTTCAAAAACCATTATTCTTTGTATTTTTCAAACTTAAAAAACTTTTTTCATATAAAAGATATCAAAAAAATAAAAACAACGTTGCACAGCCAAAGTTCTCCTTTTTATGTGGTGAAAATCTCGTTTCTTAATTATGATTGTAGCCTTCTCAGTTCTTTACCGCGCAAAACAATTTTTGCTATGTTGTACATTTGTAAGACGGAGACGACACATGCGGGTGTAGCGTCCCCTTAAAGACTAAGGCTTGTTCAATATTTACGGCTGAGGTTTTTTTCCATGGCGACAGTAGATGCGAAGTTTATATTGTTATTGTTCGTCTTATTCGATGAAGAGATTATTGGCTGGTCATTAGTGGATGTATTATTATTTGTGTGGTGAGCGATACTGTCTGCGGTGCGGTTGTTATCGCTGGACTGTGTTGATGAGGGGGAAATACGTTTGGGCGCATTTACCCAAAACAGAACACTTTAGGGCGTAAATCCATAAAACGATAGAGACGAATATCTGAATGAGGTATATCAACAACAGTCGTCTGTAATGTTTATCGTATAATTTTATAAAAAAAATATCTGAAGTAGCTTTTTTTTTAATGAAGATGTTAATTGTTGACAATTAATAATACTGTTTGAAATAGGTGGATGATTGTGCTCATTATTATTAATATTATTTGCTCAATATATTTACAAATTACTGAACTTGACTTACAATATTATGATCAGTACATCTAAAATAAATGTTATCGTCTTTCATTTCTCTACTTTTGCTAAATGTATAGCCGTCAATTATAGCACATAAACTACCTCTTCGAGTTTCAAATTTGTCATCGATTTTCAATTCCATATTATTGTAAACAAAATATTTTAAAACACGTTGAAAACAAAACTTTACTAAAGTGTTAAATGTTAAAACACGTTGTCCGTACACGAGAGCTCAATACACTGCAACGATCATAAATGATGAGGCGGAAAGTAGTATAGGGTTCTAAATTGCGATGCGTAAGGTATGATTGCTCGTTGAGGTGGTGGAGGAGGTTGAGGTGGAGGCCTTGCACTTTTATGTTTTTCGTCGATTGTTGAGTCGACGCCGTTTAGTGTGATGGTTTGTTTATTTTGGTTTTAAGTGTGGAATTGGTTGTATTTGAGATGGATGTATATGAACGTTTGGGTGTGGGGTTTTTGGGCGAAATGCCCGTTGGGTTTCTATTAATTTCGTGAATATAGGCGGTTGGATATTATATTAACTAAAACCTATTACCTTTCCGAATGTCGGCGTGTTTTCTGTGCTATCGAAAAGCTATAAAACGAACAGTGTGATAAGGACACGTGTTGCACAGTCAGCTGTTGAACACAAACTGAAAATATATTATTATAGTTAAATAATTTAATTGTTTAATTGATTATTTGTGGTTAACAATATTTATTATATTTATAATACTTTTTACCTATATCAATCGACAATCATGAAAACTGCATGATTTTTAGTTCAAGAATGAACCTGGTAAGGGCCAAAGGGGTACATGTAAATTCCACTGAACTACTGGTAGTCGATTTTAGGGTCAGATTCATATCAAGCGAATTCCGCTGGTAAATTGTTTGCCCTGAAAAAATTAGTTTAAACGCCACTGATACTAAATTAATGAAAATTCCACCGATATTATAAAAATAAAAAATAAAATCCAAATTATTGTTATGCACGATAAATTATACATACCTACAATATACATATTGTATATTGTATTGTATTGTTTATACTATGTATAGTACTTATAATATATTATATACAATATATTATATTAAATGTAGGTATGACTAAAATCAGCTATAGTATTCTATATAATATTATAAAACTGAAAAGTCTTGAATGTTTGAACGTGCTAATATCAGAAACTACTTGACCGATCTCAATGAAAGTTATATCAATAGATTCCTTGAAACTAGGATGATTTTTCTATTTTTTTTCAACCCATTTTGGTTGCTGTTCAGTGGCTCACGCGTGCATTTTGTTTTGGCTCACAAAATTAAATAGTTTTTTAGTTTAAATAATATAGGATTGCCATTGGTCACAGAAATAATATTAAAAAAATATATGGAACAGACTAGTCGGAATGCCATGCTTTTTTTATGGGATTTTTTAAAACAAAATAAAACAATATTTAATATATTGTCTGTGATTAAATTTATCAAAAATGCAATTTTAATATGTTTTTATGTTGTAACTTATAGACTCAAAAACTACGATGATTAGATTTAGGTATAGTTCCAAAAATATAGTACCACTCTGTATACGTTTTATTAAAACGAAACGATAACTTTACAAAAATGTATTAGGTACCTTATTTTTATAGATGTGTATTGGGTAGGCTACCGTACAAATTATTAAATATAATCTACTTTTTACAACGTTTTAGAAACCTAGATGTGTGGACTTGAGACTGGAAATAAGATCTGGTAATATTCTATGGTTGAGAGGTTTATAATATTTAGGCAATCTAATCAAAAATACGCATATTCTCAATGTGCAGAACAACTCCTATAGAAAAGTGCTTAGTTTCTAAAATGTAGGTGAACTGAGTAGAGAGTGACTATAGGTGTCTAGGTCCAAGAGGTGAGTTGTTTAGGTATTTGCTAATCTACTAATGTATTATGTTTTGAGATTGTATACTCTTGAACTCATTCAAGATCCGTAAAATATGACAATTCTTATAATTATGTTTTGTTTTGTTCGTTTTTTACATCAAAATGTTAAACAATTTGTATAAACGATTTTATCATATATGTGATTATAACATATTATACTCTGTTACAATAATAATAAAAACTGATGATCATTTTTATAATAATGACCTTTTAAGTATTATTTGGTATTAATGATAAAAATACATAAAATACTCCAGTGTAATAGGTAAATACCTATCTATGTAACGTTTACAAGTGTAATACAAAGGTACCCAAAATATGGTAGGTTACACAAAAAAAAATACTCCACATTAACATCACTAATACGAGTACTTTTCCACGATCGATGATAATCGTAAAAATGATGATTTATAACATCATTGTTGATAAATATTTAAATATAATATTGAAAAAAAGAGATGAAATTAATCTTAAAATAAGCTTGTGAAGAGTTGGTATAGTTTGCGAGGTACTTATGTTACAGAATATACAAACATGACGTATAGCATTATAGTATATTAACGACGAAGAGAACTCGACAAAAGGAATAATAACTGTCTAGATTATTTATTATTTAATATTATGTAGGTAATTTTACAATAATTCTAGATATTTTTATGATTAATGAAAACATTTTTAAATATAAATAAATATCCTTATAATACTTAACTTACTAAATCCTGCAATCATTACATCTATTTAAGCTTTCCCAACAGTTGTATGAAAAAAATACAAATTTCTGTGATGCTAATAAGTAATAAGCCTATACGCCTACTAATAATTCCCTGACGCGAAATAATAATCAATTTCTATCGAAAATTGTACCCTTATTCTATTGAAATTTAATATTATTATTATTATTACACTATAATACATTAACTATATTTTATATTTATTTCAATATTTTTAATATTCCATTTTCCACCTTCAGTTTAGTTAAAAAATATACTAATAATAAATATTACAATGAAAATCATTGTACTAAAACGATTTAATTTTATTCATTTTTCACTATCTCTCTCTCTCTCTCTCCCTCTCACTATCTTACCTCTTTGAAATTTAAAAATGGTCCAAAAATCGGGAATGTTGTGTTGAAACATTCCAAATTATTGAGAAACCATAATATAACAAATTATTACAAAATACTAAATAAAAAACATTAATATTGAAGATATTTCCACAACATTTTAGATCTCCTTTTGCCATAAGTAAATAATACTGATTTTTCCATCAGCTGATATTTAAAAGATTACGTTTAAATAGGTGTACCCTTCTACTTAAATTAACATCAATATTTTTCTCCAGCTTTAAGATGGTTCAAGTGATGACGCCACGATGGCTGTATCGTGGTTAACACACAATCACATATAAATTAACTATATGTTTCTGCAATAATAGAATAAATTTAGTAGTTTTTACAGTCACAAAGATTCTGTAGTTTAAGTCTCAGGGGCCAATAGGCAATAATGCGAACATTCAAATTGTACAAAAACTGAAAGAATATTGTAGGTAATCAAAGGACGAAACAACACTTTCAACCTTACATAAAATATTATTTGGAATTATTTTTTTGCATTCATTTTGCATTCATTGCATGAGCACTTTTACCATAAGACTAAAAAAGTGCCTAGAATATTCTTCACTCAATCAAAATTAGCTGTGTTCCGAGACAGCTCAAAACGTTTACAATAAAACATGTTTCATTCACAACAATAAACGTATTTTTGTATTGTACTTTATTACATCCTCCAAAACGATATCGTCAATCCTCATAATCATAACATATTTTTGAACCTGACACAAATATAATATATTCTGTGGTGTACGACTAATATATTATCTTAAAGTTTAGAGTAGGAACTTCCAAACAGTCCAAACCAAAATAGCCAATTTAAACAAATGGTCGGTTTATATACTAGACAACTGTTTTAATTTTAATTATTTTAAGTCTGACAATAGCTCAATTTTTATGTTGAAATAAACTTCTTACGTTAGGTATTAAAAAAAATAATATTTTTAAACTATAAATATCGATTTATTATATAACAGTCTTAGTACTAAGAAAATAAGTTATTCAAAACGTATCATTGTTGTTCTACAAGTATAATTATTGCATAATATGATATGTATAAAGCAGGTATATAATATAGAATCGTAGGTACTGAAAACAATGTTTTTTTAATTCTTGGAATAATGAATTTAATTTACAATATTTCTAATCAGGTAACAAAATATAAGTTACTTTATGAACACGTAAATTCATATTCTATACGAAGCGCAATACAATTCCTTCAATATTACGTAGTTTAGTCAAGCTTTCTTAATTAATTAATGAAAAATATTCCAACGTAATAAATGTTTTGTTTAACAAGTAGATTGTTCAATTTTATTTTGTGTATAAATAAAATACATGGCTTACATAAAATAATATTTTATATATTATTTAGGTACATAAATACGTTTTATAGATCCAATACAATTAATAGTTACACCATCTGATTAGATAAGTAATGTATTATTCGATATATTTACTATGATGATATAGGCATGTTTTTCTTTTAATGGTTACCAAATAAAGAAATATTCCATACACTATATTATGTAGACCACCGCCGTATAGGTATGAATATTAACGGAGAGTGAAGATGATCTAAATATAAGTATAGATATATTTATTTAATATTTTAATTGATAGTCCGTGTCCATTCAATTGATAAACCTTTAAGATGTATGAACTCGTGTGCATACAAAGTGATTTTATAAGCATGATCAGTGATCACCCCCCGCCATCGACCATTTTTTCCTTAAATAATAAATTAATTAAAATTCTGATTTTCGGAATTTTTAAGAATACTTAAACACTATTATTTAAAATACTTGTATTTTTATGCCTTGTAATGAATGTACCCACATACTTTCTTGTAAAAAAATAATCCTTTCTTTACCGTAAATTGTTAAGCTTATGATTTTTTTTTTCAAATATATTAATGCATGTAAAAACGAATATAAAATTCAAACGAGTACAGTATACAGCTACTAAAAATTAGATGATTGTAAGTTTATATAAAAATTAAATTAGGTAACTATATAGATTAAAAATACATGTTTTATTGAATAATTCAATATCGGTTTCTATGTTATGTATTATTATTAATAAGCACCAAAAAACAATTGAAAAAAAGGTGGGCAAGTAACCTGCTGCCCTGGTGTACACAAAGTAAGTGACTAGGGGTCACTGAGATGGATGTGTTAAATTTTAATTCAATGATATTATGTATAGACATTCAATACGATTTTGAGCGAAGACTGTCTTAATGACTTTATTACTAAGTATATTTTATGATATTATTGCTGTTAGTAACTCATTCAAATATCAAATGTCAATTTAGGCGCATACGATTTTTCAAAAAAAATCATCTGCTTAATAATTTACAGTACAAAGGGATGGTACTTATTTGAAAAAATAATACTCATTGCAACAGGTTGTCACTACTTAAAAGGTTTGAAAAACGGAACATAATAAAATACGAATTAATATTATTAAACTTAAAACCTATCTACGTATAATATATAATAACAGAATATTTTAAACTTATCTACAATCGATTCGTAAATATAATATTTATATGTATTTTTCTGGTAGTATTTTTTATCAAGAAAATCGCTTATGCACTGAATCTAGTGATTTCTATGATCGGTTCAATTGTTATTGGTCACTAGAGCTGTACTTAGATCGTGTCGTTATATATAATGTATTTGTGAAACATGAAAAAACTTTTTGCCCTCAGAAAAAAACTTACTCAGGTATAATGTCATTCATTTTATTCGCTCTATATAAAGCTCAATATTATTACCTTTTTTCTACACTTTACCTTTCACATTTCTGCAGTGGCTTTTGTAGTAGTAAGTGTTTGATAAAATATACGACTTAAGCCCAATGCACAGACCATGTACTTAATTTTGTCGTACGTAGGTACACTGGCACACTGCGTCATCAGCGTACATACAAAATTAATAAAAAAATTAATAACTGCACTTTCATATATGGGTACGATTAATACACTAACAATAAATTATTGAAATCAAAAATCTGTTTGTTTAAATTATTTGTATAGGCACTCTATACACACGTACTATACAATATGTACATCTAGCCGGGATTTGACTTCGCCGGGGGAAGCTTTGCTATTTAATTTTCAGTATGGGTCGTGTGAATTCGTGTGAATTTCTTGTTAATCATTGGCATATTTTTTTATGGATTTTACATTGTGGGAGAGAGGGGCTGCCAAACGAATGTATTTTACACACAGGTTCAGTGAATACGTATACATTATGGATCAATTATTATTGAAAAGAGACATTTCACCCCGTCGTAGCATGCCCTCGTCCATCGTGGAATTGAGTGGTCACGCTAATATTCATTATACAACATCGTCAGTTTAGTTATCGATGTGTCACTGTATATTAGTAGAAGTGATGCGCATTGTTACGTATATAGGTGAGAGCATGTATGTTTTGGCAAACAATTTGTGAAACAACTTTTTAACCGTCAATCGCACAGAAGAGACATTATAAACATATTATTAAACGTGATACATAAAATATATATTATTAAAAAGGCCATCTCCCGATAGTATGTGGTCTACTGACATTTCATGTACTAGGTACCTATAACTATAAATAGGCGTAAGTACTAGGTATTGTATGCGGTCCACCAATGTTTTGTGTTCTACAATTTTATTATTATTAATTATTATATGCCTATAGCCTATTGCTTATAGTTCATTAGATTATAGTTCCGTATTTGAACTGTAAATACAATATACGGAACTTATATACTGTATATATTTACCTGGTCATCATCGAACGTCGGTTGACAAGTGCCCCGCTGTGTGGGTAGTTATACTTGAGTGGTGTATGTACTACAGAATATAATATTATACACTATTATATGCAAATAATACAAATCATTACCGTTTATAATACAAGTATTAATACGTTATATGGGGTAAAATATGGTTTCATTGATAATGAAATCGTAATATTAGCCGATAGTAATATTATGTGTACCTACCTATTATAGTATTATACTATTCAACCGATTAAACCTTGAGTTATCCGGCTTCGGTACAGAAATATATGATGTAATATTGTAATTCATTAGACAATGTTATGATTAAACATTATAATATCTAAAGGAGATGATGTTTTGTTAAAATATTCTGTATCTATTCAATATGTATAAGATAATAAGATATTATACATTATATATATTTTATATTTATACGTTTTATACTCTTAATGACTAAGTGAACTGTTCTTATGAGAATAAGTAAAAATATAGACTTCACCTAGTCCAATCAATTTAACCTTTGTAATACTAATACAGTAATATTTATACACGCACAAGATGATTGATTCCTCTAACCATCTAAATAATTTCCGTGACCATAATTGTTACAAGTACTAAATTACTAAATAGATTTAGTTAATTATGAATAGTTGATTTAAACATATTATATATTATTGTGTTACTCCTGCAGGGCTCCAGTTACAAGTGTACAGTAGATTAATTTAATGTTATAGGATAATGAATAGTTGGAATTACTATTTTATATGGTTAAAAATAATAAATTAAAACAATTTTAAAAAACCAAGTTCAGGCAGTACCTATACCCACTCTGTCCGGAATCATACATTTAGATACAAAAATAATAATGGTTCTATTTTAAAATCTGGAATCATTAAGTTCAAATAAATTGGTTACGCTTTTGATTCAATTTGTCCTTATGGGATACTCATAAGGTTTTTAAAAGTTTGCTCATTTTTTTTTTTTTTTTGCTCTTTCTTATTTCCATATTTATTTGTTGTAATCTCGAATTCGGGAAAGTAAAATATGTTGATTCGAATAAGACAAATAGCCTTCAAACTGAAGATTAAAAATGTATTCCGTTTTCGAATTTTAAGAAACAGCTAATCCTCACGAAAGCCTCACCATCACGACTATAATAAGTCGACGTTTTTTCATCTCTTTATAATATACATTTTATACACGACATAATAATAATAAAATATAGGTACCTTTCAAGCCATTATTGCATTTACCAAAAAAAAAATAAAAAGATCGTTTTCTGCCGCTCTAATTTGATCGTCATCGCGTGCGCGAGCTACTATTTCAGCAACCACTATACATAAACATATACGATATACCCTGTTGTGTGTTTAAGGGCAAAAGGAAATAAAAAACGTGTAAACTACCAAGCGACGGTTAACCACGGTCATTATTATTAAAATAATAATTCTGATCGTTGACATTCGTGTGATAAAATATCCAACCATTTGTAAACCTGCAGTGTAATAATATATTATACTAAATAGTGTACACGTGCATTTTTACTTTCGGTGACAACCGGAACTATACTATAAAGTCTTGGTAAGCTATCTTCTTACTTTGTATCATCAGACCAACATTATACCAAAAAAATACCCGCTGGTGTATAATATTAGTACCGTAAGACAGTTAAATGCACATACGTAGAGACTTCTTAATAGATATAATTAATTTCATGATTTTGTTAAACAACACCTTATAGAATTAATATTATTTTTATTTATTGGTAATAATAGAAAATACTTTAAGAAATGTTAAGATCTTTTAAATAAGTACATAATATATTTAATATTATGGTTATAATGCTGTATGTGCCTGCGTAATTATAATACACGTCTAGTTTATAAAATCAAGCGTATAGAACATAGCAGCATTATAAAGCACTGCACGTATTTGTTATTTCTAATATTTTTTCCGTTAACATAGTTATGAAATGTGATGCCATAAATCATGACTGATTTCCAGTGAATAATTTCGTGTTTTAACCAATATAGAAATGGATAAATTATAAGAAACGATAATTATATTTAAAAAAAAAAAATACTATTCATTCCAAATGTATCTACCTTAAAAAAGGTAATCTAATATTTATGGTTAACAGAGCGAAACTAGATGGGAAAGACTGTCTTTCAAAGGCAGTATTATGAGTGTACAATAAAAAGAATAGCTTTTTAGGTATTATAATTTAAATAATAAATAATAATAATATAAATTGCAATTTATAAATAAATGAGTCTAGACAACGATTTGTATTATAAAATATAATACATATAAGTAGCATCCGATTTAATTTAAAACACCGCAGGTTATTAAATACTTCACAATAATGCGTACTTATAATATTTAAAACAATATACATTTGGGATTTGTTCAGGTATTTCGGGATTTTATTTCAGGAATTATTTTTCCAGGGATTTATTATTTATTCTTCCATGTATAATTTGAAAATTATTTGCATTTCGAATTTTTAGTTTTAACGTAAATTTAACAGGAAACAATATAATATGATAGAAGTATAGAACATCACAGCTGCGCCGTGGCAATTTTTCATTCCCAATATTATTTCAACGATTAATTTTGATATTATGATGTTCAAACCTCAGAAGTTCAGTTATCTCGTAATAAAAATGTATAGGCATGTATAATAATTATTATTACAATATTTATAATAAAATTTATAGCTGTATAGTACGCGCTGTTATTGATATACGTTCTGCAAAACAAACACAATATTTGATTTCACGAATTCGGATTATCGTATATTCGGTAAGAGTTGTATTTCAGGAAGTTCCGTTTCTTCGTTTTAGTTATATTATGTAAAGCAATAAAACTCCGAAGTTTTATGTAACCGTTCGTAAATGTTTTAGACCTTTAATTATTGATCGTTACAGTTTTATGAAAGTACTTCGTTCCGCTGTACCGTTATCTGTTCTCTCCCCCCCGCAGAAATAGTCATATTCATATTATTCAACAGCGAACTCTGCGTTTTTAATTTTTAGTCGGCTGTTTACCATAATTAATTTCACTGTGCATTCTAAATAGCCTTGCTTAAAATACAAATTTTAATACTTCACATTCAAATACTACTGTGAGCTTACTGTATCATCTTTGTACGACACGTCAAAAAATTGAATTGAAATTTTTTGAAAACGTAACTATAATAACTTATATATTATGTTTATAACTTAAACAGTTATATTATTCCCTATTGTATATTTTATAAATTAAGCAAAATATATCCTTATGTTTAACATCTTAGCGTAAATATCATATATTATGAAAATCACTTTTAACATAAAATACGAGCTACCTATACCGAATGAATAAGTAAAAAATAGCCACTAAAAATTTCAACTATTATTTATATACTTTAATTTTTTTTTTATACAAAAATATGTTAAGTTTTCATTTAGAAAAATAAACTGCGCATGAGCATAATAATTATTAATTAATCACTTTAAAAGCAGAATGAAAAAAACATTCTCTGTAACAGTATTTTTTTTTTTATATATTTATGACTTAAAAATATTATTTTTATTAAAAATATTATATTAATTTATAATTATTAGTATGCATTAACATTTAATCGTATAAAATTCATTAACTTTAATTACCTTTTTTTTTCGTGGTATCGAGGACCGGACAAGGAACTAAGTTTGCCAATACTTCTCCTCAGACCCCCGTCGTTTATTGAAAAAAAAGAAATCAAACACATCATATGTTTTATAGTGGTAGGCCAGTCTCCAGACAACAATACATTTACATTTATATAATATATGACAGTGCGGGAGCCTCTACTCTCCCAAGGTTGCCTTCGCGGCTACATAAATGACTTAACTAGGTTTCGGAATGATTTAACTAGGTTTCGGAATGACTTAACTAGGTTTCGGGTGACTTTAATTACCTAAGTATATAACAAATCTGAATCAAAAAAATGGCTTTTAAATATGCGAAATAAATGTATGAAGTGAACCTGTAGCATTTAAATCTATATTATAATTAAAATATTCACTAATCACTCACAATTTATACACATTTTCCATTTTTGATTCAGGACGCATTGATGAATGTATTGGTTTTGGTTCATTTTTTTTTTTTTTTTTTTGTAGTCTGTCATCACTTTTCAGAGTAGTAAAATTACTTCAATCTTAAAACATAAGGAGGATACTTAATAAAAAATAAATAGAATCTAGCGGGTGATTGGATATTCAAAAATAAATTTTCAAAAGATGCCCTATGGTTTAAAAAATAATAGAGAAAAACAAAAAAAATTATGGAAAATATTTACATAAAATATATTTTGTTGTTTTGTTATATGTACCTCAAAAACAAATAATTATAAATAACTTAAATTTTTACCGAATATTTTTTTGGGTATTTTCTAGACCTACTATATAATTTTCAAAATATTTCAATTCGTTTGAAAAAAATACAATTGAAACTGACTACTTTTTAGTTTCTTTTCTAAAATTATAGATAAAAAATCGAGTAAATGGATGTCGCTCTGCTGTACAGTAGGTTACAAGTGGGTCACTGTATAATGGATTTTAAATGATGATAAACTTGAATTCAATGATAGAATAATATCATTGTATACGAAAAAACGATTCTGAGCGAAGACAGTTTGTCAGACTGGATATTTTATATTGTTATTATATTTGTTACAGCCTGTAATAGTTGAATTAATATTTTTAAATTCATTATAATTTTTAATTTTATATATGATACTCGGATTACATTTTATACAATGATCAAAACTAATCATATCAAGTCAACAGCATGTTGTTATTCTAGCTACTCTCTTTAGTTACATCTAAGAATTGATATACTTCATAGCCGCTGTAACACGCATTTTCTAAACATTATAAAAATATGATGATGAGATTTTCGTTTAAAGTCAAAAAACTTTAAAATTTAATACAAGCTTTCTCATCAGTTGCTCTTATAGCAAATTAAAAATATTTAACATACAAATGCACAGTTTTTTTTTTGTAAGCGATTGAACTTTAAATTAAATTAAATATAATTTTGAACTCATTACCTCTTATTATTGCGTTTCAATTCATTGTCTGTTGTTTCTCAGACGCAATTGTCTTTTGATTCTGCGACCAAAATATATGTCCTTAGATATTTTATTCGATATTGTTATTCGTACGATATTTATTGTCGTACCCGTCATAGAACCGTAATAATTTGATACTTTGGTCATTTAGGTACCCTAAACACATCTAATCATATTTTGATAACCGATATATAATGATAGAATTCTTTACACTTCCCACATAGGTTTATTCATAGGTAGTACCTACTTCCATAAAATTTATATTTGACTGTGTATCAATAGGGAATATTGGTACAATGTGTACCTATCATATTATAGTTGAGTAAAGGTATTTTTGTTCTCATAAACATATATTATTTTAACACAAAGATCATATCGATTTAGATTAAACATTATAATATTATAATATACTATATAGATTTAAGAATACCACCACTTACTAGTATACTAGTTATATTTAATAAAAAAAAGACGAGAAAAATGTTGAGATCGTCAAATACTTCGTTAAACATTTTTGGCATTATATTTTTTGTAATTAGTATCCTGGAATTCAAAACACAAAAATCTAATTTCATGAAAAACCGTCCAAACGATGGGTGATATACGTGGACGAGTCAATTTCACTAAAAAAAAATTAAACCACCAAAGACTTATGATATACACCCCTGAGCTTTCAGTACTATATACGGTTTAAGGGGGAGGGTCTGGTGAGAGGAATACGAAACCGTATAATATCCATTTGATTCGGACTCTCACCTACCGCGCCCGGAATATTTTTGCATATTGTTTTCTCGGCAACAGCGACATTGGAAGGGGATGACTTTGGTAGGTAGGGGTGCCGTAGCGGTACAGGCAAAGCGATAATCGGAGAAACTATACGCGCTGCCTATGGTTTGTAGTGGAAGCGTATGGTGTGCGTGGTGGTGGTGGTGGTGACAAAGAGAGAGGGTGGCAGTGAACGAGTGAAAGAGAGGGAAAATGAGAAAGTGGTTGAGAGTAGGAGAGAGTTTATGAGGGAGAATTATGTAGGGGAGGTGGTGGTGGGACAACGATGCCGCCGTGTCAAAAAGCGTCAGCAGTCGTCATGTCATGTAAAAAAGGGGTGGAAGCACACGCGCGCGTTATGCGCGTATATAGAGACGATAGATGGGTCACGAGTGGTGGTGGAGAATGGATGAGAGAGATGAAATCTCCCTCTCGTATTGCGCGAGGCTGCGCGTATTTTTACCCCCGTCAATTTCTGTTCACCCCCCGCGACCGTTCCGTTCGCAATTAAAACCTTGGTGGTGGCGGCGACGATGACGACGACGACGGCAACGATGACGGTGGAGTGTGTATAGTCAGGTGTAGTAGTAGTAGTAGTAGTAGTTGTAGTAGTAGCAATAGCGGTAGTAGTATAGTAGTAAAATATAGTAGTAGTAGTAGTGAAAATATCGTAGTAGTGGTGGTGATGGTGGAGGAGAATGGGTAGAGGGGGTAGGGTGCTGTGTTTTTTAGGGTGGGCAGAGAGCGCGCTCATAGTTCAGCAGCCTCTTTCGGCATCACCCCATTGGTCGCCTCTGTGAAAAAAAATATATATATATTTAAAAAAAAAAACAAACCCGATCGATACATTATTCCTCACTACGCCTACGGTTTTTACTTTTATATTTATATTTTTTTTTTTATACTTTATACGCATATTTTTAATGATTCACTACCCCTTCCCCATCCAAGCCGCGACCCGCGATCATCTCGCATTCGTTTGGCGCCCGCGTACAGCACTTCCGTGCGTGTGTGCGCTGCTATAGCGGTGTGGGTGCGTGTGGGAGGGATGGTAAATTTTAAGAGCACGACGAGATTCGCGTGTACACGCGCGCACATCACACACACTTGCACTCGCACCCGCGACTAGGTATTTGTACCCTCTCCCGGTGGCACAAACGTCGCCCACCCCTTGCATAAGCGCACCCTCCTCAGCATCACGCCCTCCCCTCATCGTCATAATCACTACGTATATCTATACACGCATATACAATTTATATATATATATGATAATATGCATATATACGAACGAGTTCGAGCCTTTCTCCTCCACTTTCTCCGAGTTCTTTTGTACGTGCGCGCCTGTGTGTTTACAACACAAGTATTACACATCCCTTCCGCAAGCACCAGTCCCATATAATACACATATATAATATATATTTATATATAGATATACGGCGCAGGGGGCACTTTTTGTTCTAAAACACACGCGCAGCCTGCCGCCGAGCGTCATCGACACCCCCTCGACTACGACTTCACCCCCATCCCCGGCCACTATCGCGAATGTATAATGTGTGTGTGTGTGTGTGTGTGTGTGTGTATGTGTTTGTATGTACATGCACCGCGGAAATCGCGCTAATATAATATAGGTATATCATATATTTTATATACATCATGGTGCGCGTATGACGTGCGCATAAATCTCCCGATGTACATTCTCATTAATGTACTCGTCAATAATACGAAAAAGTCGAATCCGAATTAAAATGAGGTGGCGGCGGCGGCGGTAGTGTTTTCTGCGTGCGTGGAAAACCCGTTGAAACGGGGCGAAGAAAGTCCCCTACGCTGCGGAGAGTGGTTTGCCGCGGGATTTGCCGCAGTGTGCGGATTTCATAAGTCATAACGTACCTAATAACATAACGTATGCCTATATTATTCCCATGAGCGCGTATTCTGGATTACGTATTATTCGTAATATTTTTCGTAAAAAAAAAAGAAAAGAAAAAAAAACGATTAATTCGAACAAATTAAACGCAATAAAAATATAGTACACGGGCGGGCGGATGATATTTGTTCTCTATTTTTTCTTCTGGCGACCGTTTCGTTTACTTTTCATACATGTTGTACATGAGGGACTGGTTTTTTTTTTACATTTCTCGTGATCGATTCATCCTATACACGCTACAATATATATTATTATATTCAGATCTGATCCATCTCGAGATATCGTCGTAGCATTGTCTAGATAGCATTTTTTTTTATCACTACAAACAGTAGTGTAACACTCTATTTGAAAAAATATTATCTGGAGACTTTTTTTTTTGCTTCTGTTTCAAAAAAATTCCCATGCTCGAAAAATAACCGAATCAACGGTTTGAATGCAAAAATATTATTAAGACACCGTTCTGTACCCACTAACCAATCATTATTCCGTGTACACAGTGTTAGCACGCGACTGGATATTGCAGTAATCGTACTAGCAATAAATAGTGTAGAGTACCTAAATTTATATAAATATAGTCATTTGATGAGAAAAATAAATTATTATAAAAAGACTTTCACTATGAAAGCCAAACTATAATCAATTGTTTGCCGCGATAGTGAAAACATAGCAAACTCCGTGTTAAAGGTCAATGGCAAAACTTTATATTTTCCTTTGTACAAAATTGTTCGTGGAGAAGTTTTTAGTTAGATACTTACCTAACTTTTTAACATCACAAAATAATAAATATAGATTATAATATTATACCTATACGACTGACTCAATTTTTCTTTTCGTACCAATGGATAATATTCATACTGTACAACAGATATTGTTTATCTATATAGAACTTACACATAGTACCTAACAACAACCCAATTTATATTTACCAAGGTCTTATACAGCGACGACCACATCATATAAATAAAATAAATATACGCATAACTAGGACACAACACTAGACACATCATTTTAGGTTTTGAGTGGGTAATAAATATATTGGTATTACAATATGTTTTGTTTTGTTTTTTTTTTTTTTTTGATCTTACGTCATCATTAGTAGCACAACATGCTTCGATCTTCATACATTTTTAAGGTGATTCTGGTTGAAAATTGATCTATTTGGTTGTTGGTACTTTGGAAGATCAAAACAAAAAATTCTCCATATTGTAATAACTAGTAAGTAATAACTAATAACTAATACCATGAGTCTAATCGCACTGTTCTATGTTAGGTAGTCGGTATTGACTTGTAAATTGCAATATAATAATATTAATAATGTAAGTACCATTATAATTATTATTATAATCATTATATAATGTGTGTGATTTGTAATGGACAAAAATTATTTCAACGTACCGTATAAATATGGTCTACCTACAAATATGAATGTACCTAAATACATAGTAAAATATCCTTAGAAAAACGGTCTCCGGTCAGAATCATGTTTTGTATACAATAATTATTGAATTATGTAACAAATCTATTATAACAGTGACCTATTCAGATGACACTAAATACCTACAGTAAAGCAGAGCAACTATCCCAATAAAAAAAAGTTAGTTAATTTAACTATAAGACCGTGCCAACCAAAGTAATTCTTCTTATCTTTGTCTATTACTATGTAAACCTATATTTTATACTTCTGCCTGTTGCAGTGTATACGTATAACGCTACTATAACTATAGTTATAGTATATAGTGCGTGTTAAATAAGAAGTATATAGCAATTAAATATCTAAAAATCTTAAACAAATTATTGATTATATGCATTTGTATAGAATAACAAAATATTTTTTTATCCAACATCAAATAAACGTGAAACTGGCAATCTATCTATTATTATCGATTATCAAATGTTATGATATTTTAATAATTTATAAAAACATTTATTTGTATGTCAGGCCACTAGGACGAAAACAAAATTATTATTACAATTAATATGAAATTTAAACATCGACGTCTTTTAAGTAGAATCTATGTTTATTTTTAATCTACAGAGATGGAATAGCACTGCATAATATGCATGAAATTTTTTGAGCCATTTTACTTAACGAAACAGAGCCCACTCAACATACTATCATAAATAAATATATTTTATTAGTTATTATACAATCACTATATAATATTACTTATATATAAACAAAAATAATTTATTAAGATTACTATCGTCTTCATAAAATTACTAAGTTATTAACTAGTAAATAACCAGTTTTTAACTTGTTGTCGTGTGTCTCATTATTTGAGCTAATAAATTGTTTTTTGTTATTATACATATAAGACGTATTGGATTATGTGTATTAAAATTAATTTAGTAACATTCATACGTAAAGATATATTTATTGTTCTACATTTTAATAACTAAATGTCAACATCGACAATTTTATTGATTTTAAATGAACCGATTATTTATTTATTTTGAGCCTCAGATGTTATAATATACATTTAAAACTATAAATATTCAACTAATTTAATATAATATAGATATTATATACCATATAATTTATTACATATGGCATACAAAAACAAACCTACACAAATTAAAATGTTTTATTTCATGAATAATAATAACTACATTTTAAATTAACTTTTTGTGTCTTCAAATCGTGTGCACCACGTAAATTATTATTAAATCAAAAAATCCTAATAATTTTTAGAATTTTAAATTGTTATGTATTTATATAAAAATGCCTATAGTTAAATAATATATTAAAATAATTGAATTTATATTAAGTAATATCTAAACCCTTTTATTTTAAAGGTAAATGAATTTATTGAATATTTAAAATAATATTTACAATCAAATGAATTTAAATAATTTTGTATAGGTAATTATAAATTCTAACATTTTATGTTAAAATACCTACTGAAAATATTATACAATAGTATCCTCAGCTTAAAACAATTTATAAATGTTATGCTTCTTCAACAAGTACCTACCAATTTGTATAAAATAGTTTTAAAAAATATATATAAATAAATAAAATACACTGTGTAAAATGTTTAAGTGGCGAGGAAATAGTTTTTTTTTTAAAATATAAACCTCAAAATTAAAAAGCTACATTTATATAGTATTATTAAAAATTGTTTAAAGAAAAAAAAGTGAAATTATTTCGTGTAGGATCCTTTTAAATTACATTCGTTTGCAACAGCCACTTTACAAACAGATATGAAGAATAATTATAATAAATAATAAAATAATATAGATTAAACTATACAAAATAGTTTTTATAGTATATGCGTAGTGGGTACATTATACATTTTTTTTTATTTTTCTGTCAAAACAAATATGTTGAGACTTTTTATAGGGCCGAGGTTGAATTCTTGTATAAGTAAAAGAACACTATAGTTTGTGGCTACTTATAAGCTCTCGACAGCCACTAATTTACATTAAAAAATTCTTATTTTCATAAAAATAATATGTAAGTAATTCATAAATAAATGGTCGAAGATTTTTCTAAAATCACTATCTTATCCTATCCTATGTTCTTAACGCCATGATACATTCAAATACATACATATGTGTTAAAATATATATATATATAATAGCCGTTTCATAATATATTAAAATTGGATATTAATATTAACCTGTTCTTCATAACACTAATTTCAATGCTATATATTCAACACATCATTATATTAATATTATAATAGTTACATAAATAATATGTTACTTATTTTCATTATTAATTATTAATAGTAATATTATGGACTATGGTACACTTAAGTGTACCTACATTTAAAAAAAAACCTTAAAACATGTAATTTTAATAAAATGATATCGAACGTATTTCAAACATTTCACGCTTTCCATAATATATTTGGTTGGGTGTTCGAAGTAAAGTAATCAAATTCGAAGCCACTAGATAGCGGTAGATCAGTGCTTATAAATTATAATATGCTATAAAACCACCGAAAACCTTAACGTTATGATGCTCAAATGAAATAACTAATAAGTAATAAATGCGTGAATTGAAAGAGGCGGAAGAGAAACGGGATCCCTCTTATTTTTTAAAAATAGTTAACCGAACACTTTCTCATTATATCCTAATCAATAAGACATTTAAATCTTCAGATACGCACAATTTTCTTACACTTTTGCATCCCCTTCTAATTTTTTTACAATTCAAGCACAATAGTAATAATCAATAATCATACTTTATGAAGTTTGTCTATAATTTTAGACGAAATATACGAATTATAACGAAAACAATTGTATATAACTTTGCTTAGTTCTAAGTACTATATTTTCTATATTTATTTACTTCTCGTCTTTGATATTTTTGAATGATAAAATATTGGAATACTAGCAATAATAATAATAATACGTTAAAATTAAATACATAAATGAGAGAAAATACGCATATTACTTTAATTTGAAATTGTCTAAGTTTAGTTAGAATTTATCCATCTAATATAATATTGTAAATTGTAATATTAATTATACTAGGTACTAATCCTTATTAAATTCCTCAATGTAATTTCAGTTTAGTAAATAATAACTACAATATTATGAACTGAAGATTAATTAATCAATTAAAATTAATTACAATTTCTACTAACAAGTGACATTTTAGTTATCATAAGCAAACAAATCATGTAAACTTTAATAACATTATTAAACGAGAATAGAGTAACTTATTTCCATTTCGTTTATCACATTCCAATATCATTTAATTTTTAATGAACCAGTATACAAATTCATAAGGTAATTTAATGTTTAGAAAATTGTAATTATTCGATGCAACAATTTGTTTTACATAACTTTATTTTATAATTATTTCAATATTCGTATTTAGTCTCTTGTACTGTATGAAACACCTGTTTAGTATAATAAACACTTTTTTTCAATAAAAAAACAATGCTGAAAGTTAACCTCACAATTATTATATAATATTTACAATAAACAATATTGTAGGTACTCCATGTGGACTGCAGCATTTAATAAAACCAAACTTTATGCTAACCTAATAGTCCTACTATATCGTTAAATGTTCGGTAGACTATACCTATCTAAATTTATAATACTATTTGTCTATGACATGAAACTTTGATACAACTGAATTAAATTTTTATAAAATCTAAGTTCCTACTTACCTACATATTATCTCATTGTTTATATATATATATATATATATATATATAATTAACAACGATAATAATATTTACCATTAATAGTCAAATTACATTGTAGTAACGTTACTTATTGAAAACTTAAAAAACAATTTCAAATATCTCTATTATAAATACTATACATAATTTTTAATTTAAATTTTTTCAGAGTAAAATCAATAACATAATATTATAAACTTTTCTATTTGAACACAATATCCATAAAATAATTCTATATTATATTATGACTATTAAATAGTAGTACGTAATATACATAATTTTATGTAAAATAGCTTTAATTTTTAATTATTATTATTATTATTATTATTATTGTCTTGCATGATCACAATAATAATACGTTAAGTAATAAAATAAATTATATATTTTAATTATCATCAGACTAATAATTATAGGAATCACGTCGATAATGTAAATACATATTGATTATTGACGGTGGTATAACTATTTAAAAATGCATTAGGAAAAATATCTTAAAAATCAATGGTTGGAATCACATTTTTATCAATGTTTAATTTTAAATTAAATTAACATTATGTTAGGTAGTAAACAAAAATATTATTTGTACTTTTGTAGTTCCGTGGTGGACATACGAATAATTAGGATTAAGTTTTTGTTGACCGTTAATTTCTACCTACTGCGAGTAAATATTATGTACAGAGTGATTCACAAAGCTTGCTCACGTCCATTTTATTTTCTTTAATGATACATTTATTTAAATTCTGATTTTTGGAATTTTTAAATAAATTCTTAGACTGTTTTTTAAATTTTTGAATTTTTTTGTAGTAGGTACTTAAAGTGTGTCTTGTGATAATGCAAACTTCTGTTTTAAAATGAGAATCCCACCATTTTACTGTAAATTATTTAGTGTATAATTTTTTTAAAATGTTCATGTACTTGATATAAATTTGAACCAGTAGTTCCTTATAGTTTTTAAAATGTTTAAGCTAAGGATAATAGTCATTAATAAATGGTTTCACAAAAATATAAAATAAATGTACTATTGTATCTAGTATTTATTATACTTTGTCCATTTTTAAAAATGATTAATGTTTATGGATTAATATTAATTACTAAAATTTTCAAATCATCATAGCCTTCATATATTTTAAATCCATTATCATCAACATATTATACTTAGTACACTAAGTTAAATAACTTATAAAGTTATAAACTACTAGTCCAAATTTGAATCTGATACGTCAACATTTTCAAAAAAATTACCCGCTATATTAGTTAAAACAGTATAAAAGGGGAGTTCTCATTTGAAAAACAGAAGTTCTCCACATAACACTCCTTAAGAAGTCCAAAAAAAATGACTGTCTTTAAGTACTTATATATTTTAAAAATTCCAAAAAACAGATTTTGCAAAACTGCATAATTAACAAAGAAAAAGAAAAAAAGAATGATCATGCATGGTATAGGCATATAGCCACCCTGTATATTATAAAATATTAACCATGTTTTTCTTTGCTAAAAAATCAAAAAATTATTCATTGTTTAAAAATAGACGAACTGTATTGAACATATTTTATTGTTTTAAGTACAAATCAACTATGTTAAATTTAAATTAGTATAATTAGGATAACTTTTTAGTTACACTAGAAATAATTCTTAAAATTCAAATAGATAAACAAACAAATAACAAAAAGTAATTTTATTCCAACAATGGTTATTATTTTTAAATCAAATTTAAATTTCAACCTGACTTTAATTTGGTAAATGTATCTCATTTTGATGATTTGCTATTAATTGTTCTACAAAATAATAACTATTTATTTTATGATTAAAGAAAAATGATTAAGTAGTTAATATTTTTTAATTCTTGCATTGCTAATATAAGAAGTTTTTAAAATAATATATTTCAATTTCGAATAATAATAATAATAATAATAATATTCCCCTAATAATAATACCACAAATATTATTATATACTTAAAACAAATTGTGTTTAAATATTCGATTAATATTAATAATTGTTCATAATATTTTACCTTACAGGAGGAAATATTATAATGAACTAGACGGAATTCCAATGTTAGAGCGATAAATGGTTCGTATATATAATAATATTGAAGGTTTTGTGCAAAGCAGAGGGATTCTGTTTATTTTTTATACTCTGTAAACTATTTTTTGCGTTCTCTTATAGCAATCCTTTCAAGTAGTGCCTATCCCAGCTACCTTAAAGAGCAGAATTTTCTTCAGCTCATACTTTAGATATGTCAACATGGCAGTTTTCAAAGTATTTTTACATAAAAATAAAAGTTGATGAAAACATGATAATGGATGTTACTAGGTAATGATTTTTATTTTTTTTAATATTAACATTTAGATTAACGTCATGTATAAAATGTACACAGTATCTGTCACGGTGCGTCATCGAGTTTAAGGTTTATAATTTAAAATTTAAAAAAAATAATATTTTATTAAAATGTTGAATATTATTGAGTCACTCGTTATACTTTCAATAATTTGTATGAAAATTGATTTCGAATACATTTATACGAGTTTCATTGACTGCATTATAACATCTATTATAAAACACTGAATCGAAACATTTCGTGAGTACTTTGAATGTAACTATAATAATTTACAAAAAAACAAAGCGCCTTACTCTTGACCACGATATGCTTCTTTTTATACATACCGTCATGTTAACATCCGACACATGTTGTATTTATTTAAATATAATAATATACTACAACTTACAATTTTTCGTGAAATTAAGCTACCAGATTTTTTTTCTTCAAAAAGTTCCATAAGTATACGCAAACAAAAAAAAATCAAAATCTGTAATTTTAATACCTATATTATACATAATGTGAAAATCACGTTACATATTATAGCTTTGAATAAAGTAAGTTGTAAAAAGTAGAGTATTATTTTCACCGTGCAATTTAAACTTTACTAATCTAAACACTCTGCTAAGGTATAATAAGACTTAAAAACTGTTTATAATTATTTTCTGAGTTATTCACTTTACTGGCCGTGCAGTGACCGTTTAATTCGCTTGCGTGGTAGTTGCGTTTTATATTTATATATTATATATTATACAGAATAATTCATTCAACGGTAAACACTCATTATCTCAAAGAGTAAATATGAACGTTTTTGAAAATATTTTTTACAACAAAACAATATTTAAAAAAAAATTATAACTTTTAACTGTTATGATTTCCCGAGTTCTTACGTTTTATAATCACAGTATACATGTTTTATTTCATGCTTAGAGTCAGAATATTTGTTCTGAAATGTTTAATAAATAAATAAAAATCTAATTTCGAATGAATATAGTTAGTTATAACTTATAGGTTATAAGTATGTATTTTAAATTTAGATGGGCGTAGTGAAGTGGCACAATTGGTACCCCTGTCAAAATATTGGTCCACTCAATATTTTATTTTTATTTAACGCAATTCTCAGAAATATATTCTTATTCAGAATATGAAATATAAATATATTCTATCATTCAAAAAAGTAATAAATAATAACGACAGATAAATGTAAAAAAATATTGTTTTGTGATCAATTCAAATTCTGTAAAAAAATATTTCTAAAAAAATGAGGTGGGTACCGCTCTGCTGTACAGTAGTTGTCGAGAATGTCATTGACCGTTGTAATGAATGTGTTACATTTGAATTCAATGATAAATCATTGCATACGAAAATGATTCTGAGCGAAGACATTGTGTCTAGCACACTTGTATAAATAATCAAATTTATTAGTTAATCAAAATTGATAAAAATCGAAAATATTTCATAGCTTTAAATAAATAGCATTCCTGAATTTATAACTGAAAACTGATTTATAAAATTTAAAAAAATCATCATGGCTATAGCTAAAAAAGAGTCACAATATTTCAAAAATATTACCATTCATTGAAAATATTAATATAAACATTCGGTAAAAATTCTAAAGGTCTACGGTTTTTAGTTTTTGAGTTACACCAACAAGTTTTCAAAAAATGTTTTTGCGTAAAAATTACCACTTTTTTCACTTTTGTTTTGTTTTTTTTGACGCTTTCTAAAACTACTTGGAATTTTCGATTTTGACCTCGCAAAAGTACCAACTAGTTTCACTTTTCAATCAGAAAATATGTAGATCTCGGAAATCAAAACGGTTTTACTACCCAAAACATTGATAACAGACAGAAAAAAAAACACACATCATTGTAAAATCCATACATTCTTTCGCTCCGGTCAGAATTTAAAATGTAAATATTTGTCGAGATGATGAGGATAACTATTAAAATATTATAGATGTAATAAAAATTGATAATAATACGTAAATTAAATACAGCTGTTTACATTTTTTCGAAATTCTTTTGCGAGTCAGTGGTATAGCTATGTTATGTGTAATCGTACGAGGAAAAATGCTGTCCGGAACATGAGGTCATGCATTATTCTAAAAATGTTTGTATGCGAATGTGCGATACTGTTTTTTAGCAAACAGAAACACCTCGAACATGTTGAAGGTCGAAACGATTTTGACCGTTAATACAAAAACATTAATTATATATTATTTAATATACCTAGTAAAAATTATTATTTCATAGTTGTTTGTATAACCACTATATTATAATATTATGTATATTGTATATATTATTCGTAATTATTACTTTTACTTGTATATGACGGTTGAAAGTGACAAACTAAAATCGTGCTCTATACTTACCGTGTACCTACCTACGACTTACGTAAACAATACCCCGTTTAAATTAACTCGGTACCGACCGAAGTCAATAATAATTGGAAATATATTTACACTGCAGCGGTGAAAACTGAAAGATATTCGAATGGGGCGGTGAAAAACAAAAAATAACCATTTCAATGGTCGACGTATTTATTTATAAACTCCCCGTGACATATCGTAATAATGCTCTGCTGGAACGGCAGTAGTCACAGTATTGAAAACGGACGTGAAAAAAATGTACAGTCGAACTTGGTTATCTCGAACTTCTTTAACTCGAAATCGTCGATACCTCGAACTTTTACTCCGGTCTCTAGAATTTCCTATTTAAACAATTTAATTTGGATAACTCGAACTTTTTTTCCTGTCCCTTCAACTTCGAGTTAACCAAGTTCAACTGTAGTTAAAAGTAAATAAACATTAATATTTTGAAATGTTGAACATAAAAAAATAAAGGAAATTATGTAGTAATTTTAACAAATTTATTGTAGTTATTTATTAATTGTATTGTAAAAAATTAAACATTGATAATATGTACCAATACAGAAAAATAAATCCATTTGGAATTTTTAGTTAATTATTGTTATTATTAGAAAGAACTAAATTTGTCAAGAATATAACAATATAGTAATAACAATCGTATTTACTAATAAAAAAGATGGCTCTAAGAATTAATGTTGTTATTTATTTTGTTTTTTGTTGTTATTTGATTCTATTTTACCACTTTTACCACTTTTACCATTTTTTACCATTTTTACCAGTTTATTGGTAAATTTACCGATATTTTTTTACGTAATTTCTACATCTCTACAATATTATGGATGCTGCGACGCTGCAATTTATAGCGAATCTGTCCTTTTAATATTAAATCCGATGGTATAATATACTGCACTTATTCGACATTAATATGCGTTTATTGAAATCGTAAATAATAATGTCATAATATCGGTCGATTCGGTCAATTTGTCACTATCTAATAATATATCAATACCTAGCTATATCATCATTCATCGCTACCGGTGCGATATTATAATTATATACATCATAATAATATATTTGAATATTACCACAAACTGGGCATAAGAGTTCTAGCATTTGCAAATTTGTTTTATCGAATCGTAAAAAAAAAGCCAGACAGAAACAAACTTTAATATATTAAGACAAATACAAAACTGTAGTTTCGCGTTGCATATTTTTGTAAATTAAAGAATTTTTTTGCTTTTTGAGACATATTTATTATTTAGGTTTATTAATGATATTTTAAGAAATATTTAATTGTTTAAGTTATTTTGCACATCTTCTTTTAAAATAATATTGTGTATCAAAACGACAATCAGCACTCGATTATGTGAAAGCCTCCGAGTACTTCGTATCTGATTGAGTATTTAAGTATACACACCTAACTACTTGGATGATGTCTATGATGTCTTCTCTATTCTTATTTTAAATGCTATTTATTTTATACAAAAAATAAGCAGCTGGAAAAATGTTTAGTGCTTAGTTTAGGTTTTTAAAGTGATTGCATATTTTGTGGTTTTTTTTTTAGGGCCATATTTACTCTGCCCTAGTCATAATACATAATATCATCATCATATCGTTATTATTGCAGCGCGATGCGGTCGTCGCAATTAATAAAACGCCCGTTCGAATTCCGATTAATTCAAAATAATATAATACCTACACTATATCTGCGTCTATCACACGACAATGTGTGAAACGTAAATATATTATCTGCGTCATACGGGATTTTTATACTCGTGCGCATATATATTTTTATTTTCAATGTTTTACGGATGATCCTAAAACGTTATAATATTATAATCCATTTCACGTCAATATAATATCTCATATTGACGAGGGGTCGTATAGTATATAGTGGCGCGTCTGTCATAATATGAGAATTAATTTTACTTGTAGGTAACATATTATACACAGACCACTACAATGCACACTCACTCACACTTTCACTGCTGCGGGGACGTATCGCTGTGAAAAAAAAAAAAAAAAAACAACCGAACCGAATAATAATAAAAGCACGATAGGAAAACAAACAACGGTTCGGGAAATTCTTGAGTATTTTCGTTTTAATTAAAATTTCACCAGTCGGAACGGCGACGCGACAGCGGCCGGTGGGTGTAATAATAATACAATACGAAAATCGGCCAAAACAAACAAAACAAAACGTATTATAATAAATATTTCATAACGACATAATAATTTATAATATAGGTAATGGTAATAGTGATAATAGCCGCGACCGGGCCCGTGCTGATGACCGACGTCGAATCATAATAATAATATTCTTCGTCCTTGAGCCGGATTGTTATTGATGGCATAAACACAGACGCACACGTTGGACGATAGTGTCTGGGACACGACGAAGTACTTAAGCCACGGCCGTCGTCGTACACATAATATTATACCGTGTCTAGCACATTAGAGATTAATAATTTATTATTTGCATATATTATCTATATATATATATATATCTGCGAGTGTGTGTGTGTGTATGCATATTTATATGTACCTATACGTGCACACATATATGATATAATATAATATGCATTATAATACACGCGTATAGTTATCTAAAACGTGTGTACATTAATCGCGTGTGTCCGCGGTGTATATACATATTATAATATATGTACACGACGATTATACCTATAAACTATTTACGATATTAAACGTATACATATTATGTATAAATATATATATATACGGAACACATATTTTATTAATCGTCCGCCTATAGAGTAATTATAATCGTACATTCGTTCGATACGTCATTATATTATTATGTGCGCATGTACATAATATACGATACAATACATATATATATATATGCACGCACCGGGTAGATATCGTATTATTGTTTTATTGTCCTTCGGATGTAACTATTTGCGTATATAATAATAATAATATGATATATTATGGTGCCGAAGTGGTGTGTACCATCAAGATTGGACGCCACCGCCGCCGCCGTTGCAACACTCCGTGCCGGACAATAGTAAGTATGTAATAATGTGCATCGAGGGGTGGGTAATATTATATTAAGCACTCAGCTGTGGCGTGAGTCGTGCAGGTACATTATATTATTATAATATATTGCGATAATATAGAGAAATTATTTTGACAGTGAACACTCCTTGTGCATCTTGACAAGTATATTATCAGTTTATGAAATTATATTTTTCCACAATTATAAGTCATTACAAAATAAAATGTTTGAAAACAAATCATATTTCATGAGTTTTGACTTTTTATTTTTATAACAGTGAAAATCTCTATTTCATATTCAAAAGCAAAATAGGTACTTATTTCTGAAATGTAAATAAATACAAAATAAAATGTACGAATAGTTAGTTTTTAATAAATATTTCAATTTTAAAGTTTAGAAGAGCAGAGTGGAGTGTCTAAGGGTTAGGACCTAACCTACCCTTCAAAATGTTGGTCCACTTCTCCGATTAATTTAACTTTAAATACTTATATAACTACCTAATTAATAACATGTTCAAGCTTTAATTCTTCTAAAATAAATTATCGAGAAAATATTCTGCTTCAGAGTATAAATAACTAAAATGTAAGTTGCAGTTCAAATAATTGAAAACTTAAAAAAGTGTACAATGTGTTTTTCAAGAATTTTGTTTTTAATGACTTAAAATATCGTACGTGAAGTTGGCGCCCCGAAGCTATGTTTCTATGTCACCGTACAAAATGTGTTGAAAATGTATATCGGCGTTGCAAAATGGTAACAAAAAAATGATATCAAATTGGAACCGATACGACAAATTCGAGGTGCAAACTGTAAATGTATGTTATGTCTAATAATGTAAAAAATGTATTTTAAAAATGTAATATTTTTCGAGATTATGAGTGTTGACTGTTAAAAGATCACCCTGTATAGGCTGTTGGCTGTTGGTACAGTTAAATTTACGCCGTAAAAAATCATTAAATATTTCTGGTTTTTTTTTTTTTTTTTTAATTATCCCGTTTACGGTGTTTTAATAGAACGCCGTTGTGCACAATGCGATAATAATAAAAACGAGTCTGAAAAAATAAAATGTTTCGCATATTATTGGACTTTAGGGGTTGGTTTAGGGTCAGCAGTATCTCCTAAAATCGTATATAACATTATTATATTTATATGTATATCGTTATAGTTTTAAAAACAGTGTTTATATAATGTGTAATTTCCATTTATTTACATTTGCAACAAATTAAATTACTTTGTTTGACTATCATACGAAAGAAAATGCGAAACTGCAATGTATTATTGAATCTCAATCGGAAAACAATTGTATTATATATTTTTTTTAGTTCTAAATAAAAACCAAATGGGTAGGTACCTCGTCGTTGTATAACAAGTACAATAAACAAATAATAAATAAGCTAACAATTATGATGACGTAAAATATAATTTTATATATTATTCTATTATTTATTATTTACAAACATCAAACATAAAATATTTTTCTTAGCATTTTCACCTTGGAAGACTTAGGAAAATTGATATTTATGTTTTACATAAGTACTTACCATTATTTTTCGTGTTTTTGTAGTATTTAACAGTACTTATTCGTATTTATTTATGTATACATAAAGTATACAAACTACTATCATATTATATACAGTTATTTCAAAATGTTTTTCAAACGTACAGCCCTGCAATTTTAAACATAATTTTATAAATAAAATAAAATTAGTAGAAATCTAATAATTTTAGATAATTAAATAGTGTCATATACTCGTATATCACTTCTATCGAGATGACACGCGCTAAACCTGCTACCGTCTTACCCTCGCTTTAAGCTAACGACCCTCAAAAATCAATCGGGTCAACACTGTTAGCTTTAGTGAGATAGGATGCAATACGTTTGTTTTACGTTCGATCTTTCTAGTGCAGAGTGACTCAAGATTTTGTGTACCGCAGCGCAATTCAGTTTAAGAAAAACTTCATTGACTCAAAGTACAAAGTCCATTTCCCCAGCCCCACCGTATAGGAATTTCAAAATTGTTTTTTTTTTTCATTTTATTGCGTTGCATTAGTGTCATTTGCTCAAGGTACGCATATATACCCTAGTACTATTCAGTTTAAAAGGTAAGAACGATTACAATAAGTTAACACAGTTTTAGGTCGGAAGCACTTCTATTGTTGATTTAAAACAAATATAATATGTAGTAATTAATTTATTTGTGTTACAATCGCCGCTTGTCCACATACAACCCTCACACACACTCCTGCATCTGAACTCTGCGGCAGCAGCAGGACTCCCTGTATTCGTCGTGGCGGTGGAATTTTATTACATTGGTCAAATTGTAATTATATGGTCGCAGAACATTCGCTTCATTGGCCTGACCTACCTTAATAACTTACTTTGCTAAAATCTAATCCTTTCTATATCGACCATTTTTTATAAAATATTTGTAAGCTACTATCTGCAGTAAGCATAAGACGACAATAGTAATTTCATTAAAAATAATTTAGAAGCATACAATTGGTTTTTAGCTTGTCGAATGTAAATAATTGACTATTCATTTTGGTCAACTATAATTTTATTTAATATAATAATATATAATAATATTTACGTGTAAATTATATATCTATATATGTATATAGTATATACATTTTTCCTGTATACCTACTAACCTAATTATTAATTATGATATATCTGTATGTTAATTGAAGCAATGTAATACTATGACATTAAAATTATGAGTTATATTACCTATGTATTTTTATTTTATTATTCAGATAATGAAAAATTAGATGGCAACAAAAATTATTATTACAAATATGTGAGTTGTTGAAAAATATAAATCAATATATTAAAAATTCACGAAAATGAAATTGTTTAATATTTCAGATCCCCCTTCACCGAGCCATGTCACGTAGGTACAATTGAATATTAATATACTTAACCCTGATAAATTCATGTATCGTATAGTTTAGTAGACCTATAATTAAGACCACGTATAAAATACTTTGTAATAAATTCAATAGGTACCTAATCAATGAATCGTTTTAATTATTACTTGTTAGCTAGATATAAAAAAATTGATTGTTTTCACATTTAGTTTTAAATTTTAATAGCATACTATTTAAAGACAATATGTATAAAACTGTCGTTTCATTTATTTTTTTTAATTCATAAGCATTTGAAAACAATTTTTCACAAAATCATAACATTTCTAAATTTAGATATCGACATTCATAATAATATGATCATATGCATTATTAGGTTTTGGAACGTTTACATACTAATGTCATATGTATAATACAAAGTACGTATTTCTATGTGCCTATCTATATTACATACTACACACGTACAGACTAGGGGAACATTTTGTACTAACATGTTCGACAATAATATTCGTCCTAGTGTGGACCCACCTGAATATGTTTAGCCGTTTAGATAAGTAAAAGTTTAACGTTTGAACTTTGAAGCGATTTTCTTGACACTATTCAATCATGTATAAGCGTTTAATTTATAATATAAAATACAGATTATAGGCGCAATAAAAACCACTTAAGACAAATTTGTTATTGTCTTGCATTTTTTAAGCCCGTACCTATCTAATATTATTATACTTGATACACAACACGTTTTTACAGATTTACCTACATATTTAAACAATATCATAATCCGTGAACATTTTATTAAGCCTCACACATATTATATTCCTCAGTCTTCTATTTTATAATGATGTACCTACATAATTTACACATTATCTGTGTACAAAATAATAAGCCTCATCGGGTTTGTTCTTTGTTGCTGTCACTTTTTTTACAACTCATTACTCATTAGTCATTACTGTATGTCTGTAGTTTAAATTTAAATAACTCTGTATTTTTTTTCAAATTGTTTAAAATTGTGAGATTTCCGATTTTCAGGCATGTATAAAAAAATAAATGATTTTTATTTTATTTAGTCTTACAATACATACCCCCCCCCCAAAAAAAAAAAATAAAAAAATAAATCAACCCATACAACAACTATACAATATGTCCCAGTAGTCCCGTATCACCCTTAGTATCTACGTGGAAATCAGTATATTTAAATGCCGTTTTTTTTACAGTAATAAGTATGGACATTCTGATTGAATAGCATAATATGCGCCTTTTTTTTTCAAAAATTCAAAAATGATCAACAAAATTTTTTAGGCAAATAAGTTTTTTAAATTTCCAAGATAGCCTTTTGTTGATTGTATTTTTTAAAACAATTAAAAAAAAAAATAAAAAATCACCCAAGTTAGAGCTAATTATTATTTTGTATTTCTAAGAATAATAGTTTTGTTACCTATGCATACGGCATTAGCAAAATACGATTCGCATGCTTTAATCAGAAATTGGAACGCTGATATTTTAAAAATTCAAAATAATAATTAGCTCTAACTTGGGCGATTTTCATTAAATTTTAATATTTTTTTTTTGAATTGTCTTAAAAAAATACGATCAACAAAATGGCTATCTTGGAAATTTAAATAACTTATTTGCCTAAAAAAATGTTTGATCATTTTTGAATTTTTGAAAAAGAAAATCGAATATTATGCTATCCAATCAGAATTTCCATACTTATTACTATAAAAAAACCCGCATTTAAATATATTGATTTTTCACGGAGATACTAAGGGTAATACGGGACTTCTGGGACATAGGTACTGTATTATGGCAGTTTTTTCAATATTTTTCATTGTCCATGTAGTTTGTAGATAATTTTATAATAATTTAATAGCACCTACCTTTATAAAATAATAATAATAATAATAATAATAATAATAATAATTAATAGCTGAGATGTGAAAATATTTAACCTTATATACCAGAATCCGGAAATGTCCTTAAGGATCGTCGTCGTCCAACTGTCTTTACATTAATTTTACCATAGTTAAACTTATCCAAATTGATGATATTACCGATTTTTATTTTCTCACATCTCACGTTTTAGGTACCTACCTATAGAGTATGTGACACACTCATACAGAATGTGTTATAAGTGAAGTTTATAATACACTAATTTTAATCCGTAACTGAAGTAGAATAGTGCTATGTATAATTTATGAAAACTATATATTCATATACTGTCCAATCTGATAATTCGATAAAACGTCAATTGTTTACCTGTGGTACTACAACTGTATACATCGTTCTACGTGCATAATATATCATATAGCTATGCATACGTCATATGTAACGAATTACGATGAAACTGATGAATGATGATATTCTGATAGCACAGTAATACCTACTGATATCTAAACATAGGTATAATAATATCTACAAACAATTCAAAAATTAAGAATGACGGAAAATATAATCGATGGTGTAGTTGTAGGTACCAAAAACAGTTTTATAAAAAGTTATTGTCGGTGAACAATATTGAAATTGGCACTAAGAGTAATTATTTTTACGCATATTATACGTCAAAACAAACTCTGTCAAATTTGTGATTGACATCCTATAGGGTTATTGCCGAATCATAGAAGTAGTATAAGTGCTCTCAATTGTAATATAGTGTAACTAGGTACTTTTTTAATTCACAATTTTATATATTGACAGTAAATGCTTTTACAATATGAATTTTAACATCGGAATTGTAAACTATGATGCAGTCATATTTGCCTTTTACTTAAACAACGGAAACTATAACGACGTCATTGACCAAATTCCACGACCTCCGGTTTAAGAAAAGAGAAATGAGAACATCACGTTTAAGGGAGGCCGCAGTACAGCATTTTCAGATGTACCACAACCATTGAATCCTGATCAAGAACCTTCACACCACACACGATTCATACAAATACATTTAAAACTTATGTTATATTAAATAAAAAACTATTTTACATTTACTGTTGGAAATTATCTTAAATTAATTACTAAATACACTTCAACGCCTAGATCACTGGCAGCGCCACACGCTACACTTATATTTTATTTTATACAACGTAGATACAAATACATATTTTCTTGTATTGTTTATTTATTTTATTATTATTATATAATATAATATTATTACAAGCAACAAGCCCCTATACGTCACGTTTGTTACGCACCAATCGCATTTCAAAACTAACCTATATGGAGATTTTCCCGTCCCTCGGGATTTGAGCGTTTTATATAGATACGCCGAAAAATACGGCAAGTCGTTGTTTTTTCCGGAAAAATCATCGTAAACCACGGCGCGCGTGTGTCGACTTCACGCGGTGTACAAACTATAAAGACGAACAATGTGCAAATCGTACAACTATGAGGGCATAAAACACAGTACGACACGTGCCGCGAAAAACATATAAACTTGACACAGTCCTATCGTCTGTTTGTTAACAACATGCATACTTTTCCTGATCGATTAATACATGGTTGATGGTTCAATTGTTATTTTGATACATCAAAACCAAGGACACGCCGAGGCGTAATTATATTGAGTCTAATTATGTGTATATTGCATTGTTGAATTAAATGCAAATGCGAAAAACTTAAAATTTCATTCAAATGTATGTTTATATTTACTTGATAAATTTTTTGACTAATAAATATAGACTACCTACCCCTAAACACACCAAATTAAATAACACTTACAATAATATAATAATAATTATACATATTTATTATAATATATAGGTACCTACCTAACATCATTAAGTAAAGAAATATTTAATGGAATAGTTTTTTAATAAAAAATTATATGGAATTTATATAATATATATATATGGTTGAAGATATATATATAACAACGATAATATACTTTTGTATAGTTTGTTGAAAAATAGTTTTATAAAATTCCTTATGAAAACATAATATCCCTCCTAACCAAACAAACCTACAACCGATTTTACTTTTTTTGTAAGTAAATATGTATAGTATCCTAGGAAAACTATTATAGGTACTACAACTAATAATATAAAAAAAAATTAATCAAAAAGTTTTTTTGCAAAGTACTGCTCGAGCAAATTCATTTCTGAGAAAATCAAAATATAAAACGCATATTATAATATATTGCAGTATATATAGTAGGTTATATACTGAAGTGTTTTTAAATCTATTAAGCCAATATTTGAAACTGTAGAAAAATTATAAACTCGTTTGAAAAAAAAAATATTTTTTCATAATATGGTCTTATACATTTTGTTATTAGTAGGTAAGTATGTATTTTGTCAATGAGAAAAAACCAAGAAAATATTAAATTCACCAAAATGTCAAATGTTAATAACAAAATTTGCTTGAAAAATGTATACCAACTATTATGCAAGGAACTTTAGGAAGGAACTTTTTTAACGTGTATTTTATACAATATTATTGTACATTACAGTTGCATACCTATCTACTCACTACTCCACAATTCGTACTTTATTGTAGTTACATTAAATTAACTTAAGAATACCCATGTTAAAAATAGTATCTATTATAAGTAATGTGCTCAATGCGACCGTTCAAGTGACGACTGCAATTCCATTAAAAATAATTCAGGAAAAAAACGTTTTTACAAAATATTTTAACATTTATTTTATCTACGTATTTATAAATCATTATTTTACATATAAAACTCGTTTTGTAAATGAATAAAATTACATTTGTATTATAATTAACTAGGTATTCAATGTACCTAGGTATCTCTATATAGTACACGAACGCTCGTTTAGTTACCTACCTATATAACATTTGCATCATTTTATTATAATTTATACGTTTTATTTTTTATGAATAGTTATTGCAACCTATATTTTGAATTTTTACATATAAATTGAAATATGGATAGTTTGATTGATCGATAATTAGTTTTAAAAATCAACACTCCCGATACTCTATAAATTTAAGCTTTTTTCTTGTGAAACCACAATCAAACGGGTTAAAACTTAAATTCTTTCTTCGTCCTCGCTAACACAAATATCGTCTAATATATTATTATTAATTACCGCATATACCTAAACTCGACGCATAACGTGATTGTCGATTACTTAGCAGTCAGGCTTGTTGTTTACGGTGTTTACGGTATACACAAACAATACAACACCAATACACACAAACTCCACACTGACAACACACACACATAAAGAATATTAGCATTACACTGTCGAACTCAAGTCCAGGGGCCTGAGAAAAAATCTTCCGCTAAATGATCGCCTGTGTTTGATTTTAAGGTTTTCACGTTTATATATAGGTTACCTATCTGGTAACCTATATAGACTTGTATAAAGCAGCAGAGACGTTCAATACTCGTCGACATCTATACAAAATGCGTGTATTGTTTATTTGTATTACACATCTATCTGGTCTTGATTATTGTTCAACGTGCATACGAGTGGGTACAAACTTTAACGCAATAATACATAATATTAGGTATATATTATTATATATTAATATATAATCCAACTTACAAACTATGCTAAGTTAACCAAAACAAAATGCGTTGTTCTCACATTATAGAGTATAGACAATATGAGATTATTATTATAATCCTCAAACAGCCTCATTCAATTGCTACACAATTTTGTCGAATTCATTGGAATGATATTATGTATTCTACAGCAGCGTATATTATATATATACAATAGGTACCTACTCATAAACATAATGTACATTATATCCAACGACCCGGCAGGGTCTCGCTAAATATAATAAGAAAAGTGCGCCTTAAAATACACACATATAGGAAAAATACACGTGAATACTGTTGACTATAATTATTACAAGAAGCAACGCGATTCACGAAAACAATTTCTTGAGAAAGCATAGCAATTTAACTAAAAATTATTGAAGCGTATTTTCAACATTTTATTAGATAATATTCCCCGCGGCTCGCATTACAATGCATTATCCGACACCTATGACAACCAATAAACAAAAAAAAAAATAATAATAATAATTTTTACTATTTCTATTATAATCTGCAAAAAAAAAAGAAAATAATTTTATAGGTAGCTCCTAGCTATAAATATAATTGATGTTAAAAGAATATGCTAAAAATTTAACTTAGCTTGATTTTATTATAAATTTTTTAGCAGATTATTTTAACATAAATTATATCTATATAGTTCAAAGACTTATAGCTACCTATAAATTGATATCACAACATTTAGAGCCGTTTTTTTGTATGGCGGAGTGTTTTTGTTGGGATTTATATCACACGTAACTATGTATCTTATATATATTATATAGATATATTTAATATGAATATATTATATTTTTACATGAACAACGATCAAAACCAGAAATGCCGGTCGATTTCTGTTGTAGTGATCGTTATAATGGCTACGAAATAAACTGCGAAGTACAGTAGCGTGAAAACAGTGACAAAAAAATAAGCCACGAAAAATAAGTCCAACAAAAAAAAATAACCAATAGCCCAAAAAAGGCCAAAGGCATACATTGTTATTTTTATAAAATATTATAAACAATATCAAAAAAAAAATAGCCATATTTTATAGTATGTATATTATTGCATAATACGTTGAAAATTGTTATAATAATCAATTTAGAAAAACCAATATTATAATATTATGTTTTGTAAGGTAATAAGAATAACTTTAGTTGTAGAAACTGTATGAATAATAAAACAAATATATATATATATAATAAAACAAAAGTCAATATAAATATATTAAAAATAATATATACCTACGTCTGCCAAACATTCATACAATATAATGTGCATAATATACATTAATATCATGTTTAAAAAGAATGTTGTAGTTAAAGATATGACTTTTATAATGTCCAATACCTCTTTGTGCAATCGTAAGTTCGTTTTCTTCGATCTTCAAACTCATTTTTTTATTAGATTCCACACCATATAAGACGTAGTGAGTAATGACATTTATTTCCAAAATCTATGATACCAACCTTCATAGGCATAACTATAGGGTTACAATTCTGGGGGGGGGGGGGCTAAATTTAATTTAAATTAAAATAAAGTCCACCTAACAAAACTATTTATTTAAGATAACCCATAGAGAGCTTATATATTTAAATAAATAAAGGATATTTTGGGAGGAGCTAAGCCCACCCTAGTTACGCCACTTCCAACCTTCAGTCTGGTTGTTTGTACGGTCACTATCTTGTAATTTCGTTACGTTATTGACACTCTAAAAGTCTAAACTAATGGAGGGTCAGGAGGGGATTCGTCTATAAGTATGCAGTCAGGCAGTTTTGCCAAATACACACGTGTATAGTATACATTCAGCTACTTAAGATTCTGAACGAACTACGGAGGAAGCTATATTAGTCTTACAATGAACTGTTATTGTTTAGTGTTTTGTTTTTTTTTTTTTCAGTTTTGTACGTTATCTACATTTGTTGGTTTAGAAGAAAACTAAACACTACTACACAAATGACAAATTCTATTTGACTATACAATTATATTCCCAAACTCCGAAAATATAACACGGACAATAGTTGATATTTTTTAAACAAACGGCATGTCATTGGAAATTTCCCAATAAAATGCATTAAAGATTTCGTACGTTTAATTTTAAATACCCTCAAAAATCTGGTACCCCCGAGTTAAATATTTTTGACCCAAGCTTTTTAAAAAAATTAGTAGTCAAATAATAACAATTTTTAACCAAGTCACGAATGATACGAACATTCATTACTTATGAAACTTGAAAGAGGGGGGTGGGGGTAACATTATTACAATTTATTATTAATCGGGTGCTTACCTAATATCTATAAATAAAAGTAGGCACCTAACATTAAAAAAGTTTGAGTTAAAAAAAAATGATTTCGTGGTGCCAGGATGACGGCCTCCGCAGAAGTGGTGGTTGAACAATAATATAAGGACAATTGAATTTGTATTTTGTATAAGTCATATTCCCCAACGACCCTGAATGAATTAAACGAAATCCTCTTATACAGCTACGAGTGGTAAATAAAGACTTTTTCGCGCACTTACGACATTTTTACGAGTTTAAACTGGAAGATTCAACTCAAAGAATACAATGCTGACGATTTACAGTGTTATTATTTGATCGGTGACATTATATATTATATCATAGGTACTCTATTAAACACGGTCAGTGACAAAATATAACCAACTTGAAACTTTTACTGCTGTCGTAAACAGTTACTATATCGTAGGTATTGGATGGAGCGAAATGATTTGAGAGAAGTGCTTAGAAAAAAAAAAAGAAATATTTAATTATTATTTATATTATTGCGATGGAGACGTTCCGCTCCAGACAAATGTAAATACTACGTCATAAAAGCATCTAGTGGACCTACGTGGGTGAAAAAGTACGTTTATGCAGGAACGGATAAAAACCACATAACTATATGTTGAAAAGCTATATTGGATTACTGAAACTTCGTATCCATTGTTGTGGTTATCATTCGACTTTTGAAACTGTAACACCAAAATACTTCAGTTTATCAGTTGTTAATACATCATTTAGCTATCATTGTTTAGGCTCTACGTTGATCAGTCAGCGACTCCGTCAGGACACGTTCAATTATAGCCATCCCGCCCGGTTTTGCCGGTGAGACTAGCTTGTGATTATGCGAGCAGTATATTGTCAGCTGGTTATATTAGTATAGATTATATTTTGCAGACCCCGCGAAGTGCGTACGTAAGTGTTTAATTTCTAACTCTAAAGTTTCAAAATTATATGTTATACCAAGTACTGGTTTTATGTATTATACGTTAATAGTATTGCGTTTACAGATAACACTCGGAAAATCGTCATAAATATTTTAAGTTTAAACAATATATTATTAGTTATAACATGCTCACCTTGTGATTTTTCGATCTTATATTATGGTATCAGTCACCATGTTGTGGTGTGCCTACCTTAGAACCTACACCAAGATTTATACATAAACGATTGCTAGGAAATGTTTTATAATATACTATAGTGGTACTACACAGCGGTCGTGTCTATTGTAGTAATCGTAACGTCCAAATTTGGTTTTCCGTCCATACATTAATATTATAATTTACATACATATGTAAGCATGCTCAGGGACATATTTATAGACACAGGCCTTATATGGGCATGGTACTATATAGTGGAAATATTTTGGGGGCGGAAAATGTAGGCCTGATAAATAATAATTCACTCGAGTATCAAGGCAACCATTTGTATACATGGTTATTCAGTGAAATTTCTTCTTTTAAAGTTTTAAACGATACCTATATTTGGTGTTTTCGACTATTTTAAGCTAAGCGATAATATTTTTATACTCGTATCGTCGATAACCAATATTGATAATTCATATTTCCTTTTTTCTATAAGACGCATTATGAAAACATATTTGTATTCATAAACCTATCTGTATTTTAAAGGTTTATAAGTTTATTATATAGTTTGATCGAGGTGAAAAAGCGGAGAGTTGGGAATAAGAAATCAAATAACTATAACTTCCAATAAACAATAAATGTTCTACAAACGATGATTATCATTTATTAGTTATTACTTATTATTGGAAATAATATTATAATAACATATTAGCAGAATGTATAAATGGGTACCGATTTCGAACTGTATAAGTTCCGTCAATCGAACGTAAAGTTTTGATAAAAGCAATTTTAACTGCGTTAGAATAATTCTTTGAACATTATAATCTATAGGTATACCACTCGGGTATTATATAAATCAATGCGATACTTAGATACCTACAGTTAAAGTAATAAAGGAAACTAAAAATAATTAAATTGCTGGTCTGTTAGAATAATATGGTGGATGAGAAATAAACATTTACATTTTTTAGTATACTTTTTTTAATATGATAATATTATGTTAACGTAATAACGTGCTTTAAAAGAGAAATAAATGAAAATCAATTATTTACAAAATCCTTAGTTTGTATTTTAGTAGTTGTATAATAATAGCAATAAAATTAAACTATTAACGTTGCGAGTGAACACACCATATTAATTTATAGCCCATTTTATATATTTTAGTATTATATATTACTTATTTTTTGTGTAGGTAAAAGAAAATAGAAATGTAATATATAGGTACACAATATTATTTCGTACAGAACATTTTTTGAATCGGTGTGATTGAATAGTGAGAATTCGACAATTTCATCGGCTTGCGAGATGGTTTATAAAACATAACCTTTTGACGACGACGCTGAGCCTACCAAAAGTCCCAAACGGCCACTGAATGCTATTTTCGTGAAAACTATTTTAAGGTGAGACAAGCATCAACCAGCTCTCCCTTTCCGTTACAAAACATCTGTCAAAAACTACACTGTGCCATTTTTTGCTTATTTGAAATTTGATTAAGTTTTATCTCGCACGTGCTCGATTGGCGCTATAAATAATTTTTGATCAGTAATGGTGAGTAGATGGGTAATTTAGCTAGCTTTATTATAAAATACTAATGAGAGAGATTTGATATCAAACACAAACGGTATAATCATTTGAATCCATAAAAACGTCGGCGTGAACAGTCCCAAAATTTCTATTTTTTAACTTTTCTCCTAAACTATGATAGCTACAAAGTTGGTTGATAACTCATTAAAAAGGGATTATCAAGTAGATGCATAATATGGAATTAAAATTTTTTTTTTAAAATTGTTTAATTTTTCACAGATAAAAAAAGAGTTATTTTTCGCTAGATTTTCATTTAGCGGGGTAGATTTCCAAAACTGGAGAACGGATTTGTTAATTCACTACAAAGCTGTAAAGCTGAAAAACATCAAAAAACGCCCAATAAAATTTGTTTAATTTTTATTAATGTTCTGTAGTGAATTTACTATTAAAGATGAAGTTCTGAAAATCTTCAATGCACTACTTCCAAACAATGGGAATCTAACAAGACCCCGAACAACGAAATCCGCTCTCCTATTTCGGAGATCTATCTCACTAAATGAAAATTAAAATGATTTTTTGTGGGGCTGTTCACACCGATATTTTTCTTTATTCAAATTATTGTAGCTGGTACCGCTTGGGTGTGATATCAGTTAAGAGGACGCTAACCCGCATGCGTTGTCTCCGTCTTACAAATGTACAATATAGCAAAATACTGTTTTGCGCGGGATAGAACCAGTCCATCGGTTTTTTAGTAGAATTACCAAAATTCCACAATGCATAGGGAACAGCTTTATCTGTGTCGTAGCGTTTTTATTATTTGGATAACATAAATGAAATTAAAGTTATCAGTTTGAGAACATTAGGATTTTTTTTGTTTTTTTTCACTTAATTATTAAAAATTATTGGCAAATGCTATCAAAACAGTTGTTTGCTATGTTGTACATTAGTGTAAGACGGAGACAACGAATGCGGGTATAGCGTCCTCTTAATAAATTTCTAAAAATTAAAAATCAAGAAAGTTTACATGCCGATCCCTGATTTGGCAAGCGTTTTATATAGATACTAAAATAAGTTCATAGTTTTTTGATTATTTAGGTACTATTAGAGAAATACTTGCAATACCTATGTTTTATTATGGTATTCGGGAAAAAAACCCCATAGCTATAGGAAAATAAAGACCCGGATAAATTACCTTTAATTAGTTTATTATTCTGTATTAGTTACTTTTTAATGTCATATTATTAAAGATAATAGATGTAATTTTTTTCTTCATAATTAATTAATATTACAGCTAATGACCATAATTGCCGAAGCTTAAGATCAATAAAAAAAAAAAAAAATTAATTAATAAAATACCTAAACGTAGTAAGTAGTATAATAAATTAGGTACCTACCTATACCTAACCTAACCTAACTAAGGTCGATAGATACTATATATTTTTAATTCTATTTGATATGATAGTTTTCAAAAGTTTTCAAAATATAATATACAATTACATACATATTTTATATGATTAATGAAAAACAATCTTTAGTGTACTTTACCTATTGTTATTATTTAATACGATATAAAAGTACAAAAATAAATAATTTTATTAAACTTATCTATGGGCACGACAGTGCATTGTGTTAAAAACAATTAATATATATTTGAATAATTTTTTAGTTTAAAAATTATTCGTTTAATTCTTTTTTGAAGTTAATTTATTATAATTTGAAATGTTAAAATTAAAAATACCCTTGATACACTCGTTAATATCGCACTCCACATAATTATACTTAATTAAGTTGGTTGTACATATATAAATATATTATACGACATTGATATCTCCGTAATTTCAAACCAATCAGTAATTGGAGCTCTGTCCGTTAGAGCTTGAATTTCATCAATGCATTTTACAATTTTATTTCGGTTGGAGTCAGATAACATGGGCGTATCGAATCAATAATACATATGCATTTTGATTTGCCACTTTTCGTCGATTCCCACGAAATTAAGATTTTATTTTTGACATAAATTATATTACGAACAGTAACAACATAAAATAGTTCATCGCTCATTCAAAATCTATTTATTAGAATATAATATTATAGAATGTTAAAATATAATATTCAACATTGCACGGAACTGGTGATGATACACGCATTAGGAATTATCCAAATAATTTTAAGTTCATAAATTTCTGTTCAGCATAAGCTAAATAAATATTCATGTCTGAATTTTACTCCGACAATGATTTACCTCAATATAAATTGTATTTTTCTTTCTGCGGTCTTTCTATTTCTATGATTATTATTAATGAAATAATTAAGCAAATTACTCAATTAAAAAAATATATAATTAAAACTGTTTAATAGAAATTAATTTGTACCTATATTTATTCACTATACCTACAAATAAGCAACAGATAAAAACTATATAAACGTGGTAAATTTTAATACTATTTTATTTTAACAATTATATTAATACATTTTTGTGCACTATACCTACCTATAAATTATAAACATTAATTAATACGATTCAATGGTAAAAAAAATCTCCTTACATCCATGTATTTAATTTCTGTAAGTTATTCTTCTTTTTTAAACATTGTTACATGTAGAATAAAAATGAATCGTTCGTTAGCCTATATTGTATGTTTGTATTGTAAACTTAAATATTAGGGTTGTATCTTGTGTGAAGGATAAAACCGGATAAAACACTTTTGAATAGCCACAAATATTATACTTCTCAATTGAAATCAAAATCATAAATAATAATCCATGAGAAATTTTATCAATTTATTACTATTTATAGTCTATATAGTATATAACTATAGCAAAATATATAGGTACGTTTCAAAATACTAAAATACATTTTTGGAACCACTAGTATTGTAGAATTATTCGTTTGCAATGCTATTAAAATTTATTACAATCCGTAGACTGTCCTCGACGTTTTAATATTTATAATGTTTTTTTTTTACAAATTTAGTATTCATCCTCTGGTTATATTTGAACACAAAACTGTCACACATTTGAAATTATATAATTGTATTTTTTAAACTACTATTTCCAGTACATGGTGTGTCTGTGTACAGTATTTATACTTACTTCAAGGTATTATTGTATCGAGTTACGGCTAAAAAAAACACCTCTGAAGATGTCTGTTCGTTAAAAGTATCCAATAGATATGGTAAAATAATGTTTAACTAAATAACGTTATATTATATAATATACAGATAAATTATTAATATTAATAATTATTACTATAGTAAACATAATAAACTAAATTATATGCATTTTGATTTATTTAAATATGAGATTATTTTCGACGAATAATAAACATACATTATTAGAAAAGTGAAAAAAATATTGATTTGAATTTGAATTTCTGATATGATTACGAAAATGTTTTGATATTTTAAAACTAATTATACTATATGAACTATATTATATTATTATGCATGTTAATTATATAATAGACTGCAAGTTTCCTTTTATTTTTCTAAAGAACATTTTCAAGATCATTTCACAAAGTATTTCTTTGTAAAATGTTTTAAACGCTTAAAGTATATAAAAATAAAATATATCTTAATATTAAATTGTGATTTATGAATTTATATAACTATTAGATTTCTGCAGTCATTTTGGCTGATTTTGTTTAATACTTAATATTTCATAATTACAAAATCTAATGAAAATGAAATGTATTTAATACAATTTTGAACAGTATAGTTTACCCGTGTCGAGCAGTAGCCAGTGCGTAGTCGCGATTGGTCTTGCTCGCTAGCCTCGTGGTCTGAATTAGTCTCGTGAGAATTACAATGTATCTACGTATAGTTCACTTGGACATTTGGACGGGTTTGATAAATAGGGGCATGCATTCTTATTGAATCTGAAAGCGATTTATCATCATTCTAAAAACGTTTTTGTATGGAACCCTGTGTCCCTGTGTGTTATTCTGTATTCATGACCTTAAGGGTATTGGGTAGTTTATATTATATTGTACAATTCACTGTTAGTAATTTTCAGATTTTTTTTCCATACTAATTTTTTTTTTTTATGTTCATATTATAGACGTATTAGTACAAATTGTAATCAATTTTAAAATTTACTATATAAAGTTAAAAGAACATTAAATCCAAAATATGACTAAAATAAGTATGAAATATAGGTGGGTACTTAGATACATATGGATATTGAATACGTAAAGGTAATATTATTTTAATTAAACTGAAAGAATTCAAAAAACATACTGCAACTCAACAAATGATGTGACCTTACCAATAATACCAAACAACCCGTACCTAATGAACAATTTTGGATAGATTTTGATGTTTTTAAAAAAAATAGCTTTTGGAAAACGCTTTATCTAATTATAATGAAATAAGAATAACTAAGTTTATTTTTCGCATAAATGTATTTTTATAATGTAAATAATAAATTTGTGGATAGTTTATGGTTTTTGTAATCCTTATATAAATAATATTAACATAATAACATAGGTGAAAAGTTGTGTAAGTATATTCATATATTCTTATAAGAAAATGTACTAATTTAAAGTGTAAGGATTATGTAAATTCTATTATCCTGCCATTTTAAATTGTTAAATCTTCACGAAACACCCTATCTTTAAGTGTAGGTGTATACAATTTATTGAAGGGCGCAAGTCAAAAACAAGTTTGTTTAATTATATTGCATTTTTTTTTTATGCGCCGGAGGAAAAAAATAAAACTATAGGAATCTAAATGAGGTACTATTATTATTTTATTATATGCCTTGTTGACGTGTTTGTTTCAGATGTTTCAATAATTCCTATTTTGACAACATTATCGTATTACCTATGCAATGATTATTCTAACGTGTGATTCGCGTTTCTGCTAACGTGATAATAATATTATTGAGGTACGATTTTTAAGCTATATTTTATTGTGTATAGTCCAACGACTATATGTTGCTGGTCCCTATTTCACGTGCGTATTATATTGCTCCACCTGTAACGAAATAAATATACTTTGTATAGGACCGGGGCAGTAAGCGAAAATAAAATCACATATACCAAAACACATTTTATTGTCATTTTCATTTCGTGGAAACGAAACGCGTCCGCCGAAACGACGCGGCCATTACACACGCCCGTAGATTATATGTAATATATGTATAAAAGATTTCTACCCCCTGGTTGAAATCTCAAGGGCGACTAGAGAAATATTGGTGGAGCGCCGCACGCACACACACGCACACACACACACACACACACACTTTATTTTCGTGTTTCACGCACGTATACAGGATATATTATAAGTATATAATATTATGGATATATATACCTATGCGAGTATAATATGTACGCGCATTGTGCACGAAATCAACCCCACTGAGATGAAACATACCTGAAACACGTATACGGAGGTACCTATGCTGCCGAACTCTGCGGCACCAGCAATGTATATACGACGGCGTCTGGTTCTTTCCCAACAATAACCGGCGGCGTCATATATACATATTATAGTAGCCGTAGTGCAACAACGGCAGCAACACAAATGATAATGCTGTCCGGTCTCGTCCCTTATAATAGTGCGTTTGTGTGCGTGTTGTATGAATGTGGGCATGTATGGATGACGGACGAGTCTTGTAGTAGTATTGTACGACGGCTATACCCGAGTGTTATATATTATTATTATTATTATTATTTCCCTTTTACAAAAACTAGTTATTCGTTTGCACCCCGTGAGGAACGCGCGCGCGCACGTTTATCGTCGCCGTCAACTATTTTACGTCTAGCCCGCCACGACCGACCTCACCCGGAATTCCTTCGAACGATTTGCAGCTGCCCCTTCGCCGCGGCGCACCACAACAAGAGATTTTTATTTTTCGTCCCATTGTTGAACTATGCACCACTACCACTACCACCACCACCACCACCACCACCAACACAACCACCACCACCATCACTATACTACCACCTCGATTTCCACCGCCACCACCACTGTAATAGGTGTGCTACTACCACCGTAGTCGCCTTGAACGATCTCAGCTCGACACTATACAAGAACAGCGTGGTAGTGGGTAGTCGTAGTTGTGATATATAGTGATAGTGACCGTTTTAATTGTGGTGTGTGAATCGCGATCGCCCGATCTCTTGCCGACCCTTCCCACGCAAGACTTACGGATATTTAATTTGCCAGATTCTACGTACACCAGGTAATAATAACTTACAACTATATTTTTATTTTATATTATAATTTATTTATTTGATAATAATCTGTTGATATTTGTCAATACGGATATCAGGTATATCATATACACATTTTTGCTTTTTCATTACCTATACGTTCGCAGTGGATCGGTTTAATATTATACCGAATATCGATGAAATTATTATAATACTCGTTTATCATATTATACGCACATGACGAATATCTACTTTTCGGTGCGGTACCAGCTCTTATGTACACCCGTTGTCGTCACCTAAACAACCCCTAGTTCTCCAGCGCCCGAAGACTTTTCTACGCCAATCATTTGCGGCCCGCCCTATTCCATCCCGCTACTATAGCCAGTAGCTGATACTATAACCTATATTTACCCAAATGACGATAATATAATGTTTAAAATAAACGTGGTTATTCAATTTTCATTTTTACAATATAATACGTGGTAAGTTTAATTCATACGATTGTCATTGACTTATACAGTCGTACGGGGGTATAGATAGTTAGTGTCATGGTCGACTATCGAAGTTTTTTTAAAAAACGCGTAGGTCTGATGAAGGTTATATTTTAAGAACAAAATAGTTAGTTTGTAATTTTTTTCTTTTAGTCTACTTCAATATAGTATGTTGATTTTTACTTTTATTTTCAACTCAAATGCAGGGGCATGAGGCAATAAAAACACGTGAAATCAATATTTGTAAAAATACCTACAGGTAATCGAATATAAATTAGTTTCCATCATTAATACGTCATATAAACCTAAAATCTTGTGCCAATTTTTCGTAGTATAATATGAGTGGTCTGCAAAAAAAAAACAGTTTTCTTGTAAATATTTTACGATTTTTTTCAGCCACTAATTTATTAATGTATTATTAATTTATTATCTTGTTTAAAATACTTTTAATATGTTTAACATGAAATACAATTATTACACTGATATCAACTATTAAATATGTATATTCACACCTGTCTGCAGGCTGTTTGTTTCCTCGTTTCTTATCCCCAACTCTATAAACTATTCAAAATATTAATTTAAGTCTGGCTTTAAATTAATACCAAACTTAATTTGAACAAACATTTTTTATTTAAAAACAATAACTCAAAACATAATAAAAAGTGGCTAATTATAAATGTATTGTATAGATTATATACTAAAATAAAATGTTTTTCTAAACTTTCGATAGTTTCGATTTAAACCCATTAGATTTGCTAACCAAGACTTAAGGTTTTGAATTGTCATCGTGATGGTTTTCGTCCGTCAGATTATAATATCGTTCAACATCACATTTTCCCGTAAAACCATGGTATACCTACAGCCAAATATTCGAGCATTTTGCAACTTATTATATTAATGTAAACTTTAAATTTGTGTAATAAAATATATAATACAAAAATGAAAAATGAAAAAATAAATCATTTTGTCACATTCACTAGGTAATAAATGTATCTTGTTTGATTTAGATAATTGTTATATTAATTTGGAATAAGTATTTTATTATATTATGATGATGACTGTAAGTGTTAGTTGATAGTATAATTGTGTGTGTTATCGTATATTATGTAGAACCATAACCCGTTTTTTTTCGTTACAACTTGTTTGGTAATGCAGACAAGAATGTGCCGTAAAACCTATCGACTTCTTTAATGTAGTCCGTGACTTATACCAAGCAGTCGTCTACATTGCTCTTAAGTCTGTGATTTAACGGTTTTTCATAATAATATATACGTTCGTTATGTCATTAAGTATACATTTATGTTGCTTGGACGAATCTTATTATGTATTAATTATACAATTTACGCGTATACAAATTTAGTTATGCCGGGTGAACAATTAGTAAATAACATTAATTTCGCTTATCTTTTTTCATTATTACTCAAATTTAAATTTGCAAATAATAGCATACTGTGCAAATTCAATTTAACCATTGAGCATTTAAAATAAAATATATATGTATAGTGCATAAAAAATACTCCGTATTTTAAAATAATTCTAGTCGTACAGGCTACAAAGTACCAATCGCATTTATTGATGATTTATTTATTTAACCCAGTGTATGACTAGATAAAAAAGGAAAATCTCATTATTATCTGTAAATGGTATAGGATGATTATATACGTTTGTAATAATATTATTACTATTATTAAAGAAAATTATAATAATTTTCAATTTGCTCGATTGCAGCGTTAATATAGCCATGAAAAAATAAATATATATAATAATATTACGAACTAACAAAAAGTTTATAGCTCATAATTTTATTCGTTTCGTGAAAAGCTGAAAGAAATTCCAAATCAAATTATATCATACTGTTGTACATAACAATTAGTATGCATCGTGTTTTTTATTAATAAAATCGGAGCTCTTATGCGCATTTTAAAATACACTTATAATGTGCACGCGTCTGCGGGGTGTCTGTGTAACGAACAAAATTAATTATAATACACTCTGTAGCATGCCGAAACGGCGAATTAACGCCTTCGGGCGACCTTGGGATACTGTATGCGAGAGCACACCAACAGGTGCACGAAGTCGGATGATTGTGACCAACACTGCACTGGGGAGTGTGGTAGGTATGTACCTGTACTTAATTAGTGCAACAGCGGATTATTGCATCGTGGAAATTATTCGAGAGCTGTGCAGACGCACGTGCGTGTGTGTGTGTGTGTGTGTGTGTGTGTGTGTGTGATTCAATGTAATGTAATTATTATTGGACGTCTCGGGATTACAGCGAGAGATTACACCGGGGACGATGGGTTGGATATGGTGGGTGGGGCAAATTCCTGCGCGCGGACAAAATATTTACCGGAAAAACGTCTAGTAACGCGCGATGTTTAGTCTCGGGTTAATTGAGTTGTAGCGAGCAGTCGTCGCAGCCGTTTCGGATGGGTGACCGTCTGCACGGCGTGCGCACGCACTCACACACACACACACACACACACACGCGCGCGCGCGCGCATACACCGCGATTGGAAAAACTGCGTCGACACCATTATTATTACCGTATAAATATATTATATTAAAACGTGTTTTATATGTATATAATATGAAACAAAATTATTATTAGGTATAACGAAAACGCTCGACTATACTGTCCGCAGTCTGTGTTGTGAGCGCGAAGGCAAACGAACCCACTTCGTTGTTTACATGCATTAATGGTGTATATGAGTGTATTACAATATGTATTTGTATAAATATACGAAACTATATATCATGATTTTGGTGTATCGTAACCAGACACGGCCGCCGGCCGTTTTCCGAGATCCCTAGACTATAGTGTAATATTTACGCGCGCGTCGATGTCGGGCACGGTCTCTCCCCGCCGCCCCACCGCCATCGCCATCGGGTCCGGCGGCGGCGGCGGCGTCTGCGTCAGCGGCGGCAGTCGTATAAATTACCGCTAAACCGGGGCGCGATCGCTTGCCGGGCTTGAGCGGCGCGTGAACGTCGCACACGTATTAAAAACAATGAATGCGTGCGTGTGTGTGTGTGTGAGTGTGTGTGTGTGTGTGCGCATACACCGCCTATTCTGCCCATAATGATAATAATATTACAATAGATTGTAAAAAGATTGTACTGCGCGACGCGCGTCCGTCCGAAGAGTCTCTCCGTTCTTTATAATATACCTCTAATCGGTTTTACGTTTTTTTTTTTTTTTTTTCCGTTCTCGATAGTAGTACGCGTCCTACCTAATTATAATGGGGTTTCGGTGAAAAAAAAACCTATATACAATAGACCGTGAATATTATTGAATTGTATGCAGTAGTCGCGTTTTAGGTACCACTAACTTACTTGACTTGTGCGTATGCACATATTATTATTATTATTATTATTATAGTTGTACGTCTGGCGACGACCGAGACGACTGCGCTGCGCTGCGGCTATGACAGCTTCGGCGTGGGGGAAACCAGTCCCGATAAGTCGTAGTTCCTAATGCCGCGTGTTCTCCTATATGCATATAATAATATAATATATGTGTGTGTGTGTGTGTGTGTGTTATATATTTGGCCGTCGACCAATTTTCGATGTCTGGCCCCCCCCTCTAACTCCCGGTCTATCGTTCTCGTTCAACCCTTTTCCTCCCATCTCACCGGGTCAAGTCTGTGACCGACCGCCTCGCACAGACACACATGCAATACGCTGCACCGATTGTCTGTGTGCGTACCGAGAGACGAGCGATCTACGACGGAGACTGTATAATAGCTCGTTTTCTAAGGCCGCCGCCGCCGCCGTTTGTGCATAATAATAATAACAACAGTCAAAGTATAAGTCCCACGCGATCGTTCACGAAATGTACGTAAATAGACATATGGAAATGAACGAGACTGCACGGGAACGGTGGAGGGAAAAAATTATAATAATATACGTGATTTACCCTAGGTCACCGCCGTCGTTGTGCAGCATCTGATAAGACATCCACCGAAATTCGACGGCGGTGTGGTACAAATCGCTCACGCCAATCACAAAACGCAGTGCATTATATATATGAACATAGAGGTGTTATTATGTACTTATTGTAATGGCTTACGTATACGTTATAATACGTCGTCAATGCTGCACAGCGACTTTCTCGGTGACATGCGACGGAAATGTTCAACTCGGCCGTGCTGAATTATATCTAGAAATATAAATATCCGTGAACTACAATTGTAAATTTTGTTTCGAACAATCCGAAAATTTTCGATGAACTCGACCTCCAGAGCGAAAATTCTTAAAATAAAAGTAACGGACCGAATTTTTATAAAAATGTCAATGACAGTATCGCCATATGGCTCACAATCGATACTCAGATCTAATATATAAATATATTTATACCTATTATATTATATCCGTTCCAGTAAATGTATTTAAAAAAAAAAAAAACACTTTTAAATAAATTTGTTTAATCTTTATTGCATCACAGATTGTACCACAAGTTATAAAACGCACACCGCTATGTGTTAAGGGGATGTCTGCCTTATACGACAACCCTCTTGGTAAATTTAATTTAAGTTGGCTACACATATATTTTATTGCATGTACGCGTATAAAATGTGTCTGTATAGTTTACTACCGTTTTTAATGCCCAAAGACGACAAAATTCGCATATGACTAAATACTTCGAAATTAATTCTAACATTTTAAATAATATAAATACACTATATTTTCTAGTTGTGCTTTCAATACCTTCAAATAAATCAAAGTTGATGACAAAAATAAATGTAGGGACTGTGTATACTGTATAGGTATATTACACTTTTCTTTCAAGTTGACACTATAATATTTACACATAGGTATCATATTATATAGCTAATAATGTGTATAAAATATTAATATGTATAATACTATTAATGCAACGTACCTACGTGTTTGGTATATCTGAAATAATATTATAAGTATAGGTAGTATAAATTGATATCCGATATATCGTATATTATGTTTGTTCGCTATGTATATGCATCGTATTGAACATTCGATCTTGCCATCTTGGAATACTTGTAAATAATTTTCACGTTTAATTCGATAAAGTGTCCCCCGGGCCCTCGCGAGTTTAAAGGTTTATTTTAATCGGTAAGACGGTAACCACGCGCGTCTTGCAGGCTCAAGTTGCTTTTCGAATGAAGATTCTGTTATTCGTGCAAACCGACATAAAAGGGTAGGTACGCTGAAAACGTATAGACTCGCGCGTTCTCTAAACGAACGTGGCTTTTATCTAATATATATATTTGTTCGCCGTGGAGTTACATATACCCAGTGGAAATCGTAGTCGTCTCCCCCTGTATAATATGTGTATCACGTGATGCAAGGGTGCATGTCCCGCCGAGCGAAAAGAGGGTGCAATGACTGTAGTCGTCGAATTATAAATGCATATATTAAAAAATTGGCCAACTCTGTATTTATGCGCAGACAATGAAATATTCAACCAAATGTTCTTCGGCATTTTTAGTCTGCGCATTATAATATGCGCGTGCTGCTCACTGTATTATTCAACGAAACGAAATGTTTTATTCGCTAAATGCCCCGGCCGGATTGAGATTTTGTTGCTTTTTTCCGGCCGTACAGAAACGCCGTAAGTGTAATGCGACAACAATAACATTATGCTCTCGATCACGATATATATTTTGTACTCCTATCTGGCTATCTACGACCAAAACTGTTCACACGGATGCTTATCAATACGTATAATAATATGTTACGTGTTCGATGAATACGACAATGGTGTATTGCACTGAATATTAGCGTACAAGATTTTTTACCATTTTTTTTTTTCAATAATTATTATCGCAAGTCTTACGTAGAAATATTGCGGACTGATTAAATGTACTACGGTAGGTACTTACAATATTAATATTTTTTATTATTATTGAATAATTTGATGACTTTTTACAAATTCAAATATAACAACAAGGGGTCTGCACGGTGTTACAATAATGTGTCCAGAATTGGTGTTTGGTAAACATGTTCAAAATCGTATTCTTCGCAAGACTATGTGAACCATTAATAAGTAGAATTAAATTTCTGATAACGCCAATTATTAGTCTTTACAAAACAACTATATAATTATATACTAATATGCTTTACATAAATGATAAAAGAGTAGGTACAATAAATAAATTATTATTGAATATCATATACTTGGTCATAACTATATAGTTTAATACGTTTATCTTTCTAAGATAATTTGAAAACCAAAACCACTTTTTTTCTTTTCAAATAATGTAGATGACCGATACACATATAAGGTGATAAACTTGGGTTGAATTTTGAAAATGTATAATTTAATGGGTTTTTTTTGATCTGCTTATTTTAAAAAAATATTAAGAACTCAAGTATTTATTTAGAATTCTTAGGGTATTCATAATAAATGTTCACAATAAACATTCATTTTTCTACACTTTTATCTTTTGTTCTAAGTTTATAGTAAAATATAAATAATAAATTCTCATTATCCTAAATATAAAATTGATGTGTCATACAAATACAATAGTAGGTACATTGTAATTATTCGTGATTTGTTTTCATACCGACGTTAGATTGTTTCGTTTAGATTAATCTACCGGTATAATAGCCAATAGGTGTACTTATATATTAATCATTTATCGACAAACTTCTATTACCAGAATATTAATTTCTCAAAGTGTAGTATACTCAAAACTGATATAAAAACTAATATTTTCTGCATTTTAATCCCGTTCATATACGGAAATTATAAATAAAAACTAAATATAATTAAATTCAAACTAGAATTTATACCTGCATGTTCAGAAGTATAATAACTAGCTATATTATATTATTATGTATTATATTTATTTTGCTATATCGTTTTTGTTTCAAAATAAGTATGCAATGATTTTTTTTGATTTTATAACACCTGTGTAACGTACATGCATAAATAGAATAAATTTAAAACGAATGCATTTTTACAATATTCAAAAATCAAAATCAAATAAACAAGTACATAAATGTTGAACAAATACAATTATAACTAAAATGTAAATAGGTAAATACTTATGAGTTATGATGCATTTAAAAACCGATTTATAGATAAATAATAGATTCATCATAATATACTAATGTTTCTAAAAAAGGAAAATTATGTAAAATATATATTATGATGATTTTAAATTTCAGTTCGTTATGTTATGATTCAGATGTGATACCTATAATATCTAGCTGTATTTTAGACCATTCAGTAAAAAAATGCAAATACACGACCTGCAATTTCACTATTCGTTATTTATTATGATACATTGATATGGTTTACTGAGTTCGCAATGCAAATGTTAATGTATTTGTTTTTTAAATTCAATTAAAAATTATTACTATCTCCATAAAATTGTTAGATATTTGTTTTCAACTGCATTACATATTTAAATTGTTTCATAAAATCTCCAATTATTTCTGGATATAAATTGTAATTAATACACGCATGAAGGTGTTGCAAGTGTTCCGGTAATAATTTAATAAATAGTTTGTTGCCAATATACCGTCAAACATATTATATTCTTTTTCGCTTGAAACCCTAACTTGAAAATATCCCTTTTTATATTTTATAAAACACTCAATGCGTATCCTAAAGGTTGTAAGTGCATACCCTCCCTTGTAATAATTATACCTCGGTTGAATGCACTTTAATGCAACATTTCTGTGAATAATAAAGTTAAATCCAACTGCACCGCGTTAGACAAAAAATTGCCCATTGAAAAAGGTCAAAAAGTCTTCAGGAATCGATTTTTAAATGGGTGAATAGTGCAGTGGTTTTAGTAGGTATATTTTGTTCAGAATTTACATTAATTGAATAATATTTCAGTTTAACCTTTATAATTTCAATTTTTTAACCCGACCTTTTTATTTAATTTATTTAAACTACAAATTAGTTCAATCTTAAGGTAGTCTTAATTATATTATCTAATTACAATCTTAAAATGGGAATTGTATTTCATGTATGAAATTAAAAAATAAATTAAGTCCAAGAACTATTAAATACGATTAATATGAGAAACAAAAACAGTAGGTATGACACAGCAATGAATAAAAATAACTTGTTTTTAATGACGCAAAAGCGTTACTCTCGTGTGAACATTAAAATTTAGATTAATTAATTCACTTCTCTCTAGTCTCTGTCCTTGTTTTCTATTTAGAACGTTGAATTTTTGTTACACAATTTTTTTGCATGTGACATTTAGATTAAATTCATTATTTTCTAAGTTGGATTCAAATATTATTAAATCAGAATTATCTGATTAATAATAATAATATTAATATGTACATTGTACTTTAGTACTTATAAGTTATAATAACAATATACATTTAAAAAAAAAAATGCTTTTCACAAAATATTTGTTCATTGATGTGATGCCTTAAACCGGATATACATTTATATATTAAGTATAGAAGGTATTCAACAAATTTATCTTTCGTCCACAAATTAAAATAAAAAAATACATCTAGTTATAATAACAATATTGACACACATACAATAATAATAAGACCGCGAAACACAATTTATTAAGAGTAACACAGTATACGTTTTTACAATTACGCTTTAACCTGTTTTGTAGCCTAAGAAAATATCTTACAAAACATAAGCATAAATTAGCAATAAATAATAATTTCCCCTGTTATTATTACAATATATTTCCTTTGTTGAAAATTATCCAACAAAGAAAATGTTACGTCAAAGAAGGAATATATATTTATATAATCAAAAATATTAATATAACTTTAGCATACCTATACTGCAAACATTACAATAAAATATAAAAAATAATTCACTTAACAAAAGACGATATTGTATTTAAATACATATTACAAACGAATATTTCAAAAGTGTTTTAGTTCATATATATTGTCATTCGGTAGACCTATATATCTACGGGTTTGAAGACCCCCCCCCAAAAAAAAAAATAAATTATTGCATTAAAGAAATACATTTCTTTTTTTTACATGCCTATAATTTCGTTAGTCCAGTATATTCTGAAGGGTATTATTTTAAAATTATCTTTGACGATTTTGAAAATCCGCTTTAAAAATATTGTATTTGGTGCAGGAATACTTTGGGTATTATACGGAGCTTCTGAAACCACTCAGGTTTATATTACGATGACATTAATAATACTAAGATTAATGTAATATAATATATTATTAAAAAAAAATTGATACTCGTAATTAAAGATCATTATAATTTCGTAAATCTTTATACCCCACGTATAATGTATAAATACAAGAATGTAAAATTATATTGTTCTTTCTTTTAATCTTAATATAATATATTATAATGAAAAATTAAGACTACTTTATTTTTTGATGAGATTGTCTGATATACAAGTAAATTATGATTTATGATAGTACATTTTTTCATGAGAGCAATTTGCAGCAATCATTTCTTATAATATACAACTATCAAAATATCAATGTATATTAATAATTTACCCTTCCACGTCGCATGAAACCCATTAGAAATTTTGGTTACATTAAAAAAAATTATTCCATCTAGCATTGCAAAATTGTATGTATGGAAATGATTTACGACGCATGTTCGAGACACAGGATGTTATTTCAGTATAGCTTTGAATAAATCGTTGTTTTATTTTATTACTATTTGTCGTTTTTGAGGTTGCAATACATATAATCGCCAAAAGACTGTTCGTTCATACATTATGTATATATATCGCGCCTACACGTCTGATGATCGGGCCAACCGTATTACCACCGCTGCAGTAGAAGTATGGGCACGACTCCCGAACGACATTTTTTTTCTTCTCTTTATTATTATTATTATTATTATATTTTGCACATGCCGCTCATTGGTTTTCCTTCTATTGAATACGCGACGCGGCGGGGCTCATACACACACATGTATATGTATATTATATTATACATTTATATACATTATACACGAAAGTAAAAGAGAACATTTTATAACATTTCGACCATATAGTGTTGTAATTTCTGAGCAAACCCGTCTCCTGCTGACGCTGCAGCACATTATGTCTATATACAAAATATATATTAATGCGTATAATAGAATATAATGCCTGAATTTTACCTGAAAATCCTCCAAACACCTGTACCGTCGTTGGTGGCTTACACTCCACATGCATGTGCATTATGACCGGTATTCCGTCTCTCGGGGTTTCAATCCCATTTATCTTCTATTTACCGATTCCGAGTCGATCCTTTACATAGGTACTCTGCAGTAGGTATGACACTATTAGGGCTCACGGCATTCCACGGCGTGGCAACTCGATAGAGCGTAAATAATAAAATAATATTATTATTTTATTGTTATTATTATTATTATTACTATATAGCACAAGCCTTCACACTGAGACGAAATTCGTTCATATAAAATATATAAAATATATAATAAAATACATTACATTTGCCACTCGTTACACCGCCAATAGGTATTTACGTACACGTACCTATGCAATAAAAAATCGAAACATATATTCTAAATATTATTATATAAAAATACCCACTGCAGATTGACTTCACACATCCCACATTTTAAACGAAAATTAACGTGATGTAAATGGTGTATTTATTTATTATTGTTTAGGCCAAACAGGTCCTTAATATGGACCTGCATGGCTGTATATAAAATATTATGCATGTATATAGTAGGTATAATATAATACATCGGTGAAGAGGTTTTTAACTTGTTAGTTATTTTACTTTGAATGAACTTAATGTATAGATAGTACCGTGAATATATACTACAGATTATTGAAGTATAGATTTTTGAACCAATATAAAAATACGAATTCATAAAATGGTTTCTAGAAATCTGAGAATTTTTGAGTACTTTCAAAAGGAAAACCGCTAGACTACCCCTTTCTCTGCCTTATCTCTACTTTTTTTTAAAGAATTCTCAGTATATATAGTTGCTGGCAATACACTCATTGCACGTTTACTGCATTTGCGCACATACTACATAAATGAGTATAATATTACACGATAACAATAAAAATGCATTATTACGTATGATTCAGCATTATGTCATAATAATGTAAGCACCTATATAAACTGAACATATTAAATTTTTTTTTTCGATCGGTCAACGAATAACAATTTATTTATGTAGGTATTATGATTTTAATTTTTCCTTTTCGGTGAAACAAAACTGTTTTAAAATTACGATTGTTAACCTCTAAGTGATTAGGAATATTATGTAGTGCGAATGATGTTAATATTCTTTAACGATTCAGATTTAATAATCAATAATTAAAAACATTTACTCTTTAGTAAGTTAGGTGCATTTACGAAAGTGTAACGAATTATTATTCAACATCACAATATTAATATATTTGGTATAATTTTTTACACAGAATTGCAAGTGTATTATTTAAATTGTAATTTTTTGACAGCATACTAGAAACTATTGCCGTCAAACGAATAATAAAATGAGATTTGGAACGAAATCGTAAATATATGACATATAATAATAATTAGTTATAAAATGTCTTCCGGAATGTCGAAGGAATGTAGAAAAAAGATTTTATATTTGACTGACGTACACAGAATGTACGTCGTCATTTGTGTCGTGCAGAAGATAAAATAAAATAATAATAATAATAATAATATACAACAAATGGATAATCCCTTGTCCTACACCGTCCGAATCGGCGCGGCAGCATTACAAGCATACAACTCGTCCCACCTACTCAAATTCAATCGAAATCGAACCAGACCGTGAATAGGTCTAATAGCAGTCATCGGCATTATCGTGTTAAAATATTACACACCACGTGTGGTTCGGACGACTACTTGTTCCGGAAAGAAAATGTTTTTCTACATAATATACCTACATAATATTAATACAAATACATGGATACTATATAATATTGCTAGAATGCTAAGTGTTTATGATTTTTTTTTTTGATATCATCAGCTAAAAGTATACCTATATAGTCAGTAATCCAAGAAAGGTTTAAAATAAATATACATATTTTACACTGGACTATAATATAGTATACCTACCTATATTATTATTATAATGGCATACCTAAATTGGATATGAACTATTTAAAATATTCTAAATCTTCTTATAATATATAATATTATGTTTATAAACTATATATTATTTATTGTATAAAAATATCAATATATAAAATACTTTGATACGAAAATATTTGAAATGTTAACACCACCTACCTACTTGTATTTTTAATCTAACCAGTGGTGGTATCTATCCTTAGTCCTGTTTATAATTTATCTGTCTGACACAAATGCAGAATTATCTTCAAACCAGTGTACCTCCAAACCCTAGTATTTGGTCTACCATTAATAGTTTTATTTTTTTTTTTACTTAAATATTCATGGCTGAATAATTTTTAATTTCCTATAAAATAAACGAATATGTTTACCAACAGTTTTAACAAACAACTATATTTTTATTTTAAACTCTTGATTTTTTCTACATATTTTACTGTAGGTACACATTTTTTTTATTATAAAATATAAATTCAAATTCTGGCTCGATTCCAAACCACTTCTTCAATAATTCTATTCTATTCCAGTATTTATTTCTAAATCCTTTTCCCACACCTTCGGAGTCTCAGACGCGTGATTTATAAATGCTATACTTCAACAATATTATTCACTCTTTTGCAAATTATATTATTATTTTGCAAAACACAAACATCTGTCTTCTTCGAATTTGCATTATATTTTTGTCAAGCTAGATTTTGATATAGGTACCTAGTACTTTTAGTATTCAACGATTCGAAGGTTTTTATTTCGACAATTTGTAATCATTTTTAACGAGGTCTCCAATTGCAACTGTTCAATAATACAATTGAAAAATGAAACAGCGCGACGTATATTACATATTTCGTAATGGTGTAGTTAACATTATTTACCATAGATTATAATATTATAGTATACATATTAGCATGCTTATAAATATAATATATCAATTATATATATTAATTGCGCATTGTATATTACACAGGGAAGTTTACCAAGCATTCAAACACTTTTCATACCCTTTAATTGATCCCAATTCAAAATTTTAATTTTTTAATTTTGAAAAGTACCTACTTATAAGGACTATATTTTAAAAACATATATTTTGTAATACCATTTAGGGAGTATTTCGATTAAAACTCCTTTTTTCATATAAGAACAGCACTTTTTTACGGTAAATAGTTAAGTAAATGATTTTTTCGAAAACCTTAATGTATTTAAATTGAAATTGGAACGAGTAATTTCTGAGTTATTAAACTTTGTGTACCATTGTACTAAGGATATTAGTTCTTAAAAATGATTTTACATTAAATACAAATTAGATGAAATGTTTAAAATGCTTACCTACTCTATTTATTATATCTCAGATGTCAGACAATTTTTATACATTATGAAATATTAATATTAATTAATTATAATACTTACCTATAATTTTTAAATAATCATAGTTTATAACCCAAGGTATTATCATGGTTAGTATATATTCTTAAATCATAAATAGTAATAACTGAGAACCAATCGTTCGAATTAAGATATATTATATTATAATTCAACACTTTAAAAAAAATCATCGGACAATTTGTCTGGTGTTATCGACAATAGTTTATCACGAACTAATTATGTTTTTATTTCAATTTCAATCAATATTATTATGAGGTACCGATATACCCCAGAGATTATCTACCACAGTTAGGTTAACTGCTACAGTTATATTGCTACGTACTGGTTACTCACTTTATACATAATTACACTATTTGAAATCATCTTGCCATATAACAAATCAGTAACCCTAACTCCTGAGAAGGAAGGGTTTTTATTATTAAAATTCTAATATTACCGACATAGACTAAACCACAGATGGTAAAAATGGATAACCTCAGAGAGACGAGATGCGAGGGTGATATATCATATGTAGTAGGAAAAGGATCCATATGGGTCTAGTAATAATTACACTAGTCCAACTTGGTATACGACAAGTGTACATGAGCAACGGAGACTCCCGCAGTGATCATAGAACGGTCTACCATAATATGATGTAATACGTGTGATAGTTAAACAAATTCATATCTATGAGTACAGCTGTAAATAGACATTTGAAGCATATGTGCGAGCGTGGGTAGTAAACACGACCGTGGGAGCGAACTATCGAATTGTATACACTTATCGCAAGTAAGGGACAGGAGAAGTAGAGTGGTATAGGGCCTCCAACATCCCATATTCAGACATGATTTACCAGAACTAGGACGAGCACCTTCACGCCTGTCGATATTTTGAAATATATATAATTGGACTTAAAATAATTTTGATCAGAGATATTTTGAGACTTCAAAAGTAAACGAGTTTAAATCGTGTATTTTCTAGACACTTAAAAGTGTTCATTGATCCGAATATTCTGATACCTATAAACATTTACAGCTTAAATTTTAACATTTGCATTTTGAATAAACAATTGATAATAATTCAAGTCTACGCAGTTATTTTACAACTTTACCTCTTACTGTTCCACCAACACTACCTACACTACGCGAGAGCCGGGAGGACGCTACAATATTAAATAGGTACGTCGATTTTAAAATTGTTTAAATATTGTCATGTCCTACCCCTAAGATATAATTATAAAGTATAATAATAATATTATATTCCTAATACATAGTTGCACATCAATGAAAGTCTCGAAAATTTTATCCATAATGTCCAATATTGAAACCATTATGGGTGCACCCTCACGGCCACACACGTACAATTAAAACTCGCCTATGAATAAATTTTTTTATTATAAAATAAATATTTTTGTGTTATTTTACAATATCAACATTAATGTAACAGGTTATTATACGTTTTAATGTTTTATTACTTAACCCATCATAACTGCCAATAATATAAATACACTACAGATACAAATATTCTAATATTATCTTCCCAGTTCCCCTATTACAATACAGCTCGATTTGTTACCTATTTAACTGAATCCTAGTGTAAATCAGTAAAATATATCAACATAAATAATTATTACATATTCAATAAATAATGATAGTTAAATATAGAAATATTTTTACGAAATTACGTAATAACAAACAACCCTAACAAAATAACCCACTAGCTTGAAATTGTTTGGGCAATTGCACCAAAATAGTATGTTCGTGACGCCACCCGCCACCGGTTGCACTGTTTAGAAACCGTTCGAGATCTCGGCTGACGACCTAGAAAAACGAATTAGTATATTATTTAGACGATTGAATCCCGTTGGCCTTGTTGTCTATGCACAATAGTCCCGTTTCGTTGAAATTGCAGCAACCGCCCGAATTCTCTAGTTTCGTTTCGAACAATAGTGCAACCATTTAGGTTTTTTTTTTCGATAGTAATAATAATAATACTCTTTGTTTCTTTTTCTTTTTTTTTTGGTCGTACAATCGCCGTTTCTAATCTCTCGACAATGGATTCCCCTGTGCATGTGTGTGTGTGTGTTTCTTATTTGTATGTTTCTTTTTTTTTTTTTTTTTTAACGTGGCGGTGAGCCTGACCCGGTGCAATATACGAACGAGAAAAAAAAATTCAGTACCTGTCTCTACACGTGGAAAAAAATAAAATGAAACCAGAAAACCCGTCTAGTATTTCGCCTATCCAACATTTATATTGTTGTTACCTAACCACGCGACGGTCAACGTGTATGTGTGTGTGTGTGTGCGTGCGTGTGCAAGCGGGCAGGTCATCTCGTGCATTTCTCGTATAATATACCTATAATATATCCATGTGGACGACGAGCCGAACACAATGGACACGCGAAAATGTATATGCGGCGGCCGGGCGCGTATTCGACCTGGGCCAAGGATATTATTATTATAATTCGGCGGGACAGGGCGGATGGACGCGCGCGTTTATTATTTTATATTATTATAGCCCCTCGACTCGTACTATGGTTTATTTATTATACGGTCGCACGCACACAATTTGGTCGTCGTCGTCGTCGTCTTGGTCGTAACCACCGCAGCCGTCGCCTGCACAACCGCCGCGCCGCCACCACCACCACCACCACCACCGCCGCCGCCGCCACCACTCGCGTCATACAGACGAAATTGTGCGCATCCAAACCTACTTGCGCGCGCGCGCGTGTGTGTGTGTGTGTGTGTCGTAACCTTGTAACAGCGTCTGCCGCAGAGTGCACAAACGCGGGCGCGCGGGCGTTCGTCTGGACCGCCGAAATATGCAGTTCTCCTCCGCCTCCGGCTGCTGCTTCTCCTCCTCCTCCTCCTCCTCTGCCCATCGTTTTCGGTTCGGCTCCGGGAGGTTAAGTCCGGTCACGGCGTGTATTATATTATTGCCGAAGCTATACGTACGCACAAGCTCACGCACACACACGTACACGTGCGATTTATAATATATATATTATTTATTATTATTACTATGTGTGTGCACGTCTGCAGACGCGACAGTGCGACACTAGGAATTAGTGGTTCCCAAATAACGGCCAGACGGTGGTTACGACTTGCAGAGATCTAGCCGAGGGTACTAAAACAATAATGTATATTATACCGTCACGAATAAAATCACCGCGATGGCTGTCAAAAATATACCGTCCACGGATGGTTGATATTCCTCATCCGACGCTCGCGAGCGTATCGCACCTTGCACATATATGTGTGTCGTGTGTGTGTGTGTGTATGAATTTAGTACTTGGTTTTTTAAACGATCGTTTTTTATTACGTGATTACCACTGTATTACTTATATTATTATTGTTATTATATATTGATTATCGCACTATCAAATGGAACCGGTTTTATCACTCGCGTGGGATCGTCTTATTTACCTCACGCGCGACGCGTGGAAAAATCGACGACGAGGTTTCGCGTCGTAGGTACATATACATGATACATAGGTACTGCACGGTCGTGGTGGTGCTTGTGGTACAGGTCAGGAGAAGAAAATCGCGTTTTAATGACGTATCAATAGTCAGCACATACTATTATAATAAATACCGACACGCCGTATCGTCAATTATTGCACAATTATTACTATAATATAATAATAATATTATATTCATATTATATGATATTACTTATAAGTGGCTTTCCGAATACCGCGTTAATTTGGTAAAGTTTTAAATGGATATTAAAAATAGAACTCACAAGCGAATAATAGAATCGCATTATGGAATTATCACGATATCTATCTCTTTGCTTCAGTCCTATTATTTTATATAGTGGGCGAATTAATATGAGTACATTATTATATATAATTCAACGAGAATAAAAATAATACCGTATTATTAATTAGTAACGTATAACGTATAGATACGATATAATATTATAATATGTAATATGTATAATGCAAAGAACGGTGGCAGCGATGAAAGTTCCTGTATTATTATTTATACATAACCAGGTGGTGTATTTTATAAGCAAATGGTTACCACAATTATTATTAAAATATTATTTAATAATACAATTATTATGCATAATATTCCGTACAGAATTTCAGGATATTATTTTATAACAGAATAACAATAATATAGCGTTGATGAACAATATATTATATTATTGAAAATGATAAATAATTTTTACGGTACATGTTATTATTTGCAAATATGATATGAATCATATTATTTGCTACGTACTGTTTTTATCGCGCAGCGTATTATCAATTTTCTGAGCGGTGAACAACAATAATCAATTATTAAACGCACATTGTACATCATCCAAAATGTTATAAACTCAAATGGTGTTTATTATATTGTAGACATTTTTCTTTTCTAAATATAGGTAGATTAAGTTATATAGGTAAGTTAGACATTGGATATTCATCCGTCAATTAATAAATTCTCATACAATTTATCTTGTAAATGTTTATTTTATAATTTTCAAACTCATTTTGAATTAAGTATTTATAGACATTTGAAATTTGAAATTTTTTTAGTTTTTTATTCTATAAATGTCAATAAAATTGTATTCGTTGGGTCTAAAAGCTTGAAAAGTTAATTCGAGGATCCTTATAAGTTGTTATAATATAGCGGTTGCTAAATATTAAAGATCCATATGCTCGATTTTTTTCTATAAGTAATTAAAGTTCAATTTTTGAGAACATTTATCAAAATTTCGAAAATTTTCAAATTATTTTGTAGTTAAAAATTATAAAATGCTCAATTTGTATACCTAGCAAGGTAGTAAATAATAATTTTAAATTTATAACTAGGATTATTAAATTCAAATTTAACATTTATCACATCCATTACAGTGATTCTATACCCCTAAGTACAACAGAGCAATACCCACTTACCCGCTTCTTGTTCTATGTGTTCGTACATTATGTGCATACATTATGTGTTGTATAACTATGTATTAGTTTAATAATAATAAAAATAATAATGTGTTTAACTAAACAATTTTTGTATCTGATGGATAAGATCATATGCCAGTTTTATCCCTTCGTGGTTAGGTAAAGCAGCATCGTAGGTACATGTTGGATTTTATTCTTTCTTTTATGCGCTTAAAAAAGGCATATAATATCATTATTAATTATTAAAATTTAAATAAACTACTTTAACTCCAAAAAATACTTCAAAGCCAATAGATGTATATTTGGTATATTTTTTTAATATAAAAATATATAGAATAAATTAATTGTAATGTGTACATCAGTACATCACTTTTGAAACTTTTGACGATTATAATAATTTCATTATTTTATACACCTATGCAATATTATGCATTTTATTTGAAGTTGATTGTTGAAACAAGATTTATCCAAATATTTGATGCCCGAGGTGGAGCCTATGAGCCTAATCTTGCAAAGGGCACACCCTGCGACTACATCTGCGTATAATAGTAAATTAGTACCTATCCGAATAAAATTTAATGAAGTAACTGAATAATAAATTATTATGATTTAAAATAGAATACCTATAATTAAACAATTAATTATAACGCACTAGCATCGAAGTGTGCATATCGTGATTAAATGATGTATGGTGTACCTGTACCTATTTATGGATATTGGATTTATATATGTATATATATGAATATGATAATGTAATAATATAATGAAGTGTATAATATAATATATAGAAGGACAGAATGTATATATTATAATGTATAATATGTATTAGGTTCCAAATATTCTCTATAATATAATAGGAATTGATCGTAAAAAATGATTTTGAAAGCAATCCACTTTTACACAGTAAGAGTTATATTATGTTATATTATCTTATTATATGTTATTACTTATTATATACACGCGCTATTCATACGCTGTTGCAAATTCCATTCCAATATTGTTTTTATACTTATGAAACAAGAATGTAAATTGGAATAGATAGATTAATATTCAATCAAATATACATATACGTGTATACGACTGGGAGATTTTAAAAGATATTTAGTTTTTTTTTATATATTTTATCGTGGTTTTACGACGATAAGTATTTTTTTCATTTTAGTGCATTATCCATATTACCTTTATTTAGACTTATGATGTATTGATGTATCTTACTATCTCAATTATTTTGGGATTTTATAGAAACATAATAATAATATGTACCTAAATACCTAATAGAACATTTTTTACCCATTATTATATTTTTTATCTCGTGGATTACATTCTCTTAGAGTCCTACCAGTTGTGGCTTGTGAGTTGTCAGTCTGCTTCTAGAATATAAATATATGAACAAATTATGTAATGTTGTACTTAAAAAATATTTTTATTTTTGTCATTGAAACTGTTTTAATTAATAAATTATACTTTCTGTTTAAATTGAAGTATGCAAATATATAGTCATATCGATTTGTTACGTTGAAATGAAAGGTTTAGAAATTGTATCTGCTGATTTATTTTCAATACAGTAGTATTTTTATCCGAATTATTAGGTACCATTGCCTGTTCTATAAAAAGTTATTTAGTCACTATGCAAAACAGGTATAGTGCAAAAATTGATTAACTACCTATTCAATCATATTATTTTATATTTAGTACATTAAAAATACATAATATACCTTATACCTATCGTACATAATATTATATATTATATAGGTAGATATTATAATTATATTCATAAATTGTCTGTGCTCCTTATTGGACGCAATGACAACTACCTGTACGTATGCTGTGAGTGTATTTTAGGTATAAATACTTGTACGTGAAAAAAAAAATAATAACAATAATAATAAAATAACCATCGTCGCCAGACGCAGTTCGCGCCACCCGTTAGCGGTGCCTCACCTGTCCACGTTTTTAGAATTTATCATGCACATATTAATTTTGCCCGGCAGACTAGTAAAGTATCCCAAGGTCAACAGCCCGTATAGTGTCTGTCTACTGTCTAGCTTACATAATTTACAAAATGCAACTCCCATGGCCATACTATATAAACACGTATATATATAATATATAATATACTTATATATTTAATATATGTATATACTGTACTTACAACAGTCCGATATATATTATATACTATGGTTCACGGAAATGGCGATGGTGGCAGCAGCATTTAAATATCGTTTCGTATATTTGTGTGCGTGTTGTGTGTGTGAATTTGCCTGTTGATCGTCCAAATTTTATATAATATTATACCGCCACCCCTACACTGCACCATGCCGCTGTCGCCGCCGTCGTGTTGCTGGCAATCCAGTGAAAAAAAAAATGAGGAAACAGCTCGTAAATTTAACCGTTTAGGGGAAAAAAAAAGAAAACGACCTGTTTACTGAAAAGGGTTGGTGTAAAATAAAACGGTTTTGCACCCCCATATAAGTTTTATAATACATGTATATTGTACCGTTAAGCGACTATAGTTTTTTTGCCACCTTTCAGTTGTACGCTTTCTTCTGTTTTTTTTTCTTATATCATTCGTTTAACCAACTATCAACGCCCTGTAAAAAAATAAAATGTCTTCTTTCTCGACTCAAATATATTTTGATGTAGGTAATATTTATTGTAACATTGTTTACGTACAAAAATAAGTATAGCCGTATGGGCAAACACATGGACGACGCGCGAGCTTGTTGTAGAATACAAACACGGCGGAGTAGGAATTATGGAAGAAGAAAAAATATGTTTGGATGCAGTTTTTATGCAAGATTAAAATTATAATAAATATGCATAAAAGTGCAGTAGAATATTATCAGACGTGCAACATGAATTGCGCGAAACCTGCAACACGCGCGAGTTAAGGGCAAGGTAATTATGTGGGAACACTGTAGTTGGCCGCCGCAGGGACTCTGTACGAAAACACTTCTTGGCTAGTAATTGGATAATGTTTATTAATGACGTATAATTTTGAGTCTTATATAATTGTCTTACCTCTCTTTCACAATCCATCTCTCCCTCCCTGGAAAATCTGTCTGTACGTTTTCCTCGCTAGGAAATAGGAGTATAATATAAATGTATATTATATACCTGGTACGAATCATTTCGAATGCATGGATTATGCAGCAGACGACAAACTGCATGTACATATTATAATATAATATAATATATAATGTAATATATCATAGTGGTATATAGGTATACCTATATATAACATATATATGCACACTCACGGGGAGCAGCGCATTTGCCACCGATTCGTTGTTCTCCCGAAAATGTAAAACCGGTTTAGAGAATATTTTTGCACCGGCCGCATAAGATTATGCACGTCAATACAATATATATATATATATATATATATATATAATATGTTTGCATAAAACGAATAAATGACCTCTAGTGCAGAGACCAAACGCCAGCAGGTTATAATATTATAATGGCAGCATATTATACTATCTATGTATACCTATATCAAATGCCCGTTTGCTGCTCAGAGTATAGGTATGACCGTACTATATATATATATATATATATATACGTACATCGACGTTGCATTCTTAATGATTGCGATCTGCAGTATAAATAAAAATGTTATTGCAATGAATACACACGAAAATTGTCGCAAATCTCAGTTAGGTTCGAGTTTCGTAATAATATGCGCGTTGTGACTTGGCGTGGACCGGCGATCAGAAATTCAAAATGTTCTCACCGCTGACCTTTTAAATAAATGTCTGTTTCGTCACAACTATATTTTCTAAAATAAGGTCGGCGGAAATGCGAAATCATACTTTATAGGTATATGATATATTCGACGTACAATATTTACATACGAGTAGCATTATTCGATTTAACTAAACGTTTTCGTCACTCGTAAATCGCCAGTGATTATTAAGTTAAACAATTGAACAATAATAAAAAAAAAATTATTAACGCATATTATCTATTTGTAAAATATATAATATTATTATAATAATTATTATTAATTGTAATATATATTAATTGTGCACAGCAAAGCCGAAGTTGCTTAAGCGAATAGGTTTATAGTTAACATTCAACACCCATTAACGTCAAATTTACTTTTTTTTATTATTATTATTTATTGTCTACACCTTGTCCATATGAACTATACGTATTGTATAAAAAAATATGGTTTCTAAGACGCACGTATTGTTGGCCATTGTGCACTCATAATATTGTAATGGCACATGACGTGTATAAATTCAAATCCGTATTAATATATATTAATTTGATCATGTTGTATTATAATTTATAAGTAGCATTAAAGTCCAATTCAATATTTATCAGTTATTAGCTATTACAACACGTAGATGTGTTTACAATTGTCTTAACGGAACAACAATAAATTAATAGGGATGAATTTACGTCCAATAACCAAAATACATTACCGACCGAGATTTTGGTACACACAAGCGTACGACTTGTTAGACTTTTATTCGACTTGTTGTATATTATAGCACGCATCATGTATATACAGAAACTTTGGATATACATACAATAATCCAGTATCTACCCTTAAGGTATTATTTTAAGAGTTTTTGTGTATCTGCATATATTTATTATTTAGTGGTAGAATAAATAATTATGGCTCGACCATAATATGATGCACTCATATAGGCTGTTTATCAGGTCTAAAGTGCGTATATATGTACAAGTGATATTATAATGGGATGACATAACGTTTCATTCGTATATTATGAAGCGGACATACGCTATATAAGATAATATATTTTTCAAAATGATACTTAATATGAAAACGATGAAAATATAAAATAGCTTATTATTTGCATGTAATATTTATATATATTTTGTATAACTACAGCATTATGCTATAACTACGTTAGTAGGTATATTAAATATGTTATAATAATATAACGTACACTCCTAAAATCATTATTACTAGGCATTATTTATTCTAAACTTATTATCTTATGTAACGGACGTCTATATAAACATAATATAATACTTTAGTATTACGTCAACATAATATTTGAATAATAAATATACCATAGCTATACCAACTATTAAAATATAGGTATTGTCAAAAGACGACCGCCCATTTATGTTTCAATAATGTATGTCTATTTTCAAAATTCACGATTTAACAGAACATTTTTGATCTAATTCCGTAAAATTTAAATACATCATAATAAGTACTAAAAAGTAATATTTAAATTGAATTTTTTAATGTATGATACGTATAATGCTATACTTTAACTGCAGTAATACTGTAATAATATTATATGTATGCACTATATATGGGTATACTATAGTATGCACTATGCAGTGAACTGTGAAGGAATATATTATCAGATTTACACATTATGTTGATAGGTAATAGGTATAGAAAAAATTGACTTACTTATAGAAAAATTATCAATCGGTAATCGATGTTTGGCCGTTTGTAGTTAATCGTAACTGATGAGTGATGATGACCTACACGTGATTGACACGTATTGGCTTACAGACCTGCAGATATTACATATTATCTATACTCTACATAGGTATATCTAATATTTTTGTATATGTTTTTAATAACGTTGAGTTACAAAATCCCTTAAAAACAAAACATTAAATGACCTAACTGAATACTTTTTATTTTTTATATAGTACACCGCCCATAAACGATTGCCAACACGAATGCATAATAATAATATTATGATTTTTGTCGTCGGACGGTTTGCTGTGTAATATATTGTATCACATACCCGCGCGCGCATTATTGTTGTTCAATCACCCACATTTATATTTCATAGAAACATTCAGTCTCTCTTAATAGGATATTTCAGCACATTTCAGATCGTCGTTCGTGGTTCGTTGTGAAACTATATATATCATAGTAAACACACATAATATTATGTAATTAATTATAACATTTATCAATATAAAAATATAGTACCTATTGCTATAATAATATGGCACATTGACCGGCTGTTATGCCGCTTTGATAGCCATCGCTTTTTTTAGAAAAAATTTACCTACTATAAATTAAAATAAACATAGACGCATTGAGGTATTAGATAATAAGTGTCTAGACGTTAAAAGGTCAATGCTAGCTTTTTATCATCGTCCGAATATTATGAGTTGCCTTAACCCTTTCCTATACGCGAACTATATAATATGTACTTAGGTACGTACATACTACAATGCATGTAATACGAACCGTTCGGAATTATATTTTATTCGCATTTCGCACTGCAGCAATGTAAAGCATAAAGTTAAACTTTATACCGACGGTTGCGCTTTACTATATTATTTAATCCGTTTTACGGCCGCGTATAAAATATATAATTTTGGTTTTTTCCTCTTATATGGCGGATGGAAAGTGGAAACACGTAAAAAAGTTTATCATTTCCCAAAACAACGTGATCAATTTGGGAAAATAAACAAATGAAATAGGAACCGTCGTTGTTTTGACGATGGGAGCCGCGGAGGTATTCGCGGATATATTATATATAGAGAGAGAATACATTTCTCGATGCTGTTGGACCGCGCCGCCGCCGACAACGACAACGACGACGGTGTACACAATATAATATATTATTATAATGATAGTAAAACGCATTCCAAAATGGATATAAATTATAGGGGTTTTTCATTCCCTCCGCCCTATATACCGTTGCCGGCGGACGGATCTCGAGGACCTTTTGAGCATTTTGATGTACGAGCCGAATTTGTCAAACCGGAAGGCGGTGGCGTGTATTTCAACCCTCGTAAAAAAAAGAACACAACCATACGCGAAATACTTTATACGCATATATATAATATATATGCGAGACCACTCGAGAGTTCCTTTCCTTTCGTTTTTTTTCCCATTTTTTTTTTTTTTTTTTTTTATCTTCTTTTTGTTCAAGCGATGTAAAACGATAGGAAACACGAAAAACGTAATTTGGAATTAGCGGTTTCGCGAAGTACTTCATGGAATATATTGATTTTCCTTTTTAGGCTTACCACCATTCCGCCAAATCTTTTTACTACGTGCTACATACACACAACGGCGTAGTCTTGTGCCGTAATTTGTTTACTGCAGCAGCCAGCTGGGTTCCTCGTCACCAAAGTTATTCACTCTTTAATTTTCTCAACGATATTGTTGTGTACAAAATATGCTCACGCGGGCGCGGCGTCCAGTGCCATACGCCACGACGTGTTTTCCAATAATACTAAATTCGAAATACACACATAATATACATATACATTAGATAATTTCCAATATCGGGTGTAAAAAAAAAAACAAATGAGTGGTTAACGATTTTAATGTTTTTTTGTATAGGTTTTTCGATCATGAATATCACTTATCAGAATATATTATATTGTATTATAATAGGTTATATAATAGGTATGTCGTATGTAGTAAGAAAATAGTACCTATAGAGTGTATATATATATATATATATATTATACTATAGTACTATAGTAGGTTAATGATATATTGTTAGAGATTATAACATAAATAACCGATTTAAATAAAATATATAAAACTCAACGACGAATTACTTAATTATTTTTTATATTTTAATTTAAATAACATTATAAATAGTTATAAGTAAAGAATTAAACTAGAACTAAAATCTTCTTGAATAATTATTACTCCTTAATCCTTATGGTAGAATAATTAATGTACAAGTTAAATTAACGTGTTTAAATCCACAATAAAAACTATAGTAAATAACAATACAATAACCTTAAGAAACATCCTTCAAAATATGTTAAAATGTACTTTCAATGTTTTTAATATCCACTGGGACAAACTAAAGATTTAGAATATTTAATTGTTGTTTAATAAACATTTTCTTTATTTGTTTGTTGTTTAATTTGTTAATTATCTTTTATACTAATTAATTAATAAGGTTTTTTATAGGTAAATACAATAAAACCATATTGTTTATGAATAAAACCAGGACATTTCCATTTAACTTATTCATGGTCTATTGAAAAATTATGATCTGTGAAGTGTTAAAAAATTATAATAGATACTATCTAATAAAAATATACTTGAAAAACATACATTTTTTTTTTAAAAAATTAACCAAATGTATAAACCACGGCATTTGTGTATGGAAAATGGCGATGTAGCCAATTTTTCGATTTCCAGGATATTAATAGGTATATAATGGCCGATAATTAAAATTCTAGTCGTTATAATATGGCAGACGCGGGATAGTTGAATCTATTAATATTGTCGAACAAAAATAATGACCTCGAAAATAAAAATCTAAACGACAACGCCGTGTCGCGCTCGGGAAGAGTACATAACTCCCAGACAAAATTAAAAATAAAATTTTCTCTCCGTCGTGGGCGGGGAAAAAATTGGCCATTTTATTAGTGTGCGTGTGTATATGCATATTTTGAGAACTGCTTAATGTCGGCGGCGGCGGCGGCGATGCAACTGTGCCGCATTCACTTTCGAGAGCCGGAACCCACACCATTATATTATTATTTTTTTTTTTTTACTAGAACGCCAGACGTCTAGGTCTTGTGTGTGTGTGTGTGTGTGTGTGTGTGTGTGTGTGTGTTTGTATGAGTGTGTGCAGTGTGTGCAGTGTATGTATTGGTGGTGTGTACTGTGTATGTGTGTACTCAGACGGAGGAGAATGAATAGCGTAATAACAAATAATAATAATAATAATAATAATAATAGTAATAAAAAAAACCAGAACTAGTTTCTCGGCCCGCGTCTATGCTGGCTAGACGTCTGTGCAGCGGTCGTCTCCTGCAGCTCGGCGCAAACACACACACACACACACGCATACATACGACCACTCATACAAGTACTACACAACTCCCAAACAGCTCACACACGGACACACACACACACACACACAAACACTAGCACCCAGGTACGTACACTTAAATACTCGCGGACGCGTGCACGCGTTTTACGGGAAAGAGAAAAAAAACCGCACGTAAACGTGTAGGTCGGGTTCCCCCGCTTAAATTCGACGGCTTTTAACGACAGAAATGGAAATAATTTATAAAACACGACGATGTCGACGAGTACGCGTAAAACAAATAGTGTTAAAATAATTATTTTTTGATTATCGTATAGTTACGAAAGTTCGGTTTTCGATTAGTCCGGGTTGCCGTCATTGTATTATTTTCGCCACCGTCGGCCCCACTTCACATCAGACGCATTGGATTTTCCTACGGACGCAAATGGTCTTGACGTATTCGGTAAGTCCACGTGATATGAAGTATATATATTGCCGGTTGTGTGGTGGTGGAGGGGCATTTATTTTATATTCATGTTTGTCGTGTAAGTCAATGAAAGGTATTTATACAAGTTGGTATATGCATTATTGAAAAAAACTGTTACAAGTATGTAAATATTTTCAAGAATTATTGATCTAATTACATTAAAATAATTTCTTTAATTTCGGTAATGATTAATAATGACAAAAATAATACATTTTGAACGTTTAATAATGATTATCACATATTATTTTTCAACAGTTTTTTTTAAATTCTTATAGGTACCATAATTCATAATAAAGTGCAAGTTGGTAAATCGAATCAATTCAGAAATATCAGATATTTCCGGAAACGTTTGCTATCCAAACGTTAGATAAACCCGACAATAATATTATTACAATCGTGTCTAAAAACTTCCCTAGACAAACGTCTATTAATAATAAATAATTATTATGATATTTTGATTATTTTTAATAACTCGCGCAATCAGCCGAATAATATAAATAATAGTTGTTAGCAAAACAACGCGATTTGGTAAATTGTATCGTTTAATAATCATATTATTATAATGTTTGCAATCGCATTTTAAAAATATACGTTTTTTGATAAGATTGGATGTGTGAAGGTCATATACGGTTACAGAGATTGCCGTTATTATTTTCCCCTAGATCTTAAATAAAATATAATCTACTATCTACTCATCGAGGTGTCTAGAACAATTAACTTGATGGGGGCAGAGTAACATTAACATACTAACCAGTATCGTATTTAGAGGGGCAAGGGGGGCAATTGCACCTGGCAGCACTTTTTGGAGGGCAACACATTTTGTAGGAGTATTTTTTTGAAAACAGATTTACAATGAATTTAGGCAACAAAACGTTTTATTAATATCTTAATATAAATATGCTATTCTGTGCAATCAATTTCCACATCTGATAATACGGGTTTGTCGTCGAATACCAAAACCTATTTTTCTGTGTCTAAACTAACATTTATTGTGAGCTATGATGTTACTGTGTTAGTACCTATCATCGTACTGTCAGTACAAGAGGACCTATATCAAAAATGGTAAATTGTACAGGAGAGTGTTTTTAATAATTAATAGCTTATACAGACTACAGTAATTTGTAAGGTATCTTCAGTCAAATTTCATACATAATATTATTCGATTCTGAGCGGATGTGTTTTACAAATATGTTTTTTATGGGTGAGAAAAATTGCCACTGTAAAAAACCAGGGGGAGGGAGAGGGCATTAAAAAATGTGTACCCAGGGCAGCAAAATCCCAAATACGCCACTGATACTAACATAAGTAAGGTTAGTTACTTAGTTAGGATTAGGCACCTACAAAATCATATAATAAAAAAAATTATATTAAATTAATATTGTGTGTTGTACACTATTAGAAATTTAGAAATCTAGTAGCGTGTGCAATTTGTTGTGCAATTTGTTGTGCGACTAGTGGCGGCGGTGGGCGGCCAGTAGTGGCGCGGCGCGTCTTGTCCGGGAATGTGGGAGACTGGCTGCACCTTTACTATAGGTACACTACTTACCTTAGACAAGAGTTTCTGGATGCCTGTCAAAATAAATGACAAAAAAAACCTACTATCTGTGGCTAGAATAAATATAATATATTGTAATGTATACAAATGTATACAAATGTATATAAATGTGGCTATGACGTATATATTATAAAATATTGGTGTTATTATTAAATTAGTCGCGTATTAGGAACTTGGGTCGGGCAAATTCAGCTGCAGGGGCGATCGTACGAGTCTCAGACATTCATAATGTAGTGTTCCGCGATTACAGCGAAATCTCAACAGCCCGGGGTGGAGGGGCTTTAGTACTTTACTGACCTTCGACCCGACCGGCCGGCCACCGGTTGGGTTAGGTAAGTTGGGCCGAGATCTATAAACTGTTGGCGGGCGGCCGACGTTGCGAATCGCTGCAATGCTGCATTTTTTCAGTGCACTGTAGTAGATGGGAACTGCAGCCATCATTAAGTTTGCGGCAACGTCGTCCTTATTAATCGGCCAAGTGCCACGGCGTTTAATCGTTTTAATTATTATTTCAAATTATATTTTTTCTTCATCTCGTCACGTTTCACTACCGCGCACGACCGTTGTTTTGAAAACAATATTATTACATTAGTGTAGTAATAATTAAAAGATTGACTCTAAAGCTATTGGAGTCGATCTTATGATTTTTTTTTTATACATTTTAAACTGTCCGTGTTGATTAAAATGTTCATCGCTGTTAATCGGTAAACGGTGTTGTCGGAGATATTATATTGTGGCATGTCGGACAATAAAAAAAATACCCACCTCTTTCGCTATATTTATGTTTTTATTTAAGTAACCCTCCGGTGTACATTTGCAGTACACCCGGGTCAGGAAGTTTGTTCAAGGAAATTAATTTACTTTAGATCGCCGACACTCACGGTGCAGAAAAAAAAAATTGCTAAGAATTTTATTAAAATGAAAACGTTTGAAAACACCAAATGTAAACGCCTCGGGGTTCATTGATAACGGCGTGGAATATCACGAATATCTATTATATATATTATACTTATACATTATAACATTATAATAAGTACATAACTCTGCAATATAATATAATTTTAATATTTATTGCATTTATATTACATCTGAAAATCTGTACATTTTGTTTTATACATCATAATATTATTGTTAATGTTTTTTGGAACCGTTTTCAGTTTATTTTAGGTAAATCTCTAAATTTAATATCCATGTTAAATTGGTCCATAAAAACTATCGGTATACAACCGTTTTCTCGTCCTCTCTACCGTGGTGACCCAACTATTGTTATTTTAAATTTTAAATTTTGTTTACGTCTTATATTTACTTAACTACTTTTATAATTAGATAAATAATTTAACCTGATAAAAATTCACTTTTTAATTATCACATTTATAGTTATTACAACTTACACTTTTTTTAATTAAGTCTCTGCCGTCATAATTAATTCGTGTAATTTTTTTTCCAAATTAAACGATTTCTATAGTGTTATGAATTTATAGTTCATTATAGTAATATTTATTGTACATATATAAGTAGTTTTAGGACTTGACGAAAAACTGAAAACTTTAAAAATGTAATACATTTATTTCATTTTATCGTGTGTTAATAATAATCGGATTCAACTCGATCAGTATCTTGATGCGAAGAAATTCAAAAGAAGAAAATATCAATTGAAGAAAGATGAACGGTACATACAATATTATACAAAAGGTATTGGCTATGTATGTATAATATATATAGGTAGTCTGTATAGAATAATATTATCAAATGTTCGGCGATAATAATTATTATTGTTAAATATAATATGTTAGGTTACAAACAAATTCAATATTATGCAAAGCGAATGGTAGTTACCTGTTATAATAAAATCGTGAAAAGTTATTATTGATACGAAAACAAATTTTTATTCGAATCGGTTTAAGCGAAAAATCGGCCCTAAAATTACACAATTTTTCTGTCGGCTGCGAAGAAAACGGCTTTTTCGTTTATTATTATACTTATTGCTATTATTATTATTATTATTATTATTATTATTATTATTATTCATTGTGTATAGTGTATACAATATAAATGTAGATATACAAGATATACATACTCGGCACATGTGTGCATTTTTCTCTTTACCGGTGTGCGTCGCTGTTTACACGCGGACCTCTGCTTTTTAATCGTAAATATTTTTTTTCCATCGTTTGAAATGCGTATACGCACACAGGGAGAGCAAATGTATATTGTATAATATATATGCTGGGGAAAGGATGTCGGTAATATTTGGGCAAACATCGCGGGCATGCGGCATTCATTTACATCCTCTCCGGCGGTTTTTTATTGCCAGTATTGATTTTATTTCCCGCATGACTAATCAGAATTAGAAGGATAAATTGAACTCCTCCCTCAATGCAATGTTACAAATCCCTTGAGTTAAACTGCGAATTTAAAGTTTCGATCCGGCACACTTCCCTTCGTTCTGCCAGCCACTCGTACCAACCGATTTAGTTTTAAAAAATATTCATAATACGACCACCGCGGCGGCCGCGCCGCGCCGTAACGTGTATTATTGCGTGGTAAAATTATTTTTTTTGTACGAACCGAACTAAAAACGGTTTTTTCTTTAGGTATTGTTTTTTTTTTTTTTTAACCAAAAGACGGTAGGTACGCAGTAATATTTGGTGACATTGTCGCCGGGATCCCGATTTCCGGGTGTTTTGACCTTTTGCGAAATGCCAAAGCCAAACCGATGGGACTTTCAGAAGACGTGAACATTTATACCGAACAAATTCGGATTGTGTTCTATACGTGAATTATTGTATTATAATCCTTAATACATTCGTACATACGACACTGCGTATTGATGAAACAATATAATATTAAAAGTATTAAGTACATATTATATTATACAATATACACATTATCACAAAACAGAGGAAAATAATTATAATACGATATCGTCGAATAGTGCAAAAATTCCAATAAAACATTATGTGAATACGATCTGGGTGTGCATAATATTATTATAATAACCTTTACCGATATTATATACACGTCGGGTCTCATTTTTCAAGAACGTTGATTACAGTTTTCACGTGTCGTTCCTCGTAAGCAGATTTATACATATATGTATTATATATATTATATTAGTCATAATTTAATACTGCTCGAGACAACGTGCGCGGGGGGGGGGTTTTAACCCTTATATCCCCCCGGGCTCGTATATATATAGTCATACAATATGTCGGTGACATTATAACAAGAGGAGGGTCGCCGGTTGGTCTCTCGTTTATGTATATATATACGAAAATCCCGAGTCATCGTATATAAATGCGTGTGTAATATGTATATATGACCTATTATAAAAGTGAAGGATTGGTATGGTAATAATATTGATCGTCGTTATACATTTGGAAAAGAGAAAGATGTCGCTTCGATTCCGCGCGGTCGTGTACAAAACCCACATAAATAATTCCAACTGCGCTAAAACGTTTTTATACACAAAACTAGGTATATTACAATATTACACATTTTTAAACACACCTACTTAGGTTGGTTAGGTATATATTATTATAAATTTATATCAATACTGTTGTAAAAAAATATATTTCGTTTTTAATCTCTCACTGGCATACATGAAGTGTTGACGGGAGTTTATATTTCATAACCTTGTGTGTTATGAGTGTGTGTGTCGGGCGAAAACGTTATACATTATCATAATGTATGTTGAAAGCCCCGATTTTTGGCTGTATGGCAGATCGAGTGTTTCGAGTTTAATTGTGGGTTTAATTATTGTTATTATCATTATCATCATCACCATCATCATTATTGTTATCATCACTATCGTTTTGCTCAAAATAATAGTACATTAATTATAATTTAATTTTCGGTTAATTCGGATAGGATGTATTATATTATATTATTATGCATACTAATGAACAAAAATCGATGATTAAGAGTTGTATGTTATTATTATATTTGAATCGCGATGGAGAAACATGGCCGGTGATTTTCAAGCACTCGTTTTTAATTATCGAATTCGCTTTCTCACACACAGACACACACTCGCAATTGCAAAGGACTAATCGTTATTGGCAACCTTTCAGAAAACCGCCGCGAAAGCCTTTCAAAAAACGCACGCACACTCACACATTCGTGCACACAACATAATAATATACAAAACCAAACAAAAATGGCCGCACATTACTCCGGTGTGTAACAGCTAGTGCTGCAAGTGCGCGCGGGACGCCGCCGCCGTTTGTATAAACCGCGAAATAATTTTTGAATGTATACGGAGGATTTTAATAACGAACAAGGTGTAACGGGAGACCATTTTAGATTTTAATGCGATTATCCCTATGGCAACACAGCCGACGATATTCGCTCTGCATGAAACTTTTAATGCTGCGTAAAAGGGTGGCGGCCCAGGCTGGGGTGGCGGCGGTGGCGGCGGTGGAGGTGACGGTGGTGGAGGTGGACGAACGACGGTATACGGTGTAATAATATATATAGCACAGTGGCGTGGTGGCGGTGTGTATAATATATACAATATACATAGGCTCCTCCGGTTTGATTTCCATCCCTGCGCGCGCTTTCGGCAATTCTCTCAAAAATATACCTATAATAATTCCCGCGGTGTATATCGGAAGGAGGAGCGGCCCGTGCCCGCCGCAGCCGTCGCCGACTTTTCATCTCGCGCCGCGTTCGAAAATACGTAAATATGTATAATTCAAGAATAACTACGTGGCGTGGCGCTTGCACCATGTATATATATATATATATATATCGTTATACTTAGGTAAGTAACGAGCGTGTATTCGGGTCCGCACGTTCTAGTGTGTATATGTTAATTGTTTAGCGTGCACCTTGGCTGTGTAAGGAGTGGGTGCCCTCGGTTTTTAATCCCGGATTTCGACGAAGAAAGCATAAAACAAATACCCCCGTACCAACTTCCAATACGTAGTTCGGTCTCGAACACATCGCGAAAAAGAGCCGCTACAACCGTTAGCACTGTATTAGTGTTGTACGCGCATTCATCGCCAAATCGTTATTATTATAATATAATAGCTAAATATTATTTTAACGCCTATAGGAAATGAACGATTTCGTCTTTGGTTTTAGCCATATTTAGATAGGTATGATAGATGAAACCTAGTTGGTCGGTTTGTTTGATTTATATTTTGTTAAATTTAAACGAGAAGGCTTTATGTAGTTTCAATTGTATTATAGATATATATGCTGCAGCGCGGCGAGTTTGTGTGGTTTCGATACTTTTTAACTTTTATAATCCTTTAAACCTTTAGTAAATTCATACATCAAATCTTGTGAGACTTTACGAATATAATTACGATCTAGCTGAGAAAAAACTAAAAATCATTCCCAAAAATTACGTTGTGCCGTGTACAGCAACCATTATTATTGTTATACAATTCGGATACCGGGTATATATTGGCGTGAATCGAATACTATTTTTCAACCCTTTTTATAATAATTCATATACAATTCGGTAGCTGATTTATTTTGTCTGATTACGCGAAAACCGTTCAAAAAACTCGGCGTTCTATAATAGGTGTATTATTATTCTGTCGATTTCCGTACACATATACGCCACCGTGCATATATAGTTGCATATACAAACAGTTCCTTAATAGTTGTTAACTTTTATTTTACAGAAATAATATTTTTATTTTACGATAACTACCTAACGTTAGATATACCTTAGCGATTCGACTGGTATCAATCGGAGTCTGGACCTTCCCCCTCCCCTTGGTGTATACGTTTCGTTGGTCATTGGCTCCCAAAATTCATGTAAGGCTGACACATACTTAATAATTTTACTATATTCTGTCTTGACACGAGCACGCCGCGATTATTTCCGGTAAGTCTCGCCGTCGCGGTCGTCTTGCCCAAAAAAACTTTATCTGGACTCATACCGCAGCGAATAATTTTCCGGAAAACCGAAATATACACGTTAGTACCTAAACGAGCACGATTGCATGAATATATTATTATACCTGCAAGCCCGACGGAAATCGAACAGTTTTTGTGCACGTATACATTACAATATATTATTATGTTTATAAAAAATGTTTCACTTCTCCGCCATTGACCGTTTCATAATATATAATATTTTGATACGTTTTAAATTTAAATAATATGCGCCGCTATTCGTGGAATGTATTCTGTCCAATGTACACGTATTCTAAAAATAGTACCCACTCTTACTCGATGAAAAATTAAATTATTTACATACCCAGGTTTTAACGAATACCTGTAGTAATGTAATAATATTTCTCGATTATGCGCGCATTCTGTTGATTATTATTTATTGGTATGGATTATTTTCTTCTAATTAGCTGCCGCTTGCTACTCGTTCAACGAGACCAGTAAAACACATTTTGGATTTACTCTTGATCTTCTCTTTTCAATACTTATAACTTTTATTTTTGTTGCCTAAAGACCTAAGTAGTGTGTAGTTGGTTAAGTAGTGTGTTGAATAACCGCTATTAATTATTCATACAATGTTATAACGTTTTAACAAAATCTTCAATCGATTCAACGAGCAACTTTTTTTCTCTCACAAACAAGTTATATATTATAACGTGTGGATTGCGTGATGAGATTTGTAGATGTTTAAAAATAATATTCAAAAATGAAATCTCTTAAAATTCGAAAATAAATTTAAACTAAACTTGTTTAAAAAATTACTAGGCCATAATATTTCAATTTAAAAAAAAATATATGTATACAACATTCTTTAATGCAATTCAATTTTTACGGATGGATAATTATAGAACTGTTTGGCATTTGTTCAAATTATGTTCGACAAATGAAATATCGATAAGACCTATTTAAACATTTGTACTTACGGATTAACGAGTTTTATTAAGTACATCGCATTCTATTTTTTCATTTATTCACAGAGAAACGTGTTTTCTTTTACAATTTTTTTCTTGGCACTAATGTAGTATTGTCTTTTAAACTAATTCATTTTAACAAAATTCAATTTCACTATGAAATTAATATCGGTATTATTTATAAATTACAACAATATTGCGTAGTCTGTGTATTACAAAAGTGTAATAATATTAATTTAAAGTTCCATAACATAGAATAAAATGAATAGGAAACAATATTTTTAGGTATGTTTAAAATTTGAATTTATTGTGTTGTACATTTTAAGAAAAAAGTATTTCGATAAAATATATCTCCAACAATTATTATTTGCTGATTCTTCCGCATTGAAGTACGTTTAAAATGTAGAAAATTTCTGAAAAATAACAAATATATTTTATTTTTACGGTTTCTTTCTGGTAGAAAAAAATAGCAAAACGAAAGTCGAGAATATCGTGTATTAAAAACCAAGAATATAATATAAAATATTAACGTATTGTAAATTTGCCGTTGATAATAATTTACTCTGTTTACACAAAACATTGAATCGGAAATACGACAGAATTTACTACAGTCATTGTAATGCAACGGGACAATTATAAAATCGTTACAATGTTCAGCGTTGTATGTATTTACCGTCATTTTATCAACACTCTCGAGCTCGACCGCATGCATAACCACAAGTTAATGCTACAAATTATTTGAACAATTAATTTGTGTTGTATGTGTATATTATTATATATTTTATAATATATGCATAATATTATGTAGATGATATGGTGGCAATTTGTTCCGCGAAAACAGTTGCAAAGAGAACACTGTTAAGCTCGCTAAAAGTTATGTTTTTACGAGAAAACTATAAATCGTGAGGCGAAATCCCGTGCGAGTAGTTATACGCATAACGACCGTTATAGAGATTTTGTGGATTTTTCCTTAATTTATTCTTAAGAGCGTTTTGCCTTATTTTTAAATCGTCGACGATGCGTTTGTGAATATATCAGATAGATATTTGAGCCCAGTTTAGATTGCACATGTAACGCTGAAAAATTACTATACACCGTTAAATTTGGAGTTATTTATTTGTGGGTTAAAAATTAAACAAACACGTTTCATCTCATTAAATATCATACAATTTCAAAACCAAATTCAACAATTTCTATCATTACATAACTTATAGTTTGTGAATTTGTGATATTATGTTACATTCAGTAAAATCATATAATCACGTCGTGTTAATGGTTTATTTTCGGGTTAATAATAAATTGCGTTCGACTTTACGTCTTTACCATTAATTTGTAATAACTAATCAATATAGATTAAAATTTAAAAATATTAATCATAATTCATAATATTACACCAACGGTCAATAATAATGGATATTGGGTCGACGGTGAAAAATGAAAAATAACATTTTATTGTGTAGAAATAATAAAATAATTTTTCAGAAATCACAATAGCAACCACACCAATTAAACGATTCATAAATAATGTGGGCTTATTGTAATTTATACGATTAATTATAATATAATGGCAATCATATTATACTCACATATTTTGTTTGGCAGAGTCCAGTATTTAAAATTAGTCGGAAGTTAGAGTAAAAACCCCGTAGTCCGATGCTCGTTCTCAAGTGTTCTCTTTCAAAATCGTCACGTAATTCTAATCATAATATTAAAATACGTGTAATGTATATTGTAATTTTTATGTCCGTTAGGTGCGAATGGGTAAAAAAGGGTTCAGAGATACCTACTGTAAAGGGGTTATCGTCGTGTTCAGAATGGTCCGTGTCGGGCTGCAAGCGCCTTTTTTGTCACCGGGTTGCTGTTGCACCACAAAGAATACATTTGTGAATGTTATAAAAGCAAGTTGTTAACCACAGTGTTTAGGTTAGGTGTAACACTCTTTTCTCCGAGGAACGGTAAACAATATACAATATACATAATAACTTTCCCGGACCCACCTCCGTCCTTAAAAGTTGAATAAGTGTTTTTTTTTTAATTTGAATGTGTCCAGATCCATAAAATAAAATGTTGGAACCGAATTTTTTTTAGTTACAGCCTTGCATAATAATTATGTACAGTCTTAGGTATATGGCACCTCTCAGCCGAATGATCTTGAAATACGAATTGCCGGGATAACTAGGGCTCTCGGGGGCACCGAAGTATGCATATTTCGAAGGCCGTTTAACCTGAGTCCTTAAAATATCACTGCATACGGGTGTGTTAGTCAACTTTTTTTCAAATTCAAAATAGCTGTACCTCGGAAAATTTTAGGTTAGTGATCATTTGATTTATTTGACCGAGATCAAAATTATAAAACCCTCGAAAACCCTGCTCAAAATGTGTAATTTGGCACCCCCAGTTATCACAGCAAACCGTATTTCAATCTAAGGTTATGCGTTAGGCTGAGGTATTTAGTGGTAGGATATAAAACGGGACAAGCTATATACGTACAAGATGTGTAAGGGGCCATGCCAGGGCTGCTTGATATGTCAAGAAATATCATATATTATAATAATATAATTAGGGTGGGTCTAAAATTGGAAAAATAACATAGGTACATCGTTAATGGTATAAAAAATCATGGGAAAATACCATTGTACAATAATGTTTGTTATACATTTAATAAAACTTAAACAAAATAAAATAATACCATTGACCTCTTAAATATACTTAAATTATGCCCAAGTCTCATTGATTTTAATCAGAAAAACCTTTTATCTTTTTTATAAAAATATTAGTTTATTTAAATTATACTCAAAGGTTTTTGTTCTTAATAATATACGGGTTATAAACTGAGGGCTACTTGTTTGGACACGAAACAAAATTGAACACGGTGTGTTATTTACACGTCGACAACCGTGCACTGTGCCGCCGCGTTTTTCATAATAACAGCCCTGAGCAGTACAGTTTCTTATCTTATACGGTTTATTCTACATTATTATGAATAATTTAAAATTACCAACATTACTCAGTTTTCTTTTTCGGCATTGTGTTTTCCAACGAATATAATATATAACAGTCCCAAAATTTGTCAAGATTTAGTATTTTTACTAGTCGCTTAATATAAGTTATAAGTCATGAATTTTTTTTTCTATTAATATTATCTTAGACTGCACGACCGCACTTGCGCAAAATGTTAATAATAATAATAATAAATTGAATGTATAATTTATTTATTTTAAATTAATTAAAATTGTAACGCCCAAGGCAGAGAGTACCGTTTAACTTTTAGTTCGTATACGTTATGGTCCGCGGTGATAAAATGGTTGGGGAACACTGGTTTAAGACAATATTTCTTTTACAACCAACAACTTGAAAAGTACTATTAGACCTTGTATTCATTTGTGGAGCTCAAAAATTAAATTTTACTCAATGATTCGAGACGCACTATTTTTTTGTTTAGTAATTTATGTAGAAATAAAACATCTATATTATGCGGTCCCTCCGAAATGACAAAGGTGAAAGGTGTTATATTATAGGTGCATCTCTTTTCAATAACAGATATATAATAACAATATAATATTGGTTGGTCTGATAAATTTAGTTTGAAAGCAATTGTACCTACGTATACAATGATAGAATGTTGTTATTTTAAGTATACCTACGCGAGCCGCCGTAACTGGATGCGCGTACGTACATAATATAAATGTGTACAAAAAGAATTTATGAGATTTAAAAATAAAAAAAAGGAAACGGCAATGGAGGGGAGGGTGAGATGCGACTGTGCGCGTATAGTCCGACCAACGTGCAATACACACGTACCTACCGAAATACGTCAGGCGGCGGGGTGCAACGACCAGAAATTTGCGAAAAAACCAAATGCACGAAACAATCGTTTAAAATATAATGTGGCGAGAGAGTGTGTGTGTGTGAGAGAGAGAGAGAGGCAAAAATAATCTCCCAACCGTGGTTAAGTCGGGTCCTCTCGCGCTCGGGAGTCTGCGTCCGTGAGTGTGTGTATAAATAAATATAAGTATAGAGTCTCGTGTGTGCGTATTCGTGTGCATGTGTGCGCGCTTTGGTTATATTATATTATTATTGGGAGTGAGACGACGACGACGACGACGACCGGCCGTCTGGGGAGGAGGAGTGGCGCGCGCGCGATCTGCGAGAGGAACTGGTTCACCGATTCGTTGCACCGACGAAAAAAAAATAAACACCGTCTACATGACAGTTTGCGTTTCGATGCAACGCAAGTACAACCAGTTCGCAAATATTACTATTATTATTATTATTATTATTATTTTTATTATTATTTTCGGTCAGCTCTTCGCACGCGCGCGCGAGTGTGTGCGTGTTGTTCCTGTGCAGTGCGCGCGCGGTCGCGTGTGTGTCTATATATTGTCTGTACGCATTAATAGTCATAGATAGTAATAGGTACGTCGCCGTCGATAATATTATCTCAAATTTTATTAAACGATCTTAATTTTTTTTTATACTTACCGTTGTCGTTGCAAGTGCCCACAGTGCGTCTCCCGGTAAGGTGTCCTGTTTTTTCCAGCGATTTTCGTATTAATTTTCTCATTTTCCAAATTAAATTTTTTAACCACATACCAATAAATTATCGAAAACCACGACGGTGGTGTTGGCGGTTGCGGTGGCTCACGATTTTCAGCAGCCCATGGTGACGACCGACCGACCGACCGACGCGTATCGTGAGGCACACCTCCGACCGACCGACGCGTGGCGTAAAGCGCACCCCCGACCGACCGGCAGACAGATCGACCGACCACCATCACGACGGCGGCAGTCGCGTGTCCCCGTGCCATGACCTGCCAGTTTCCGGTCCGGACTCATCCACTACCGTTGCAGGGTAAGCTATAATACGGACCACGAGATTGTGTTAATACTTTTCGTACGGGCTTTAAACCGATTTTCTCTAGCTTTATCGTAACACAATCCCTCGTATAGAGGTAGATATTACGTGCACTTCATTATCCCGCGGAAATCCTTTTTTCGAATTTGACGACTTGTGTGTTGCGAATTTCTGATATTTTAAAATATATATTTGTAAACAATTTTGTGACTATTTTACCGCCCTGCCGACGACGGGTTGCGGCCTACGGGTCGCCGGCGTTATTTATATGACACCATATTATATTGTTAGGCCATATTATTATTATTATTATTATATTATACATTGTATAAACGTGTGCCTCTCTATGATAAAAATTCAACACGAGTTGTACAAATTCTTAAACTATACAATATTATTATTACGTACTAGTTTTATTTTTTGTATAACGTGCATATTTTATTCTATTTTTTTTCTCGTGAAATTTTAGTGTACATCTCTGTGAATACCGTGTAAACGACATCGCCATCGCTATTATAGTGCATTACAATCATTATATTATGTCGATAAGGATTTCTTAGCGTGTTATTTACAAAATATATTCTCACAGTCGGTAATATGTAAGCTAAACCTGTGTACAATCGATAAAAAAAAAATAATTAAAACCTCTGCATTTCTAAAAAAATATTTTAAATCATTTAAACCTAATTATTGTTTTGACTATAATAGTGAACAGTAAAGAATTTTTTTCTAATACATTAAAATAAAACATACCATAATGGCATTATATGCTATTCAATATACAATCAAACAATTGTTACTCAATACATACTTACTTAGATGCATGCATATTTTTATCGAGATTCGAAACGATTATACGTTCATTGTCATATCGATCGCAAGTATACGATAACATAAACAAAATACACATCCTACCTACGTCATATTTGTATGCGGTAGTTTTGGTCACGTTTTTTTTTTTTATTTTGCATCTACACAATTTTTTTATTTTTGAAATTTTGATGTTATTGATTTACATTGAAAATAGTTGTAAAACAAGTTAGACTAGTCAAAATAACGGTACTCTAAGTAGTTCGTGAGCTAAAAGATAAATTCAATCTTCGGATCGTTGTAAAAAACAATTTAATAGATTTATTTTTATTCAAGTGAAAGATAATCCTCTGCATTGTGGTCATTGGGTTTGTTTTTTTTTTATTTGTAGTATTATTACATTTTTAGTAGATTTTTGTGTAGGTAGGAAATATTACGATATATTGAAAATGTCACCAATGTCACCCTCGAAAAATTGTTATCACCATTTGATAAACGATTACTGCTGGTAATCATTTAAAATTGAAATGAATACCTAAATTAATGAATTCTCAAAATATCCGAATAATATTATAAAATGTCGTATTTTTATTTTTGTTGTAAACCCGTGTATCGTGGTACCTATAAAACGATTTCCCATACAAAGGTTTATACTACCAACTATAACCCCGTATAAATCACATGGGTCACTGAAATCGAGGGTTGGGTAATATAGAGCAATGAAAGTACTATAAAAAAAAAAAATATACTGCACACAATATCAACGAATCCAGCGTTTAAAATAAAGATAAAAAAAAATCAAAATAAAGTCGTGCTTTTGTACAAAATGCCGCTCGTTGGCTTTAAATTTTAAAATACTTCTATATAATATACGTATAACTCCCAAGTATAAATGAAAAAAAATATAATTTCGACGCGAGATGAATATTATTTGTTCTCATCGATTTCGCCACAACCGTAGCGCGTTGTTTGCTCTCGTTCTGTAAAACGGCCATCCCTGAGCGTAAAACCAAAACGTATTGCCCGTAAAATCACACATGCATTGTATGTATACGCCGTGCTCCACCCTCTCCTCGTCCTCGTCCTCCTCCGACGCCACCACTAATAATAATATATAGGTATGAGAGGATTTATATCTCGTATCGAGTTACGCGTCGTTTGCATATAATATGTCCTTAACGATTTTGTCAGTCCGGCGGGGACTTGGGGTTCATCCGGAAAATGGCGATACTCCTTTATGCCGTATATATGCATATGTATATTATATATATACCTACGTAGTAACAGTCTTTTCCCGAGGGAGTTCCTTAAAAACAACCGACGAAATTAAACTACCCCGCCACTGCAAAAGGCGGTGCGAACGTCTCTCGGTAGGAATTTTAAATCATCATCGGTCTGTATATATACATACGTCGTGATAATATTGCTCCATCTATACTAGCAGTGTGTTGTATATATATATATATATAATTTCCGCAAGACTGCAAGAGTATTGTGTACGCAAAAAACATCAACGTCAAACCTTCCGTGATGTATGTGTGATATTAGTAGGTATATATAACTATCAGTGCGAAGTCTGTTATGGCTTTTTATCGGGTTCGCAACTTGTTTGCCCGAACATTTTCGATATACTTATATAATATAATACTATTTTGCAATAAAATGTGTACCTTTAACCATTTTAGTCGTATCCATCTAAACTCGTCGAAAAATGATGCGTACCCACTAATTATTGTAGGTCGCCATTGTTTTATCGTCAATCGACCGAATGATCTCAACAAATCTCTACAATAGTAATATTACAAATTATAATAATAATAATAATATACAAGCCTGCATATTATAATAGGTAAACTTGGTTGAGTTATTATGTTCGGAAAACAGACTCGTCTGATTATTTTAAAATTATTAAAACGCCGAATATTCCGCACCCTAAGACGGCGGCTCTCGTATACGTATACTTCAAAAGTTCAAACGACAAGGGCTCGTTGAAAATTCGATTTTCTGATAATAATTATCGTAGGCATGTGTATATTGTATAATATACTATATTATAATAATGCATAGTACATACCTATAATATAAGTGTCGACTGCTCTTCAGTTTTTCGACATCAGCGTTTTCGCATCGTATTAGTCGCATTTTTTCAATAGCCGGCTGACTACATTATATATTGTTTTGTGTATAGAATAATATAGTCGAAAATTATATAATATATTATTGTATTCTACGTACCTAATGGAATATAATATGCAACGATATTATCTTATAATATTCTTATTATCGTAACTGTGTATTGTATTCATATTATTATCACATCATTCTCTACTCAGAAATTGGGCATGCATTTTTTCATTAAAAACTAAGTTGTGGCCTGTACATTTTTTTTCGCGATTTTTCTGGACATTTTACACGACTATGCCGGAAAATTGCCTCTCAAAAATATCAGTTTATACTCTATTTGCAATCAATACAATATATTATGTACAATGTACATAATATTATACTATATTTTTATTATGTGCTGCATGCTAATGTTTAAGATTTTTGATCCGCTCAGAAAAGAATAAAAAACATTTTGTAAACAAACAATAAGTATACATTCCGTCACCACCATAACTGCACATATCCCGATGGTAGATATCAAGCAAATTATGCATATCTGCTAGAGTTGTGTACGAAATCTGAAACTTTGAAACGATCACTTTACTTTTAACCGCATGCAACGCGTGCATATTGATCCACATCAGAGTGCATCGAGGTTAAATTGATAAGACCATACGGTGGCTCAGTTTATTGCAGCGAGTGTGGGTTCGAATACTACATCGAGCAGCGTACCTATATATATTATATCATTTAATTCTCGGTTAATTTCCTAGCATTCACGGCTCCTCCCTACCACAATTCATAATATAATTTGTTCTCATAAAATCCCCATTAATGTCAGGGCTGTGTCAATACTTGTCCAGATTCAGGTATAAAATAATAGTCGAGTTTAAATTTTAAAATGTCGGGTTTCTCATCATAATATGCCAAATCCGCCCACGATGTTCTGCGATGTCCTGAATCCGATGACGGCTACAAACTCCCGCAGTGGCAAATATAATTCTCGCTATATCTATCCTGCAAAGGTCGAGTGGGTAGTAATATAGTTATTCAATAATAGTATATTCCCATAGACGGCCAGACACCGATTGGCTGCTGAGGATCTTTGCGAATAAGGTAGGTACTGATTATTATATACTATAGACGCGGGTCGGTCACGAGCAGTAGATTGTGGGTGGTTTGTCACCGTCGTCGTCGATTGCAGTATATATATATATATATACATCACTTGTTGCTGTGTGGTGTTGGTGTTCATAATAATAATTAGCAGACCGCGAATCCCGATGACGCCAAAGTCGATTAGACGTGGGCACGCGAGCGCGTGATGTTTAATATATAATATAGTAGGTATACAGTTGTACAGATACAACTTGTAATAATATTATGTATATCGAACTGGACATGACCGTAAATAATGTATAGGTATAGTGTATATTATTGTAGGCAGCAGATGCCTATATACAAGGCACGCGCAATATATTGTGATTTGCGATTATAATAAACGCGATAGAGGAGTATATAGACTTGATGTATTTTTATCTTTTATCTTATACAATAATAATAATATATATAAAAATCTACGAGTTAAGAAAATAAACTGTAATTTTTTACCGAGCGACGAGTTTAAAGCCTCACAATTATTATAACGAAGTACGTATGTCGTATATTTTGCCATCTGCACGAACTGAACTACATCGTATGTTGGAACATTTTTTTTAAAAACAAATACGCTTGTAGATTTACCTTTCGTATTCATTAAAATAAACACTTTGATTTGTCCCGATTAGGTTAATAACATATTTTACCAATTTCTCAATAATATGCTACAATGTCAAAACGGTTCGAGTATAATATAATTACACATTTACACGTTCGTTAACAAACACATTTCGTATAATATATGTTTTATTAATAAAAATTATAATTATAATCATTAGTAAAACCCTTATTTAGTGTTTCTTACAAATTACAGTTGTATCCCAACGTGTAGGCATACCTACTAAAAAATTATTTTATTTTATCATATTATCTTAATCTTTTTACTACACATTTTACAATATTATGCTAAGAAATATTTGATCCATTTTTCCATGTTTAACTTTTCGATCGACATCAAATAAATTATAGCATACAATTTCTGGCTATCAGAATGAGAAAATTAAAATTTTATTTAAGAGGATATCAGAGCAGTGAATGTTTTCGCACAATGACTTAAGCGCAAGTGCGCCACATAGACAATTTGCGTTCAGTAAAACCAATTTTGTGTTGTTAGCTTTTAATTTTAATACTAAAGTGAACCAACCAAACTTAAAGGTTGAAATATTATCTAGGTCATGACAACTGACAACTAGGGCCATGGACTTTTGTACGTCGATTTTTGCTCAGAACTCCCGACACGGTTGTTTTAACATTATCATATTGTTCACACTAAAATTTAAATTTAAATTCTATTCTCGATGATAATACAACACCAGATTTTGTTTTAGATTAATATTATTTTAGCTGCTCTTTTTGGTTAACTAATGTCATTATAACATAATTTAGGTGCTGTTGTGATAACATATTCTATTAAGTTTTTTTAACTACTAACCTAAATAACCCTATTAAAAGTTGAATAATTGAACGATAGCTATTTTAATGATTTTTCTTACCAAAAAAAAGACACGCTTAATTAAGTGCATTCAATTTTATGAACAGATAATATTCTTACCTTTAAGTTTGATTATAAATCAATTCACTCCAACATTTAAGCATATTTAACAGAAAATGAATTATGCTGCACCCAAATTTGATATGTTGCGCTTGAGTAGTAAGTCAAGCAGTAAATATAAATAGTGCGCCGCCGAGTTCTGTCTGATATCCTATTTAGAAAAATTTGATTTTTAGCTTGTTTAAAATAATAATAGTTATATTCAAATTTTTATTTATTTGTTTATTTGTTTTTTCGTTTGTGTTGAATATGAATATTTGCGTGTTATTTTAATCTTTCTGCGTATAATAACATTGTATCATTGTATCCTATATTATAGGTACATTGACAGATGATAATCCTTTTTACACAACGTTATACAAACCTATATGGAGAAATGATCGATTTTAATTTATAAAATATATTATTATTATTGTTTTAGACACAATACCGTGTATAGCCAGTAGTCTATTGTAGAATTGTTATTTTTTAAGCGCGAATGAATTAATTTATACTATAATTTTAACGTTAAAATATTGGACAGTGAACAATAAAATAAATACATAATAATAATAAACATACGTACAATCAGACGGGATATTTTATATACAATTATCACATATACCTTATAGTTATTCATTTAAAAAAAGTTATACGATTGTATGCTGCAATATTGGTATGTACATTTCTAGGAATTTGTTACAGTTCATACTGATATTTTTGTAAAGCAATTAATATTATAAATTTATAATAATTATTTGTTAAAAAAATGTTTCACTTTATAATTTTTCCATTTCCCGGAAATGAGTATTTTAATATTCATTCTAGCTTTATTTTAATTTTTGTGATTATTTTAATCTTACAGCACGCCGATCTTAGATAATACCCATTTTTAAAATAAATTGTTATTATAATTTTTCAATCTTACGTATTATACATTTTATCTTATATATATTTTAAAGTGTCTTCTAGTATTAAAAATACGCACGCACGTTCCAGAGAATATTACCCTTGTACTACACACGTTAGCTTAAAAATGTTTCTTGTATAATATTGTTGTATGTGGTAATTGTAGCATTATCATTTATTATAAGCGTTCTACATAAATTAAGTATTTACTATTTAATATAGAAATTGTTTAAACACAATTATAAAAGAAGTAGGTAATTAACTCGAGTTAATTTTCATGATAATACCTAATATAACACCGAATTATGTATTTAATATTTCCTTTGTTCGGAGCGTGCGTATAGTAAATAATAAATATCACGGTATGAATGGTCCGATTCTCAAGCACAAAGCCAAATAAGAAATGTGTATAGGTACTAAATAAAAAAAACCACGAAAAATATTTTATTTATCATTATTCATTATATTTTAACATTTTTTATCGTGGTACGTTTGATGTATAATATAGTAAGGAAAAATAGAACCGACAGATTCAACAGATATATACGTTTACAAGTGTTATATAGGTGGTAAGTAGGTGTATAATACGGTATCACGTGTGTCGTAAAAACAGCGATGACTGCCGAGTACACGATGTGATGTATTATGTTATATTATATGCGTATTTAAGCGACACGATATAGCTGGTGTAAACGGGACGGTGATTTTCCCCGGGGCATTTCACCCTTTATTTTTGCTTTTTTTCCTACCGGACACCTTAAAGACGCCCGCGGGGGTGTTTTCCCGGAAAACGCAAACAAATCTTGACCTGTTGTACCGATATCCGTCGACTGCAGACGCTTCTCTGCTTTCCCGAACGCATCCACGGTGTTCTTATTAAATCTCCGTCCATACGTATTTTTATTTTTATTATTATTATTATTATTATTCTAATCATTTTCTTTTTTTTCACATTTACCTCAAAAGTTGTAACCTCTTTCCCTCGTATTTTCACAGAAATAAACAGGCAATTGATGCGTGGTGTGAACGACGATGATTGAAATATCTAAGTACCTACCTAGTTATAATTACATATTATATTTTGTCATTCATTTTTTATTGTAATGTTGTCTTTGTATTCGTGCGTGTCGCTGCGACGTCACGCGCGGAATCGTTTAACAACAAAATGTCTCCACTGGTTTCGTGCACGACGATGTTGAAAATATTTCATTGGTGGACAACAACTACGATAAAAAAAAAAATTGTCGCCCATAGTATTATGCCTCCGTAGATAAATTAAAATATTTAATGTACCATTTATACGTCCGAACAACAAAACGTTCCAATACACGATTTTTGGTATAGTCGTCGCCGAATATTTTATGCGTTTATGTTTTTTCAAATTAAGTACGAGGTTTCACGATTTAAATCCGTATACATAAATATATATATAAAAATAATAATAATAATAATAATAGATTTTAAATCCGTACAAAACACGCGCGAGACTGGTATGGAAATTGTAACGCCAATCGGGCGGCACATGTCGCGCCGCCGAGAATATTATTATTATAATAATATTTTATGTTCGTCTATATTTGCGTAGAGCGTGTACGAGTATACGTACTACCTATATATAATAATATAATATGATAGTCGTGTTGTTCGCCATTCTTCCTAGTGAATGCTATTTAAACGCGAATAGATCGTATACATAGAGGTGCTGCTAATAAAAATCAGCGCTGACCTGTTTTTTATTTAATTTTTTTACATTATTTTTTCTGCAACTCTCTAAACTTGTGAATTTCCAGTTTTAACTCGCCGTCACATGGACAATCTAATTTCTGAGTGTGTGTTTATATATATTATTACTATTATAATATACGCAATGTGTAAAACTTTTAACATAATACAAACGTTTAAGACTAACCGCCACCACGCGTTGTTATTCGTACAACAAGTGATGCGGCTGTGGTATATAATAATAGTACATACATTATATTATTGTTATTATAATGTTGTTACACCGTGCATTTTGGGTAAGCTGGTTATATTATACATACACGCGTGTGAAGTGCAGGGTCGGCATATTATAATATTGTGTTATATATGAATTATTGTACTACTGGTACAGAACCGATCGCGTCTAAGCCGAACGATGGACGGTAAAAAAACAAAAACAACAAAATTACGCGAAGGAATAAAATGGCGCGATATATGTTTTTCCGTTTATACGAAAAAAATACACTTCCGCGAGTTTTGCGCGTTGATCGCTTGCAGTGACGGCATTTTATTATTTTTTTTCCGCTCCGATAAACAAGCCGACTCGAACGTCGCCCGCTCGCACGCTATCATTTTGGACAGGTCAAAAGTCGCGTCGAAAATCTCGCGTCGGCTCGTCGCGCTCACTCCTTTTATACTTTAAGGAGCAAATTCCGTCGGTTTCTGTTAACCATTTCAAAAAACCGAATTACCATGTACCTATAACCACGTAAAAATGATACTGTATATGCATACCTACGCATTATGTCGGCCTGGCCGCGTATTCTTTTATTAAAAAAGAAAACTAAACCCTTATATTTCCTATGAATATATTCTACACCCTTGTAGAAGGTATCTATAAATAAAATAGTTATACCCCAATCATAATGTTACAAAATATGAAAATTCTTTTTTAATAGTATTTTTTTTTCAACCGGTACTCTTTAGCTTATTACTTATTACGGAAGAAAAACTTTTAATTATTTTTTTTAACATTTTTCTAAGATTCGTTTTTAAAGTTCAAATTTTCCAAAATGATGTTTACGCGTTAAATAAAAAATAAGGTCTAGATAATAATCCTCTAAATTAACACTGCACTCTTATCAAGAAATATTTATAATTTAAAATTAATTTTACTTAGGTATTGTATTGTATCTACTGTAATTTTAAGGTATCATCGCGGTTTCATTAAATACTAAATTAACTTATACTTACGCAAATGAAAAATGTCGGCTCGTAAAAAACTAAGATAACTGATAAGTGTTAAATGATACTATGATTATTATTTAAAAAAATGTTTAGTTGATTATAAATAATAAATATATATTTTAGTTTAATAGCTTATTAATAACAATAAAACTCCAGAAATACTCAAGAATGAGTTACTGCGTAATAATGTTAAGTTTCCATACAATAAAGAACAAAAATGAAAAATTATTTATCTGCGTTTTAGAACGAGTCACACAACGCTGAACGTTTTTCTCTAATTATTGATTTTTCCACACCCTCCTATAAAATTTTGTAACGTAAAAACCGGAAGAACTGATTTTGAATATTTATTATTTCGCTGCATTCATTTTGACGAATTCGCTTAAAATGTAGTTTTGGTTTTAAATCAAGAGTAACAATTCTAATTTGAAACGCTGAAACCTATCTAAACACATAGGTATATAATATATACATGTAAAATAAATAATACTTCATAAGTACACCTATAAAGTTTATTCGTAATTAAATAAATACCGACTACGGGGTACTAAGAGGTGGGTACCGAATTATTTCAAACTAATATAAATTCTTCCTGTTTCGATTAATGTCACATAAAAATAAAAATTAATAATAGTAATAACAACAACTGGAGACCCATCGTCGTGCGCAGTAATCGTTTTTCAATATACCTACAAAGTAGAGAGTATTTTGTTCGTTTCGTATTGTTTTTAGTCAAAGTCTCATCCCAGCGGATCCTATGTAAATTATATAATACATATGTATAGTTATAATATCGTCCAACGATTATAATAAATAATAACCATATCACAACCAATATTGAATATTTTAATATATACGTAATATATAGGAACTTAGTGTAAATTAGCAGTCGTCTTCAGTCAGATGTGCAATTTTTTGTTTCACCGAAAAAGCTTTTAAGTCGTATTCGTGTTATATCGTATATCAAAGTATATTTATGTATGCGCACTGAGTGTAACGCTTGCAGTAAGTTTTTACTTTCATCCTCGCTGACAGGGTCAGGTGTCGGAGAGGCGCCGCGCCGCGGGGATATATCCTCTGCCGACGTCGCCGCCGCCGCCGCCGCCTGCACCTCCGTCAGCCACTGTTATATTACGTTGACCGCTTTTAACGGGTCATTAAAATCTGCAAATTTTAAACGCCTAATGGTTCGTGCGACGTTTTTAAATCGCTCTTTAATCGGACGACGAAACGTTCGCGAGTTTCTGCAGGACACGTGCAGAATTGGCCGTGACGACTCGAAGTTGTGCACAATTCGCTCGCGCCAAGTCAGCCAACTACAATTTATATAATATTAAAAAGTTTGACCGCTTAAAGGCATTCCGTCGTGGTTGCAGCGTGTTTTCGCTTTCATCCAAATAGTTTCCGCATTCGTATTATTTATTTATTTACCATTTTTGTTTTGTATATATTATATACTATAACATATATTTTGAGTTCTGCGGCGATGTAGTAGCCGAGATTTTAGGTAGCTGATGGCATATACAATACGATACAAATTTAATGTGTTTATTGTATCATATTGTATATGAACGAATCGTCGCTGCTGCAGAAATGTTGTGGCGTAACGCCAATGTACATGCGCGCGCGGGCACATTATATACGTACCTACCTGAGACCTTTATAATATATACGCGTGAATATATGTGTTTTATAACAATACGAGACGTGGCGATAAATCATCGTACGGGCGGCGGTTACCGATCAAGGATTTACGGAATAATATTTTAAGCGTCCGCCGCGTCGCGGGAGAAGAGAGAAAAACGGCAGCATAAAAGGCTTTCTACCCGCCGCGCCGCCGCCACCACTCCGCCACACCTGTATACACATATATATATACCTGCCACGACGACGACGACGATGACGACGATGACGATGAGGCCTGGGCCGCTCGCGCTGCATATATAGGCCGGAGCGCTGCCGATCCGGCGTCGGTGGTGGCGGTTTTTCTAGAGAAAATCTGGGTAGGTTTACATTTTTTTACAGCCTCCCCCTCCGCTGTGCCTCATCTGCCACACGGCCGACTCTTTTCTCTTCCGCTGCCGCCGCCGTTACCACTCGCTCTGATCACGGCGCGCGTGGGCCCTCAGCTTCCGACCCGCGTTCGGTATTGATTCGGCGCTCATAAATTACATTTGCCTAGTAAAATGAGAGAACGACACCGCCGCCGCCACCGCTCTGTCATTGGTCGTGTGTAGGAAGCGGGGTGAGACGGCGGTGCGAGCGCGGTGGCGACGACGACGAAGAAGGAAGCGGTGGCAGTGGCGTATATATGTAGGCTCGGCGGACGGGAACGAACCGTATTCCTCCGCCGCCGCCGCCGCCGCCGCCTGTACACAGTACAAACACACACACACACGTACATATAAATTATATACGCGCGCGGGCGAAAACGAGCGGTGGCGTATATATACGAGCGCGGTGCGTGTGCGAAGGGGACGACGAAAAACGCCGAAGTGCTCGATACCCCGGGGGTAGTAAGGTGCGCGGATGAACGAGAGCGGTGGCTAGGTGGGTGGCCTGAGTGGTGGGTGTAGGGTGGGGGATGAGGGTGGGGTGGTCGGAGGGATTCCCGGGGATCCTGTGCGAGTGGGGACCAAAACGGAATGAAAGTTGAATAACAATGTTCACTATTTATAGTAGTGTGTTAAAACGAATTAAATTTTTTAGCGGCGGCACATGCGCGGCGGCCTAAGCGGGGTGGTGGCGGCGGCGGCACGGGGGGCGGCCGCTTTCGCGTATAGGGCGCGCGGACGAATTTAATGATTTTTTTCTCTTTTGCTTTTATCCCCCCACGCCCGCCGTTACACTCTCTCTCTCGAGCGCGCGCCGCACTCCCACTCCGTCGTCGCTCCGTCGTCGGCGCGCTCTGCTCCCTTATCAAGGGGTTGCCGCCTACTCCCCCGCGTCCGAGCCCCCGGGTGGATGATGCGGAGGGCGGGCGCGGTGCGAATTCCGGTTACAAACGCCCGCCGCGGCGCACGGAGTACCGTGCCGCGGTGGAGGGGCGGGTGGGCGGACCAGGCCGGGTAGGCCGGGTGGGTGGGGGACCCACTCTCTCTCATTAAACTGTACGAATATGCAATTTTACTTTCTCGGTTTTTACCCCCTAGTAGTTTATTGCTAGTCATGTTTTTGAGTTGTCTATAGTTCCGCCGCGCGGGCTCTCGTCAACCGCATCATCTCCGTCGCAACCGCCGCGGGCACGCACGCGATTCGCACGCACTACCATATATTACACATTACTCGCGACATCGACGATCACCATCATAATAATTATCACCGACGACAATAATTATTATTGTTATATTATTATTATTATTATTATTATTTTACACATTAAATGAAAAAAATTACACGCGACAATCACTCACGCGTAATTAATACATACATACTAATTTAAATATTAATTAATTAATTAATTAATTACCGTTGATAGAAAAAACTAATTAATTAACTCAATTATCGTTCTGTTAATTTTTTCCCTTCCCCGTAAATCAATAGTGCACCATCGAAATACAATAATGTACCTAAAATAAGATATCCGCACAAATCGCACACATGTCGTTTATTCTTCGCATGCCTGCGGCGGCCGTGAACCGGTCACCGATGACGAGATCTCATTCGACTACCGGACAATAATATAGGTAAGTCATCTCGGTAGCACGATAACGCAATACTGCAGTAATACTCCGTCGGATATTATTTATTATATTTATCATATTAAAATTCGTTTACCTAAAATTAGAAATCAAAAATGTATCGAATAATAAAATAATGTATTAATCAAATAATATTATTATAATAATATGATGACCGAAGTAATATAGCATAAACAATCGTAGTCGTAGTCGTCGTAGTCGTCTTAACTGTAGCGTAGACACGCGTGTGCGGTACAATATTGTTACGAAGACATAATATTTTGAATTTGAATATTATTATATTATTATGTACGATGAATGGCGGCAAAAGTCGCGTGTTTATCAGCGCACTTATCGCTTACCGACGCGAATTTCGTCGCCGTCTTCGCAGCCGCGGCCGCGTAGTGGTCGACGGACGTGGAGTATATCGGGCGAGAGCGCGGCGCGCGGCGTCGGCGGTGGCACGCGTGTACACGCCGCGTGTGTGTGGCCGAACACCGGCCGCCGGTTGTATGAATGGGCGCCCCTGTCCTGTGCCGCCACTACCGCCGCCCCACCCGTACACGCAACGTGTACACACTCACACGCGTTCACTCGCGCGCCCGCCCGCTCGTCCACTCACGCGGACCACACGGTGTCGCCGCCTGCCCACCTGTTCGCGGTGTGGCACGGTATATACGGTCGACGACGGACGAAACGCGCGCGAAAAGAGGGTGAACCCCTTCCGACCCCCACCCCCCCCCCCTAAGGACAGCCTCGTGACCGCCAACGCTCCTCCACGCGCGTGAGACGGTGACGGCCGTCTCGGAGATGACCCCCTCCCCCCCACATGTCCCGCAAACCAACCCCGCACCCGACGCCCCCATTCCGACGGCACGCGTGTTCCGCGTATTTATTTCAGAAACGCGCGCGTGTATTTTACCCGACGTCGCCGTCGACGTGCTTGTTATTGTTATTATTGTTGTTGTTGTGGCAGAGGTTGTTGTTGCTGTTATCACCGCATTTCGCTCTCGTCGCGCGTGTGTCCTCGCGGGGCGGCCGTTCCGGCCGGTGAGTAGGAAAATACGCGGGAAAATATTTACATCGCGGCAGTACGGCGTTGTAGTTCTCTTGGCGCACACCGAAAAGTATTACCGAAAGCATAATAATATCATTCTACGTTTTAATACTCGGATCACGTTTAGCTACAATTTTCGATGGATATCATGTCGATTTTTATATCGCCGTTACCGGTACATTATATAGTAGTTTACGCATATACATAATATATATTATATAATAGGTATTATAAGTTGATATTATGTGCGGCGACGATTAATTATTAAAAACGGTTATTATACGTTGGCTAGGTTTTTGTTTTTCAGTTTTCCTTTTTTCCCTTCGTCGATAATAATCGTTATTAATCGCCACGCCTATGCGCATAATATAATATACGGTGGGTCAGAGTTGTATTTGAAAACGAGTATTATATATATCGTATTCATGATAGATACTATATTACATCATTTTTAACTATTTTATTAATGCGTTTTCGCATAACCATGCGATTAAAATGAAAAATGTCGCGCGCTTGATATAGTGCGATCTGTGTTTTCTTAAATGTCTAACGCCGTCTCGTTTTTTTTGGTTTGTTTAAAACAGGCGGGACAGTGTCGACCGAAGCCCACTGCGTGATGGGCGACCTGCAGCATTTCTGTCTGCGCTGGAACAACTACCAGAACAGCATCACCACAGCGTTCGAGAATCTGAGAGACGATGAGGACTTCATCGACGTGACGCTGGCATGCGACGGCAAGAGCCTAAAGGCCCACCGGGTGGTCCTGTCCGCGTGCAGTCCATATTTTCGGGAACTGTTGAAAGTGAGTATAATATCCACACCTGCAGGGATCACTGTTTAATACTTTTGGAGGGCCTCTTTAGGAATTCGGAATTTTTTTGGGGAGTCATCAAAACGTAATGTATACGTGTGATGTACATATTATTATGTTTATTTGAAGAAAGTAAAAAAAAAAAAATCGAATTAAAATTAATGAAAATCTCATTTACCTAATTCACTTTCAAAAATAAATAATTTAATAAATAAATAAATTTCTCGTCTACGGGCTAGATAAAGTTCGTCCACTTGCTTTCATCATCCCCCTATAGCTATAACTGATCTATACTCAACCATCCGCGCCTATATAAAGTGACTTCGCGGTATACGACTGCAGTCGATGATTTACGTTTGTATCTTTGTTGCGCAGAGTACGCCGTGCAAACACCCAGTGATCGTGTTGCAAGACGTCGTTTTCGATGACTTGCAGGCGCTGGTTGAGTTCATCTACCACGGTGAGGTAAACGTCCACCAGAGGAACCTGAGCTCGTTTCTAAAGACCGCCGAAGTTCTCAGGGTCAGCGGTCTCACGCAACCGTCCGATTCCACTACCGCCAACGACGTGAGTATACACAACTTCAGTATATTTTATTATTATATGTTTAGCTTAATATGATACATTATGTATAAGAATCATGTTTTATCGATATTACCCATTTATGCGATTTTATAAACATTCGAATTTTCGGAAACGTTTTTTAGAATTTTTCCGTTCCATAGGCAAATGTATTGTTTACCTGCGATACGATGTTATAACGAAGTTTTAAAACTGTCACAACAATTTAATCACAGGGCCTCCGGCCTCGTCGTTTTCCGAGCATAAAATGTATTCTTATTTTCTCGACGTTTGGAAATTTTGTTTATGAGGAACGTAGCCCATCTTTTTATATTATGTTTACATTAATTATAATCGCAATACATTAAATGTTCACGTGCATACCTATACGTTGTCCGTGTTTAATATTATATGACATAATTATGTTCACGTGTCCGCTTGTTTTCAGCATGCCGCGAGGCAGTCTTCCGAGACACCACCCGCGGAAAACTCGTTTCTTCAGTCGTTCGCCACACAAGCATCTGAAGGCAGAGTGTCACCACAGGTCAGACAGAGGAAAGGTTTTCCTCAACAATCACCGTCGTCCATACCTTCACCGCGGTCAAAGGTAAGACCATTTCCGTTTCCACGTTTATTTTTCATATTATAGAAGGGTAGAATGATTTTTCCGATTATATCAGTGGACCTCGCGATGTACGTATCGGTAACAATACATTATATATACAGCTATAAGGGTGTCCATTAAATGGTAATCGTCCTATATACGCTATACCCACCTCTTGCCTAAATTTACCTGACTATTTTCTGAAATACTCTTCATATAATATGTGAGTCAATAAATCGGATACTGTAAAATATTCATATAATAATTATTGGCTATCTCGTCTCAGAATTTTAAGAAACGCGAAAACAACAGATTTCATTTTTTTTTTTTTATTATTTCTAAGAGCAAAAATCACTGTAAATTCTCGTATTGTACAATTGGAGAACTTTGTACACAGGGCAGCGATAACTTTCCGGTGTCAAATTTTGATTAGGTATTAAATTCGCATTAAACGTCACATTGGTACTCACACGTTATTTGGTGATGACTGATGACTTGATTCAAAATGAGAATTCGCAACGATAAATGCGTATTTATGCGTGTTGTTTATATTGTACACGCCACAGTGATTATATCTGCATATAACATAATAATATATTCTTATAATTGTATATATATATTAGTATATACCATGTGCAATATTATGTGCGTCTTGACGAATATTTCATTATTCCTATGTCACCATAATATAATCAAACCAATATTCAATAATGACTCATTATGGTCTCCTGCTCGGTGCAACCTGGTTTTTCATTCATAATGATAATAATAATAATAATTGTTGTGGATGTGTTGGCGTTTTGTATTGTTATTGTTCTTGTCGGTACTGCCAAGTAAATTATAATAGAAAACAAACATTATCAACGCAATACGCCGTAATATCTCGTATTCTCGTGTATTGCATATTTTTGTTAAATCTCTAGAAACTATTGTATACGATATTCTCATTGACGAAATGCATTTCCCGCGTACCAAACAAGCGTGTATATTATGCTCGCATATATATTGAAAAACAAACAATGAAACGTGTTTTTCTTTTCGTTCAGGGCTTTTTCTTACCCGAACGTTTGTTTTGAATAAATAATGCATTGGCCGTGACCCTGCAGTATATTATATATAGGTGGTAGGATCTACACTATAACTTAAGCTCAATAATATATGCACAATGCACATGAACATGCATGCATACGACCACTACGACATAACAGAAACTTCCGCACCACTGCAGCGGCTAAAGTCAACAGTTGTTGTTTATTTAATAAAACATTTTCTCTGCCAAGTTTAAAATTATATTCCTTTGATGATGACATTTTTTTTCTGCCAACCCGATAGCAACAAAAATGCATATTGTTTCGAGGTGAACGATAGGTATACAAAGATATTATAACTAGAGATATAACTAAGATATATTGTTAAAATGTGACTCGATTAGTGGTGTAGACGGACATTTTCATTGGAGGTGGGGGGATATATTATATTCATTATTTCTAAGATAAATCGGAAAGTAGGGCCCTCAGCACTGACATTATATGTATGCATATCCTCCCGTGAATACATCCATCCGGTCTTACGGATATTTTTCTTTACTATGATTAATAATTGTTTTCACGTTGTGGTTAATTTTTGCTTTGGAAAACTCAGTAGTACATCACAGTGAAGCCGTATCTCGTAGGTACATATTATATAGATAATTTTCCAATGCGGTTGAATACAACATAGTATGCGTACATGCATGATATAATATATATATAGTAGGTATTATACATTAATTAATAATTATAATTTATAATAATAATAATAATACATAATATTAGCACACCGGGCAAACTCTATGTCGAACGCTCTTAGTCCATATAGACATATTAAATCTGCGCGTCTCCCATACTCTGCCTACATTAGGTTGCCTAGTGCCAACCTTAGTAGAAACAGATGACCTTACCATATGATAGGGAAAATAGCGTAACTTGTATGGCATCTTCTTCTATGATGGTTAATAAATTCTCTCTCGATATTTTAATGGTTATAAATGGACGAGCTTGTATGCTATATTGCTATCTTTATCTTCCAATCCTGGACCCATCTCTCTCTCTACTTTTAGTCCATTTCTTTTCTATAGGTCTTGAATTAGCCCAACCATCTCGAACATTGAAACTTCCATTTTACAGAAACTAATGCGGAATGGGCAAAAAAAAATAAAATTACATAAATTTGGTTATATTTCTCAAAAATATTTCGTTAAATTTAAGTTCGCTGTGTGAAAGTTGCACTGTATATTGTTTTTGTTTATACGAACAGGTAGAATACAATATAAAATACGGCGTTCGGATCCGATGGTGAATAAAGGGTGACCTTTTATTATGTACGCCTTTAAGTGATATATATATATATTTACAGTTATATTAACTCGTATAGGAAAGAGTGATTTCGCTGCAGTCGGTTTACGGTTTCAAAGGGTCGTCGTCGGGACACGACTAATGTTTCGATATGTTACGACGAGGGCCGCGTGTGACTAAAGGTCAGCGGCGGGGAAAGAGTTTGAGAAGTCTTTAAATCGTGCATTGTCGAATGCCCAGTACCGGAAGCGTCGGTGATATTCGTAATCAGATTCAAATGTTTCTCCAATATGATGCGTTAAAGTCAACCCCACGCGATCTGCTGGAGTGACTGGGCGTCCTAAATACGCGTAAATAATACGCGAGGGGGATTATTACAATAAATATTCGTGTCACACGATCTTTATAATGCTTTTAGTCGACTTTCGACCGGCAAAAGCGAAAACGCGCTGTGACGTGATTGTATTTGTAAGCGTTTACCCGTTTGTGTTTGACGACGACGACAACGGTAGGTATAACCGTTGAAAGACAAATATTAAATCGCGAAAAAAAAAATCGAGTAATAAAAATAAACATCGCGAGTAAAACACGTTACGGGTCGTTGTAGCGGTCGTGACGGCGTCCCGCAAAAAAAAATAAATAAAAAAAATCATAAATATATAATAATACACACACACACACACACACACACACACACACACACACACGTGTTGATGTATGAAAAGAGATGATCTTATTCGCGTAAACCGAACGAAACGGTTCACAAAAGCGGTGGTGCGCGCCGGAGGAGAATATGGAAAAAAATGAACGTGTAAAAAGAAAAAAAAAATCCGAGAGAGAATATTTTCCGGCCGGCGAAACGCTCAAAAGTCTGTAGCGTTCGTGTAAACAGTTTACAGTGCCCGCCGTTTTCTTTTGTTATTTTACGACTCTTTAGAGAAATCTTATAGTAAACAAAAACAAACTCCTCATAATAATTATTATTTTCCTCCATCGCGTTATTCGTATTATAGGAGGTGGTACCTATATACCAATGACCGGATAAAACGAAAAACAAGACATAAGCTGTTGACGGAATTTCTCGTTTACATTATGTCGTATAGTCGTCGTGCAGTCTATTTATTTAATTTATTTTACGCCCCCGAAACCGTGAATGATCGATTCGGCAGACGGTAATAAAATATTTGTTAGACAATGTTCCAAAGTTGCGCTATACATACAAGAGCATTATTTCCATTGTGCCGGTTAATGCGCCGCGAAACCGGCCAACTTTCGATTTTCGTTTACGACCGAATTTAAATTCGTCATTTTAATACATATTATTACCGTTTACGAAAGATACGTCGTCGTGGCCCGTTTCATTTCGTGTTCCAATATTGACGGACTATGCAAAGTTGTAGCGAACGTTTCGCGCGAGGTGTTGTTTCGGCATCGCGGGCAAAGTGAATTACCGGAGTTTCCCGGACGCGGAAATGGCGCCTGCAGAGTAAATAAAAACAAACGCGTATTATATCTAAATATCAGCTTTTTGACTTTATTGCGCATTAGCCGTGCGCATTTTCCGCGCGCAAAAGTCAAACACGTATTAGAGTTTATATAATCATAATCCGTATATAAACGTGTGCGTACAAAACAATAAACACCGCGCTCTGCGTCAGTGCTTGTAACGAGTAGTGGTGGTGGGAGGGGGGGGGGGGTGAGATCTAGTGGGTCTCGTTTTTCTTACGGAATTCTATACAACTGTTTATCCTAGTATTCGATATGTAATATATTTTTGGTTTTGAGGTTACAACGTCATAATAACTTATAAGCTAGTATACCTACATGTTTTCCGGCAATGGCATATGATGCACATAAATCCCTCATAAATATATTATAATATAATACATTACTGATGGATTTATCAAACAAATATTTTTTTAAATCCTCCCTCCCCTCCTCTCGAACAAACCCTGGCTCCGCAACTGGCCCGCGTACGAATAATATGCAAATACGCGCTTCCGATAAATACCTATATTGGTGACGATTATTTTAAAGATCGTAGGAGTATATACCTCTATACAGAAAAATTATCTACAGTTAAAAACAGTCGAGTATATGACATAAAATTGGCAACGGCGAAGCCTCGTGAATCACGAGGTACCTCTGTGGGAACGCTGTAAAAATGGCGAAAGTCAAGAACATTAAATTACAATGGCAACATCCACGCGGAGAGGGGATCTGCACCCCTCGTATACTGCAGTTATACTATAGATAGGATACAGGTTCACACTATAGGTATACATTAATAAACTATAAAATAGTAACGATATGTGTGATGCTGAATATCCGTTATTTATTCTCGACAAAAACTAACATTATAAAAAAAAAATATACATATTAACAATACAAATTTTGAAGCCCCTGTAACGCGTTTATTATTTACGTTTTCAGCCGTTTAGAACGCGCATTAAGTGTAAGTATAATATTATTGTTTACAAACAAAAATGGAGTGAGGTTGACATAATAATATAACATTAAAGCGTTGTGTGGATAATACTATATTATGATATGAAGGAAAATTACCCTGAACCGCGTGCATTTATAAACAGGGTATGGTAGCGCTGCAAATCTTTTATCATAGCAATGATTGTATTTTCCGTATACGAAACGCGTTCGATATAATATATAACATATATTGCTTCATGCGATGGTTAAAGAGAGTAGGTGGGGTTTTCTCTCTTTGTGGGTTATATACCTATCCTATAAACATCGACCACCTTCACCACGACTATTCCAATGTTAAATATTACTTTAGGTAAAGTATACGTAAGCAGATAGAATAGTGTTCGCGAGATTAAAATGTTGGACTTGCCGGATCAACGGTTCTTATAATGCAACCTTCCTCAATTGAACTTCAAGACCCCTTCACCCTCCTATTATTACGAGTCACGACATCACGTTCCCTTTGCAATTCCATCCCACACCACCAACTAGTGGCAATTACGCTCGTAGTCATCCAATTCACCATCATGCCAATAAACACTACCCTTCTATAGGTTTATGGAAATACTTTTGTCCTTCACATTAAACTCTTTGATACTTGTTGTTTTATATATTAAGTACATTCTTGTAATTCTTGGGCTTCGGCCTGGTTTGTTGCAATAAAATATAATAATAATAAAATAGAAACAGGTAACATAACATTGTATTTTTCTTGTCGCAGGAAAACTCTCCGATACCGTTGAAACGCACCAACAAGACTCCGTCGAACCCGTCTTCGGGCGGCGGTGGCGGTGGTGCCATGCCCATCGGTGGCGGAGGCATGGACCTGTCCGAGAGGACGTCTCAACACAGTCCCAGCTCGGCGGGCAGCCGGCCCAACTGCATCGACGACGACGACGCGGGCGAACGTTCGGACGGTGGCCTTGGCGGTGCCGTCGGGAGTAACGGCCACAGCAACGGACATCTACCGCACAACCTAAACCTCCACCAGCAGCAGCAGCAACAGCTCCACGACGAACCTCCGATGGACTATTCGCGGACGCACCAAAACCACCAGCAACAGCAACAGCCGCCACCTAACGCCCTGCAACAGCTGCAGGACACGGCGCAGAACCTGATGATGTCTCGCCGGTCGCCCGCTGAAGTCAAGACCGAGCCGATGGACACCGCGTCCGCGGCGGCCGTCAACAGCGGCAGCGCGTACGCGGACGACAGCAACGACTCGGCGGCTGACTTCACGGGCGTCCACCCGGCCATCGGCATGTCCGAACCGGACGACACGTCCTACCAGAGCCATCACTCGTACCTGGACAGCAAGTTCTTCGCGGCCGCGGGCGCCTCGTTCAACTTCAGCATGGCAGCCGCCATGGCCGCAGACTCGTTAGCGGGCAAGTACAACTCAATATTGTTAATAGACACTTATATAATACTGACTCGGGTGCGCCGTTTTGGGTTCTTGGTTGTGGGTGCCCAAAAGACTGGCACGTCGTTTTTAAATAATTACCCATCCGGCGATGATAAGATTTAAACGGCTATTTTATTGTATAGGAACTTGTAGACTTTCTTTTGCTTTTCAACGCATTTGGACGGAAAAATATCAATTTCTGTGATTTGTTATTGGCATCAGTCAACGGTTAGGACTTTCATAGTTCATATTATGTCACGCACACGGTTATGATTTGTTTTAACGACAACATTGTGTCATGTAAAAATAATGTATTTTATGATATATGCATAATATTAAATTTAGTATCAGTGGTAGTCGGACCACGGCAAACATTTATTTGAAAAGTAAAAAACTCACCCTGCTGCCCCCTAATTACGAGCCTGCAGAATACATTTTGCTCTTATTTTTAATATTGCATTAGTAACATTTCAATCTCCATCGCTCTCTCTATTCCCCTCTCTCTCTCTCTCTTTATCTATCTATATTTCTATTTATAGATCGTTGCCAATTTTCGCACAAAATGTCGTGACGTCACACGCCCGTGTACTTTTTTATACCTCGCCGGACACACGATCCGCCACTGCCGAGACCGGTTTCCTGAAATTCCGTAGGTGAAAATTTGCCCGTCTACAATGAGACGACGCGTACTTACTTACGACAGTGTGTGTAATATATTAATATTATATAGGTGCACTAGTAGGAGGTGGTAACCGCCGCCGCCGCCGAATATAAAACGTATCCTACTAAACTCTTCTAGCGGCGCGCGTGTGCGGATTAGACGAGTTACACCTATTTTTCCATACATTCGTGTGGGCCACGACGTGGTCAACCTTATGTACCGTGCAGACGTCTGCAGTAATATACGTATATATATATACTAATAATATTCCATAGGTAGGTTAAGTGTCTATAACCTACGATTGGGCCATAAATACGTTTTTATTTTTTTTTTTATTTTTCAAAAACCGGATTCGTATTTTTCTCCGTCGGTTTACAGTAACGCGGGTTTTGGGTATGGGTATACCCGACTATATTAAATACCTATATACTCTATACCTATAACCGCGAGCGCACCTATTTATAACGTATATACATACGTCACTAGCAAATAATATAATATTGTAATAATTTAATAACATGTCGTTTCTGTGACCGACTCTCGTATATTATGTTAAACGCGTACCCACCTCCTATTGTATATTATCGTACATTCGTGCATTAGACGCAGCCGGATAAGTCACCAACGGTGGTTATAATATTAAATGGTTATACGCCTTATGAGAGGACGACGAAACGCGAACAACGGCATAGTACGGTCATAGGTAATAATTACTGTAATAATATTAATTATTATTTATTACTATTCGTACATCTCACGCGGTATGGCCCACTATCGCCGACACGCAGTCATTTGATATTTCACAATCGATCGATGGAGCGTCTTTTACATGATGTATGCATATACATATATATAACATTCTTGTCGTATACGTCATCGGCTCCTTTCGACCCAAAAATCTTGCATTGCCCTTTGTAAGGTCAATTTCGTCGCACCCGTCTCGTCGTTTTAACGATATGCAGGTGGTACACGACATATTATTCAAGATTTCTAAGATGTTTCGGTCATCGGTGCAATATACCGAAGCAAAGTTACATGATGTACCAGCGAAACGTACCGACCCGTATCGGACTCGTAGTAGTTACGTTACCTATCGATACGCGTATCGAATTCTTCTTCTCGAAAATCTTGAATATTTCGCTAAACTACGACAATATAGTTGAGTTATAATAATTAGTAGTCCGTGACGACGTCAGACTTTTTATACCTACCTATAATACTCTAATATAATAATATAAATATCGTTAAAAACATCGATGGCGCTCGCCCCGATCACTGGTCTGCTGCGAGCATTCGATCTCCTTGTTAAATTGATACAGGCATGCGCTACTACGATAATATATTATATACATATTCCTATTCCCCCCACGCGAAATCAAAGTCCCTTCTCTTTGGATCTGAGACGAGCGTGATGAACGAGATGATGATTGTTGTATAATATAGACTATATAGAGTATGATATTGTATAGTAGGTAGGTAGCTACATTAAAAAAAAAAAAAAAACATTTGTTTAAATTAATCGCCTTATACATTGCCCGATTATTATTTTTGATTTAAATTTGTTAGGCATGATATTAATGTACCGGTTTCGTTTCTGTTTATCACAGGTCTCAACAATCACAACCATACCAACGTGATGGAGGCTCTAGGAGGCTCCAGTTCTCAAGGTAAGAATAAATAATATAATATATACCAAAATAAATACATTTACTATCGGATTCGTTACAACTGTACTTACTGTATTGGCTCGTTCTAATTATGATAATATTATATACGTCCGTCGGACGTCGTCTCGTCATCGAGACTGTATCTTGTGTTTACGAATATTTACGCATGTATACGCGTATATAGGTAGGCTACGACAATCGAGTTATGATAAGTTTGTGTCGAGTGCATATTTTTATTTTCAGTATAACGCTTGTCTGCTTCTCATCACCCTCTCGCCCCGCGAAATTGTGTACGTTCAATTATATACGTATAACGCAAAGGAGACACACTGTACGCTGCAATAACATAATATATATATTATTTTAAAATAGTCCGTCTGACTCTCGTTAATTACTTCAAGTCTGCGATACAGACAAAACGTATACGTCTAGTATGTGCGAAACTAATAATGATACAATATTATGATAATATAAATGCTATTGATAAAGACAGCGGCGTTTTTGCGAGTGAAGCGGCCGTGACGTATTGTCGAATTGTTGTTCAAACAAAGTAATATAACAACGATATTATAACACGGTGCATCGATTTTAAGTGACTTCAATTATTATTATTATTATTAGCGGGCATATCAGAATAAGAAACGGCGAAGATATTTTACAACGTGACATTGTATATAACATTATGTACTCTAATGCCGCACACATATACTCTATACATACCTATATTATATATTTTATAAGTTAAAGCCGTTTTAGATCCCGTTGGCTTTTGTAACTTTTCTGCGACAAACTCGGCGGTTGGTAGTAACTATTCATTTTTTTATCACCGGACTTCAAATAGTATATTACATACGACCCTCTTGTGAAAACTCGCCGTCTACATCGTATCCCGATCGTACGTATAATAATAAAATATTATATTACTTATATATACGTAATACGCGCGTTGGTGTATCTAAAATACATTTTAGAAAAAATTTATGCCATGACGGAATGCATTTTTTTGCGGACATCTCCTTAACACAAATCGTCCAAGAAATATCAATTAAACTTACAATATTTACACAATGATTTATTCGGGCTCTGAGACGCTAAGGGGCGGGCAAGGGCAATAGACATTTATCAACACTAAATAACGCGCGAATACTGCTGCAGGTATATGGTACGGTCAGACACATTTGCACACGCCGAGACACGACGGACTTGAGGAAGCGGACTCAAAAGACATTTTTGACGTATATTTTGATATAAATCAGAATTATTTCGACTTAATACGTGAATTCGTTCACCGCGTAAAATATTTCTCAAATCCCGAATCCACTTCTACAGCAGTTTTGTGATAAATCGATGTACCTATTTTATAATGTCAACCCGAGAAAAACTTGAAACTTTCAGCGTAATTTTCCCGTGCTCTGCATGCGAATATCATTGTGACAATAATTATTACACCGGATAAGTTTGACAATCATATTTTAATGCGTGTATAGTTTCATACAGACATAATCATCGATCATTTTATACATTAGTTTTGAATATTATACAATTGCGAAATGAATTCGTTTTTAATTATCAAACAGTTGTTCTTCTTTTGAAACTTGCAACAAAAACACACGTGCGGTTATATAGATGCGTTTTGCTCGTTAAAATGTTTTAATTATAGTTTCTAAAATTTCTTTTTATACATAACTGTTGACGACGTTGGCGGCGACGACATTATTCAAGTATAGTAGTTGTATTCAAAATAGTACTCGTGTGGTGAAATAAAATTTAATTTTTAAAAAGTCGTCGTGTGTTGTGCCATGTGAAAATTGGAAACCTGTTTGCGAGTCTAAGTATAATATGAGTTCTTACACTTTGGCTGAAATTAAAAAAAAAAAAAAAAGTGGAAAGGTGAGCCCGGCTCAACGTACTTATATCTATATGACTATGCATATATAATACACTGTGTCCTATACGGTAGACTTGTTAGCCAAACTATATAGTGGCAATTCCGGTATTATATTTTTGTCTATTTCGAACTGCTGTTGGCGGTGCACACGTGTGTATTATAAAAAAAAGATCGTTGACCTATACGGCGTGACTCTTAAAAATTGATGGAAATTTACAAAAAAATAAATAAATATTACCAAAATAATTCCACCGCGCGTCTACACGACTTACCGTTGTGTGATTAACGCCGGCGAATCTTCTCGCGTACCTAGGTATACAGTAAATTATTCACATTTAGTGCGCTCGGTTAATTTCTTGCGTATGCTGCTGCGATGATATTTCAGATAAAGCGTCGACAACGACAACGCCTGTATTATAATATGATGATAATATTATGTACAGTGTGCGTATTCACCTGATTAAATGAGTTTTTTCGTATGCATTTTATTTGTTTTATTTAAGAAAAAAATAGCGTGCGCGATATTATGATGGCGATTTCTGCGCCGCGGCCGTGTACTTTTGTGTAAATATTATTGCCGAGTCTATTTATTTTTTTTTTTTTTTATGACATTGTTACCTACATAATATATTGTTTTGGAGCCAATAATGATCGGTCGAGTGCCTTGATTTAATGTTGTGTGTCCGATATAAACATACGTAGATCGCCACGGATCCGTCGACGTATATTTATAATATATATATATTTATTTATACCAGCAGCTGATGTGATAATAATTATTATTATAATACTGTGTTTACTACTGTGATCTGTTAAAAAAACGTATACTTATATTTGTTGTTCTTTTTTTTTATCCAAAGTATATTTATGTATACGTTTAAAAGAAAACCACCCGCTCTCCGTCTATAACGCTCTACCTATCAGTTTGTCCCTCTTTTTCGGAACGATAAAACGAAGAGAATAATAATGAAAGAAAATTATATGTACACTTCATACGACAATGACGAAATACTTGGTTTTTTTTTTAACGTTTATCTATATATACCTCTAAATATTAAATATTATATATAATCCATAATATTATAATACCTACCAATCATTTTATAACTATCATTATTTACCTCTTATAATATAATATTTATAATACATAAATGCATGTATTTATGTAACACGTATACATATATATATATATAATATACATACCTATAAGGCTATAAATACACGCGATGCATAATAAATATAAATGGGTTCTTTTAGCGAAAACATTCACTATTTCAAAAGCTATCAACATTTTTGAATATATTTTTTACATAATTGTAGATAGTTACAAAATATGATTTTTGAAAGAAAAATGATGTGTTTCACCATTTCTTAACGACAACTTACATTTTTAATTCCTTATCCCAAAGAAGAATATTTTTTGAAATATAAAAATTGAATTTTGGACGAGTATTTTGTGATTTTATGATAAGTATAGGTATTTAAAATTTAGATAAGCGGAGTGGAGTTCCATAGGGATTCCCCGCCACATGTCGGTCCACAAACCACTTGTCTAAACTTTAAACACGTTCGTAGATTATTAACCACTCGTCTAAAATTTGATTTTATATAATATATATAATATATATCGAGACACTCTGAATAATATTTTGCTTAGGATTATGAAATTAAAATTCTAAACTTCGAAAATGTCATCGACGGAAATACAATTTTTTCCAAAAATATTGTCGTCTTGGAAACGACCTGAAATTATGTAAAAAAAATGATTACAAAAATGTTAGTAGTTTTTTGAAATAATGAGCGTTGCCCGATAAAAGAATCACCCGGTATGCAGTAACCTACCTATATGATACATAGTAAATATAGTAATACATAATATAATATAATATATAAATGGAGAAAAAAAATACAAAAGGAGTGACCGGCTGTTATTATTGTGCTGCAGACTGGTCAGAGGCTGGTGGCGGAGGAGTTGGCGGCGGGGGCGCGGAGACGCTGTCCTGTTTCGTATGCGGCAAGCGCCTGAGCACCAGGTTGACGTTGAAGCGGCACATCGAACAGCAGCACAACCAGCCTCTGCACTCGGCCGTCTGCAACGTGTGCAACAAAGTGTTCCGCACGCTCAACAGTCTCAACAACCACAAGAGCATTTACCACCGGAAGCCCAAAGCGTACAAGTCGGCGGGCGGGGGCGGTAACGTGGGGGCGGGGGCGGCGGCGGTAGTGGCTTCGACGGCGGCCACGACCGCGCCGACGACGACGACGACTACTTCCGCGGCGGCGGTCACGTCGTCGTCCGCGTCGCCCGACGGTAACGGCGGCGTGTCCAGATGCACCAACACCGCCGCCGCCGCCGCCGCCGACGCCGCTGCCTCGTCCGTGAAAAACTTACCGCCACTGACCATGTGGTACAACAACAACATAAACAACAACAACAACAACAACAACAGCAACTGACGCAAGCTGCAGCGGAGCGCCTGAACGGGCTCCGACGTCGTCTTCGTCGTCCGAACGACGCGACGGCGGAAGAGGAAGAGGACGACGACGATGACCGGACAGAGGGACGACGACAGGACAGAGTGACGACGACGACAGTATTACGAACGACGTGGACGAGAATGAACGATAATAATAATTAATAACGATATCATTACGACGCCCCGCGTAGCCGACGACTGTAAAGTGCAATAAGATTAATTTATGTGTTGTTATATAACGATATTATATTATAACAGTAGAAATCGTTTTGATGATTGTAAGTTTTGTAGGTTTCGTGTTTAATATTTATTTTTTTTTCGTTTTCCGACGCGACTGTGAACAAATTTTATTATAAAATACCATCGACGAATTATATCGGAATCATTATTTATCATTATTTTTTTTCTCGTGTTTGTTTAGGTATTATTATTATTATTATTATTATTATATTATTTGATTAAACGAACGGTGGTTCGATATAGGATTAGTGCTGTATACATATAGGTATAATATAATATTATATAATATTGTGTAGGTACATTGAGTATATATTTTTGTCTTTTCGACGTTTAGACTGTGTTCGTACAAGGTTTAGTGAAACGAAAAAAATAATAAAATATGTATAAATAAAATATAGTACTGTACGCACACGCATATTATTATATTATATTATCGTGTATTTTAGAATGTATAATATTATATATTATAATACAATATAAATACGAATGTATCATTTACTGTAAATTAAACAATGATAATAATTATTATAATAATAAAATGAAAAAGAAAACGAAAGTATAATGTCGGCATTGTAATGACATTTAACATACCTAGGTAATAATATATTATTATTATTATTATTCAATATTTACGTAATTTTGTCTATGCGTAGGTCCTTTGACCGTTGGCTTGGCCGATACTCAACAATAATTCGTCATTTGTATAATATAACGCGTTTATAGGTAGGAAAACCATCTTCCGATCGCCATACACTGCGGTGACATAAAGCTCATACCTCATCCTTTTCGTGGAGCAATTTCATTACGATAATAATATTGTTAAGGCCGTGTCACGACGATCTATTGATTTTTCGTTCCATCGAATACGTAAGCGATATTATAATATTATATTATTGGTATTTCATAAAGTCGAGTCGATTGGACTCGGTATATATAGGTACGAGGTGTACATACCTATAATATTATGCGGTTATTATATTATACTATAATAGCGTCCGAATTATAGGGTCATCTCTCTAGGCCCTGCGACCCGAGTGACAGAATGATGTTGAAAAGAAACGAGCTAAATATCGACTACCCATGCACAGATTTATTTTTGGGAGCCAATTCGAGACTGGGACACGATGACATGATATTATTATACTTAAATGCCCCAGTATAATGATGTGGTAGGGCGTACTACGAAGAAATCGAAAATATGAAAAGCCAACGAAAGTCCGAGCCGGTTGTTGTTATTTTTTTTTTCGTCCGCGGTTGTCGTCTCGTAGTGCGTGGACATTGTTAAAAGCTCGCGTGCTTATATACATGACATATTATATGACATATATAATATATATTATTTAATAATATAATATTGTGTTTATAGGTTTGGTAAAAGAAAAAAAAAATACCCTATTAAATTTGGATTACACTGACGACGGCGTTTGTTTATATACGGTTTGTATGGGGCGCCTAACTAAAAATAAACACAGGTATCTAACGTACATTACGGGAAGTATAGAGTCGGCGATGGCTTTGTTGTCAGCCGCCAACGCTTTCCTCCCCCCCACCCCGCCGCCCGCACGCTACCATCCCTCGTACCCCCGCAACACCGTCGAACGAGGGTAAACAACGGTGTTCGTTGTTTTCTTTTTAACATTATACATAAGCGCGTCGAATGTGTATATCGGGCAAACGAGCGGTACATACCTAATATAGTTTCATTTTTCGGGGGGGGGGGGGGGGGGGGGGGAGCTGGTGCAGTTGCTCTCAAAAGTCGATTCTCGAGTGTACAATGATTAATAAAAAAATCATCTGCGTCATTCGCGTTCGATAATATGCGTGTTTCAAATCAATTTCTCCGTCTCCGCGTGGGCAAAAAATGTGTAAAACGGACGTGCCCGCGTCGGGTTACGGATACTGCAAAGTATATTATAGGTAGTGCAGGTACATCATATTCTGCAGTGTTCGTTTCGGTTTGTTCTGCGCTCGTGAACAATGTGTTAATGGAATAGTCGTATCCATAAGTCACCCTAGTGTTCGAGATGCAGTGCTAATATTTGGTCGCATTTTTTTTCCCTTAGTGTTCCTATTGTATTATATTATTATGAATAATAGCGTTCCTTTTACCACGATATATTACATTTAAAAAAAAGCAACTATTATTTTTTTATTTATTCGCTCTTCATTGTGAGCTAGGATTACTGACTTTCCAATTTATTAACGAAATATAATAAATAAATATACGAATAATCATGACGAATAATTACCCGTCGGGTGTCCAAACTTGTATACCCGATCACTGATCACTCGCCATCTTGCTGCTAATCGCAATGATGTTTTTTACGAACGCAGTGCAACTTTTCATCGTAGTTCATCTATAATATTGATACGAATTTTTCTACAAAACTGATATATAGTTATGGTACTTGTTCAAATCGTTGATATATATTATAATATTATTATTATTTCTTAATATTTACGCGCTAAAAACGTTCAGATTATCACGGATCTCATTATATTCGCTATTTCCGTGGCGATTGTCTACTTATTTTGTCCTCGACCCAGCTCCGTATAGTGTTGTAAGAACATTAATCGATTTTAAAAATCCAATATCGTAAATGGTATTAAGTATATTATATTCGGTATGGCATCCGTTCAGCCAAACCAAATAACTAGAAAGTAGAAATACTAGATTTTTATACATATCTTGTACCCATATATTTTGTATAATATGTTCATATTTGAACGTCATTACTGAAATGGTGGCGATAATAATAATATTGTAATTGGTGCCTCCTTCACCTCCAACAGTTGCTGACTACAAAACGAACGCATATTAAATCTATTTGGCGTACGAAAATGTTTTGAATTATTAATAAGTATAATAACGTGGCATCGATGCGTACAATTTTCATGCCGCGAAATTGCCATAATACCTATGCAGCAAAATTTTGGTTTCGGTTATGCTTATAATATAGATACTATTAATTGTTTTTGCAATAGTCGACAACCACCTGTCACGGTGTTCGTATCGTCGAAATTGATCGGCAAATTTTCTCTCACAACACATCATCATACGAGATGATGATATTATGTACCTATGTACTATGTAGTGTATATTATTATAATACAGCGTTTCGACAGTGTCCCGCGGGAATAACTGTGTTTCGTTTCGAACCATGCAATATAATACTATAGTATATTATATTAAGAGCAGGGATAGGATTTTTAGGTTTTTAAAAGGTTAAAATATGAGCCAGAAAGCTAATACGCTCTACAAAAATCTTAAAATATTTTCTTAGTAATTGATTAAAAACTAGTAAAATATGCTTTTTTTTATTTTTTAGTCTCTATTATTTAATTATATACTTAAGTGAAGTATATACTTAAGTGAAGTATATTATATTATATGATTAATGTTTAGTTCGTGTGTGTGTGTATTATTCTTGGGCTGGACCTAATTTGAATATTTGGTAAAAAAAAAGCGATTTTTTCGATTGTATAGGTCCAAGATTACCAATAATTTAATTACAATCCATGGACATAGATTAAGAATAAATACCGATGTTTTAAACAAGTTATTGAACGATTACAATCCTTATTTTTATAACATTTTTTTGTATTTTAAAAATGTAAATGAACAATTATGATTTTTTTAAATACAATTTATTCTAAAATACTAAAAATATGCTTTAAATCTTCTTTTAACCCCATATTATGCTCAAATACATTTTTTTCTACGAATTATCTACATTAATTACCCGTCGAGCTGCGTAAACTTAATAAATATAAAAGAGAACCTAAAAATCCGCTCTCTAAATGTATGAACGTTCTGGCCTATTTTACTTCAAACAGTCCGCTTAACGTTAAATTTTAATGTTTTTATGCACTTTTTTCTACTCTTTTTCACCCCGCAGTAATTGCAGTTGTGCATAACGATAAGACAATAACATACAATATACGTAAACGTAATAAACCGTATGACGTTATAATAATTATAATTAATAATACATTAATTAGTGATTTCGTGTGTTCTGCTTGTTTGTGTGTCTGAAAACGCAATAGCTGCCAAGAGGTTTTTTGTTTGTAAAAATAAAAATACAAAAATAGTAAGCAATTATTATTTTCGGTTTTATATTTTCTCAAATACGAGTTGTAACCGGTTTCGAGTTTTGTCGTCGGATTGCTAAACATACTATCGTTTCGACTACCAGTAACTAGAAAATCGTTTGGATAGGTATACCTGTATCTCTTTTTTTATAATTAGTGTGTGCACCTATTCAACCTTCTAATGGCTAATCGTACTTTTTAATCGCATATTTTCGCTCAGTTTTTAATGCACGCACTTACACTGAGTTACACAACGACGCCAACGGCATTTGACGTAAAAATAACCGTCGAAAAAATCGAATCGGCAGAGTCGGTGTCTGTTGACTAAATAAACAGTCGTTGTCGCACTGTCTTCCGTCCGTTCACCGAAACGTTTTGCGAAAGAGCTAATTCGTCGTGATTATAACTTCGAGTAAACAACAACTACAAAAAGAAAAAAAAATCAAATCGTTGAACCACGAACACGCGCTGCTTGACGATTTTTTGTGCGACGCCTTTCAAAAATAATAAAACAGAAACACAAGTACAGTCGTAGTTCACTCGAAAAACGTAAAGTTATTGTTTTTTCGGCGGAATTTTTTTGCTGTGCAGTATATTGTGTACACGCGTATTATTTATATAAACATTATAATACGACGATCTACGTGAGTGCGAGTATATAATTATGTGGTTTAGGTCCAAACGAGCACCAATTGTATCACATTTTTTTACTAATCGTAACGCTGAAAAAACTATACTGAAAATCACAGATTTCTATATACCATACTATATTAGGAGCTCTGAATAAAATTAATACAACATAATTGAAGTCAGTCTACCATGTTTTGAGTTGGAAAAATGTCCATGAATATAATATAAAATTTTAAAATATTTAGGTCATATACTGAAATACGAATACCGAAAATATATACATATTATTTGCATATCCAAAATGGCGAAATAAGATTCATTCAATGACTCAATAGTTACTTATCTAGTGGGGATAGAAAAGTTTTTACTAAAAATTAAATAATTTGCAACGTTTATTCATAGGTACAATAGACACGTTTGTTTATAATAGTCAACGGTTTGACGGCAATACAGCATTTATAATAATTATATTAGTGATACACACACTAGTAAACAATAATAATACAAATATTTTATAATCATAATCACATGTATAATTAATTGGTATAATATGCTATACTCATATTCATTAAATGAACATTATTTCCTGCGGCTATTATTTTGAATACTAATGACGAGATGATATTGGATATTATGGACATATGGTATGTATAGTTATCGAACGATCCTCCACTTTCTATCCATTGCCGTGTCATACTTCGTGCATTTCAATATTTAAAACCACTTGAGCCAGCGATAGAATATCGTACATATAACATGGACACACAGCACTTCAAAGCAACCCCCGTTCGATAATATGTATTGTAATGTGTGAGAAACTCGACGTCGTGTGATCCTCGCGATTCCATTTTATTGACACAAAAATTCAAAACTCCGCGCGGTTTATAGCGTACAGTCGACGCGTCACTTGCAGGAGCTGATGGGCCTGGCGGTGACTTTATCGTACATTTTCATGACAAAAATAATATTATAATATCTTGACGCATAATAGTTTTACACTTGTATAATACTCACGACATGTTGTACACGATACGCAGGAAAGTCGGTTTTTTGTTATTTATTTTTAATGTATTGTTCCTTTTGCGCGCAGGACTGAAAAAAGTGTTCCCGTGCCTGGCCTGTGGCAAAGTGTTGTGCTCGAAGGCGAGCTTGAAGAGGCACGTGGCCGACAAGCACGCGTCCAGACAGGAGGAGTACCGGTGCGCTATATGCGAACGGGTGTACTGTTCGCGCAATTCGCTGATGACGCACATTTACACGTACCACAAGACGCGGCCCACGATGCTGTTGCCGCCGCCGCCGCATCACGCGCCCCCGCCACCAGCCACCCACTCCGACGTCAAGTTCTAGTATTCGATATTCAAAGGTAAGTAAATGATCCGCATTCAGTGTCCGGTGCATCGCGCACCACCGTCACAGCAACCACCGCCGGTTTGTGGTGGGAGGGTTGAGTAGGCCGTACGGGCGGAGTACGGGTTTATCCGTGTTTAAACGTTTACGAGATTGAAAAAAAAATACATCACTTGTCTCTCAACAGTGTTGGGAAAAAAACTCATCTAACGATTAAATTTGATTGAGATACCATAATAATATAATACTATAATATACAATTTATACATTTCATTAAACATATACATTCATTCAATTAATCAATGCTTAAGGATTAAGATAAGCTGATATCAATAAATCATAATATATTATACATCTTAAAATAGACAACATTTGATAGAAAAAAAACCCAATTTTGAATTAAAACTTAAAGGGAAAAGACAACGTGATACGCTAAGTAAAATATTGATAGATGGAGTAGCGAAGGAGGTCTGAGAATGTTACGTATAGAATATTGGGAGGAAATGCTGAAAGATGGAGAGATATTGTAGGGGCGTGGCCAAAGCTCTTCAACACTAGTTACGCTAGGAGAAGGAGAAGAAGAATTAAAAAAACTAGTCATAGTCCATAATTTAAAATTCAATCATTGTTCATATTGGTTTATTTAACTTGGCTTTTTTTATGAGTCATCAAATATATTTTTAATTATCATTATATTATACTAGGTACCCTACCAATACATTTCTTGAAATTAATGAATTTTAAATTACATATATAATCCTTATTTATACTTTAATCATCGGTTAAAAACATAGATTTATTTTACCTAACACTGTTTCATCTAACTATAACGATACAACGAGCGTTGTAGATATATGATTTATTGCTCATAAATATTAATTATTTTACAATGCGGATAAAGATCACACAGACGTTTAAGATTCTTATTATTATTTTTAGTTTTTAAATAACAAAATACTCGGGTATTTTACTAGGTACGAGAAAAATCTAGATGTTTTATCATACTTAAGTAAATATTTCATATAGGTAGGTTACACACTAAATACATGTACGTGTACTATTACTATGACTAAGGCTATAAATTATATAACGCATAAAAAATGTAACAGACTCATCAGTCCTCACCAAACATCCATCATCACTCAATTTTTTTTCAAAGCTCCCGAGCAAATACTCTTTTAAATTTAATTGTTATATATGATCATCGCGTGCGTTAAATGAAACCCAGAACGTAGATCTCAAACTCGATTCTTATGTTAAGGGTAAGGTTTGACCTAACATATTCTAAAAAAATAATCCGTGCAAATATGTCTATGTCCTGAAAGCAATCAAATTTGGCATGATAAAATGCATTAAATAGTTGTATTATTCGTTATTAAATCAAAATAGTTCATACATTTTTTAATAGATTATTATTAGAATATGTTTCCGCGTTTGTGTGAGTTGTGTGACGCCATTACAACAACAATAATACCTATATACCTAAGAGGAGTATTGTCTACGGATGTGTGTTTGTGACCTAAATAACCCTAAATGTACCCTAATGAAACAAACATTTTTAAAAATGTTCTATGAGATCTAAAATTTAAGAAAAATGAACCTGCAGTTCTACAAAATAAGACACCTTATATAAAACGATTTGATAACAATATTTAAAAAAAATACATTTCGGTACAGCTTAAGAACGCAAAATAAAATGGGTACAATGTAATAGGTATAATAAATTGCAATATAATTTACCGAACGGATTTATAATTTGACCTGCACTCTGAAGAAAAAACACTTAAATGTCATAAACATAATAATATCTTAACCCTACTTTTGTTAATATTATTTAATACGAACGTTCACAATTCCGAATTCACACTTTCGATATAATATGTGTTTATATGACGTGTACAATAGAGCTAAACGGCGCTTGCGACGACGGGCAATTTCAAGCAAAACGTACGATTAAGATCGGCCGTTTAGTTTTTTATCGTGAGCACAAAAATATGCGATCGCGTGCATGTCTCAGCTAGGTAATAAACAAATCGTTTCGTCGGCGTTACACACGGTTGACAGCTCCGGTAAAAAGACCAAATTCTGTCCCGTCGGCGGTGCATAAAGTAATATAATATACATTATACATTGGTACCTTAGTGAAATGTTTATTTGTTTTTGTGCCACCGTAGGCTTCGCGTTCTAACAAAAATTGTCTGAACCGATTTACGAGAGCAATAGGGAATAGACAACAGCGTAACGTATATAGACGTAAATTGTCAAATTTTATACGATACAAATCTATACGGGTTAATATTTTCGCTCATTGTCATCCCCGTTGGTAGGTAAATAGGTATACAATATATAATAATTATATATTGACATTTTATATCAGTCATTCGGTTGAAACCGGGACAATACATAATATAATTCATCCAAGGTACGTGATGGTCGATTTTTTAATAGTTTTGAATTTTTCCGACCTTACTGCAACGGTCAAACGGTAACCGTATACCCGTTCCCGGAGAGCATATATATGACCATGATTCCGGTAATTTCAGACACAGTGATTAGGTTCGTCATTTTACTTACGTATAATATTTTATAAACACTATTTAATATAGGTAATATTATATATTTTATGGATCTTGACAGCACGTCTCTAACAATTCGTTACTAGATTTTGTTTTCAATCAACTAAGTTAAATATTATAATTATAGAAAAATGGTGGCTTATAAGTTATAATTCATAATAACGATATTATTATGACAACGAAATATGTACAACTTATCCCTAGAACAACACGATATGACTACAAACAACGCCATTATGTGATATTGTGCAGCCTTCGCTTTTAAGGAATGTCAAATGTGCAGTACATAACCAATTGTTAACTTTACTGTATAAGAATAATTGCTCAATCGGCATTGTATTCATTCAGGAGTCGCGCAGTCAACAGCCCCCGATCTATAGAAAAAAAAATGTTACTAATTTAATGCATCCGCTAAGTTCGTGTGCGTTAAAAAATTATAAAAATTAAATTAACCGAACAATAAACGGTTAATAAATGTGACGATTAAATGTCGATCTGAAAACATTTCATTAAGCGCTGAAGTTATAGTAATAGCTGTTACATTTCAAAGAAATTAAATTATTTCGACCATATTTGCACCTTTATAGCTTTGTAAGTATGACATTTTGAAACAGTGTAGTATGACGAGTCAACCGTTACATTTATACGAATAATTTAATGAATTAAAGATAAACCACTGAACGACATTTTTGTCCATTACATTTCCAAAATAATAAATTGAACGGTTAGGAATAGGTATAGGTACGCTAAATTCCCCAAATTTCTCGAAAAACTTGTCGACGAAGTTGTACGGAAATGTATAGTGCTGCATATTAGATTTGTTCTACTCGCGATCTAGTGTAAGGTGCTGTGGGAAATAACTTGTGGATATTGTAACTAATGCTCTAACTCGGAATTAAAAGTAAATTATTCGGACCTTTAAAATACTATCAAATCAGCATACATTATCTCCGTGTGTATAGATAATCTCAAATGTAATAGCAGTGGTTTAGAAAAAATATCAGAGCGGGTGAATTAAAGGATACAATAAATTATGCAAAAAAATTGTTACCGTCCTCTTGCCGAAGATTGTCCAAGCATACGGTTTGTTCCCGTTAAATTTCATAACTTTTATAATATTTACTGTTTATATAATAATCGCCATAAATTATTATTTTTAATATTTACAATTTACATATTAAAAGAAATTAACCAAGTCCCAAGGGGGGAGGGGGATTGCGTTCTTGCCCTTCGCCCTCCCTCAAAACCACCACTGATAAATAGGGTGTCATGCCGCATGTGTCCCCTCACACCACCCGCTCACTAATTACGAGTATATATATATATATAAAATATTATAATATTATAGTAATAATACTCCTCGCTACCGTCTTCCGCTTAAACTATAAGACTTGGATAACTATTTGAATACTCAATGGAAATTAATAATTCAACTTTAAAAATATTTACATAAATTAGTTCTGTATATAGGGAATTCCGTTTCATTTTTGTTTCAAGTAACGCAAAAACAAAAATTTTAATTTTTAATCTCCACTTAATATATACATTTTTAATATATGACGTCATTATAGGATAATATTTTATACAATCGGAATTTTTTTTTTGTTCGTCTCCAACAGGGTATCAGATACTACCACCGCCAGCCAACGGCGGCATCAACGAGCCACAAGACTGTCCGCACTGCCGACGGACGTTCAGCTGCTACTACTCGCTGAAAAGACACTTCCAGGACAAGCACGAGCGGTCCGACACCCTATACGTGTGCGAATTCTGCCGACGGCGATACCGCACCAAGAACAGCCTGACAACGCACAAGAGCCTGCAACACAGAGGCTCGGCGGTGGCGCTAAAACGTCTGATGAAAACCTTCGCCGCCGCTGCCGCAGCAACCTCGTCCACCACTGTCGCAGCGACGACGCCGCCGCCGTCCGAGTCTCCACTCCCAAAACCACAGTCACGGTCGCCACTGGTCGTCTGCAACGGTTGCCAGTCGTCATCGTCGTCTGCCCCGTCACCGTCGCCGCCGCCAACAGTTACCGCAAACACGGTATAGGCGAATAACATAATAATATTATTATAATCTGGTCAATTGCTTATATTATGCTGTTGTCGTCGTGTCATGCGGCAAGTGTAATACTATGTATGCGACGTGACGTGACGAGCGATCAGTAAACAATATTATATATAATATTATTAAATATATATATATATATGTGTATATAATATTACGATAGCTTAGCGTATATATACATACATATTTTAATATTATATCATTATCATTATTATCAAACACCGTTGTTGTTGTTGTTGTTGTTGTTGTTGTTGCTGTTGCTGTTTTTGTTGTGTCGGTGCTGCCGCCACCGCACTGGAAACGATCGGAAATGCACACGGCGAATACGCTTTCCGTTCATCCACCGCTCGTTTCCAGTGCACCAGGGGTCGAGTGTGTCATCTAAGTAGCAGCATCTTAGTAGGTTGTAGTAGTAGTAGTAGTAGTTGTTAGTATTATTTAATAACTGCAGTAGCCACGTTGAGCGTGGGGGTGGTTTGAACTTTTCGGTTTTATTTTAAAACTATTTTTTTCGTATAAGTATATAATTTTTCCGACTCGCTGAGGAAAACATGGTTTTTTCTCGCGTCTTTTCCCCGCCAAAAAATGGCATTTTTAATGTATAAATTAATTGTATTGGTATAATAATTCTTGGTAAAACGAAAAAAACAAAAAAACGTTATCTTATACATTTACTTTTTGCGTACTTGCAATTTGACTGACATGATTGATCTACATAATTTTTTTATTATTATTTTAAATTTAATGAATCTATATAATTATACTTATAAGGACATATCATTATAAAATCAACAAACATTATTATTATTATTATTATTATTATTATTATTATTATTATTATTATTTCCATGTGCACTCGTAATGAGTTATTTCTTTCTTGTGTGCGGGGGAGCAACACATGCATAGTCCGAGAGTAAAACAAGATATTATAATACAAAAACGATATCCCCCTCTGTGTATACAAACTCTGACGACACACATAGTTTGATGAATGTTTGTTTATTATTATTTATTTAAATATCGATGGTATACTAGTCTTCGTTTTTTCGAGTATAAGTTTTTTTTATTATTAGTGTTGGGTGGGTATAAAATACTTCTTTTAGGCAAAACTATCAACAAAAAAATAAAAAATAATAATAATAACAAAGTTAAATATACTTGAACAACCAACAACAACTGACTATCATTTTATTATTCGATGTACACAAAAAAACGATATAGGTTTCTCTTTTGAAATATTTTATTATTACATTATCATTAAACATGTGATCGGTTATATATTATTATCATAAACAATATATATATTATATATTATAATAACGAAGGGCCTTAACTTACTACTTAGGAACCTGAAATGATATATACATATATTATCATTTAATTCGCATTATAATTACTCTATATATTTACACACACATTTTCTACTGTTATTACTACGTAATAGTTTTCGTTCGTTTTTTTCCTTTTATTTTTTACAGTTGATGATATTCGTTGTTACACACTACATATAATATATATAATAGGCTCTAACAAATAATATATAATATATACAGACTGACTGCAGAAACATTGGGTATTATATTTCATTATTTAGTTGTAAAAAAACAATAATAATAAAACACGCATTCTGTTTAAATATTATATTATCAATTATATATTTGCATTGTTGATCCGTTGAAATAATTATTATTATTATTATACTATATTAAATACAAACTCAAAGTAATAGTACATTTCACACAATAACCGCTGCCATATGTGATCAGTTTTTATTTTATTTTTATTGTATTTTTTTTTTTCATTTTATATATATTATATATTATAATATTACATAATATGATATGCAAATATTTTTTTTATTTTATCAATGTACATTCCGATACCACTAACATGTTATTTATTTTGTACAATTATATACCCGTGTAAATATATTATATTATTAAGTTATTTGAAAGAAAATTGAAAACAGAAAAGAAAAAAAATTAAAAAATTGTGTTTGTCCATTATCTATTTGTTACGATGACACTTGTTAGTTCAATGGTAACTTTCACAGCATTTTAAAGCACAAAGTTTTTTTTTTAATATTTAAAGTTTATTTTATTGACCTATGATTTATTTTATTTTATTATTATTATTTTTTTGTAACCTTGTATTACCGTCATTATATAATTATTAATACCAATTTATGATTACATAAACTTAGTACAAGTTCAGTGTAAAAGGGTAGATATTGTGCCAATTTACGAAGATATTTTTTTTTCTATGATAAGCGTATAAAAAACGATTTTCGAATAATGTAATATATAGTTTTGACTTTTGTCTGTATAATGATTATGATTATTAGCATTATATAATGCGATCAATTATTCTTATGTTTTGTAGATATGGTTAAGATTTATTATGATTACAGTATTATATACATACATATTTATTATATATATATATATATGTATGATGTAAGTATGTATTCGTATATAATGTATAAGGATATAGCGCACACACGATTTATATAATGAATTTTAGTGGCATTTTTTTCGTTTGGCCTGAAGTCCGCGAGATTTACGTGTGAAATAGTAAATAAGAATCGAAATTCAGTACAAAATAACTAGAAATTTTCAAAAAATAGTTGAACTTGTTGCTCAATAATGTTTAGAGACGGTGTTTAACAGCAGTTTTCAACAAATCTGTAGTCTCACAGAACTTATATAGTTTTTTTCCAGATTAATTTTTGTTTCACTTATTGGTTTTCTTTATTTTTTTACATATTATATATATATATACAACGATTTATTACAATAGATTTTAATTTACAGAGTAAATGGGCATTAGACAATTAACATCCGTTTTCATCGATATAATATTTAATATCTGTTCTGGTTCTCATCACCTGCAGCAGACAAATATTATTATTATTATATTATATGATTACTATTATTATTATCATTATTATTATTACGACAACAACCTTAATCTCTTTACCTATAGTATCAATTTTTTATCAGGGTGAATACTTAAAAAGAAAAAAAATAGAACATAATATTATGTATAAAACAACGATTTTATTTTATTGTGCTACACAGTACCAATTATTAATTTTTAAACAATATTAATAATTACAATATAATTATTATTATTATTATACCTGTTTTTCAATATACAAGTACCTATAGTATATATAAACCACAACGTCAGACAAAATGTTAAATATTATTATTGTATCGATATGATTTTATACATTACCATAGTCCATAAAAATATATTAATATAATATATATTATATACATATATATTGTAAAAGCAATACTTTTCGTCAATGTTTTCTTTCCCCCTCCCGATACTTGTTAAAAAAAATTATTGGTTGTCGACCACGAACATTTTTTTACCGGATTGGTTATGGTTTACCTGCTATAGCTAAATTGTATATTACCTAAGTAGTTATTTTGGTGTATCATCATAATTATTCACTGTTATGTTAATTTTTTACACACACGTACACAGACAAAACATAGATTTTACTTACCGAATAATGTTTAATACGAATATTATATTGTAATGTTTAGTACCTGTATATAATAAAAATATACTTTTTATTTTTATTTTTCAGTAAAAAAAAAAATCCGAATAGTCAAAATATCATGTTTGGGGTATTTAAATTATACACAACAAAAATAAGTACAATCATAATTTTTATGTGAATCGTCTGTATGTACCTTTTTCTCTTCAACAAATATTAATCCAACTACCTCAATAGCAATTGATTCTGCAATAATTAACGATTTCGTTTAAGTTACAAATTAATTATTAAAAATGATTAATAATAATAATAAAAAATTATAATATTGTGTTATTATTATACATAAACATTGTAGCCATTATATACATGTATGACAAAATTGTAAAATTAATTAAGACATAAAATATAATAATGTTTAATTGCTATCATTTAAATATTTTAGGCGTACATAATATTATATATATAAAAAAAAAAATAATAAGAAAACCAAAACCATCAAAAATAATATATATTTTTAAATAATTATAACTATGTTTTTATTAGTCAAAATTATTGGATGTGTTGACGAATTTTTCAATGTGCAATGTGTATTTCATAAAAATTATGTACAATTCGAAAATGAATATACTGTGTTATAATATGTAAGCATATATGTACGATGTTGTTTTTGATTTATTTGCGCACCTTTTCCGGTGCACCCTCTCCGCACTGATATAACTGTCCACAGTTGGATCCGCTCCGGCCAATCCTCTCAGCCTTTTCCAAACGCTTCTTGAACTCTTCGGGAATTTGATCGTTTCCGACGACTTGTGCGATGGTTCTGTTGAAAAAAAACCAATGACAGAAATACAATTCATCAGATACACGTCGTCGACACAATGACACTCGTTGTTTAATGAAAACGCGCAGTGTTCAGTGTTCACTTAATTATAGAAGTGTGATTCGAAAGACTATTATTGATGGTAGGAACTATGATGAGTCCAAATCGATTATCGTACCGACACATTTTTTCTATTTAAATGTCTTTTTTAGTTTTTCGTTTTATAAATAGATATATATAGGTACAAGAAGAACGATTAAGTGCATAGGCGTGTTAAGGCACTTTCGGCAGGTTAGTCATAAATAATAATTAAGCATTGCAAATGCGTTAAAGGTACTTAAGTTCTGTTCTACAATTATTTGGGAGTGATAACATTTTTTCAACCACTATTAATTATACCATAAAACTCATTTATCAACCACATAAGATATTCACCGTAGTCTGAAATGTCACATTAAATAACATAATGCTTAATATAATAGGTAGAAGCATTATAGCAGGAGTGGCCAGCAATAAGAGCCCCACACTATAATGAAAAATAGTATGAAGAGCAGAAAAATGAATAATACCTATTATTATATTAGTAAAAATGTTATAAGACGCGAGCCGTGGTTTGGCCACCCCTGCACTATTTAATGTCTACTAGTAAAAAGTAGTCACTGGTTTAGTCACACTCCCATTCCTATAGTTCATATGGAAGAAGATATTATGTACATTGATAATTTATAACTGGTTTATTTTTGCCCAAATCGAATAACGTAACTTTTATTTTGTGTATTAACAGTACCTAATTCCTAATATCTATCATGTGTATATATTCTTGTACTCCTTAAAATTAGAACATTTCCATAGAGTAATCAAATACTGCTTACACCGACTTCTCCGGTGGCATTCTTATGAGTATAGGTACGACCTTTACAATGTTTTTCTCGGAAAATTGAAACAATTGAAAAATGACTTTTCAAAATTAAAAATGCAGTGTTCAATATTTACAATCAAGATAGGTATGTATAATACATAATACAGAGATTGCGAGAAGTGTTTGTTCTTTTTCATTTGAAACAATATTTTTCAAAAGGAAAAATTAAAACTCGATACACCGTATAAAAGACATTTTAAGTATTAGTATTTAAAATATTATGTACCTACCTAGACACATAGTAACACAAATCGACAAGGCCTAAAACGTGTAAGAAGATTAATAGATTTTTTGAAGACAGGATTAAACATAAACTGTGGGGCTGAACACTCCACTGCTGGTCGTATAGAAAGAATAGTAATACAGGAAAATCCGTTACATCAACGCGCTCTGGCTGTACACTCAAAACCGTTCAGAACAATGTGTTTTGTCAAATTACACCGATGCAAGTCGAAAATTAATTTTAAGAAAAAAAATGTTTGGTAAACAAAAACCTAAACCTATATTATGCATGATATAAACAACAACGTATGATTGTAATACATTTTAACGGTCAGATATTTTGGTATGCACTTCACGTAGCGCAGTGTACACTATTACCATGATAATAAGGGGAGCAAGTGACATATTGACATATTATTGAGCGGACTTGAATTAGGTATATCTGGACTTTTGCTATCATACCATCTTGTTTATATGATGCCTATGTCCTATATATTTGATGTATGAAGAGTGAAGATGACTAGAATAAGAATAGCATCCGCATGAAAAAAACCGTCCCGAAATGATTTAGTCGCTACTTTAACCCGCGTAGACGCGTAGTATAGGAATTGTTCATGTATTTTGGAAAACTTATGCATTAACATCGACCCTTTTAAAATTGTATATCTTGTACGATTAAGCATTTATACGTCATGTGCTTATGTGTATATTTTATAAATCCTTTTTTTATTATTGTGTAAATTTTACTATATAATTTAAACTATTGTTTACTAATTTATAAATACACTATAGA